>NC_073266.2:61779941-63278691 GCF_029289425.2 Pan paniscus
CAATTTGGTATGTTTTTCAGGTGGCTGGTTCCGGTTTTTCTTTTCCATATTTAGTGCTTCCCTCAGGGGCTCTTGTAAGGCAGGCCTGGTAGTGACAAAATCTCTCGGCAATTGCTTGTCTTGAAATGATTTTATTTCTCCTTCACTTATGAATCTTAGTTTGGCTGGATATGAAATTCTGGGTTAAAAATTCTTTTCTGTAAGAATGTTGAATATAGGCCCTTACTCTCTTCTGGCATGTAGGGTTTCTGCACAGAGATTGGCTGTTAGTCTTGTGGGCTTCCTTTTGTAGGTAACAGGACCTTTCTCTCTGGCTGCCCTTAATATTTTTTCCTTCATTTCAACCTTGGAGAATCTGACCATTATGTGTCTTGGGTTGTTCTTCTCAAAGAGTATCTTAGTGGTAGTTTCTGTATTTCCTGAATTTATATATTGGTCTGTCTGGCTAGGTTGGGGAAGTTCTCCTGGATAATATCCTGAAGTGTGTTTTCCAATTTGGTTCCATTCTCCTCGTCACTTTCAGGTACACCAATCAAATGTAGGTTTGGTCTTTTCACATAGTCCTACATTTCTTGGAGGCTTTGTTTGTTCCCTTTTCATTCTTTTTTTCTCTAGTCTTGTCTTCACACTTTATTTCATTAAGTTGATCTTCAATATCTGATATCCTTTCTTCTGCTTAATTGATTCGGCTGTTGATACTTGTGTATGCCTCACCAAGTTCTTGTGCTGTGTTTCTCAGCTTCATCAGGTCATTTATGTTCTTCTCTAAACAGGTTATTCCAGTTAGCAGCTCCTGTAACCTTTTTTCAAGGTTCTTAGCTTCCTTGCATTGGGTTAGAACATGCTCCTTTAGCTCAGAGAAATTTGTCATTACCCACCTTCTGAAAGCTGCTTCTGTCAAACTCATTCTTTGTCCAGTTTTGTTCCCTTGCTGGCGAGGAGTTGTGTTCCTTTGGAGAAGAAGCATTCTAGTTTTTGGGATTTTCAGCCTTTTTGCACTGGTTTTCCTCATCTTCTTGGATTTATCTACCATTGGTCTTTGATGTTGGTGAGCTTCAGATGGAGTTTCTGTGTAGATGTCGTTTTGGTTGACATTGATGCTATTCCTTTCTGTTAGTTAGTTTTCCTTCTAACAGGTCCCTCTGCTGCAGTTCTGCTGGAGTTTGCTGGAGGTCCCCCTCCAGACCCGCCTGTATCACCAAATTGCTGCCTGTTTCTTCCTCTGGAAGCTTTGTCCCAAAGCGGCACCTGCCAGATGCCAGCCAGACCTCTCCTATATGAGGTGGCAGTTTACCCCTGCTGGGAGGTGTCTCCCAGTTAGGAGGCACAGGTGTCAGAGACTCACTTGAAAAGGCAGTCTGTCCCTTAGCAGAGCTTGAGCATGGTGCGGGGAGATCCTCTGCTCTCTTCGGAGCCAGCAGGCAGGAACATTTAAGTCTCCTGAAGCTGGGCCCATAGCTGCCCCTTCCCCCAAGTACTCTGTCTCAGGGAGATGGGAGTTTTATCTATAAGTCTGTGACTGGGGCTGCTACTTTCTTTCAGAGATGCCCTGCCCAGAGAGGAGGAATCTATAGAGGCAGTCTGGCTACAGTGGCTTTGCCCAGCTGTAGTGGGCTCCATCCAATTTGAACTTCCCAGCAGCTTTGTTTACACTGTGGGGGAATACCACCTACTCAGGCCTCAGTAATGGGGGCACACCCCTCCCCCCACCAGGATCAAGCATTCCAGGTCAGTCGACTTCAGACTGCTGTGTTGGCAGTGAGATTTTCAAGCCAGTTGATCTTAGCTTGCTGGGCTCTGTGGGGGTGGGATCTGCTAAGCTAGACCACTTGGCCTCCTAGCTTCAGCACCCTTTCCAGAGGAGTGAACGGTTCTGTCTTACTGGCATTCCAGGTGCCTCTGGGGTATGAAAAAAAAACTCCTGCAGCTAGCTCAGTGTCTGCCAAAACAGCTGCACAGTTTTTGTTCTTGAAACCCAGGGCCCTGGTGGCATAGGCACCATAAGGGAATCTCCTGGCCTATGGGTTGTGAAGACCATGGGAAAAGCATAATATCTGGGCCAAAGTGCACTGTTCCCATGGCACAGTCCCTCAAGCTTCCCTTGGCTTAGGGAGGGAGTTCCCAACCCCTTCCACTTCCTGGGTGAGGCAACACCCCACCCTGCTTCAGCTCACCCTCTGTGGGCTACACATACTGTCTCACCAGTCCCAATGAGATGAGCTGGGTACCTCCATTGGAAATGCAGAAGTCATCCACCTTCTGCATTGATCTTGCCAGGAGCTGCAGACCAGAGCTGTTCCTATTCAGCCATCTTTCTAGCCACCCTCAGTCATTATGTTTTATTTGAGAAACCTCCAAATTGCTTTCCACAGTGACTGAACTAATTCCCACCAGCATTGTATAAGCATTACCTTTTCTCTATGACCTGCCAACATCTGTTATTTTTTGCCTAATTAATGATAGCTATTTCTGATTGGGGTGAGATTATATGTTATTATGGTTTTCATGTGCATTTATTTAATGATTAGTGATTTTGAGCATTTTTAATATGCTCATTTGCCATGTATATGTCTTCTATTGAAAAGTGTCTGTTCATGTGCATTGCCTAGTTTTTAATGGAATTGTTTGCTTTTTGCTTGTAAATTTGTTTAGTTTGTTTAAGTTCCTTATAGATTCTGGATATTAGACTTTTATCAGATGCACAATATACAAATATTTTCTCCCATTCTGTAAGTTTTCTGTTTACACTACTGATAGTGTCTTTCACTGTGCAGAAGCTTTTTAGTTTAAATAGGTGTCGCTTATCAATTTTTGTTTTGTGGCAATTGGTGTTTCCTAGGGTTTCTTCTAGATTTCTTTTAGTCTGATATTTTACATTTAATTTTTTAATTCATTGTTAGTTTATATATGTGGTGAAACACAAGGATCCAGTTTCATTCTTCTACATTTAGCTAGCCAACTATTCCAACACATTTGTTGAATAGGGAGTCCTGTTGCCATCTTTTATTTTTGTTTTCTTTGTCAAAAAATCAAATGGCTGTAGTTGTATGGCTTTATTTCTGGGTTATTTTGTTCTATTGGTTTATTTATCTGGTTTTGTATCAGTACCATGCTGTTTTGGTTGCTGTAGCTTTACAATATATTTTGACGTTGGGTAGTATGATGCCTTCAGCTTTGTTCTTTTTGCTTAGGATTATTTGGCTATTTGGGATCTTTTTTGTTCCAGCTTTTTCTAATTCTTTGCAAAAGGACACTTGCTGTTTTCAAGACCAACCTGGCCAACATGGTGAAACCCTGTCTCTACTAAAAATACAAAAAATTAGCTCAGAGTAATGGTGGGCAACTGTAATCCCAGCTACTTGGGAGGCTGAGGCAGAAGAATCACTTGAACCCAGAAGGCGGAGGTTGCAGTGAGCCGAGATCGTGCCACTGCACTCCAGCCCTGGTGACAGAGTGAGACTCCATCTCAAAAAAAATAAAAATAAAAATAAATAAATAAATAAATAAAGGAATATCATCGAATTTGCAGAATGCTTTGAGCAGTATTGCCATTTTAACAATATTTATTCTTCAAATTCATGAACAGGGAATGTATTTCCTTTTATTTGTCATATCTCTAATTTCTTTCAGCAGTGTTTGTAGTTCTCCTTGTAGAGATCTTTTACACCACCTTGGTAAGATTAATATTCCTAGATATATTTAATGTGGGTATATAACTATTGTATATCAGATTGTGTTCTTGATTTGGCTACCAGCTTAAATATTATTGGTTGTATAGATATGTTACTGATTTTGTACATTGATTTTGTATCTTGGAACTTTACTGAATTCATTTCTCAGTTTCAGGGCTCTTTTAATGGAGTCTTTAGGTATAGAATGCCATGATTATGAAAGTGAGAAAGTTTGACTTTTTGTTTTCCTATTTGTATACCTTTCATTTCTTTATCTTGCCAAATTGTTCTGGCTGGGACTCCCTTAGGCTTTTTTTTTTTTTTTTTTTTTTTTTTGAGGCGGAGTCTCACTCTTGCCCAGGCTGGAGTGCAGTGGCGCGATCTTGGCTCACTGCAAGCTCCACCTCCCAGGTTCACGCCATTCTCCTGCCTCAGCCTCCCAAGTAGCTGGGACTACAGGCACCTGCTACCATGCCTGGCTAATTTTTTTGTATTTTTAGTGGAGACGGGGTTTCACCATGTTAGCCAGGATGGTCTCGATCTCCTGACCTTGTGATCCGCCCACCTCGGCCTAGGCTTGTATTTTTATCCATACAGCCACTCTATGTAGTTTGACTGGAACGTTTACTCCATTTACATTTAATATTAGTGATAAGAAAGGATTTACCACTGTCATTTTGTTATTTGTTTTCTGGATGGTTTTTGATCTTCTCTTTTTCCCTTCCTATCTTTCTTCCTGCCTTTCTTTTTAGGAAAGTAATTTTATTTGGTTGTACAATTTAATTTCTTGATTTTCATTATTTTGGTGTATCTATTGTAGGTTTTTTTTATTTAGGTTTACCATGAGGCTTGCAAATAACATCTTATAACCCATTATTGTAAACTGATAACAACTTAAATCTGATTGCATAAACAAACAAAGAAACAAAAACTCCATAGTATAACTTCGTCCCCCTGCTTTTAACTTTTTGTTGTTTCTATTTATATATTATACAGTCTATGTTTTAAAAAGTTGTCATAGTTTTTTTTATTTTTTAAGTTCTGGGATACATGTGCAGAACGTGCAGGTTTGTTACATAGGCAAACATGTGCCGTGGTGGTTTGCTACACCTATCAACCCATTATCTAGGTTTTAAGCCCCACATGCATTAGGTTTTTGTCCTAATGCCCTCCCTCCCCTGTAGTTATTTTTTACTGGTTCATCTTTTAGTCTTTCTATTTAAGATAAAAGTAGTTTACACATCACAATTACAGTGTTATGTGTTTTTCTGGGTACTTAACTATTATCAGTGAGTTTTAAATCTTTAGATAATTTCTTATTGTGCATTGACATCCTTTTTCTTTCCAATTGAAGAACTCCTTTTAGCATTTCTTGTAGTACAGGTCTGGTGCTGATGAAATTTCTCATCTTTTGTTTGCCTGGGAAGTATTTATTTCTCCTTCATGTTTGTTTGAAGAATATTTTCACTGGATATACTATCCTAGCATAAAAGGTTTTTTCTTTAGTACTTTAAACATATCATACCACTGCCTATTGGTTTATATGGTTTTCAGTGAGAAATCTGCTGCCAGACATATTAGAGCTCTTTCATGTGTTATTTGTTCCTTTTCTCTTGTCCTTTGGAAGTTTGGTTAAATGTTTTGAGGTCATATTATTTGGGTTAAAATTGCTTGTTGTTCCGTAACCTATTTGTACTTGAATATTATTATCTTTCTCTAGGTTTGGGAAGTTCTCTGTTATTATCCCTTCAAATAAACATTCTAACCTGATCTTTTTACATCTTCTTTAAAGCCAATAACTTACTTAGATTTTCTCTTTTTAGGGTATTTTCTATACCTTGTAGGTGTGCTTCATTCTTTTTTATTTTTTTCTTTCATCTTGCCTGAGTATTTTCAAGTAACCTATCTTTAAAGTCATTAATTCATTATTCTGCTTGATAAATTTCACTGTTAAAGACTATGATGTATTTTCAATTTTTCAATTAAATTTTTTTTCTGCGTCTATTGAGGTAATCATGTGTTTTTTGCCTTTATTTCTGTTGTGTGATGAATCACATTTATTGATTTGCATATGTTGAACCAATCTTGGTTCCCAGGGATGAAGCCAACTTGATTGTGGTGGATAAGCTTTTTGATGTGCTGTTGGATTTCATTTGTCAGTATTTTATTTTATTGAGGGCATTTGCATTGCTCTTCACCAAGTATATTGGGCTGAAGGTTCTTTGTTGTATCTCTGCCAGGTTTTGGTAGCAAACAATGCTGGCCTCATAGGGAGGAGCCCAACCTAATCCATTTTTGGAATAGTTTCAGTAGAAATGGTGCCAGCTCCTCTTTGTTACTCTGGTAGAATTCAGCTGTAAATCCATTTAATCCTGGGCTTTTCTGGTTGTTAGGCTATTTATTACTGCTTCAATTTCAGAACTCATTATTGGTCTACTTAGGAATTTCAATTTCTTCCTAGTTCAGTCTTGGGAGGGTGTATTTGTCCAGGAATTTATTCATTTCTTCTAGATTTTCTAGTTTAGAGGTGTTTATAGTATTCTCAGATTGTTGTTTGTATTTCTGTGGGGTCAGTGGTGGTATCCCCATTATTATTTCTTATTGTATTTATTTGATTCTTCTTTCTTTTCTTTTTTAGTCTAGCTAGAGGTCTGTTTTATTAACTTTAAAAAAACAGCTGAATTTGTTGATTTCTTGAAGGGTTTGTTTCTCTATCTCCTTCAGTTTTGTTCTGATCTTGGTTACTGCTTGACTTCTGCTAGCTTTGAGATTTGTTTGCTGTTGGTTCTCTAGTTCTTTTAGTTGAGTTCTTCAGGTTGTTAACTTGAGATCATTCTAGCTTTTTTATGTAGGCATTTAGTGTATAAATTCCCCTCTTTTCTGTTGAATTTGGGTGAATATTTTTGTAGATATCTATCAGGTCCAATTGATCCAGAGCTGAGATTAGGTCCTGAATATCTTTGATAATCCTTTGTCTCAATGATCTGTCTAAAATTGTCAGTGGAGTGTTAAAGTCTCCTACTATTATTGTGTGGGAGTCTAAGTCTCTTCGTAGATCTCTGACAATTTGCTTTATGAATCTGGGTGCTCTTGTACTGGGTGCATATCTACTTAGGATAATTAGCACTTCTTGTTGAATTGATCCCTTTACAGTTATGTAATACTGTTCTTTGTCTTTTTTTATCTGTGTTGGTTAAAAGTCTGTTTTGCCAGAAACTAGGATTGCAACCCCTGCTTCTTTCTGTTTTCCATTTGCTTGGTAAATTCTCCTCCATCCCTTTATTTTAAATCTATGTGTGTCTTTGAATATGAGACAGGTCTCTTGAAAACAGCATACCAATGGGTCTTAGCTCTTTATACAGCTTGCCATTCTGTGCCTTTTAATTGAGGCATTTAGCCTATTATTTTAAGTTAATTGTTATGTGTGAATTGGATCCTGTCATGATACCAGCTGGCTACTTTGCAGACTTGCTCATGTAATTGCTTCATAATGCCACTGGTCTCTATACTTCAGTGTGTTTTTGTAGTGGCTAGTAACAGTTTTTCATTTCCATATTTAGTGCTTCCTTCAGGGGCTCTTGCAAGACAGGCCTAGTGGTGATGAATTCCCTCAGCATTTGATTGTCTGAAAAGGATCTTATTTCTCTGCTTATAAAGATCAGTTTGGCTGTATGTGATATTCTGGGTTGAAAATTATTTTCTCTAAGAATGTTGAATATTGGTCCTCAATGTCTTCTGGCTTGTAGGAATTCCACTGAAAGGTCTGCTGTTAGTCTGATGGGTTTCCTTTTGTAGTTGACCTGGCCTTTCTCTCTGGCTACCCTTAACATTTTTTCTTTCATTTCAATCTTAAAGAATCTGATGATTTTGTGTCTTGGGGTTGATCTTCTTGTGGAGTATCTTATTGGAGTTTTCTGCATTCCCTGAAGTATGTTTTCCAACTTAGTTTTGTTCTCCCTGTCTCTTTCATGTATCCAAATCAGTCATACATTTGGTCTTTTTACATAGTCCCATATTTCCTGGATGTTTTGTTTGTTTTCATTCATTTGTCTCTATTTTTGTCTTGAAAATATACTTTTCAAGCTCGAAGATTCTCTTCTCTGCTTGGTCTATTTTGCTATTGATGTGTGTGACTGTATTGTGAGGTTCTCATGCTGCGTTTTTCAGCTCCATCAGATTGGTTATGTCCCTCTCTAAGCTCGCTATTCTGGCCATCAGCTCCTATATTGTTTGTTTTATCAGAATTCTTAGCTTATTTCCATTGAGTTACAACATGCTCCCTTAGGTCAGCAAAGCTCATTATTATACCCACCTTATGAAACCTACTTCTGTCAATTCAGCCATCTCAGTCTCAGCCCAGTTTTGTGCCCTTGCTGAAGAGGTGTCACAGTAATGTGGAGGAGTAGAGGCACTCTGGGTTTTTGAGTTTTCAGCATTTTTGCATTGATTCTTACTCATCTTTGTGGGCTTACCTACCTTCGATCTTGGAGGTTTCTCACCTTTGAATGAGATTTTAGTTGGGTCTTTCTTGTTGATGTTGTTGTTGTTTTCAACCATCAGGCTACTCTATCATAGGGCTGCTGCAGTTTTCTGGAGGTATCACAAATGAAGGCCGTGAAACAGCAAAGATTGCAGCCAGCTTCTTCCCCTCTGTTCAGAGGTCTCACACAGTCAGGAATAACAGCATCAGGGACCTGCCTAAAGAAGCAGTCTGGCAGGTTTGGGTAGAACTGGTGTGCTACTTTGGGGGTGGACCCTTCCTTGTCCAGACTACCTGTATTCTCCATATCCAGCAGGCTCAAGCATCTGAGTAGACTGAACCACACAGATGGTGGCTGCCTCTCCCTGCCAGGAACTTGAACCCATCTCAGTTGGACTCCAACCCACTGCCATTGGCAGTGGGACTCAACCTGTGAGGTGCTGTGGAAGTGGGGCCAACAAAACCATGTGGCCCCCTTCTTAAGGACATTTACAGGTGAATTTCCCATCTTGCCCGGGATCCTATGGGTGAAGTATGCAAAACTCCCAGTTCTGTGTGTGTGCCTGAGCAGCTGCTCTGCCAATACTCCACACAGGTCTGTGTATCAGATTCAAGGCTCTGGTGGCATAAGCTCATGAGTGGATCTCCTGATCTGTGGGCTACAAAGATCCATGGGCGAAGCATGGTTTCCCAGGTAGGGTTGTGCAATCACTCACCACTTCCCTTGGTTGGGGGTGGGGGGCTCTGCACTGTTCCCAGGTGGGCTGACCACAGCTGCCTCTAGTCAGCCATCTTGGATTGATCCCCTGTGAATGTGCCTTGACAATGTTTTTCTAAAATGTACATAGAAACACAAAAGATCTAGAACAACCAAACTATTTCAAGGGGATCCTTCAAAATAAAAAATAGACAACCTACTTTACAAATAAACAAAACGTTTGAATAGACACTTTACCAAAGATATATGAATGACAAAGAGGTGTATCAAAGGATGCTTAATATTATTCATAACGAAGGGCATGCAAAAAAATAAAAAGAGCTATCACTAACACTTATTAGAATGGCTAAAAATAAAACCAAAAAGCTAATTATACTAAATGGTGACCTATAAAATTGTGGGGATAAGTCTTTCAGAAGAGGGAGCAACATGGGGAAAGAGCTCCAGGAATCTGCATGATCCAGCATTGCAAACCTTATAGTCACATCTGGCATTCAAATAAAAATTGGTAGACAAATGAAATAGCAGGACACATCTCCATAACCAGGAGAAAAATATGTCAATAGAAGCATAGAAGTGTGGGATCTGGTGAGATGGCTGAATAGGAACAGCTATATTCTGCAGCACCCAGCGAGACCAGTGCAAAGGCAAGTGATATCTGCATTTCCAACTGAGGTACCCTGTTCATCTCATTGGGACTGGTTAGGCAGTGGGTCCAAACCATGGAAAGTGAGCAGAAGCAGGGTGGGGCATTGCCTTACCTGGGAAGTGCAAAGACTGGGGAGCCTCTCTTTCTCAGCCAAGGGAAGCTGTGAGGGACTCTCCTATGTGGCCCAGATACTATGCTTTTCCCACAGTTTTTGCAAACCACAGACCAGGAGTTTCCCTCATATCCCTACATCACCAGGATGCTGGGTTTCAAGCACAAAACCTGGTGGCTTTTTGGGCAGACACGAAGCTAGATGCAGGAGTATTTTTTCATATTGCAGTGAGACAGAACCTGGAAATGGGGCTGAAGCCAGGGAGCCAAGTGGTCTCATTTAGCAGGTCCTACTCCCATGAAACCCAGCAAGCTAGGAACCACTGGCTTGAAATTCTCACTGCCAGCACAGCAGTCTGAAGTTGGCCTGGAATTATAGAGCTTAGTCTGGGGGAGGGGTGTCTGCCATTACTGAGGCTTGAGTAAGCGGTTTTCCTCTGACAGTGCTAAGAAGAGCTGGAAGTTCGGACTGGGCAGAACCCAACAGAGCATGCGAAACAGCTGTGGCCAGACTGCCTCTCTAGATTCTTCTTCACTGGGCAGGGCATCTCTGAAAGAAAGACAGCAGCCCCAGTCAGGGGCTTACAGATAAAACTCCCATCTCCCTGGGACAGAGCACTGTGGGGAAGAGACGGCTACAGGTGCAGCTTCAGTGGACTTAAACGTTTTTGGCTGTGGGCTTTAGCTGTGGATCAGGACAGCAGATCCTGACAAAGAGGGTTCTCCCAGCACAGTGCTCAAGCTCTGCTAAGGGACAGACTGCCTCCTCAAGTGGGTCCCTGGTCCCTGTGCCTCCTGACTGGGAGAGACCTCCCAGCAGGCGTTGACAGACATCTCATAGAGGAGCACTTTGGCTTGCATCAGGCCAGTGCCCCTCTGGGATGAAGCTTCCAGAGGAAGAAGCACACAGCAATCTTTGCTGTTCTGCAGCCTCCACTGGTGATACCCAGGCAAATAGGGTCTAGAGTGGACCTCTAGCAAACTGCAGCAGAAGAGGGATCTGTTAGAAGGAAAACTAACAAACAGAAAGCAATAATATCAACATCAACAAAAAGGACCCCCCACACAGAAACCCCATACAAAGGTCATCAGCCTCAAAGATCAAAGGTAGATAAATCCATGAAGATGAGGAAAAACCAGCATGAAAATGCTGAAAATTCCAAAAACCAGAATGCCTCTTCTCCTCCAAATGATCACAACCCCTTTCCAGCAAGGACACAAAACTGAACAGAGAATGAGTTTGACAAATTGACAAAAGTAGGCTTCAGAAGGTGGGTAATAACAACAAACTGCTCTGAGCTAAAGGAGCATGTTCTAACCCAACAGAAGGAAGCTAAGAATCTTGACAAAAGGTTACAGGAACTGCTAACTAGAATAACCAGTTTAGAAAGGAACATAAATGGAGCTGAAAAACACAGCACAAGAAAATTGTGAAGCATACACAAGTATTAATAGCTGAATCAATCCTATTCCTTCAAAAGGATATCGGAGATTGAAGAACAACTTACTGAAATAAGGTGTGAAGACAAAATTCGAGAAAAAAGAAAAAAAAAAAAAGGATGAACAAAGGCTCCAAGAAAAATGGGACATGTAAAGACCAAACTTATGATTGATTGGGGTACCTGAAAGTGACGGGAGAATGGAACCAAGTTGGAAAACACACTTCATGTTATTATCCAGAACTTCCCCAACCTAGCAAGACAGGCCAACATTCAAATTCAGGAAATGCAGAAACCACCCCTAAGATACTCTTTGAGAAGAGCAACCGAAAGAAACAATCACCAGATTATCCAAGGTTGAAATGAAGGAAAAAATGTTGAGGGCAGCCAGAGAGAAAGGTCAGGTTATCTACAAAGGGAAGTCCATCAGACTAGCGCTGATCTCTCTGCAGAAACCCTGCAAGCCATAAGAGAGTAGGGGGCAATATTCAACATTCTTAAAACAAATGGATTTTCAACCCAGAATTTCATATCCAGCAAAACTGCGCTTCATAAGTGAAGGAGAAATAAAATTCTTTCAAGGCAAGCAAATGCTGAGGGATTTTTGTCACCACCAGGCCTGCCTTTCAAGAGTTTCTGAAGGAAGCACTAAATATGGAAAGGAAAAATTGGTACCAGCCACTGCAAAAACATACCAAATTGTAAAGACCATCGATACTATGAAGAAACTACATCAACTAATGAACAAAATAACCAGATAGCATTATGATGACAGGATCAAATTCAAACATAACAATATTAATCTTAAATGTAAATGAACTAAATGCCCCAAATAAAAGATAGAGACTGGCAAATTGGATAAAGAGTCAAGATCCATCAATGTGCTGTAATCAGGAGACCCATCTCATGTGCAAAGACACACATAGTCTCAAAATAAAGGGATGGAGGAATACTTACCAAGAAAATAGCAAAAGAAAGCAGGGGTTGCAAATCCTAGTCTCTGATAAAACAGGCTTTAAATTAGCAAAGATCAAAAAAGACAAAGAAGGGCATTACATAATGGTAAAGGGATCAATGCAATAAGAAGAGCTAACTATCCTAAATATATATGCACCCAATACAGGAGCACCAAGATTCATAAAACAAGTTCTAAAGGACCTACAAAGAGACAGACTCTCACACAATGATAGTGGGAGACTTAATATTAGACAGATCAAGACAATTAACAAGGATATTCAGGACTTGAACTCAACTCTGGACCAAGAGGACCTAATAGGCATCTTACAGGACCCTCCACCCCAAATCAAAAGAATATATATTTTTCTCAGTGTGACATAGCATGTATTGTAAAATCGACCACATAATTGGAAGTAAAACACTCCTCAGCAAATGCAAAAGAATGGAAATCATAACAGTCTTTCAGACCACAGTGCAATCAAATTAGGACTCAGGATTAAGAAACTAACTCAAAACTGCAAAACTACATGGAAACTGAACAACCTGCTCCTGAATGACTACTGAGAAAAAAAAAGGCAGAAATCAGGAAGTTTTTTGAAGTCAATGAGAACAAAAAGACAAAGAACCAGAATCTCTGGGACACATTTAAAACAGTGCTTAGAGGGAAATTTATAGCACTAAATGCCCACATCAGAAAGTGGAAAAGATCTAAAATTGACACCCTAACATTACAATTAAAAGAACCAGAGAAGCAAGAGAAAACAAATTCAAAAGCTAGTGGAAGACAAGAAATAACTAAGATCAGAGCAGAACTTAAGAACATACAGACACAAAAAACCCTTCAGGCTGGGTGCAGTGGCTCACGCCTGTAATCCCAGCACTTTGGGGGGCCAAGGCAGGTGGATCACGAGGTCAGGAGATCGAGACCATCCTGGCTAACATGGTGAAACCCCGTCTCTACTAAAACATACAAAAAATTAGCCGGGCGTGGTGGCGGGCGCCTGTGGTCCCAGCTACTCGGGAGGCTGAGGCAGGAGAATGGCATGAACCCAAGAGGCGGAGCTTCCAGTGAGCCGAGATCGCGCCGCTGCACTCCAGCCTGGGTGACAGTGCGAGACTCCGTCTCAAAAACAAAAAATACAGAAGCGAGTTTTTTCTAAAAGATTAACAAAATAGGCTGCTAGCCAGACTAATAAAGAAGAAAAGAGAGAAAAAACAAATAGACATAATAAAAAATGATACAGGGGATATCACCACTGATCCCACAGATATGCAAACTACCATCAGAGAATACTATAAACACTTCTACACAAATAAACTAGAAAATCTAGAAGAAATGGATAAATTCCTGGAAAAATACACCCTCCCAAGACTAAACCAGGAAGAAGTCAAATCCCTGAATAGAGCAATAACAAGTTCTGTAATTGGGGCAGTAATTAATAGCCTACAAACCAAAAAAAAGCCCAGGACCGGAAGGATTCACAGCCAAATTTTACCAGAGGTACAAAGAGGAGCTGGTACCATTCCTTCTAAAACTATTCCAAACAACAGAAAAAGAGGGTCTCCTTCCTAACTCATTTTACGAGGCCAGCATCATCCTGATACCAAAACCTGTCAGAGACACAACACAAAAAAAGAAAATTTCAGGCCAATATCCTTCATGAACATACTTGTGAAAATCCTCAATAAATAGTGGCAAGCAGAATCCAACAGCTCATCAAAAAGCTTATCCAAGTCGGCTTCATCTTTGGGATACAAAGCTGGTTCAACATACACAAATTTTTAAACATAATCCATCACATAAACAGAACCAATGACAACAACCACATGATTATCTCAATAGATGCAGAAAAGTCCTTTGATAAAATTCAACACCCTTCATGCTAAAATATTTCAATAAACCAGGTATTGATGGAACACATCTCAAAATAATAAGAGCTATTTATGACAAACCCACAGCCAACATTTTACTGAATGGGCAAAAGCTGGAAGGATTCCCATTGAAAACCGGCACAAGGCTAGGATGCCCTCTCTCACCACTCCTATTCAACATAGTATTGGAAGTTCTGGAGAAGACCATCAGCCAAGATGAAGAAAATGTATTCAAATAGGAAGAGAAGAAGTCAAATCGTCTCTGTTTGCAGATTACCTGATTGTATATTTAGAAAACCCCATTGTCTCAGACCATAAAACTCCTTAAGCAAAGTTTCAGGATACAAAATCAATGTGCAAAAATCACAAGCATTCCTATACACCAATAATAGACAAGCAAAGAGCCAAATCATGAGTGAACTTCCATTCACAGGGAAAATAAAATACCTAGTAATACAAATTACAAGGGATGTGAAGGACCTCTTCAAGCAGAGCTAGAAACCACTGCTTAAGGAAATAAGAGAGGACACAAACAAATGGAAAAATATTCCATGCTCATGGATAGGAGAATCAATATCATGAAAATAGCCATACTGTCCAAAGTAATTTATAGATTCAATGCTATCCCCATCAAGCTTCCACTGATTTTCTTCACAGAACTAGAAAAGGATTCTTTAAATTTCATATGGAACCAAAAAGAGCCTGTATAGCCAAGACAAGACAATCCTAAGCAAAAAGAACAAAGCTGGAGGCATCATGCTGCCTGACTTCAAACCATACTACAAGGCTACAGTAACCAAAACAGCATGCTAATGGTACCAAAACTGATATATAGACCAATGGAACAGAACAGAGGCCTCAGAAAAAACACCACATATCTACAACCATCTGATCTTTGACAAACCTGACAAAAACAAGCAATGGGGAAAGGATTCCATATTTAATAAATGGTGTTGGGAAACTAGCTAGCCATATGCAGGAAACTGAAATTAGACCCACTTCCTTGCAGCTTATACAAAAATTAACTCAGGATGGATTAAAGACTTAAAACCATGAAAACCTAGGCAATACCATTCAGGACATAGGCATGAGCAAGGCTTCCTGACTAAAACACCAAAACCAATTGCAACAAAAGCCAAAATTGACAAATGGGATCTAATTAAACAAAAGAGCTTCTGCACAGCAAAAGAAACTATCATCAGAGTGAACAGGCAACCTACAGAATAGGAGAAAATTTTTGCAATCTATTCATCTGACAAAGGTGTAATATGCAAAATCTACAAGGAACTTAGAAACCCCCTCAAAAAGTGGCTGAAGGATATGAACAGACACATCTCAAAAGAAGACATTTATGTGGCCAAAAACATATGAAAAAAAAGCCCATTACTGGTCATTAGAGAAATGCAAATCAAAACCACAATGAGATACCATCTCACACCAGTTAGAATGGTGATCATTAAAAAGTTAGGAAACCATAATGTTGGTGAGGATGTGGAGAAATAGGAACAGTTTTACACTATTGGTGGGAGTGTAAATTAGTTCAACCATTGTGGAAGACAGTGTGGCAATTCCTCAAGGATCTAACACCAGAAATACCATTTGATCCAGCAATCCCATTACTGAGTATAAACCCAAAGGGTTATAAATCATTCTACTCTAAAGATAACTGCACACATATGCTTATTGCAGCACTATTTACAAGAGCAAAGACTTGGAACTGACCCAAATGCTCATCCATGATAGATTCGATAAAGACAATGTGGCACATATACACCATGGAATACTATGCAGCCATAAAAAGAACGAGTTTATGTCCTTTGCGGGGACATGGATGAAGCTGGAAGCCATCATCTTCAGCAAACACAGGAACAGAAAATTAAACACCACATGTTCTCATACGTAGGAGTTAAACAGAACATATGGACACAGGGAAGGGACATCACACACCGGGGCCTGTCAGGAGGTGGGGGGCAAGGGGAGGGAAAGCATTAGGACAAATACCTAATGCACATGGGGCTTAAAACCTAGATGATGGGTTCATAGGCACAGCAAACCACTGTGGCACATGTATATCTATGTAACAAACCTGCACATTCAGCACATGTATCCCAGAACTTAAGAAAAAAAAAAGATTAAACAAAAGTGTCACAAATAAGTAATATTTCCACTCACTGAAATTTGATTTAAATGTTAGCAACTGATAATTTTATTTACTAGAAGCCACAGTGATTGAGCACTGAAATGGGAACAAAAATAAGCATAACACAAATGCACCCCCTATTTACCATCTTTTAGATCTTTTGTCTCACATCTATTGTATTATTAACTTTCTTTAAAAAAAGAAACATAGAAATGACATGTATAATAAAATTAAAAAGCCTGGCTATTAAAATGGCCATAATATGTTCAAAGTCCTATCCTCTATTCCTATTGAAGATTGTACAGATCCATGAACAGACCTGGCAAGAGGCTTATCCTAGGCTGGTCATGAGTCCTTGTTTATGCTCTCCAGCTTCCCTAGGAACCACTCTCCCTAAAGTCCTTTCAGCAGCAGTTCGTTGATAATCTACTTAATTCCCTGGTTATCCAAATCCAACTCTACACCAACTGCTGCTGTGTAGTCCTGAACTTAGTTTTGTTCTCAGTCACTTTTGTCTCCTTTCCCACAAATAACTTCTGGTTGCCTCTTCCTCCTCCTAGGTATTAGTCCATGTTCACACTGCTATGAAGAACTACCTGAGACTGGGTAATTTATGAATAAAAAAGATTTAATTTTTGACACACAATTCTGCAGGCTTAAAAGGAAGCATGACTGGGAGGCCTCAGGAAACTTCCAATTATGGCAGAAGGTGAAGGGGAAGCAAGGACTTTCTTCACATGGTGGCAGGAGAGAGAGAAAATGTGAGGGGGGGAGTACTACACCCTTTTAAACCATCAAATCTCTTGAAAACTCACTCACTCTTACAAGAACAGCAAGAGGAAAATCTGCCCCCATGATCCAATCACCTCCCACCAGGTCCCTCCCCCAACACTAAGAATCATAATGTAACATGAGATTCAGGTGGGGACACATATCATTCCAACCCTGGCCCCTCCCAAATTACCAAGAGTGACCTTTACTCCAGTTCCCAATAAGTTCTTCATCTCCATCTGAGACCACCCCAGCCTGGACTTCATTGTCCATATCACTATCAACATTTTGGTCACAACCATTCAACAAGTTTCTAGGAAGTTCCAAACCTTCCCTCATCTCTTCTTGTGAGCCCTCCAAAGTGTTTCAACCTCTGCTCATTACTCAGTTCCAAAGTTGCTTCCACATTTCAGGTATCTTCATACCAATTTTCTGTATTAGTTTGTTTTCACACTGCTATAAATAACTACCTGAGACTGAGTAATTTATAAATAAAAGAGTTTTAATTGACTCACAGTTTGCAGGCTTAATTGGAAGCATGCCTAGGAGGCCTCAGGAAACTTACAGTCATGGCAGAAGGTGAACGGAAAGGAAAAACCTTCTTCACATGGTGGCAGGAGAGAATATGAGAGGGAATGTGCCATACCCTTTTAAACCATTGAATCTTATGAGAACTCACTATCACAAGAATCACATGGGGGAAAATCCACCCCCATGATCCAATCACCTGCCACCAGGTCCCTCCCCCAACACTGGGAATTACAATTCAACATGGGATTTGGGTGGGAGACACAAAGCCAAACCATATCGCTCTATGAACAAGATCCTATGAGGCTCAGAGTCTAGCCTTGATTATAATTTGGTATTTTGGTTTCACTGCTGATACAAGGAAATGTTTATTTTGTTTTTAATTTCATTTTTTTTAATTTTTATCTTTCTTTCCATATTATCTACATTTTGTGTCCTTACAAAAGGTGTCATATCATCATCACAGCTTCAGCATGGGAAAATGTTTTTAAAGCCATTCAGTTCCATAATGCCTATGAACTACGACTCAAGCCATTTCTACTAAATGAAATAATCTGTGCCTCCATATTCACCTATTAATACCTTATTATTTTTTAAACCAGATTAATCTTCTTCTTCTTCTTCAAAAAAAACATGGGATTTCTTATGCCAGAAATTGTCTTCACTTCCTATGAAATCGCCTACTTTTTTATGTCACATATGGAACTCATTACATCATCATTTGTATTTTGTTGTTTATATAACTTACATTGTATTTTTGGTAATACTGTATTTTTATTACCTAGCACCCTTTACTGCAAGTCGTGCTGTGGATCCTAAAGAACTATGACTGGAATCTCAGCTCATCATGTTTCTTGGTAGTACGAAGAGAACACTTTTTCCATCATGAAAGCTGGTCCAGAAGTTCTGGAGCACTAGAGTAAGAAGAGTCACACATCAAGAAAAAGAAAATTTACTCTTTCAGTCTGCTATTTTGTGGAGAGAAAAAAGAAAGAAGTTAATTAGATGTGAGTCCTAATCTCCTCACCAAAGTGATTCAGAGCCTAGGCAGAAAAGGGCATTGCTAGATAGCAGAAATGTCAAGGGAGTTCTTGACTGGCTCCCCATCTAGAACTCTGGGAGGAAACCTCCACAGCAGGCAGCTATACCCTAAAATGAAGCAACCCCAGAATAGTTCAAGATGATGAAACAGCATGGCCTGGCATAAAAGGGGAGGTAAGTTTGTGTTTACAAAGTTAATGCATCTTCCCATGTGGCACTGATGTTGAACTGAGAGACAATGGGCTTGCATTAAGTCTGCCCAGGGAAACAGAGGGCAATGCTATCTGGAAACAAATATAAAAATTAAGCCACTGATTCACCAGTATCTGCAAGGCCAACAAGAATTGAGGGGATATGTTTTAGCAAAGAATGCTGAGTTTGGCAACTACATCTCTCAGTAGCACATACTAGCAGACCACCCAGAGGTGTAAGGACACAAACTACACCTCAAAAGATAATCTATTATCATCAGAGGAACAAAGGGCCCTCTTCCTCCCGATGCAAGGAAGCTATTCATAACATTTTCCAAAATACCTCAATACACTTCATTTTTTTGTACTTCCACCTAAAAATACATGTGTGTGCACACTCAGGCACATGCATACATTTACAAAGAGGAAACTTGGAGAAAAAGATAATGTGTTGGGGAAAGTTTCGAATGCTTCTTCATGTTTTATTTAAACTACTAGATTATAAACACCTTGTAGATAGAGAATTTATTTAGTTCAGTATTGCACGTAACATTTAGGATAATTAAAGGTTCTCAATAAATGTTTTCCAAATGATCATCAGAAATTGTCAACAATCATCAGTCTTCAACTGTGAATTGCATATTAACATCACACTCTAATCAGTGATAGAATAAGAAGAAAATACATTAACTAGTGGACAATTCCTATAGATTACAACAGCTATGTTCCATTTTCATGAATTATCATATCATTTTGTCCTCAGAATCCAATGAAAAAAACATCATCCCTATTTTTTAAAGAACCAACTGATTTCTTACTTGAAGTATATGAGATCAAAATAGTTTAGTTTGACAAAGTAATCCATCAGTTCATATAACTGATATCATGGAGAGCAAATAGCTAGTAGAAATAATATGTGCTGGCTGGGTGCAGTGGCTCATGCCTGTAATCCCAGCACTTTGGGAGGCCAAGGCTGGCAGATCATGATGTCAGGAGTTTGAGACCAGCCTGGCCAGCATGGTGAAACCCAGTCTCTACTAAAAATACAAAAATTAGCCGGGCATGATGGTGCATGCCTGTAATCCCAGCTACTCAGAGGCTGAGGCAGGAGAACCGCTTGAACCCGGGAGGCGGAGGTTGCAGTGAGCCGAGATCATGCCATTACACTCCAGCCTGGGGGACAGAGCAAGACTCCATCTCAAAATAAATAAATAAATAAATAAATAAATAAATAAATAAATAATAAAATGTGCTAATGTGTACTGAACCTATAGTTCCATGTCATTGTATGTAACATAAGTCCTCATAGGATGATTTTGAGGATTATATAAGATGTTTAGGCCAAGGTGGGTGGATCACGAGGTCAGGAGTTCGAGACCAGCCTGGCCAACATAAAGAACCCCTGTCTCTACTGAAAATACAAAAAATTAAGTTGGGCATCGTGGTGGGCTCCTGTAATCCCATCTACTCAGGAGGCTGAGGCAGGAGAATCGCTTGAAACCGGGAGGCAGAGGTTGCAGTGAGCCAAGATCGCGTCACTGCATTCCAGTTGGGCAACAGAGCTAGACTCCGTCTCACCAAAAAAAAAAAAAAAAAAAAAAAAAATGTTTATGTGCAGAATTTACCACATTGACTGGTACACTGGAAGCAACCAAAATTGCTACCCTATGCTTCTTAACAATTCTTCATTTTCTACTTCATTCTGATCATTCATACTTAAGCCAAATACATCCTAGGCTCTCATCCCTTGCTACACACATTTTACCACTTCAATGTCTGGATCCTGGGAGCATCAAGGCCTGGAATATAGTCACAAACCTCCTAATTGGCACTTCCTGGCTCCATGGATGCACAGGATATCAGGGAAATTGGTGAGGATGGAAGCCAATGCTGAATGAAATGATGAAAGACCTAGGGAAGAAAAGCTAATTTGCAGCTGATTTCTAAAATATTGGCTAGAGATTTGTTCAGCTTCACAGGGACACTAGAGGGATTCAGACATCACCAAGTCATTCTATAGGGAAGATTAAAGATTCCTGGAAGCATCTTCATGTTTTTCCCCCTATATTGCCGGAAGAATGGAAACTAACTGAAAGACCCAATAGGTATTTATTTGTCTTGCTGAAGTTTATTTCAGAAATGGTAATAACATAGAATCATAGCCAAACAAAAAAATTAAAAACCAAAGGTGTCAGAGGGACCATCTCTTCTAGATACCTGTCTAGCATGAGCATGATGCCTGGCAGGTCCAAAATGTACTGGCCACATGTCAATATTGTTATCCAGGGAATCCTGGAAACAGGTAACATCAAGGACAGGCATGGAAGGAAAATAAATAAAATAGGATAGTATGTCACTTAAGTATGAGCAGGAGAGTAGGAGGAGGCACCATCTTCCATAGCACCTCATGGTATGCTCAGTCACAGAGATTTTTCACTCTATCTTTCTCCGTCCTATCATTTGTTCCCCTATCTGCACACTTGCCTACTTAGCTTCAGGACCCAAAACATACTAGATGACTACTGAAGATCAGAATTGAATGTAGAGTGGAAAATACATTTAGCTTTGCCTTTTTGGGGTCAAGCCTCTTTCATGCTCCAGAGGAAAAAAAAAGTCTACACCTTTTGTGCCCACATATTTCCTACCTGAAATGTTCAATCCATTTTAGGCATTTTCCTATAAAAACACTGCTATCAAAGCTAACGCAATCTGCACATCTTTACTGAGAAAAAACTCTCCACAGAGCCCTGGAAAGAGCTCAAACGTGTTTCTAGGCTATGGGTAAAGAGCCAGCAGAGCATTGGAGAGACAGTGTTAATGACATTGTTTTTCATTTCACAGAGGACGACTCATGTTTCTCTCCTTAAATATACACTGCAAGCCACGAGAGATGGCAGCTGTCTAATTAAACCTGATAAAGCCTCCTTAAAAATGAGACTTGGGGAAACACATCATTTTGATTGTACTGCTGCCCAATTTTCCCTGGAACCCAGGGGGAGCTGTGTACTGTGCGGGAGGGACAGAGCATGGGACCTCAGAGAAAGAAGGCAAAATTACTGGCACCATCAAATTGTTGGTGTAAAATAACAGAATATACATGATACATATTTAATGCAAACTAGATAACTTTATAAAACATGCAGAAGGATAACCTCATCTACCATTTAAAAAGCCACTGATGAAGGCTTTGATAATATACCAAATCCCTTCTGAAATTATAAAGAAAGATTTAATGGGAACACTTTATTTTCTCCAGCAGGCTTCTGCTGGCAAGAGAACCTGGGAAACAGAAACAGGGATGTGATCATTGTGTCTAAGGCTTTGGGGCAGCCCAAGCTACCACCTTCCTTTTCTCTCTTCAAAAACTTAGAGAGGTAATGTTCTCCTGGGTTTTAAATAAAGGACCACACCAACATACATACATGTACACAGTTTTCAATTCAAGTACTTAAAAATATAAGAACTTGACCTCATAAAAGCTCTCTTCCTGGTTTCCTAATTTTGTCAGTTTTTAAATTTTTTTTGTTTGTTTCAAATACTCTCCATCAAATCTGTGAGAGGCCATGGCCCTACCCACTGCTAACCCAGTGATGTTGACAGAAATAAAACATGAAATCTCATAGCTGTGGTCTACTAATGAATTCCTACTTGGTAAGAGTGAGACTCTTGCCCCCTGATATGGCCTTGCCAGAATTAAAAAAAAAAAAATGCAGAGAACCTGAAGCACTGAGCTTCTCCAATCTGGGAGAATTCCCACTCCTGCAGGATGCTGAAACCACTGAATGTCAGTTCAGGCAATGTCTCTGAGAAACACGGGAGGTATGAGAGAGCCTTAAATACTGATGTATAATATTATCTATGTGTTCCTTCCCGAACTTCATAATGGCTGGCTCAGTAGTAACCTACATGGCAGTAAACCTAAACCTAATTAGAATCATCATTTATGACTTGAGCCTGGGTTCATTTATGAATTTAGTCTGGATTAACTTCTTTGGTGTTACCCAGCTCATTCCTTTAAGTGTCTCAACTGCTGGCTCCAATTTTGTCTCCTAGAAGATTTAATTTATCCTTCTCATAATTATTGGTTGCTGTCTCTCTGAAATTATAATACCCATGGTCTATATTAGTTGGTGTTAATACTCACTTTTATTTCTTTCTCCATGCCTACATAGCTAGGTATTTCTTTCTTTTTAACACTTTTAGAGATGGAGTCTTACTATGTTGTCCAGGCTGGTCTTGAACTCCTGGCTTCAAGCAATCTTCCTGCCTCAGCCTCCCTAGTCACTGAGATTACAGTCATTAGCCATAGTTCCTGGCACAACTAGGCATTTCTTTAAGGCAAGGGTTATTTTATACCTACTTTTATCATTCATAGAATGGTTGTTATTCTGTAATTATTATTCCATAAAAAAAGTTCAGGAAAAATGTTCTGGAAGCTACATTCCAAAGTTAAAAATGGACACCATGCCAGTTTCTATCTTGTTCTGTACAAAAATAATTTTTAAAAAGTCTTAAGGAAGAAGTCGGTTAGAGTGAGGGGAAATACTGACTTCTAGATATGGGCCTAACATTGTACTAAAGAGCAGCAGTGCAAAGAGCCCAGGTCAGCCTTTTTCAAACTGTGTTCCTTAGAAGTCTAATTCCATGAAATTATAATTGGTAATAGACACAAAAAAAGATTCTGAGATCAAATTTGTTCAGAAAAAGAGAGGTTAAACAAAGTTTAACCGGTTATTTTATTGCAGAGCTTGGCAGAACATTTAATAGCTAAAATGCACGATGATATTCCAAGAGGGGGAAATTGTAGGCAAAGCTCCCAAAAGTATTTCACCATAGAATAATCTTTCAGGAAGCTTCACACTAGGCTAGAAGTACAGTTTTGAATATGTGACTCTAAATTCTGATTTGCTCTTAGAAAAATGTCTGATGTCAGGTTCCCTTAGCATTCATGGAGTTCCATTTGCTACCTACTCAAAGTTCCTTAAAGTCATTGATGCTTTGGCTTTTTAAAGTTTTTATAACTTTTGGAATTCATCTGAAATTGGATTGGCTGTGGACATAATATACTTCCTTAGAAGTACTATAAGCAAGTAAATCTGGTAGAGGACTCAGTGAAGCATAGAAGTATCTTGGAGGCCATCTTTTTAACCACCTGCCCCCAACATCATGAAAGTATAGAGTGTTCATGGTTTCAAATCTAGGTCAATATTTAAGCACTAGTATTTTAAATTGAATGTAACACTTTTTTTCATTTAGAAGGAACACCTTCTATCTCCATAGCATTTCTAACTTTCCAGAAGATGGTTTACAATGAGAATATACTAGTGCCTAACTCTAATGCCCTTTTATTGCCACCTCTTATCTGATGAATACATAACTAACTGTAGTAGCCCTAGAAGACATTCTGCCTCAAAATCATACACCTATTTAAAGACAGATAAATAGGCTGCTATTCTTTCAACATTCAGGAAACACGAAAGTTCCATAAATCTTTTCTGCATACTGGAAAGGAACAATCCTAGAATTCACAGGTTAATAAGAAAGATCAAAATATATGTAGGTAGCTATCATATAAAATTACATGAATGATTATAGAGCTCTGCAGGACAGAGCCAGAGCATTTAGGCAGAGGTCGGGGAGTGGAAAAATTGAAGGCTCCATGAAGTAGGTGGCACATGAACCAATAATGAATGGAAGTCAATGAGACAAAGAATGGAAGAGGGGGATAGAATCTTAGGCTGAACGACAGGTTGGCCTTGTGCTTCTTCTTTTCATTATACCAAATTACTGCCAAGTATCACTATTATTAGGTAAGTAACATTACAATTATTGGTTATATTGTAAATGTATTTCTTAAAATGTATGATTTTGGTGAAATTTTTCGTTTTTAATCTATCCAATCCTTTCCTCAACAAAACTACATGCTCTTATAGGATGGAGCCCATTTTTTCTCTGTTAAAGCCCTTAGAGAACAAGGCACAGAAGTAGTTGAATATGTGCAATGAAAACCATAGTTTCTCCAAACAGACGAAACAGAATGTGAAAGTTTAAGCAATGGCTTGAACTTGGGAAGAAAAGAGATGACTTCCATTAAACAGCCAGGTAATTTCTCTCATTATCTTTGGAATCAGGTAATTAGTTAAACTCAGTGTCTGAGGAGCCAAATACAAGGACCTGAGCACCTTCTATGCAGAACTGTCACCTCCTTGTAGCACTGGACAGAGTTCCCCTTCCTTGTCACTAGAAACCAAATTAGATTCAGGCCTGCTCTAGATCACCAGGTGCCTTGGGAGCTGGCCTGAGCAAAGTGTATAATTCCCCACATCTTGAGAGAGTGTGAACATCAGCCCTTTTCCCGATACCTGGAGAAAAACAAGGTTAGCATTTCAATGAGCACTCAAACAGAGAAAGTTGGAATAAATGAAAGTTTCTCTGCCCTACAAAGCCCTGTTTTGTATTCTTTCTCCAATTCCAAGAGCACTCTGACCTTTCCATTACCGGGTTCTACTCCACAAAGTTATAATTGTCTATTTATTTTTCTGCCTCTTCCATTTGACTCTAAGCTCAGCAAAGGCAGGGACTGATTTGATCACAGCCACCATCTACTCACCAGTATCAAGCATAAGATCTCACTCTTAACAGGCAAGAAAATTTAAGAAATAAAAGAAACACAAATAATGTGATGGGCCTTTAATCAAGGAAACCCATCGTAATTTGTCTTCTTTCATGCATAGGGAAGAAGATATTTAAAGTCTGAGCAGTTACCAAAGAGTTACAGGATTAGGCCCTCTTAGGCCAAATTCAAGTACAGACAATGAGACCAAACAACAGAGGCCATTTAATCATCATGTAGGCAGAAATTCAAGAAAGGGAATGAGTTGACTAAATGAGAAATGACTCAATAGTTTTCATTATCCAAATAACATTTTTCCCCATAAGCCTGGACAAGGGTCAGCAGGCATTTAGATACTGCCTTTGTTTATTTGTTTGTTTGTTTCTGGTTTTGCTGGCTCATTTGGTAATTGTAAATGACATTCTTTGGCATGAATTTTAAAAGTTAATTACATCCCAATGCTTTGCAATGAACAATAAAATCACAGACCAAACATGATCTTTTGAGCTGTGCTAGGTGCAATGTATTTACTTTTATCATGGAATTTAATCTTATCCAAAGTTGGAAAACTGAGATTGAGGTTGCAAGGAGAGTCAATAGTGTGTAGATAGGAATTAGAGGTAGAATGGGGATGCTGGGCCTGGCTATCATTCTTTCTATTGGATGGATAGAGCTACTCAGGTCCGCATGTCCCAGACTGATTCTCCCCCTCAAGGGGAAATAATAAGAAAATGTGCTGAAACATGCATGTTTTAGCTTGAGTTCTCTGGGAACCAGGTACTGACACAGTGTTTTGCATGTCAGATGTTTATTAGATAATTATCTTGGTACCAATGCCTGTAGAAAAAAGGGGAAGAAAGTTGGATGGGAGGAAAAAAATCAAGCTACACTGCAAGACTACTGACAGGCTTGACCAGCCCCTTGGGGCGATATGAAACTACTGCCACTTCGGAGTTGCCCCCTGTTGACTGAGCCTTTTTATACTCCTACATTGATCAGTCACTAGGTGTTGGCCACACTCAGAAGAAATATAAGCCTTTGACAAGTTGGTTCTTTGAAGCTTGAGGCAATACCTAAAGGGTCTAAAAATTGATGTGGCTCTTCCCAGAGCACACACTTCCTCTTACAAAGCTGAGAATAGAACCAAGAAACCCAATAACTGAGAACCCATTGGATATTCCAGAGATGTCTAAGGTCAATCAGGAAGTAACAGTACAGGTAAAAGAAAGAAAGTAGGTCCCTTGCAGGTACTTTACAATTACCAGATCCAAAAGGGGCAATGTTGTTCAAATAAGAATTAGGACCTGATGAGGAGTAAAGGTATTAAAAGAATAATCACTCCAATTTGTCTATGTTTTAAAACACATTTAATATACTGTCACATCCACTTTTACATTTGATCTTGGTATCAACCCTGTGTAGTAGACAGAGGAGGGAGCATCATCTCTAATTTGTGAATGAAGAAACTGAGGGCCAGAAGGGAAAAGTGGTTTTCCTGTGGTCACTTAGTATATTTCAGGGTTGAGGAAACATCCAAGACTTCCTGATTTATAAGTCTTATAGCCCATGAGACTATTTCCCTTCTTCTTAGTTTTAATCTAATGGAGTATCTTACTTAAGGAGCTCTTCCCAGCCAAGGGCTTTAGCCCAGCTGTTGCAGATAGCCCCATCTCTTGGGGGAAATGAGATTCCCACTGTCTCTGCTGCTGGCTTCCAAAATTCACATAGCTCACACATTCTTACTGTCCTCCATTTCTTTTCTGTAGACCATGATAATCCTATTCTATTCCCAATTGGTTATAATTTTATCATATACCAAAAGGAATCTTTAAGCCACTACTGAATTTATAGCCTCACTCCAAAACTGGAAGTTGAGATAACTAAATCCTGTGGCATGACTTTGAGCAAAGCACTTCCTATGCCTGGAGCTCAGTTTCTTTATTTGAAAATAATTTGTGGGCTCATGATGTCTATAGTTCCTTCTAAGTTTAAAATGCAGACTATGAATGTAGAAGCTGACTTTAATGTCTTCTACAGGCACTCTGTGAAGCTGTTTAATAATGCTCCTCAGGTGCTATCAATAACAACTTGTATTGCTTTTTTTCATGCTGTGATTTTCTGAATCTCAGTTATATGTTGCTACTAAAGTCACAGCATCCCTTCTATTAATTCCAAGAATTAGAAACTGGTATGTGTAGTCTAATTTTTCTTTTTATAGGTGCTTTAATATTTTTTTCCAAAAATGAAAAAAGCAAGCCAAGAGTATATTACAAGAAATTTTATGAAATCTTAGCTCTCTTGAGTATCCATACATTCTGTTTTTTTCAAGATTACCTGGGACTAAAGTAATCAGACTTAGGAACCCAAAAATTTAAAATATAAATTATTGATGCTGCTATAGAAAGAAGTGCAGAGATTATCTGCTCAACAAATTATCTTACAAATAAGGAAAATGTATTCCAAATATAGGAAGCATACACTGTGTACAAATTTTTATCAACCAAAAAAACACAATAGGACAATTTTGACATTATGCCCTGCAACTATATTTTACTTTTAATTATCATCTAAATAATAATTATGGAGGAGAGAAGTGAGGACACTCATTATAAGAACTCCACTGTCCTGAGTATCTCTATGGCCTCCAACCAATAAGTTAGGTTCTTAACTAACCAGAGTCTCTGGAAAGAAGAGGAGTTACTGCATTAAATACCAAAAACTCTGGGCCTTTTCAAACCATTGTGGCTGCATTTCCCTGCTCAAAGAGGTAGGAATTTGAAAAATCTAGATTAGCACAGTGACCCTGGGGAACCAGTTAGTCAACCCAGCCTTCATTCTGCGGTATAGGTGATAACAATATAAAATGCCAATTTTCTGGAAGTGGGGACTAAATGATGTATGGTTTTCTCTTCTCAGCACTTCCCTGACTCCAATCTTACCATGACCCCAGGAAGAGTTCCCAAGACAGGTTTGCCCTCTCCTTACACCCAATATTTGAATACAAATACCCATGTCTCAGAGAGACATGCCTCTTTCCTATCTATCTGCAACATTCAGTTAGTTGTCAAAAGAAGCTCTGCCACTAAATAATAATGACTCCAAAATGTTTTATGTGTTACTCTTCTCCCAGGTTTTGTTCTACAGTAGTAAATAAATGACGGGGGAGCCTAGTTCTTTAAATCAAAGGCTTTAGTCTCTACAATTTGACTTTTAATACTGTGTAACAGAGCAAGGAGGAACAGGTTTGCCTGGAAACAGCCTCTCAGTTAATCTTTAATTGCGCTGCCTAGGTGCAATGACACCTACATCATCTGGGCACAAGGTCATACCTTGTGGTGGGTTTTTAGAAAATGCCAATGTACTTTTCTAATTTGAACCTTTTTGTATTGAAAGCCCAGTGTTCTTTTAGTCAACATTGATATTACTCTTACAAAAAAAGGCTGTAATTCAGTCATTACATGCAACCTGGCCAAGCTTTTTACCTTGAGAAAATTTGTCTCTGACTTGAAACTGTGGGGCTCAGTGTTTTTCTTTTCATTTCCAGTTTCCCTGAATATATTTATATGTGGGGGAAAAAAAAAACAAGAACAAAAATATGCTTCAGTTCTTATTTGCGCAAAATACCCACAAAATTAGGGCGAAACCCAACACTAAGCATTCTCTGCCTCCCCCGCCTAACTGTCCATCAAGACACAAAAACTCAGGCTGAGCAATTGAGTCTTACATTTATATCTACATGACATTTAGGAAAATTGATGACTGGAAGCTACACATACAAGTAAAACCAGTGATTAGAGACAATGAGATTCAGTCTGAAGGAAAAAAAACGTGATATTATTAAAGAGACACTGACAAGTCCTTCAGACCCCAAATATAGACTACAGCAAAAAGCTAACAGTTCTACAATTTATCACAAATGTAGGCATGGGTTTCCTTTAACATCAATAAAAACATGTTTTCCCCACAGTTGTGCATTGTGTCAGAAAAACTTGAAACTTACTTACATATTTGAAATACAATTTTAAAATTCTCCTAAGTGTCATTTACTTAGAGGCAAGGGAGCAGAGCCTGGAGAGCACAGGGTTTGGAAGCAGACAAACAATAAGCATTCAACTCTGTCACTAGCTATATAATTCTGGCAATGTATTTAATTTCTCTAAGCTTCAGATTCCATTTCCTTGAATGGGTTATTTTATATTTACAACACACGATCGTTGTAAGGACTAAATGAGATACATCACACAGTGCCTGACAAATAGGTGTCCTAAATAAATACTTGCTATTAGATTATAATTATTAATGCTTCAACTCAATAGCTGTTTCATGTCTATAATATGTTTAGTATTGAACCAATAGAGACTTGTATCCCCCGGGAAACAGATGCATGGGAGTTAAGATGGGGCTGAAGTGGTTTGAGAAAGGTACCATGTCAGTCTTGGTTCTAAATTGAGATCAGCTCTGTGAGCAGGCACAATAAGCAAGTGTGAACAAGTGTGGAAGAGTGTGGTAAGCAAATGGACATGAACATGGACATTAGCAAAGGCAAAGATGAGGAAATGGGCCATTTATTCAGCAAAATTTGAGTGGCTTGGTCTGACTGATACTTAAATAACAGTATAATACTGGGAGATGAGTCTGGACAGAAAGGTTATAAAGAGCCTTGAACTCCAGATTTAATGTAATTGGCAACAGAGTCATTGACGATATCAAGGAAATGAAGTGATAAAATAAAGTTTCACTTTAAGAAGTTTGATATGACAGGAGACTATAGAATGTATTAGAGTGTAGGAAGAGAGCTAAAAAGAGCTTCAAGGTTATTGAAAAAAATATGTCAAAGTAATAGTAATATTTCCCAGTTACCATTGAAACTTCTCAAAGCAGAAAAAATGACCTCAAAATAACTTTATTTTCTAAGCAGGGCTCCTGTAAGTGCAGAAATTCTATATTTCTGGAATTCTGGGTATATTAGAGATGCATGCCCCAGGAAGGAGACAGGTAATAATAGGAAGCTTAAGGTCATATTACTCTCTCACTGGCTGACAAACATTCCCAGATGTCCAGCTCTCTTACCCAGATTCTTTTTAAAATGGCTACAAATTGACAATGGAGAGAGAGAGACTTAAATGCATACTTTTTGGACCTTTATCCTTACTCTTGATTCTAATTTTGCCAATCTGAAGGAGGTCAATATTTCATTATATCTAGAGTTTTGCAATAAGGAGCCTCTAAACCTCCCTATTAATTGTCATGAAGAAGGAAGATAAAGACTTGCAAGATGTCAGGCTTAGGTGGAAGAGTGAGACAGAATTATGAGCCTGATGAGTGTATAGGAAGAGGATGAAAGAATGGTGGCAGTGGCATGATTCAAAACGTAGCAATCCTACAGCTTCACATTACTAAAGCTTAACTCATTATTTTTTATATATGATGAATTACAGTTTAGGTGAAAAATCTGTTTAAAACATCACATGACATTCACAGTTCTTGGCTATTTGCCTGTTGCTTAGAGCCTAAGCTATACACAAACCGAAAAATTTGCTGAGATACAACATAATAACAGCCAATAATCAGTAAGCTAAATGTCTTGTTCATAGATACATACTGCCAGTTAGCCATGTAGCAAGACCTCACACTCCTTTGTTTTAGTCCAAATTTATTTCCGTTGCTCCAACACAGTCTTATAGAAGAGAAACATTCAAGATGATGACAGTCTAGACTAAAATTTGCCTGTACTGTCCAATTCTTTTGCCCCGTTTCCTCTCACCCATGATAGTTACAGAACAATATTTTATAACTATGGTGAACAATGAGGAGCAAACAATTTCTTGAAGCGATGTATAGCTTCTTGAAATTACAGCCTGGAGCTTTTCCATAATAGCCTGGTTCTCCCCATTTGTCTTGTATTTTATACCTAAATGGGCTACATTATTTCCAAATGTAAAATGAGCCAATTTAACCTGTTAGACTCATGAAGTTGCCAGGTTTGGAGAAAATAAAAGGGTCATGGATATATTAAAGATTGGTTTTGTATAAAGATAGTTCATCTTTAAACCAGGCAACTTGAAATAAATCCAGTAACTGTGTGTCCATGTGTAAGACATTTGATCTTCCTGGCCTCAATTTCCTCATCTGTAAAATAAGAGATTAAACAAAAGAACTGGTGAGCTCTTTTAAAATGGAATATTCCATGAGTCAAAACCTCTTAAAGAAATAGCCAGTAAATTGATGCTCCAAAGGCAGATGGCAAAGCTGGCAATGTCCAGAAAGTGACAGCTCCTTGGTTACCCACTTACACCTTTCAGAGAAAAATAGGAAGTACCCAACTGCTTCTAATTGTAATATGCGCTGTGCTAGGGAAAGACAAAGTCAAATGTGTTAAAGGCCTAATGAGGTGTGTGGGAGCAACCTCCCTCTGCAGTTCGCAGCTTTTTCACACTGCTAGCTCTCACTGCCCCATCAGCAGGTGTGAAGGAAGAGTCAAGGGAAAAGAGTAGTTGCTTTCTGGCCCAAAATGATGACATAAAAGGAACTATACCAATGCCTTCACTTTATTGTTTTCACACAAACTTGACAGAGGATTCTTAAATATTGTTTTGCTTTCAGCATCAGCCTCCTAATAGGAGAAATGCCAGACTTGTTAGAAATAGAGTCTGATCCATTCTGTAGAAGAGTTAACAGTTTAGTTAAGATCCAGGAAATCTGGATGCAGCCCATATGGAATTGTCACTGTTGCTTTCATTAAAGCTGGAATTACGCACATCAACATATGACTGCACCAATGTGGAATATTAGAAATCACCCTGGCATGTATCTTCCACAAGTGGCGAATCTGTCATACAGGGGCTACCTTGGTTCTGCCACTCACATGGTTAAAATTATCTAACTTTGAAAGTTTATTTATTTGTAAAAATATGCAAATGTGTTCCTGCTTATTAAACCCATTAGGATTATGAGAATCAATTGTGAAGAAATGGACGTATTGCATATTAAATTTTAATTCCTATGTATGATCATGTTTTCTAAGACAAATTTTTCAGAATAATCTCTTTTTTAAATATTAGCGATTATAGAGTTCTTAGGGTTGAATAATTCTCAGTAAACCTGCATGTATCTCCAGAATTATGTTTGTAAATATTTTTTTCTTAAAACACTTTCTCCAGATGTAAACTTCCTTAGTAGCCTAATCCTTAATTTCATTATATTTCTCTTTATAATTACTAGAACTTATTCTTCCTGCAATTCTACTCTCCTTTAGTAGAGCACTTTAATTTACTTTATTAGAATGGCTTAATAATTGTATTGTAGATCTAAAAGATAAAATTAATTATATATTTTAATTGATAATTTTATAGATTTCACTGAAATTTGTGAAGAATTCTGAAAGGACGTTATAATTATCACTTTGTACATTTCTATTTGCAAGTCAGATACATCTGAATGAGCACTGATATCTTGGCTGTAGTGTTTGAAAAATTAATCTGCAAATGAGAGTTTATCCCCCTCTTCAATTAGATTTCAAAACTAATCTATTAAAATAACTAAATAGAAAATTATTTTTGCACAAGGAAACTTCAGATTGAAATGTGTGACTAGTGCAATTAATTCTCTTTCTCATTTAATTTTGAAACATTTATGATCTGTATTTAATGTAACTTTGGTTTTTGTTCCCAGACTCCAAACAGCCCAGGAGAGTTTCATATGAGTTATAAAGTTCCACCCCCATCCCATTTCTCTAAAGTTAATAGACCCACATGTTAATACACCCTCAGGGATTCGTTTGCATCATTTTCCAGTCATCTGTGACTGTAAACTTTCTTTTTTAATTTTTAATTTTTGTTGGTACGTAGTAGGTGTATATGTTTATGAGGTACATGAGCTACTTTGAAACAGATATGCAATACGTAATAATCACATCATGGTAAGTGGGGAATTCATCCCTTCAAGTACTTACCCTTTGTGTTGCACACAATATAATTATATTATTCTAGTTATTTTTAAATGTATGATTAAATTATTATTGGTTATAGTTGCCCTGTTGTGCTATCAAATACGAGGTCTTATTTCTAACTTTTAAATTCAATATTATCCAATGTTACCAGAAAGAATTAAAAGAGTATTTGAAATTATTTAAATGATCTTACTAAACCATCAATTTTGAACATGTGTCTCCATGCTATTTAATCAAGGATGATGATGATGATGATGATGGTATTTGCCTCCCATTAGATGCAGTAGATGATACAAATCAACTGTAGAGCTCAGTCCATGTTTTTCAAAACTTCAGTTTCCACTTTAGTGCTCAAAATATTTCATGTTATTAAGAGTGAAGTGAGTAAATAAGCCTTCAAGGTTCTTCTCATATAAGAAACTAAACTTAAGGTTGTTACATATTTACCCTTACAGACAATAATCATCCCATGACAAGGTGTAAAAAAAACCCCAGGATTTGTCCTCTTTATCTCTAACCACCTCTTTTTCTATTATCTGTGCCTTGACACTCTATTCCAACATATCACACTCAATAATTCCATGTGAGTGATGGAATTGTGAGTGATCAATTGCAGTTGATCAATTTCAGGGATACTCTGAAATTGATATCTCATATAACATCTGTTTGTTTGCACTCCTGGAAACAAACACTCTTTAAGGTATTACTGAGTTTATTAGATGTTGCAGAATAAGAAATAGTATGAAAACATCTTCTGAAGTTCAGAAAAAGAATCCCTGGAGAAACAACTTCCATAATGAAATACAAAATCCAGAAACAGAGGATGTGGTTAGTCTATTTTAAAAAAATGTGAGGCTGTTTGTTTGCATAACTGAAAACCTTCATCAATTCTGCTTGTAAGCAGCTGATTTCCTATGTAGTATTACCAAAAAGGCTTCAGGAGGTGACATGTAAAAACACAGCCTTCCCAAGTTTCATGAAGTTAAAATTTTATTGTGACAATGTTATTATTTAAGTATTTAAATACAAAAGCCCCTAGGGGGAAAAGTAACACTTTATGTAGTTATCTGTGACCATCATAAAGTGATCTTATGATACCTTATAATTTTGAAATTATATAAATATATTATTATACCTTAGTTAAAAGTATCTGAGAAGTGTTGATTATCGAAATAGAATCTTGGGCTTCTTGGTTCCCAAGACACATTTAATGAACAGATACAGAAATAACGTAAAAACAGAGGACTCAAACCAAAACAGTTTTATCAGCTTCACATTTTACCTGAAGCTGGCACTTCCTCAATACACTGAAGAATTCTTGTACCAGAAATCTCAGAAATAAGTCCATAGTGTATTAGAAAAAGAAAAAGAGAAATTTAGCTTCCAAACGTTGATGTTGATTTCAAAGATTTGTAAAGACTACTGTAAATTTAAACACAAGATCGTTTTTAAAAAAAATATCAGGGAAAACTAGTTTAGATAATTACTATAGTCAGTTTTGGAGCTGGGAAAATTGATGCCAAATAACACAAGCACAAACACAAACCAGAAATTTAAAAATGCCTCAAGCTTATTCCCTTAGAATACAACACTGCTCCTCATCCCTCATCACCAGTGTTGTTTCTGACCTCAGTTCAATTTAGCAGTGAGGGTGATTCTTCTGATCTCTGAAGAATTACCCTGAACTCCACCAGACCTCACTGGCATCCCTTAAACCAGCTTTATTTCCACTAGCTCATTAGACATCTATCAACTGTGAACTTCAGTTAGTCATTGGTTCTTCAGAGATGGAATTCCAGCCTCTCCTTTATCCCTGCCTTATCCCTGACCTACCAATCAAGAATAGGCAATTAAATGACATTTACACCCTTTTTTTTTTTTTTTTTTGAGAGGGAGTTTCACTCTTGTTGCCTAGGCTGGAGTGTGATGGTGCAATCTTGGCTCACCGCAACCTCTGCCTGCTGGGTTCAACGGATTCTCCTGCCTCAGCCTCCCAAGTAGCTGGGATTATAGGCATGAGCCACCAAGCCGGCTATTTTTTTATTTTTAGTAAAGATGGGGTTTCTCCATGTTGCTCAGGCTGGTCTCGAACTCCCAACCTCAGGTGATCAACTCACCTGAGCCTCCCAAAGTGCTGAGATTACAGATGAGAGCCACCGCAACTGGCCCATTTACAACCTCTTTTAAAAATAAAAAGAATTTTCAGTATAATGAATTTTCTCTCAGTATTCATTATATTTATCGACTGCAAGATAGTAATGGGGTCATTTATTAGGCATTGCATAGTGTCTACTGCTGTAATCTGCATAAGTGACTATTGCAGAATTTTCTGCAGCAATTTTTTAAAGCCTAAACAAATAAGATGAAGAGAAATGCTCAGAGCAGGTGGGTGTTTAATAGTGACTTATTCCTCTGGTGATACAGATTCTATGGGTGCCTAAATGGACACAGTGGTTTCATCCACAAGTGAGATTATTATGAAACTGCTATCATTCTGTCATGAATAATTGATCATCTCACTGTTCAGGGGGGAAAAACAACAGATGTGATAAACAATGCAACAAATGTGACAAGGAGCTTAAAGTTTATTATTTTACTGCCTGTTATTTCAACATTTGTGAAGATGCCATAGGCAAAATCACCCAATCCCTGCATGAATGCGTAAACTGCATGACACACAAAAGATTATAATTAAGTAATTTAACCCTAACTATCCAACGACCCTTCTGGGTTTTGTGGAAAAGCCCATTTCTAAGAGAACGCAGAGCAGTGATGACTCTTTCTAGAACTGTGTAGTTAACAGAGTTTCTTTTTAGTTCTTCTTCCCTTTCATATCAATTGTCTCCTCACAGTTGACATCCTGTGTGCTCCAAGAGTCCAGACACCTGTGGAACCCATTGATCAGTCCAACTCAAGACCCTAATTACAAGGGTTCTACCCAGCCATTCTCCTCAAGCTAAGCAGTATACTCAACACTTACCCATCTTTCTTTCTACCAATCAAAGTATTATTCTACTTCCTTGCCCTACTGTGCCAGCTTTTAGGAGGAAAGTAATCTGATTAAGATAAACTATATTAAATCCTATAATGAGAGCTCGTACCTTTCTACTGATCTAGCTAATTGAAATCATTATTTTTTTTAGAAAATAAACTTGAAATATGACCAAGATTTTGACAACTTCTTATATAGTCCACTTAACCTGCCAATTTCTGATGTCTTTTGAAAATCATAGCATACATCAGAAAAAATAGGATTCATGACCATTGAAGTTCTAGGTAAGAATCTTTAAAGATATATAAGCCTAAATAGTTTGTCATTATTTCTATAAATACAGATGGATAAAGGAATAAATTATGAAAGAAGATAATACAATATTAAAAGCTATATTTTCTAGAGCTCCTGGAAAGATGGAATTTTTCTTAAAAGAAAGATTCAGGGAGTAATGAAAAGAAGTCTTCCCAAAGTTTTGAATATGTAATTCAACAGGAAACAAAAAATTTTTTTGTAAATAACATGCTAAAAATAGGTGTTAAATAAAAAGTATGTACAGCAGAAAGAAGAAAAATAAAGGGGATTTGGTTACAAGAGGAGGAAAAAGAAAAGTAAGAAAGGAGAATTCTCAGTAGATGTCTGATGAGGCATGACCCACTTAAATAGAATAAATCCACTCATAAAATGGACTCTAGGAACATTCTAAATCCCAGTTATGAGAAGTAGATCCATTTTCTAGAATCACATGATACAATTTTCATAGTATTTAATTGTTAACCAATATTTATGTGGTATCTACAACATGTGAAGCATTCTTTTTGATACTAAATCTAGAAAAAACAGACAAAAATATTTGCCCTCATGTAGCATGTATTCTACTGAGGGAAACAAACAATAAATAAGCTAAAGAAGTAAATTTGTATTATGTTAGAGAGTAGAGAGTACTATGGCAGAATGCAAAACAGGGACTGGGAATAGAAAAAAATGGGGGAAGAAGCAGTTTTAGAATTTGCATAGGAATGTGAGAAAGGTTTACATCAAGAAAGTAGTGTGAGAGTAAGCCATATATATTGAGGGAAAGAGCATTCTAAGTAGGAGAAAGAATGAAATGCAAAGGCCCTGGTGCAGAAGGATGCCTGTTATGTTCAATGAACTGTGAGGAGGCCAGTTTAACTGACAAGCAGTGAGTAACAGAGTATTAGGAGAGGAGGTCAGAAAGTGAGGGGCAGTGGATGGGACTTACTGATTATTGTTTGGACCTTGGGTTTTTTTTTTTTTTTTTTTTTTTTCCTGGTGAGGAAGAAAACCATCAGAGAGTATTGATCACACAAATGAGATGATCTCTCTTACATCTTAAGGTGATGGTTGCTACTGAGTTGAGGAAAGACAAAACAGGTGAGAACGGAAGCTGAGAGACTGCTCAGGAAGGAGGCTGTTGAGCTAACTGAAACAAAAGAGAATGGTGTCTTGGGCTATAATGAAAGATATAGTGATTAAAATGATTGATTATTGTTATATTTTGAATGATGAGACAGTGAAATCTCCTATAATGTTTCAGAAAGGAATGAGTCAAGGATCATGAGAAACTGTAGGGATAAAACATTTTTACTTCGGTGGGAAAAACTAAGAGTCAGATTTGAGACTGAGGCATTCCCTTTGGGACATGTTAAGCTGGTGATAAATGTACACCGAGTAACAATTTACCCCCAAATTTTCATCACTTACAGCAATGTAGTTTATGTACTTATCAAGTTACATATACACTATGGAATTGGATACCACTCTGCTTCTGTTTTCTTCTCTTTGGGACCAAAGCTTATGGTCAACCCCTCTAACCAGAATGTTCCTAATTACTGTGGTAGATGTAAAAAAGATATGAGAGTTCACACACTGCATCTTAAAACCTACTTAAACTGTGCATGCCACGTTTAATTGGCCAAAAGAAGTCATAAGGTTAGAACTATCATCAAAGTGATGCAGTGGTATAATTTTCTCTTAGGGAGAAAGCCAATTATGATGATGATGATGATGATGACAATAATGGTGGCAATAATAGTAATGAAAATAATAAGAAAGCTTACTACAACATCCAAGTAGATATTTAAAGAAGACAGTTGTATATGTTAGCCTGGTATTCAGAAGACAGGTTTAGGCTGAAGATATAAATTTAAAAGTCATTACACTTAGTTAATATTTAAAGCTATGAGACTAAATTGATAACCAAGAATGAGTGTAAAGAAAAAAGGGAAAGAGTCCAAGAACTGAGCTCTGAACCAGTCAATATTTAGAGGTTAGGGAGATGGGAAAGAATAAGCAGTCAAAGCTAAGATGGAGAATGTGGTGTGGAATAGTGAAAACAAGAGAGTACTTCACAAAAGTCAATTAAGATGACACCAATGATTCATCATTAAATATAACAACATGGCCATCACCAAGGGCTTTAAAATAATGAAGTGGGGAATAGGAGGGGAGACAAAATCCTCATAACAATTGTAATGAGAACAACCTGGAATCATCTTAAAAATCCTTTCCCCAAACGGGAAGGGAGCTGAGAGACCAAAGAGTGACTGGAACAAGTCCAGTTTGGTGAGTAGATGAGTTTACTAGGACTTATATACAAGGCACTCCTGGGTGGCAGAAGAACAGATTTAGAGATCCTCCCTGCCTCCTATCTCCAAGCAGCTTTTAAGCTAATTTTCTGGCTCTTTGCCTGCTGTGTATGTGTGATAGGGCTGTTTTCCTAAGTAGATTCTCAGATACTCTCTGATATGTTTGGGTTATCAGGGACACCTGGTCCTTGGATGGGCACTATGCCTTTGGCTCAACCTAAGAGACATAAGCGCTCAAGTTACCTGGTCAGGGACCTGTCATACTATAGCAATGGGTTCAAAAGAAAAATGGGAGAAGAATTAGAGGCAAGCATGTATAAGTTTGTTTTATGGAACTGTTTACATGAAGAAAAGAAAACTGTGGTAATAGCTGAAAAGTGGGCTGAAAAGTTTTACTGTATTTTATTTTTTAATGTGACAAAAGAAAACAGTTACTGTGTATACTGGTAAAAAGTGATTCAGTAAAATGGAAAAATTCATATTATGAGAGAATGGAGAAGAGATTAACTTCCAGCATGGCAGTATGAGAAGTTCTGTAGGCAATCTTCACAGAGAATCTAGAGAAAATTTAATAAAACAACCATTTAAAGTCTCCAGAAATGGTCCCAAGGGCACACAGCAAATAAAGAAATATCTATTCAAGAATATCTACTGAAATTCAGTAAGAAAGTTGAGAGTCTGTGGTATTTTAACTAACACTGTTCAATCTCCTGCCCCTCACTCAGTGAGATAGAGACTCTATTTCAGACTAGTGCAGTCAGAAACACAGGGCTCCTACTCTCACCAACTTCTAGTTGGGAGGATAACCTCTAAGAAGGAACAGAATGTCAGTGTTTTTCATCCTGCCACCACTTATCTTTTTTGAGGCTAAGTTATGGGTGTGGCCAAATTTGGGGGCTTCCCTTCTTCTGCCCAGCCCCAATTCATAAAATATAGGTTATACCTTGGAAATAATATAGTCTAGAATACTGGGACCCTAATCATCCTTACCATGGTTCATAGGGTGGAAGGTGAATGCCAGGAGAGACAGGCTAAGAGGATCTGAGACTACTGCCATCCCCCATCTAGTGTTCATCCCGTAATAAAGGCATATCATTCAGAGAGAAATATGCCATTGTCCTCATCCCCAACTCCAAAACTGAGGCTCAACAATTTTGCCTGGGGTGAGAAGCAGGCCGTAACACCAATAGCTCCTAATCTTTTTTGTAAGAAACTAATTTAATTTGCAACATAATACAGAGAAGTTCAAACCTAAGGGAACTATCAAAAACAGTGGTGGTGGCTAGGCATGGTGGCTTGCCTGTAATCCCAGCATGTTGAGAGGCCAAGGCGGGTAGATCACAAGGTCAGGAGTTCGAGACCAGCCTGGCCAAAATGGTGAAACCCCGTCTCTACTAAAGATACAAAAAATTAACCAGGCATGGTGGCATGTACCTGTAATCCCAGCTACTCAGGAGGCTAAGGTAGGAGAATTGCTTGAACCTGGGAGGCAGACGTTGCGGTAAGCTGAGACCACGCCATTGCACTCCAGCCTGGGTGACAGGGCGAGACTGCATCTCAAAATAAAAAAAAAAAAAAAAAGTGGAAGTAACAATATATAAACATAAGTATAGATAAAAAATGAACCATAGTGAGAAGAAACTGGTAGATTCATTGAAGATATAGGCTAAACTGTAGCCTGATTAGTTTATCAGAGAGAACCAAGGAAGGAGACATCCAGAAGTTTAACTGTTATTTGAAAAATATCAAAGACTGACCTTGGAAGCTATCTCTTCAAAGGACTGTAGATTTGATTAGATTAGTCTACAGAACAATTTATGCCTCAAAAGCATTGTTGAACACACTAGGGCATTTGGCAGATAATTAATGGAGCTTAACAAGTAGGTGTGGTCAGGGAAAGTGACAGTAAAAGAGACAGCTCTGCCAAAAACACTGTAATTCCAGAGCAACCGTGGACACACCCAAGGGTGTCGCCTTCTGAGGAGGACCATCAAAGGCTTTTTCTTTGGAGTGAAATAGGCTTCACTAAAATTAAAATTATACAGATAGTAGCTGAACAACAACAACAACAACAAAAAGGCGAATAACAATGACAAGTCAAGGAAGGGGAGTCTAGTACCTAAAATTGATATATTATCTAAAATGTCCAATTTAAGAAAGTATGACCCATACACTGGGGAATAAAAGTAGGCAACAGAAACTGCCTGTAACAGTGTACAGATGTCAGATTTAACAGGAAAATACTTCAAAGTAGCCATTAGAAATATGTTCAAAGAAATAAAAAATATGGTTACAGAAGTAACAGAAGGTATGACAACAATGTTGGGTCAAATAAAATATATCAATAAATAAAAATTATAATAAAGAACCAAATGGAAATTCTAGAGTTAAATAGTATACAAATTTAAATAAATAATTTACTAGTGAGACTATAGATTTCAATTGGCATAAGAAAGCATTAGCCAACTTGAAAACAGAGCAATAGACTATTAAATCCAAAGAACAGAGAGGACAATATAAAGAAAAATGAGCAGAGTCTCAGAGAAGTGTAAAACATCAATTAGTGCAAGAACACATATTGGGAATATGAGGAGAGGAGAAGACAAATTATATGTATATATTTTTTTTCAATAAAATAATGGCTGTAAATTACACACATTTTAAGAAAAAGACCTTCCTCATTTCGGAAAAATCAATAAACTCTAAAAAGGATAAACACACATTCATAAAAAGACATGTCATAGTAAAAATGCTGGATGCAAAAAACAAGGACGAAATCTTACAAACAGTGAGAGAAAAATGATTTATTCACAAGGGAACTCCATTAAGATTAGCAGCTAACTTTTTGTCAAAAACAATGAAGACTAAAAGGCAGTGGGATAAAATATTTCAAGTGCAATTTGAAAAGTAAGACAACCATGATTTCTATATCCAGTATGGCTAACCTTCAAATATGAAGGTGTAAGAAGGACATTTCCCAGTAACAAAAACCGACAGGATTTTTTCTAGCTGATCTATCTTACAAGAAATACTAAAATTCTTCATGCTAAAAGCAAGCGACCTCAAGCAGTAATTCAAATACACACACATGCACACACACACACACGCACACACACAGAGAGTGTGTAAGAACATCAGTAAAGGTAATTATGTAAATTATTATCAAAGAGAGCATAAATGCATATTTCTTTCCCTTTCCTCTCTTAAGTAATTGAAAAAACAATTGTATTGAATAATATGTATATAATGCACTCAGCCTATAATATATAGAAATGTAATATATTTGTCAATAACAGAGAAAGAGGTGACTAAGAACAAAGTCTCACTCTGTCGCCCAGGCTGGAGTGCAGTGGCGCGATCTCGGCTCACTGCAAGCTCCGCCTCCCAGCTTCACGCGATTCTCCTGCCTCAGCCTCCCAAGCAGCTGGGACTACAGGTGCCCCCCACCACGCTCAGCTAAATTTTTTTTTTTTTTTTTTTTGTATTTTTAGTAGAGACGGGGTTTCATCATGTTAGCCAGGATGGTCTCAATCTCCTGACCTCGTGATCTGCCTGCCTCAGCCTCCCAAAGTGCTGGGATTACAGGCGTGAGCCACCGCACCCGGCCAAGAAATGTTATTTTAAAAAGTTAATAGTAACAAAGCTACAAATATTTACTTGTTTATATTTCTTCTCTTGTCTTCTTTATGGTCATAAAGTTATATAAAGTAATAATTTTAACAATGCATTGTTACATCTGTAACATTTATAAATGTATATAACAATAATATCACAAAAAGGGAGGACAAGAAGAGAGCTATGTAGGAGTAATATTCTTATATCTCACTAGAAGTAGCATAAATCTGAAGCTGATTCTTATAAATTAAAGTGCATAAGGTAAGCCCTTGAGCAATCACTATGGAAAAACCTACAATGGTTTTAATCATTAAAGAAATTAATTAATGTTCACTTAATGAAAAAGAAAGTAGTAAAAGAGGAAAAAAGGAAAAATAAGACATGAGATCTTAAAAAATAAAGTGCAGGCATAAATCCAGCTATGTCAATAATAGTGTTAAGCGTGAATAGATTCCAAAACCCAAACAAAAGGCAGGAAAATTTCAAACTGGATGAAAAAAGAAGATCCAGTTCTATGTTATCTACAGGAGACATAATTTAGATTCAAAGACAATATAGATGGATAGTAAAGAAGAGAAAAAAAAACATATAAGGCCAATAGCAACAACAAGAATGCCCAAGTAGCTACATTAACGTCAGACAAAATAGACTTTAAGACAAACAAACAAAAAAAATTACTGAGTTAAAGAGAAACATTTTATTGTGATAAAAGGGTCTATTCATCAGGAAGATCTAACAATTATACATACATATATACATAATAAAAGCACCGAAATATATAAAACAAAATTTTACAGAAAGGGAAAGTAGAAAATTTAACAATAGTAGTTTAAAATTTTCATACAGTATTATCAATAATGGAGAAAGAAACCAGGCAGAAGAACAAGAAGGAAATGAAACACGTCCATAACACAAAGCAACTAGACCTAACATACCTATAGAATGCCATACCTAACGACAGCAGAATATGCATTCTTCTCAAGTGCTTACAGAACATCTCCCAAGATAGGGTATATGCTAGGTCATAAAATAAACCCCCACAAATTTTAAAAGATTGATACAATAATGGAATGAAATCTTAAGTAAATACCTATGAGAATTTTTTGAGAATCACAGATTATGTGGACATTAAACAACACACCCTTAAATGGTGGGGGGAAAGGATCAAAGAAGAAATCAAGAAGGAGAATAGAAAATATTTAAAATAAATGAAAAGGAAGACATAACCCACAAAAACTTATGGAATCCAAGTAAAGCAGTGCTTCAAGAAGAAGTAATAACTGTAAGTCCATATATTAAGATTCTCAAGTTAATAACCTAAACTGCCACTGACAGTTTAGCAGTTTGAGGCACTGACAAGAGCAAACTAAACCTGTGGAAGTAGAAGGAATAAAATAAAAAGATTTGAGCAGAAATTGATAAGGTCTAGAAAAGTAATCAATAAAATCAACAAAACCAAAAGTTGGTTCTTTGAAAAGTATTAGCAAAATTCACAAATCTTTCGAAAGATTGGCCAAGCAAAAAAGGAAGAAGAGAATCAAAAATGAAAGAAAGATATCACTATGGACTTCTTTGCAGAAATAAAAAGGATTATGAAGAAATGGTATTTAAAAATGTACCAATTAGGTAAGTTAAATGAACAAATTCCCAGGAAGACAAAAATCTCTCAATTGGCTGGTACTTCTATAACAAAATACCAAAAACTGGGTGATTTAAACAACATGCATTTGTTTATCATAGTACTGAATGCTGGGAAGTCCAAGATCAGGGTGCCAGCATGGGGAAGTTCTTGGTGAAGGCCCTCTTCCTGATATGCAGATTTTCTTGGTGAATCCACACATGGCAGGGAAAGAAGTTCTGGTTTCTCTTTCTCATGTTATAAGGACAGTCATCCCATCATGGGGTCTCCACCCTTATCATCTCACCTAAACCTAATAACCTCTCAGAGGTTATAACCTCATCTCCTAACACCATCACATTGGGGATTAGGGGGTTCAACATACAAATTTTAGGAGGACACAAACATGCAGTCCATAACACAAAACCTATTAAAATTGACTGAAAAAGAAATATACAATCTAATAGACATATGTATTCATCATTGTTCTTTAGAGAAACAGAATGAATAAAATATATATGTATATGTGTGTGAAGTGACTCATGGAATTTTGAAAGCTGACAAGTCCCAACATATGCATGCAGGGTGACTTGTGCAACCAGGGACTTAGAAGAGCCAATAGTTTTGCTTCAATTCAAGGCGAACAGGCTCAAGACTCAAGTAGAGATGACGTTTCAGTTCAAGTCTGAGAGCAGGAAAAAAAGGCAATATTCCAGTCCAGAGACCATTAGGCAGGAAGAATTCTCTATTACTCAAGGAAGGGCCAGACTTTTTGTTCTATCCAGGCTTTCAAATGATTGAAGGAGATCCACTCACGCTTTAGAGGACAACCTGCTTTATTCAGTCTATCAATTTAAATATCAAACCCATCCAAAAACACTCTCACAGAAAAATAACGTTCAACCAAATACCTGGACATCATTTGGCCCCATCTGGTTAACACGTAAAATTAACCATCACAGCCTATAACAAAGAGATTGAATTCATAATAAAAAACTACCCACTAAGAAAATCTCAGGCCCAGATGCTTTCACTGGTGAATTCTAACATTTAAAAATAATTAATAGTAATTCTTCATAAATTTTTCCCAAAAATAGAAGAGAAGGGAACACTTTCCAAATAATTCTAAAGCCAGTAATACCCTGATACCAAAATCAGGTCAGAAAAGACCACAGACTATATGATTTTATTTATTGGAAATGTTCAGAAGAAGCAAATACTATATAAAGAGACAGAAAGTAGATTAGTAATTGTTTTGGTCTGGAGGGATGAGAGGATGGGGAATGATAGGTATATAGTATGAAGTTTCTATTTGAGGTGACATTCTAAATTTGATATTCTAAAATTGACTGATGATTGTTGCAAATAATAAATATAATAAAAACCATTGAATTCTGTACTTTAGAAAGGTGAATTGTATGGTCTGAATTATTAGTCAATAAAGTTGCTAAAAAAAAGGAAGATGAGTGAGTGTGGAGAGTTGCTCAGTTGATGGCCTTGTTAGAAGTATTGTCAGGACATCACAGAAATAGGAAGGTAAGGCAGGACCAGAAAGTGTGTAAATGTGGTTTATAGGGCCTGTAGATCAGAACTGCCCCCCATACCAAGGTTCCCTGTATATGCTGCCAGTACTAGAGGGATGCTAATGTGAAGCTCTTCTTTCCCTGAGATATGTTTTGGACATCCCTCCCCAGGCCCTCTCCATATCTGATACTGGAGCTTTGATCTCATATGCCTTACACACAGAGAAGAAACTCCTACCCCAGATTCAAGGGAATGCATCTTACTGTCATCTCAGGATGGCTTCCTGCCAAAACAAGTCAATCAGAATGGGAGGAGGTATCATGTGCTATCTTCCAGTGTAATTTATCTTTCCATGTAGCTATTGAAAACTATTCCAAGTGTGCCTGCATTATAACCTAATCTATTGCTTATCTCTAAAAAACAACCTTTGTGCTCATCACAAATAAAACATGAAAATAATGATAGGGTCACTTCGTGGCTTTCTGTGAAGATTAACTTAAATAATATATATAACAAATTTGAAGGAGTGCAAAGCCAATTGAAAGTATGGAAAGTGGCCCGGCACTCATGCCTGAGATTCCAGTACTTTGGGAGGCCAAGGACAACAAACCCAGTCCACACCTCTTAAAAAAAAAAAAAAAGAAAGAAAAGAAAAGAAAGAAGAAGAAAGGAAGAGGAGGGGAAACAATGTGGAGAAAGAAAACTTTTGTTTGTTAATGTTTTTCCTCCTATAACCAACAACACTAGTTAAAAGTAATAAATAATCAGTTGATGACTAGTGGATGAGACATCTCTAACTGTGAATTACAATGTAACTATGTTATCCTCTAATCACATGTCTCAGGCTGAATTTGGCCCTGTACTGTTCAATAATTCTAAATTATTACATTATGCATTAGAATGATCCTAGATTAAATTTAAAGATTCTATATAACTAGAGCATGTAATTAATATATTACATGACACCATCAAAGTTCAACTGGTTCTCAACAGACTGGATGACCTAAAACAAGTCTGAAATTAAGAGGATTAGGTGGTATTTTTATAGTACAGTCACAGGATGGAAACTTGGCAACAACATGCAATAGTAGAAAAGCAACAAATTTGTTGGCAGTGTATGGATGTGTATTATGACTTGCTTGGTTACAAATTGGGAAATCTGGGGAATTTAATTTACTCAGATTTTTCACCTGTAAATTAGGTGTAACTGGAAGAACAAATTACATCCCTCAACTTCTGGAGGTTGCTTACACAGAATTGCTTTCCTTCTCACAGAAAATAATGATAATGACAGTACAGGAGGAAAAGGAGGAGGAGGAGCTGTACTGTCATGAATACATTCAGCTACAAATAACAGAAAAATCCACTAAAATGCCTAAAACATACAACTTGTATGCATATCTGTTTCACTGAACAAAAATTTCAGGGCAGGCCTTCCAGAAATGGTTCTGTATCCCAATCCTGTCGTTAAAGACAGAGGCTCCTCCTATCTTCTTGTGGCTTTCCCCTAGGCCAGAGGTTACATGCTATGCCTCCAGGGATCACATCTCCATCCCAGGCAAGATAAAGGGGAAGAGCAAAGGGAGGAGCATGACAGCCAGGACTTCCCATTTTAAAGATCTGGCATAGAATCCAGCATTCCCTCACAGTGCACTGGCAAAAACCGTTGTCATCCTGCTCCTTAGTATAAGGTGGCTCAGGGGTCATGGGAGCTTAAAGAAAGCTGTTGAACCTGCCAGAGAGCAAGGAGTGCTTCAGTATTAGACAGCGTGAGGCATCTTACATACATCAATTCACTTAGTCCTCTCAACAACCCTCATTTACCATGAGGAAACTGAGGGAAGGCAGAGCAGGGCCAAGATGGCTAACTAGAAACAGCAACTGGCAGCTCCCATGGAAAAGAACCGTAATAAGTATGTGAATCTTTCACCAGCAACCAAAGTATCCAGGTTCTCCCATCAGAACAGACCAGGCAGCTGGTATGATCCACTGGGAGAAGGGAAGAACAGTGTGGTGCAGCAGCCCACATGAGAGCTACACATAAAAATGACACAACAAAAAATAATAAAGCAGTATCACCACTGACCCCACAGAAATACAAACTAGCATCAGAGAATACTACAAACATGTCTATGCAAATAAACTAGAAAATCTAGAAGAAATTGATAAATTCCTGAACACAGACACACTCCCAAGACTAAACCAGGAAGAAGTAAAATAGACCTAAATAGACAAATAAGTTCTGAAATTGAGGCAATAATCAATAACTTACCAACCAAAAAAATCCCAGGACCAGACAGACTTACAGCTGAATTCTACCAGAGTTACAAAGAGAAGCTGGTACCATTGCTTCTGAAACTATCCCAAAAAATTGAAAAAGAGGGACTCCTCCCTAACTCATTTTATGAGGCCAGCATCATCCTGATACCAAAACCTGGCAGACACAACAAAAAATTTCAGACCAATATCCCTGATGAACATCAATTCAAAAATCTTCAATAAAATACTAGCAAAACAAATCAAGCAGCACATCAAAAAGCTTATACATCATGATCAAATCAGCTTCATCCCTGGGATGCAAGGCTGCTTCAACATATGCAAATCAATAAACATAATCCATCACATAAACGGAACCAAAAACAAAAAACACATGATTACCTCAATAGATGCAGACAAAGGCCTTTGACAAAATTCAACACCCCTTCATGCTAAAAACTCTCAATAAACTAGGTATCGATGGAACAAATCTCAAAATAATAAGAGCTATTTATGACAAAGCCACAGCCAATATCATACTGAATGAGCAAAAACTGGAAGTATTCCCTTAGAAAACCAGTACAAGACAAGGATGCCCTCTCACCACTCCTATTCAACACTGTGTTGGAAGTTCTGACCAGGGCAATCAGGCAAGATAAAGAAACACAGGGTATTCAAGTAGGAAGAGAGGAAGTCAAATTGTCTGTTTCTAGATGACATGATTTTGTATTTAGAAAACTTCATCGTCTTAGCCCCAAAAGTCCTTCAAGTGATAAGCAACTTCAGCAAAGTGTCAGGATACAAAATAATGTGCAAAAATTACAAGCATTCCTTTACACAAACAATAGACAAGCAGAGAGCCAAATCATGAATGAACTCCCATTCACAGTCACTACAAAGAGAATAAAATACATAGGAATACAGCTAACAAGAGATGTGAAGGATCTCTTCAACTACAAACCACTGCTCAAGGAAATAAGAGAGGACACAAACAAATGGAAAAATATTTCATGCTCATGGATAGGAAGAATGAGTATCATGAAAATGGCCATATTGCCCAAAGTAATTCATAGATTCAATGCTATTTCCATCAAACTACCCTTGATATTCATCACAGAATTAGAAAAAAACTACTTTAAATTTCATATGGAATCAAAGAAAATCCTGTATAGCCAAGACAATTCTAAGCAAAAAGAACACAGTTGGAGGCATCACACTGCCTGACTTCAAACTATGCTACAAGCCTACAGTAACCAAAACAGCATGGTACTTTTACCAAAACAGACATATAGACCAATAGAACAGAACAGAGACCTCAGAAATATCACCACACATCTACAACCATCTGATCTTTGTCAAACCTTACAAAAACAAACAATGGAGAAAAAATTTCCTATTCAGTAAATAGTGCTGGGAAAACTGGCTAGCCATATGCAGAAAGCTGAAACTGGATCCCTTCCTTACACCTTATACAAACATTAACTCAAAATGGATTAAAGACTTAAATGTAAAACCCAAAACCATAAAAACCCTAGGAGAAAACCTAGGCAATAACATTCAAGACATAAGCATGGGCAAAGACTCCATGACAGAAACGCCAAAAGCAATAGCAACAAAACCAAAATTGACCAATGGGATCTAATTAAACTACAGAGATTCTGCACAGCAAAAGAAACTATTTTCAGAGTGAACAGGCAACCTACAGAATGAGAGAACATTTTCGTAATCTACTTATCTGACAAAGGTCTAATATCCAGAATTTACCAGGAACTTAAGCTAATTTACAAGAAAAACAAACCCATCAAAAGTGGGCAAAATATATGAAAAAACAATTCTCAAAAGAAGATATTTACACAGCCAACAAACATATGAAAAAGAGCCCAACATTACTGTTCATTAGAGAAATGCAAATCAAAACCATCATGAGATACTGTCTCACATCAGTCAGAATGGTGATCATTAAAAAATCAAGAAACAATATATGTTGGTGAGGCTGTGGAGAAATAGGAACACTTTAACACTGTTGGTGAGAATGTAAGTAAGTTCAACCATGTGGAAGACAGTACGATGATTCCTCAAGGATCTACCATTTGACCCAGCAATCCCATTACTGGTATATACCCAAAGGAATATAGATCATTCTACTATAATAATACATGCACACGTATGTTTATTTCCATGCTATTTACAATAACAAAGTCAGGGAACCAACCCAAATTCCCATCAGTGATAGACTGGATAAAGACATGGCACATATTCACACTATGGAATACTACTCAGCCATAAAAAGGAATGAGATCCTATCCTTTGCAGGGACATGGATGAAGCTAGAAGCCATCATCCTCAGCAAACTAACACAGGAACAGAAAATCAAACACCTCATGTTCTCACTCATAAGTGGGAGTTGAACAATGAGAACATATGGACACAGGGAGGGGAACAACACATAGGGCCTGTTGGGAACTGTGGAGCAGGGGAAAGGATCTTAGAGAATGGGTCAACAGGTGCAGCAAATCACCATAGCACACATATACCTATATAAGAAACCTGCATCTGTAACCTGAAACTTAAAGTACAATAAAAATTTAAAAAAATACCATATCAGAAAAAAAAAGATCTAAGCATTCCAAATTACCCAAATAAATATTTCTAAATTATTAGGATATAAGTGTGATTCTTGTTAAGGAGCAATTTACTGTTTGTTATAGCCAGCATATTAATTGTAGGTAAAAAACATGGAATAGTATTATGTGCTATATATGCTTCAGTCTCTTAGGTATCTACAATTACAGTATTTAAGGATATTTCTTATTTGGCTTGAAGGATAATTTTATTATATCCAGGATCCTGGAGTATATATCTACAGCTTTATTTTTTCACCTGTTGTCATGCCTATAATTTATTTTGTTCAAGTTTCTTACTTCAGAATACAATATGTAATTAAACATGGCTTCTTTGGAAAAATAAATCACATCGATTCCAGGTAGGTAAGAAAAAAAAGAAAAGAAAAGAGGTGTCTGGCAAGATGGCTGAATAGAAAAAGCTCTGGTCTGCAGCTCCAGTGAGATCAACACAGAAGGCAGGTGATTTCTGCATTTCCAACTGAGGTACCCAGCTCATGTCATTGGGACTGGTTAGACAGTGGGTGCAGCCCATGGAGGGCTAGCTGAAGCAGGGTGGGGTGTCACCTCACCTGGGAAGGGCAAGAGTTTGGGGAACTCCTTCCTCTAGCCAAGGGAAGCCGTGAGGGACTGTGCCAGGAGGAAGGGTGCATTCTGGCCCAGATACTATGCTTTTCCCATGGTCTTTGCAACCCACACACCAGGAGATTCCCTTGGGTGCCTACACCACCAGGGCCATGGGTTTCAAGCATAAAACTGGGCAGCTCTTTAGGAAGACATTGAGCTAGCTGCAGGAGTTTTTTTTTCATATCCCAGTGGCACCTAGAATGCCAGCGAGACGGAACCCTTCACTGCCCTGGAAAGGGAGCTGAAGCCAGGGAGCGAAGTGGTCTAGCTCAGCGGATGCCACCCCTGTGGAGCCCAGCAAGCAAAGATCCACTGGCTTGAAATTCTTGCTGCCAGCACAGCAGTCTAAGTTGACCTGGGATGCTCAAATTTAGTGGGAGGAGAGGCATCCACCATTACTGGGGCTTGAGTAGGCAGTTTTCCCCCACAGTGTAAACAGAGCCACTAGGAAGTTCAAACTGGACAGAGCCCACTGCAGTATGGCAAAGCTGCTGTAGCCAGACTGCCTCTCTAGATTCCTCCTCTCTGGGCAGGGCAACTCTGAAAGAAAGGCAGGAGACCCAGTCAGGAGCTTATAGATAAAACTCCCATCTCCCTGGGACAAAGCACCTGGAGGAATTGGCAGCTGTGGGTGCAGCTTCAGAAGATTTAACATTCTTGCCTGCTGGCTCTAAAGAGAGCAGCAGATCTCCCAGAACAGCACTCAAGCTCTGCTAAAGGACAGACTGCCTCCTCAAATGGGTCCCTGACCCCCATGCCTCCTGACTGGGAGACATCTTCCAGCAGGGGTTGGCAGACACCACATACAGGAGAGCTCTGGCTGGCATCTGGCTGGTGCCCCTCTGGGACAAAGCTTCCAGAGGAAGAAACAGGCAGAAATCTTTGCTGTTCTACAGCCTCTGCTGGTGATACTCTGGAAAACAGGATCTGGACTGGACCACCAGCAAACTCCAGTAGAACTGCAGCAGAGGGGCCTGACTGTTAGAAGGAAAACTAACAAATGGAAAGGAATAGCATCAACATCAACAAAAAGGATGTCCACACAAAAACCCCATCCGAAGGTCACCAACATCAAAGACCAATGGTGGATAAATCCATGAAGATGAACAAAAACCATTGCAAAAATGCTGAAAATTCCAAAAACCAGAACGCCTCTTTTCCTCCAAAGGATCACAACTCCTCGCCAGCAAGGGAACAAAACTGGACAGAGAATGAGTTTGTCGAACTGACAGAAGTAGCCTTCAGAAGATGGGTAATAACAAACTCCTCCAAGCTAAAGGAGCATGTTCTAACCCAATGCAAGGAAGCTAAGAACCTTGAAAAAAGTTAGAGGAATTGCTAACTAGAATAACCAGTTTAGAGAAGAACATAAAATAGCTAATGGAGCTTACAAACACTGCACAAGAACTTTGTGAAGCATACACAAGTATATACAGGCAAATCAGTCAAGCGGAAGAAAGGATATCAGAGATTGAACATCAACTTAATGAAATAAAGTGTGAAGACAAAATTAGAGAAAAAAGAATGAAAAGCAACACCGCAAGCCTCCAAGAAATATGGGACTATGTGAAAAGACCGAATCATCATTTAATTGGTTTACCTGAAAGACATGTGCAGAATGGAACCAAGTTGGAAGACACTCTTCAGTATATTACCAGGACAACTTCCCCAACATAGCAAGACAGGCCAACATTCAAATTCAGGAAATACAGAGAACACCACAAAGATACTCCTCAAGAAGAGCAACCCCAAGATACATAATTGTCAGATTCACCAAGGATAAATGAAGGAAAAAATGTTAAGGGCAGCCAGAGAGAAAGGTTGGGTTACCCACAAAGGGAACCCCATCAGACTAAAAGTGGATCTGTCTGCAGAAACCCTTCAAGCCAGAAGAGAGTGGGGGCCAATATTCAATATTCTTAAAGAAAAGGATTTTCATCCCAGAATATCATATCCAACAAACTAAGTTTCGTAAGCAAAGGAAAATAAAATCCCGTTAAGACAAGCAAATACTGAGACACTTTGTCACTGTTAGGCCTGCCTTACAAGAACTCCAGAAGGAAGCATGAAACATGGAAAGGAAAAACTGGCACCAGCCACTGGAAAAACATACAAAATTGTAAAAACCATTGACACTATGAAGAAACTGCATCAACTAACAGGCAAAATAACCAGCTAGCATCATAATGACAAGATCAAATTCACACATAGCAATATTAACCTTAAATGTAAATGGGCTAAATGCCCCAATTAAAAGACACAGACTGGCAAATTGGATAAAGAGTCAAGACCCATTGGTGTGCTGTATTCAGGAGACCCATCTCACGTGCAGAGACACACATATGCTCAAAATAAAGGGATGGAGGAATATTTACCAAGCAAATGGAAAGGAAAAAAAAAAGCAGGGGTTTCAGTCCTAGTCTCTGATAAAACAGGGTTTAAACCACAAAATATAAAAAAGACAATGAAGGGCATTACATAATGGTAAAGGGATCAATGCAACAAAAAAAGCGAACTATCCTACATTTATATTAACCCAATACAGGAGCACCAGGATTCATAAAGCAAGTCTTAGAAACCTACAAAGAGACTTAGGCTCCCACACAATAATAGTGGGAGACTTTAACACCCCACTGTCAATAATAGACAGCTCAATGAGACAGAAAATTAACAAGGATATTCAGGACTCCAACTCAGCTCTGGACCAAGTGGACCTAATAGATATCTACAGAACTCTCCACCCCAGTCAACAGAATATACATTTTTCTCAGCACCACATCGCACTTATTCTAAAATTGACCACATAATTGGAAGTAAAACACTCCTCAGCGAACGCAAAAGAACAGAAATCATAACAGTCTCTCAGACCACAGTGCAATGAAATTAGAACTCAGGATTAAGAAACTCACTCAAAACCACATAGCTACATAGAAACTGAACAATCTGCTCCTGAATGACTACCAGGCAAATAACAAAATTAAGGCAGAAATCAGAAGTTTTTTGAAACCAATGAGAACAAAGACCAAAGTACCAGAATCTCTGGGACACAGCTAAAGCCGTGTTTAGAAGGAAATTTATAGCACTAAAATCCCCATAGGAGAAAGCAGGAAAGATCTACAATCAACACCCTAATATCACAATTAAAAGAACTAGAGAAGCAAGAGCAAACAAATTCAAAAGCTATTAGAAGACAAGAAAGAACTAAGATCAGAGCAGAACTGAAGGAGATGAAAACATGAAAAACCTTTCAAAAAAATCAATGAATCCAGAAGCTGGTTTTTTGAAAAGATCAACAAAACACATAAATGGCTAGTCAGACTAATATAGAAGAAAAGAGAAGAATCAAATAGATGTAATAACAAGTGATAAAGGGGATATCATCACTGATCCCACAAAAACAAAAACCACCATCACAGAATACTATAAATATTGTATTCTCTGTACTGTAAATACTGTAAATATTGTGTAAAGAATACCTTTACACAAATAAACTAGAAAATCTAGAAGAAATGGATAAATTCCTAGACACACAAACCCTCCCAAGACTAAACCAGGAAGACGTTGAATCCCTGAATAGACCAATAACAAGTTCTGAAATTGAGGCAGTAATTAATAGGCTACCAACCAAAAAAAGCCCAGGACCAGATGGACTCACAGCTGAATTCTACCAGAGGTACAAAGAGGAGCTGGTATCATTCCTTCTGAAACAACTCCAAATAATTGAAAAAGAGGGACTCTTCCCTACCTCAATTTATGAGGCCAGCATCATCCTGATACCAAAACCTGGAAGAGACACAACAAAGAAAGAAAATTTCAGGCCAATATCTCTGATGAACATTGATGTGAAAATCCTCAATAAAATACTGGTTAACCAAATCCAGCAGCACATCTAAAAGCTTATCCACCACAATCACATAGGCTTCATCCCTGGCACTCAAGGCTGGTTCAACATACATAAGTCAATAAATGTAATCCATTGCATAAACAGAACCAATGACAAAAACCACATAATTATCTCAATAGATGCAGAAAAGGCCTTTGATAAAATTCAACAGCCTTCATGCTAGAAACTCTCAATAAACTAGGTATTGATGGAATGTATCTCAAAATAATAAGAGCTATTTATGACAAACCCAGAGCCAATATCATACTGAATGGGCAAAAGCTGGAAGCATTCCCTTCGAAAACCAGCACAAGACAAAGATGCCCTCTCTCACCACTCCTATTCAACATAGTATTGGAAGTTCTGGCAAGGGCAATCAGGCAAGAGAAAGAAATACAGTGTATTCAAATAGGAAGAGAGGAAGTCAAATTGTATCTGATTGCAGATGACATGATTGTATATATGGAAAACCCCATAGTCTCAGCCCAAAATCTCCTTAAGCTGATCAGCAACTTCTGCAAAGTCTCAGGATACAAAATAAATATGCAAAAATCACAAGCATTCCTATACACAAATAATAGACAAACAGAAAGCCAAATCATGAGTGAACTCCCATTCATAATTGCTACAAAGAGAATAACATACCTAGGAATGCAACGTACAAGGGAAGTGAGGGACCTCTTCAAGGAGAACTACACATCACTGCTCAAGGAAATCAGAGAGGACACAAACAAAGGGAAAAACATTCCATACTCATAGATAGAAAGATCAGTATCATGAAAATGGCCATATTGCCCAAAGTAATTTATAGATTCAATGCTATCCCCATCAAGCTACCATTGACTTTCTTCACAGAATTAAAAAAAAAAAAACTACTTTAAATTTCATATGGAACCAAAACAGAGCCCACATAGCCAAGACAATCCTAAGCAAAAGGAACAAAGATGGAGGCTTCGCACTACCTGACTTCAAACTATACTACAAGGCTACAGTAACCAAAACAGCATGGTACTGGTACCAAAACAGATATATAGACCAGTGAAACAGAACAGAAGCCTCAGAAATAATACCACCATCTAAAATTATCTGATCTTTGACAAACCTGACAAAAGCAAGCAATGGGGAAAGGATTCCTTATTTAATAAATGGTGTTGGGAAAACCGGCTAGCCATGTACAGGAAACTGAAACTGGGCCCCTTCCTTACACCTTATACAAAAATTAACTCAAATGGATGAAAGACTTAAATGTAAGACCTAAAACCATGCAAACCTTAGAAGAAAACCTAGACAATACCATTCAGGACATAGGCATGGAAAATACTTCATGACTAAAACATCAAAAGCAATGGCAACAAAAGCCAAAATGGACAAATGGGATCTAATTAAACTAAAACGCCTCTGCACAGCAAAAAAAAAAAACAAAAAAAAACAAAAAAAAACTATCATCAGAGTGTACAGGCAATCTACAGAATGGGAGAAAATTTTTGCAATCTATCCATCTGACAGGGCTAATATCCAGAATCTATAAAGACCTTAAACAAATTAAAAAGAAAAAAAAAACCATCAAAATGTGGGTGAAGTATATGCACAGACACTTCTCAAAAGAAGACATTTATGCAGCCAACAAACATATGAAAAAAAGCTCCTCAACACTGGTCTTTAGAGAAATGCAAATCAAAACCACCATGACATACCATCTCGTACCAGTTAGGATGGTGATCATTAAGAAGTCAGGAAACAACAGATGCTGGAGAGGATGTGGAGAAACAGGAACACTTTTACACTGTTGGTGGAAGTGTAAATTAGTTCAACCATTGTGGAAGACAGTGTGGCAATTCCTCAATGATCTAGCACCAGAAATACCATTTGACCCAGCAATCCCATTACTGGGTATATAGCCAAAGGATTATAAATCATTCTACTATAAAGACACATGCACATGTATGTTTATTGCAGCACTGTTCACAATAGCAAAGACTTGGAACCAATCCAAATGCCCATCAATGGTAGACTGGATAAAGAAAATCTGGCACATATACACCATGGAATACTATGCAGCCATAAAAAAGGATGAGTTCTTGTCCTCTGCAGGGACATAGATGAAGCTGGAAACCATCGTTCTCAGCAAACTAACATAAGAACAGAAAATCAAACACTGAATGTTCTCACTCATAAGTGGGAGCTGAACAATGAGAACACATGGACACAGGGAGGGGAACATAACACACCGGGGCCTGTTGCAGGGTGGGAGGCTAGGGAAGGGATAGCATTAGGAGAAATACCTAATGTAGGTGACACGTTGATGGGTGCAGCAAACCCCCATGGCACGTGTATACCTATGTAACAAACCTGCATGTTCTGCACATGTATCCCAGAACTTAAAGTATAATAAAAAAAGAAAAGCAAAGAAAAAAACTGAGGCACAGAACGAATAAGTGACTTTTCAAAGGCCACCCTTAGGACAACTATTAGTAGTTATAGTGCCATTGCTCAAATTCAGAAGAGTGTCTCTCAACTTCGAAAAGGTGGACCTTCCTCTTTGCTAAACTAGTCTTACCTCAAGGCTGATGTATCAATGACTAGGGTTCAATCTGTATTTCTATTCTCATGTGCACTTGTGGCTCAGGAGTCTTTGTCATTTCTGGCTCTGGTATGGACTCTGCTGAAAACACATCCTCCCCTGCCCCTTCCCACCTCCCACATTCCCAGAGCTCTGTTCTAGGATTGTTTCCTTGGGAGTCTCAGGACAGAGACTGAGCAACTGTACACTGGAGACCTGGGTCACATGGCTGGTAGCCAGTAGAGTCAAATTTTGTCAGAAGGATAAGACATCAGAAGCACCCTCTTAACCAACCAATTTCAGTTGCTGTACTCTAAAGCTGTTTAGGAGAAAAAAAGTGGGGGTACACTGGTTGAGAATGTTATCTGACCTTAGGAACAGGAAAATTTCTTTTAAAACTTCTGCTGCATCATGCTATAGTTATCAGTATACAGCAATTACATTACAGCCATCATTTTTAATACGAGTTCACCTGAGGCAAATTGTGAACATCAGAGGCCAAACAACAGTTAGGACTAAAACCTGTCTACATAATAATGTAAAGCAACAAAAGTGGCTTTGTAAGCAGAAAGTGTGGCAGTCAGGTAGTCCTCTTTTTAATATGGTGATAGGATCTCTTGCCTTGGGATTAACGTAACTGTATTTAGAAGCTACGCTAGGAGCCTTCAAGGGAAGTAGCAGCCAAGCCTTCTAAGGTATGGCACGAATACACTCCAGAGCTGTGTTCAAGAGCTGTGTTTTATTACCTGGAGGACAAATTCAGAAACAGATCTCAGTTCAGTGTCTAAGCCAATGTGGAACAGAAGAAAAGGAAACAATCACAGAACAGAGCTATGGAACTGTGGGGGATAGGAAGGTGCAGGGGAGGATAATTTTTTAGCAGAGTCAATACCAGAGCCAAAAATGACAAGACCACAAGCTGCCTGGGAACTAACAACAAAATTTGAGGAAGACATTGGAAGTCCTGCAGAACTGAAAACAGGGAGATCAATCCATTACAAAAGTGTATAAATGTCAGCAAACCACCATGGCACATGTGTACCTATGTAACAAACTTCACGTTCTGCACATGTATCCCAGAACTTAAAGTAAATTCTTTTTTAAAAAAAGTACATAAATGTATTTACAAGGAAGGGTGACACAGCTGACATCTGGGTGACCTGGATAAAACAATCCCTACGCCTAGGATTACCTTGAGCATCAACCAATATAATACTACCTAAGGTGCTTTATAAACAGTAAATCTATATAGGTGTTAATGAGTATTGCTGCTTTCATCATTGTCTTTATTGTTATAAATCTGCAAGCATTTCGTTCAGAGCCTTGCATATTGTAAGTTCTGTGTAATTATTGACTGGCTGACGGCAATGGTTTCCAAAAAGAAAAACTGACCTTCCTACTCTCTCCAGTCTCCCCTCTCCAACTCCCAGTCCCTGGAAAAGAAACAAAAATTAACATCATAGGCAATTCACAGGAGATGAAACTTGCTGAAGGGACAGTCAGTAGGAAAAACAAAAGGAGGCCTGCTGAGCTGCTTAAAGGGGCTTACTAGGTCTGTTTACAAGAAGAACATGCATCCTGATTGTAATAAGTGAGCTTGAAGGGCTAGACAGGCTCTTTAATCTCAGAAATGACACTGTGAACTCCAGTTCACCTGCTCGATTTATTTACATTGCTTTTGCCTGCTAACAAATCCAACTCTCCATCAGATTAATCAACATTTATCAGCCAGCGGCGGGAGCATCATTTCATAATGTAAGTAAAATAGAGAGGGAGTGAAATGGAATAGAGAGAGAATAAAACTCCCATTACTCTGTGGCTATTTGATTCTCTATGTATTTTATTCACATAATGAATGATGTACTTCTGGCTTTAACAGCATAGCAACCCTGGGTTCTGTTTGTTTAATGTTTCCCCGCCAGGGACTGTGCAACTCAGTAGAATATGCACAACAGGATAAAGGAGGAAGATGGTTAAGCCCAGGTTTGGGGGTTTAAAATTTCCCAAATAAACCAAAAGTGGGTTAACCACCAAGTTGTCCAGAGTCTGGTGATGTTAATTCAAATATATTATCACCAATCAACTAAATAATTTGTCTATATGGTTTGTATTGGCCATTAACACAAACTATTCATGCATTCATCCATTTAACAATTATTGAGCACTAAGTATGTGCTGGAAATTGTTCTGGGTGCTGAAGATGTAACAGTAAGTAGAAAAAAATTCCTGCCCCCCGGAGTTTACATTAGAAGCCAAATTATAGACAGAGCACATGAATACATAATAAAATGTTGTGTTGTAGTAACTGTTACGATCACAAATGAAGTGAGCTTAAAGGACAGAAACCAGAAGAATGCTACTTCAGAATGGGGTAGCCAAAAACATTGCTCTGAGATGATATTGGAGCAGAAATCTGCAATAAATGAAAGAACCAGGCATTCTGATATATGAGTGAAGTGCATTTCAGACAGAAAGTAAAACCAGAAACAGTTGAGAAATAGCACTGAGGCCAGAATTGATGGAAAGGTGTGAGCAAAGCTAAAAATAGAATGACCATGATCCATCAATCCCACTACTGGATATATATCCAAAAGAAGGGAAATCAATATATCAAAGAGATATATTTGCACTCATATGCTTATTGCAGCAGTATTTACAATAGCTAACACATAGGATCAACCTAAGTTCTATGAACAGATAAATGTTTTCTTAAATGTGGTATATATAGACAATGGAATACTACTTAGCCTTAAAAATGAATGGAATTCTGTTAGTTGCAACAGCAAAGATAGAATTGGAGGTCATTGTGTTACATGAAATAAGCCAGGCACAGAATGACAAGTATCACATGTTCTCACTTCTACATAGGAGCTAAAAAAAAGTGGATCTCATGAAGATAGAAAGTATATCTGTAATTGTAAGAGGCTGGGAAGGGTATAGAGTAGTGGTGGATAAAGAGGTTGATTAATGGATACAATAATACAGTTAGAAGGAATAAGATGTAGTATTCGATACGTCAATAGGGTGACTATAGTAAACAATGATCTATTGTATATTTCAATAGCTAGAAAAGTTTGAATGTTCCCAGCATAAAGATAAATGTTTGAGGTGGCTATCCCAATTATCTTGACTTGATCATTAAATATCACATAAATGTATCAAAATATGTGTACACCTCTTATGTATCCGTTTTTAAAAATGGGAAAGAGCAATAAGAAATTTAATCACAGATGTAGTACTGGGTTATATTATGTCAACTCGTATCCAACAGTAGAAACTTGAAAATAATAAGAATTAAGTGGAAATTTTTAAAATCACATTATGATTTTGTCCCTAACTATACTACTCAAGGACAGAAAATCAGATTTGTAATTTTTTTATTTTTCAGATTAAGCATTGATTCTGTCCAGATTACCAATATTTTAATAATGTTGCTGCTGATGATATACTAAGTCATGGTGATTGATTAGTTGATCCAATACTGGACCAACTAAGCCAGGAACAAATAACCTTTTAAAAAATTGCTTTGTTTTATTTAACTTTTTCAGTAGAAGTATAACATGTAAAGAGACAAGTGCAGGATTTATATATGAACAGCTTAATAAATTATCATAAAGTGAAAATACCACCCAGATTAAGAAATTTAACATCTATCAACATCCAGAGCTTCTTGGCCTCTACCAGTCACAACTCCTCTCAGATATAAGTCAAGAATTAAACACTGTCTTGACTTATATCTGCATACATCAGTTTTGCTCATTTTAAAAATTTTATGTAGATAAGAGATTCATTCTTTATTGCATGTATCTATTCACTTTCAATGCTGTTTAGGAGTCAATTGTAAATTATATCAGTTATATTTATCTATTATATTCTCAACAGATATTAGAGATATTTCCAATTTGTGGTTATGAAGCATTGTACTACTATGAATATTCTTTTACTTGCCTATTCTTACACATACGACAGTTTTCTGTTGGGTATGTACCTGAGCAAATATCAAACAGAAAAGTTTACACTTCCACAATTACAGTTCCAACAACCATCTTGATAGGTGTGTAGTAGCATCTCATTATAGTTTTAGTTTGCATTTTCTCTTGACTAATAAGAAGCACTGTATTTCTACTGATTGTTTAGATATCCTCTCTTGTGAAGTGTCTGATTCTCTTGTCCATTTTTTTTATTGTCTGTCTTTTCCTCATTGGTAGGAAGAAATTATCTACTTTGTATACATTTGTGGCAAAATAACTTTTCCTGCTCTTAGGACTTTTTCACTTTCTTCAACTTGTCTTTCAATGATCAAAAATTCCCAATCTTAATTTATTTTACTTTGGTAATATTTTCATTTATCATTAGCATTTATTGTGACCTGTTTGATAAACCTTTCCCTATCCCAAGTTAATAAGAATATTCTCATACATTATAAAATATTTTTCTTTGTCTCACATTTCACATTTAGATTTACAATAGTCTAAGACAGATATTTGTTAGCACATCTCACATCTCACATTTAGATTTACAATAGTCTAAGACAGATATTTGTTAGCACGAAGTAGGTTTCAAGTCTCTGGGATTTCCTTCTCTATTTGTTGGGATACCTAGTTGAACCAACACTATTGGAGGGAATGTCTTTCCTACTCTTTGCAGTGCTACTTTCCTTGTATGAGTTGTATGTTGTAAGTCAATTTATAATTAGGTTGTTTCTCAGCTTTTTATTATGTCCACTTATATTAATAACCTATTCTACCAACAGCAGTCTTATTAAAAATTTATAGTGTTTCAATATGTGATAGAGTATTTTTTTTTTCATTTTCAACATTGTGTTAACTCTCCTTGACCCTATGTCCATATAAATTTTTTGGTAATATAGTTTTTTGGAGAAGTTTTAGATTCACAGCAAAATTGAACAGAAGGTGCAGAGATTTTTTTGTATACTTCCTTCCCCCACATATACACAGCGTCTTCTACCATCAAAATCCTACACGATAGTTGTATGTTTGTTAGAATCAGTGAACCTACATCAACACATCATTATCGCCCAAAGTCCATAGTTTATGGTTCACTCTTGGTATTGTATATTCTATGAGTTTTGACAAATATATAATCATATGTATCCCCCATTATGGAAAAAATACAGAGTAGTTTCACCAAGCTAAACTCCTCTCTGCTCTGCCTATTCATCTTTCTCTCTTCCTCTAAACCCTGGCAACTACTGATCCTTTTAAAACTGTGTCCGTAATACTGCCTTTTCCAGAATGTCATATAATCAAAATTTTATAGTATGTAGCCTTTTCATAATAGTTTATTTCACTTAAAAATATGCATTTGAGTCCTTCATGATTTTTCATGGCTTGATAGCTCATTGCTCTTTAGTGCTGAGTAATATTTCATTGTCTGGATGTACCACAGTTTATCTATTAACCTACTGAAGTAGATCGTGGTTGCTTTCAAGTTTTGGCAATTATGAATAAAGGTGCTATGAACACTTTTTGGACACATGTTACTAACTTCTTTGGGCAAATATCAAAAAGCACAAATGCTAGAACATGTGGTTAAGAGTATGTTTTAGTTTTATAAGAAACTGTCAAACTGTCTTCCAAAGTGACTGTACCATTTTGCATTCCTACCAGAAATGAATCAGAGTTCCTGCTGTTCCCTATCTTTGTCAGTGTTTGGTGTTGTCAATGCTTTGGATTTTGGCCATTCTAATAGGTATGCAATGGTGTCTCGTTGTTTTAATTTTCAATCCTTTAATGACATACTATGTGGAGCATTGTTTCATATGCTTATTTGCCATTTATGTGTCTTCTTCGGTGAAGCGTCAGGGTTCAGGTCTTTTGCCCATTTTTTAATGAGGTTTTTTAAATTGTTTGGTTATAAGTTATATTTTATATACTTCTTATCAAATCTCTTTTGAAAATATTTCATCTTTGTCTCCGTCATCTTTTTATTCTCTTGACACTGTCTTTCACAGAGCAGAGTTTTTAATTTTAATGAAATTCAGCCTATAAAATATTTTTTCATGAATTGTGCTTTTGGTATATATACAAAGTAATCATTATACCCAAAGTCATCTTGGTTTTTTTTTTTTTACATTGTCTTCTAAGAGTTTTATAGCTTTGTTTTTCACACTTAGATCTATGATCCATTTAAACCAATTTCTGTGAAGGGCATAAGTTCTATGTCTAGCTTTCTTTTTTTTTATGTGGATGTCCAGTTGTTTGAATACCATTTGTTGAAAAGATTATTGGCTGGGAATGGTGGTTCATGCCTGTAATCTCAGCACTTTGGGAGGCCGAGGTGAATGGATCACTTGACCGCAGGAGTTCAAGACCAGCCTGGGCAACATGGTGAAACCTAGTCTCCACAAAAATCAGTCAGGTGTGGTGAGCTTGCACCTGTAGTCCCAGATTATTTGGGGTACTGAGCTGGAGGATGGCTTGAGCCCAGGAGATAGACATTACAGTGAGATGAGATAGCACCACTGTACTCCAACCAGGGTGAAAACATGAGACCCTGTCTCAAAAACAAAAACAAAACAAAAGGCTGGCCGCAGTGGCTCACTCCTGTAACCCCGGTACTTTGGGAGGCCGAGGCAGCCAGATCACCTGAGGTCAGACGTTCAAGACCAGCCTGGCCAACATGGCGCAACCCCGTCTCTACTAAAAAATACAAAAATTAGCCGGGAATGATGGTGGCCACCTGTAATCCCAGTTACTCAGGAGGCTGAGGCAGGGAAAATTGCTTGAACCCGGGAGGCGGAAGTTGCAGTGAGTTGAGATCACGCCACTACACTCCAGCCTAGGCTACACAGCAAGACTCCATCTCCGGGGGTAAAAAAAAGTTATCAGTGCTACGTTGTATTGCTTTCACTTATTTGTCAAAGATCAGTTGACTATATGTATGTAGGTCTATTTCTGGTCTTTCTATTCTCTTCTATTAACCTGTTTGGCTATAAGTTTGCTAATAATCACACTGTCTTTGTTACTGTAGCTTCATAGTAAGCTTTGAGGCTAGGTAGTATAAGTTCTGTGGCTTTGTTCTTCTTCTTTAAAATTATTTTGGCTACTCAGGGTGTTCTGCCTCTCCATAAAAACTTTAGAATCAGTTTATCAATATCCACGAAATAACTTCCAGAATTTTGAATGAAATTGTCTTTAACCTATAAATCAAGCTAAAAGAAATGACATCTTAACATTATTGTCTTCCTCTCCATGAACACCGACTATCTGACCATTTATTTACTGCTTCTTTAATTTTGTTCATCAGTTTTGTAGTTTTCCTTATAGAGATATTTTACATATTTCCTTAGATTATACTTAAGTAATTCATTTGGGAGCGGTGCTGTATAGATAATATTGATTTTTAATTTCAAGATTCATTTGTTTATTTCTGTATACAAAAAAATGTGATTGACTTTTATATATTAACTTTGTGTCCTGAAACCTTTTTATAATCATTATCACCTTCAGGAGGTATTTTGTTGGTTCTTTCAGATTTTCTGCAAAGACAGTTATGACATTTGTGCACAAAGTTTTCTTTCTTTCCAGGTTTTATATATTTTATTTCATTTTTTGTCATAGTGCTGTAGCTAGGACTTCCAGTACAATTTTCAAAGGAGTGCTGAGAGGGTACCTCTGTGCCTTCTTCCTAATTTTGATGAGAAACTTTTCAGTTTCTAACCAGTAAGTGTGATGTTAACTGTAGGTTTTTCGTAGATGTTATTAAATTGAGAAAGTTCCCCTTTACTCCTAGTTTCCTGAGTTTTTATCATGAATAGGTGTTGGATTCTGTCAAATGCTTTTTCTGAATCTATTTGTATGATCATGTGATTTTTTTCATATGCCTATTATTATGACAGATTATATAAATCAATGTTCAAATGTTGAACCAGCCCCACATACTGGACATGAATCCCACTTGGTTATGGTGTATATTGTATACATTGTTTAATTTGATTAGCTAATATTTTATTGAGGATTTTTATATCTATCTATCAATATGAGAGTTATTAGTTTTTGTTTTCTGTTCTTGTAAAATCTTTGTGTGTCTTTGATGTTAGCATAATGCTGGCCACATAAAATAAGTTAAGAGGTATCTCCTGTGCTTTTATCTTCTGTACAAGATTCTAAGATAATTAACATTATTTCTCCCTTAAATGTTTTGTAGACTTCACTAGTGGATCCAACTGGGTCTGGTGATATCTGTTTTGGAAGGTTATTCATATAGGCTAATTTAGATTGTCTATTGCTGCATGTGTAAGTTTTGGCAGATTGTGTCTTTCAAATAATTGATCCATTTTATCTCAGTTATCAAATTTGTAGGTATAGAGTTGTTCATAATATCCCCTTTTTATTATACTTTAAGTTCTAGGGTACGTGTGCAGAACGTGCAGGTTTGTTACATAGATATACATGTGCCATGTTGGTTTGCTGCACCCATTAACTCTTCATTTACATTAGGTATTTTTCCTAACACTATCCCTCCCCCAGCCTCCTACCCCCAACAGGCCCCAGTGTATGATGTTCCCTTCCCAGGGTCCATGTGTTCTCATTGTTCGACTCCCACTTATAAGTGAGAATATATAGTGATTGGTTTTCTGTCCTTCTGACATGTTGCTGACAATGATGGTTTCCAGCTTCATCCATGTCACTGCAAAGTACATGAACTCATCCTTTTTTATGGCTGCACAGTATTCCATGGTGTATATGTGCCACATTTTCTTTATCCAGTCTATTATTAATGGACATTTGGGTTGGTTCCAAGTCTTTGCTATTGTGAACAGTGCTGCAATAAACATACATGTGCATGTGTCTTTATAGTAGCATGATTTATAATCCTTTGGGTATATACCCAGTAATGGGATCGCTGGGTCCAATGGTATTTCTAGTTCTAGATCCTTGAGGAATCACCACACTCTCTTCCACAATGGTTTTTTTACACTCCCACCAACAGTGTAAAAGCATTCCTATTTCTCCACATCCTCTCCAGCATCTGTTGTTTCTTGACTTTTAAATGATTGCCATTCTAGCTGGCATGGGATGGTATCTCACTGCAGTTTTGATTTGCATTTCTCTAATGACCAGTGATGAAGAACATTTTTTCATATGTCTGTTGGCAGTATAAATGTCTTCTTTTGAGAAGTGTCTGTTCATATCCTTTGCCCATATCCTTTGATGGGGTTTTTTCTTGTAAATTTGTTTAAGTTCTTTGTAGATTCTGGATATTAGCCCTTTGTCTGATGGATAGATAGGGAGGTTGCCTGTTCACTCTGATGGTAGTTTCTTTTGCTGTGTAGAAGCTCTTTAGTTTAATTAGATCCCATTTGTCTACTTTGGCTTTTGTTGCCATTGCTTTTGGTATTTTAGTCATTAAGTCTTTCACATGCCTATATCCTGAATGGTATTGCCTAGGTTTTCTTCTAGGCTTTTTAAGGATTTAGGTCTTACATTTAAGTATTTATTCCATCTTACTTTTTTGTGTAAGGTGTAAGGAAGGGGCCCAGTTTCAGCTTTCTACATATGGCTAGCCAGTTTTCCCAGCACCATTTATTAAATATAGAATCCTTTCCCCATTGCTTGTTTTTGTCAGGTTTGTCAAAGGTCAGATGGTTGTAGAAGTATGATGTTATTTCTGAGGCCTCTGTTCTGTTTCATTGTTCTATATATCTGTTTTGGTAACAGTACCATGCTATTTTGGTTACCGTAGCCTTATAGTGTAGTTTGAAGTCAGGTAGCATGCTGCCTCCAGCTTTGTTCTTTTTGCTTAGGATTGTCTTGGCTATATGGGTTCTTTTTTGGTTCCATATGAAATTTTAAGCAGCTTTTTTTTAATTCTATGAAGAAAGTCAATGGTAGCTTGATAGGGATAGCATTGAATCTATAAATTACTTTGGGCAGTATGGCCATTTTTATGATAATGATCTTTATATCCATGAGCATGGAATGTTCTTCCATTTGTTTATGTCCTCTTTTATTTCGTTGAGCAGTGGTTTGTAGTTCTCCTTGAAGAGGTTCTTCACATCCCATGTAACTTGGATTCCTAGGTATTTTATTCTCTTTGTAGTAATTGTGAATGGGAGTTCACTCATGATTTAGCTATTTATTCTTGGTGTACAGGAATGCCTGTGATTTTTGCATATTGATTTTATATCCTGAGACTTTGATGAAGTTGCTTATCAGCTTAAGGCAATTTTGGGCTCAGAAGATGGGGTTTTCTAAATACACACTCATGTCATCTGCAAACAGAGACAGTTTGACTTCCTCTTTTCATAATTGAATATCCTTGATTTCTTTCTCTTGCCGGATTGCCCTGGTCAGAACTTCCAATATTATGTTGAATAGGAGTGGTGAGAGGGCATCCTTGTTTTGTGCGGGTTTTAAAAGGAATGCTTCCAGTTTTTGCCCATTCAGTATGATATTGGCTGTGGGTTTGTCATAAATGGCTCTTATTATTTTGAGATACGTTCCAGCAATACCTAGTTTATTGAGAGTTTTTAGCATGAAAGGATGTTGAATTTTGTTGAAGGCCTTTTCTGCATCTATTGAGATAATCATATGGTTTTTGTCATTGGTTCTGTTTATGTGATTGATGATGTTTATTCATTTGTGTATGTTGAACCAGCCTTGCATCCCAGGGATGAAGTCCACTTGATCATGGTGGATAAGCTTTTTGATGTGCTGCTGGATTCGGTTTGCCAGTATTTTATTGAAGATTTTTGCATCGATGTTCATCAGGGATATTGGCCTCAAATTCTCTTTTTATGTTGTGTCTTTGCCCAGCTTTGGTATCAGGATGATGTTGGCCTCACAAAATGAGTTAGGGAGGATTCCCCCTTTTTCTATAGATTGGAATAGTTGCAGAAGGAATGGTACCAGCTCCTGTCTGTACCTGTGGTAGAATTTGGCTGTGAATCCATCTGGTCCTGGACTTTTTCTGGTTGGTAGGCTATGAATTATTGCCTCAATTTCAGAAGCTGTTGTTGGTCTATTCAGAGATTCAACTTCTTCCTGGTTTAGTCTTGGGAGAGTGTATGTGTCCAGAAATTTATCCATTTATTCTAGATTTTCTAGTTTATTTGTACAGAGGTGTTTATAGTATTCTCTGATGGTAGTTTGTATTTCTTGGGATCGGTGGTGATATGCCTTTCATCATTTTTTATTGCATCTATTTGATTCTTCTCTCTTTTCTTATTAGTCTTTCTAGCAGTCTATCTATTTTGTTGATCTTTTCAAAAAACCAGCTCCTGGATTCATTGATTTTTTGAAGGTTTTCTTGTGTCTCTATCTCCTTCAGTTCTGATCTGATCTTAGTTATTTCTTGTCTTCTGCTAGCTTTTGAATTTGTTTGCTATTGCTTCTCTAGTTCTTTTAATTGTGATTTTCGGGTGTCGATTTTAGGTCATTCCTGCTTCCTCCTTTGGGCATTTAGTGCTATAAATTTCCCTCTACACATTGCCTTAAATGTGTCCCAGAGATTCTGGTATGTTGTGTCTTTGTTCTCACTGGTTTCAAAGAACATGTTTATTTCTGTCTTCCTTTCCTTATTTACCCAGTAGTCATTCAGGAGCAGGTTGTTCAGTTTCTATGTAGTTATGCAGTTTTCCGTGAGTTTCTTAACCCTGAGTTCTAATTTGATTTCACTGTGGTCTGAGAGACAGTTTGTTGTGATTTCTATTCTTTTACGTTTGCTGAGGAGTGTTTTACTTCCAATTTTGTGGTCAGTTTTAGAATAAGTTTGATGTGGTGCTGAGAAGAATGTATATTCTGTTGATTGGGATGGAGAGTTCTATAGACTTCTATTAGGTCCACTTGGACCAGAGCTGAGTTCAAGTCTTGAATACCCTTGTTAATTTCTGTCTTGTTGATCTGTCTAATATTGACAGTGGGGTGTTAAAGTCTCCCATTATTATTGTGTGGGAGTCTAAGTCTCTTTGTAGGTCTCTATGAACGTGCTTTACGAATCTGGGTGCTCCTATATTGGGTGCACATATATTTAGGATAGTTAGCTCTACTTGAGAAATTGATCCCTTTACCATTATGTAATGGCCTTGTCTATTTTGATCTTCATTGGTTTAAAATCTGTTTTATCCAAGAGCATGGTTGCAACCCCTGATTTTTTTTTTTTTTTTTTTTTTTTTTTGCTTTCCATTTGCTTGGTAGATACTCCTCCATCCCTTTATTTTGAGCCTATGTGTGTCTTTGCACATGAGATGGATCTCCTGAATACAGCACACCAATGGATCTTGACTTTTTATCCAATTTGCCAGTCTGTGTCTTTTAATTGGGGCATTTAGCACATTTACATTTAAGGTTGATATTGTTATGTGTGAATTTGATCCTATCATTATGATGCTAGCTGGTAATTTTGCCCATTAGTTGATGCAGTTCCTCCATAGCATCAACGTTCTTTACAATTTGATATGTTTTTGCAGTGGCTGGTACAGGTTGTTCCTTTCCATGTTTAGCGCTTCCTTCAGAAGTTCTTGTAAGGCAGCCCTGGTGGTAATAAAATCTCTCAGCATCTGCTTATCTTAAAGGAATTTATTTCTCCTTCACTTATGCAGCTTAGTTTGGCTGGATATGACATTCTGGGTTGAGAACTCTTCTTTAAGAATGTTGAATTTTGGCCCCCACTCTCTCCTGGCTTATAGGGTTTCTGCTGAGAAATCCGCTGTCAGTCTGATGGGCTTCCCTTTGTGGGTAACCTGACCTTTCTCTCTGGCTGCCCTTATCATTTTTTCCTTCATTTCAACCTTGGTGAATCTGACAATTACTTGTCTTGGGGTTGCTATTCTCGACGAGTATCTTTGTGGTGTTCTCTGTATTTCCTGAATTTGAATGTTGGCCTGCCTTGCTAGGTTGGGGAACTTCTCCTGGATAATATCCTGAAAAATGTTTTCTACCTTGGTTCCATTCTCCCCATCACTTTCAGGTACACCAGTCAGATGTAGATTTGGTCTTGTCACATAGTCTCATATTTCTTGGAGGCTTTCTTTGTTTTTCACTGATTTTTCTTTAATCTTTTCTTCTCACTTTATTTCATTAATTTGATCTTCAATCACTGATATCCTTTCATCCCCTTGATCGAATTGTCTATTAAAGCTTGTGTATGCTACATGAAGTTCTCGTACTGTGGTTTTCAGGTCATCTAAGCTCTTCTCTTCACTAGTTATTTCTAATTTGCCATTTGTCTAATCTTTTTTCTAGCTTCCTTGCATTGGGTTAGAACATGCTCCTTTAGCTTGGAGAAGATTTAGCTTCCTTGTATTGGGTTGGAACATGCTTTTTTAGCTTGGAGAAGTTTATTATTACTGACCTTCTGAAGCCTACTTCTGTCAACTTGTCAAACTCATTCTCTGTCCAGTTTTGTTCCCTTGCTGGTGAGGAGTTGTGTTCCTTTGGAGGAGAAGAAATGTTCTGGTTTTTGGAACTTTCAGCCTTTCTGTTCTGGTTTCTTCCCATCTTTGTGGTTTTATCTACCTTTGGTCTTTGATGTTGGTGACCTAGAGATGAGGTTTTGGTGTGAATGTCCTTTTTGTTGATGTTGATGCTATTCCTTTCTGTTTGTTAGTTTTCCTTCCAACAGACAGGCTCCTCAGCTGCAGGTCTGTTGGAGTTTGCTGGAGGTCCACTCCAGGCCCTGTTTACCTGGGTATCACCAGCAGAGGTGCAGAACAGCAAATATTGCCGCCTGATCCTTCCTCTGGAAACTTTGTCCCACAGGGGCACTCCCCTATATGAGGTGTCTATTGGCCCCTACTGGGAGGTGTCTCCCAGTCAGGCTACACGGAGGGCAGGGACCCATTGAGGAGGCAGTCTGTTTGTTATTGGAGCTCAAACACCATGCTGAGAGAATCACTGCTCTCTTCTGAGCTGTCAGGCAGTGACATTTAAGTCTGCAGCAACTGTCTGCTGCCTTTTATTCAGATATGCCCTGCCCCCAGAGGTGGAATCTAGAGAGGCAGTAGGCCTTGCTGAGCTGCAGTGGGCTCTACCCAGTTCGAGCTTCCCTGACACTTTGTTTACACTGTGAGCATAGAACTGCCTACTCAAGCCTCAGCAATGGCAGACGCCCCTCCCCCCGCCAAGCTCCAGCATCCCAGGTCGATCTCAGACTGCTGCACTAGCAGCAAGCAAGGCTCTGTGGGTGTGGGACCCACCAAGCCAGGCACAGGCGGGAATCTCCTGGTCTGCCGGTTGCACAGACTGTGGGAAAAGCACGGTATTTGGGTAGGAGTGTACCGTTCCTCCAGGTACAGTCACTCATGGCTTCCCTTGGTTAGAAAAGGGAAATCCCAGCCGGGTGCAGTGGCTCATGCCTGTGATCCCAGCACTTTGGAAGGCCAAGGCCAGTCGATCACAAAATCAGAAGATTGAGACCACCCTGGCTAACATGGTGAAAGCCCATCTCTACTAAAAATACAAAAAATTAGCCAGGCGTGGTGGTGGGTGCCTGTGGTCCTAGCTACTCAGGAGGCTGAGGCAGGAGAATGGTGTGAACCTGGGAGGTGGAGCTTGCAGTGAGCTGAGGTCACGCCATTGCACTCCAGCCTGGGTGACAGAGTGAGACTCCATCTCAAAAACAAAAACAAAAAAAAAAAAAAAGAAAGAAAAGGGAAATCACCTGACCCCTTGTGCTTCCCAGGTGAGGCAATGCCCACCCTGTTTTGGCTCACCCTTCATAGGCTGCACCCACCATCCAACCAGTCCCAATGAGATGAACAAGGTACCTCAGTTGGAAAAGCAGGAATCACCTGTCTTCTGTGTCGATCTTACTGGGAGCTGTAAACTGGAGTCATTCCTATTCGGCCATCTTGGAAGCGATCCTTTTTTTTTTTTTTGAGACAGGTTTCTCACTCCATCACCCAGGCTGGAGTGCAGTGGCACAATCATGGCTCACTGCAGCCTCAACCTCCTGGGCTCAAGCAATCCTCCAGCCTCAGCCTCCCAAGTAGCTGGGACTACAGATATGCACCACCATGTCCAGCTAATTTTTGTAGTTTTTGTAAGGACAGGGTTTGCCATGTTTCCCAGACTGGTCTCAAACTGCTGAGCTCAAGCAGTCCACCCACCTCAGCCTCCCAATGTACTGGTATTAAAGGTATGAGCCACTGCACCCAGTCCTAATATTATTTTTTATTATCTTTTTAATGTCCATGGAATTTGTAGTGATGTCCCCACTTTTACTTCATAATTTGTGTTTTCTCTTTTTTATCTCAATCAGCCAGCTAGAGGATTATCAATTTAATTGATCTGCTCAAAGAAGAGCTTTGGTTTTGTAGACTTTCTCTGTTGATTTCCTGTTTCACATTCATTCATTTCCCCTCTTATTTTTATTTTCTTTATTCTTGCTTTGGAATTCATTTGCTTTCCTTTTTCTAATTTTCTAAAGTAGAGGTTTAGATTATTGATTCTAGATCTTTCTTTTTTTCTTTATATGCATCCCATGCTAAAAATTTTCTGAAAGTACTTATTTTGCTGTATATCACAAACTTTGATAACTTGTATTTGCATTTTCATTAAATTCAAAATATTTTACAAATGTTTCTTAAAGTTTCTTCTTTGACCTGTGTGTTATTTAGCTGTTGCTTAATTTTTAAGTATTCTTGGATTTGCCAGGTTTCTTTTATTTCTAGTTTAATTCCATTGTGATCTGAAATCAAACATTGTATGATTTCTGTTTTCAAAATTTGTTAAGGTGTGTTTTCTGGTCCAGAATGTGATCTATTTTAGTGAATGTCCCATGTGAGCTTGAGAATGTGTTTGCATTATATATCATTCCTCACCCATTTATTTTTAATATATATACATCTTTATAGTTAAAGTGGTTTCTTGTAAACAATATACAGTTAGGTCTTGTTCTTTAACATTCTCTGTTTTTTTAGTTGATATATTTAAACCATTGACACTTAAATTAATATTGATATACTGGGATTAATGCCATACTTATTACTGCTTTCAAAATTTGCTGCTGTTCTTTTTATTTTTGTCTCCTTTTTTATGCTTTTTTATGGTATTGAGGATTTTATATGATCATATTTTCTCTTCTTTGTTAGCTTATTATTTGTTAGCTTATACTTTATCATTTTTTACTTTTTTTAATGGTTGCCTTAGAGTTTGTAATATACATTTACAGTAAATTCAAGTCCGCTTTCAAATAACACCATACTACTTTAAAGGTAGTGGAAGTAGCTAAAAATAACTAAATATTCTTAGTATTTCCTTATCCCTTATATTATTGCTGTAATTCATTTCACTTACTTATACATAATGTTGCTATTTTGTTTTATTTCTTCTAAAAAAAAGGGGATACGTATGCAGAATGTGAAGGTTTGTTACATAGGTATACATGTGCCATGGTGGTTTGCTGCACCTATTGACACATTCTCTAAGTTCCCTCCCCAACCCCCACCCACCAATAGGCCCTGGTGCGTTGTTCCCTGCCCCCACCACCCCAGCCCCGTGTCCATGTGTTCTCAATATTCAACTCCCATTTATAAGTGAGAGCATGCAGTGTTTGGTTTTCTGTTCTTGTGTTAGTTTGCTGAGGATGATGGCTTCCAGCTTCATCCATGTCCCTGCAAAAGACAGGATCTCATTCCTTTTTATGGCTGCATAGTATTCCATGGTGTATATGTATCACATTTTCTTTATCCAGTCTATCATTGATGGGAATTTGGGTTGGTTCCAAGTCTTTGCTATTGTAAATAGTGCTGCAATGAATATATGTGTGGATGTGTCTTTATAGAATGATTTATAATCCTTTGGGTATACACCCAGTAATGGGATTGCTGGGTCAAATGGTATTTCTAGTTCTAGATCCTTGAGGAATCACCACACTGTCTTCCACAGTGGTTGAACTAATTTACATTCCCACCAACAGTATAAAAGCATTTCTATTTCTCCACAGCCCCGCCAGCATCTACTGTTTCCTGACTTTTTAATAATCTCCATTGTGACTGGCATGAGATGGTATCTCATTGCAGTTTTGATTTGCATTTCTCTGATGATCAGTGATGTTAAGCTTTTTTTTTCATATGTTTCTTGGCCATGTAAATGTCTTCTTTTGAGAAGTGTGTTTTCATGTCCTTTGCCCAATTTTTGATGAGGTTGTTTTTCTTGTAAATTAGTTTAAATTCCTGGTAAATTCTGAATATTAGACCTTTGTCAGATGGGTGGATTGCAAAAATTTCCTCCTATTCTGTAAGTTGCCTGTTCACTCTGATGATAGTTTCTTTTGCTGTGCAAAAGCTCTTTAGTTTAATTAGATCCCATTTGTCTATTTTGGCTTTTGTTGCCATTGCTTTTGGAGTTTTTGTCATGAAGACTTTTCCCATGCCTGTGTCCTGAATGGTATTGCCTAGGTTTTCTTCTAGGTTTTTTATTGTTTTAGGTCTTACATTTAAGTCTTTAATCCATCTTGAGTTACCTTTTGTGTAAGGTGTAAGGAAGGGGTCCAGTTTCAGTGTTCTGCATATGGCTAGCCAGTTTTCCCACTACCATTTACTGAATAGCAGATCCTTTCCACATTGTTTGTTTTTGTCAGGTTTGTGGAAGGTCAGATGGTTGTAGATGTGTGGTGTTATTTCTGAGGCCTCTGTTCTGTTCCATTGGTCTATATGTCTGTTTTGGTACCCTAATGTTGCTATTATTTTGAACAACTTTATCTGTTAAATCAATTAAGAATTAGAAAAATGAAAGTTTTCATTTTGCCTTCAATTATTCCTTCTCTGATATTCTCCCTTTCTTTATGCAAATTTGAGCTTTGACCTATATATTTCCCCTTCTCTGTGAAGTACTTCTTATAACATTTCTTTTAAAGCAGCTTTACTAGTAGCAAATCCTTGCAATTTTTATTTCTCTGAAGAAGTCTTCATAGCCTCTTCACATTTTAATTTGTATTATTTTTATTTTGTTGTCAATTGTCACTGTAATTATACATATTTTATGAGGTACAATATAATGTTTTGATACATGTATACATTATGTAATGATCAAATCATGGTAGGTAGTGCACCCATTACCTCAAACCTTTATCTTTTATTTGTAGTGAGAACATTCAAAATCCTCTCATGAAATACATGCAGTATTATTGTTTACCGTAGTAATCCTGTTGTGCTATGGAATACCAGAAATTATTTCTTTTATCTAACTATAATTTTGTACCTATTGGCCAATCTCTTCCCCATAATACTTTTTCTGCCTTCTCCAGCTTTTCATAACTATTATTCAACTCTGTCCTTCTCTGAGACCATCTTTGTTACATCGCACATATGAGTGAGATTGTGCAATATTTGCATGTGTGTGTGCATGCACACTCCTGGCTTGCTTCACTTAACATTATGTCCTCCAGGTTTATCCATGTTGCTACAAATGACAGGGTTTTATTTTTATGTCGAAGTATTCTATTGCGCATATATATTGCATTTCCATAATCAATTCCTTTATTGATAGATCCTCAGATTTCGTCCGTATCTTCGCTATTGTGAATAGCGCTATAACATGAAAGAGTGCAGATATCTTTTTGATATACTGATTTCATTTTTTATAAACACCCAGTAAAGAAATTACTGGATCATATAGTAGCTATGTTTTTAATTTTTTGAGAAACCTCCATAATCTTTTTCAAAATCGATATATCAATTTATATTTCAGACAACAGTGTATAAGTGTTCTCTTTTCTCTACATCTGCACCAGCACTTGTTACTTTTTCTTGTGGTTTTGATTCATGTTGTTCTGATGATTAGTGATGTTGAACAATTTTTCACACCAATTGGCCATTTGTATGTCTTCTTTTTTCAGAAATGCCTATCTAGTCCTTTGCTTATTTTAAAAACATATTATTTGCTCTTTTGTTTTGTTTTCTTTTTTTATTATTATACTTTAAGTTCTGGGGTACATGTGCAGAACATGCAGGTTTGTTACATAGGTATACATGTGCCATGGTGGTTTCCTGCACCCATCAACCTGTCATCTACATTAGGTATTTCTCCTAATGCTATCTCTCCCCTAGTCCCCCCACCCTCCAACAGGCCCCAGTGTGTGATGTTCCCCTCCCTGTGTTCATGTGTTTTCATTGTTCAACTCTCACTTATCAGTGAGAACATGCGGTGTTTTGTTTTCTGATCTTGTGTTAGTTTGCTGAGAATGATGGTTACCAGCTTCATCCATGTCTCTGCAAAGGACATGAACTCCTCCTTTTTTATGGCTGCATAGTATTCCATGGTGTATATGTGTCAGATTTTCTTTATCCAGTCTAACAATGATGGGCATTTGGGTTGGTTCCAAATCTTTGTTATTGTGAATAGTGCCTCAATAAACATACATTTCTTTATAGTAGCATGTGTCTTTATAGTAGCGTGATTTATAATCCTTTGGGTGTATACCCAGTAATGGGATTGCTGAGTCAAATGGTATTTCTATTTCTAGGTGGTTGAGGAATTGTCACATTGTCTTCCACAATGGTTGAACTAATCTACACTCCCACCAACAGTGTAAAAGCTTCCCTATTTCTCCACATCCTCTCCAGCATCTGTTGTTTCCTGACTTTTTAATGATCGCCATTCTCATTGGCATGAGCTGGTATCTCATTGTTTTGATTTGCATTTCTCTAATGACCAGTGATGAAGAGCATTTTTTCATATGTCTGTTGGCTGCATAAATGTCTTCTTTTGAGAAGTGTCTGTTCATATTCTTCAGCCACTTTTTGATGGGGTTGTTTTTCTCCTGTAAATTTGTTTAAGCTCTTTGTAGATTCTGTATATTAGGCGTTTGAAAGATGGATACATTGCAAAAATTTTTTCCCATTCTATGGGTTGCCTGTTCACTCTGATGATAGTTTCTTTTGCTGTGCAGCAGTCCTTAGTTTAATTAGATCCCATTTGTCAATTTTGGCTTTTGTTGCCATTGCTTTTGGTGTTTTAGTCATGAAGTCTTTCTCCATGCCTATGTCCTTAATGGTATTGCCTAGGTTTTTTACTAGAGTTTTTATGGCTTTAGGAATTACATTTAAGTCTTTATTCCACCTTGAGTTAATTTTTGTATAAGGTGTAAGGAAGGGATCCAGTTTCACTTTTCTGCAAATGGCTAGCCAGTTTTCCCAGCACCATTTACTAAAGAATCCTTTCCCCATTGCTTTTTTTTTTGTCAGGTTTCTCAAAGATCAGATGGCTGTAGATGTGTGGTGTCATTTCTGAGGCCTCTGTTCTGTTTCATTGGTCTGTATATCTGTTTTGGTACCAGTAGCATGCTGTTTTTTTTTACTGTAGCCTTGTAGTATAGTTCGAAGTCAGGTAGCCTGATGCCTCCAGCTTTGTTCTTTTTGCTTAGAATTGTCTCGGCCACGTGGGCTCTGTTTTGGTTGTATATGAAATTTAAAGCAGTTTGTTCCAATTCTGTGAAGAAAGTCAATGGTTGCTTGATAGGGATAGCAATGAATCTATAAGTTACTTTGGGTAATATGGCCATTTTCACGATGTCGATTCTTCCTATACATGAGCGTGGAATGTTTTTCCCTTTGTTTGGTTCCTCTCTTATTTCCTTGAGCAGTGGTTTGTTGTTCTCCTTGAAGAGGTCCTTCACATCCCTTGTAAGTTGTATTCCTAGGTATTTTATTCTCTTTGTAGCAATTGTGAACAGGAGTTCACTCATTATTTGGCTCTCTGTTTGACTGTTATTAGTGTATAGGAATGCTTGTGATTTTTGCACATTGATTTTGTATCCTGAGACTTTGCAGAAGTTGCTGATCAGCTTAAGGAGATTTTGGGCTGAGAGGATGGGGTTTTCTTAATATACAATTATGTCATCATCAGAGACAATTTGACTTCTCTTTTCCTATTTGAATATTCTTTTTTTCTTTCTCTTGCCTGATTGCCCTGGCCAGAACTTCCAATACTATGTTGTATAGGAGTGGTGAGAGAGGGCATCCTTGTCTTGTGCAGGTTTTCAAAGGAATGCTTCCAGTGTTTACCTATTCAGTATGATATTGGCTGTGGGTTTGTCATAAAGAGCTCTTATTATTTTGAGATACTTTCCATCAAAACCTAGTTTATTAAGAGTTTTTAGCATGAAGACTGTTGAATTTTTTCAAAGGCCTTTTCTGCATCTATTGAAATAATCATGTGGTTTTTGTCATTGGTTCTGTTTATATGATGGATTACGCTTATTGATTTTTGTATGTTGAACCAGTCTTGCATCCCAGGGATGAAGCTGACTTGATCGTGGTGGATAAACTTTTTGATGTGCTGCTGGATTTGGTTTGCCAGTATTTTATTGAGGGTTTTCACATTGATGCTTATCAGGGATATTGGCCTGAAATTTTCTTTTTTAGTTGTGTGTCTGCCAGGTTTGGGAATCAGGATAATGCTGGCCTCATAAAATGAGTTATGGATGAGTCCCTCTTTTTCTATGGATTTGAATAGTTTCAGAAGGAATGGTACCAGCTCTTCTTTGTACCTCTAGAATTTGGCTGTGAATTCGTCTGGTCCTGGACTTTTTTCGGTTGATAGGCTATTAATTCCTGCCTCAATTTCACATCTTGCTATTGCTCTATTCAGGAGTTTGACTTCTTCCTGGTTTAGTCTTGGAAGAGTGTATGTGTCCAGGAATTTATTGATTTCTTCTAGAGTTTGTAGTTTATTTGTATAGAAGTGTTCATAGTATTCTCTGATGATAATTTGTATTTCTGTGGGATCAGTGGTGATATACCCTTTATCATTTTTTATTGCATCTATTTGGTTCTTCTCTCTTTTCTTCTTTATTAGCCTGGCTAGCAGTCTATTTTGTTGATATTTTCAAAAAATCCAGCTCCTGGATTAATTGATTTTTTGAAGGTTTTCTTGTGTCTCTATCTCCTTCAGTTCTGCTCTGATCTTAGTTATTTCTTGCCTTCTACTAGCTTTTGAATGTGTTTGCTCTTGCTTCTCTAGTTCTTTTAATTGTGATTTTAGGGTGTCGATTTTAGATCTTTCCTGCTTTCTCTTGTGGGCCTTTAGTACTATAAATTTCCCTCTACACACTGCTTTAAATGTGTCCCAGAGATTCGGGTTTGTTGTGTCTTTGTTCTCATTGGTTTCAAAGAACATGTTTATTTCTGCCTTCATTTTGTTATTTACCCAGTAATCATTCAGGAGCACATTGTTCAATTTCCATGTAGTTGTGTGGTTTTGAGTGAGTTTCTTAATCCTGAGTTCTAATTTGATTTCACTGTGGTCTGAGAGACTGTTTGTTATGATTTCCATTCTTTTGCATTTGCTGAGGAGTGTTTTACTTCCAATTATGTGGTCAATTTTATAATAAGTATTATGTGGTGCTGAGAAGAGTGTATATTCTGTTAATTTGGGGTGGAGAGTTCTGTAGATGTCTATCACATCCACTTGGTCCAGAGTTGAGTTCAAGTCCTGAATATCCTTGTTAATTTTCTGTCTTGTTGATCTGTCTAATATTGACAGTGGTGTGTTAAAGTCTCCCAGTATTATTGTGTGGGAATCTAAGTCTCTTTGTAGGTCTCTAAGAACTTGCTTTATGAATCTGGGTCCTCCTGTATTGGGTGCATATATATTTAGGATAGTTAGTTCTTCCTGTTGCACTGATCCCTTTACCATTATGTAATGCCCTTCGTTGTTTTTTTTTTTTTTTATCTTTTGTGGTTTAAAGCCTGTTTTATCAGAGACTAGGATTGCAACCCCTGCTCTTTTTTGCTTTCCATTTGCTTGGAAACTACTCCTCCATCTCTTTATTTTGAGCCTATGCATGTCTTTTGCATGTGAGATGGGTCTCCTGAATACAGCACACAGAAGGGTCTTCTTTACCCAATTTGCCAGTCTGTGTCTTTTAACTGGGGCATTTCCCTATTTTTATTTACTAGTATTAAAGTTTCAGGTCTTACATTTAAGTCTTCAATCTATCTTGCATTGATTTTTGTATGTGCTGAGAGATAGGAGTCTATTTTCATTTTTCTGGATCTGGATATCCATTTTTCGCAGCACTATTTATTGAAGAGACTGTTCTTTCCCCGATGTGTGTTCTTGGTGCATTTTTTGAAAGTCAGTTGGTTGTTAGTATGTGGGTTTATTTCTGTGTTCTCTATTCAGTTCCATTGATCTATATGTTATTTTTATGCCAGTACTGTCTTGTTTTGGTTACTATATCTTGGTAGTATATTTTGACGTCAAATAGTGTGATGCATCCAGCTTTGTTCTTTTTGCTCAAGATTGGTTATTCAGGGTCTTTTGCTGTTCCATATTAATTTTAGGATTTTCTTTCTATTTCAGTGAAGAATGTCATTAGTATTTTTATTGTGATTGCATTAGATTACTTTGGGTAGTAGGGATGTTTTATTAATAACAAAATAAATTCTTTCAATTCATAAGCATGTAATATCTTTCCATTTACTTTTGTATTCCTCAGTTAACTTCATCAGTGTTTTATAGTTTTCATTGTAAAGGTATTCTGTTCATTGTCAAGATATTTCACCTTCTTGATTAAGTTTATTCCTAGGTATTTTACTTTTTGTAGCTTTGTAAATGGCATTGCATTTTTTTATTTCTTTTTTAGACACTATTGGCTTATAGAAATGCTACTGATTTTTGTATGTTGATTTTGTATTTTGCCATTTTATTGAACTAAACTCTTTTCAGTAGAGTCTTTGGGGTTTTCTATATGTATAATCATGTAATCTGCAAACAGGAATAATTTGATTTCCTCCTTTTCAATACTGATGCCCTCAATTTCTTTCACTTGTGCAATTGCTCTGGCAAGGACTTCCAGTATTCTGTTGAATAGAAGTAGTGAAAGTGGGTATCCTTCACTTTTTCCAGATCTTAGAGGAAAGAATTTTAGTTTTTTGCCCATTAAATATGATGTTAGCTGTGGGTTTGTCATATATGACCTTTACTGTGTTGAGATACATTCCTTCAATGTATAATTTGTTGAGTTTTTAATCATAAACGGGTAATGAATTTTATCAAATCCTTTTGGATATCTATTAAAATGATCATGGTTTTTTCCAATTCTGTAATATGATGTATTATTGATTCACAGATGTTGAACAATTCTTGTATCTCTGCAATGAATCCTAACTGGCCATGGTGAATGATCTTCATAACATGCTGTTGATTTCAGGGTGCTAATATATTTTGATGATTTTTGCATTCATGTTCATCAGGGATATTGGCCTATAGTTTTCCCTTTCTGTTGTGTCTTTAGCTGGTTTAGTATCATGGTAATGCTGACCTCATAGAAAGAGTTAAGAATTCTCTCCTCTTCAATTTTTTGAGTAGTTTGAACAGGATTGATATTGGTTCTTCTTTAAGTGTTTGGTAGAATTCAGCAATGAAAACTTCATGTCTTAGGCTTTTCTTTGACGGGGGGCTTTTTATTACTCATTCAATTTTGTTACCTGTTATTGGTCTATTCAGATTGTCTATTTCCTCGTGATTCAGGATACAGAATTCTAGGTTGGTGATTTCTTTTTTTCTCAACATTTTAAATATTTCCCTCCAATCTCTTCTCGCTTGCATGGCTTCTAAAAAGTCAAATGTAATTCTAATCTTTGTTCCTCGGTTTGTAAGGTGTTTACTTTCTTTGACTTCTTTCGATATTTATTCTTTATCATTGATGCTCTATAGTTTGAATGTGATATGCATAGGTATAGTGATTTTTCTGGCATTTATTTTTCTTTGTGTTCCCTGAGTTCCCTGGATCTGTGGTTTGGTATCTTCCATAGTTTGACTGTTAGAATACCATCAACTGGGTGGCTTAAGCAACAAATATTTATTTCTCATTGTTCTGGAGGCTAGAAATCTGAGATCAGGGTAACAATATGTCACTTTCTTAGTGAAGGCCCTTTTCTGGGTTTAAAGATTGTCATGTTTTACTGTATCTTCACATGGCAAAAAGAAAAGATAAATAAGGCAAGTTTTCCTGTATCTCTTCTTATAAGAATACCAGTCTCATTCATGAGAGCTTTACACTTAAGATCTAATTGTGTCCCAAAAGCTTTACCACCAAATACCATTCTATTAGGGTTAGGCTTCAATGTGTGAGTTGGCAGAGGAGGGCACATTCAATCTATAGCAGAGCCTGACATTCATTTGAAAAAACTGTCCATGATTATTGCTTCAAATATTTCTTCTGTTCCCTTGTCTCTTTGTTCCTCTTCTGTATTCCCATTATGTATGTGTTATACCTTGTGTAGTTGTCCCACATTCCTTGGATATTCTGTTTGGTTTTCTTTTTCAGTGTTTTTTTCTCTTTGCTTTTCTAAGAAGATTTTGTTGACATATTCTCAAGCTCAAAGTTTTTTTTTTCCCCTGGCTGTGCCCAGTCTACTGACAAGCCTATCAAATATATTACTCATTTCTTTTATAGTGCTTTTGATCTCTAGCAATTCTTTTTTATTATTTCTAGAATTTGCATCCTGTGATTGCACAGCCCATCTGTTCTTGCATGCTGTCTACTTTATCCATAATGGCCCTTGGCATATTGTTTTAAATTCTCAGTCTGAAAACTCCAACATCTCTGCCATATTTGATTCTGGTTCTGATGTTTTCTTTGTCTCTTCAAACTATGTTTCTTTGCCTGTTAGTATGACTTGCAATTTTTTGTTGATAGTTGACATGATATATTGGGTAAAAGAAATAGTGGGGTTTTGGCATTTTTCTTGCTTGGGGTTCTCTGAGTTCTCTAATGTAAATAGGACTTTAATAATGTGGTGAGGTGTAGAGGGAGAGGAAATGTTTCATAGTGCCATGATTAGGTCTCAGTCTTTTCGTGAGCCTGTGCCTCAGGACTGTAAACTCCACAAGTGCTTCTCAGTTTTTTATCGCCTCCCTCAGGTGGGAGTGAATAAAGTTGAGCGTTTTCTTTCCTCAGGTAAGTTAGAGTCTGAAAAGCAATACTTGAAGCTCTAGTAAAATAGTTTCTCCTGAGGGCAGGCCTTCTTAAGATGAACAGAATGCACTAGTATATTTTAAAATTGTTCTTTTCCCCTCCCCTTGCCAGAAGCACTAGGGTATTTTTCTCCAATCTTCACTATGAGGATCTGGAAAAGCTCCTGAAAGTAAAATTCACAAAAGTGTGGGGCCCTCCCCACCCCATGACTGTGTCCTCCTGGAGATTTTTTTCTCTCAGCCTTGTCCACACTGAGCCTCCAGCAATTCATCAATTACAACTCAAGTTTTCTTCTCCTGGCTCTGGTTACTATGGAGATTTCTTCTTGTGGGCTTCTGCTCTGGTAAGTTGTGATTCTCTCTATCTAGTCTGTCTGTCTCTACAATTTTGTGGAGCAGCAGTTTGCCCTGTGACCTCACATCTCTTATGGATCTAAAAAGAATTATTGATTTTTCAGTTTGTTCAACTTTTTATGCCTTGTTAGGATGGAGTGTCAACTTTCAAGCTCCTTACCTGCCAAACTGAAAACCAGAAGTGTGTGCAGATAAATTGTAGAATCACAACGACAAAATGCTGAAATGTTTACTGGGATTACATAGAATCTACAAAAAACTTATTCAGACAGTTTCATAATTGTTATTCTTCCAATTCATGAATATTTTATTCACTTAAATTTTCTCTCAAAAACATTTCTTAGATTTCTGTATAGAATTCTTGAGCTACTTTAATTAGATTTATTTCTAGTTAGTTGAATTTGTGTGTATGCACTACTATAAAGAGTACTGGTTTTAACTTTGTTTCTACATGTTTATTTCTGGTATATAGAAATACAATTGATTTCTCTTTATTAATCTTATATAAAATAAACGTAATTAAGTTCAAATCTAATTCCTTATCTATAGCTTCTTTGAGATTATATGTATATACACAATATGGCATCTGTGAATAACAATTTTAGAACTGCAGGACACATTGAATAGGAGTGATGATATAGGATTCCTTTGTCTCATCTTAAATTTCAGAGAATGTTTGCTGTTGTTGTCATTGTTCTTGTTTTGTTTTAATTTCTACTTTTATTTTAGATGTGGGGGATACATGTTCAGGTTTGTTACTTGGTTATATTGCACCTAGACAGTAAGCATAGTACCCAATAGGTAGTTTATCAACACCCACCTCCCTCCCTCCCTTCCCCCTTTATAGTCCATAGTGTCTGTTGTACCCTTGTTTATATCCATGTGTACTCAATTTTTAGCTACCACTTATAAATGAGAACATGTGATATTTGGTTTTCTGTTCCTGAATGAGTTTGCTTAGAGTTATAGCCTCCAGCTCCATCCACATTGCTGCAAAGGAAGTCTCGCTCTATCACCCAGGTTTTAGTGCAGTGGTGCAAACCCGGCTCACTGCAACCTCCGCCTCCTGGGTTCAAGCGATTCTCCAGCCTCAGCCACCCAAGTAGCTGGGATTACAGGCATGCACCACCATGCCTGTTAATTTTTGTATTTTTAGTAGAGACGGGGGTTTCATCATATTGGTCATGGTAGTCATGAACTCCTGACTTCAAATGATCCCCTACCTTGGCCTCTCTAAGTGCTGGGATTACAGGCGTGAGCCACCACGTCTGGCCTCAATTTCATTCTTTTTTATGGCTGTGTAGTATTTGGTGGTATATATGTACCACATGTTCTTTATCCAGTTGACCATTGTTTGGCACCTAGGTTGATTCCATGTCTTTGCTATTGTGAATAGCATGGTCATGAACATATGAGTGCATGTGTCTTTCTGGTATAATCGCCTATTTTTCTTTGGGTATATACCCAGTAATGGGATTGGTGGGTCAAATGGTAGCTCTTTTTTAAGTTCTTTGAGAAATTAACAGTGCTTTCTATACAGTGACTGAACTAATTTACATTCCCAACAATAATGTATAAGTGTTGCCTTTTCTCTTCCACCTCACCAGCATCTGTTATATTTGACTTTTTAGAAACAGCCATTCTGATAATGAGAGAATATCTCATTGTGGTTTTAATTTGCATTTCTCTCATGATTTCTGATGATGAGCATTTTTTCATACGTTTGTTGGCTGCTTGTATGTCTTGTCTTCTTGTTCCCTGTTTGTGTCCTTTGTCCATTTTTTAAATGGGATTATTTGAGACAAACACACAGCCAACATCATACTAAACAGGCAAAGGCTGGAACCATTCCCTTTGAGAACTAGAACAAGATTAAAATGCCCACTCTCACCACTTCTATTTGACATAGTCCTAGAAGTCCTAGCCAGAACAATCAGGCAAGAGAAAGAAATAAAAGGGCATCCAAAAAGGAAAAGAAGAAACTAAACTCTCTTCACTGATATGATTCTATACCTAGAAAATGCTAAAGACTGCCAAAAGGCTACTAGAACTGATGGATGATTTTAGTAAAGTTTCATGATAAAAAATCAATGCACAAAAATCAGTAGCATTTCTAGACCCCAATAATGTCCAGGCTGAGAGTCAAATCAAGAACACAATCCTATTCACAACAGCTAGAAAGAAAATAAATACCTAGGAAAAAGCTAACCAAGAAGGTGAAAGATCTCAACAATGAGAATTATAAAACAGAAATCAGAGACACTACAAATAAATCAAAAAACATTCCATGCTCATGGACTGGAAGAATCAATATCATTAAAATGACCATACTGACTAAAGAAAATTATAGATTAAATGCTATTCCTATCAAACTACCAATGTTGTTCTTCACAGAATGACACAAAAGTATTCTAAAATTCATATGAAAACAAAAGAAACTTAGAACAGCCAAAGCAATCATTACCAGAAAGAACAAAGCTGGAAACATCACGCTACCCTACTTCAAACTATACTACAAGGTTACAGCAACCAAAACAGCATGGTACTGGTACATGGTACTGTACAAAAACAGACCCATAGACCAATGGAACAGAATAAAAACTCAGAAATAAAGCTGCACACTTAGAACCATCTGATCTTCAACAAGGCCAACAACAACAAGCAATGGGGAAAGGAGTCCCTAATCAATAAATGGTGCTAGGACAACTTGCTAGCCATATACAAAGGAATGAAACTGGACCCTTATATTTCACTATATGGGACATTTAACTCAACATGCATTAAAGATTTAAATGTAAGACCTCAAAATATAAACATCCTGGAAGAAACCCTAGGAGATACACTTCTCAATATGGGCCTTGGCAAAGAGTTTTTGGCTAAGCCCCCAAAAGCAATTGCAACAAAAACAAAAATTGAGAAGTGTGACCTAATTAATTAAAGAATTCTGCACTGCAAAACAGCCAAGCAATAAACAGACAACCTACACAATGGGAGAAAATATTCACAAACTATACATCCAACAAAGGTCCACTATCCAGAATCTATAAAGAACTTAAACAAATCAATAAGATAATTTGTTTATATGTTTTATCATTAACTATTATGCTTTCCATAGGAATCATGTAGTATCTTTTATATTAATGGTATGCTAATAGATTTTTGTTTGTTTTAATCAAAATAATTTTTGGTTTTTTAAAAAATATCAGATATTGGCAAGGATGCAGAGAAAATCGAATGCTTATACACTGTTGGTGGGAATATAAATTAGTAAAACCCCTGTGGAAAACAGTATGGAGATTTCTCAAAGAATTAAAAATAGAGCTACCATTCAATCCAGCAGTCCCAGTACTGGCTACCATTTGATCCAGCAGTCCCAGTACTGGGTATCTACCCAAAGGAAAATAAAGTATTATATCAACAAGCTACCTACACTTTTATGCTTATTGCAGCACTGTTCACAGTAGCAAAGTTATGGAATTAACCTAAGTGTCCAGCGATGGATTATTACATAAGGAAATTGTGGTATATCTATACCGCAGAATACTACTCAAGATATAAAAATAGAATAAAATTATGTCTTTTGCAGCAACATGGATGAAACTGGAGGCCATTATCTTAAATTTAATGACTCAGAAACAGAAAGTCGATTACTGCATGTTCTCACTTATAAATGAGAGGTAAATAATGTATATACATGAACATAGAGAGTGGAATAACAGACAATGGAAACTCGGAAAGGTGGAAGGGTGGGAGGGTAATGAGGGATGAGCAATTACCTAATGATGAAGACACCCTACATGCATCTGATTGAATTTCCAGAGAAAGAGAGTAAGGAATAAGTAACATTTGGAGAGATATTAGCTGAGATTTTTTCATAAATATTTAATGGCACCTAACATTAAACTCACAAAGTTGGTGAATCCCTAGCAAGATAAATAGAAAAAAAAACATACATATGCTTCCAAATGTGTCATAGCAATCCTGCAGAACATCAAGCTTTCTATAATAATATAGTAATTAAGGCAGTGTGGAATTGTTGGAGAGATAGACAAATGGACCAATAAAATAGAATAAGGAGCTCAGAAATATATTTACGCATACAGGGAATCTTTGTAATTGAACTACTATAAAATAATAAGAAATAAGGTAAGCATTCTAATAAAGAAATGGCCAAAATATATGAATACATTTTACATAAATATTTCAGAGAAGAGTAAAAATGAATGGTTAATAAATGTCAAAACAAAAAAATTTAAACTTAGTAATTGTCAGGAAAATAACCCACTTCCAATCATTGGTAAAGATGAAGAGCAATGATAACTCTCAGACATGGCAAATGGGAGTTTAAATTGGTAAAGTTTAAGAAAATAATTTAGCATTACCCACCAAATTTGAACACACTCATATACTGTACTTATGTAACCATGCATCCTAGTATGTCCACTTTACTTACTTTTAGAATAATTGCTAATATTATCCTCTTCAAGTTTTCAAAATGTTCCAATTTGAACAATATGCTAAATGATCATCATATCTGTGGCCAACAATTCTACTTCTGGATATATTTATCTGAGAAAACCTCTTGTTCATGTACACAGATTAACTCTGTGAGTGCTTTTGGTAGCATTATTTGGAATTGTGAAACCTGAAATCCAACTAAATGTTCAACAGAAAGGTTAGATAAAAGAGGATATGTTTTTATACTAGAAGGCTAGGCAGAAAGAAAATAAAATGAACACATCTTTACTCCAACACAGATGGATCAAAAAAACAAAGTTAAGTGACATAAACAAGTTACTGAAGAATACACGCGGTATGTTCTATTCATATGAAGTGAAAACACAGGCAAACCTAGGTAATATACTGTTAAGCCATGTGTACACATGGAGCTACATCATCCACAAAAGCAAGGTAGGTGATTCACATAAAATTGAAAGTAGCGGTTACTTCTAGCAAACAAAATTTTAAAAAGAGTATACTAAAGTTTCAAATGTACTGGTTTCACTCTTAAGATAGGTGGTGCTACTGAATAATAATTGTAATAATATATACTCCTTAAAAGGTATGATATATTTCACATTAGTAAACTCTGAAATTTTGATAAAATGTATTATTGATATTTTTCTCTTTTTTTTACAACTAATAACCATATTTGTGCCTTTTCTTCAGTTGAGCTGACCATGGTTTTCCCATTTATTTTAATAGCTCTTTGTATATCATGGATAATAATTTCTTCTCTACAAAATGTGTTAGAAATTATTTCCTCTTGCATATTGTTAGCAAAAAAATGTATAAATATAATTTTGTTTCCTTTAAAATAGTCCCATATCTCTTATTGCCACATCCAATTTAGAAGTTTGAATTTTCTCATTCAGAGAAGTGCTCATGTTGTTTCTAATATATAGTTCTTATCACCTGGGATTGAATGGCACTCCTTGGTTATATTCTCCCTTATTAGACTCAAGGACCATTTGGATGTTCATGCAGAAGAGCCTTTTGGAATTAGAGAAGCCTTACAGAGACAGCAAACTAAAGCCCAGGGAGAGGGTGTGACTGCTTCTACATGCTACAGCCAGTGAGCCACAGAGCTGACAATGAACACTAGCCCTCTTGACTCCAAGTCAAACCAGTGGACCTTCACAAAGAGGGCTTCCAGTGAGCCTGCTTCTTTGCTTGCTCAAGATAAAAATACATGCATATGTAACTTTAAACTGCCAAGTAACATAACTGTATACACAATACCCTTGAGATGTGAATGACTGGATGGCATTTCAATGCTAGAAAACATGGGAACCAGTTATAATCACTGATTATACACAGATGATAAACAAGGTTGGAAAAATATATTAAGACTGAGCTTACAGCTGAAAGTTAAGACTTGGCCACCAAAGAGAGGAAAATAGCAGGGACTAATATGTTTTAATGAAACAAACCACATGGTCCCACCATATGCATGCTGTACTATACTGTATTAATCGTTCCTGTAGCTTTCATTTTTAGTGGCTACCTCAGCCCATCAGTGTAATGGGTAGTGGAGTAAATTACATATTACATTTAATTGTCACATTGAATAGCATTTCCATGTAGGCTTTCTTAGAATTTTAATAGAGTGACCTGGCTGGCTTGCTGGCTAATATAAAATCAGCCTCCTAACTACTTTCTTTACTGCCGTCATGACGACCTCAACTGATAAGCTCTTATGACCTTTCTCAATTTAATTCAATTTGTTAGACATTTAAAATTGAATTTTTTACACAAATTAATGGTAAATGTGCGATTTCCCCTACGAATCTCCCCTCCCTCTTTACTCTAGGAAAGATTAGGATAGATGAATCAAAATATAACTGGCTCAAATTGTATAAATGTTCAAAGCATACAAGGCAGCATGCAATTTCACAGTGTAAAACATTTCGCAAACGTGTTGATCTGGGGTGAAAAACTAAAACAAATGTTGCGTTCATTCTTTTGCTTCATAAGAGAATAAACTTTGCAATTAATAACATGGTCTTTCAGGTCAGACAGGTATGGGTTTGAGACCTGGTTTGACTACTTATAAATTGTATTCTAGAAATTATAACAAACTGTCTCTCAGACCACAGTGCAATCAAACTAGAACTCAGGATTAAGAAACTCACTCAAAACCGCTCAACTACATGGAAACAGAACAACCTGCTCCCGAATGACTACTGGGTACATAACAAAATGAAGGCAGAAATAAAGATGTTCTTTGAAACCAACGAGAACAAAGACACAACATACCAGAATCTCTGGGACACATTAAAAACAGTGTGTAGAGGGAAATTTATAGCACTAAATGCCCACAAGAGAAATCAGGAAAGATCTAAAATTGACACCCTAACATCACAATTAAAAGAACTAGAGAAGCAAGAGCAAACACATTCAAAAGCTAGCAGAAGACGATAAATAACTAGATCAGAGCAGAACTGAAGGAGATAGAGACACAAAAAACCTTTCAAAAAATCAATGAATCCAGGAGCTGGTTTTTTGAAAAGATCAACAAAATTGATAGACTGCTAGCAAAACTAATAAGGAAGAGAGAAGAATCAAATAGATGCAATAAAAAATGATAAAGGGGGTATCACCACTGATCCCACAGAAATACAAACTACCATCAGAGAATACTATAAACACCTCTATGCAAATAAACTAGAAAATCTAGAAGAAATGGATAAATTCCTCAACACATACACCCTCCCAAGACTAAACTAGGAAGAAGTTGAATCTCTCAATAGACCAATAACAGGCTCTGAAACTGAGGCAATAATTAATAGCTTACCAACCAAAAAAAGTCCAGGACCAGACGGATTCACAGCTGAATTCTACCAGAGGTACAAGGAGGAGCTGGTACCATTCCTTCTGAAACTACTCCAATCAACAGAAAAAGAAAGAATCCTCCCTAACTCATTTTATGAGGCCAGCATCATCCTGATACCAAAGCCTTGTAGAGACACCACAAAAAAAGAGAATTTTAGACCAATTTCCCTGATGAACATTGATGCAAAAATCCTCAGTAAAATACTGGCAAACAGAATCCAGCAGCACATCAAAAAGCTTATCCACTATGATCAAGTGGGCTTCATTCCTGGGATGCAAGGCTGGTTCAACATATGCAAATCAATAAACATAATCCAGCATATAAACAGAACCAAAGACAAAAACTACATGATTATTTCAATAGATGCAGAAAAGGCCTTCAATAAAATTCAACAGCCCTTCATTCTAAAAACTCTCAATAAATTAGGTATTGATGGGACGTATCTCAAAATAATAAGAGCTATTTATGACAAACCCACAGCCAATATCATACTGAATGGGCAAAAACTGGAAGTGTTCCCTCTGAAAACTGGCAAAAGACAGAGATGCCCTCTCTTACAACTCCTATTCAACATAGTGTTGGAAGTTCTGGCCAGGGCAATCAGGCAGGAGAAAGAAATAAAGGGTATTCAATTAGGAAAAGAGGAAGTCAAATTTACCTGTTTGCAAATGACATGATTGTATATCTAGAAAACACCATAATCTCAGCCCAAAATCTCCTTAAGCTGATAAGCAACTTCAGCAAAGTCTCAGGATACAAAATCAATGTGCAAAAATCACAAGCATTCTTATACACAAATAACAGACAAACAGAGAGCCAAATCATGAGTGAATTCCCATTCACAATTGCTTCAAAGAGAATAAAATACCTAGGAATCCAACTTACAAGGGATGTGAAGGACCTCTTCAAGGAGAACTACAAACCACTGCTCAATGAAATAAAAGAGGACACAAACAAATGGAAGAACATTCCATGCTCATGGATAGGAAGAATCAATATCGTGAAAATGGCCATACTGCCCAAGGTATTATATACATTCAGTGCCATCGCCATTGAGCTACCAATGACTTTCTTCACAGAATTGGAAAAAACTACTTTAAAGTTCATATGGAACCAAAAAGGAGCCCCCATTGCCAAATCAATCCTAAGCCAAAAGAACAAAGCTGGAGGCATCACACTACCTGACTTCAAACTATACTACAAGACTGCAGTAACCAAAACAGCATGGTAGTGGTACCAAAACAGAGATATAGACCAATGGAACAGAACAGAGCCCTCAGAAATAATACCACACATCTACAACTATCTGATCTTTGACAAACCTGACAAAAACGAGAAATGGGGAAAGGATTCCCTATTTAACAAATGGTGCTAGGAAAACTGGCCAGCCATATGTAGAAAGCTGAAACTGGATCCCTTCCTTACACCTCATACAAAAATTAATTCAAGATGGATTAAAGACTTACATGTTAGACCTAAAACCATAAAAACTCTAGAAGAAAACCTAGGCAATACCATTGAGGACATAGGCATGGGCAAGGACTTCATGTCTAAAACACCAAAAGCAATGGCAACAAAAGCCAAAATTGACAAATGGGATCTAATTAAACTAAAGAGCTTCTGCACAGCAAAATAAACTACCAGGAGAGTGAACAGGCAACCTACAAAATGGGAGAAAATTTTTGCAGACTACTCATCTGACAAAGGGCTAATATCCAGAATCTACAAAGAACTCAAACAAATTTACAAGAAAAAAACAAACAACCCCCTCAAAAAGTGGGCGAAGGATATGAACAGACACTTCTCAAAAGAAGACATTTATGCAGCCAACAGACAGATGAAAAAATGCTCATCATCACCGGCCATCAGAGAAATGCAAATCAAAACCACGATGAGATACCATCTCACACCAGTTAGAATGGCAATCATTAAAAAGTCAGGAAACAACAGGTGCTGGAGAGGATGTGGAGAAATAGGAACACTTTTACACTGTTGGTGGGACTGTAAACTAGTTCAACCATTGTGGAAGTCAGTGTGGCGATTCCTCAGGGATCTAGATCTAGAAATACCATTTGACCCAGCCATCCCATTACTAGGTATATACCCAAAGGAATATAAATCATGCTGCTATAAAGACACATTCACAAGTATGTTTATTGCGGCACTACTCACAACAGCAAAGACTTGGAACCAACTCAAATGTCCAAAAATGATAGACTGGATTAAGTAAATGTGGCACATATACACCATGGAATACTATGCAGCTATAAAAAAATGATGAGTTCATGTCTTTTGTAGGGACATGGATGAAGCTGGAAACCATCATTCTCAGAAAACTATAGCAAGGACAAAAAAGCAAACACCGCATGTTCTCACTCATAGGTGGGAATTGAACAATGAGAACACATGGACGCAGGCAGGGGAACATCACACACCAGGGCCTGTTGTGGGGTGGGGGTAGGGGAGAGGGATAGCATTAGGAGATATACCTAATGTAAATGATGAGTTAATGGGTGCAGCACGCCAACATGGCATGTGTATACATATGTAACAAACCTGCACGTTGTGCAGATGTACCCTAGAACTTAAAGTATAATAAATATATATATATATATAAAATTGTGTTCTAAGTAGACAAGTTGTTCTACTTCTTTGAATGCAGTTTTCTTAACATGAAAGTGAGATTCTTGATGCCTATCTCACATAATGGTTGTAAGAACTAAATGAGAAAATGTGCAAAAGCACTTGGATGGAGTCTGGTACATAAAAGTGCTTTATAACTGGCTCTTATTTCTGTTTTTCACTTTTATGCTCCATGAGAATCTGTTTCCCAGAGTCTGCATCTCCCTGCATTCCAAGGTTCTTCCTTTCAGCCAGATGTGCTAAGGTAACACTGGGTTTAATTAGCCAGGCTGGAACAGGTTCCTGAGCAAATAGAAATCATATACAAGTCTCAAGTTTCACAGAGATAAGGATTAGTGTAGTTTTGTAGGTCTCTGATTCTGGATGCTGTAAACACCTGGACGCATCAATAAAGCAAGGCCATCCATTTCCAGGGCTTCCAATGTCATTTCTTTTTCTGAAGTTAAATCAAGCTACCATATCTATCTTTACCAGGGTGACTATGGGCCTGTCTTACAATAATCCTAAATCCTGAAGTGATGTATCACAGTTGTCCTTGGCCTAGTGGTCATGGCCAGGCTTAGTTAATTCTTGGCTGAGGAACAATTCTAAATCTAGCAAGACTACTTGGTGTAGCAAGGCAAGCTATCATCTGTCCCATACCAGGCTAAAGACAGCTGGTTACTCTCGGCTGCTGAGGAAGAACAATTAGCAAAGTAACTGTTTGTACATATCCTCTGCTTGCTAGACTAATTACTCTACACCCTAATAAGAAGATTGAATTATGAGCCTTCCTGCTCTGTGGGATGTATATGACTTTTGAAATCCCAAAATTATTGATTTTTCATGATCATAAAAACAAAGTTTTAGAGAAAGATGAATAGAAAACTGATTCTTAAATTGGTTAAGGCTTACTTTCATTCTCTACATTCCCCTATTTGTCTTTAACCACAGTCAAATGGGGAAATGTGTAAGATTGTGTATACATTTTTACCACCATCATCAGGTACTTTATAGACTCTGCCAACATCTCCTTTTTTCCCTGAGCCCAAACACCCCCCCCCCAACACTTGCACACCATACTTTGCCCTCTTTTTCCAATATTATTCTTTACTTAAACCCTTTTCTCTACTAATACCTGTGAATATTTCAAACATGTAGCAAGCCAGTGCTATTAGTGTCTCTCAGTTTTCTCCACTAAAAATAGGAGACACATAAACTTCCTAATTCCCCACTGCACCTAATGGAATTCCAGCCTCAATGATTTTAACAGTTATCTCCTCCACAACCCAAGCTACTGAAATGTCCCCTGCTCTGCCAGCTCAGGTGTCATTATTTGGGAAATATTACTTCTCAACATTCTTTTTCTAGTTGTTTGCTTTTTCCATTATTTGCAGCTCAGCAGCTATTAAGATCCAATGCTGCAGAAAACAACAATAACAACAAAAGAGCCGCTTAATAACTAAACTTAAAAACCAAACTAGTCAGCAGCGAACAATGCCTTGTCAACATTTCTAAATGGAGCAGAAAGAAGGCAAGCCAAAAGGACAGAGAGAGGGCAAAAGAGAGAAAGGGACGCTTCCTGATGGATGAGTATGCATAAGTGCTTCGGATAATGGCTAAGAGGTAGAGTTTGCAACATATTAAAGAGGGGGAGGAGAGAAATAGGCGAATAGCCTCAGAAGGGGATCCGAGTGCAGTGAGATGGGCACACTCAGACCTTGGTGAAATGCTGAAGTCAACAAGACCTCCCTGGGGTGTGCCCTTACAAACCGCCCCCACTTCAAGGCTCTATTCCATTTAGCATCACCACCTCCCTTCTGCTTTCTGTTCCCACAGGGCTTTGCCCTCAAGATAAATGAAATAAATCCTCCAGCGGATGAGAACTTAATATGTTCTCCCTCCCCAAGGTATTTACAAAGGCAGCAGAGACTCTCGGAATCCCCAAAGCCTTCATGCTCCAAAGTAAGGCACGACAGATTTCAAGGAGGAGGAGATATTTTGGGGCAGAAGAGTTTTCCAGGACCCATCAAATCACTCCCTACAGACATCTGTCTGATAGATAATATATTCTTAAATGGGCTTTCTTTTGCTGTTTTATATCTTAAGAGAAAAGGGCAAAGTTGTGACTTTCTGTGATATCAGTACCAGGATTAGGACCCACTCTCCAATTGCCTTTGAAAAGAGAAAAAAACAAAATGAAACCTTCCTCTGGCTTACTTTCAGAGCTCCAGTCAGATTGACTGTGCCAAGCAGACAGACCACCCACAAACTGCAATAAATAACAACCGTCTCTTCTGAGTCAGTTATCCACTGTATCACCCAAGGCAAGTGATTAAAAATTGCAATTTCTTTCACATAACAAGGGTGCTGTCAAACTGCAGCCCCTCACCGTGGTTTTACAAGACTATGTGGAAAGCACAAAGTTCCATGTGCTGAGTTTTGTACTCCACAACTAGCCTGAGATTATCAAATCAATGCTGGAATAAAAGTTTGCAGGAATAATTTCCCTACACAGTCTTTTGTTGATCTACTGACATTGCCTAAGAGATTTAATTCACTCTTCTTCGTCCTTTTTTTTTTAATTTATAAGACCTGTCATTGAAAGGCTCACCCAATTTTTTGCTCCTCCTAATATGGATTTCTGACAAAACATGTCGCCATCCTGGTGTCATTTCCCAAATATTTTACCAATTAAAAAGCACCATCTCAGAAAACTATTCTCAAAACTCACCTCCTGCAAGACTCCTCTCCTACATTTTCACTTAGACCCTATCCTAATACCTTTATCAATAAGGCTCCTTACTGGGTGTCTTTACTTGATCCTGCTTGCATGGCATCTTTACAAGGATATCTAATGAAGATATTGAACATAGTATTTCAAAAAGCCACTTACCTTCTCCTGAGTAAGCAGAGTCATGTGATTCCACTTATATAAAGTTCTTGAACAAGTGAGAGGAGCCTCAAATGGGGAAAAAAGAGTCAAGGTAGCTGTGTGGATAGAATGAAGATGAACTGGGAAGGAGTGAGGAAACATTCTAAGGTGAAGGTCATGTTTCATGTTTTGTAGGAGTTTCGGTTAAACAGATGTATGCAATTGTCAAAACTCAGTGAAAGTATACTTAAGATCTGTGCATTTCATTGTATGTAAAGTAAAAAAGGAAGAAAAAAGCAATCAATTGCTTTCTATCCCTTCAATGCTGTTGTTTCCTCGGCAATTTTGTCTCAGAAAAAATCCACTATTCACTTATTCACTCAGGGCCAAAATCTTAGAGTCATCTTTGACTTACCACTCCAGTTTATCAACAAATAATGTTGTCTATACCTTCAAAATATAATTGAATAAATTATGTTTTAAGTTTTGCATTACCAATATTCTAAGCCAAGCCACCATCAACTATTTCCCGAACCACTGCAAACCTCCTAATTGTTCTCTTGGCTTCCATTTTTGCCCTGATGCCCACCCACTCCTTTCAGCCCCATAGTCTAGTCTGTACACAAAAGCTATATTGAATCATATAAAGTCAGACCACAGGTCTCCCCTGTTCAGTGGCTTCTCTGCACAGAATAAAATCAAAATATATTTTTCTTCATGGATGACAAGATGCTAAATTATCTGGTTCCTGCCAAATTCTCCAAATTCACCTTTAACTTCTTTCTCCTCTCTCATATCATTCTAACCATGCTGGCTGCCCTGATGCTCTGCCAAGCATATCCCTACCTCTCTGCCTATATTGCCCTTCCCCAGATAATAACACAGCCCACTCCCTTACTACAATCAAGAATCTATTCTTATTTTAGTTTCTAAGAGAGGTCTTTTTGACAACTCCCTCTAAGTTACTATCCCCATTATTCTTTATTCTTTACCCTATCTTATTTGTTTTCATAGCATTCATCATTCTCTGACCATGGATTATTTGCTTCTAATTATTTTCTGTACTTGGATACAATCTTCACAGAGTCAAAACCTTTATTTTTTCCACTGTAATATTTCTATTACAATTCCTAAAATCTGGAACATTACAGGTGGTCAAGAAATACCTCTTAAATCGATAAATTAAAAAATAAGTTATTCAGTAATGTTTTTTAATTCTCTGTGGCAGATAGTAAAAGATGACCGTCATCAATTTCTTCCCTCTCTTTATGTGTCTGCTCCTATTCACATCAAATGGAGTTCAATCTCCATCCATTTAAATTTATGCTGACCTTAGTGACTTGTATTGACCAATGGAATGTGGTAGAAGTGAAGTTTTGAGACTTTCATTGGAAGGTCATAAGAAGATTTGGAGTTTCCATCCAAATATCTTGGAAAAAATTCTTTGACTCTCCACTGGGAAGCTCGCCAAAATACTGAAGGCCAATTTGCCAAAAAAGGCCACATGTAAATTCTCCAGTTGGCAGACCAGTTGAGCTCCCAGCTGACAGAAAGAATCAACTGAGTAAGCCATATTGGGTGCACAGCTGAGTCAAACCTTCAGACAACTCCAGGTACAGCCACCATTTTATGACATTGCATGATGGATCCCAAGCAATAGCCTTTTAGCTGATTCTAGTCAACCCACAAAGTCATGAAAGACGAATTGTCTTAAGCTACTAAGTTTTGGGCAATAGATGTTGCAGCAATAGGTATCTAGATACACTTCAAATTATACTTTTCCTTCAACTCTATAAAACCTCCATGTTTTATAGTTGTTTTAGTGTACCTCAATCTATAAATTTCCTGACTCACTGATGTTCTTCAAGTATTCAGCTGATATCTATAAATGTAAACAACTTAATGGATCATGTACATTCTCTGTGAACCTTCCACAAATACCAATATTATAGTTGGACTTACAATATATGAATAAACTATACCTATTTTATATTCCTTATGCCTCAGGTGTGAGCAAGTTCATTGAATCACATGCCCAATTCCCCTACTTCAACTCTTCCATTTTATGTGCATCTTCTTTGCCTTTGATAAAATTGCAACCCCATCCTTCATCCTATTTGTATTTAAACTACATTCTTCAAAGACTCAGTCCAAGTCTTTAATAAATAACTATAAAATATTTTACCTTTGGTTTAATAGCATCATCAATTTATCAATATTTATCTATTAAGTCTTAACTATTTATAGATAAATTTACAAGGCTTTGTACACAGAAGAGAAGATGAATAAAGCTTGATTCTAAACTCAATGACTTTTTGATCCAAGTGTGGGAAGAGAATAAAGCTCATAAAATGCACGTAAAATGCAAAACATTATGTAATGTCAAGATGATCAACACAGGGAAGACTGTGGAGGAGGCAGATTGAGGGTGATGGGTACCTGCTGGCTTTGTGGGATGCCCCTTAGGCTGCAAAGGAACCCTTGGCGAAGCTCCCTCATGGGTTTTTAACATTATCAATTCAGTGCCTACATTGGAAATGAGAACTTGAGAACCTGGAATTTGCTTTTAAAAGCCACTTTTCTTGCCATCCACTCCATCCCTCTGGGCTGCTGTCTCTTGCCATAAATCTTAGCTCTGGGAACTCCAGGACATCTGACTCACTGTGGAGTACCTCTTGGAAACCCAGGCTGGCTCCTACCTCAATTAAGCTTTTTTAGAGTGACTACTCCATACTTCTATTATGACGAGAAAAAAAAATATCACTGTGAAGGCCTAACTCTTGCTATATACGGTCAGAAAACTTGGTCACAGTAAGTGACTCCCCAAGCTACTTTGGGCGATCATAATCACATCACTTTTCTAATTCCCAACAGTCTGGTTTATAGGACTTCGTTATCCTATTGTGGACCTTTTGACGATAATTAAAACATGTCAGCAGCACCAAAATTCTAGTGAGTTTTTCCAAAACTGATAGGAAAGTTTATACAGAAGGGTAATTCCCAATTTCTTACATTTCTTCCCCACAACCCAGCTCCTTCAAAACAACTTGTAATATCTCTTTTCAAATATCCCTTCTAAACCATATTTAATAATTTTTAGCTGTAAATATGTGTTATTGTAGTATAATAAGAAATATGTATATGGTCTGTGCCCCAGTATCTGCCACCAAGCTCCTAAAACTTTTGTAATTTTCTGGGTGATGGGGTACCAAGTGCATCTTTTCTTCTGATACACTGTCTTTGATCCCAGTTTCTGACACAAAGTGTCTAATCCCTTGGAATTTCCTAGGTGATTTGGGGTGTCTTTTGTTCTGATGAAGAGACTGTTATTGGGCACCTGGATGGGACTGGTCACCAAAAGGATCAAGCTATGATTAGAAGCTTAGAACATTCAGCTGCCTCATCCTCCAGAAAAAAATAGAGATGCTAGTGATTGAGTTAATAATTGATCATGCTTACATGATGAAGTATCCATAGAAATCCCTGGACACAAAAAATTCCTGAACATAAAAATCATGAAAATGTGGAAAAGATTGAGGGTGGCATGCCCAAAGAGGGCACAGAAGCTTGCACTATCTCACTAGGTTCCTTGGTTCTCATGATCTTCATGTCCCATGTAAAATTCAGGAAGCATGGCTTGACCTCCCCACATTAATTCTTGTTTTTTATTGCCACTTTGGCTCCTCACATTAGTTTCAATCATCTCCACACTGCTTTCAGCTTCATGCCAGTTCTTTCTGGTGGACCCAAAACACAAGTGTCTGGAGATGAAGGTGAAGAACCTTTCAGTGTCCCCTTCTGGCTCTGGCTATTGCTGGGGTCATGCCATACCACAAATTCTGCTGGTAGGTGAGGCAGGGACTTCAAGGTGATGGTATAGTCCTCCAGCTCAACTTTCTTATAGCCCAAAAACAGATGGGTAGACAGTACCTCATTGTTTTTGTGGCCCATCAATGAGTCCTGCATATCTTCCCTTTACCAGGGACATTAATTCATTTTCCTAGGTCCTGTAGTCAGGGACAACTTCATCTTTGTGAAGTTATTCTTGCCAATGATCTTGAGGAGCCAGTAGTTGCTAATATGGGTCTCCTCCTTAGCAGAGATGACTGAAAGGCCATTCAGCATGTTAGAATTACTGTTGGCTCTAGAGACAAGTTATCCCACGGACAGCTTAAAATTGGGAAAAGCTGGTAAGAAGCTAGGTCCATATTGCCTCAGAAGAAAACCAGATACAAAGTCTGTCTAATGAACTGATCACTACAGTGGTTTCAAAATACAATATTAGACCAAAAATGAGATAAACAAAACAAATACTAATGAATTCAATTTTTAAAAAATGAAAAAAAAAGAACTAGAGAAAAAAAGGGAAAACAAAGTAGACAAAATAGAAGAAAAGCCAAGGAAGGAACAAGCTAATTTTGATCAAGTCCTTCAGGGCAATGAAAGTTACCTTCTAGAGCTAGAACAAAAACTTATGCCCAGCCAGGGACAAATAATATACGTGCTTGGAATTTCATAACAATTACAGTAAGAAATGGACCTATCATGCCTGAGACCAATTCACACAGTGGTTTTCTCACTTTTTGGTCCTAAGAATTCTTTATTCTTTAAAGCAAAAGAAGTGAATGCCAGATAACTTTTAGTTTATATGGATTATGGCAATTGATATTTGACCTACTAGAAATTAAAACCCATAGGATGATTTTTAAAATATTATCAATAAAAACTGGAAATGTGGTGTTTGTTCAGTGGAGAGGTGTGTCAGTTTGGGCTGAAAAAGTTTAAGAAAGTCTTTTGAAATAATTGGGCCACATGACAGGCCTTAAAGAATGGGTAAAATTTGATTAAGCAAAACAATTCAAAGGATATTTGAGGCAATGTTTCAAAAAGAGATAGATAGAGTGGTACATGTAAGATTTTGAAAGACATTTCTACTTCTTGAAGCATGGAGTAGGGCTGGAGTGTAATAGAAAATGGGGATGGAAAGGTGACTTGAACATTGATTATAGAGTAGTAATGTATTTCTCTCTCTAGAGTACACTTATAAATTCCATTTGGCCAACTTTAGAGTCTGTATAAAATACTGGTTAAGTGCACCTATCCCAAAGCCAGACTGTGTAGGTTCAAACTCAAACTCTCCGACTTGGTAGCTATGTTACTTTGGGCATGTCACTTAACCTCTGTGTCTCAGCTCACTGTCTCTAAGAACAGGATAGCAGCAAGTGACCATGTAAGGTTGTTGTGGGATTTCATGTAATGTATCTATATAAATGCCCAGAACATTGTGAGTACTTGATCATTAATACTGTACAGTTAAGGGAAAACCTGCAACGAAATAGCCATTTTGCCCTCTACATCACACTCTTAAGTCTTCCTGAGTGTAGTGACAACTAAGACATTTTGTATTTTCTTCAAACAATTTTCAGCATTGGTTTTGTTTATTGAGCCAATAATTTTGATAGCTAGACAATTCTACTCTACTTTTCATATTCATTACAATAGAATACCTTAGACAGTAGCCATTTATGTTTAATTTTTCCATGGATGTTTAATGCTAAAATTCAAAAAGGTTCATGGTACACTAGGTATCATTCTATGTGCTTTACATATGATCTTCACAACAACTTCACAAGCTGCAAGTTTTGATCCAGTAACTTAAGGCTATGCAAGTACAAAGAATGGTCAGTGTTATTCAAAAAATACCAGCAGCAGAGACAGCAGTGGTCTAAACTCAAAGACATTTGTTTTCTAGCACTTCGTTTTTAGACTGGAGTCAGAAGAACTGAGCAATTCAACGTCTTAATTTTAGGGATAAGTAAACCAAGATTCATGAACTACCCAATATCACGCAAGTCGAATGCTCTTTCCATTTTCCTGCTTTGCTGTGGAATATATTTGAGGACTTATTTATGAAGATGATTTTATCTGGAATTTGGAAATAATAATACTTTACTGGGGTCAATGAAGCTTCCATTAAAAAGATTTGCCTCAAGGGATCCTAAAATCCTGCACAGCATCATGTCTCCTCTGTCTTCCTACTGGCTCCTTAATTTCCTTTCCTTCCCTCCCCTCCTCACATGTTTCCCATCTAAACTTCATCACCCCTTAACCAAAAGTCACTAGATTTTTAATATTTCCTTCTGAAAACTCACACTCATATACATTTACTGGGAAATGATCTTTAAGAAAGATAATATGAACATATAATTTCTCAGGTATTTGGAAAACTCATGATAAAGATTACAATGCCTTGAAATTTGAGCTCTTTAGTTCAAAATCTCTTTCCAACTAATTTTAGAAAAGTGAGATTGTAGTCCTTAATGGGTGATTAGAATAACCCTTTAAATGCCTGTTTTTATTCTTCCTGACTTTTGTAAATATGCAACACTTCCTAAAGGAGTATCCAACAATTATCTTAGCAACTTTCCAAAAGTTGAACTGGGAAGCCTGGAAAGGGTCTGAGGAATTTATTCAGCCAACTCAGCCCCACCAAGATGTTCTTAGAGTCACTTTTACTAGATCATAGAGTCAACGACCTGACTGTGGAAGGCGTCACTCTTAGCTTGTGTGATCTTCAACTGAGAATGTAAGACAAAGCCTTGCGTGAGAGTAATTTATGAGGAATGAGGAAGAGAGGGAATCAAACATGAAAGAAGGGTAGTCAATAAAAGATTTGTTAAGCTGGCTACCACAGAACCACTCGCTCACTCTCAATTCTGCAAGAGCTTTGGAGTAGGCTCATGAATTGCATTCAGAATCATCTTCCAGAGGATGAAAGGGGACTTCCAGGTTGTGCATGCTGAGTTCCAGGCAGGGTCATGCAAGAAGATTCTAGTATAAGCACAGCTCCAGGGCAGAAACAGAGAGGGCTACAGCATGGCCCCAGGGAGGTACATCTGCAAGAAGCTGATCAAAGCCTGTGAGTACCTGTTTCAGAGGCCAAAGTCAGAACTGACTGAGACCAAGAGGATTTGAAGAGGAGCATAAAAGTAGTGTGATACAGGATCTTAGAGATAATCCAGCTAAACCTGATATTTTATGGGTAAGGAAACTGCAAGCCAAAGAACAGATTCCATGATAATTAGGGATGGCAACAGAGCTAGAATGGTGCTAATTGCTCCTAAGCCAGTAGTATATGTTGTCTCTTTTCTCCCAATTGGAAAAACAATAATTTTCACAAGCTTGGGATGTGTCTTTTTGAAATTACATTTATTAAATGAAATTTACAATTCCTTCAGAGATGCAAAAGTTTGTTATGAGTCTGTCATGCACAGAAGCCACAATCTGCACTGTGGCACAAAGTGAAATGATGAGACCTCAGGCCCTTCTATGAAAATGACATCTAACAACTCAACATCCAAGTTAAGGGTATGGGTTCTGGAGACAGACTGCCTGGACTCAATGTCTAGCTCTACTATTTACTACACTGGGACCTAGGTCAAGTTAGTTTGCATCTATATGTTTCAGATTTCTCCTCTGTAAAAGGCAAAGGGCAGATCTGAGGATTAAATGTTACATATGAAGTGTGTGAGACTATGAATAGAAAGATTTCACAAATAAAGTTATAAAGAACTCCAAGCAACTGGACTAGGCCAAGACTAAAATTTCAACTGTTGCCAAATGCCCGTAAGGTTACAACTAATCATCTTGTAACTGTGTAGATAACCCACAATATGATTCTTACATATATTTTCTGTCTTCCTTACCTCACTCCCCTTGAAGCATTAACACTTGACTATGTTTTACTCTCCCATTTCGCTGATGTTTTCCTTCCTCTTTGACTTAGAACGCCCTCTGATTTTTCTTTCTGGTCATTTAAATCCTATTCATTTAGGTTTCCTCAAAGTGATTCATTTCTCACTAAATGACTACATCCCATGGGCTGGCCTAGAACAGGAACATAACAGATGCATGTGCACTGAATGAGCTGAGTGATGAATCACTCCTTGAGCATGGTACTGTTTCCTAGCTCTGGATAACCCTGGTTAAGCCAGTAGGGGAGCAGGAACAAACCATCCTTTCCACAAACATTCACTGATCTACAATCATAAGCACCGAGAGAGGCTCTGGGAAAATAGCAGTGAGCAAAGTAGATTTGCTCTCTGATCTTAGGGCATTTATAATAGACTAGTAGAGCAGACAATCAACAGCTGTAGTAAAATAAATCTAAGTTTACCATTGTGATAAGTGCAAAGAAGGAGAGAACACGGTGTTGTAATTGCAGAATACTGAGAACTGGAAGTAGATTTGACTTCTTCAGAAAAGTCAATGTATGTGAGAGCTGAACTATAACTGCAAGGTGACCAGATGTGTGTTCTGGGAGGAATCAGAAAGAGAGAATGGCTCAGGGAGAGGAACAGCATAATTAGAAGACCTTGTAAGTTGAGAGAGTTTCTCCTGAGGATCAGCTACAAGAATCCCAGTAACATCGTGAGTGGGTGCACGAAATGCAAAGGAAATATGATATGCTGCGTAAGGCCTTGAAATTATTTGAACAGCAATTTCAAGAGCACTTTTGTAATACAATATATCCACCAAGTCCACTACTATGTGCAAAATATTAGTATTTCATTTCAGTGTGCTATGTTCATCCATGGACAGATCATGAATATTCGTTGAATTGGCATCATTTGGGTGGAGCACCTCCCAAAAGTTGGAGTATATCCCAAATCATAATAAGTATAGTTTTAAAGTATTAATCATTCCTGCTCATGAGAACTTCTTCAATTTATAAATTCATATATATATTAAGGTTTCTAGTTTCTACCTTAAGCATGTGTGTGTGCATATATATAGATAAATATAAAGAGAGAGAATATATAGAATGTATATATAAATATATATCTATTCATGTATATTCATGCTTGAGGTAGAAACTGGAAACTTTAGGATTTGAAGGGCATTTTATTTTTTTTTAAGTACATATGGAGATATCCTATTTAAGAACTCATTTAATAAAATTTTTACAGAAATCTGGCATACCCACTACAATTTTAAAAACCAAGACTTACAGATGGGTACACATCTAGTTAATGACAAAAGTGGAGTGAAAACCTAGAACTCAGGGCTCCTCAACCATCATTCATTCCACTGCCCAAGAAACCTGTGGAGCTTGCTGATTCCCGACAGCCTAAAAGGCAGTCCAGAAATTTTGCAGTCACTTGACTGGAACCACCGGAGGAACCTCAGTTCTGAGCACCTAATTTCCTTTTCATGTTTCCCAAGGCAACAAATCTCATCCGCATGCACAGACGTGTTAGCGTGAGCATGTGTGTGCATGCATGCAATCACACACATATACACACACACCAGAATAAGATATCTGTACAGCCAGCATACCCAAGGCTGCAGCCTAGATAAAGAGATAGTTTTATAAAAAATATCTTCACTAATGTGATCAAAACCTTTCTCTGCCTCCTAAGAAAGCATAACAGAATCCACATGAGTCAGTGACATGTAACAGGAATAACCTTGAATCCATTCTAATATATTTTAGGAGTAAATTACAAAACATGCAGCCTCTTATTACTGGCAAATTTTCTGTGGCACACTCATGACATGTAACAGCACACTAATCTGTCCTACAAGCTCAGTTGAGAACGTCTGTGTTAAAAACTGCTTCTCACTTTTCCTTTTCCTCTCCTCCTCCTCCTCAATTTCCTTGCTTTCTTTTCTCTCTTGTGCCGCCTCTACATAAAATTCTATCATTTAGATTATGTCCTGATTATCATGGGAAAAATCAATAGAGCCAAGTGTTCACTTCTTAAATGCATACTTAAATGCCTAAAATGCTTACTTATTAGTGATGAACATACCTGTACCAGCTAGGACTGAGAGGGGCAAGCCACATGAAGCCTTGATAAAATGTGAACCTTCGCTGATCCAATAGAGCGTGCATATGCACACACACAGAAACTGACACCTGCTAAAGGAAACACTCATCTACCCAACTTTCTAGTGAGGGAGCCCGTTTGAGAAACCCTTTTCAAGCATTTCAAGCATTGACAAGGTGAGGCAGGGGGCAGGCAGTCAGGAGAAGGTTATTTTGAGGGTTGGTTTAATTTATGGGGTTTATTTGTATCCTCTAACGTTCAGCAGGAAACCTTGTAAATGATGTTTGCATGCACTAAACTGTGATAACTGAACTGATGAGTTAAAGACTTGACTGAACATTTAATGTTGCTTATTAAATAATTATGACGAGGTTTGATGAATGGCTCTGAATCCGTGAACTTCCAACTGAGATTTTCAGCATGAGTTTCATTAGACAGACGTGGATGGAGCCTGCTGCAACCCAGCTGCAAATGAGCTTACAAAACATTTGAACTGGAAACCTTCAGATGTGAATAATTCAGCTGTCTTGGTCTATCTTTCTTGGTCCCTAAACAAGTATTTCATTTTCATTTGATGATGAAGTGGAGGCAAATTATCCTATGTCTATGGGGCTTTCTGAAGCATCATTGCAAGATATCTCCATATGTACTTAATGAAAAATTAATCTGTATTCTTTGTAAAAGGAAAAAAAACTATTCAACTTAAAAACAAAAGTCTTATTCTGAGATGTTAATTAGCTCTCTTCCAGAATACTCAAGTGATGTGTGCACAATACAGGTGAGAGATGAAAAACACTACAATTTATTGAAGCCTGTGAACTTGTTCAGTATCTGAGACAGATTCATTTGTTATAATGACATGTGTCATCCACTTTTGAAATATCTCCATGTACTGATATAAAGGCTCATTAGACCATCCAGCAATATAATTTCAAAAAAGAAAGTATTGCAAATTTAGGATTTTTGTCCTATATCTTAACTCCCTTATGTAGCTGTGTCTATTCTCGATAGAAGATTTGATTTAGCTATCTACTGACAATTCATATTTGTGTTTTCTTTGTTGATAGTTTTTTTATAAAGACAAGCTGAAAATCAACCCATCAATCAAAAAGAAAGTAGTCTGTAGTGGGGTGAAAGAGATCAGATTTGAGAGAGGTGGGCTCCATTGAGAGCGGCAGTGGAAGGTGGTGGCTAAGGGCATAGAATATAAAACCTCACTAATTGTACCTAAATCCCAATTCTACCTCCACTAGCTGTACGACAAAGTACAAGTCTGGCAGCAAAGGTGTCCCTGAGTTCTAGTTTTGCTTTTCAAGTGGCTAAAACTCCATCTGGAAAAATCATTAAAATTCGTTGGCCTTGGTTGCCTCATCTGTGAAATGAAGCTATTGAATCCTGTGCATGCACATATTAAAATTTATTTGATGATTTAGCAAGTAGTTGCCCAAATAAAGTCTTTGTAATTACATAAGGATATTCAATTGGTCCATAAAAAGTGTAATTTTTAATAAAATTAATTTAAAATCTTTTAATGCAAGATCTCAATGTGAAGTTTTATTTATAATGTGCTGGGTGTTGTTAGTGGCTTAGAAATGTCAGTGGACCTTTTCCTGAATTTCTGTCTCCTAAAAAAATGAAAAAGTATCTAAATTAATTTTTACATTAATCAAAAACAGTTTGGAAGCATTTAATAAATGACAGAGAAGCACTAAAGATCACAACTGACAATGCCTCCAGACATGATGACCATGACGTGATTCTGATGTTGTTAAACCATTTTTCCCTGGTACCCCTCCTGATGTAGTTTTTTCTCTTGCATTTATTGCCACTGATCTTAGAAAAGAAAGAAAACAAAGAAGAGAAAAGGTGTCAGACAGTGAATAGGAATGTACCACACCTTTGTACAGAAGTTTGATTTAGAGAATCTGAAGAAATAAACAGTAGATATGAATAACATTCAAATCGTGTCCTTGGAGTTATTATTTTATGCCCTTATTGAAATATTCTATCACCTTTTTTTAAATGTATTCTTGGTGACTATTTCAGTCAACTTAAATAAAGGACTTATATATAGATTCCATAAGTAAAATAATAAATTTAAAAATTGGGACACATAAGTATTTCTAACCAGAGAGTAGTACAGCCTGTTTTCCACTCTGCCTTGAGGGAAGGCTGCTAACTCACTCCTTCCTCCACTGCACAGCAAGCTAGTAGTGTCGCCTTGTTTATTAGCCTGTTTTCTGCTGTCCTCTAACACCCATTCCTGTATTTCTTCCACTCTTTTTTAGTCTCTGGATTAGAGAGCAAATCCAGGAGCAATAATCTAGGAATTCAAATGTAACTGTTCTCACTATTCCATGAGCAAAGCTGTATTCTAGCAAGTCTTCCTAATCTACTTCTGCATTGCTCTTCGTTGAAACATTATTCTCCCTAACACCCTGCCCAGATATTTTATTTTTCTATCCTTTTTGGTTTCCTGGCATTCAACTCTAAGATTAAATGCTGGCCTTCCCTGAAATAACCCCTAGCCTTCTTTACATCTCTGTTTCCCAAAAACTATCTCCCCAGTTACAAATTTATGGTCATCATGACCTGTTTTACGTTTTGGAATTGGGCAGAAAACTTCATTTTAGTGGGAATGACTGATAAATAACTAAAGCAAGTAGATCTCTTTAAAAGAAAAGAAGGAGTGTGGAATGTTCAGTTAAACACTATCCGGAAGAACTGGTGAATTTTATAAACCATCTGAAAACTAGTTCTTTGTACTATTTAGAAAGCAATTAGCAGATAATTAGAATAATTAAGAATTGAACATGCCTTTTTGGGGGAAGGGGAAGTGTTAACTATTCAACACACTACAGTACACATATTTTATTTAAAAATTGTACTGAATTATTATAATTATTTTTAAAATTTTAATAATAATGTATAAAACGTTATTCTGTTGTCACATAAATAACTACATAATAGCTTTGATTTTGCCTTTTGACTCATAAGGCTAATGAATGAATTTGCTGACCTCTCTTCTATACCTACCAAAGCCACTATCCATGCCTGAATATTGGTCCCAGGTATCCTTTTCTATTTTGTACTTATCAATCATTTTTATAAGTGTCTTGAATAATTCTTTGTTTTTAAAGAACAGTTCTGACAGGAATTTATCTATCACACTATTTAATTACATTTTATTTTTCATAAAAGGAAAGGGACATACAGTAGAAATACCACAGAAAAAGCGGTGTCTACACATGCAAATTAGTTCAGAAGTTTGTTTAATGTGATCAAGCTACTAATCTGAATGGTAAAATTAATATAACAGGTTGTTCTGAAACCCATGATAGTTTAAATTTAACAGGTTTCTCCCACCCCTACTACCCACTCCCCTCAAACAAAAACCACAAAAATAATAAATAAAATAAAGCAAGCGTGCCTTTTAGTACCAAATATAAAATGTATATTTTTGGGTCCCAAAATTGACTTTGATAAATGGTGTCTACTTTTTGTCTAATATCAAATCAAAAAGGGAGAATGAAAGTATCCAAAGTGGGTCAATATTGCATCAAAAGGGAACAAATTATGGAGTTGGCTTGGGCTAACATTACAGCAACAATAACAAAATTCTTGTTCAATGTTAATGTGTGACACCCACATCAACATAACAGCAAAAGGATCAAGAATGAGGCAGGGTAAGTCATGAGGTCACTGAGATTTCCTAAAGTCCTGAGTCAGACTTCAACTGCCTTTGTGGAAAGTAGAACAGTGATGCCTTTGAAGAAAGCAAGCCATCAATCTTGTAAAATACCAAGGCAATCATTAGTAAAAACAAGTCAAACATCCATCCTCTTCTCCCACATTCCACTACCCCCAAATAAACTGAGCATATTGTATAAGAAAAAGTCACATACACCAAATAATTTCCCACGAAGTTTTTATCTGCAAGAAACATTGTCAGAAGTCGTTAGATGCAAAATGAGAAATGAAAATCATCAGTTAAAATAAATAAACCAAATGATGCCAGAATGTTGTTCCAAGAAAAATTGTGACATTTCAATTGCCACAAAAATTCTGACACACAATAGATAACAACAAGGAAGTTCCAAGTTTCATTTCTATCCAAGATTCTGGGGCAAGTGCTTGTAGTCTTTTAGGCAATCAATAAACAGATGGTTTCGCTAGCATTCAAATCCCATTTTTTCCCCATTTGCTCTATAAAACAAGACAATCAGACTAAGGGAATAGTCATTCCAGTTTTACATAGTTGTCGTGTGCATGATAATCTGATGTGTATTTTTCTTGAAGATGTTTTGGAAGGGGAGAGGGGTGGTGTGTTTCTTTTTCCAAACAAAACCGTAACATTTACAATTGTATTGTATCTCACAAAATGCCCCCTATCAGCAGAGAGTCACCCCAGATGCTAGGTCAGCAAGGTGAATTAGGGTCCACAGAATTGCTTTGACCACAACCATGGAAACAAAAGCTGCAGGACATGCCAAAATGCCTAACTCCAAGGCATGATCTCATAGTTTAATATGATGGGCAGGCAACATAAAACTTCAGTCATAGTTCACAAAGGGAAAATGTAATTTCTTTCTCCTTCAGTGGCAGTGATTTATAATATTTTGGCTTTGGATTTTCTTAGGTTCAGGCATTTTTTTTTTACTGACTCCAGTTTGTGGACAAGATCCAGACTGGCAAGAGCTGCAGAGCCTGGAGATGGTGGGAAGGCAGCCCAGAGATCAGAGATCAAGAACAAAGAAGACTGAGGTCTAACCAAAAAAGAAATAAACTTTTGTCTTCCATCCGAGTCCAACTCTTTCATTTGGGATAATACAGCTTCCAGAGTTCCTGGGAACTAGACAAACCTCATGTTCCTTCCTTTGCCACAAGTTGAGCTAGCAAGGGCTGAAAAGCCCTACTATGTTGAGCCAAGAATTAGGATTGATTCTTTTCTTGCTTAGCATTTTAACTTTGAAATCAACCCTGTGTTAAACAACATAGCCACTTGCAGTCTGTCCACAAAATCAGACTTCCAGTTCCACAAAAACTGGAAGGAGTTTTCCCTTCCAGTTATCCCAAAATGTCTGTTATCACACACAAAAAAAATTGCCATAGTCTAATTGGTGTAAAAGATGTATGAGTATGTATATGAATAAGTGTGGGGTCATTATATACGTGTAGACTGCATACATATTTTCCTTCAGAGTAATTTAACACATTCATTTTAATAAAGTATGAACACAAGGAACATTCCAATAAACAGATGTTTTCTTACATATATTTTTATCTCACTTCATCTATATATACATAGTGATATAAAGTCAATTTCTTTTTGTTAATAACCGCTGAATCATTAGAGGACAATTATAGTATCTTGCCATTCTGATTGAAAACATCTTTCCAAATAAAATGTGTTACAATAGCTATTACAAGAGTTAGGTTTTAGTTGAGATAGTGTATACATCATTTAAAAATTTTAAGGATGGCCAGGCATGGTAGCTCATGCCTGTAATCTCAGCACTTTGGGGTACCAAAGAGGGTGGATCACCTGAGGTCAGGAGTTCAAGACCAGCCTGGCCAACATGGTGAAACCCTGTCTCTACTGAAAATACAAAAATTAGCTGGGTGTGGTGGTGCACTCCTGTAATTCCAGATACTTAGGAGGATGAGGCAGGAGAATCACTTGAACCTGGGAGCCGAGATCATACCACTGCATCCTAGTCTGGAAGAGAGAGTAAGACTCTGTCTCAAAAAAAAAAAAAAAAAAAAAAATTAAGGATAAACCATACAGCCATTTCCCCTAGGTGTTGTAGTTGTACTACTGCCTGGCTCTGAGATGATCTACATGATCTCTTAAGGTCTCTTAGCCTCCTTGAAGTTAATTCTATGGTGATACTATAAATCTAATGCAATTCAGTTGAGTCTTAGAAGGCCTTCCATGTGTGTCCAGCCTGAATAGGGGCTTTGGTAAGTGAGTTCCAGAAGAAAAACAAGGCCAGGGATTTGCCTTTGGCAAACGCACAATTGTTGTATTAAGAGAAGCAAGATCTATTATTTACACACAAGATTCAGAGAGACAGTGGGAAGAAGAGCACAGGAAAAGTATGATAGAAGAGTACACGAGGTTCTAAAATGAATATAAAGACAATAAATAGAATAATAAAAGGCCCCAAATGGAAAGACATGTTTGGGCAGGAAATCTCACAGATCTTTGAAACAGGAAGGATGATAGGGGTCAGGTAACACAAGGGAGAACCATGAAACTTAATTTCCTTAACCTCTACTGCCCAAACCCCACTAAATGGGGCACCATGACTCCTGATCTCTCTGCACACATTGCTATTAGAGCGCACTACCTCTTCTGAGTTAGGCAGAGAAGTGTAGGAGGAATACTCTGCTAATAGAAATGACAGGGTTAAGTACATTTTAAATGGAATTTAAACCATGAGACAAAATTGATGCATCTCCTTTTATTGCTCAAAAGCCAACAGAATCCCTTGATCTGTTTCCCATTCCATTTATTTCTGTCCTGCTGAGCTAAAGGATAGAGAAGACCTTCCTTACTCCAATAAGTGAATAGCCCTGTCTCTCTCATTTGCTGACCTATATTTCTTGCATATGGATGGATTACCACTAGTGGGTTCAACAGATGCTATAATATCATTATGCAAATGCAGGTTCACTGCCACTCGGGGATCCTATAGACTGATCACTTCATTATCAGCCTTATCAGAAAATACAAGAGAATTGTGTCCCATGCTCAGTGGAATGAGAACATAATTTAAGTGAAGTAGTTTACTGTCTGGCTCCTCTATTGGAGTAGGAGATGAGCACAGCTGACCTCAAAAGCTTGGATATCAACAGGCATAGCTCAGTAGAGGGACTGCCTGAGCTACCTTTCTGTGCTCTCCCTCCTCCCCTCTGCTCTGCCCTCTTCTTTCCTCCAAATAAGGACCTACATGAAGACACTTTACAGCATTTAATTTGTTCACCTGGTCTCATATATCCTTGAAGAGTGTCTGCCTAGGAATAGAAACAGTTTAGTCCTGTGCCTAGAGAGACAGGTTGTTTAGTGAAAATCTCTCAAACCTTAGGATCAGGAAACCTGGATTCTACACACTGGGTTCACAGTATGACCTTGAGGATTTTACGTGATTCTTTTTTTTAATTTTTTTTTCAAGTCACTCGACCTATTTAGAGCTCTTGTCTATAAAATAAAGGAGTTAGTAAAGACTATCTGTAGAGCTTCTTTTAGCAGTAACATTTTATTGTTACCTGAAATTTTAATTTGATATATTTTTCTAAGCCTTATTCTATGAAAATAAAATGTGGCTATTGATACTTATTCCAATTAGCAATTATCACAGTTTCCTATTAAAATGGTGCATTTAAAATTATACTAATTCATGTAGTAGATTGTGAAATATAATGTGACATTAGTATTACTAACAAGACTAACAGACTAGAACTGGATCCCGAGTTCAGGTCCTGACACTGCCACCATGTGCTGGGCCACCAGACCCAGGTGATCAGCTCTGCCTTTATACCTAACCCAGAATGGACCTTCACATATTATCTTCCTGGAAAGTTCCAACGCAAATAAAACCTGGCATTCAATTTTCACCTTTTCTGGCAAATCTACCCTCTAGATCGTTATAACCCTCTGTTTAGATTTACTACAGCATCTCTCCTATTGTAATTTAGTTACTTGTTTTTGCATTTTTCTCTGTTTCTGACTGTCGACTTCTTGAAATGGAGTCTATCTTTTAAAATTTTTACATCTACTGCTGTCACCATGGTACACTATACCTGGCACATAATAGGGTTCTGTAAATGTTTGATTAACACAAGTCAGGAGATTCAGGAAGAGCTGATAACAAAGTCTTGTGAAAAGGTGGTATGAAAGAGAATGCCCCAGACTCAATGCCTGGGTCAGGTGGACATATTTTCCCATGGCCCCAAAGGAGAAGTGCCAGAAAAATAGCTCCCAAAGACCTACAGTGCCTGTTGGAGGAGAAACTGACTCATCAACCTACAAAAGCTGTACCAAGCAGGTCTCGAGTTAATGTCAATGTTGCTGAGAGCCCTTCTCTAACTTCCAACTACATTGTCTCTGGGATTACTCCAAGCATGAGGGTCTGCCAACAGAAAGTAGAACAATTTTGGCTAGATTATGGAACAGAGTCTAGAGTCTATACCTAGCCTTTCATCTTGTGAAAGCTGTGCCTCTGAGACAATTCCACTGGCCTCTAACTCCCTGGACAAGTGAAGAGCAGTACTCACTGCCTTTAGGCTAGGAAGGCATCAGAAAGCCCAACTGTTAACTCTGGAACAAAGGTTTCACCCACCTAAATGGTAGGTTAATGACAGCTTTGCAATTATAATCCTAAAACTCATCATCTCTACCCAGATTTTTTTTTTCAGAAAAAGCAGAAGCCCTAGCATTACTGGTGAATAAGTGAAAAAATGGTTAAGTAGACACAAGGTTCAGCATCTTCATTATTTAGCTGAGTATATCATAAAATGTTTAAATTTGAAGAGAAACTTAGAATTATCATATGTTACCACTCATTTGACAAAGAAAACCGAGGATGAGAAATGTTGGCATCTCTTCCTTGATTCCCTAATTAATCAGTGGTCACAGTTCTTCTTGCTTCTAATCTATTGTTATTCCCATAACATCAACTATGGGATCTGTTCTTTTGCATGAATCCTTTGCTTCAACTACTGATGGCAAAGCTTCTATAGTTGACTGAGATCCTCTTAAAGTCTAGTCACATTCTCTTGGGACATCACTTATAAGGGTTCAGGGCATCCCTCCATTGTGTAAATAATTATTGCATTACAATTGTTTGCCAGGCATTCTGGTCAAGCTATAGTGACATTCACAGGCAAATAGTCTACATTTCCTATTTTATAGATACTTAGAATTTTACATAAATATATAAAATATTAATCATTACCCTTTTTTCCTCGCCCTGTCATCCCCTGTATCAGCTAGCTATCCAATGACTAGCAAAAGACACATTGATCACCACAATGGGATCTTATGATTTAAAAAATGATGCTCAATTACAAATGGCCAACTCCCAAGAGATATTATTTTAGGGGAAGAGGGATACTAAACCTTAATCAGCTTCAAAGTTCTAAGGAAATCAAAATTGGTTGGGTAGATTTTGCAACTAGAATGGCACATTTTAGAAAGTGTGAGGGACCTATTTCCTCTGTTCTCATGAAAGTAGCAGCATGTTGGACATATCTTCTGAAGTTGGGGATTAGGTGAGCATAGAGACCAGCACTCCCTCTCTTCTGAAGTTTTCAGAGAGTGTGAAGCCATGGGAGCACCTTGTGTCAGTGGAGCCTGAAGGAACTGTAGTGTAGTGTGTTAGGAAGGACAGGATGAAGAGGGCAGGATATCCCCATACCAGTTGCCTATGGGTCTTAGGGAGATTTAAAGATGAACGTCCTGGCTCTTACAACCCCAAGGGAAGGTACTAAGAGGTTAGTCAAAGGACAGGAGGTAAAGGAACCATTGACCTAATATAGACAAAAGGAAGATCCAGCTACTACCTCCGGGTGTTCTCCTTGCTAGGGAGACAGAATAAAGTTGAATATTTCCTGAATAAACCCCCAAACTGCCATAATTCTTCATTTTTTCTCTTGCTGTCAAAGTCCACATATGCCGAAAGAAAAAGGCCCTGTGAGGATTAGAAGTGGGAATGAGAAGAGAGAGAAAGATAAAGGAAGAATGGATAAAGGCCAAAGTAAGTTTAAAATTATAAATTGGTTATTACTAACCAAATTAAACTGAAATTTTGCTGAATTAAATTGAATTCACAAGAACAGAAAAAGTAATCTGATATAAGTAAACTGAGGTTTCATAGCTCAAAGAAGAACTGTAGTCAAGATAACAAAACCAGTGTTTTCTTTGCACATGTCTGAATGGCAACAATTTATGCCTATTACAGGGAAAATGGAGGCTTAGCCTGAAACAAGCAAATCATATCAATTCGGAGAGCTTTATAACAGAGAAAAGAAAATGCCTTGGGAGGGGGATTACCAAGGACCCATGGGAAAAGTGGAAGGAAGATTAGGAAAGCTCTTCTTTGAACCAATTCTTGAAGACATAATAGTGGTTCCCCTTCCATAATCTTAGAGACAACTCTTGAAGACATAATAGGAGTTCACCTTCCATAACAGGTAGTCAGGAGGAAATTGGCAGGACTTGTTGTGTGGTCACAACACTGCTGACCAAGACAGAATCTGGTCTAGACAGGATAAAGTGAAAAAACTGGCAGGAACCAACAGATGGCAACAAATATGATTTCTGGCTGCCCTCATTCCTCATTGGCATAAGACACTTCCACCAGCTCCGTGACAATTTACAAATGTCACAGCAACCACTTGGAAGTTACTAATCCTTTCCAGGGCAAAGACATTGAATTACTACCCCTTTCCTAGAATGTTCTATTAACGAATAATCTGTCCCTCAATTGCACTAACCCACCTCTTAATTTGCATGTAATTGAAAGTGGGTTTATGCAAGTCTAAATACAGTCACCAAGAGCCTATATATTGTGGAGTCTGAGTGCACAGCCTATGAGTTAGCCCAGCTTCTCAAGGAGCAGTATCATTCAATAAAAGATTGCTATCTTAAACCACTTTCTTGCTCTTGAATTCTTTCATGGGTGAAGTCAAAAACCCTCCCAGGCTAAACTGCAATTTTGGGGCTCCCCTGTCCTGCAATAGTAAGTTTTTATTTTCCAGAAAGTGAATGGTATATTTTAGGATACACAGACACTCTATATGGCTACAGTGGATGAAGCCAGAAAGATCAGGTCATCAGCCTCTAAAGGATAGAAGCGCAAGCTCAGGAGCTGAGGGCTAACTTACGAAATGTGGGGCCACTGAGTGTCTGATCAAGCCATGTGCCGGCAGGCTATGCTGTCACCCCTTTGCATGCAAATCAAGGGCTCATCACACAGAAAACAGTGAATGAATGTTCCAGGGAAAATAATCATTAACACTTCCTGAGTGGTTGCTGTGTGCCCAGCAAGCCTCCCCACACTCCACATATACAATTTCACCTAATCTCACCATCCTAGGAGGAAACTACTAGTACTACATCCATGTGCAAATAAGAAAACTGAGGAAAAGAGGGGTGAAGTAATTTAAAATTACAGTTTATAAAGAACAGAGGCTGGATTAGACCCAGGCTGGATGACTGCAGAACCCACATTCATAACTATTAATAGCCCTTGGATGGATAAATGATGAATGGATTAATGAATGAGTAGATGGATATTAGAAAAGAGCCTTCTGGTGGCCTTCAAATTGCCCTTCATCGAAGATTAAAAAAATCTTTCGCCAAGCTCATTTCCCTGGAATATTTTGTGAAATGTGTTGAGTTAGTAGTCAACATGAAATTTCTTTAAAACTAAATGCCATGTGGTTATATTTTCAGTTATTTCCACTCTGGGTGTGAGTTGCAGTGTATCCTCAAGCAGATTCCTTCCTCCAAAGATGTCCCAAGACCAATATTTCCTAAAGTGTGGCTCCTGAGGAGCTTATTAAAAATGCAAATTTCTGGCCTCGGCTGGGCAGGTGGCTCACACCTGTAATCCCAGCACTTTGGGAGGCTGAGGCGGGTGGATCACGAGGTCAGGAGATGGAGACCATCCTGGCCAACATGGTGAAACCCCGTCTCTACTAAAAATATGAAAGATTAGCCAGGCGTGGTGGTGTGTGCCTGTAATCCCAGCTACTCGGGAGGCTGAGGCAGGAAAATCACTTGACCCGGGAGGCAGAGACTGCAGTGAGCTGAGATCGTGCCACTGCACTCCAGCCTGGCAACAGGGCGAGACTCCATTTCAAAAAAAAATGCAAATTTCTGGGACTCATCTCACAGCTCCTATGTTGGCAAAGGTGGGGCTCAGTCATGAAGTTTTAATAAACTCCCCCCAAAAATCTATACACATTAAAATCTGACCAAAAAGTATACCTAGTATCATAATCCAGTATGCATATTCATACAACTACTCATAACTGAAAGCAAGGTTTCATGAAATATTTATCTTTACAATATGTAACTTACTGTTTTATATTCTATTTTATTTTCATCTATTTTAAACCACAACTCAAAACTTGAAAAACACTTATCTAGGAAATGACACTGTATAGACCAAGTCACTTTGCAGCAGTTGCCTTTCCAGTTCTGTGCCATCCCTTTAGGTCTGTTATTTGCCACACCCCCTATTCCATGCTGTTTCATCTCCCTTCTTCCATCAAAACTTACTTTTCCTTCTATTTCCCAGCTCTAGAATTGTTAAGTTCCTCTATGCTAACGTGAGCTAAGCTGATCCAATAATCCGAGTTAAGGTGTTACCCATACCTATTTATAGGTATGTAATGTTTACATAGTAATCTAGAAAAACACATCACTGTCGGTTTTTTAGGTAGGATTTTATGCTCCTGGACTCCCCCTACACACACACACACCCCCACCCCCAACGGCACAGCCTGTAAGCAGGACCTCTTGTGCCTCAGTGTGGGAGCACCTCTGTTTGGCCTTCCAACCTATCCTACTTATCCCATGCCCCAGCTTGGGCAAGCCGCTAATCTCCTTTCAGTCGAAGATCCTCATCTGTGTAGCAGGAAGATAATAAAGCCCTGACACAGCTGTTGTGAAGACTCAGTGAAATAAAATGCATGTGGGAGTGGCTGGCACAGTGATAGATACAACCATACTCTTTGAAGTAATGGATTTTCCTTTCTTGTTCTCATTCTTTCTCTTTCTTGCATCCTTTCACTTTCTCTCACCTTTATTTTCTCCCTGTTACCCTTCCAGCATGCAGATTTGATTCGTCAAGACACATCTCTTGTTCTGTGTTACTCCCAGGGACCCAGATGCCTCAGTGTCTTCTGCTATCCTCAGAATCTATGGCACTCCATTCTTGCCTTGGCTGGGAAAGGCAACACTCCATATTTTCATTCCCATTGATTGCCTCTGGGCTACCCAGCTATCTTGAAAAAAATCTGACAATATAATCCAAGATAAAATGTGAGGGACAATGTAGTACTAACCCTCCAAGGGAGTTTGTTTTTTCATAAGGAACTATATGTCTAGGGAGATAAAGAGTGATCCCTTAAAGGCAAAATTTTAGGCTGCAGCAGGCCAATGGGTTATGTTCAAGAAGCAGTAGCCAGGGGGTTGCTTACAAGCACCCCTCCACCATCTAGCCCAGGCTTGGCCCTATAAGAAACCGTTGTGGTTTCTTATATTAATGAGCCAGCGTCATGGGGGTCAGCTTAGAGGGAAGGATGACAAATTGCTGTCCTCTTCTGATTTCATTTGTTGTCAAAAGCCCTTTGATCCGTGACTGCTTAGTGGAGACTGAATTGCATCAAACACAATAAGAGCTGGACAGACAGCCAGCATCCCTGGGGAGCACATCAGGCCAGGCAGCCACCTGCCTTGCAAGCTGTTGGGGTGCTGGCAATTGCCTCCCCTCCCTTGGAAATATTTCCACCAACTGCCAGATCCATTGCTTCATATCCTAAACAGTACAGGCTCTAGAGTGTTGCTTCTGGGAAGTAATCAGGGGAAAAAGAGGAGCACACAGTAGGTGCCAGTGTTAGCTTTTATGGCTTATTAATTCGATCTATTTTCAAGTAATCAATGATAAACTGCTCTGTTGATGTTTCTAGCAGGAAGGAAAAGAAAAAAACATTCACTGAAAGAAGGTGTAGTAACTGCAGTTTAGAATGTAAGGGGAAAAACTAAATTCATTCATGTAGACCAGCCCTGCAACCCCAGAGGAAGATGACTTCTTGCAGAGGTGATTTTGCCAGCTTTACTACAGACATCTTGGCTATGTGTATATTCTTGGAATGTGAAATAAAGACTCCAGTGAATAATGAATCAGTTTTATCCACATTTTTAGCCCAGGCTGACTTCTTTGCAAATAGGCAGTAAATTATCTGTTTTCCATGGCTCAAGATTTGTGATTACACAATGGCAATTCTGAAACTTTCTGTCAATGTGATGGGAATCCCTGTTGGTGCTGTGCCTCTCCAGGGTGACTTCAGCTGCCTGCTTACCTAGAGACTCCCAGGCAGTTCCATTTCAATAGATACAGATGTCTACTGCTTAAATGTTTAATGACATAAGAGAAGGCCATATGAAGATGGAGGCAGAGATTGGAGTAGCATAGCTCTAAGCCAAGGAACTTTTGATGCTACCAGAAGTTATAAGAGGCAAGAAATAATTTACCCCCGGAGATTTCAGAAGGAGAGCTGCCCTGCTAACAACAAGATTTTGGACTTTTGGTTTCCAGGACTATGTAAGGAAAGGTATATGAGTGAGAAGCAGCTAGCATATCCCATCTGAAACATCTTGTCAAAATTAGTTTCCAATATGGCTTGGCATGGCACTGCTACTGATCCCTCCAACATCCCCAGGAGGAATGGTCTAGACTTGAAAACACTCAGTTGTGTTCTACACAGAATGTCCAGCAAAAGATTTAAAACTAGACTTCTGCCACCATGGCACATTTTATAGAGACAGAAACAAACAAACCAAAATTATTGGCAAAAATAAAGCTTCCAAGAATACCCATCACAAAACAGAGCTTCTTTTAGAAGCCAAAGCAGGCATTCAACAGGAGCTAAAGTTTTTCCGTTTTTAATCTAAGCCCAAGCCACTGGGACTCCCTAAACCTCAGCCCCAAATCCTCCAAAGAAAAAGACAGTAATTCTCCTATTTGAAAAAATATATATATAAATATATTTTTAAAGAAAAAAATTGAGGAATAGGTAAAACAGACCATACTAAATGGATAGGGAAGGGCTTTTGGCTGAGTGGAAACAGATGCAATGATACAGAGCAGAGGACAGTACTCATGGCAGCCTATGGGACCTAGCACCCTGGGCATTGTCCAGGTGGGGCTTGATGGAATACACTGGCTCACTGCAAGATGTGGAGGGAGGAGGCCTCAGACACAGTTGGCGACTGTGGAGACTAACACTGATCCAGTTTGTTTCCGGGGAACTTGCCGACTTTTCTCTTTTCTCCTGGGACAAATCCACTGTAACCAATGACTCATCCTTTGCTGGGGTTAACTTTTTTGAGGAGCCTATCCCTTCTGGAATAGTGACACAGTGTCTTGGTCAATAGCATCCCTCTTGGTCCCCCATCCAAGACAGGGTGGATCATCATCTCTCTAGCAAGGGAAGTTCCCAACATTGCATTCTCTTTTGGACTGAAGTCTCTGATTGGAGATTGCGTACTCTTTTCTAAACTTGGGTCTAAATTGATGTTCTAGCCCCACTGTGGAGCCTGAACCTTAAAATTCCTGTACTCCTCCCACACCAGATCACTCCCTCTGTCCTCCAGGTAGATGTAGTACACCTGGAAATGGACATATCTCTTCTTTACACACTCTGGGCTTGGGGCTCAGAGTCCTCAAAAGACAAAATATCTGGGTCAGGGGTTCTTCAGAGGTGCAGCCATGGCCTTCTGTTCCTCCCTTTAATTGGAGTTTTGATTCTCCACGATGGTCTTTCAGACATGATTCCCGTAGATCTTGCCCTCCCAAAATTCTTAGTGATATGGGAAATAAGTACTGGACCTTCCAGACTATTCGCTTTTCTATGTTGAGTTTGAGAATTCCCAATGCCACTGGCCCTCAGGTTTTCTCTTAATTTGCATTTGCAAGTAGTAGATTTGCATCTTGATGGTTTTCCTGTACAATTGGTCTGGTTTTCCTTCAAAGCTCAGGAAGATATAAGGAGCTGGGGCATCCTGCTCACCAGCAAGTAATTCTAAGGCTTTTTTAGAATTCAGTTCATAGTCCTGCTTCAATTGTTTGGAAAAGACCTCTCCTGCTTTTATTTATCTAACCACATCTGAATATCCATTCTCTTTTTGACTCATATATCCAGGAGCATCTGTATGGTAAGTTTAAGATAATAAAGAAGCCATTAGCCTCCTTCAAACCTCATTGCAGGGTATCTCAAAAGAAAGGCCAGTGGGCAATACAAGGAAAGACAGCCTTTGTGAAAAACCCAATGCAGGAAGATGAAAAGAACAATCTCTCACTAGACAAGCACCTCTAGTAGGAGGCTGAAATAGTAAGTGATGAAATTCCCAGGTGTAAGAATGTTGGAAAAGAAGAGGCCAACACTCTGAAGATGAGCTCTCTGAGACTGTACACAAAAGAAAGGGAAGCATGTCAGATTGAGTCAGCATTATGATGGTCTGTGCTGTATTGAAGTAGAGAGATCAGTAGTGGATGATGGGAGCAAGTGACCAGTAGGGTCCCTGGATAAGCCAAGTCTGATGAGGGATTTCCTGAGAGGTTATGGGGTCAGGTGAGGACATTCTTCCCTTGACTGCATTGACCTTGAAAGAATGAGGGTCTGGGATTCAGTTATCACTCTCATCTCTTTACACAAACTGGAGACCATCATTATTCATGAATAATATGACTTTCTAGCTTGAATGTGAGACTGTTTCATTCTTCCTATTCTTTCACAGAAGGTAAAAATATTTGCTATTGTTAATTATTCAAAAGTCTCAGAAAGAAGGGCTTTCTGCTTATGAGCTTCCAAAAATTTTCCAATCAGTGCTGAGGACAGGTACAGAATTGCTGATCTTAGGCACATATATGCTTCATCAGACAGAAGTCTGTTCCCTGAGATCAGAGCCGTTTTGAACATCTAATCAGAGGCTTTCGGAGTCTCAGGCTGGCTCTTAAGAATCATTCCTAAGACACAGCATTGGCCCAGCAACATCAGATAAGAGAAGTAATGAGTTATCATTGTCTGACTCTGTCCCTCTAGACATATTTTACATTTTATACTCACTCAATAATCATTCCAGGGACAGAGAATCACAGGGTTTGGGACTCTATCCTCTACCCTGGAGTCTTCTATCACTCCCAGGTAAATTGATTTATGAGTTTTGGATAGAAAACCTCTGTCCTCACCCTGTTCTCCAGAAGGAAAATGTTCTAATCTTTCCCAACAGGGTCCACCTCAGATGTCTGCTGCAGTAATACAATTGACTGAGTTAAGTGGGAAAAGGAATAAGAAAAACACCAGCCCATCTACACTAGGGGGTTGGATCTAGGATTCCCTCACCTTATTTATTTCTGTGTTTTTTCACAAATGGATTTATCCAGAGGGAGTGAAGAAAAAGAAGGAAGAGCCCCATATCACACAGGAAGAAAAGGATAGATAAAATGACCCATTAGGTTGCACTTGAGCTCATCCATGGAACTCCATGGCTGTTCAGAAAACAGAGATCTGTCTCCATTATCAAAAGGGCCTGTGATATGATTTGGCTGTGTCCCCACCCAAGTCTCATCTCTAATTGTAATCCCCAGGTGTCAAGAGAGAGACCTCCCATCCCCAAGCATCCAGGGAGGGAAGCAGTTGGCTCAATGGTGGGTGGGGATTCCCTCATGCTGTTCTCATGATAGTGAGGGAGTTCTCATGAGATCTGAAGGTTTAAAGGTGACACTTTTCCCTGCACTCTGTCTCTTCTGACACCTTGTGAAGACATGCCTTTCTTCCCCGTCACCTTCTGCCATTACTAAAAGTTTCCTGAGGCCACCTCAGTCACGCAGAACTCTGAGTCAACTAAACCTCTTTTCTTTATAAATTACCCAGTCTCAGATAGTATTGTTGTAGCAGCATGAGAACAGACTGATAGAATTGGTATCAGCAGAGTGGGGTACTGCTGTAAATATAACCTGAAAATGTGGAATCTGCTTTGGAACTGGGTAACAGGCAAAGGTTGGAAAAGTTTGGAGGGCTCAAAGGAAGATACGAAGATGTGGGAAAGTTTGAAACTTCCTAGAGACTTGTTGAATGGTTTACACCAAAAGGCTGATAGTGATATTGACAATGAAGTCCAGGCTGAGGTGGTCTCAGATGGACATGAATAACTCATGGGGAACTGGAGTAAAGGTTACTCTTACTGTGCTTTAGCAGAGACTGGTGCCATTTTGCCTCTGCCCTAGAGATCTGTGGAACTTTAAACTTGAGAGATGATTTAGGGTATCTGACTGAAGACATTTCTAAGCAGCAAAGTGTTCAAGAGGTGACCTGGCTTTTTCTGAAAGTGATCAGTCATATGTGTTCACAAAGAGATGGTCTGAAATTGGAACTTATGTTTAAAAGGGAAGCAGGGCATAAAATTTGGGAAAATTTGCAACTGGACCATGTGGTGGAAAAGAAAAACCTATTTTCTGAGGGGGAATTCAAGCCAACTACAGAAATTTGCATAAGTAATGAGGAGCCAAATGTCAATCCCCAAGACAATGGGAAAAATGTCTCCAGGGCATGTCAGAGATCTTCATGGCAGCCCATCCCATCACAGGCCTGGAGACCTGGGAAGGAAAAATGGTTTCGTGGACTGGCCCCAGGGCCCTGCTGCTCTGTACAGCCTCAGACCTTGGTGCATTGCATCCCAGCTGCTCCAGCTCCAGCTAAAAGAGGCCAATGTACAGCTCAGGCTGTGGCTTCAGAGGGTGCACACCCCAAGCCTTGGCATCTTCCATGTGGTGTTGGGTCTATGTGTGCGCAGAAGACAAGAGTTGAGGTTTAGGGACCTTTGCCTAGATTTCAGAGGATGTATAGAAACACCTAGATATCCAGACAGAAGTCTGCTGCCAGGGTGGAGCCCTCATGGAGAACATCTACCAGGGCAATGGAGAGGGGAAATGTGGTGTTGGAGCCCCCACACAGAGTCTCCAATGGGGCACTGCCTAAGGCTACCATCCTCCAGACCCCAGAACAGTAGCTCCACCAACAGCTTGCACTGTGTGCTTAGAAAAGCTGCAGGCACTCAATGCCAGCCCATGAAAGCAGCCACAGGGGCTGTACCCTGCAGAGCCACAGGGGCACAGCTCCCCAAGGCTGTGGGAGCCCACCCCTTGCATCAGCACACCCTGGATGGGAGACATGGAGTCAAAGGAGATTTGGGAGCTGTAAGATTTAATGACTGCCTGACTAGGTTTCAGACTTGCACGGAGCCTGTGGCCCCTTTGTTTTGGCCAATTTCTCCCATCTGAAACTAGAACATTTACCCAATGCCTGGCCCCCATTGTATCTTGGAGGTAACTAACTTGTTTTTTATTTTACAGGCTCATAGATGGAAGGCACTTGCCTTGTCTCAGATAAAACTTTGGACTTGGACTTTCTGGTTAATGCTGGAATGAGTTCAGACTTTGGAGGAGTGTTGGGAAGGCATGATTGATTTAGAAATGTGAAAATAACATGAGATTTGGGAAGGGCCAGTGGTGGAATGATATGGTTTAGCTCTGTGTCTCCACCCAGACCTCATTTCAAATTATAATCCCCACATGTTGAGGGAGGGACCTGTAATCTCCACATGTAAATAAAAGGAGGTGATTGGATCATGGGGGCAGTTTCCCCCATGCTGTTCTCACGATAGTGAAGGAGTTCTCTCAAGAGATGATGGTTTAAAAGTGGCAGTTGCCCCTGTGCTTTCTCTCTCTCCTGCTTCCTTGTGAACACACGCCTTGCTTCCCTTTCACCTTCCACCATGATTATAAGTTTCCTGAGGCCTCCCCAGTCATGTGGAACTGTGACTCAATTAAACCTCTTTTCTTTATAAATTACCCAGTCTCAGGGAGTATCTTTATAGCAGTGCAAGTGCAGACTAATACAGTGTGGCTGCTTTGAGCAGCACTGAGCATTGGGCCCTGAGTACTAGGCCCTGAACCTGTGTATTTTGGCCTAGAGATTCAGGCTTGCATCAGAGAGCCATGGAACAGTCAACAATGGCTCTCAAGGATGGAGAAGGGGCCACAACGTGGAATTTGAACCTCCCATCCCTGCCCCCACCATCCAGACCCCACAGCACAGACTAGATGGCTAAATCCCTCCATCCTTCTCTGGGCTTTGCTACTTTCCAACTCCAAATTTACGGTATGTCTTATATATAGTTTAGTGCAATTTTATAGTATGCAAATACAAATCAGCCAGATTTACCTTTTGTTATTCTCAGCTCGGATGTCACTAATTATGCAGCCCTCCAAGTTTGAAGTTGGCCCATGGATTTTTGCTAACTCTCAGATCTTTAGGCTTTTCAGGATTTCCTGTGTCCTCAAACTCAGCTTTCCTACATAATCTGGTCTTGCATTGTATTATCCCAGGCATAGAACTCAGCTTCCCATTTCAAGTTTCTGCAAAGGAATCCACTTTCACAAAAAAAACAAGAGTGAGCAATGCAGCCTGATAAAGCCACTATAAGGGGGACAGAGTGGGAAATTGGTGATAGCACATCTCATGGGCAAACAATGTGATAACTTAAATTTAGTAATATTTGTATCTTTTGGGCTGCTCTGTCTCTGAGGCATCTCGAGTCTCTCCTCTCTGCCCAGGTAGTGGCCCATCTTGCTGGTCCCTTTCTTCCAGGTCCCCATAACTTTATTCATAATTGTACAGAATAGTTCAGCTCTTCTAAGTTTCTACCCTAACTTACCCACCTAAACCCAGCTGTATTTGAAGCCTGAGTGAGGCCTTCACTTTTAGGGCAGCTAGAGTTCTAAGAAACAATACACTTGCTGTTTTTTAAATTACACCTCTGGTCACTTACCTGTGAAAGTTTTCTGATTTTTACATTGTATTTCCTGAGTTTTTGCCAAAATTCCTACTGGTCTCTCAATAACTACTAAAAACAATTAGTAAGCTTTTACATATACGCATATATACATATGTATATATGTGTGTGTATGTGTGTGTGTGTGTCTCAGATATGTATACAGGTGACTCTTAAACAACATGTGTTAAATTGCATGGGTCCACAAATTTTCTTGCAGATTTTCTTCCATCTCTGCCATCCCTGAGACTGCAAGCTCAACCCCTCCTTTTCCTCCTCCTCCTCAATCTACTCAACATGAAGATGAGAAGGATAAAGACCCTTATGTTGATCCACTTCCACTTAATAGTAAATCTATTTTCTATTTCTTATGATTTTTTAAATAATATTTTCTTTTCTCTAGCTTACTTGATCATATGAATACTTCAGTATACAATCAATATAACATACAAAATATGTGGTAATTGAATATGTTATCAGTAAGGCTTCTGGTCAACAGTAGGCTATCAGTAGTTAAGCTTTTGGTGAGTCAAAATTATTTGTGGATTTTTAACTGCATGGGGGCAGGGTAGCCAGTGCTCCTAACTCTCGTGTTGTCCAAGGCTCTACTTTATATATCTACAGATAATATTTGTCTTCCTATGTTCAGTGGGCATATAACAGAGTTGTAGTACTGACAGATTCATTATTAAGATTCTAAGTTGTGTAAATCAAGCACTGTATCATTCTCTTACTTTGATTTTTCTCATGTTTTCTCTACTAATGAATCAGCCTTGACAGAGAACATAGCAAACTAGTTTATGTAGAAAAAAATTATGCATCCATAACAAGAAGATACCTAAGATACCTAAAACAAAAGTGTTAGGGGGAAAAAAACTAGCCCATCAGAGAGAAAATATAATAACAACCTTAGCACAAGTAGGTGGATACCAATACAGGGCTAGACAGGAAAATAAATGAAACAGAATAGAGTCCAGAATTGATGTAAATGCTCATGGGAATTTTGTCTTTGATACAGGAGGAGGTGTTTCAAATAACTGAGGAGAAAGCTGCAGTCAATATATTGTGTTGAGACAAATGGGTAGCTAGGAAGAAATAGATTTCCAGAATAATAGGATATGAGAAGCTGAGATGTTTGTTCAACAGCACCTGGATGTGGGCCTCACTGTTCTCTCCCAGGTGATAATATGGGTCTGCTGACAGAGAGCTTCTACAGCATAACTGGATGTTTCTATATATTTCAATAAATAAAAATGCCTAGTTGGGATGGATGTGTGTGTGTGTGCGTGTGTGTGTGTGTGCATGTGTGTTGTGTGTGTGTGTTGTATGTTGTTATATGTATTTCTCTGGAGGGATCATACACAGCAAGTCAAAAAGGGTTGTGGCATGCCACTCTCTAAGCATTCCAGATTCAGCATGCCCTGCCGTTGAGAGAAACAAATGTTTCACAGCTCCTGGACATCATTCAAGACTCTGAAAGCCAAGGGGTGTGCCTGTGAGCAGCCCTGTGTCTCCTCCTGTCCCGGGTAGCTAACTCTCTTCTGAAAATACTGTGTGGGCTTCTCTGTTTATGTGCCGTTTTTTCCCATTAATCTGTGGTCTACCTGAAAAGCTGCAAAATCCAGCTATAGAATAACTACATCAGGCCTCTCTTTCTTCCAAAAAAAAAGTATCAGCAAAATTAAAGATTTAAATACCAAAAAAGAAAATTGTAAAAGCATAAGATGATTTTTTTCATACTAATGTCAGAGTTGAAAACTTCTGTAAGAATGGCTCAAAGCCATCAACAATACTGATTGACAAACTCAAATACATGAGTTTCAACAGACTGATTTGTAAAAATGTTGGCCATTTTGTGAATGCAAATTTTCCCCTGGGAGTGAGGGTGGGAGTTTCAGTGCTAGTCACTATTCTCCATTAACAGAGACTTGATGTGTTATTTTTACTGGTGAGTTAATCCATGGCATATAAAGGGACCAGGACAGAAAACTTTCCAAAACTTGAGAAAGAGATAAAAACCTAGGTACAGGAGTCAGAGAACACCAAACAGATTCAACCCAAATAAGACCACCCCAATGCATCTAATAATTATTTTATTCCAATTATTCTGGCAACAGATTTCTCAATAGAAATCATACAATTCAAGAGGAAGTGAGACAATAATTTCAGTCTTGAAAGAAAAAAATTGCCATGCAACAACACTGTATCCAGTAATGCTATCCTTTAGATAAGAGAGATAGTCTTTCCCAGATAAACAAAAGCTGAGAGAATTCACTGCCATCAGAATGATCTTACAAGAAATGCTAAAGGGAATTCTTCAATCTGAAAATGAAAGAAAACAAAACACTGATATGCAACAAGAAAACATTTGAAGATATAAAATTCACTGATAAAATTAAATACACAGACAAACCCAGAATACTCTAATAACACTAATAACATTATTCTAGTGTCCAATCCACTGGTAACTTTAATATAAACCTCAAAAGGCAACTTTATCCAAAATAATAGCTCCAGCAACCTATTAAAAGATGGCAATGTTTTTATTAATTTATATTTTAACTTAAGAAAACATAAAGTCAAAGTGTGAGGGTGATGAAATTAAAGTACTAAGCTTTTTTCTTTGTTGCTTTCCTTTTTTTCAATCTAAGATAAATGGTCATCTCCTTATAATAACTTGTTATACCTATACGATGTTTTTGGTAAGCCTCATGGAAACCACAATATGAGAACATATAATTATAATAACTATTATATTTTATAATTAACAAAAATGAAAAGCAACAATTTAGAACATACAATCACAAAACAAAATCACTCAATCACAAAAAAATACACTAAGAAAAGGAAAGCGAGTTATGAAACAATCAGAACACCAGTAGCAAAATGGCAATAGCAAGTCCTTAGTTATCAATAAAAACACTAAATATAAATGAACTCCATTTTCCAATTAAAAGGCATAGCATGGCTGAACGAATAAAGGAACAAGAGCCAAATATATGTTGCCTTCAAAAAACCCACTTAACCTATAAAGACCTAGACAGACTGAAAGTAAAGAGATGAAAAAAGATATTTCATGCAAATGGAAACCAAAAGCGAACAGGAATAGCTATACTTACATCAGATAAAACAGACTTTAGACCAAAAACATAAAAATAGGCGAAGTCATTAAATAATGATAAAGGGATCAATTTAGCAAGAGGATATAATTACTCTAAACATATACACACATAACACTGGAGCTCTAGAACATATAAAGCAAACATTAATAGATGTCAAGGGAGAGATAAACTGAAATGCAAAAATAGTATAGGACTTCAACACCCCATTCTCAGTGATGGACATATCATCCAGACAAAAATCAACAAAGAAACATCAAACTTAAACTACACCTGAAGCCAAATAGGCCTAACTGATGATTTCTTAGGAGAATACCTGTTATTTTCATCAGCACATGGAACATTCTCCAGAATAAACCATATATTAGGCCATAAAACAAGTCTCAACAAATTCAAAAATCTCGAAATTACACGAAAAATAATTTCTGACAAAATGAAATAAAACTAGACATCAATAACAAGAGAAAACTTGTAAAATACTCAATACATAAAAATTAAACAACATGTTCTTGAATGATCATTTGGTCAATGAAGAAATTATGAGGGAAACAAAAATTTCTTGAAACAAATAAAATGGAAATACAACATACCAAACTCTGTGGGATACCACAAAAGCAGTACTAAAAGATAAATTTATAGCAATAGGTATCTATAACAAAAGACATATAGACTTCATACAAAAACTAATTATGTACCTCAAGAAACTAGAAAAACAAGAACAAACAAAACCCAAAATAGTAGAAAGAAATAAGTAATGAATTAGAGCATAAATAAAGGGAATTAGGACAAAAATAAAATCAGTATATCAATGCAATATTTTTTTTTTTAGACAGAGTCTCACTCTATCACCCAGGCTGCAGTACAGTGGTTCAATCTCAGCTCACTGCAACCTCTGACTCCCAGGTTCAAGCTATTTTCCTGCCTCAGCCTCCCAAGTAGCTGGGATTACAAGTACCTGCCACCATACCCAGCTAAATTTTGTATTTTTAGTAGAGAAGGGGTTTCACCATGTTCACCAGGCTGGCCTCAAACTCCTGACCTAAAGTGATCTGCCCACATTGGCCTCCCAAAGTACTGGCATTACAGGTATGAGCCACCATGCCAGCAGAAATAAACATTTGTTTTTCTTAAAAGATAAATAAAATTGACAAACCTTTAGCTAGGCTAAGAAAAGAGCATACCCAAATAAAGAAAATCAGAGAAAAAAATCGTGACATAACAACTGAAACCTCAGACACACAAAAAAATTATTACAGACCTCTATGAGTAACTATATACTGACAAATTGGGAAACCTAGAAGAAACAAATACATTCCTAGACAAATACGATCTTCCAAGATTGAACCACAAACAAATAGAAAACCAGAACAATGTAAAATTTCTTCAATCAAAGGAAAGCCCAGGACCTGACAGCTTCACTGCTGAATTCTACCAGACATCTAAAGAAAAACTAACACCAATTCTACTCAAACTTTTCAGAAAAATAAAGAAAAGGCCATACCTCTTAACTCATTCTACAAAGCAAGCATTTCCCTGATACCAAAACCAGACAAAGACTCAATAAAAAAAGAAAAGTACGGACAATATCTCTAATAAAGATAGATGCAAAAGTCCTCGATAAAATTCTAGCAAACAAAATTCAGCAACATAGTTAAAAAACCAAATCACTATAAGCAAGTGGGAATATCCCACTGGATACTCTCCACTTGGAATGAAAACATGGTTCACCATATGCAAAACAATCAATGTAATACACACATTAACAGAACCAAGAACAAAGCCCATGTGGTCATTTCCATAGATGCTGAAAGAATATTTGATAAAATTCTATATCCCCGTATGATAAAAAACACTTAAACTGGACATAGAAGGAACATAATCTTAAATTAATAAAGGCCAAATATGACAAACTCATAGCAAACATCGGACTGAATGGGGAAAACTTAAAAACCTTTTCTCTAAAAATTTAGAACAAGTCAAGGATGCCCACTTTCACCACTTTTATTCAACATAATACTGAAAGTTTTGGCCATAGAAATTAGGTAAGATAAAGAAATAAACGGCATTCAAATTGAAAAGGAAGAAGCCAAATTATCCTTGTTCACAGACAGTATGTTCTTATACTTAGAAAACCTTAAAACTCCACCAAAAAACAAAGTCAATAAAGCTGCAGGATACAAAATGCAAAAATTAGCATCATTTATATGTGCTAACAGCAAACAATCTGAAAACGAAATTGAGAAAGAAAATCCCATTTACAATAGCTACAAAGACTATAAAAGACCTAAGATTCAATTTACCCAATGAAGAGGAAGATTTATACAAGGAAAGCTATAAGACGATGATGAGAGGAATTGAAGAGAAGGACAAAATAATGGAAAGATATCTCATGTTCATGAGTGGAAGAATTAATATTGTCAAAATGGCAATACTACACAAACCAATTTACAGACTCAGTGCAATCTCTATCAAATTACCTACCAATGATATTCTTTACAGAATTAGAAAAAACAATCTTAAAAATAATATAGAACCACGAAAGAGCCCAAATAGCCAAAGCAATCCTGAGATAAAAGAAGAAACCTGGAGGCATCACACTACCTGACTTCAAGATAAACTACAAAGCTCTAGTAACCAGCTCAGCATGGTAACTGGCATAAAAACAGACACATAGGCCAATGAAGCAGAACAGAGAACCCAGATATAAATCGATGCAGCTATAGCTAACTCATTTTTAATGAAACTTTCAAGAACATACAATGAAGAAAGAACGGTTTCTTCAATAGATGATGGTGGGAAAACTGGATATGCAGAAGGAAGAAAATAAATCCCTGTCTTTGAACATATGTACAAATTAAATCAAAATGGATTAAAGGCTTAAACCTAAGAGCTGAAACTACTAAACTACTAGAAGAAAGTATTGGGGAAATACTCCACAACTTTGATCTGGGCAAAGATTTTTGTGTATAAGAACTCAAAAACACAGGCAACCAAGGCAAAAATAGACAAATGGGATTACATCAAGCTAAAAAGCTTCTGCACAGCAAAAGAAACAATCAACAAAGTGAAGAGAAAACCCACAGGAAGGGAGAAAATATTTGCAAACTATTCATCTGACAAGGAATTAATAACCAGAATATGTAAGGAGTTCAACCAACTAAGAAAAAAAATCTGATTTTAAACCTGCATAATAGATCTGAATATATATTTCTGAAGACATTTAAATGGCTAACAGATATGTAAAAAATGCTCAACATAACTTATCATCAGAGAAATGCAGATCAAAACCACAAAGGGATGTCATCTCACCCCAGTTAAAATGACTTTTATCAAAAAGACAGGAAATAACAAATGCCAGTGAGTGTGTAGAGAAAATGGAAACATTGTACATGGTTGGTGGAAATATAAAATAGTGCAGTCACTATCAAAAGCTGTATGGAGGTTTCTCAAGAAACTAAAAATTGAACTATCACATGATTCAGCAATTCTACTCCTAGGTATATAGACAAAAAAGGAAGTCAATATATTGAAGAGGTATCTGCATGCCCATATTTATTGCAGCACTAGTCACAATAGCAAAAATGTGTAATCAACTTAATAGCAAAACTATGTAATCAACCTAAGTGCCCATCAATGAATGAATGGGTTAAGAAAATGTGATAAGATACATACACACACACACAAACACACACACACACACACAGACAATGGAGTATTAGCCTTTAAAAAAATAAAGTCCTGTCATTTGCAGTAATATTGTTGAAACTGGAGGATATTATGCTAAGTAAAGTAAGGCAAGCCCAGCCAGAAAGATAAATATCACATAATCTCATGTATATGTGGAAGCTAAAAAAGTGGATCTCGTGAAGATAAAGAGTAGATTGGTGGTTACTAGGGCCCAGGAAGGATGGGGATGGAAGAGATGAAAAGGATGATAAATGGGTACAAACATACAGTCTGTGATATGGTTTGGCTCTGTGCCCCACCCAAATCTCATATTGAATTGTGATCCCAGGTGTGGGAGGTGGGGCCTGGTGGGAGGTGATTGGATCACAGGGTGGTTTCTTACAGTTTAGCACCATCCCCCAAGTACTGTGTCATCATGGAGTTCTCACGAGACCTGGTTCCTTGAAAGTGTGTAGCATCTTCCCCTTTGCTCTCTCCCTTCCTCTGGCTCCAGCTATATAGGACGTGCTGGCTTCCCTTTCGCCTACTGCCATAATTGTAAGTTTGCTGAGGCCTCCCCAGCTATGCTTCCTGTACAGCCTGTGAAACTCTGAGCCAATTAACCTTCTTTTCTTTATAAATTACCCAGTCTCAGGTAGTTATTTTTAGCAGTGTGAGAATGGACTAATAATGTTTGACAGAAGACATAAGACCTAATGTTTACAAATTAGTAGAGGGACTATAGTTTACAATACTCTATTGTATATTTTAAAATAGCTAGAAGACAATAATTTGAATATTTTTAGCATTAAAGAAAGAAAAATATTTAAGATGATAGATACCTCAATTACACTGATTTGATCTTTATAAATTATGTGAATGTATTAAATTATCACATGTATCCTGGAAATATGTTCATATATTAATAAAAATAAAATTAAAACTAATATGTGATTCTTTATGCAGATATATATACACATATGCACTTACATTTTATATATTTTTATATATAAATGAAATAATTTAATAAATGGGTGATTACTATATTAAGGAAGAAGAAAAGAAGAAAAAGAATGGGGTATAAGCAACAATGAAAAGCCATCATCTGAGAAGTTTCTCAAAACTCATTAATATACAACGCCACAAACTCAAGAGGTACTACAAACCCCAAGAAGAATAATAAAGGAAATAACACTTGACCCATCATAGGAAAATTGCTGAAACCCAAAAACAGAAAGAGTTTTGAAAGCACCCAGAGTACCTGAAAAGGAGCAGTAAAAACTTACAGCTAACTTCAAGCCAGAAACAATAATGACTGAGTTACATTGTTGAAGTGCAGGAAGAAAATAACTGCCTAACTGTAATTCTGTGTTCAGTGACAATTTCCTTAACACAAAGGGGGACAATGACATTTTTAAATGATAAGGCAGTGAAGCTAATGCAAAAAAGTGAGCTCTGTCTATATATACTTCTCTATACATGTACTATACATTGTAAAAATTTAATAAAATAAGATCCTATGTATACATGGGTCTGCCTCTGAGCTCTTTTCTCTTGCATTAGACCGTTCATTTATTCTTGCATCATTGTCATTATTTTCAATTCCAGAGAAGTGTAATATATCAAATTACCAGAGAGAACATATAACCCTATTTTTATGCTTTATGCTTCTTATCAAATGTTTACTCATGTATTTCTGAGTTTTAGTTCTGCCATATAAAATCTAAAATTAAGTTATTAAGTTTCTCAAAATATCAAATGAGATTTCATTGGTATTGAATTGAATTTGTAAAATAATTGAAGAATATTTATACCTTTATAATACTGTCATGCCATCTAAGAACATGGACTGCTTCTCTGTTTACCCAACTAAACATCTATTTTTATACAGTTGCATTTTCTCTTGAAGTTCCAGATGACCTTATTTAAATTTTTAAGAAACTGATTGCTTTGTGAATGGTTTTGACTGTTGCTATTAAAGAAAAGTGCTATTTTTTTTTTTTTTTTTTTTTTTTACACTGAGTCTTGCTCTGTCACCCAGGCTGGATTGCAACAGTGCAATCTCGGCTCACTGCAACCTCCGCCTCCTGGGTTCAAGCGATTCTTCTGCCTCAGACTCCTGAGTAGCTGGGATTACAGGCGCAGGCCACCACACCCAGCTAATTTTTGTACTTTTAGTAGAGACGGGGTTTCACCATGTTGGTCAGGCTGGTCTCGAACTCCTGACCTCGTGATCCGCCTGCTTTGGCCTCCCAAAGTGCTGGGACTACAGGCGTGAGCCACCGTGCCTGGCTGCTATTTGTTTTTATCATCTGTTTTATTAAGCTTATTGATTCAGCATGTGGGTATATATGTAGACAATTATGCTGTATACAAAAATTGAGACAAAAAGAGAAAGCAAAAAAAAAATGAAAGAAATTAAATGAAAAGCCTATCTTCTTTGCAATATTCACACATCCCATTTATTTGTCTTATCCTATTATATTGGTTGTGATCTCTTCTAAATGTGAAATAATAGAGTGATAGCAGACACGTTTTTATTTCTCTTCTAAATTTTCAACAATAAGTATGATATTTGATGTAAGGTTATTTGTTGCTAAATTGTACCAAATAAATACAGCATTCAATCTCAGAAACTATTAAAAAAATACCCAAGAACTTAAAAGTATAAGAAAAGAAATAAAATCAACAGCATAAGTTAATAAAAACAAACAAAACTAATGTAATCAAAAAATCCAAAGTTGGTTATTTAAAACATTAGTAAAATGTGAACCACTGGGAAGAAGAATCATGAAAAATAAGATTTCATATAGAAAATTGAACTTTATTATGAAAATCAAGGAAAGAACTATATTTGAATAAATCAAAAGTAATTAGAATAATTGACTCACAAATTTATATTTTTTTTCTGGAAAGAGGCATCAGCCAGGCCCAGAAAGTTCTGTGGGGTGTTGTTACCAAAACATGAAAGAACAAATATCCTGCTCTTTATTTTGCACTTTTTGTTAAACATTCACATATTTACTCAAATCCAATTATTTTCTCTCTCCCATTATTACACCTCTGCTCCATTCCCACTTTCTTTCTCTCTTATAAGATGTATATTGAAACTTTTCATTCTATCCTTCCTCCCTGCCTCTTAAAAATTTTTAACAATTTTTATTCAGTTCTATTTAATTCACTAATTCTTTCCAGTTGTACCATTCTGTTAAATATTTCTCCTAAATTTTATTTTAATAAATACGATATTAGTTTCTGATGCCTGCAATCATTTCATTTTCATATATTCCTTTTTAAAGAACATTTCTCTCTTGTTTTCAAAGATAATAACTACTTTTTTGGATGACATCATTTTTAATGTTTCTTTCCATATGAGTTCTGTATGTTGAATCTTTCATAATGTGTTCAGTAACTTTTATTTAGTACCACTATCTTTGTCCTCTTGTCTGTACAGCCCACAACAGGTTTTATATTTGTATTTTGCCCTTTCCTCCTCAACTGGTAGTGCTGTTCTGCATGCTTTTGGTATTTCTTTTTTGTTACTCTGTTTTTGTTTTGTCACTTCTCTCTTGTTTGTTTGTGTTTAGATGCATTTCTTTCTTCCTAGGCCACTGGCAAGAGGTGCTTCTCTGACCATACCCAAGACGGTTGTAAAATTTATTTGAACTGGAGTTCACTAACTAGCACTAAATCCAGCCCCTAACTCTGACATGCAGATTGTGTTCTCTGCCATGATTTACACATGGTTTTAAAAGTCCTAAACCACTCTGCCTATATTTTCCTCCACTTTCTTCTTGGTGCTAGATTTTGCTCTTACTATTTAGAGTTTTCTCTTCTAACTGGAACACACATTTTATCATCATATATCTTACACACACACACACAATTCTTATGTGTTGGGAGTCAGGTGGTAGGGAGATAATGCATGTGTATGCCACTCTATCTTAACCAGGAGTTTGTTCCCTTTATTATTCTATCAACTTTCTGGTATTTATTCTATTTTTATTATAAAATTTTCAAATATATGGAAAATTCAAAATAATCATCTTAAAAGCGAGATAATTTTCACATTTTGCCACATTTGCTTTATCTACATTTCCACATGTGTGTATCTAATTGATATTCAAATTTCCCTAATTGTCTCCAAAGTGTGATTATGACTTTTTTCTTTCTAAACCAATCTCTTTTTCCTTATCAAAATAAGTCAGTTGTTATATAAACAGTTCCACATTTTAGAGTTACCTGATTGTTTCCTCATTATATTGCTAACCTGTTATTATATGATCTGTATCTCTTTAAAACTGAATTTAAGTCTAAAGGCTTTGTAAAATTCAGATTAAACATTTTTGTCAAAAAAAAACCTCTAGAGGTGATGCTATGTACAACACGTTACCACATCAGAATGCACATATCAAATTGCCAATTATTAGCAATACTAAGTTTGATTATTTGGTTAAGAGAAAACCACCAGATCTCTTGATCCTAAAGGTATCATTTTCTTTTGCAACTTATAAATAAATGGTAGAGTGGGGCTCTAGCAGTTTGGAAATTTTCTGTTTCCCACAAACTTCCACCTAATCATTTTAGCATCCATTGGTGATTCTTGCCTAAATGAGTTATTTCTTTAAAGTTTGCTGAACGTTGATTTTCTAAATCTATTGTTTCTTCAACTATGTTAACTGGTACTCTTCTACAAAACAAAAATCCTTTATCAACTGTTATGTATTGACTTTTTGTGTTTCCCACAAAGATGTATATGTTGAACTCCTAGCCAGCAGTGTGATAGTATTTGGAAATGGGGCCTTTGGGAGATAATTAGGGTTAAGTGAGATCATGAGGATGCAGCTGTCATGATGGGATTAGTGCCCTAATAAGAGGCAGCAGAGAAAACTCTTTCTCTCTCTTTCGTCTTTACAATCAATTATAGGTATTTTTTTTGTATGCAACTTTTTACATTCAAATTTGCCCATATTGGTCAATGAAAGCCTCTGCAAACTGGCATCTTATTTCTCTTGATATTCCTACCTTAGACTCTGGATGCATCGTTGCTTTCTGGCACAAGAAGATGCTCCAAACTCAATTTACATATTCCCTATCTTAGATAGAGTACCAGCCATTTCTCCAAAGATCCATAATTCCTTTTAATGAGGAAACTGAGATCTGATTGCTGGATGTTTTCATTGCTAATTCTTTGTTGTAGGGGTTGTTCTGAGTATCACTGGCCTCTTCCCACTGGATACCAGTAGGACCTTCCCAGTTATAAAAACTAGAAATATCTCCAGACATTGCCAAATATGTCTTGAGGGTCAAAATCACTCCAAGTTGAGAACCTGTGGCTTACAGGAATGAAAGCATTACATGAATACTCTTCTAAGCCTTGATTTGTTCCTTTTGATAATTCATACTGAAGATGACTCCAAATAAGCACATATAGGTAATCTTCTTTATGTCTTAAGTCCTCATGGTACTCTATTTTGCAGCAGTATCAGAAAATCCATTTAAACACTCCCTACTTCTGGACAGAGAATAAATTTGTGTCTTTGTTCTTCATATGCATTGAGATATATCTTTAGGAAAGATTCCTAAGAATTAGATTTCTGATTAAAAAGCAAAGTACATGTGTAATTTTGTTTTATGTTATGAAATTTTCCTCCATAACATTTGTACTGTTTTTCATTTCATCCAGCAATGTGTGACAATGCCCATTTCATAACGGTTTTGCCAACACATTTTATTTTCTGTGGAGTGGAGAATGGGCTGGAGGGTGGTGATATGGTTTGGCTCTGTGTCCCCACCCAAATCTCATCTTGCAGCTCCCATAATTCCCATGTGTTGTGGGAGGTTTCAGGTGGGAGATAATCAAATCATAGGGGTGGATCTTTCTTGTGCTGTTACGATAGTGAATGAGTCTCATGAGATCTGATGGCTTTAAAAATGGGAGTTTTCCTGCACAAGCTCTCTCTTTTTGCCCGCCACCAAACACATAAGATGTGACTTGTTCCTCCTTGCCTTCTGCCATGATTGTGAGGCCTCCCCAGCAACGTGGAACTGTGAGTCCAATTAAACCTCTCTGTTTTGTAAATTACCCAGTCTCTGGTATGTCTTTAGCAGCAGCATGAAAACAGACTAATATAGGTGGATAATAGGGGTTTTGCTAATTTAATAGATGAAAAGTAGTATTTCCAAGTAGTTTTCTGCATTTCTTTTTTAATATATCTAAGAGCCACTTCCCACACACACTCCCCCTACCCCCATTAACTCCATGTTTAAATCTTTTTCCTGTTTCTTTTTTCTGCTACATTTTCAGGTTTTGTCATCTCTGTTTTTTAAGAACATTTTACATTTCAGTAGATATTCTTTAATATAATTTAGAATTATTTTTTGATTTGTTATTTGTGTTTTGACTATGCTCATGGCGGTTTTTTCTCATTACTTTTTGTATTAAGATTTTTCCTTTATTGCTTCTGGGTTTCGAGTCATTGTGAGAAAAAAACTTTCCACAATTGGAGATTATAAAATAATTCCATTTTTATATTGCACTTGATATGGATCAGCTCTGTGTCCCCACTCAAATCTCATCTTGAATTGTAATAATCCCCATGTGTCAAGAACGGGGCCAGGTGGAGATAACTGAATCAAGTGAATCATGGGGGTGGTTTTCCCCATACTGTTCTCATTACAGTGAATAAGTCTCACGAGATCTGATGGTTTTATAAATGGGAGTTCCCTTGCACCAGGTTTTTGCCTGCTGCCATGTAAGACATGCCTTTGCTTCTGTTTTGCCTTCCCACATGATTGTGGGAAGCCTCCCCAGCCATGTGGAACTGTGAGTCCATTAAACCTCTTTCCTTTATAAATTACCCAGTCTTGGGTATGTCTTTATTAGCAGTGTGAGAACAGACTAATACACACTTGTATGTTCTTACTTTTTATATTTTTATCTAAGATCTATTTAAAATTTATTTGTGTATGGGTGCAAAGTAAGCAATAAAATGTTATGGCCATCAAATATTTTTTAAACTGTTTATCAAAAGCTCTATTTCTTCCGTAGTAATTTGAAATGTCACCTTTATTATATACCAAATTTCCATATATCCATAAGTTCATTTTTTTAGTCTTCTGTTCTATTCCATGAATGGATTTAGTTTTTCTTATCCTGATACCAAAGTGTTTTAAATAGAGATATTGATAATGTATATTTTTAACTTAAAATGAGTATCAATATTATCACTGCACCTATTCAAAATGTTGCTGGCTGGCCTTGCCTACTTGCTTTTCCTATAAACGTCAGAATCAACAGGCCTAGCATCCAAAAAATAATCTATTATTCAACATGGAGCATCTATTTGTTCAGGTCTATTTTTGTCTCTTTTCAAGACATTTAAATATTTCCTCATACAGATATTATACATTTCTTACTAAATATCATACCTGGATATTCTATTGTTTTATTTGTATTATAAATGGGATATTTACTAATAGTTTGATAAACTAGACTTCATCAAAATTATTTTGATGTGTGTTTAAGATCATTTCAGGAAGACCAATACTAACCTAGATTTAGGGAAAAACCCATGGTTCTGTGATATGTAAAGGTCCAAACTAAAATCATGAATAAACATCCCATAATAAGTTAGATGAAGAGAGCTTATACTTCTATTTTACTAACAAACTAGTATAATATAGTTGAATAATATTCCTTATTGATAAGTGGCCTGATTAATCTGAATATTAATACAATCCAGTTTAATACTAATATAGTATGTTAATTTATGAAATAGTTTGAAATTAAATATTTTGCAAATAGATAAACATACAGATTTTTCAAAAGCATAAGGATATCAAAAAGCAAACTATTCAATCTCTTGTTATGTGAATGAAATTTTTTCTACTATTAAATGAGCCGACTGGCCAGGCATGGTGGCTCAAGCCTGTAATCCCAGCACTTTCAGAGGCTGAGGTGGGCAGATCACCTGAGGTCAGGAGTTCAAGACCAGTCTGGTCAACATGGCGAAGCCCCGTCTCTACCAAAAAAACAAAAATCAGCCAGGCATGGTGGCAGGTACCTGTAATCCCAGCTACTCGGGAGGCTGAGGAAGGAGAATCACTTGAACCCAGGAGGCGGAGGTTGCAGTGAGCTAAGATAGCACCGTTGCACTCCAGCCTGGGCAACAAGAGTGAAACTCTGTCTCAAATAAATAAATAAATAAATGAGCTGACTGAAAAAAGCAAACAAAATGAAATTAATAACTTTGGATTGTAAAAAAAACACTGTTTAGAAAATGAAAGGACATGTCACAGATTAGGAAAGAAAGTTTGCAAAACATATATCTTATAAAGGACTTGTACCCATAATATATAGTTTCCATAATTTAATGTATAAAGCAAAAATCTCAATTAAAAAATAGACAAAATATTTAAATAGACCCGACCAAAAAATATATTAGATGGATGGAAAAAAAAAAAACGTGAAAAATGTTCAACATCATTACTCATTAGAGGAACACAAATGGAAACCACAGTGTCATACCACTACACACCTGCTAGAATGCCTCAAATCACAGGAGGTCAAAGGGCCTCACCTAACTCCAAAAGGGCAGGGAGGTATGATCCTAGCCTATGCTCAAAAGGAATGCAGCAAATATTTAGCCAACAGCACAGATGACTATCTCACAAGGTCTTCAGGGCTCTACATGGTCCTTCCTTTAACAACTACTCACACCTAATTGTAAAAATCTCCCTCTTGCTCCCCGTCCTTCGTCTTCTCAGCCTTTTTAAAAAATCCTTCATACTTTCCATGTTGCTTTCAACCACTGGACTTTCTCACATAAGTGATCCTCTCCTCGAGTTTTCTTATCTCTCTTGACCTAGTCCAGTTCTACCCATCTGAAAACACAGTTGACTCTTAATTCATAGGTTAAATGCCCTTCTTCCTTCAGAATGGCTGGAAATTTAATACAGATTGTAAAAGTATGTGATTAACATCTCTTTATCTACTAGCCCATAAAGCTCTGAGGGAATTAAGACTACCCTTGATTTTACTTTCCCTTATCTCTTTAGTACCTAGTACAACTGTGGCACCTTTTAGATATTCACTCAACATTGTTGAATCAGTGTGTGAATGAAATAATAAGTAAAAAAAAAAAACATGAAAATCCAGAAAATTGAAGACAGGCAGCAGAATCATTAAGGACTTTTTTTTTTTTTTTTTTTTTTCTGAGACGCGGTCTTGCTCTATTGCCCAAGCTGGAGTGCAGTGGCGTGATCTCAGCTCACTACAACCTCTGCCTTCCAGGCTCAAGCAATTCTCATGCATCAGGCTCCTGAGTAGCTGGGACTACAGACTCACACCACCAGGCCCCGCTAATTTTTGTATTATTAGTAGAAACGGGATTTTGCCATTTTGGCCAGGCTGGTATCGGACTCCTGACCTCGTGATCCACCCACCACCTTGGCCTCCCAAAGTGCTGGGATTATAGGCATGAGCCACCGAGCTTGGCCATTAATCACCTATAACTGAAAAACACGCTCACCTCTCCCGGAGGCTTTTACTTCAAAGCTTGGATGGAGTGTAAAGAAATGGCATTTTTATCACTGAAGTAAGGTAATGCTGATTATTGATAAAAGCCAAGAGGTAATTTAAAATATATTAAAATATATTCAGATATCAAATGAATGTATTATTTCATTACATATTGCCTCTAAAATACAATGGTCTCTAGAATCATGGAATTATAGAATGTTAGAAGTTGAAGAGACTTAGAGGTTTTTTTAAACCAGTTGACTTATTTTACAGAAGAAGCGGCTGAGCAAGTTTCTAGTTTAGAGATGACATTGAGAACATTTCTTCTGATTTCTAGTCTAGTGATGCTGCTTATTCCTTTTCGTTTTAACTTATAAGTCCTATTTTTATCCTCTTTTAATATATTCATAACTGTCTTTTTTCCAATAGGTATTTATTGGACACCTATGTTAACCAAAACTGACCTCATCACAATTTACATACCTTATCATCAGGCACACATGGAAAGCAAAATAATTATTCTTTTGTATGCTCATTTGTTTAAATCCTTAAATATTGAAGTTGTAAATATTTTAATATGTATTTTCTCTTTTTATAGCATTGACAAAATATTGACTAATAGATTTATTTCTTTACATTGTTTAGAATCATGGCTCCCAAAGGTGGCGGATCATGTCACCAGTTCCCAGATGTATCACTCCGATATTCTGAATTTTAAATGCAGATTTTGGGTATCCCCTGAGAATTCATATTTTTAAAAAATGCAAGCAATCCAAAAGCACAGCCAGGTTAGAAAATCACTGTCTTAGAGGATTACCAAATTTTGATAAACTTAAAAGCTAATCTTATGAAACATACCTAGCCCAATCTAAAATAGTGATAATAATACTTGATGGTAATATCATGTAATAGAATAAATGAATTACCTAAGGCTTTTTATTGAAGCACCCAATTATTTGCACATGCAAAATGTAGTAGAAGCTGGATTGGTTGAACTGATAAAATAATTTAGAATGTGAAATGTCTAAGTCCTATATTATTCAGATTTAGAGAGCACCCCTCCTGACATTTCTTTCCGCTGCTTCACAAATGCCATCATCTTTATGACTGTAGCCTTTTTACTTTTCCTTACTGCTATTGCCTTCCTGCAGACTTTATAGCAGCTTTGACAGTCCCCCTCTTGATTCATTTAACTCCCCCTCCTTCTCTCTGCTGTCTTTTTCCTCCATCTATTTTAAGTTACAAGGAAAGACAAGAAAATCACAGCCTAAAGGCTTTCAGAATTTAACGTTTTCACTCTATGGAATATATGAATCACCCACTTGCACATTCTGGGGTTTAGTTATTTGTTTCTTTTTCCAAAAGAAATTGTTTTTACAGATTGCAAAAACATGTATTTAGATATTGACTCTTTTTTGACACTCTCTCCCCTCTGAAATATCCCTTGCTCTCTGGTCATACTCAAACATGTTTACAATATGTGACCAGCAAAATAAAACAGAACATGACTAATATGGCACAAAATCTTCAGTAGACAGCATCTTTAAACTACGTAGTTATATGAATCTGGCCTTAGTTAGTAGAACCAATACAAGCCACTCACTAACAGTAGTTCAAGATTTCATTCCAGGCTAAGCTCTGGGAAGGAGGAACACTGGCATGGTTTAAGGCCAGTTGTACTTTTCCATCTAGGTGCCAGCCAGGCCCCAGAGTTTATGATATCATGAAGATTAAAAACTCTTGTGTTATTAGGTATTGTTTCTTCTTTGGAACCTGCTTTTTGGTCATCTTTATGAAAATCTGTTTCTCAGAAATATATTGGGGGTTAATATGAATCTAGCCTGAGATGTGTTCCACTAGTGAGGAGTCCTGACACTTGCAATCTAACCAGACCAGGAAGAGAACTGATGAAAAAATGGCAGGTAATGGAGATCTAAACCAGCTGCTGATACTTTGAGAAGAAACACATGCCTGGATGAGCTTTCCTCTGTTTTGTGTTTGCTGCTGCTTCTCATTGTCAGAATATTAAATCATCAAGGTTCAGGGAAGGGAACCAGGATGGCTGTATTTAGTCATTGCTACTGAGCCCTCAGACACAGCCCAGCCCAGTTGTGAGGTCTGGTACCAAAGCTGTATAGACATAAGCCATGGATGTGTTCCCTATTCTTCTTCAACATTTTCTCTCTTAAATCTGCTTCTTGCCATGCTATGTGACTGGATAAAATTGAGAGTTAGGGACTTGAGATCCTAGGTCCTGACTTTCTCACTGTCTCTTCTCTCATTGAAATACAACAAAGAATAATCTTTACCAGAGAGAAAACGGTGAGTGTCAATGGCCATTGAACAGTGTATGTCATAAATCTAAAAATGAACAAGATTCAGAGTTGCAGGTCAGCACAGCCAAGAACTGACGGAAATAATAAAACAGAACAAAACAATGAGTGAAGTTTTTAAGTAGCAGAAGATCCAGATAGACACAGGGAGCATCAGACAGAAATCTGAGAATTAACATGATCATAATATACACACATACAAACACAAACAGAGCCAAGCCAGGGCCAAAAACAATTTCCAAAATAATTCTGTCCATGAAGGCCTCAGATTTTGGAATCCCTAGGCATTCAAACCTCCACTGGTGGTGGTAAATTCTACACCAGGGTACTGTAGTTTTAAATAGACTTTAGTCTATTTCAATTTGCCTATGTCCTACATAGCTATAGTAGGACATAGACATACTAAAACATAGACACATGATTGGTCTTTTGAGAAACAAAAGAATCTGGCTGTCTAGAAAACATGCCAGATCTAGGTAGGGTCACATACCTCCATGGAATCTGAAGCTCAAAAGGGTGTCTCTGTTTTCAGAGCATTAACCTAGATTTAAAACAGAAGTGGGAATAATGCAGACAGGATGTGCATCTGAGATCATGAGCTTCTTTTCATTGGCTTGTCCTCTCCACTATTACTACTATTGATACCACTACTGGCAGTACTACTCCTCTGAATGTCACTAAAATAGCCCAGATGCTGTCAGGGTAACTGTTTTCATGAATAAGATCCACTACTTTAGATATAGACCTTATTGACCCACCCAAGCTCCATTTTATTGTTGTGCATTGACACCCACATCTCTACATTTATCAGTCTTCCCACTTCACTCATAAAGTGGTCTTCTCCAAGAACTGGAATTCTGATCTATCATAAGGTTAAACTTCTCAATTAAGGTCCTCTGTATAGACATCTTCACTGCAAACAAGAGGTAGAATTTCAAAATTGCAGAAACCAAATAGAAAGTCAAGACTGGAGAAAGAAACATCCTTTAAAGTCATTTCAGTCAGACCCAGTCCACTGCTGGACTCTCTCTTAAACATTGTTTATTTTTCACCTGACATTCTCTTTTATAGAAGTCATTTAAGCAACCAAAGATAGTCTTTTCTTATTCTGACTGAACAGTTATATTTTCTACCATTCACGTTGCTAGTGGTAGCAATGTACTTTAAAATGATGCCATTAAGAACTGGACTTAATTATTTAGATATGGTTGGAGTAGCACAGACCCAAGCAAAACTGCACCTCCTTTGTTTTAGATTATAAGTCTAATTCAATGATTAGTTACTTGGATGATAGAATAGGAAGGGGAGAATAAGAATAGGGAGTTGAAATGGCAATGATAATTTAGATCATCTGAGCTTAAAATTTAGATATTCTGAGTTCAGCATTATGCTTAGCATCTATATAGTATTTAGGAATTCCAAGACAGTCTTATATTTACTATAAGAGTTGACCTACACACCAAGCCATTATGATAGATACGACAAGGGGATAGTTCACACTTGATTTTCTTATGAAACAAAGTATTTCCATGTAATTGCTTAAAGCTGAAGCTACTCTTATCCCATCTTCCTGGAGCCTAAACCACTAACATAGGTGTATTTCCTTCAAAGACGTCACTCCCACACATCTATCCTTCACTCCAGTTATTAAACAACGAGATACAGAATTTGGCAACAAAAAAACACAAGGCACATTTTGACACTTGGATATCTGAAAAGACAAAATTAACAATGCATTAATGCCATGTAAATCTCACCCCTCTCCTCTTTCGTTTCAAAATATCATTTTTATTTGGATCACAATTCACTTAAAAATAAGGTCCTTCCTGTCTTTAACATAATGGAATCAGCTTGCTTCCTTATCCTCTTTCTCTTTCCCTTGTACCCTTGGTCAGTGTATGTGTATATGTGTCCTTGTGAATGAAGGAGAAGGCACAGATTTCCCACTTCCACCTCTAGGATACTGGCTTTGAGATTAAGACGCCTTAGGAGTGCAAGTCTGCATCTGCCTTGGAGGCTGTGTCTATTTGGACATGAAAGCATCATGACCTACTTATATGTAGGCCCCACCAGGTGGATCCTCAGATTCACTCCTCTGGTGTTCTGGCTCTCTTGTATCTCTCCAATGTGCCAGATGTTTCTTAAATTGCTCTCTCACTCAGTAAATTTGAAATCAGTGGGGCTTGGTGGTAAAGGGAGAGGGCTGTTGTTTCTTAATTTTGTTTCCTTCCTTTGAACACTCCTGCCACATCTGTGCACTGACAAAACTATCTCAAGTCCCTCCCTCTGTGGCAAATTTTGGTTTTGGGTTCTAAAGTTTCATTAGCCCAAGCAATGTCTCCTGGAAGCTATTTCATTTTTCATAGCTGCAGGCAGCAGAAGCTAACACTCTCAAAAAATGGAAAAAAGCAAGAATCTTATTGTGGTTTTATAAGTGTCTCTTTGATGCCCCTTTGCAGGTGCGTATATAAGGCTGCTGAGCTTCAAGAAAAGTTCCATGCTGAATTCCTGTCTGTGGTTTCCTGTAAGCTGCCCCTTCATCTTCCTGGGAACTTATTAACTCTAGCAGTTATTACAGAGAAGACTCAGTAGCCCACAGAAACCTTCAGAGTAATCAAAATCCCACCAGTTATTTTATGGAAGCATTCTTTGTTGTCCAACTTAATGGAAGAAGTGTACAATATAGTGGAAACAGTATTTCAGGAAAACTGAATGTGATTCTAAGCCATTCCACTAACCAGCTGCATGATACTGAGAAAATTATTTAACATCTCTGGACCCAGTTTTTTCATCTTAAAAAAAAATAAAGAGTTGAGTCTATAATCTCTATGCTTTCTTCCAAGTTTACCAACTTATATCTTTTATTAATCTAATTAATATTTATTGCCTGCTCTTTTCTACCACACTTTATGCTGGATGACTCTAGAGAAGTAATGATATATAAAATGCAGTATCCAACCTCAAAGCATATAGTTTAATTGGTGTAAAAACTGTATGAACCAATAAATAAGTGTAATTCATAATGTTGAGTATTATAAGCAAGATTCCTGGTAAGGTAAGGTAGTTGAGGAATTCCTAATTCAGACTGTGGGGAGAAAGTGAATAATGAACATTGGATTTTATTTACTTTTCCATTTCTCAATTGTTCAAGAAAGAGTAAATTACAATCATATTACATATATATATATAAAATACAGTTATTAGTGGTAATTGTTACAGGGTTATTGAAATTATGTACTGGTGCTAGATATTATAATGAACACTTAGCATGTGTTACTGCTTTTAAAATTAAAATAATTATGAAGTAGGTACCATGTTTGGTACTTAACTCTAGCTGCTGAAACAAACGTTCTAAATGTTAGTAGTGTAGATTTGGAAGCTTTCTGCCAATTGATAACTCAAGGTTCAGCTGATTGCATCTTTGTCATCTCAGATGCATAACCTCCAGGTTCTTGCAGAGAAGACAGAGAATCAAGTCTCATTCCTCACAATGCTCTTAGTCCCACTTCCCATTTCATAAATACTGACCTGGTTGTAGCTCTATGAATAGCCATATTATTTCATTTATCCTCTCTTTACACATACTACATGTTTAATCTGAAAGTGATTTTTCCTTCTTCCCTCTTAGCAAATTCCTATTCTTTCTCTTGCAAATAATTTTTTAACTACTGTATACATTTCTAGGACTGTAGGAAATTTGGTTCTTCTTGTGTGATGCTAAGTGGCAAAAGCCAGACTCACAGTCAGGCCAACACACACGTATTATCCTCTTCCCAAATGTACACTGTTTTCATTTGACTGAATGTGTCAAAAATCACACTCATCTTTCACTATACCTTTCCTTTTATGATCCTTACTATTTGTTGATAGCATGATTTTTCTTTCCCTGACATATGGGCCTGACTCCTTATGCCTTGAAACTGACTTTTTAATGATACTGATGGTGTTCTATCTGCAACATAGCTCATGTTTATACTTTCTCCTGTTTCCCATGGCCATGGCCATTGGCATGGTTCAGGTCCCTGTCACCTCTTTTTCTGATGATTGTAGGAGCTTCATAACCTCTAGCCACTTCCCTTTTCAATGTGTTTTACTTCTGCTTCCAGACAGTTACATTTCTTTTTTAGTTTTTATCTCCATAATGCCTTCCATAGTGACTTACAAAGAGAAAATGCTTAATAAATTACTTTGCCATTGACAATTACAATGATAAAGATTTATTAAATAATCAAAATAACTATCAGAGCATACTTATAAAGCCTACAAATTATAGAGGAATAAATGAATGTGATTACCACAAATGAACTTGCAATGTTTTTCGAAATCCAAAGATTTTAGAAGTAACATTAAGAGAACAAGTATAGATAAGTTTCAGTTGTGTGTGAATGTGTATATCTGTTATGTGCCTAAGCAAGTATGCACACACACACACAGATGAAAAAAATCCATCTTGTAATAATAAAACTACTCTATATTCAGCCCTCTTTTTCAAACAATGCAAAATTTCTTAGTGAGGTTTATTTCATAAGTCTATCTAAAACCATATTTTAGAAGGTAAATACAAAGGAAATATATAAGAAGGGCTCTGATCAGAAAAAGCAAAAGGAAGGACTCTATGTTTCTGCCTAAACTATATGCATATTTTTACCAGTGACTCGATTCTCAATCAATCGATGAACATTAAGCCCAGAACTGCATGAGACATTCTAGGGTAAAGAATAAAGTAAATTATATTTTTAAAAAGCCTTTAAAAATTAATACTCACACCTTCATGTGAAAAGAACTTTCAAACCATGGTGTGAAACCAGAAGTTTTAAAAAAAGATACTGAGACATTCAACTAAATAAAAATGTAAAACTTTTTTTTTTTAAAGCATAAGTTAAAGACAAGTAACAAAATGGAAACTAATAAAAGCAACATAAATAAAAAAGACTAATATCATTAATATACAAACAGTTGTCATAAATCAATAAGAATGCTCCAAGAGAAAAATGAGCAAAGAATATAAATAGGCAATTCACAGAAGAATAATTATAAATGACTTTTAAATGCATGAAAAAACATTCAATTTTACTAGTCATGAAGGAAAAACAAATTAAAACAAGATATAATTTTTCACCTGTCAAATTGGCAAAGATCTAAAACAGATACTGTTCACTTTTGGCAGGAGTTTAGATAAACAGGCTCTCTCACATACAGCCACTGAAAGAATTTATTCCACTTTTTCGGAAGGCAATTTCTCTTTATATCTTAAAAGTCTTAAGAGTTTACATAAAGTTGGTTTACTAAATTAAATAAGAATTTAATAATTATTAACGAAATGATTTGACAAATTTTAAAAGATGTGTATAAGGATTTGCACTGTGCCATTATTTACAATAGCAAACAATTAGAGATAATCTTAATGTTCAATAATAGGAAATTGATTAATACATAACTATAAAAATGACTTGGATCTACATCTTTTGGCAAAGGAAGATGCTCATGATGTACTAATGAAATGGAAAAACAGACTGGATAATAATATGTGAAATATTTATTTTTAGGAAATTTACATATAAATAAATTTCTGGAAAGATTTATACAAAATATAAGGGAGTTGAAGCCTGAATGAGTCATTTACCTGTGATTTTCTCTGCTCTTACCAATATTTGAATTTTTCACCATAAATACAGACCATATATAAAGTATATATAATTCATGCTATAGTTTTGACATAATAGGGTCTTTTTTTTTTTTTTTTCTTTTCCGAGAGGTAGTCTCACTCTGTTACCCAGGCTGGAGTGCAATGGCACAATCTTGGCTCACTGCAGCCTCCGCCTCATGGGTTCAAGCAATTCTCCTGCCTCAGCCTCATGAGTAGCTGGGATTGTAGGCACCCACCACCATGCCTGGCTAATTTTTGTATTTTTGTAGAGATGGGGTTTCACCATGTTGGCCAGGCTGATCTTGAACTTCTGACCTCAGGTGATCCCCTTGCCTCGGCCTCCCAAAGTGCTGGGATTACAGGCATGAGCCACCACACCCAGCCTACAGTCTTAAATTTAGAAGGAATCATTGAAAAAATCTAATCTATTCCAACCTAGAGACCAGTTTAAGGATTCCCTACACGAATGTTTCTAACCGATGACAAATTGTTTGTCTTGAATATTGTAGATGAAGTGAAGGTCACTATTCTATGTTCTATTTTCGAAGCTTTAATTTGTTTTTAATACTTTCTACTTATTAGCCCTAGTTCTGTGCTCTGGAACAGTGGAGGAGAAACCTACTTACTTCTTTCTGTGACAGTCTATCAACTCTTTGGAAGAAACAATTGTCTCCCATCCTGGTCTTGTCTTCACAAAGCTATCAACCCTCAAGGCTTCATCTATGGCTCTTTTAGCCTGAAGATCCTCTCTCATCAAGGACAAACTCCTTCAGATACCTCCCCTAAGAGGCTTGACACCCACCTTTAGAAACTGCGGACCAAGTCAGAATAGGAAAAAAGGTAAATGAAAAAAAAAAAAAACTTAAGAAAAGGAAAACATCTGTGAGCGAGAATGATGAACTCAGGCTTCACAGAAAAGACAGGACTTGCTGTAGATCTGTGAATTTTTGATAACCAAAGAAGTAGGAGGGAAATCTAAGCACTATAAAGTGAGAGAAAGTTTCCTCTTAATGGTTTACATTTCAATTCAAAAAAGGAATAGAGGGGAATTTAAATTTGCCTTTCTTCACATTCATTCCTATATCCTTTTCACTCCCTTTCTGCCTTCTTGCAATCTTTGCTGCTTTGGGAAATGCCAATAAATAAATAAATAAATAAACAAACCATTGTTTTGTGGCCATTATTTAAGGTGTTAACAATGTTACCTTTTTCAATATTTTTATTGGTGTTAGTCCCTAAACTATTTCCTTTATATAGGTTTCAAATTCTCAGTTAGGCTACAAACAGCTTAAAGCCAATGACACACCTTTAATTTCCTCATCCGCTCTTCCCATGCCCTTTACCACATAAGAATTCATACCATGCCTAAAATATTGTTTCGGCTTAAGTAAATGTTGTTGTTTATTATTATATGGTGATTAGTCTTTCTGAGATAGCATCACACTTTTACCCTATGCCATACATAAAGGCCTACATCCTATCCTAATTGTCATACTAGGAGAAGGAATCAGGTCGCAGTGTTGTCATTGCTGAAGTCCGTCCATGTTCCTTTCAGTTGTAGACAAACTCTTGTACAGCTTCTTCTTCCTCCCTACTGTGGCTTTCATGAAATTCTCAGTGGGAGATAATAGGGATCATTCTCTCCCAATGGATAGGTATAGCTCTTAAGGCAAGAGCAAGGGAAATGCTGGAGGCCACTGAGCCTCCAATGTAAGAGTTGCTGCCAGACGCACTCACATTAGCCTCTCTCATTCTTTCTCCTATAAGACCTTTTCCCTTCTTCTGACACACTGGAGGTTCTACAGAATAATCCCTCACTTCAAAATTGTGAACTTATGATTCTCAAATCCAGGGATCTGCTCTGGCTGATCCAAGGGCCCAGATGATTTTCCTTTTTCCTTCATGATCATCCCAACTGAAGAGAATGACAGAGCAGCAGGAGGAGATTATCATACTTGGCTGATGTGGATCCTTCACACTAGAAGAGGTAAAGGGAACAGCTGGTGCCTCTGAAGAGGTTTGAAGATGGGTTTTCATTGCTTGTTGCCATCAGGAGTGACCAAGGAATGATGACTGACTCATGACCCTCCATCTGGGGCCTCGGAGCCCAGCACCTGATTTGATTACCACATTGCATTTATCTTGCCAAGATATGTCAAGGGGACAGCTTTTGGAAAAAAAAAATGTATTAAGCAAAAACTGTACACCCAATATACCTCATCTTTACACTCAGTACCCTTCCCTTAGTCATTTTCCTCACTACTCAACTTTGTATCTAGTCCTATTCCTGTGTCCTAAAATAAATGTTCATTTATAATAAGATATTTGCATATCCAGTGAGAAAGGCTTTCTTATCAAAAGAGGTTTTAGAATAAACTAAGTGGTAACTATGATTGCAAACTAGGTAGGCTGTTGACATATTGAGTTAGGAGACCTTCTAAGATCCCACCACATAAACAAAATTTTCTTATTCAGTATGACCCTGAATGATTTCACAAACCAGAACTACCCATGGCCTGAATCCATTACCTACCCATATCTTATTTTTAATATATTTAGGAAATATAAATTGAAGCTAAATTGATATTTTTTGATAAAAATTTAATTTGAAAAACTGGCATTATGAATGCAGTGCTGAAAAACAATTTATATTCCAAGTTGCTACTCAGACAACTACTTCCACTCAATACCACTGGAATGAGACAGGTGGGCAACATCAATCTTCTCCCCTGGAACTAGTAGACATTAACCAACCTCTAGAGGCAGACAGGGGCTCCAAAATGTGCTAATAGAAGGGTAAAGCTTAACTGAGATAGAAAGCTGGCTAGATACTGAGCCTTCAGCAAAGAAGATGGGGGCAACGATACAGAGGGAAATTTTCGTTGTGGGATGTAAGATCAGAAATGATGAATGGTCAAAGAACTTTTGCCAAAATGGTCTAGACCCTAAACACATTATTTTCTCTATTTTTCTCCATAGTAAATTTAAGCACTTGATTAGTGTCTCATCAACAATATCATATCACAATTCACCAGTGGGTTACTACAGAGGTTGTCTGATATGATATCTCAGGAAATAGTGATGTACTACTGAGTTTCTATGACTCCCTTTTATTAATGACTGACTTCTCATCTCATGGTTTGTATATTGAGCATCACGGGTATTGTTAACAGTCCCTGGAACCTGATTTTCACACGGAATCAGAATATGTGCTCTCTGAGAAGGTTAATCACACAAACGCTCTTTGACTTCTTTCTCATGAATGCCACATCCTCCTCAGAACCAAGCCCACGACTGACTGACAAGCCCAATGGAGAAAGAGCAGAAAACAGGAAAACATGTATTACACATTGCCCTGCATTCATCAGACTGCCCTTCAGAAAGGGGAAATAACAAAGAGTGAATGGTGGGAAGTCATTTTATCTGCTAGAAAAATATGCCCTGTTCCCTACTCAAAAAACAAGTGGTTGTGAAGCAACCGCATTATTTAAAGCTACAAGGCAAACAGGAAGAGGCAAACCAAACAGGCAGACCCTGAGAACTTCCCGCAAGTGCTCCCCTCAGCTGGGCTGGTTTGCAGTCTGATGGGCATGCTGACAGGCTCCAGTGGTTGCTGTGAACCCAGAGTATTCTTGACGAGAAAGGAAAGAGGAAAAGAAAGTGCCAGTTCCTCTTTAGCAAGCTATTTGGAAAACATTTGCTAATTCAAAGGAATAATAATGATTTCTAGAACCTACAACCATTAGTGTAAGCATTAACATCTGAGAAAGAAACCCAATGCTAAAATGCAAGCTTGAAGAGTTAGGAATTGCCCAAGAATAGGAGGTAGAAGAAAGTTATCTACAAAACCCAGAAGAAAGGTGGTACTTAAAATTAATTGACAACACAAGTGACTATACTGGCCAAAGAATGATCATTGGAACTTTGAAAGTTTACAGGTTGGGCTCAATGAGTCCCCAGTTTTGAAATATTTGATATGAGCGGACAGATATTCCAGGAACTGTGTAGGATGACACTCTTGGCCTCAGCTCCCCATTTTAGCCACATTTGAAATACCTAGAACTATATCTCAAGACAGCCTCTGAGCTAAGTTGTTATTTTGTTGCTTCACAACTCAACCTCAGTTCTGAGAAGAGAAGTAGATAAATGTTGTGGCCACAAAGCAATTCAGGTATTATTCTTAATCCTTACCATGGTCTAAGAGTTAAGCGTCAATGTCATCATCTTACAAACGAGGGTACTGACACTAGGATAATTGTCCCACCATCAGAGAGTCAGTTACAGCGAAGTCCATCTGATGATATACCCCCTCTTTCTTCTGTACCATGGGATAAAACACATTTAGGGGACAGTAGAGAGATGATGCCCCTAAATCATCATTTCTCATGGCAAAGAAACAGAATTTTCTTTGGGCCAGAGTGAGCAGTCACAGGGGACAAGTCCTACCCTTGGACATAATGAGAAGTTTGAGTCTGCAGCACTCACAGAGCCTAGAGATTCACCAAGAGGTGGGAGCCAAAGACCCTTGCTTTCCAGAGATGGGTTACATAGAAAAATGTGCCACTTGGCTGACAGTGATATTAGTGTATGTTTTCCCATTTCTCTCACTCCTCTGACAAGATGTAGTGTCACTGAGAACCAAATTAACACACCGGGAGGCTTTGTCATTAAAGAAATACAAGCTCGCTTTGATTATTGCTGGCAAGAGAGCAGAGTGTGTGGTGCAAACAGCAATCCTATTCTCAGAACTAATATTCTTGCAGACAGCACAGCTCTGTCTCAGTGTATCTTGAATTGGAAGACGGGGTGTAATTTTTCAAATCTAGAGGGACAAAATGATTTCCAAGCTAGGTACTTAAAGGTATAGGCAGCCATAGATCGCAATGAACACAGCTGTCAATGTTGCCATAATCATAAAAAAAGGGAGAGACAGAAAAAAACATGAGCAAGGAGGGAGAAAATCACAAGAAGTGTTTCTAGCTATGTATGTATGAACTGAATATGCTATTTTTAAGATTAAGCTAGAAAGACACTTAAGTAGAGGGTAAAAATAAAATGTACTTACATGAAAGAAGTTATCAAATATAATCAGGAAATTTACTGGAAAAGCTTTAAGAGTCTTAATTTCATTGTTGTAAATGTTGTTCTTTGCCTTTGCATTCAAATTAAGGTGTTACCATTTTCGTGTTTTTTTTTTAAATTTACTTATATTTGCTGTTTGCTGTTTTGCTGTTTGACTGGAATCTGTTGATTATGGAGAAACTGGTCCTAGACCGGGAATCATATACCCAGCGTGTTTATTTTCCTCATTCATTACCGTTTAATAGATTATTTTTTGGAGCTTCAGTTTTATCACCTGAAATTTGGAAGAATAATGTCTGTATTGACAACTCTACAGAAGATTGTGTATATCAAATGAGAGAATTAATCAGAGAGCACACTGGACATGGATTGCCTGGTCTTCCCAAGGCTGGTAGTGTCTCAATATGCACCACACTATTGAAATCACATTGATACCTGGAGAAAAAGGAAGATCAGTGTGGGATAAAGCGGAAATGTAAAAGGGCTGTCCATTCCCTCAGAAATGGATGGTATGTTTTGTTTTGCCACCTGAAATAGCAAAATCATTGAACTCTTCTGAAACCTAATTCACTGCTTACATCCCAAGACTGGAGGACACATCAGCTGTGCCTACATCACATAAAATAAAGATAAGCAGTTCACATAATTGTCTCAATTAATTGTCCTACAAATCAGTGTGATATTTAGTCTTTAAGGAAATAGGGAATTACACCCATCACAAAGCAGTTTGGATCTGAAAAATAATCTGAAAGGACGTAACCAAAAGCAAAGACTCAGAGGAAGCTTTATGTCCCTAAAATAAAACACTTCAGATTCGTGTGAGAGGAAAAAAAAAAAAAAGATCTCCCACACAGACGACCAAACAATGGGAAACGATGACTATGGAACAAGTTCTTTCCAGTTCTGGAAAGCATAATGGTAATAAGAGTTAACAATTAGTCAATCCCTGTCAACTAGTAGGAGGAGGTATGTGGGGAAGAAGTCAAGCCTAAAAGAATCAGGTCCCAGGACCAAGGTCAGGCAGAATGGGTGGAGAAACATCAACCACAGCAAAATGTAACAAACAGTTGATATTAGTGATATGATTCAGACTTTTAAAAAATAACTTGACAGTTATATTTTATTTTAATCTCCCCAAAACCCTGTGAAAGTGTCAGCCCAGGGCAAAAAAAAAAAAAAAAAAAAAAACACCACACTGTAAGGAAAAAATGTTTTTAAAAGTTTAAGCAATTTTTCCACAGATCCCAGGGATATGACCGACCGAGAGAAACTTTCTTTAAAACAGTTCTTATAATCACAGTCTTCAGTTGAGCTCCATGGGAAAGGCTTAAGTTTAAATTATTACATTGCTGCAAAAACATGAATAGCTGAAAAAGAACTTATGAAAATGATGCTACTGCAACTAACTGATTGATTATGGACTGTCATATGAAAATTTTAGCCATAAAAATGGATTTCTTGGACCATTTTAGCACACATCTATTACCAGATAAATGGTAGAAGTGGGACTCATTTCATATCAACATAGAAGGAACAAGTATTTAGGTAAACTGGCCAATAAATCCAGAATACTGGACAAGAAAACAGCTACAGAGGAATAGGTGTTTCTCTAGCAATATACAACAACTACACATCTTGAGCGCAAAAGCAGCATTCCTTGAACAATATTCCCCTTAATATTCTTATTTCCAACTCATATAATGGATTTGAAATCTAAGTAAAAGTGTGTAAAACTAGAACTTTATTCCTTTATAATTGAAATTAACCCAAACCTCAATTCTCATTTCCAATAATTATGGAAAACTGAGCAACCTGAGTAGAACTAGTCTCTTTCAGTTTATAACACAGTATCAAAGGAATCAACTCTCTGCCTTTACATTCTCTCTGAAATGAACCATCATTATTTCTTGGGAGTGTAAGATCTTCATGTTGGTGAAGTTCAATTGATCATTTTTTTATTTTATGTTTTGTTTGCTTGGTGTCATTGCTAAAAAGTTCTTGTCTACTTCAAGGTCATAAAGACGTTTGCTTCTTAAATATGTTTTTTAAATGTGTTTGATTTTTTCAAATATGTTTGGTTTTCAAAATATGTTTTATTTTTAATTTTAAAAACATAGTTTTATGTCTCAATCTATGATCCAGCTCTAATTAATTTTTGTGTGTGGTGTGAGATAGGGGTCAATGTTCACTTTTTCCTATAAGTTTATCCAACTGGACTTAGAGGCTCGGAAGGGGGAGCATGGCCAGGGGGCTAGTGATAAAAAAAAAACAAAAAAACTACACATTAGATACAATGTACACTACTCTGTTGACAGATCTACTAAAACCTCCGAGTTCACCGCTGTATAATTTATCTATGTAACAAACCACTTGTACCCAATTGACTATGGGTCAATTGATATGTGGGTTTGCATCTAGATTCTCCATTTTGTTTCTTTGTTTTATATATATATTGTTATACATAAAATATATATACATATTTTATGTATAACAAAAAATATATATACAGATATATATAAGATATATATATCTGTTTTACACAAATACCACATGTTCTTAATTACAGTAGCTTTGTAGTAAGATTTTAAATTAAGTGGTTTAAATACACTGTTATTCTTTCCCAATATGTGTTATGAGTTATTCTAGGTCTTTGCAATCCCATATAAATTGTATAATCATCTTTTTATTTTGTAAAAAAAAAATTTAAAGATCTATTAGAATTTTGTTGAAGCTATAAATCAACTACAGGAAATATCTACAATATTGACTCTTCCAATCAATGAACATGGCATATCTCATCATTAGTTTAGCTCTTTAATTCATCTAAGGCATATCTTATAGGCTTCAGTGTAGACATCTTACTTCCCTTTTATTATACATAATCCTGACCATGTATTTATTCATTCATAAATATTTTATATGTGTACATATATATACATACACATATATAATTTTTTTCTAAATCTTATGAGAGAAATTTGCTGATATGATGCCCCTTTAGTGCTACTTTATTTAGAATGCATTTTCTATAGTACAAAGAAATCAAAATATATTGAGAGTATACTTCCTAAATTGCAAATAACTACAAAGTACAAATAATGACAAAGTTAAAATGATGAGTAATACCCTTTTATTCTCAAACTTTCATACATTATTTTAACATTTATTGATGATTCTTATCTAAGCACATTATTACCAGGATTTTTAAAAATACTTTCCCCAAAAGTTCTACTTATCATCTGTTGACGGATTAGTTCCATATAAACTATTCCACCATTACCAGAACCAGAACCCCCAATTACCATTTTAAACATGAATTCTCTTGGTCCAGAATGATTTGTGAAGAAACACATCAGACTGGACATTGTGGCTCACACCTGTAATCCCAGCACTTTAGGAGGTCAAAACAGGAGGAATTGCTTCAGCCTAGGAGATCAAGACTAGCCTCTGCAGCATGGCAAGACCCCATCTCTACAAAAAAATTCAAATATTAGCCAGGTGTGGTGTCATGTACCAGTGGTCTCAGCTACTCAGGAGGCTGAGGTAGGAGGATCAGTTGAGCCCAGGCAGTTGACACCGTAGTAAGATGGTTCATGCCACTGCACTCTAGCCTTGGTGATAGAGTGAGACCCTGGCATGAAAGAAAAAGAAAAAGGAAAGGAAGGAAAAAGAGAAAGAGAGACAGAGAAAGAGAGAGAGAAAAAGAGAAAGACAGAAGGAAAGAAAAGGAAAGGAAGAGAAAGCAAAAGAGAAAGAGAGGGAGAGAGAGAAGGCAAGGCAAGGCAAGGCAAGGCAAGGAAAGGAAAGGGAAGGGAAGGAAAGGGAAAAGAAAACAAAGAATTAAATATGAACATACATAGAGCGGGTTAAATATGAACATAAATTGAAATACATAAATGAAATATACAACAAAAGTGACAGCTAATTAGGAGTGTTGTTAAAACAGAACATAGTTATCGTTTACTATAATGTGTTTTTGCTATTATTATTTGTAATCACTCTGCATTGAGTACGCCCTGTGTACCTGCCATTTGGGTATATAAGGGTTTTAAATACGATTGTTATGATTTTATTTAATTCTTATAATAACCCAATAAGGTAAATGTTGCTGAAACCTTTTGACAAATGAAGACTCAGGGTTAGAGAGAATTAGCAATGTCTTGGGTCAAACATCTAAGTGGCAGAGTCAGTATATCAAACTCAGGTTTGATATAATGTAAGAGTATGAAAGTAACTCACAGCTTAGTTTATTGGAACATTCTCAATTTTCTTAAAACTTAAAGCTGGAAGAACCAGTGTTATATTACTAAGGTATCCAGTTAGCTTATTCCAGGTCACTAAACAGGTAGCTGCATTGGCATTCTGTCTGTGTGGACAGTTTGTTCAAAAAAGGGGCTGAGTGCTATTGTTATGAGAATAAGAAGCCAACAGGAAAGATATATCTGAAGGAAAGGACCAGAAAGGAGAAACATTTAAGTGATTAATGTAAATCAAATTCTTTCAAACAAACCCTTCTCTTGAAGGATTAATTTTTTTAGAACATAATACATCTTGTCTTCTCCATTGGGCTAGGTCATGCATGCCAGGGGTTAAAAAGACTGTTTTCTGTCTCATCATTCCTTAGATATTTACTTCTATAATTAGTTCAAGACATTGATGCGAGCCTGACTAAGATAATTGAAGAGGAAAAAATATATTTACACTAGATTTCCAAAGGACTTAGCCAATGCCTAATTTTATCAAGAACCAATTATATACTTATAGGGCTGGAAATACTGTAATTTATAGACCTTACCACTAAAAGGCTTTCAGTCCAATGGACCTGATACAGAAACAGTAAATGCTTACTCATAGTAAAGAACATAGGAAAATAAGTAACAGTTACCACCTGGAAATATACAGTAAATTAAATGTGTTATACATGCAAGGAGAGCTAGAAATGAGGAGAAAGCAGGTGCAATGTGGCTTGGAAACATTTCACAGTAGATTTGGCACCACAGTATTGAATAGTTCATCAGCAGCAGTCATCATTATGTCTAAAACAGAAAAGATGAAGTGTAACCCACATATATTACAGAAAGTTGGGCTGCCATTTATCCCTTTTTCTGCTAGTCAAGAAAGCACACAACAAATTGTACAAAAGTACGATAGTTGTTTTTACAGAAGCAACCCTGAAATGCTCTATTGTGTAAAAGAAATATCATCCATATACCAAAGCATTTAACTCTTTTCAGTGACAGTTGACTTATGACACACCTCGTAGTTCCTCTACCTGCCACAACATTGTGGTTAAGAACAGCTGGCCTAATGACCTCTAACAATTCTTCTACTTTGAGCATTCCCTAAATCTTAGATCAAATGTTGATTAGAAGCTTGATTCTATGAACATGCCATGTAAAGTCATTTATTTAGAGAATAGTTGAGACAGACTTCACTATTGCCTTTTAGAATTGAGCATTCATTAGCTCAAGAAGGCATTTGAAAATTGAAGAATTTCTTGGTAGTAAAATGAAAACAGAAATTGGTATCAAGAGAAGAAACAAAAAGATTGCCAGAATCTTAGAAGTCCCTCTTTGTAGACAGGATCTCTTGGGCTAGGATCGCAGCTCAGAGAAATGAAGGATACCAGACTAAGCTCAGCCTCTTTGTCCAACATGGTAAACCACAAAAGAGTGATAACAATATGCCCCTAGGTAAAAGAATCAGCTATGGTGTTCCCCATGAACAGTATGATAGTGACAGTGAGAGTTAAATGGGATGGAACTGGTGAGGGAGAAGAATCATAAGGTATATAACCCCAGAAAGGCTATTTTCTGTTCAAGCTTCAACTACAGTTCTGCAACCATGAATATTAAATTCTTTATGACAAAGGTAACCATTACATTAAGGAAACAAGATGTACAAAGTGTAATTGGAAGTCAACGTACTTTTTTCTCTCCCATCCCCAGCCCCACCCTCACTCCATCACTCTCATCCAGTCTCTCTAAATCTGGGGGAAGGGGATTTACTGATTATTCTTATGTTATAAAAATTATACAACACAAAATAGTCTGCATAATTAAAATCCCCAATCTCATATTAAAAAAAAAACTCAAAACTGGCTTTAAAATGAAAACTTTCCCTTCCATTTCAGAGTGCTGCACACATGAATCTTGAAGTTGAGGAAGCAGATGTGATCAGCTTCTTTAGCTTTGCAGTGGGTCTCCTCAAACCTCTTCTCACTTAGCTCAAGTGGAGAGACACCAATACCTACCTCGAAAAATTTACCCTCAAATCATCAACTCCCAAATCTTTTGCAATTTTTGCATGTGTGGGAGGATTAAGAATTGTGCAATTAATTGGTTTTTGACAATTTAAAAATTTTGCATCCTCTGTCACCTAACTAATGTCTATTGAATATTTGTGTTTTGCATATACTGTGTTAGTTCAATGTATCTAAGAGACAGGAGGCAGATACTCTCTTCAGGATGAGTGCCATAAAAGTGAAACAAAAATTTCACCAGAGAAGGAGATCACTGGTCACTGGGACTGTCTGGAAAGTTTTCAGAGAGGGCATGATATATGTGTTGTAACTTAAGAGAGATGGATGGATTTCCAACAGGCAGAAGTGAGGGATAAATTTCTTCATATTTACTGAAAAAAGTATAACTATAATCAATTGGTCAAATTGTAAAGGTGCCAGATTTAAAAAAAAATGTTTACTTGTACTATATGGAATGTATTTAATTTAGTACATTTTACTATATGTCTGTCTGATTCAATTGATCTATAAGTTGTTAAGAAGATAGCAACTGAATTGGGTATTTGCCTTTTTGGGCTACTCAGTATTGGAACTCACTCCCTTGGAGGACAGATATGTTTTCCCTAACTCCTGGCAGCTAGACAACAGGCACTTCATTGAAACTCAATCAATTGCATATTTTCCCTGGGACTTTAATTGGGAGCAAATAAAGCAAAGACACAGGAAGCAAATTGGAATGCCTCTAACTGTGGTGACGGCATGCATCTCCCAGCAACCATGTCAGTGGCGACTTCTAATACCCAGACCTAGTATTGTAGGTCAGATTCTTTTTGTAGCATCTTCTTAGATGTAATTCAGGCACACACACTAGCCTACTTCAGCTTCTGCTCATTTTCTGAGGCCAGTTCTTTACTCTTCCCAATTATTCTTGGAGTTATCCAGTATTCTTCCAATAAATTCCTTTTCTGCTTAATTTATTCAGGCTTTGTCTCTGTTGTTTGCGACCAAGGACCCTGACTAAAAAAATGTGTCTTGTTTTCTTGTTCTCTTTTATTGACATAATAAGCACTCAATCGTTGGCCTGAATGGAATTGAAATGTCCGTTGCCAGATTTTGAAAGGCTTTAAGTTTTAAGTTGACGATTTTGTCTTTTATGCAAAGGACTGGTGTGAAAAAAATTTTGTTAATGTCATTCTCAGTATTCTCCCTCTTAAAATCTCACCTATTTCCATGGGTTCTAAGGTTACAGTTCACATTTCAACTTCTTCATGAATATTTTCATTTGGATACACTGCCAGCATTTCAAGCATATCATTTAACAATTAAAATTTTTAATTTATATCCCAAATCAGTTCCTTTTTTAAACTTCCTTATTTTTCTTAACTTTATAACAAGGTCCACAGCCTTGGATATCCCTACACACAACCACCCCCTCCCCGCCCCTCCCTACACACACACTTTGACTCCTTTTTCTCCTCGTGGCCTCTCACCAATTCCAACTAAATTATAGCTCAGCAACTTATTAATATCACTAAAATCCTAGGTTGGAATATCAGTCTCCTTGACTTTACAATTCTTATATTCTTCTGGCAATTATTCTTTCTAGGTTGCCCTAGGGGGATGTCCAGAAGTGATTAGGTAAAAGCAAAAGTAACTAAAGAGAAGGACTTAGGCTAATATTACACATCTATCAAGAAGGATTAGAACTGACCATGAGAAGAGACAACTTGAATTTCAAAGATGACCTGGAAAAAGAGATCTCAGTAGAGTTGTGGTAATGAATATGAGACAGTAAGTGTTTGTAAAAGGGTGGGATGAAAGTTGGGTCTGTAAAAGCAGATGGTTTCTTGAGAATATGAAGAGAAAGCCATAGCAGGAAGGGGCAATAGGTGTGGGAGAAAGCTGTACATATGTAGTTATTACAAAACATGACAATTAGAACCAAACGGCCTAGATTCACATCTCAGAGCCATTATATCCCACCAGTTCCCCGACCTTAGGCATTCAAATATTACCTCTCCCTGCTTCCATTTCTTCGTCTCTAAAATGCAGCTAATAGTATCTGTCCCAGTGACGATTAAATGAGTCTGTACATCTAAAGCACTTCTGAGAGAGCCAGTAAATCAGTAAGACATCAGCAAGCATTAGTTCCAAAGGGTAATTTCCTTCTTTTTTCCACATTATGAAAGACAAAAGCTTATTTTAAGACATATGTTTTTAAATAAGAAGATAGGTTTTAAAATGGAAAAGAGAGAAGAAAATTTAGCAGAGGTAGATCTGTGAGACAGGGAGAGGACAATATATACCAGGATTTATAAGCTTGGCCTTTCACACAGAGATGACTCGTTGGGCAGGGAGGAAAGCAGCTCAGAGAATATTTCCATAATTCTTCAGTGAACAGGAGGATGTGATGAAAAAGTTGTACTGAGCAATCCACGTGTTGTTCTGCACTGGGAGAGGGAGTAGGGGACTGTCTAGGGGTTGAACTGCAGAGAGAAGGATTTTTACAAACTTTGCTGGGATATGTAGTAACCACTTTGGTCTCATCCCAAGTAAGAGAGACTTTGCTGCTGATCTTACTCCTGGACCAGACATCTTTTCAGCATTTAGGTCCTCCCCAGTCCATAAATGCAATAGGCATGCCAACTCATCAGATCCAGAAAATGAGCTGCCATAACTTGACACTTGCCCCTTTTTGTCAAATGCATAGTACACACTGTGTAGTTAACAGAGGGAGAGGATAAGGGGTAAGTTTTAAACATACATTTACATGGCTTTACTTTCTAGAAAATGTCTCATATAATTTTTATTTAAAACCTATGGGGCTTTCCTCAATGTGGTTTGGAAACACTTATGCATCCCTGATAGGTATGTATGTTGGAGAATTACATCACATTACACACAGATGTATCCTTTGTCTGCTCTGGGGCCGTCTGTGCTTTTATCCATCCCACCAAGGAACCATGCCAAGAAACTTCTGAGAAGTAGACAGGCCATGGGCCTTTAAAGGAGGGGTGCTGTTTCCTCTTGTTCATTCCTAGTCCACAAGTTAGACTCAAGTCTTCTGTGGGTCTTGGGACCAATTCAGTTCCCAATGTCAGCATCTTAGCCACCACTCATTCTTCTGTAGAGAGGGGCTGCTGAAAGGGTGGAAATCCGAAAACACTAAAAACAATGCCTTATGAGTGAGAAAACTTACAACCTCTTAGCAAGCTTTGGCATCTCTCTATCTCATTTCCTTCTAACAATAATCCAGCTGGTTGGGAGAGATAGATATCATAAGCCCCATTTTATAAATAAATAACTGAGGCACAGAAACTCATAAGTAAATCCTCTCATGATTTCCGTCATGCTTTATCACAATCCCTGTGAACTCAGTTTCTACTTCTACAATCAAAACACAACAGGAAAATTCACTACCTACTAAAATATCTTGATAACTATACAGGCAGGGATTGTAACTGAATAATCTCTGTATTCTCAGCATCTAACCCAATACCTGGCATGGGATACTCACTCGATGAGATATCAAATATCTAAATATATCAAACTAAACCGAATGAAGTACTATATTATCTACTTCCTTGAGCTGTTCTTGTTATTCTCACCTTTGCTGAAATGAACAGACTCAATTTCACTGTATTATATAAACCCAAGGGCTACCAAGAGAAATATTGACCCAACAGTAATAATAGGTAACTTTATTTCAAAAACTTATTCATTCCCTGACTAAGTCTACAACTATTTCTCTAAGAATGGGTAAAATACACAGAATATATTCCCTTTACAGATTTCCCCAAGAATAGGAATCATGTCATCTACTTCTTTCTGTATCTCAACACATTGCACAAACTTCTGCAAATATTTAGGACAAAAGAAGTTTCAGGCAACTGTATTTGGGATTCTGAACACTATTCTCTTAATGACATAGAATTCAATCAAATCATAAAACTATAAATAATTTCTGGGCAAAGAAAATGAGCACGGTTTTGCACTGCGTTCTGTATGAGATACAAGATCTTTATACAAAGTATTTTCTCTCGGTGTGCTTACTTGTTAAATCATGTTAAAAAATAAAAGATGAAAAAATAAGTACAGGTATGGCTTAAAAAGATTATAGGAGTTCAGGAAAAAAAGATTCACATAGTACATTAGTCAGGTCTTCATTGAAAAGGTGAAGCTTGAGACTCATCAAAAAGGATGCTACATCAAGGCTATTGCCCTCAAGCTACATTCCTTATCAGCCATCTGCAGCCTGGAGGTGTACGTCCCCTGATTGAGATGATAAGCCTGGGCTTATATGATGGCAGATAGGATTGTTTTGCACAACATAGCTCCATCTTCAGATTTCTTATTTGGTGGTAAATTTCTGCTTTTGTTTGCATTTTTGCTTTGTGAAAATCCTCCATCAACATCACCATCTGAGTCCGATAATCAAGATATAAAAAGGAAATGATTTTAAATATATGAAGATTTAATTAAGAGCACCCAAGCCTGTCAAGGTGAAAGTGACCACAGAAAGTGATTAGGAGGGCCATAGTGACACAAACTCAAAAAAGCCTATCACATACTCACACAAAAACTACACAGACCCATGGCATCCAGACACACAAACTCACACACACAAACCAATGCACGCATATAAATACTCCAAAGCCAACCTGTTTGCCATTCTTGTGCGAGGTGGGAAACTGCAATATCCCCTAAAAAGTTAATGTTTCTCATTAGAAAATCTCTTATTTCACTTCAACCTAGTTTCAGATTTTTGTCTCTAAGGTCACTAAGGGTCTCAGCTTAAAGTCATTTCTCCAATTGTTTGTGGCATCTTTTTTTTAATTCTTCCCCCTCTTCCTATTAGCAGTCAATTAACTGTAAATTAGAAAATATTAAGTTACATTTGAATTATTTTGAACAAATGCAAACACACTATAGAGTTTGACAATTCACCCATAATTATCACATTAAACATTTTTTTTGCAAATTTCAGAGCTACAAAAGTACTAATTAGGGAGATGTGATGTTTTTAGTGATCTCAGGTATTTAAGGGAACAACACATGCATATGAGGCTGTAGATACTCTAATTCTTTCTTGGTTCTCTCAGTTATAAAAGCTTAACCTTTATAATAAGTTCTCCTCTTAAACATAAACTTGAGAAACAGAAGAAAATCCACTACTAGGAACATCCTTCACCACCACACAAGCTCAGTTTCCAGAGGGCAAAACAAAAGGCACATTATATATCTTCAGCTGCATGGCCCAAAGGTACCTGACTGGAACTGGGAGCCCCTCCAGCCCAGTCAGAAGGAAAATATTACCCTTCTATTTAACAAGGCAGTGCTGAAGGATTAATCATTAAATAAATAGCAACAAGCCAGGAGATTTACAGGAGGGACAGAACCCCACCCCGTGTTCTCAATTTTTCTGGGATTCAGGATGGAAATTATTACAAGAATAGCTTGGAAGGGGCTTCACTAACAATCACCTTCCAAGGCAAGATGGAACAATGCGTGCAACCTCAAGTAGGACCCAGACAAGAGGGAAGTTCATCACCCAAGCCCTCTGGGGAGCATAGGTTCCTTTTGTCTAACAGCTGGCATCCATGCACAGGATTGATCAAACCTGGAGAATGTGCAAAGCCTGGCCATGTGTTGCTGTGTGACTTTAAGCAAGTCATTTAACCTTTTTGGACTTTGTCTTTCTCAATTTGAAGCAGATATGCTACCCATATTATAAAGTACACCATAACTAGTCATACATAGGAAATAAAAATCTTGTCACTTGGGTTGTTTACGTCTCTTCAGGCCTCCCTCCTACAAGGACAGATCCAAATAAGTCCTGACTCTCTTTAGAAAAAATATTTCTGTAATCTGAGCCAGGAGACCAGAAGCTTTGTCTCAACAAAATGGGGCATATGCCTTCTCTTAGAAAGTAGATCACAGTTCTAAGACTGCTTCATGAATGACCTCACCTTTGGGTTGTAACATGTTTGGTCTATTCTATGTGACTAGATGGTGTTGAAAAGATATAGACATTTCATGAAATATGTTATCTCAAAAGTACATCCCTATTAAAAGAGATTGAACAAGAGTCTTTATCTGTGATTAGATTTATTCTGTCTCCTGTTATAATTTGTATGTATTAACTCAACAAAAAATATTTACCAGACATCTAAAGTGTGCTAAAACCAGTGTTTAATGTTCAATAAAATGTAAGAAAATGATGGGACACAATCTCTGTATATATGGCAATTCATAATACAGTCAGGGTACAGTAAGAAGAGAAAAAGATAGCACAAATGAAATATGTAAATAAAAATATAAGCAGCATTTGGAAGGAGACCTGAAAGCTTCATTTCCACTGTAGCTGGGACAGACCTGTGATGTTGTTTTCCTGAGTCCAGGGTGACCTGGCAGGAAAGGACAGTGATGATAGCTCCTGGGTGGTGGCACCCTGGTATTGTGCTAGGGGCCAAGCTGCCAAAGAGCATCACTTGGGGTGTCAAGCAGGGAGTAAAGTAGATTTAGACATGTACAGGGACTCATTTCCTCAAGAATGCATTGGAAGGTCAGGTGAGCCAAGCCACAGACTATGGCTTGATCTGCAATTCCAGGCTTCAATCCTGTGCTCCAGATCAGAGAAGGCCTGATGGAGAGTTATCACAAGGGGTCCTTGCTATGAAGTACCCATCAAGAGGACTTCTCACTGTTTTTGAAAGTTTCTGAGGTCTCCTTTGCACAATGTCAACTGTTTAATGTGTAACTAAATTGCCATAGCATGGTGAAAGACAATATCTTTAATGGTACGCGGGTACAGCACAGCCCATAACGATATCATCCCTATGAGCAACAGAAAAAGAAAGGGGTAGGTGTTCTCTGTCACTGAGAAACTCTACTTCAGGTTTATGAAAGGGGCACTATAGTAGTCCCAAACCCTGTACAATCTACATCATGGCAGGGATGATAAATGATAATTCTCCAGGATTGGAGAAAAAAGAAAAAAGAAAGAGGACAGATTGTGCTGAAGGATTTGATCTCAAAGGGCAGACCAATAAGAATCCACTTTAGTTGACTCTCCCTCCATGCTCAACCTCTATGCTTTGGACAAGAATAGCCTCATTTTTTCTATCCTCATGGACTTCAGTGTCTCCATTTCCTCCCTCTTTTGACTCTGCTTGTTGTGAGAGCAATGAATCTTCCTGAATGGGGTGGATGGTATGGGAAAGAAACCAAGCATTGTTGATTAGGGATTTTCATGATGATTAACAAAACAACAACAAAAATCAAACAAAGGCAATTCAAGGAAGTTGTTATATGATTATTATATGAATGACAGAATGTGATTAAGTGTTTGATGAGAAGATTAAATAATGCGTTTTCTGTATGTTTATTGTGGCACTATTCACAATAGCAAAGGCTTGGAACCAACCCAAATGTCCATCAATGATAGAATAGATTAAGAAGATGTGGCACATATACACCATGGAATACTATGCAGCCATAAAAAAGGATGAGTTCATGTCCTTTGTGGGGACATGGATGAAGCTGGAAACCATCATTCTCAGCAAACTATCACAAGGACAAAAAACCAGACATCACATGTTCTCACTTATAGGTGGGAATTGAACAATGAGAACACTTGGACACAGGAAGGGGAACATCACACACCGGGGCCTGTCATGGGGTGGGGGGAGGGGAGGGATAGCATTAGGAGATATACCTAATGTAAATGACAAGTTAATGGGTGCAGCACACCAACATGGTGCATATATACATATGTAACAAACCTGCACATTGTGCACATGTACCCTAGAACTTAAAGTATAAAAAAAAAATTACCAAAAAAAAAAAAATAATAATGTGTGTTCAAAGGTGTCCCAAAAATGCAATAGTGACATGATCTGGAATCAAAAGATAAAGTTCCATAGAGGAAAAGAGAGACGAAAATGCAGTTTTGAAGGATGAGAAAGAGCATAATAAATTGAGAGCATGATAGCATGTATGAGGACATTTCCAGTGAGGAGAACAGTTTTCCAGCTTAAGCAAAGCTGTAAAGACGGAATGAGTTTCATGTTTGTCAGAGAATAGTAGCCAAAATGATCTCCTTTCTTTCAGGGTATAATCTTTTGGGGTACAGTCTCTGATTTCTGGACTCCAGCCTTCTGACTCCTTTCCCTCTTGTCTTGTTCCCTCTCACTCCCATATCCATGTCATGCTGGCAGGGAGGCTTCATAGAATACTTAAACCAGGATGGCCCTTTTATGCTTGTATGTAACAGTCATCATATACTCGTCCAAGATTCACTTAAAAAATCTGTCCTAAACCTTATGCTAAACCTTATGTCTGCCATTTCTACAGGCATATATCCCAAAAAGTGCCTAGCACAGAGTAAATTTTAAATTAATTAAATTATTATCAGATTCTTGAGAATGAGATCTGGCTTCAAGGAGTAACATTACTGATACAAGATGAAATAACATGGTTCAAGCTCTCCATTCAGGACCTAGTGTTGGTAAGAAAAGGCTTGCATAAAAGGAATGACAAGGTAATGTTATGAAGAGTTTAATAGACACATATGGTGCTATCAAAAGCATGAAAGGGGGCATCAACACTGCTGGGAGGGTCAGGGCAGGCTTCACAGAGGAGGTGAGCTCTTTGCTGAATCTTAAAGGATAGGGGGAGGACTCACTCTTTAGCTAGCAGAGAGTAAAGCAGAGGATTTGAAATATGAGTAGTGTAGGGAGCAGTAGATTAAATTGGAGCTTAGAGATGCTTTGAATTTCAACCTTTGTTTTATCTACAGAGAGTCACAGCCGGAGCATATTGTCACAAGTTGAAGTCTAAATTGCTTTAGATCACAGGTTCCCAAAGGGTAAGGTCCATGTCTTTGGTGTATTCTCTCAGAACTTCATGCCTCCTGCACGGTGGGTGTTCAAATAAATATTTAATAATAATGAGTTGATTAATTGAGGGCACTCATGTTCCATATGCATGGGTAGAGCCCTCTTTTCACTTTAATTACTATTGCTTTAATCATCATTAAATGCATTTCTTAGATAGCAATTTGGTTCATTGTTAAACGTTCTGGCTGCCTAAGTTTCTAGCCCTAAGGTAAATAGTAGTATCAGAGAATAACCCTGTTCTTACTTCTAGTAAATGATTTTATGACACTGTCTATATGAACCTGAAGCAGAATTCTAGAAAGACACTTATCAAGAGATTACACCTGGAAGAATGTTGGAGAGGACTTGCGATGTTGGGAAATAAAGGGAATTCCCTAGAAGGAACTGGGAATCCAGTGAGGAGTTTCTCACATAGCAGAGGCAGAAATAAAATCAGAAAGAGGTCTTCCAACAAGTGTGGCAAAAAATATGTGGGTTCCTGACTTGATGATGCAATCCGGGGAGGAAACTATGAGTAGCCATAGCAACTGGTCAACTGGTGAGTGTGCTTCAGACCCAAGGGACCCAAAAGGGTGAAAAGTAGAAACACACCTGTATGTGTGAGCATCTCTGCCAGCCAGATCATCAATGATCAAACTGCCCCAGGTTGTAAAAGGCCAATCTCACCTCAGCTGAATAAAGGCTAAAATGAATTCAAGACTCTTAGGCCAGGAGAAGTCTGGAGAGCAGTGAACTCCAATGCAGAGGAGGTAGCATCATTTCCCGCAGCAAAGCTATGCCCAATAATGGAGCAGAAGCAAAGAGAAGGTTAGAGTTGAGGAGGAGAAAAGGAGAACAGAGGTTAGAACACTTACAGCTTTTTCATATGCACAAGTGGAGAAAGCATTTATGAAAGCTTCTTGCTTGACCAATTTACTGCCCCAGACCTAAGGGCCCAGCATGGAGCAGGCAATCACTGCAGATCAAATACAAGACTGGGGCTTTTGGGCAATCATCCTAGAGGATCCTAATCAGTGTTAAATATTGTTTCTCTTTTTCCATTCTTGCCACAGTAGAGCCTATTATGCATAAAACATCCAGAGTGATATTTTTTAAATACAATTCAGATTGTATCATTCTCCTGTGTAAAACTCCCCAATGGCTCCCCATAGTATAGCTCTATGATTATCGTAGTGCAGAGGTCTCAAACTCAAAAGTCTAGAGGGACTAGATTGTAAGTGTTAAAAACGCATTATTAGATTAGAGGGGCCTCTCAGAATGCAAGTATGCGTGAATTTAAAGAGCACTGTTGCTGCTTCCCCCTTTCATGTGTTGCCATGTGAAATTATGAACCCATCATTGCTAGAATTAATTTTTAAACACAACGTGGATATCTAAATTTTATGTGAAATCTAATTTTAAATGTTGGATCAAATTTATAAAATACAGTTCATGCTAAGCAAAATGTGTCCGCATAAGTGTTCTGTCTACTAGCTGCCAACTGGGCTCCTCTGGGATAGGGATAAGGCCAGTCTAGAATTGGTGTCAGATAAAGTTATCTCATGATTGCTGACATAGGGGTTAAAATTGTACCAAACGCAATGAGTGTTATGAGAAGCAAATGGCCAGATCAAAGGGCTAAACTTATATCTGCGCAGTCTAAAGAGGGGCCTCAAAGACTGAGGATAAGAGATTAAGACAGGAGAGCTCACTAGAACCCACGCTATGTAACCACAGCAGAGAGGTCCATAGAGCTATTGATGCCTCAGTAACTTTCTGAAGCAACAAGCCAAGCTTATAAGATTGCCTTACCATGTATGGTCTCTAACTAGACAATTTCATCTTCTGTATTTATGTATGAAGAGGCAACAGAATGCAGAAGGGGTAAGAACATACTGTTGGCTAAATGCTCAAAACAACATCCATCTCTTCAGAGGTCTGAGTGGGCTTGTGGTTCATAGAGAGCACAGCCTTACTGAGTGGGGTGCAAAAGTATATTTCTTGGTGATTATTCCCAAAAGTAACCTGTAGAATTGGGGAAATAAGACATGGGCTTAATTCAGTTGGAGATAATACACTAAAGAGTACCTGAAGCAAACCACAGATCAGAGGCATTTCAATCAGCAAAGGGGAAGTTCAGAATCTCAGAGAGGAAGAGAGTGGGTAGGTGTTATCAAAAAAGGTTTTAGAGAGAAGGCAGGACATGAGATAAAGAATAGATTGATGAAGTTTTTATTACTTCATTAATTCAAAAAATGTTTATAGAATGCTAGGCATAGTTTTAAACATTGGCATTGGGGATACAAGAGAAAAGAAAGCAATGACCCTGATGGAGCTTATTCTGGTTGACAAATAATTTCTGCTAGTTAGAAAATGAAAGAGAGAAATAAGACTAGTGTGGTTAGGAGTTGGGCATCTCTTCAGAGGTGGCACCTGATCTATATCCTGATAGACAGAAAGGAGCCAGACAGATAAAGGTGTCAGGAGAAAGCATCTCAGGCAGAGACAATAAGAGGCATATGGTGGCAATGAGCCTAGTGTGTTCAAGAGAATAAGTTATATATGGTAGTAATGAGCCTAGTGTGTTCAAGAGAATAAGAGGTATCTGGTAGCAATGAGCCTAGTGTGTTCAAGAAAGAGGCTGGATGGAGGTAGTGCCATGAGATGAGAGATAGTTGGCAAGGGTCTTGCAGATTCTAGACACAGGGAAAGAATTTCAATTTTGTTGTATTTTTAATGTGCAGCCATTGGAGTGTTTTAGGCAGGAGAATAATATGATATGGACAGTACCTTTAAAGATCATACTAGCCATTATGTGCAAAAGAGAATTTAAGGACAAAGAATAGAAGGGCATAGACCTTCTAGAAAGTGAATGCAGGCCGGGTGTAGAGGTTCACACCTATAATCCCAGCACTTTGGGAGGCGAAGTCGGGCAGATCACAAGGTCAAGAGTTTGAGACCAGCCTGGCCAATATGGTGAAATCCCATCTCTACTAAAAATACAAAAAAAATTAGCCAGGCTTGGTGGTGCATGCCTGTAATCCCAGCTGCTCGGGAGGCTGAGGCAGGAGAATTGTTTGAACCTGGGAACCTGGGAGGCAGAAACTGCAATGAGCTGAGATTGCACCACTGCACTGCAGCCTGAGCAACAGAGTGAGACTCTGCCTCAAAAAAAAAAAAAAAAAAAGTGAATGCGATAGAGCAGGCAAGAGATTAAAGTGTCTCAAGTGGTGTTTAGCAGTGCTGAGTTGCTCCAAGTATTGAAGCTGAAGCTGATAAATAAGAAAGGACCATGAAATACAGTATTTTGAAAGTTGGAGGCAAATTAATCCAACTTTTAAAGAGAGCACTGAGATTTCTTACCATAGGACTGATGTGACAGTAGAAGAATAATTTATTTTCTTAGTTGTTTATCACCTGTTTTTCTCTGTAAACTTCATGAGGAATTTGGTCTTACTCTTCAGGACCCCATCAACTTTACTACCATCACCGCAAGACAATGAAGCATCCTGAAGGCAAACACCATGCTAATTTCACTTTGAACACAGTTATTAGCATACAGTATGCTCAATAAGTGATTAATGAATGTAATGAGCATATAAATGGAAGAACAATGTATTTGATGAAATAAATAAGATTTAACGGAAAGATATTAGAAGAATAACAAGCAATGAAGTTGCTACAATAATGCAGATTTGAAATTAAGGGACTATACAAAGGAAAGAAGGAATGAAAGAGAAATGCAATCTGCATTTTTAAGGAAATCAATAGAATGTGGTAATAGTGGTGGCCTATTGATCATAAAGGATAAAATTGAGAAGGAAATTAAATATGATAGATTAGTATGTCACATCTATTTCACCCTCAACTCGCATCTCCTGTCCAGTGTGCTAACCTCATCTGCAAAGTTGGGAAAAATGAAAAACACATTTCCCCAGGGACTCTTGTAGTTAGGATTCTTGATGTGATATAGGTTTGGACAATTTTATGCATATTCATGATATTTTATTTTTCTATTTTATTTATGTAGTTTGTTTGTTTGTTTGTTTTTGAGACAGAGTCTCACTCTGTCACCCAGGCTGGAGTGCAGTGGCACCATCTCGGCTCACTGCAACCTCCGTCTCCCTGGCTCCAGCAATTCTCCTGCCTCAGTCTCCCAAGTAGCTGGGCTTATAGGTGTGCACCACCATACCCGTCTAATTTTTGTATTTTTGTAGTACAGATGGGATTTCATCATGTTGGCCAGACTGGTCTTCAACTCCTGACCTCAAGTGATCAACCTGTCTGGGCCTCCCAGAGTACTGAGATTACAGGTGTGAACCCCCATTCCTAACCCATTTGCATGCTGTTTAAAGGAAGAATTGAAGTGGAGACTGCACTACCTGCCACTGCTATTTTGCTGGCAAGCACGGCCATTGAGATGTTCGGGTTTTAATGGTAGCATTTAGCAGATGAGAGGGTCCAGTCAGGCCGGCGCGGTGGCTCACGCCTGTAATCCCAGCATTTTGGGAGGCCAAGGTGGGCAGATCAGGAGGTCAGGAGATCAAGACCATCCTGGCTAACACGGTGAAACCCTGTCTCTCCTAAAAATACAAAAAATTAGCCAGGCATGGTGGCAGGCGCCTGTGGTCCCAGCTACTCAGGAGGCGGAGGCTGAGGCAGAATGGCGTGAACCCGGGAGGTGGAGCTTGCAGGGAGCCAAGATCGTGCCACTGCACTCCAGCCAGGGTGACAGAGCTAGACTCCATCTCAAAAAAAAAAAAGAAAGAAAAGAAAAGAAAGAAAAATAAATTCAGAAAGCAGGCTCCCATTTTGCTGATGCAGATTATAGCAGGTTCATAGGACTGACAACAATAATGGCTTCTTAATTATAGCACTTTGCTGGTGTTGACCACTTTCTGTTTGGTAGCATTGGCTACCATGAAGAATCTGCAGCTTCCTTGGTGGCAAGATACAGTATGGCAGACTTGGGAGTTATTTCTGAAAGTTTAACATACATTTTGTTTCTTCCACCCTCTGAGAGATTTTATAAGTTATTTAATATTCTCATAATTGGATCCTTATGGCTTAAATTAGCCAGAGTAGGTACTGTTTTTTAGAATTGAACTGTGGGAGATAAATAACTATTTCTGGATTCGAACCTGAGGGACTGGAACAGTGGTGGACACAAAAGAAAGAAAAAGTAAGGAAGATGAGAAGAGGATAGAGCCTGAAAGAGAAAGAGAAGACGTTTTCTTGCCTTATGGAGAAATTGAAATAGGCAGTATGATAAGAGGGAAGCAGAGCCAAAACAGGATTGAAAAACTTCAGTATATCCACAAAGCAACAAGCAAATATCAATAAACACACACCCTGGGACTTGAACACAGAAGCCCTGAGTAACCTGAATTATCAGGAAGCCTTTGGAAGCAGGCAGCACCCTGTTAGGAGGAGAGAGTTTCCAACATGATTGCTGAAAACAGAAAGATTCCTTGGAAAGCAGTTCCATGACAGTTTAGATGAATTCAAATGGTCTGTGTACATGTTTTGGACATTGTCACAAACAGGAAACATGGGATTGAGCCATTGGATACAGTGCCTGCCTTGCTTGTCAGCCAGGGCCACAGGGGCCAGTGCCAGCGTAATGCAGCAGAAACGCACAGAAACACTTGGGTGCCAACAAAACACAGAGCATCCTGGAGGCTGCTCTTAGACAACAGCGGGACAAAAATGCCTTCCCCACAGAATTTGAATGGTCAAAGAAAATCCCATAGTGTGAGGTACTGGAAATTGTTTTCTTAATGGAACATCAGAATGATTTACATAGTAATGGAACTGTCTAAAGTTTAGCAATGTCCTGGGTTTCCAGACTGCTCTTGCCAACGTTAGACCAAAGATTATACAGGGAAGGTTATGATAGATGTGAAATAGAAGAAAGGGAGAAACGAACATGACTATGAATCCATGGGTGTGTTTTGCAAGTGTTTATAATGTTTCATTTTATTTATTTGCTCATGTATTTGTTCTTTTGCTTTGTTTTTGCTCTGACCCATTCCACAAAACACTTAGGCAAGAGTTATTTGTGACATATTTAGTGCTTTTTACACTTTTATTTTTTGAAGTATGTGTTGGTAATCATTACCTTGATAATATATACAATCTGTTTCCTATCCTGCATCCTGTCGATGCTCCTTCTCTAGTGAATTTGTAAAGAACTTTTGATGAAAGCAAACAAAATATGCAATCATCAACATGCTTAACACTCACAGCCATCATTCTCATATGGAAAATTGTTTAAATCACCCATTCAAACATGTTCATTGTGGCAATCACACCACCTCCATAAATTGTGTTGTGAAAGAGAAAACACACACACTCTCCCGCTGATGTTCCTGCCTACAATAACTCAAAGGCAAAAGCTAAAGGCTACAATTTGCTGTCAGGCTGTCAAGTTCTGGACCCACTGGGCATGTCGATTTCAATTTTCCTTTCTGCAGATGCAATATCTGGCATCTTGGGGCTACAGAGACTTCTAAGTAGGAGATAACTACAATATTCTAAAAAGGAAGGGGAAAAAGAAGAGATTAACTCTCACAGCTTCCCAATGCATGTTAGCATAAAAACACAACAGTACTCTTTATAATTTTCATTTTAGAGGTTATGAAAGGCAGTTTAAACGTGGCTTGTAAACTTCACCTGAATTATTCCGCAGTGTGTATCGCAGTATTCTGCACCACGTGGGTCCTGTTCACCTATTATCACAGAAGTTTAGAGGTGGAAGGGACAATAAATGTTTGACAAGGTGTTAACAGTCCGTATCTCCATGTCTTCCATTCACGTGGCTCACCATCCACATATTCAAGAAGTACTTTTATCTTTCAAAACAGTTCGGTGATAAGAAAAGAAAATGCATCGTGTGAATGCACAAAGAAAAGTGCATTGTGATGTCACAATGGAGCAGCTTTGATTCTCTTTCCTCTGAACACTAGAGAGGCCATGTCAAAGCTAGACCCTGGGAGTCCAAGCACCTCTGCAAATCCACTTCTCACAAACATGATAATTATGATGGTAGGTAATGTTATCGGTCGATTTGTGTCCCTCCAAGCTTCATATATTGAAGTTCAGCCCCAGGATCTCATAATGTGATATTATTTGGAAATAGGGCCATTGCAGATATAACTAGTTCAAAGGAAGTCATACAGAAGTAGGGTGGGTCCTAATCCAATACGACTGATGTCCTTATACAATTGGAAATGTGAACACAAACATGCACACACGGAGCATGCAGGTGAAGGTGAAGGCAAAGATCTATAAGCCAAGGAATGCCAAAGATTACCAGCAAACCATCAAAAGCTAAGAGAGGGATGAAACAGATTCTCTGTCACAGCCTCAGAAGGAACCAACCCTGCTGGCACTTTGATGTTGGACTTCTGAATCCTAGAACTGTGAGGCAACACATTCCTGTTGCTCATGCCATCCAGTGTGGCACTTTTGTTATAGCAGCCCTAATACAGACAAAGATACTAATTAAAACCATAAACCTCTAATAACATGAGCATATATCATAGAGCTCTTTCAAGATTATTTCCCCAAGTCAAGAAAGACATAGGGCAGAGATTTTTGTTTTAAATGAGCTGATGGAAGTGATGAGACTTACTCTCAGCTTACACTCAAAGGCAATAAAAAAAAGCTGAGTCTAGAAAGGTGTTTCAGAACTGACTTTCTGCAGATTCTGTGACAATAGTCCCTGGCCTATATTGGTGAAAAGAACCGGAAAGGAGAAGAAGACTATGACTCCTAGATAGTCTCTGTTCTCTCCTGTCTGTTTCACCAGGTTAGCAATGCATCTTCAACAATAAAATGTTGAAGGAGATGGGTGCTATAAACTCAGATCAGAGTGGGAGTGTGGGAGTAGAAATAACAATGACAATAATAACATCTTTGCTTCCATAAAGTTTTCCCATTATCTATCTCTTTGAACTTTACCTACAAATACATGAGATAGTAGCCCACTTATTATTATCCATTTTTGCAGAAAGGGAAGCTGAGACTCTAAGAAGTAAAATGAATTATTCAATCAGTTCAGGCCACAGCTCGGCCAATGCTCTTTCTAGGAAACCATGCTTGAAGAAAATGCTTTCCATGGAGAATTTGTGTAAGAACATAGTTACAAAAATAAAAAAGGAGCCATTAAACTTCATTAAATTCCTGAGGGTTCTGAATCCTTGCTGCTTGACTGATGCAAGCACATGTAGGAAGGTGGCCTGGGAAGGGATGGTGGAGTGAACGAACTGAGAGACCCCTGAGGAATACAAGGACTCCCTTCACTGTTTGAAAGGCAGTAGAACAGAGCTTCCAAAGTGCCCTCTGGATCTAGTATACATGAATAAACTCAAGAGAGGGCCACACCAGGCCTGCTGGCATTGGTCTACCCAAGCAGAGCTCCTGGGACTATGTGGCCACAGCCTCTGCACACAAGGCTCTAACCTACCATTTGATGGCAGCAGCCCAGGGTTAAACCTCTGCAAACAAGGGATTGATTGCATCACTGCAACCTCAAAAGGCAGAAAATCTTTCAGCTTCTCCAAACTTCCTTAGAAATCCCTTATTGATTCGTCACCTGGGTATTTATATAGTCTTTCGAAAATCCTTCATATATTCAATGCATTTCCTCTCTAGAAATAAGAAGATAAGATTACTTCCATAATTTTTGTGTTTCATAGAAAGGGGAGGCATTAGTACCTTCTTCCTTTGTAGGCTTGTCTGAGAACTCCATGAAATCAGGGATGCGAAGGGGATGGTGTAGAGTAGAATGTTTCTAATTTGTTCCCCACTTCCATTCCCATTCATGCAGTAATCTAAGTCAAAATAATTACAAATAGCTCCTGACCTAAGTTAACTGCACTGAGAATAGAAAGAAGCAAAAAGAAAAGAGGCATTAAGGTGAATAGGTAGTTATGAAGTAGTCATTAGTGGAATGACTACTGATCTATCCTAAACTTGCCTCACTGTGTCTCATGATCTCAAAGTGATTCCTCTACTCCTCATATTCCACATGTCATGGACAAGACCTCCTTCTCCATCCCCTGAATGAGTTTCTGATTTGTATCCGGTTTCTCCAAAGTCTTCCTCTTCAAACTCCCATTCCATCTCATAGTCACATAGTCTTTCTTTTCCATGGGTTCACTCACCAATTAAATTTTAAGCATTTTCTTTATGCAAGTTGCTGGCCAATTACCAGTGACACAAAGATGAACAAAGCACTGTTCATGTCCTCAAAGAGTTCACTGTCTAGGGGCAGAATTGCAGTCGAGTGGGAGAGTGAGTTGGACTGAGCTCTGCTGACCAGAATGTAATGTGGGATATGGTAGAACAAGCAGAGCATGTGGGTTTTGCTCACAAGAGGGCCCCTGTGTTGATCAGAGTTCTTTGCAAACAGCATAAGTAAGTTCTGGCTTACTTAGACCCAAAGAGGGAGAGGTTGGATTATTTGAATGGATGAAAGAAGCCTCAGGAGATCCAAAACAGGCCTCAGAAAACTAGGAGCAAAGTCTGTTTCTGGGATCCAAAATTCTGGGATCCAAAAAGCAAGAATTATTAGAACAAGGTCCAATCATTTCTGGTTCCACGTGCCATTTCAAGACAAATACCAAAGAGAGGGCCCTGGCTGCTCAACCTCTGTCCTAGGCTGACTCCTTTCCCAAGAAGACCAACTCACCTTACAGATACCCTGTTCAGACTGCTTCTATTAGGGAATAGGCAGTTCCTCAAAAACAAAAACATCAAGGTGATGACACGAAATCAAGGTGGCTGTCAGGTAGAGCAAATAACAGATATCTATAATAACAGTGAGAATATAGAGGGAGGAGGCCAGGCATGGTGGCTTATGCCTGTAATTCCAGCACTTTGGGAGGCCAAGGTGGGTGGATTGCTTGAGTCCAGGAGTTTGAGACCAGCCTGGGCAGCATGATGAAACCTCATCTCTACTAAAAGCACAAAAATTAACTGGGCACGGAGGTGCATTCCTGTAATCCCAGCTACTTGGGAGGCTGAGGCACGAGAATTGCTTGAACTGCAGAGGTGGAGGTTGCACTCTGAGATTGTGCCACTGCACTCCAGCCTGGGGAACAGAGCAAGACTCTGTCTCAAAAAAAATTTTTATATGTATATGTACATATATATGTGTGTGTGTGTGTGTATATATATATATATAGAGAGAGAGAGAGAGAGACAGAGAGAGACAGAGAGAGACAGAGAGAGAGAGAGAAGATGGGGAAGACTCCTGGGAGGAAATGAACAAGAACAAAAATGTTAACAAAAAGCAAGAGTTAGTGGTGTGAGTATAAGAGAAAGAGGAAGAAAAAGGAAGTCCTGAGGATAGTAAATAGAGATGCTTTGGGACGTGGCACCAAGGTGGGAAAGGAATAGGAGCCAGATTGTAGAAGGAACCCATGGAACGGCAAGGGTGTGGGAAAGATGACAAGAGGAAACACAGAAAAACGGAATACAAGACTCAGTGTAGCAGCAATGTAAAGGGGCACATCATGAGGCAGTGAGGTTCTAAGTGTAGAATGGTGCACAGTGCTTAGCACGTGATTAATGCTTAAAGAGCATTAATTTCATTATCAGTATAATCACAGAAAGGGGAGGCATAAGTACCTTCTTCCTTTGTAGACTTGTCTGAGAACTCCATGAAATCAGGGATGTGAAGGGGATGGTGTAGAGTAGAATGTTTCTAATTTGTTCCCCACTTCCGTTCCCAGTCATGCAGTAATCTAAGTCAAAATAATTACAAATAGCTCCTGACCTAAGTTGACTGCACTGAGAATAGAAAGAAGCAAAAAGAAAAGAGGCATTAAGGTAAACAGGTAGTTATGAAGTATAAAGAAAGAGTCTTAAAACCTTGCCAGGTGTCTGATGTAAGAGATTAGGTAGATATTGACATTATTCTTCAAGATGGGAAAGGTGGGTTTTGAGGGAAAGAGGAAGTGTTTGGTTTGGTGATGTCGAGCGTTAACTATGTCAACTATGGCTTCATGTTGGGTTTGGGTGGCAAAAGACATTCCACAGGTGGTAGAACTGCTGACACTGGCCTTCCCATGCCTTGACATTGTGTATGTGACCCGAATGGCCAGAGCAGGAGTTTTTGTTCTGGGGCACTGAGTTTTGGACTGACGATGGGTACCAAGTCTTCTGACCTGCTCTGATATAAACTAGCTTACTCTTTTCTTCAAATCCTTTCTCCACACTATCCTTCCTAAGGCATGTTCTCTTTATTTAAATCCCTGTGAAAATCTCCCATCTGAGGATGTCCCTACTAAAGTATTTTCAAAAGGAAAGAGAGAGGAAGCAATTAAAACAGCAACAACGAACAAGCCCTCAAGGAATTTTTAATGCCTGGAAAGCATTTCCTCCTGAACACCTGGGGTTTCTGGGATAGATAGTTTCCAAGTCTCCTAAAACTAGTCAGAAGGACCTGAATCCTTCTGTGGCTTACAGAGTCCAGTCCAGTCTCGGCACTCCACACATAATGATGAATCATAAAGAATGGAGGAGTTGAATTGGAACTGTTACTGAGCCCAAAGAGTAATTTTTTTCTTACTTATGATGTATTTCAGATCTCACAACATCTGCTTGTTTAAATTTCAGCTGGGGAATTTGGGGGGATGTTAAAAGACTTCTGGATTTCTTATAATAGAAATGAATGTTTCCCTGTGCATTCTAACTTTTCTCCTGATGAATTTTATATCTCCTTAATCTCCTGATAAGCTTGTGCCACATGCATTACATGCTTTATTTGGAATAGAGTGCCCCCTAGGCTGGCTGATTTCCCCGAAGGCACACAACGATTGCACGGGTTCGAAGGAGTTAGACACTGGTGCTCTTGACCCTTAGTGCAGTTTCCTTCCCATGCATCTCTTCCATGAGTTTGCTGGGATCCTTCCCTTCCCTAAGAGCAGTTACTCACCAGAGCATACACCATGTTAACAGGCAGTGCAATCAGTGAGGAGGCTCTTAACATCCACCTGCTCACTTGTCCAGAGAATATACTGAACAGCTCAGGCAGCACTGATTACAAAGGTCAGTAGTCGACATGTGGCTAGAGAGCTTAGCGGAGCAATAATCAGGTGCAGGCTCTTTCCTTCCTCTTAGAGTTTTTCAATTTGATAGGGTAACATGCTCAAGGATGTGAGGTGACCTCTGGGAGCACTGCAGCTTTGTGTTCATGATACTCATCTTTAAAAGTGTCTGTGACCCAGAGATATATCAAGTGATGAAATGAGAGAGGTTTTGCATCCTGCTCATATGTGACAACCTGAACCTGGAGGACATAAGGCTAAGTGAAATAAGCCAGCCACCACCGAAGGAGAAATACTACTTGGTTCTCCTTATATGAGATATCTAAAATCAAACTCATAGAAACAGAGTTAAATGGTAGTTTCCAGGAATTAGAAGTAGGGAGAAATGGGAGTTGTTGCTCAATGGATATATAGTTTCCATATATAGTTTATGGAAGATGAAGAAGTTGTAGAGATCTGCTGTACAATATTGTGACTAAAGTTAACAATACTGTACTGTGCACTTAAAATTTTGTCAAAGGAGTAGATCTTCTGTTAAATCCTCTTACTACAATTTATGTGTGTGTGTGTGTGTGTGTGTGTGTGTGTGTGTGTACGTATATATATGAAGATACTAGGGACAAAGGTAAAGCAGTGTCAATCACTTACATTTACAAATAAACTTAGACCTAGGAAAATGAAGCCACTTGCCACAAGCCACAGAACTAATCAGTAGCAGGTTTGATAGAAGAATGCAAACCTCTTAACTCCCAGTCCCGTAATGTTTCTACACATTGAATAGCATATAATTGCAAAGAATACACCAAAGTAACTGTGTTAATTTCTCACTAGTCACGTCAGCAGGAAAACTCAGGTTTAACAAATAACAAATTGGAAACAGCCCTCAAGGCACCACTCCAAAGCTGGTCTGCCAGTCTAGGAGACTGTGATCCCAAGTTCTGAGTCAGAGCCATTCCAATGAGTCACATTGCAATGCTGGCCCCCTGGGCATCTCACTGTATTTGTAAGAGCAATTCCAAATAAGCAGACAGATGGGCTCCATGCAGACCATAAGCCGGAAAGCCTGCTCCTGTATGCTTGCCTGGGGATGCTGAAAGTGGTTACCTGTCATGAGTGATATATATATATATATATATATATATTCCTTCTACTCACCTGTACCTGCTACAGAAGAAGTCGGATTAGGTAATTTCCTACCCTAGAGCGACTTGAGCAGTAAGTATCTTGCTCCAAGATATCCCCACTAGTGTCAATTCAAAGTTTCTAAAATTTTAAACTTAAAAAAGTATTTATTACTGTGATTCTTAAAAGCCCTTTTGTATTTTAAGAACCACCTTATTTACATTTAATAAAATGTAAAGAATAAAATGTAAATCTTTGGGCAAGGGAAATGAGATTAACTTAGGAGACCACTCGTTACTAGGAAACATGAGAAAGAAAAAGGGGAATATGGAAGTATCAGAATTCAAATTAATATGCTTCATCTGTCATTAACTTTTTCTGAGCACTTAATATATATCAGGCCTGAGCTAGGTGCTGGAAGGACAAAGATGAATAAGGTGTGGTCTCTGTTCTCAAGTTCAAGAGTCTCTTAGACAAGCAAAGGAAAGAAATGTGAATAATCGCAACATTATGCAATGAAGTGTTTTAATGGTGATATTAAAAGTGTTTTAATTATGAAAAAACAGATGAGGGCTACATGAAAATTTCCAAAAAATAGATTATATTTGCCGAGGAAGTGATGGTCAGACTATTTATAAATAAGGAGAAGCTCATCATGAAACAAAGAAGGCATTTGAAGCGGAAGAAGCAATATGCACAAAGGCACAGAAACAAAATAGATACTTTACCCTCTGGAATAACAAGCAATTTGGAATAAATATAATGGTGACATCACACATATCCATTTTTAGGGTGACTAGCCATTCCAGTTTGGCTTGGTCTAAGGTGAGTCCTGGGGCACGGGACTTTTAATGCTAAAACCAGGAAAGTCCTGAGTAAACTGAAATGAGTTGGTCACCCCATAGATGGCCATGAGGAGAAAGATGTTTATGTTTGGGAAAAAGTAGCAAAGCAAATTGCATAGTAGAAACCATACTGAACCAGGAGTTAGAAGCCCTGAAGTTGAACTTGGCTTTGTCATTACAAGGAGTCTTCTTGGAATCACTTTTCTAATGGCTACTTGGGCAAGGAAGCTCTGGTATAATTTCAAGCTCAATAGCTCCATCATTCTAAATGTCTTGGGACATTTAGAGCAAAGAGCAAAGTGAGGTAGAATCACCTGCCTGAACAACAGATCATTCCATAGAACAGTAATTCCAAGAGTACATGTCTTTCATGCACAAGTTATCTGAAGCCTTCCTCAAAAGCAAAAAGAGTCTCAGGAGCTAGAAATCTGAGAGACTACCTACTGCTACGTGATAACCCATGGAAGCCATGAATATGAGTGTATTAATGCCTTATTCAAAATTAGCCACTTTCAGGCACAAGTCACTGGTTTGTGGCTAGGCATCAAAATGATTAAAAAACAATCAGTGTCTGTTTATCATTACTATATAGATATATTTTACATTGTAATGATCTGGAGCTGCCAATCTCAGTTGCACTGTGGCTTATCACAGACTTTCTTATTCATTCATTCAGTCAATGGATTATAATAATAATTCTTTAATTAGTAGAGGAAAAAAAGTATGTGATACTTGGAACTATCACTTCACTGAGGTAATTACATAATTTAGATGAGTACCTCTTAGAATTACTAAAGTAGACCAAAAACTAGAATTACTTCTGTAATTGTTCTAGACCAAAGCAAGAATTACCGAACATGCTTCAGACTTCCAACTGCACGGAACCTCTATTCATATTAACCCCAAAATTCCAAAAATAAATCATGCCTACACTGCACCTTGACTGTCTATAAAACATGAAAACAGTGACCAAATTTAGTCCAAGGAAAAAAAAAAGTCAGCATGTGAATGAGTTAGATGAAGAGGCCTGGAGAAGAATCTTAAGGGCTCATAATTGGTTGGCTGACTACAGTTAGTGTCTCAGGGCCTTATCCAGACAATCTTCTTTTATGTGAATGTCATGAATCCAAAACAAAATGTGAGCTCCCAAACTAAATTTTCTATTTTCTGGAATTTTAGTTTTCTCATCTACTTCCATAGTTGGGAGATCAGCCCAGCAAGCCTTGCAAAAGTTCTAAAAAACAATCAGTTCCATTTCCAACCCCAGTGATTGTTCTCTGCTTCGCAGCTTGTAGCCTCTGCCAGAAAATGAAGCAAACGTTCCTTCTCAAAGCAGGTGCAGCAGCCTGACAATAATCCAATAAAAAACCTATTAGCTGGGTCTCCATGACACTCCTGGTATCCATGGGACCCACAATATCTTTAATGTAGATAATCAATCCAGACCATTTCCTTCTGCAATTGCTCCCAATATGGCTCCACTCCTAGGACTGTTCCACTAACATTTTGTTGCTACATTTTCTCATGAATGCTGAATCACTCTCTAATCCTTGCCGTGAAACACGTGCAGTCCCACTCAGTGAAATGGATCAATCTGCTTGTGTTAGCCAATTGCAATTGCCTACTGAGCCACATCCGTAGATTGCAAACAGCAGGCCTAATACTGACCAAGTTGTAAATTATCAGTCATGGATTGATGGTTAAGTGATGATGGGTAAAGAGGGAACACAAGAGGTGATTTGAGACCACTGGAGGCACTGCATATATCTCTGAGTAACTCTGCATATGTAAGCTCTAATGCAACAATTTGACCTGCATATGTCAGGTCAAAATGTTAAATAAAAATTCAAGGAAAAGGTGTTCCAACTCATCTCACATGTCGATTTTACCTTAATATTCCTGTTATCATATCTCATCTCAATTCAGAAATCTTCTATGGCAGGCTATACTAAAAGACCAAACCTCTCTTTCACCTGGGATTTAAGAATTTCATCACTAGGTACCCTCCATACATCCAACTCCATCTCTTATTGTTCCCACATTAACATTCTATTTAAAGAAGCAAAATGGATCACTATTAAATGTGCATGATGGTCATTGTCTTATCACTTTATTTGCTAGACTATAATCTCCATAAAGCAGGCACCAAATTTGTCACATTTACCCTATATCCACAGCACCTAGCATCTAGTATATACATAATAGTTCTTGCAACTATAAATTAATTTGTACATATGCTTCTTGCTCTAAAATTAATGCTCTTTCCCTTCTCTGTATTTTCTTAATTTTCAAGGCCCTGCTTAAATCCTAAATCCTCCTGACAGATTTTCCTAGGCCATTCCTGACTATATTGCCCTATTTTCATCAAAGACCAATTATGTAATAGAACCCACGTCTCTTTAATTCTTGACTTGGAAAATGTTAGAACTTTAAAAATACTTAAAGTTCATCTTGACCGACACTCCACTTTTTATAAATAAGAAGTCTGCAGCCAAAGAAAATACATCACTTGTCCAAGTTTACATAATACATCACAACCAAGACTAGAACGAGACATGGGGTTTTGCACAACCCCAGCTCTGTCATAACTTGGTCTTGTCTGCACCAGGAGACTGTCATTCATTCCTTGAAAGCTTGTTAAGTGTCTGTCAATTCCTCCACAGGCACAGAAGAAATTCCATCCTGACGTTTGATAAATATTGTTTATTGGCATATTTGTTCCCTGATTTAAAATTGTGAAGTCTAAAGAACAATGTAAAATCAATGCTGAATAATTTTTAAGTGTTAAATTTTGTCTTTGTTTCATGTTTAATGAAAAATTAAAGTCACTTTAGATCTGCGCTGATTTCTCTTAAACCAACAAAAACATCTGGGTAGCTATTAAATGTCTTACAAGCTGTAAAAAATCAACAGCCACTCAGAATCAATAGCTCTCCTGGGAAACTGTTTCTATTCATCAGTGCTTTCTACAAAATGTGACTGAAGTATTATAATAAGAACCTGGAAAAATAGTAAGGTATGGAAAAAGGGGTGTCATTTCATGAGATGAAAAGGAAATCTTCAAAAACATTTACTGACCATATCATCTAACCATCTGCTTCTGGAAAAATATATCATAAAAGACATGTGAGCTCCTGCCCTCCTCAGTACATGTTGTTTCAGAAAAATAAATAAATAAATAAGCCAAATTACAAGACTGTTTGCCAAGGTCCTAAACCCAGCTACATGTCAAACTGGTTAGGTAAGTAATCTTACAATTGTCTGAGCATTCATGAATATTATGTTTCTGATAAATACAGAAAAGACTGTAGTAGTGCCTATTGGCAATTCATCACTCTCCATTTCCTATCTTTCCCAGAAACACAGGGAAATTTCATTTTCAAACTTCCCTTGCAGTTATCTGTGGTCATTTGACTGAAATCTAAGCCAATGGAATGGGAATAGAGATATCTGTGCCACCTACACCTTCACACCTGCTCAATGAAAACTGCCTACATGTTCTCCCACCTTTCAACTGATGGCAACACTAGAACTGTCTTAGCAGCCTACAAGTGGAAAATGTCAGAGTTGCCATTGATCTGAGCCCCAGAATTTCTGTGTAGAAAAGAGCTACCCTAAGCTCTTTTCTTTTAAGCTGGTGTCAACCTAAGCACCAGCCCTAGACAGTTATTATTATTCAACCCACTGAAATTTTAGGGACTATTTTTTACTGCAGCTTAACATACTCTAACCAACAACAACAACAAAAACTTTCCATGTTATAAGACTGTTGTAAAGTCCAAATTTTTCTTTTAAAATTATATAAATATAATATAAATTGAGAGGGGGATAATTTGTTAATTGCATATATATTGTCCTTTCCCCCTAATTTTGCATGATTTTTACAGGAAAAAAGAAATACCCACACATTTCTGTAATCACATTACTATAAAATTAATATAATTTTACCAGTATAAAATTACTAGTAATAAAATATTACTATATTCCTGATAAATAGGAATATAATATCTTTTAATCTAAAAGCTTTCAGGTAATGCAAATAAAATTCCTTCAGTCTTTTTCTAATGACAAAGCCACATTAGGAATAAATCAGATTCGAAGCAAAAATTACATAAACAATATCTCCAGTCTTTATTCCATTTGGATAGTGTAAATCTTGGCCAAAAGAAAGAACCAGAACTTGAAGATGTAATCAAAGACTTTCACTCAGGAGTATCAAGGAATTGTGATCCGTCTCTATAGCCTCCAGACCTTGACAAAGAAGACAGAATTGCTTCTCAGTTCCTCAGAGCAGAACTGTGCATGAAATGAGACCCATCAATAATTTTCTGGTATGTACTCTTACTTGGAAATGGGTGACACATTCCAGAATCAAGCCCTTCCTTATTTCCAGAAGATCATAATTTAGTAGGCAACATAATAATAACTAACACTTTTATGGTAACTCGTAGCTCAAAGAATATTCTCAAAGTTTCCTTTCAGTCAATAGTATTACCACCAGGTTTTCACATTTTAATATGAATCTTGACATAGAAACCAGTTGTTTCTGACTTCACACTATCTCTGAGTTTTCTTATTTATGTTCCATTTCAATATCCAACATCCTACATAAACTTTAAACTCCATATCTGAATTCCTGAAAAATACTCCTAATTACTCTTAGCTCAAACACTGTCTCTTTAGTTCCTGTGCCATAGCAGATGCCTTAAAATATTGGTGCATCATATAAAATAAGAATACGTATCTTCTACTGAATACTAAGTGCTACACTCTATGCTAAATACTCTACATTTATTGTCTTATTATATTCCCGCAATCACTACATAGTAGATCTCATTTTTCTCCACATATAATGTTTGAGGACACTGATGCTTAGAGAGGTTAAGTAACTTGTCTTTACTTGCAATCTTTAGTGGTAGGGATAAAATTCCCTACCTGGCTTGTCTGACTTAAGAACTTGAAATTTTTATCATTATATTCTATTGCCTTTAGAATAATAATAATAAAAATAAAATGTCCCTTAATCCATTTGTTGGTTTTTAAGTACAAACCCCTCTCTCAATTGAATCCTTTTCTATCTCAGAGAATTCAAAATGGTCCTCTATGTTGAAACATATTCTCACTTTCTGGTGAAATTCAAACTTGTTCATAACATCTCCCACAGCTATTACTCTATCATCTTTTTGGCTATACTAAGTAGTCATTTCAACGGAACTTTTTTCTGTGTGTATGTATATGAGGTATTTTATATATATAATAATATATAATATTATATATTTTTTAAATATTATATATTATATTATATATATTATGATATATATTATATATTATAATATATCTATTATATATTAAAATATTTATATTATATATATTATAATATATAATTATATTATATATATAATTATAAGATACATATTAAAATCTTATAATTATGTATATAATTATGTTTTATACATATAATATATAATAATGTTATATGTTAATTATATATTATATATATTCTATTATATATTAATATATTATATATAATTATGTTATTATATATATGTTATATATAATATGTTATATATAATATATTATATTATATATAATTATGTTATATAATATATTATATTATATATAATTATGTTATATTATATATTATATTATATATAATTATGTTGTATTATATATTATATTTTATATTATATTATAATTAATTATAACATATTATAATTATATTACATATATAATTATAATATATTATATATTGTATTACATATACTATATTACATATAATATATAATGTATTACACATAATTATATTATATTGTATTATATAATTATAATATATTATATAATATATTAATTAATATAATTAATATATAATTATATATTATATATTATATATAATTATATATATATTATATTATATATGAAATATATACTATATTATATATTATATATAATATATGAAATATATACTATATTATATATAATATATAATATATAAAATATAATATATTATATATAATATATTATATATGATATGTATAATATATTATATATTATATAATTAATATATTATATATGATATAATATATTATATATTATATAAAATATATTATATATGATATATCATATATTATATAATTATAATATACTATATATTATATATTATATAATTATAATTAACATATTATATATATTATATAATATTATACACAATACATATTTCTATTCCCTTATATCCCTTTGATCACTCTGTGATCTTGTTCTCCAAAAAGCCTTTCTCCTCTGTCTTGGCAACTTCCTTTTCTTTCTACTTATAGTTCAGATACACACATAGGTACTTACCCACAAGAGTCTGAAAATATTTATTTAATGCTTATCACCTGTGAGGCAGGGTCTCTTCTAGGTTTCAGCAAAACAGCTGTGAGCAAAGCAGAAAAAGTTCCTACCCTTAAGGAGTTTCCATTCTGGTAGAGAGACTGACAATTTGTGAACATGCAAATGAGAAATGAAAAATGAAAAGTGCTATGAAGAACATAAAACAGGATAAGCCAATAGAAAGTGTCATGGGCAAGGAGGGGATTATTCTAGCCTGGGTGATTAGGAATGGACTATCTGAAGCTGTACCATTTGCACTAAGGCCTAAATAATGAAAGAACCAGCCATGCAGAGGCTTGAAAGAAAGATTTCAGGCAGAGAGAACAGCTGTGCCCCAGGGTGAGAATAAGTTTCTTGTGGCCCCACTATAGCCAGCAGGTGAATGTGGCTGAGGGTAGTGGGTAAAGGGGAAAAAATGAGGTTGGAGGTGTGGCCGGACATAGAATATCTGGAGCCTAAAAGTCAAGGTTAAGATCCTGGCTGGGTCCTCGGTGAGGTGGCAAGCAATATGAGTTGGTGAGCCAGGTTTTCCATTTTTTAAGAGTACACTCTGGCAGTTGTATGGAGAATAGACTGTTGATGCAACAACAGTGGAAGGCAGGAGACAAGTAGTCTATGCAGTGGTCCAGGGGAGATATTTTTATTATGTGGTCTACAGTTATGTTTATGAAGATGGAAATGATAGTGTGTGTTTGGAACATATGTCCTTCACTCTTCTTTTTTTACTTCCAAATTATATTAAGTTTAAATCTATATATGTTACAAACTCTATTGAAGTTTTGAATCTTCTTCCAGGCTTTTCCTTCTAATCCTCAGCGATTACTTCAGTGTATAATTGCCCAATGTAGTGAGTGTTGATGTACATATTAGGTTGGTGCAAAAGTAATTGAGGTTTTTGTCATTAAAAAGTGATAGCAAAAATGGTAATTACTTTTGCACCAACCTAATACATTACCACAGTAGGCCTTCAACAATATCTGATGTGTAAATGCATACATGAATTCCAATTTTTATGATTTTCTAGTTTCACGTGTGCTGAAGTTGCCGTAGGCTTATCCCCTGATACAGTTTGGAAGTGTCCCCACCCCAATCTCATGTTGAAACATAATCCTCAATATTGGAGGTGGGCCTGGTGGGAGGTCATTGGATCATGGTGTAAATTTCTCATGAATGGTTTAGCACCATCCTTTTGGTGCTGTTCCCAGGACAGTGAGTGAATTCTTGCAAGATATGGTTGTTTAAAAGTGTGTGGCACCTCCTGCTCTCTTTCTTGCTCCTGCTTTGGCCATGTGATGTGTCTGCTCCTGCTTCACCTTCTGCTATGAGTAAAAGCTTTCTGAGGCCTCCCCAATGACAAGCTGATGCCAGCACTGTTTCCTGTACAGCCTGTAGAACCACGAACCTATTAAACTTCTTTTCTTTGTAAATTACCCAGTCTCCAGTATTTCTTTACAGTAGTGCAAGAATGGCCTAATCCATCACCCTAGCAGACCTATAATCCCCTCTAAGGATAGAACTTGTCCTTTTTCTTTTTTTTTTCCTTTTTGTTGTAGCAGGGGGTTCTTTACAGGACTAGGTATATTGCTTGACATATATATATTTTACATTTTGAATTTTTTTTAAGTAATTCATAATGAAAAAGTAGCACTGATGTGTCTACTATTCAATTCAGCAAATATGGATTGACTATTATAGACTCCTCCGCAAGCAAAAGGCTAAGTATGATGTGTTAAATTTGTTTTAAATGTGGCAGAATAGCAGTGTACTTTGCAGAAGCAGAAAATTCAGACTTTCTAAAGGTACAGTTTTTCTGAAGAATTTAATGATAAGCTTGGCTAAATATGCCGAGGCTATGTTATGAAGGTCTTCAAAAAATATTGGCCTTCATCCTGCAGGCAATGCAGAGAGCTTTTCTGAATAGGCAAATCACCTGAGCAAAGTGTTAACTTGGAGGAAGCGTTCAGGGTTCACTGACTATGGAAGACTTTGAAACCAGATAGGGCAGAAAGAAACTATTTCAAAATAATCATCTGCATATAAGGAAGAATTAAAGGTAACTGATATTTTTAATGCCTACATATGCTTATGAAAGTGTCAGGTATTGCTGAAGACTTTATAGACATAATCTCATGTTAATTCTTGAAAAAAATAGAAAGCAAATCATTATTTCAATGGTACTGGCAGAGAACCTGAATCTCAGAGAGCTTATGTCGTATCTAAAATCACAGAAGTCAGATCAAAATGGTACTATTAATATTAGTAATAATTCAAAGTCATGCGCAGGAATTGATGTTTAAATATGAGGGTACAAGAGAAGCAGCTCAACATCATTGCAAGCTTTTAATCCTGTGGCACTAGAAAATGCGAGTTGCCATTTATGGGTGAGAGACGAAGCTAATAAAAGAGAGTGTATTCTCCATTTATTTACTTTGTACCTTAGGTTAATTTTCTGGATAACTACCGTTCTAATAATATGCCTTCTCAGCAAACTCAATTTTACCATATTTGTCTCTAAATTATCTTTGTAAATATCCTGTGCATCTTCCCAAAACAATTTTCCACCACTGAGTGTAAAAGATCATTGTATTTTTCTTTTCTAGTTGAATATTTGTGCAGAGTTTGGCTAGCAAACCTAAGTTACATTTCAGTATATATAATTTAGTACAGGGAACAAAAAGAATTAGAGGCATTGCACAGAGTCTGTAAGATTATTGTTGCTGTTTCCATTGTTTGGCAGAGTGTTTGCAAGTTTAGAGACTAAATTGTAGTTCATTTCTGTTATCATTTTTTTTTTCTTTATTTTTTTATTTTTTTATTATACTTTAAGTTTTAGGGTACATGTGCACATTGTGCAGGTTAGTTACATATGTATACATGTGCCATGCTGGTGTGCTGCACCCACTAACTCGTCATCTAGCATTAGGTATATCTCCCAATGCTATCCCTCCCCCCTCCCCCCTCCCCACCACAGTCCCCAGAGTATGATATTCCCCTTCCTGTGTCCATGTGATCTCATTGTTCAATTCCCACCTATGAGTGAGAATATGCGGTGTTTGGTTTTTTGTTCTTGCGATAGTTTACTGAGAATGATGGTTTCCAATTTCATCCATGTCCCTACAAAGGATATGAACTCATCATTTTTTATGGCTGCATAGTATTCCATGGTGTATATGTGCCACATTTTCTTAATCCAGTCTATCATTGTTGGACATTTGGGTTGGTTCCAGGTCTTTGCTATTGTGAATAATGCCGCAATAAACATACGTGTGCATGTGTCTTTATAGCAGCATGATTTATAGTCATTTGGGTATATACCCAGTAATGGGATGGCTGGGTCAAATGGTATTTCTAGTTCTAGATCCCTGAGGAATCGCCACACTGACTTCCACAATGGTTGAACTAGTTTACAGTCCCACCAACAGTGTAAAACTTTTTGTGTACATTTAAGTGAATAGCATATAAAGGCTTAATTCTCACATTGTTGGTTTTGGAAAATCATCAATTTATAAATGCAATATCCCTTTCTTCTCAATAAGGGTCATTTTACAAATGGAAAATGTCAAAATTCTTATGGTACAGTTGAAAACAGAAGCACTCCCCATGGTATCTCAGATACGCAGTTAAGAATGAGAACACATTCTTGATATTTTATTCCCATCCACCCACCCCCTAATGTACCTTTCTTTCTTGAGCTCATGGCCAAGGAAGAAAACGAATGTTTCTAGTTTTTCCCTGTTACGTCCAACTGTGGTTAAATGTCCCTGAAGCACGTACAGTGGTTTCTTTGTGTCTATGTTTTCTTATCTATGACCACATTTTGCCCTTACAATAGCCCCAGCAGATAAGTAGGCAAGTATTACTATCCCCATTGTGCACACAGATGTTCCAAGTTCAAGAATGTTGCCTAAAATCACAAAACTGGATATTGGCAAATCAGGTCTCTAGACATCCTGCCCATCCATCTTCTTTCTCCTAAACAGCAGCCTATGAGGCTGGACTAACATTTTTCTAGATTAAAGTGATACACATTAACTACAGCTGTTTTTCCAAATATGTGGGTGGGTTAGTCAACAGCTGTTCTTAACCCTAAAGAGAAGCAAAAGCACAACCGCAGAGAATGACAACAGGAAGCATCTTTCAGGCAATTTACAACTTGAGGCCAGGCCTCCATCTGTTGTAATAAATAGAAGAAAGGATTGGGTAATTACCTACTATGTTGATCCCTGTAGATAGCCACTTTTCCTAAACCCCTCAAATCACTTTGTCTTTAGAAGCATTTCCTTCCTTCTCTTACCCTCGTATTTTCTGACTAATTGTATAGTAAATACTTTGAGGGCAGGGACAGGATCTTCTACGTCCCATATAACTAGACTGCTTGGCTTAGTTGGTGCTAACAAGCACCAGGGTGTCACATGGGGTTTCAGAGGTGGGGCGGGGCACGGGGATCCTATCTCAGTGCTGTATTGGAATCTGCCCAGGATTCTTGTTTATAAGCACAACTGGCCAAGTGCAGACTTTCCGTGATATCTTTCCCTGACTTCTTAACAGTCAAAATTCAACCTGTTCTTCAAGATTCAATTAATTCCACCTTCTCCATGAAGATTTACCCAAATATGCAAGTTGATTTCCCCCCTAATAGAATCCCTCAAGCTATTGATGACTCCTTTATAGCCCCAAGTCATACCCTGCGTTTCACTGTTAATTATGTCTCCTCAATTAAAATAAAAGTTCAGGGACTGTGCATTTTAGTTCTTGTAGTTCTTCCCCACTCACTTCCCTTCTCACCCACTTCTACCTTCAACTAGTATGAGTATGTGGCACAGAATTTAGGTCATATGAAAAATGACAATGTGAATGATTTTTATAAATATGTTGGGACTTACCCATCCAAGCAAAACCTGTTCCCTTCAAAGCAGTTTTCTTAGAAAGCTCAGCATATTGCAGCCTTTGATGTTCTCTCCTCTCTCAAGTAGGTTCATCTTTTAGAGGGTGGTTAGCTGATGCTTACTTTATTCTATATTAAATAATCTGACCTCTCCTGTGCTTTCTCTTCACCAACAGACTGGGCACATTTCTCCAGTTGAAAATTGTTTCCAACTTGAAGCACTCTAGTTGAGATTAAAAAGATAAGGCAAATGAAATATTAGAGAACGGCTCAAATATGTATTTAACCAATTGTTGCGTGTCTTTACATTCTTCATGCTCTATGCAGAACAGATCTTTCCACTTTAGAGCCCCCATAGCATTGGGAACTCCAACAGAGCACACCCCTGATATATGCAGTGGTGGGCTGCTGACCTGACTCTTGCTGCCCCACCAGACCATGAGATCTGGTGGAGCAGTAAACAGGCATTGCTCTTCTGTCTTTGCCTCAAGCCCTCACATAGTATCTTAATCAACACATCCAAGAATCAACCCATTAACTGTTTTAAAAAAAATCTTTTTCTCTTTGCATTGCTAAAGAAATTCAGGGAAGACACTAAACACTGTGGATTTGAGAAGCCAAGTAAGATTTCATGGCTTACCACAGACCAGATGTACACTTTAATATAGTAAAACATAGGTAGGTAGAGGAAGGAGGAGGGGAGAAACATGAAGCAAAAATATTGATGCTTTGTCTATTATATATCAACAAGAAAATTGAGGCATATTTCATCATCAGTACCCTACATAGGTTCAGTGATTCTATGAATATTGTTCAATCAAGAAATTGCCTCCATTTGGTAAGAGTTTCAAGTTATGGATTACCATGGCTTTGGAAGAAAGCAGAGTGGCTTTGGGAAATCAGTTAAATTTTCTAGGCCTTGGTTTCCTCATCTTTAAAATGAAAATAGTGGTGTTTGTCCTGTCTCCCTAGGATGAAGATAAAGATTATATGAGATAGTATATGTAAAATACTGTGAAAAGTCCTAGGGCAAGTATAAGGAATTATCATCTAATTTAGTTGCTGACAGGGGAAGAGAACATAATTATCTGAAGATGGATATGGTATCCATGCTGAGTCACTTGCTTTCAACTCTCTTTTACCCAGGGCCAAAGCTTCTTTATGAGAAAGCACCAGGCAGGTGTAATCAGGCTTCACAAAAGATGGTTCTCCTCCCCTTCCTTTCTCTTTCACCTTCCAGGATTTTGGATCCAAGGAATGCTTGACAAAATGAACTTGAAATTATTTCCTTGCAACTACATTGTCTCTCTTTAATGTTGTAAGAAATATATTTTAATCGCCATTGTTTTTCAATGTCTCATACAGAAAGAGGAGATGTTTCATAAAATTTGATGAATGAGTAAAGTTGCTAACCAACAAAGACTTGAGATTTATTCATTAATTAATTTAGTAATTTATACCAAGGATATATCCAGGTCATTTAGAAAATGGCTCCTCTTTCTTGTGATTTAGATCCACTAGTTAATTGGTTTCTCTGCCCGGCTGATTGTCAGTCGAGACGCCTACGTTGCTTATAACTAGCATGTCCATAAACAGAGCAAAGTTATTAATTTAATCTGCTTCAGTTGGTAGGCAATGTGGGGGAACCAGCCTGTGTGTACATAGTTCTCTTGGGTTTGTTTACTGGATTACCACTTCAGAAACAGCCAGACTGTGTCTGTCTATACAACACCTACACCACTGAGCTGTTAGCTTGTGTACCCAAACAATTCATTGACTCAGTGGCAAGTGTCAATTGCTTGGCTGAATTTCTGGTTGTTTAATGAAATTGAATAGTTGATTAATTTCAATTGGTTAATCCAATAATGCTCTGGAGACCAACTCTTTTTTAAAGAAAAAATATGTATTTCTTTACTTGAAAACACTAATATTAGTTTTAATCACCTTCACACAATTACATTTTTTTTTTATTTTTGAGACAGAGTCTCATTCTGTCACCAGGTCATAGTGCAGTAGCACGATTTTGGCTCACTGCAACCACTGCCTCCCAGGTTCGAGCAACTCTCCTGCCTCAGCCTCCTGAGCTGGGACTACAGGCACACGCCACCATGCCCAGCTAATTTTAGTATTTTTAGTAGTGACGGGGTTTCACCATGTTGGCCAGGATGGTCTCGATCTCTTGACCTTGTGATCCACACCCGCCTCGGCCTCTCAAAGTGCTGGGATTACAGGCATGAGCCACCGTGCCCAGCCACACAATTAAATTCTTTATTCCAGCCTAGGCAAATATAAAGAACATTGGTTTAGGAGCCAAGAGACCTGTATTCTTTCTAGTCCCGCCTCTCCTATTGCCTAATTGCTTGACCTTGGGAAATAAACCTTACACTTCACCTTCTCTCCCCACCACTATGCCCTACATTACTTCTCACTCCCAGCCTCAATGGTATCACTTGTAAATGAAAAGCTTAAACCAGTAGCTCTCAAGTTTGTGTTTTATGAACTTCTGATGCCATGACTATACTGGACTTCCTCATTACAGAATCCTTGTTTATGTAGGCTTCAAATATCTAAGTGCTTGTGACTCCTTCTTATTATGTATATATTATATCTCAGAGAAATTGCAAGGCTTCTAAATAGGGTTGACACTTGGGTCTCATTTTGGGCTATGGGTAGAAGTTAAACTGGTGAAGAAGTAGACAACAAAGGGGAAAGTTTAAACACAACTACATTTACGAAATAGGAGAGTCATAGTCATAATGCTTCCAAAGAAGTAGATGTTTCTCAATTTACCCTGAGAAGAGATGTGGCAATAGTTAGAACGGGATAATAGGTGGTGGCTATGGTGTGGTGGCTCTCACAGTTATTTAATCAGTGATAGTTCTATTATTTCCCAACACTTGTTTTAAATGATGACAAAGGCTCCAGAAATGGAGCTTATATTCCTAAGCCTAAACCTTCCTGGTGGCTCTAGGACATGGAATTGGTGCCAATGTGCCATGTGGTTGAATGGGAAAAGAGGCTTGTGTTACAGCAGGAGTACCAGTTGTGGTACTGGACTTGTGGTACCTGGAGTACAAGGAAGCTGTCACAGCAACCCAGGAGAGAAGTGACGAGGGCCTAAACTGAAGGCAATGAGGTGAGTATGGAAAAGAAATTATTTTACTTGGCATGGACATTACCTGAGAAACCATGCATATGAGCCTCCACCCTTGTTTTCACAGAGCAGACCTGTTCTCCTGGGCTAATTTGGGAGTGTGGTAAGTTAGGGTATATTTTACTGTATTTGTTTTTTAAACTAACAGTTACAAAACATGTCAGAAGTACACATGAATTAACAAACTCCTGCAGGCTGGGCTGAAGTTTTACTGGAGACTATAGGAGGTCTGTTGGCATGACAACCAAAGGGAAGCTTCTTCGGGGCCCCACAGTGGATTCTGCAGTGGCCTAGGTCCATGATAAAGCTGCCTTCCTTCCCTGCAGGAGCCCATCTCACAGCTGTGTGTTCCAACAGCAGGCTTATACCCCTGGCGTTTTCAACAACATGGCCTAAGGCACAGCCTTATAGGCTTTCTAGAAGAAAAACTTCTTTGGGAGCCCTTTCCTGCTCACTTACCAGCCTTGTGATTGTAAGTGAACCCTGGAAACTTTCAACATCTCAGCTTCTTCATTTGTAATATAGGTGAATAAAACATTCATTTTATATAATAAAGATTAAATCCCCAAACAAAACAGAAATCCCCCACAGCTACTCTACAGAGTTGGAAAGCAAGGTTATCCTGTGGATCCAGGGAAATAAAATTGCATGTGAAAAACCCTTGTAAGCTATAAAACACTATACACGCACTCACATATGTCATTGTTAAGTGAGTACCTTATGCTATCTAAGTACCTATTGTTGTACAACAAACTACTCCAACATTTAGATGTTTAAACTAACAAAGGTTTAGCCTTTCAATTCTGTGGGTGAACAATCTGAGTGGTGTTATTTTTGTCCTGTCTCCCTAGGATGAAGATAAAGATTATATGAGATAATATATGCAAAATACTGTGAAAACTACTAGGGCAAGTATAAGGAATTATCATCTAATTTAGCTGGCTACAGATACCCAATGGTTCATCCAGAAGTTTGTTCCAGCTAACAGCAGTTGTGCCTCTTTCATGAGACTTATCATCCTTTGCTGGACTAGACTAGACTTATTTGGAACATGGAGACCTAAGAGTTTCAAGACTGAAAGCAAATGATTAGGACATTTCCCTAAGGTCTAACCCCAGAAGTCATATAGCTTTGCTGTGCTGTATTCTTTTGGCCAAAGAAAATCACAAGGTCAGGCCAGGTTCAAGGGAAAGGGAAAATATGCTCCACCTTGTGATGGCAGATTTGGAAATAATCACATACAAATAAAATAAAAATTAAAACATGGTCAAGAATTTCCTCTCTGGCCAAGACCAGACATACAACTCAGGAGGAATCAAGGTCTAGGCCTCGCATTTTATTTTAAGATCTTATTTCAGCTTGGTGCAGTGGCTCACGCCTGTAATCCAAGCACTTTGGGAGGCCGAGGTGGGTGGATCACCTGGGGTCAGGAGTTCGAGACCAGCCTGGCCAACATGGTGAAACCCTGTCTCTATTAAAAATACAAAAAATTAGCTAGGCATGGTGGTGGGCACCTGTAATCCCAGCTACTCAGGAAGCTGAGGCAGAAGAATTGCTTGAACCCAGGAGGTGGAGGTTGCAGTGAGTCTAGATCGTGCCACTGCAGTCCAGCCTGGGCAACAGAGTGAGACTCTGCCTCAAAAACGCAACAAAACAAAAACTTATTTTGTCTTCTGATTCTCGTATCTACAAACACCTGGACTACAAGCCCTCTCCACCACTCCTTCCAGAAATCCCAAAGTCCTAGATTAGCATTTTTTATGCCTTACCCAGGAATATTTTTTAATGTAAGTTAAATAAAAAAGAACACATAATACAATGGTCTTGTTTCCATTTTTGACACTACTAAAAACTAATATGAGAACCAGTCAAAGGCATCAAACTTCCCCAAGACTGAAGTTTCACACCGAAAATTAAGACAATAATGCCTACAGAGGAATTTTTACATAAAGTGGTGAAAATAAACTTCTCCTTCTGCTTGCCATTCCCAGAAGGATCCTTGATATGCCCATATGACAAGTGCCAAACTGATTTTCCACACTCTGCCTAGGGTATTAGCATGGCATCTGCCCCTAAACCTACTCCCTCCATCCATTGAAAACTTCCATTACTCTTTGCCGCCCCACCACCTTCCCCTGAATGCACATAGTTGATCAAGTGCTCTAGACTAAATTTAAACATCTGTTTAAGCCCTTTCAGCCCTAACCTCCCACACTTCAAAATATCAGAAAAATGATACCTGTGTGAATTTTCTGGTTCTTTTTCTTCTAGCCTCCTAGCTTTCTTGCCTGTGTTTCCTATCCCTGGCTAATCTAATACACTAATCTAAATGAGGAAGTCCCAAGGAGAAAATAGCTTTAGGAAGCTAACCTCCTTCAATGCCATTTGTCTGTTTATTAGCAGCCTTTGAAGCTTTCCATTAAAGAGTGATAGGTACAGAGATGGGAGCATCATTGCAAGTAGGATGGAATATAGTATAGAGGACAACATTTTGACTTATATTCTTAGAGCACAGAGATAAATATTTATGCAAGAAAAGCATCTTGTATAAGCAGAATAATTTTTTTTGTAAAAGCTAAAAAAATTTTACTCTTAATATTGATGTCAGTCAACCCCCATTATAATGAAAACTCAGCTAACCAAAGATTTCCACGCATCAGGTAAAGGGCCACTCAGTTCACTCGGTGCTACACAATTTAAGCCTGATCCCAGGATCCCTTGCCATGGACTTGGTCCCTAGTAGCTCTCCAGATAAGAAGCTGAATATTCTAAGAGCCAGCCAGCCTTATCTGCAGAGAGATTTTAGGCTGGGATTTAGGGGGTATCAAACAGGCCCCTTCACCTAAGATTTCTTCCCCCAGCTACATGCCTCAAAGCCTGCAACCCTACCAGTTAAGATTCATTCCCTTGAATTTTAAAATCTTCAGTTTTTCTACTGACATGCTAAACTTCAGAGGGTACAGATGAAACCTGAGGTTATTTCTGGTCTACACCATTAACAGGCCATGTTCTAGCCAAATCCTCAGCTAAGAGCAGGGCTCTATAGCAAAAATTTGTAACTCGGGAACTTTTGGACATTTAATAAGCTGATGATAAATTTCCAGGGACATAGGAACCCTGAAAATACATGTGAAGTTTCAGTTTTAACACCAGACTCCTCCTTCCTATCTCTGTGGGGAGTGATAGGAGATTAAACTCACACATGCATTTTTCTACAGACAAGATGTCAGGTTTTATCCCAGTCAGATCCTTGATATAAAAAGATTTATAATGCTAAAAAATAAAACACAGGAGAGGATGCGGGATATGAAGTAGTTCAGAAGTGGCTGGTGGAATAGAGATGAAGAGAAAATCTGAACAGCAAGGCAGAGAGCCTTGAGACCAACTGTCCTGTGATCACAACCTGGCCACAGATTCAGGCTGGCTTGTAAACAGACTCCTGCTCATCAGGGGTCCAGACCCGGTTCAGACCACTGTGAAAGCTCCTCTAACTTACTCCCCAAACCTTCACCCCGGAAATACTCCTGATCTTGGAATACATTATCACAACACTTTACAGTAACTGGTTCCCCACAGTTTGGAATCCCTCAAGAAAGAGATGGACTTGGCAGGAAACAGATCCACTTGGGCAGGAAAACAACTCATTTCTCACCTCTCCCTTTCTCCCTCTATCTTGAGGATCTGGATTAGAGCAGACCTTTTCTTGCTGCTGCAGAAATAAGGAGGAGTAGGGGGCTGGTTCAGGCCTGCGGGAATTCATAAACACAGGTCTGACAGCTCAGGTCTCTTGCAAGGCTGCATTCAAGGTACTGGCTAGAGTTACAGTCATCTCAAGACTCCACTGGAGAAATATCTGCTTCTAGGTTCACTGCCATGAGCATGAGCAGATTCGATTCCTTTTGGAAAGTTGAACTGAAAGCCTCAGTGTCTCACCAGCTTGTGGTTGAAAGCTGCCCTCAGTTCTTCTCCATGTGGGCCTCTGCAGCTTGGTCCATCATAGCAAGCACATTAGAAGAGCCAGAGAGATGCAGCAAACCATCATGGCACATGTATACCTATGTAACAAACCTGCACGTTCTACACATGTATCCCAGAACTTAAAGTAAAATTAAAACACAAAAAAGAAGAGCCAGAGAGACAGCAAACAAGGGGCAAATCAGAGTAGCTATAACCTCATCTCAGAAACGGCTTCCCATCCCACTTGCTACATTCATGAGAGGAGAGGACTAGAAAGGCATGAACATCTGGAGGCGGGAATCACAATCACTATAAGCCAGTAGCAGCTGCTTATCACAACGATTAATAAAGATCATAGGATCTTAAAACAAAAATTTCAAAAAGTTCATAGAATCTTCAGTCTAAGACAATTTTTGGAGATTATCTGATTTCCATACTGAAAGATAGGAGAACTGAGGTCGTGTAAAGTTGAATGTGTTTTCCCAGATTACAGAGCATCAGGTGGTGACAATTAGTAGGGACTCACACTTCTGAGTCTTAGTCTAGTGTTCTCTGCAACAGCTGCCTCAGTGTCCTCATCTGTAAAATGGGATTAATAATTTCTGGGCTACCTTCATTCTCTCACAGAGATCTGTGAGAAACCAAAGCAATCAAAGAAGAATGCTTTAAAAAATAAAATACTAGCTAAAGTTGCTAAAGTTATATTTTTGTTATTATTCTAATAAATGATAATGATGCAAATTTGTGACAAGAGATTTCTTTTTACTCATCTTTTTCCTTCCCTTGGTGGTCTTCTTACTAGCTTTTGAGACACATGCACCTCATGTTGAGGGAGCCTACAAAAACAGGCATCCTGTCTCTTTCCCACTCACTTGATTTCAGTGCCACTAATGAAGCATTTCCGTTCTCAGTACATATGTATCAGAGCCTACCAATCTTGAGTTCCACCTCAAGAAGTTCTTTTCCCCCTTTAATGAAAATGCCTGTTCAACGTTAAAAAATTAGGCTTCCTTCCTAAATAGCCCCCATGTTTTCACAAGAACCTGAACCCTTTCATCACTTAGAACTACCATTTGTTAAGAATCCTCTTTGTGCTAGACACTTTTTAAAGCACTTTATAGGGATCATCTTTGGTTTTCAAACAAGCACACTCAAGTGTACAGATGAGATAAATGAGACTAGAAGAGGTTAAGTTCTTTGGCCAACTTCATAATCAAGAGCAGAACTGGGAATCAGCCCAAGCCGTGTCTAACTCCAAAACCCAAGCTTGTGTATTTTCCCATATCATCATGAATTTCCAGATTCTTGATTATACTCTTCAGCAGATCCTATGTCTCTTGGAAGGAAAATTATGTTTTCCTTGTCTGTAATCTAAGTGCCTGGCATAGTGTCGGAGTCAGTGTCAGTTAAATAATATTAGCATGCACTGCACTTTCAGGCTTATTTGCCATTTTACCATCCTTTCTAACATCCTTAAGGGCAACATCTTGCCTTCTATTCCCCTCAACAGCAAGGACAAATTCTCCAATGGATTTCAGAGATGTTGTTTATTTCTCCTAACCTTATCTGTCATGTCCTGAGTAGCTGGCAGTGACCTTATAGGGCAAAATCATGAGTTCAGTGACGGGATGTAGAAAAGATTATTTTGCCAGAGATTTAAACACCTGATCTCAGCCCACAAATGCCTTCCAGTGGATGGCTCCATATTACCTTATTACAGAAGAAAGGAAGAATGGTTATTCTTTGCATGAAAAAGATAGTAACTCATACCAAGGGCTTTCCTTTAATTTGTCCTAAATAATCTCCTTTACACTTCAGAGAAGTCAACCTGTTACTTTATATTTCTTGCTAGAAACCAGTTTATCCACGCATGTAAAGATAAGGGGAAAAAAGGCAGAAATTTCTGTATTGCATTCACATTTCTTCTTGTCATATTTTAATCCAAAATATTTATTTTTCCAGTAGTCTGACTGAATACCTTCTTAGCATCCTCAGGCTATCCACATTTTAATCTTATCTCTGCCTAAAACATTGGCCTAGTTCAAGTGTATATACAATTAAAGTGTTTGTTTATAACGCTTTCTATCACAAGCACAAAATAATAATCAGGTATCATTCTGTCCATTCACATTGCCAGCAAAAGTCTTCTTGATGGTTTTATGAATTTCTCTCACATTCATTCACCTTTTCTCTCCTTCTTGGCTTCTCATGCTAGTTCCCTTCCTTCCTGAAGTAATTGAGAACAGGAATCTCCCATCATGTTAGTTCCTCATTCTTTTTGCCAAATGTTCTTTATTTCACTTATTTATTGGATTCATGCATGTCCCCAGAGTTTACAATAATCTAGAGAGTTGGTGAATTCCAATTTAGTATTTCCTTTATCACTAAATTCATTTCTGTATTACTCTTCAAGCCTTAACAGTACACACCAGTGCCAGAAAATACAACATGTATCTCACAGCAGAGGTGCAAATAGGATATTCATCAAAATATCTTACTCTTTATCCAGGAGCTATAAAAGACAAAAAAAAATTCTGGTTAATTTAATGTCAGCTGCCTAGCTCCAGCTGTGCTGTCTACAGTTACAATAACAACCATCATCTGTACAGTATAAGCCTAGTCAAAGATTTACCGAATGTACACAAAGTTGTGATAGAACCTCAATTCTCTTTGTGTAAACTTTTAAGAGTATTTAGTGATTTAGGGTTAACATATGAAAAGTGGTTTTATATTAATCAATATTTAAAAATCCTCACTCATTGAAAATGACCCAAATAGATGGAAAATAGAAGTCAGAGCACACAAACTGTAAGACCAGAGACAATCCGAAATCAAGGTTAGAATCTGACACAATACAGGTAGTAGCCTCTGGGTCCCTCCAGCATGCCTTGAGCTTTTGCTTTGAAGCAGCTCAGTCCTTCCTTAGCAGCCCAATCTCCAATCTCATTTCACAAATGAGGATCTTTCCCACCCCATCACCCAAACAAGGTACCTTCATGTCTGTGTCCAACAGCAGCAGACTCTTAAGGTGGTGAAGCAGGATTTGAGGCTTGACCCAGTGCTGAACTAGTGTGTCCTGATAACACATATCATAATGTTTCTCCCCTGAGCCAGATTCTCCCAGCTGGACTTTTGATCAAAGAGCATGTTCAAGCAGTTGCTGAGCATCTTACACACAAAGCATGCCTAAATATATAAAGCTTTTGAAAATTGCAAGAATGTGAAGGAAATAAAATTGTAAAAACTTGAAATCTGGGGAAAAAATGACAAAGAGCAAATTTTTTAATTTTCATATGTCTGTTAGATATAAAGACACTTGGTTCATTTTTGAATGTAAAATTGATAATGTACTATTTAAAATACATATAAAATTCTCAATTTTGGTTTATCGAACAACAGAATGGCCCCTCAGATAGCTTTAGGAAAATGAAATTATTTTTAAAAGGGAATGGAGAATACTGACTCTAGGAAATAAAGAAGGCCAAAAATTCTTTGGGTAATTTTATAATTTCATGTTTTATTTCTAGACCTTCATGTCTCCATAAACAACATTATGTCGGATCCCAGATAATCCAATTTAACTAGACATAAAACAACTTCCTCAAAGAGTCTTTCTTTGTACTTAGTGTCTAAATTTTATGTTTTAGGATGGGTGCAGGGGGGAAATTGGTACTGATTCATACCTCAAATAAGTGAAGATTTCAGAAAAAAAAAGCGCTTGACAAATGATACTGAATTCTGATCTCAGTTTTACCCCTTATCAACCGTATGATTTTTTAAGTCTTTCAAGCTCTCTAAGTGGCAGTTTCTTGTCTGGAAAGTGGACTAGTAGTATCTTTCATATATACTTTACAAAGTTTCCATGAGACTCAACTAAGTTGATATATGGGAATCTTTTTTATTAAATACACAATCTACTATTTAAATTATTTGTCTTCAGGTACCATCATTAAAATTGTGATTATTTCTTCATGCTGTTCATAGTAATCAGTGAAGACAAATTCTCTTAAATTCAATGAGCTTTGAGCATCTTATGTGGCTAGTCAATACTAGCTGACATGATTTCATTTTAAGCCAAAATCGGGGAGGAGGCTTTTAATCAGGACCCCCAATAACTATCAGGGCTACAGTACTAGCAGAGTTCAGCACAGCAGATAACAGATTTTTTAAAGAAACAATATCATAGTACTTGCCAAGAAGGACAGTTTTATGTCTTCTTTTCAGTTTTTACATCTTCTATTTCTTTTTTTTGCCTTATTGCACTGGCTAGAACTATCAGCAAAGCTCTATACTTGCTATGTGTTCCATGAATTGAATCAAAACACATATAGAAAATATCCGTATCTCTTCACTAGCATTTCTTTGCTTTTCCATGATATTTTTATAACTACAGAAAAAAACCCCCTGAATTTGAGTTGGCTAAGGTTTCTATTTTATTAAGTTTGGGTTGTGCTTTTTGGGAGGAATACTACAGAAATGATATTGTGATCTTTTTAATGCTTCATACTAGGAGGTACAAAAATGCAACTAGTGATGTCAATTTAAACCAAGATGGTGTCTGCCAGGTTTTTGTACTGAAAAGTTACTATATTTATATTTGTGATTAATAAATATCTTAAATTTTAAGATTATGGAAAAATCTTGTTAATCCTCAAAGTTTAACCCATTAGCTTTATTATCCATTGGCCTCAATATATTATTATAATAATTGTTGTCAAACAGTAATTTCCTGTTTTTTTCTACATTTAATCATTGCTGTTCTACTGTAAGGAAAGGTTTTATAATTTTATTTATCATTTGCTTATTTGTATGACAATATGACACATCGATTTTTATTTTATTCAATTGACAATAATTATGTATTATCATTATTAATTTTGGGCTTAAATTGTCCCAGATTCGACCAGTGAGAGCTCCTTTAAACTGGAACCTATGGTCCTTTCTTGTGTTTTGTTTGATATGTCACCATCATTCTTTGAACATTTATTTATTTTCCTGCATGGCAAGATGTTTCAGGCTTATTTTACACTTTTCTTTTCCAGTCTTGGAATCTATCATTTTTCAAGGAATCCTGGTTCCCTTTAGTTAAGAATAATATTAGATACTAAAATCTGGTCTTAAGTATGGTTACTGTTAATTTTTGTTTAATTATTAATTTTTACCTAGTCCAAGTATCTTAGTCTTTTGTTAAAATATTTGTTATACTTGCATTAAATATTATTTCTGACATCTCAATTTGTTCCCTTTTTTTTCTACTTCTTTCTTGCTTCCTTTGAACTCATCATATTTAAATTATTCCATATACCCTACTCTTACCTGGTTATTAATTATTTTATTTTTATTACGTTAGTGGTTATTCTAGAGATTGCCATACGCACCATTCCCTGATTAGTGTATAAGATAAAAAGACCTTGCAAAAACTATAATGTACTCCTTCCCCCTCCTGTATTACGGTTTTCATGAATTTTCACTCCACAGATATTTCACACCTCATGAGATATTATTATAATAGTAACTATTTAGTTAGATTTTTCTACTTAATCTTTTCAGGGCTCGTTATAAGCATTTCTTTTTTCTGCCTGAAAATCTCCCTTTAGTTTTTCCTTTAGTAAAGGTCTGCTGGCCATAAATTGTGTAAGGTTTTGTTTGACTAAAAAATTTTTTATTTCACATTTATTTTCGAAGAATTTTTTGGTGGGTATAGAATTCTAGGTTTAGAGTTGGTTTTTTTTCAGATACAATTCAACAGGTTTTTAGAAATCTGTTTTCTGTTTTATCATTACTACTTTGATGGTCATCTGTGTTCAATCTTTGCCTATTTTGAGTATCTTTTACTTATCGTTAGTTTTCTGCAGTTTTATTGTGATAAACCGACATTAATTGTACCCCTATAAAATATATGGCAAAGACCTAACCCCCAGCACATCAGAATGTGACCTCATTTGTAAATATGATCTTTCCTGAATTAATAAAGTCAAAATGAGGCCATTATTTCCTATTCAATACATGGTGCTGGGATAACTGGCTAGCCGTATGCAGACGATGGATACTATGTTGTTCCTTATGCCATATAAAAAAAACAACTTAAATTGGATTAAAGAGTTAAATATATAACCCAAAACTATTAAAATCCTGGAAAATAACCTAGGAAATATCATTCTGGACATAGAAACCGACAAAGATTTCATGATGAAAATGCCAAAAGCAATTGCAACAAAAGCAAAAATTGACAAATGAGTTCTAATTAAACTAAAAAGCTTCTGCATAGCAAAAGAATCAACAGAGTAAACAGACAGCCTACAGAATGTACTTGCAAACTATACATCTAATATCCAGAATCCATAAGGAACTTAAATTTACAACCAAAAAACAACTCCATTTAAAAGTGGCCAAAGCACATGAACAGTTTTCAAAAGAAGACATACATGCAGCCAACAAGCATATGAAAAAAATACTCAATATTACTAATCATTAGAGCAATGCTAATGAAAACTATAATGAAATATTATCTCACATCAGTTACAATGGCTATTTTTAAAAAGTTAAGAAATAACAGATGCTGGTCTGGTTGCAGAGAAAAGGAAATGCTTCACAATGTTGGTTGGAGTGTAAATCAGTTTAACCATTAAAGAAAGCAGTGTGATGATCCCTCAAACAGTTAACAGAACTACCATTCAACCCAGCAATCCCATTACTGGGTATATATATATACCCAAAGGAATATAAATTGTTCTACCGTAAAGACACACCCACACATATGTTAATCACAATGCTATTCACAGTAGCAAAGACATGGAATCAACGTAAATGCCCACCAATGGTAGACTGGAAAAAGAAAATGTCGTACATATATACCATGCAATACTATGTAGCCATAAAAAGAATGAGATTGTGTCCTTTGAGGAACCTGGTTGGAGCTAGAGGCCATTACCCTTAGCAAACTAACACAGGAACAGAAAGCCAGATACCACACGTTCTCATTTGTAAGTAGGAGCTAAATAATGAGAACAAATGGACACAAAGGAGGGAACATAGACACCGGGGCCTGCTTGAGGGAGGAGGGTAAGAGGAGGGAGAAGATCATAAAAAAATAACTATCAGATACTAGGCTTAGTACCTGGGTGATGAAATAATCTGTACACCAAACCCCCATGACAAAAATTTACCTATATAACAAACCTGCACATATAACCCTGAATCTAAAATTAAGTTTTTTAAAAAAGTGAGGTGATTAGGACAAGGGTGATTAGGACAACCTGTGTCCTTATAAGGGGAAATTTGAACGCAGAGACAGACACACACAAAGAAGATGATATAAAGACACACAGGGAGAATGCCGTGTGAAGATGAAAGATTGGAGTGATGTATTACAAGTGAAGAAGCAGTTGAGGCTACTAGAAGCTAGGAAGGACATATGGAAAAATTCTTTCCCCGGTGCCTACAGAGGGAGCATGGCTCTGCCATCATCTTAATTTCACGTTGTTGGCCTTCAGAACTTTAAGACAAGAAATTTATAATTGTTAAAGCCACCCAGTTTGTGGTACTCTGTTACAGCAGCCCTAGGAAATTAACACACAAAGGTATAGATTTCTTTACATCTTTCTTGCCTCTTACAAGGGCCAGGATCGCCAGTGTACCATCAATGCTAGGTAGTTATCTTACTTGGGGACTATAGCATTTTGGGATTTAGAACTTGATGTCTGGCAAATCTGGGGAAATTTTCAGACATTATCTCTTTACATATTCCCTCTATTCTATTCTCTCTTTTCTCTCATTCTAAGAAGCTGGTGTGATTTAGGCCTCTTCACCATGACCTGTATATCTCTCTTACTTTCTTCTGTGTTTTCCATTCTTTTTGGCTCTCTGTGTGCTTCAATCTGGGTATTTTCTAATACTCTATTTCCAATTAATTATCTAATCTGTTATGTCTGTTAAAATATATCCATCTATTAAATTCTTAATTTTAGTTACTATAATTTTTAGTTCCAGATTTCCATACTATTCTACTTTATAGATTCCAGTTACCTGGCTAAACTAGAATTTTATTTTGAATATATTAATTATTATTATATTCAAGTCCATATCTTATCTATATCTTAAAATTCCAACTCCTGATTCACTTTCTGTTGTCTATTTTTCCTCTTGGTTTTCAGTCATTCAGTCTTGTTTCCTACCTTCCTGGAAACTTTTGATTGAATGCTGGATATTCTTACAAAAAAATTATAGTGACATGATATAATGTTCTCTTTCTTCAGGTAGACAGGTAAAGTATTGGCATATAAGCTTGATGAAGTTGGGACTGGTCTATTTCAGGTTATCTTTTACTTCTTGAGTACAGCCCTTTCAGGTTTCCAATTACAAAGCCTGGGGTATTCATATGGGCTCCTCTCTCTTGATTGGTTCTGCATGCTAATCCTTGACTCTCTAGTACCAGGAGACTGCCCAAGTCTCTGAGAAATTTTTGGCCTCTGAGCAGCAGCTTTTTTGCATTCTTTCTGAGAGTACTGCCTGCCACATGCATTGCTTTGGAGTAAACAATGTCTCTAGGAGAAATTGTGCAACAACCATTCAGGTTCACCTCTCTGTGGTTTCCTTTTCTTTGGGATCTTTCTTCCTCAAATGATGTCTGTCTTGATAGCTCTGAACTCCAAGTTTTGTCTCCCTACCCCTGGTGAGTCTGCCAAAGGCTCTAGGCTGCCACTTTCTGTTTGGCTTTGCTGCCATGATATGTGAATCAGTCAAGGACCTGAGGGGAAAAAGCAGCCACAAATGCCAAGCTCAGTTCAATGCAATTCACTTGTCTTCAGGATCTTGGACCTTAATGTCTGGTTGCTTTAGTTTCTTTCTAATGCTTTCAAATAACCACTTTGCTTCTCTCCCCCAAGCCCTACACCTAATTCATAAATTTCCTGGTGGAAGGTTTTAGCTAATACCAGCAATAATATCATAGCCAGAAACAGAAATGTTTCTTGTTTTTACTGAATTCTATAAAAATAGAGATGGTAATTTCTGCCTGGCTTACCCCACGGGAAGATCTAAAGTTAATTTAACCTGGAGAAAGGAAAATTAGTAAAAGAAGAAAATTAATAACTGATTTAGCAAGTTACTTGTCAAATCTTCATTGAGTAATCAATTTGTAACAGGCATTGTTTAGTAAAAGAGAAAAAAATAAAAGGAAGGAAGCAAGGGAGGCAGGGAAAGAAGGAAGAGAGGGAAAGAGGAGGGAGAAAGGAACACATCTCTGCTCCCATGAATCTTTTATTCTAGTACATTCAAATAGATTGTAGGTAAGTAAAAATTTACAAGATAATGATAACTGCTATTGAGATAATTAAAATAAGGTAGAGACTGTAAAATGACTACTTTAGATTAAGAGGATAGGGAGTAGGAAAAGGCTTTCTGAGGGGATGATATTAAAGCTGAGATCCTAATGACAAGAAGACAGCAGCCATCTGAAGTTTAAGGGGAATAACATTTTAAATAAGAAGAATAGCTAATGCAAAGGTAAGCCCCAAGCCAAAAATGAGCAAGGTAAATCTAACTATCAATGTCAACAATTGCTGTGTGACACTTCTTATTTCTCTACTACCTGATCCTCTCACCAGTCCCTGCTACTCAAGAAACCAACAAGGAGCTGACTGGCTAGGGAGACTGGAAAATGGAGTTTGTAGACTTTTAACGACAATAGTACAGAACAGAGTACAGATGGGTAAATATGGACCAAGAAACAACAAATTAAAAACCAGCACAGTCTACCCTTTTGTCTACTCATGCCTTTCTACACTTATTTAGGCTTCTAAACAGTGACAATAACAACGATGTGTTTACCCCATATGAGATTCAACCATCTTTTATGCAAATGATACTCTCAACTTCTTTTCCCAAAGATGACACAATGTCTCGGAAATTGTTTCTATCTTCAGATGATATTATTTTATTGGTAGTTAAGTCACAATCCCAAATTATTCTGTCACCTAAAGACTAAATTTTAAAAATAAGCATAATCTGTGCCTCTTACATAAAACAGTGAGAAGGGAGAAGAAAAAACATTTAATATATACTTAACAAACAAGAGAAAATTGTATGTAACTGTAACTAGATATGCAGCCATTACAACTTACATCTCTCACTCCCTATTCCATGTTTTTCTTACCCTGAACCATTACCATAATTTGTTAGAATTCCTTATTTGGGAGTAAACCAAGCTGTCATTTATGAAGGGGATAAATCTTATCTATATTTGGTTGTTGATGTATCCATTAAATTGGGGCATGGAAACACAAGAGTATAGATGCGTGAATATGGACTGAGATACCCTCAGAAACCCGTGAGTTTCAGATGTATTTTCCTCTGTTATACTATGGCGAAACAATTATTTTTCCTTTTGGTAGTCAGGATCAATCAACTTAACCAGAAAGTGGATTGATTCTTTCTCTACCTATTGGTTTTGTGGCATAAGTACCAGTTGTCAGGCTTAACTTTCAGTTTCATTAAATTATTGTTGTTTATCTGGTGAAGGCATGCCTCCAGTGAGAACCAAGACCTTCTAATCAACATAGCCAAAAGGTAAGGGGCCAGACAGTAAAAGTTTTGCATCATATGCTACCTAAATATCAATCCCTCACTAATGATGTGCTGAGAAGGGTTCAGAGGAGGCATAGAGGAATGTATCAGGGAGAGAGACGCTGACTGTTGAAAGCTATGTGATCTTTGTCCTTTGTAGGCCAGGTGTGATGGTAGAAGGCGTTGCCATTGATATGTGCTCCCTAATTTCAGTTGGAATGATGGGATCCCAGAGAGGCAAGCTCCACATAGCAGCAGACAAGGTAGGCACAATCATAACAGGCAAGAAAAATAGAGTGGCATCCAGAGTATGGCACACAGAATTCAGATGGATCACTGGAGATTACTAATTGATCATGCTTTCCTTAGAAATAGACACCATATTGTGGCAGCGCTTACCTACAGATGGTCCCTGACATACAATGGTTTGATTTAAACTTTTTACACATTGCGATGATACAAATGCTATACACATTCAGTAGAAACCATACTTCAAGTACCTACGCAACCATTTGTTTTTCACTTTCAGTACAATATTCAATAAATTACATAACATATTCAACATTTTATTATAAAATAGGCCTTGTGTTAGGTGATTGTGCCAAACTGTAAGCTAATGTAAGTGTTCTGAGCACATTTGAGGTAGGCTATGCTAAGCTATTATGTTTGGTAGGTAAGGTGTATAAATTCTTTTTCAACTTATGATGGGTTTATTGGGACATAACCTCATCATAAGTTGAAGAGCATTTGTATATCTTTCAGTGTTTATAAGCATTTCTTGAATTTCAGTTATGAAGTCACTATTCTTAAAAAAAAAAAGTGAAAGGAAACCTGAGTGGAAAGAAATTAGGAAGGACAACTAAGTTTTAGTCATGACTACACTATGGATTTTTTCATGACCATGGGCAAGAGACTTCTTTTGGGACCTCATCTTTTGTAATTATGAAGTGAGAATAACAAAATAATTTAAAAGATAGTAATAGCTGGTATTTACTGAACACCTACAATGCAGCAACTACTGTTTTAAACACATCAGTTGTCTCATCCAATCCTCTTATGACATGTGTCCTATTATTAAACTCATCTTGCAGATGAGACAATTGAAACACAGAGACGTTAATAATCCATCCAAGCTTCAACAGTTTGTAAGTGTCAGTCCAAGGTCTTAAATCTACACACTTAATACCACTAAGTCATGGATGAAGCCCCTTTAATCTCAGTTTCAATGTCTGCGGTTTTCTTTTAAGTCTCAAAATGGCCCAACCTGATCCCCAGAAATGACCAATTTTAGGGAAACAGAAACCAGCTTTCTGCAAGTGGGCTGATTGTGTAACTTAACTCAGGTGGACTAAATTGGCTGTAAATTCTTTTACCAGGCATCTATGCCCTACAGGCTTCTGGGCGCTAGAACAAAAATAACAAAGTGCATAATGATCACAACAGGGACAACTTGCCGAAACAAATCTATGTGTGCCAAAGCACAGGAGAGAGGAAAAGAAATAGTTTCCTATCTACACCACTGATCATTCTAGGAGACTACTTCATAAATGGTTGCCAAAGCAGAAAAGAGGGTGATGGTGGGTGGGAAAGCGGGGTTACAGGGCATCGCAGAATGGCATGGAATCATGGGAAGGCACTGGCCTAGATGTGGGACACTCACGCTCCAGTCCTGCCTCTGACTCTAAACTACTGCACAACATTGAACATGTTATAATCTCCACTGGATATTAGTACTAAAGGAATCATCAGTTTGAAATTCCAGATTTTACAGATGAGAAAATGGAGGTCCAACAAAGTGCAGCCAAACCTCAGTTGAACTATTCAGAATCCCCAGGCCTTCTTTCTGTCCACACTACGCCATTTTACCAGCCTAAGGCTATTCATTATTCTGACCATCGATTTTCTCATCTGTATAATGGGAATAACCTGACACACTCTAACCATCTGCTATAGGTGATTACACAAGACTAAATGAGGTAATATATGAGGTTGTTTTTAAAAGTGCATACCATTCAAATGCCACTGGCCTGAGGGGTTTGGAATGTAACATTTTTCTTCTCACTGGATAACCCATTTCTACAGACTAGCAAGAATGCCCTAAGGGTCTCCAGAAACAGACTTGGAGTTCAAAAGAAGATAAACATCATTTAAGGTCAACCCATGAGTTAGAACTAAGAGGAATAGAATGGAGGAATGGGAAATTTTAAGGAGATGGTGAAAAAGAAACTCATAAAATATAATTTGGCAAACCACAAAATTTTCTCTGCAGAGACAAATTGATCACTGTACTGCTTGCATCATTCAAGCTCACACCAGACACAGCACTTCAGGATGCACCAGGTGGGTGATCTGCCATAAGCATAGAAGCAAGCAAAGGTATCCTAAGTTGGGCTTTCTGTTTTTCAGCCCACAGGCTTTCTGCTAATGTGTCCTGTCTCCTCCTCAGCCTGGACACAATTGTCCCACATGGCCTGGTCATCCCTGATGGCTTTAGTCAGCCAACTTTTAAATAATGGTGCATCTAGGCCCATGTGTTCTCATTTACTGTGCAACTACTTTTTGCTTAGCTATCATCCAATGCTTATTATGAGCCCAAGCCCACACTGAGTGCTTTGTGTATATTATCTTATTTAACTCCCCCAACAGCACAATGAAGTAAGTCATTGAATGCTTTTGAGATGCTAATGTAATCCTCATTTACCAAGCAAATATCCTGAGGGCCAGAGAGGAACCAGCAAGCGGGGGAGCCAAGTCTGAAACCAAGACAGTCTGAACCTAGGGTTTGTACTTTTAACACCCTGCAATTTTGTCATCTTGGTTGTTTCATTGTCTTGAGCTATAACTTCAACCCAGTTGCACCAGGGAATGAATCTCTTGAGTTACTTTCCAAGCAATTTTTGTTTTTACAGATATTTAAGAAGCTCTCACATTGATGAAAAATTAACCTTATTCTATATAGCTTTAGAAGTTAAAAATGAGACTCAATGGCTGAAAAAACCTAGCCCAACTTCAGCTTACTGTAAAAAAGACTTGTGTTTTCATGGAAGTGGTCCAATGAATGGAAACAGCTATTTTGTGAGTGTGGCAAGCAGAAATTATTGTTTAAGAAGAGATTGTCAGAGACCACCTGTTAAGGATTGCTGCCATGCTGAGGGGGGATTTCTGTTTGGAAGCTCCTAAAGTCATGGCTACTCTGAAATCTTACAAGTCTATGACCAGCAGGTCTCAATAAAGAATAAGTAACATCTTGTCAAGCATGGCCTTCTGTGGTGATTTTACACCAAGGATAATCTGAACAATCTCCTAAAATGAGAGTCGAGAAACTAATTCTGTGTATTGAGAAAGGGAATACTTCTCCTGAGTTTGATCTATTTTAAAGCCATCATGCTATTCTCTGTCTGAAAACTTTTCTCTATTTCAGTTACCGAATTTAACTATTCCTTCTTCATGGCCATTTCAAGTCTCACCACCTCCACAAAGAGTTTCCCTGGGCCATCCCAGGCCTTGACACTACTCTCTTCTCAAACTCTTGCAACACTTTCTCTTCTCTGAAAATCAATAAAGTACCATCCTACTTGCAAAAAAAGCACTGTTGGAGCTGTCAGGTTGCAGAAGAGTCAATGACCATTCAGAAGGAGGATACTCAAGAAAAGACTTTGAAAGAAAAATGTGACCTGGAGCTAAACCCTAAAACATTGACTGTCAGCCCAGGAGGGTAAAAAATATGTCTGATCTTCTGATGGAAGCTTAGCAGTTAGCACAGTAGCTAGCACATTATAGAGGCTAAAAGCATGTATCAAAGGAAAAAGTGAGGAAGGAAAGGAAGAACATGTGGAGGAGGGGAGAGAGGAAGGGGAGAAAGGAAGCCAAAGTGGTCCAGGCATGTTCGTGTAATACTGAGGAGACCAAACTAGTGAGAACAATGTGTATCTGTGTTGAGCAGTGGCTATTGGGGAAAATGAGCAGTGTAGGCTCCAATTAAGAAGAGCCCAGAGAGTCGGGATGAGAACTTGAGGCTGGCTGTAGAGAGATTTATAACATTCTGAATAGCATCGATGATTTTTTTGGCTTCTTTATTAGACTGCAAGTCATGTGAGAACATGGTTCTCAGCCTATTCTTCTTGATATCGTCAGCCGATTTAGCTACGTATAATACTTGATTGAAAAATAAATAAGCAAATGAATAAACCAGTCTCTGCCTAGTCATCCCAGAGATGAATTGATTTTTCACACCTTGCCAACATTCTGGTACTCGCTACAATGTTGGACACTCTCACACATAGAAGAGCCAAAGAAATGTGACCATTTCTTCAACTCGGACACTACGAAGTGACATTTAATGAACTTTCTTCTAAAGAGGGTATTTATCATTAAATCAATCTCACTTTTCCAGTGCTATTCAGAAACTCCCAGTCTACACTGGCAGCCAATTTCCAATTCCCAGTCATGCTCTTGAAACAGAACTGAGCAGAAAGTTTACTGAGAGACTTTTAAATTGCCCCCAATCCCTGGAAAACACTTTATTGAAAGTGTTTCAGCCCCTTTTTTCCTGACTAGAATATCTTTAAATCAATTATAATTCATCCTTCAGAAGATGGTCATATTAAAATTGAGTTTTGTAGAAGAGTAGAAAGGAAGAGGACTTGGTCAGAGAGTTCTGACCTCAAATATTGTCTTTGCTACTTACTAATCCTGAAAAAGTTACCTTCTCTAGGTCTCAGTTTCTTAATCCGTAAAATTATACCAATGCCTACTACATTTTTGTACATTATAGTAACATTTTTGCACATCAGTTTTATACATATATACACATATAAATATATACGTATATAATATACATATAATGTATATAAAATATATACATGTATGTATATTTTTATGTAAATATTAACAAAATTCAATCTGATAATTTTTTTTTCCTAGGGAAACAGACCTGCTTTTCACAGCAAAGACTCTTGTCCTAAAACTGTCTTATTCCATTCTTCCATTAAAACATAACTTTCTCTTTGACATCCTCTTAGGGTCCAGCATTTGACTAGTAAGGTACCTTTTCAGACTAATGTGTTAGTGGAACATTTCTTTGTGATGGAGTATTCCCATTTTTAACTAGAAAATTCTGGATATCTTACCCCGATAGATTTTAATCTTAATATTATTAAACATTATTAAATTGATAAATCTATGCTGATAGAAAGCCATTAAGAAATAAAGTTGGGGTTTAATTGCTTGGGGATAACTTTACATTTTTAAAAACTTCTTCTGCATAGGTGGTAGGTTAATCATGAGCTTGTAACTGAACCAAAGCCAACAAAATGCATTTCAGTAGAATAAACATAAGGCCCTATGTTTAGATTCAAAACATCCACTTGACAAATAGAAGATGGAGCTTATTTTAGAAATACTCACATGCAAAAATGTGACAGTATTATTTGACTACAAGTTGGGGGTGTTTAAAAGGCTTACACAAAATTAGGTCAGTCACATTTATACATCTGTCAGATCGGTATCATAAGACAATATAGCTCGTTCCACTGTGATGGCTGGACTATAGGTGGAACTCAAGATAACCTATTTTAAGATACCCTGCCAAAAGAAGACAATGAAAGGTCTAAATATCATGTCAAATGAGATTCACCTGAGGCAAATGGGCATCTCTACCCAGAAGACTAGAAGATTAAAAGAAAATACAAATAATTAAGAGACTGTTATAAGAAAGAGAAAAAAGCTGGGCATAGTGGCTCACACCTGTAATCCCAGCACTTTGGGAGGCCGAGGTGGGTGGATCACAAAATCAGGAGTTCAAGACCAGCCTGGCCAAGATGGTGAAACCCCGTCTCTACTAAAAATACAAAAATTAGCTGGGCGTGGTGGCAGGCACCTGTAATCCCAGCTACTCGGGAGACTGACGCAGAGAATTGCTTGAACCTGGGAGGCAGAGGTTGCAGTGAGCTGAGATCGAGCCAATACACTCCAACCTGGGCAACAGAGTGAGATTCTGCCTCAAGAAAAGAAAGAGAAAAAAGAGAGGTGACTCTAAAGGACAGAATTAAGACGACTTGTTAGGAACAGTGAACACATCTATTTTGCTGCATATAAGAAACGGCTTTCGAGTAAGTAGAGCTACACAAAAATGGAAGGGTCTATTTCACAAAGAAATAACTTACTGTTTTCTGCAACTTCAAAGCCTAGTGTAGTTCTTGACTCATGGTAGAAGAAGGGAGGGAGGGGAAGAAGGGAGGGACGGGAAGAAGGGAGGAAGGGGAAGAAGGAAGACGAGAAGGAAGGAGGGAAGGGAGAATGGAGGGTAGAAGGAGGGAAGAAAGTGGGAGGGGAGAAGGGAGGAAGTTGCCCTCTCAACTCACAGCTAGAGCCAGCCCCTTTTCCCTAAATAGATCAGGATTTCTTATTAAAACCACATCATCTGCCCTTTCCCAGAAAGTTTCCTCAATCACCACCTGGTCCAAATTTGCTTTAAACGGACTCTTTCACAGTGAAATTCCACTTCGAACTTAACCTAACTCTGAAAGGCAGGGCATGACAAAAGTGTTCATTTTCCTAACTGGAAAAAAAAAAAAATCTTGAAATTTCTCACATATATTTTTTATTCTTTTCTATTATAAATGTTAGACATAATGCAGTTTCAGCATCTGCCAGCAAAATATATACAGATATATCTCTATATATAAACCATTGTGGAATGAAATTTCGTCAAAATAAGGGAAGATGGGTGAAGGACACATAACAATTTTTAATAGAACCATATTTTCTTAAACCTTAAATTCCAGTATTCAATATATCTTTGTTGAGTAAAATTTGTTTGTTCATGCTTAGAGATTTCATATAGTCTAGTCCTGAGTCTAATCAGAAATTCCTATTACATTTAAGAGTTTCATAGCATCGACTTGTTTTTTAAAATTTTAACGACAAAAAAAAAAAAAAGCACGAAATGGCCATTCTGTAACAGTCACTTAATTCACCTTGGTAATATGCCTTAACTATGCATCATCCCTTTTGGTTGACTCTGATGGACCTGATTTCTGACATTTCCTTTAGGATGATCTAAAGAACAACCTGAGAGTTGTAATCAGGAAATCTGGGTATTAGTCCCAGATCCACTACTTCGTAAACGTGTGGCCTTGGGCAATTCCCATAGCTCTTCTGGGCCCCAATTTTCTCAGATGTTAAAAGGAGATAAAATTATTACTCCATTTTACCTCTCTGGCTTATTGCAAAATTATCTGACATATCCTATATGAACACGCTTTAGTCATCTGTGAAGAGTTTTTTTTTTTTTTTGAGATGGAGTTTCACTCTTGTAATCCAGGCTGGAGTGCAGCGGCACAATCTCAGCTCACTGTAACCTCTGCCTGCCTCCCGGGTTCGTGCCCTTCTCCTGCCTCAGCCTTCCGTGTAGTTGGGATTACAGGTGCCCACCACCACACCTGGCTAATTTTTTGTATTTTTAGTAGAGATGGGGTTTTGCCACGTTGGCCAGGTTGGTCTTGAACTCCTGGCCTCAGGTGATCTGCCCGCCTCAGCCTCCCAAAGTGCTGGGATTACAGGCATGAGCCACTGCACCCTGCCTGCAAAGACTTTTAAATAGCATAGACATCCTTGTCCTTCACAAGTTTATGAGCAAACAAAAATATCCTTATCTCATTCTCAAGGAGCAATATTGGATTGGGTTCCTTCTCAAATTCACAAGATCTCTGTAGACAAAACCATTGCTGTGCCTGGAGAGTGGCTAGGATCATCACAGAGAGACGGCGATGCGACTGAGCTCCATTGATGGATATTTTGTTTTCTTGTGGAACTAAAGCAATAACAAAACCCGATTTACAATAACGTATTTCCTAAACTTCTGCTTTCTATATTTTTTGTCACTATGTATAGTTCAAAGCATAATTGAAGCCTATGTGGACTTTGTACACCCTGGAAATCTGAGAAGGACCTTGAATTAAAAGGCTACTTTTATTATACCTTATAAGTCTACTTTTATGATTATTTCATAATGGCGTAACGCATGGGGCTCATACCACTCTGAATTCTTATCAGAGTCCTACCACCAAAGATACTCACAGCCTAATCCCCAGAACCTTATGCATTCCATATGTGACCCTACATAGCAAATGGGAGTATGCAGGTATGGTTATGTTAAGGATCTTGACATAGGGATATTATCCAGAATCAGCTGAGTAATCATTGGGATCCTTATAAGAGGGAGACAGACGAGTCACAGGTGTAAAGGAAGTGTTGATGCTGGAAGTGGTGGTCAGAGCGATGCAGGGTCATGAGTCAAGGAATGTGGACAGCCAAAAAGGCAAAGACACAGATTTTTCCTAGAGCCTCCAGAAGAAACAGCCAGCCCTGCTGACACCTTGATTTTAGCACACAGCGTCTGATTTTTGACTCCTGGCCTTCAGAATTTAAATGAATGAATGAATGAATTCATGTTGTTTTAAGCTGCTAAGTGTGTAGTAATTTGTTAAAACAGTAACTAGAAACTAATACACTAGATCTATAAAAATATCTCTCTAAAATAAAATAATTGTCACAAACATCTACATATCTAACATCAGTTCTGACATTCTATAGATAGTCTTACTCTTGGGAAAATCTAGTTTCTCGTATGGCAGTATAGTTAGATTTTATACAGATAATTAGGGCTCTGTTGCTTCTAGAAATAAGCTTATTTCTCTGTTGTAAGTTGTTTGTATTTTGGTTTTAGTTCTTGTATTTATTTGCCTGAAGGAAAAAAAAGGGTATGTATATTTTTTTTCTGGAACAAAATAGGGATAAAAATAAATGAATAGATGCAATGAAAGGAGTACTGGCTGCAAATGGAGAGACTTGGTCTCTAGTCCTGCCTTTGCTAGTGGGTAGGCCACTTCACCTCTCTGTCTCTGTGTTTCTGTGTGTGTGTGTGTGTGTGTGTGTGTGTGTGTTTCCTGGTGCTACCATAACAAATTACCACAAACTGAGTGGCTTCAAACAACAGAAATTATCTCACAGTTCAGGAAGCCAGAAGTACAGGATTAAGGCGTCAGTAGCGTTAGTTCCTTCTGGAACCTCAGAAGGGGAATTTATGCTTCCTCTTAGCTTCTGCTGGTTGCAGCAGTCCAGTTTGCAGCATTCTTCTGCTTGTAAGTGCATCACTCCAATCCTTGACTGTCATCACATGGGACCTCTTCCCCGATTGTCTTTTCTGTGTCTCTGTTTTCTCTTCTTATAAAGACACTAAGCATTGGATTTAGGGCCTGCCTTAATCCAACATGACCCCTCTATCAGTCACGACTCTCCAGAGGAATAGATCCATTAGGATGTATATATCTACATGCAGAAAGAGGTTTAAGGAATTGGTTCACTTGATTATGAGGGCTGACAAATCCCGAGATGTGCAGTGGGCAAGTCGAAGAACCAGGAGAGGTGATAATGTAGTTCTAGTCCAAAGGCCAAGAGGCTCCAGAGCCAGGAAAAGCCAATGTTTCAGTTTGAGTCCAAAGAAAGGGAAAAACCAGTGCTTCACCTGGAAGGCAGTCAGGCAAGAGGAACTCACCCTTTTTCCAGGGATGGTCAGCCTTTTTGTTCTAGTTCAGCCTTCAACTGAATAGATGAGGCCCATTCACATCAGGCAGGGCAATTTGCTGTACTCAGTCTATTCATTTAAATGTTAAGCTCATCCAAAAACATCCTCACAGAAATACCCAGAATAATGTTCGACCAAATATCTGGGCACCCTGAAGCCCAAGGAAGTTGACACATAAAATTAATTATTACAACCTTATCTTAACTTAATTTTATTGCAAGGATCCTACTTCCAAATAAGGTCACATCTGAGATTCCAGGTAAACATGAATTTTGGAGTGTGGGGCACTCTTCCACCCTCTATATCCTCTCCATTGCCTTTTCTGTGAAATGAGGGCCTGGACCTGCGGGATGGGAGCAGGTCCTCTATAGCAAGGGGTTTCGGGTGCTGATAAGATTGAGAAATGCTGCTTTGAACAAAATCGGCCTGATTTCTTTATCACTGGCCCTTGCTGAGACTTTATTTCATAAAGAAGTACTGCGAATCTTCAAGAGGAAGATACTGCTCTGTTTTTTCAGGGCTTATTTGATTATAGAAACCCCTCTCTGGTTTTTTTTGGCACGCCTAGGAACACCTCTCAATACAGGGTTCCCTGGAACCCCATTTCAGAAACACTGGACTAGATCAGTGATCTCCAAGTTCTCAATTTCCAATAATCTGTGGTTCTATAGATCATTAGTTCTCCAACTTCCTTTTAAAAAATAAAGTACTCTTAGGTTGGGCGCAGTGGCTCACGCCTGTAATCCCAACACTTTGGGAGGCCGAGGCGGGCAGATCACAAGGTCAGGAGATCGAGACCATCCTGGCTAACGCGGTGAAATCCCCGTCTCTAATAAAAATACAAAACAATTAGCCAGGCCTGGTGGCAGGCACCTGTAGTCCCAGCTACTCAGGAGGCTGAGGCAGGAGAATGATGTGAACCCGGGAGGCAGAGCTTGCAGTGAGCCGAGATTGCGCCACTGCACTCCAGCCTAGGCAACAGAGCGAGACTCTGTCTCAAAAAAATAAAAAAAAAATAATAATAATAATAATAAAGTACTCTTGAACTCCCAGTATTGGTTTAAATTATATTTATTAAAATGTTACTTAAATATGAATATACATAAAACTACCTATAAATCCCTTATGCTTCTGACTCTTATAGAACTATAAAAACCAAACAAATGTGCAAACGAATTCAAAGAAAACCAATAAAATTAAAATTAACAACATTAATTTAATGTGATATAATTTTGTTGGAATTATATCATTGCTCACAATGTGCATACTGTATGCTCTGTTCCAATGCAGTTCAACAAATTTATTACAATGTGCCACAGGTGACTCGATCCTCACACCGTTTTTTTTTTCTATTCAAATTCCAGGAAGGCTTTATTTGCACAGCTCTTAGGGATGCCATTTGCCTTCTTATGGTGGGAGCACACAATTTATATATTTTTTATACCTCTGTATTTTTTTTTTCTTATTACTGATAAGCATTAGATAGTTCTTTGTATTACTGCAATAATAAACACAAATAGAAAGAAAGCTATGAATATTGCGAGTAGGTAATTAAGTAGCCATCCAAACATCCAAAAGATCCAGAATGTCTTTGCTTTAGATTCACATGATCATTAGACTAAAATAAGACACTTTAAAACAAGTATAAAAATAAGAGATAGTTGGCAAATCTCTTTAACCTTTAATTTTTTAGAGCCCATTTTAAAAGTGCCAGCTACAGATGCTTGTAGTTCTCCCACATGAACTTGAAATTCCTCTACAGAGTCTAGCTCATTTCTTTTCTTCCATTCTCTTCCCAGGAACCAAGGAGTTAATAATACTCATGAAGATGATGCTCCACCATGGGTCCTAACCACTTGTCTCTATTTGGGAAATCACGGCCATGAATGTTTCCTTCATAAGACTCTATGTAGAAATTTGTGTAGTGTACTGTGGCTTCTGCAGACTCCCAGTTCAACCTCCAGTAAGAAAGGGACAAGTCTAACAATCTCTCTAAAATGACTCTCTTAGATTGCCCATAAAAAAAATGTCATTAATTCGGACTTAACTGGGCTATGAAGAGGCCAGTAGGAATTAGAGAAGTCCTTTCTCTTCACTGTCTAGTAAACATAACAATTCAAACCAGCTTAACGAAGTGTTAAGAAGCAGAGATCCTTTAATGGCCTGCTTTAATGAACAGGTAAGAACATTTTTAAAATAGCACAATGATTGTTTTCTTGCAAATTTGATTCTCTACTATTCTATTAAGCACTTTAATTATCTGCAATCTTGTTTACCCCAGTAATTTGCTAAGAAAACCTTTTCCTTCCTAGCAAGAGTAGAAGCAACATTTAGCTCAGGCTGGTCCAAATAAGCAAGAGTTTCAAATTAGTAGCATCTGATTTAATTAGATTTTACTAACAGCCAAGTCAGGAAAATGCATTAACCCACTTAGCCCACTAGGGGTTCCCTTTGTGTTCTGAAGTTAATCGCTGCCATTTACTTCCTTGCCTGTTGCCGCCTTCCTGGCTGCTTTCTCATTTACAATAGGGTGGGCAACTTTTTGACAAACCTCACTCAACCTCACCAGCATTCCCAGCTCAGCAGATGGTGAATGAATGGTGATTTGGCTGTCAGTCTGCATGATGACATTAGAAGGTCACCAAAACGCCACCCGGACCAAAATCATTATACCTTTTTGTTTGTGCAGCAAGTCCGGAAGGAGCTATCGCATAGACATACTCACCATTAACACTACTTCTTGAGGACTTTTCGAGTTAGCTCACTTTTTACATCCTCACAGTATCACTTTTTCTCTGTTAGTCACACATTCCATGTACATTAGCATGTAGTGCTTGTTTCTATTAACTTAAATTTCTGACAGGTATGCTGCATCTTTACAACGACGTGGCTTGGAGGACAGAAGTTCCTTTTTCTTGCATTTTTGTTCAGACCTCCCTCCTAAGCCTGTGGCACAATGATAAACCTGGGATCATAGAGTTGCTACCTTAGGATAGAGTAATTGTGAGGTAATACTTTTTAAGTGTTTTAAACAGTATCTAACTAAGAGTTAGGTGCCCAAGGGATGTTAGGGAATAAATAAGTGTAGATATTTCAGTCATTAACTTCTATTATCAGGACCTACGCTTTCTGATTATTCACTCACTCCACAAGCATGATTTGTCCTCCTACGTGGTGCCAGCCACTGTGCTACACAGGAGATGACGTAACAATGAAGACAAACGTCTCTCCTCTCAAGTGGCTTTCGGTTGGCAAAGCTAGGTCCGATAGCTGTAATAAAGTGAGCTCATTCAGTTCCCTACTCCCAATCTCAAAGAAATCGTTACAAAAAGGGGGTGGACATTAATCAATACGATTTGTAGTATTATCCTGGAGAAAATTAGCACAGTTGGGAAAATTTATATTTAGGAGAAATTATTCCAACCAATCACCAGGAAGGCTTTTTTTTTTCCTGAATATAATATTAATAATCTGTACTAGGCCTAAAATAATGTTTATTTTATTCTCCTCTGGTTCTAAAAATACACAATGGCCTGAAAGCCAAAATCTAACTTGTAATTTTCACAGCTGAATCATATTCATTTCCTTCCAAATCGGATACTCCTGGGCACTGCCACCAAAACTCAACAGCAGCCCAACTCGAAGCCCAAAAGCTCCCCTGGGGAGGGGCTGGGGTGGTTGCATTCCATTTATAGCAAGATGAAAAAGAGCATCTCTAAAGTAGAGGGTATTCAATCAATAGACAGAAAGATGGGGTAGAAGACCTTCAAAGCTCTTTCCAATCCCAGATCCCATTGAGAGGTGACAGCGTGCTGGCAGTCCTCAGAGCCCTCGCTTGCTCTTGGCACCTCCTCTGCCTGGGCTCCCACTTTGGCGGCATTTGAGGAGCCCTTCAGCCCACCACTGCACTGTGGGAGCCCCTTTCTAGGCTGGCCAAGGCTGGAGCCCACTCCCTCAGCTTGCAGGGAGGTGTGGAGGGAGAGGCGCTAGCGGGAACGGGGGCTGCGTGAGGCCCTTGTGGGCCAGCTGGAGTTCCGGGTGGGCGTGGGCTTGGCGGGCCCCGCACTCGGAGCAGCCGGCCAGCCCTGCCGGCCCCGGGCAATGACGGACTTAGCACCCGGGCCAGTGGCTGCGGAGGGTGTACTGGGTCCCCCAGCAGTGCCAGCCCACCGGCGCTGCGCTCGATTTTTCACGGAGCCTTAGCCGCCTTCCCGCGGGGCAGGGCTCGGGACCTGCAGCCTGCCATGCCTAAGCCTCCCACTCACTCCATGGGCTCCTGTGCTGCCCGAGCCTCCCCGACAAGCACCACCCCCTGCTCCACGGCGCCCAGTCCCATTGATCACCCAGGGGCTGAGGAATGCGAGCTCACTGCGCAGGACTGGCAGGCAGCTCCACCTGCAGCCCCGGTGCGGAATCCACTAGGTGAAGCCAGCTGGGCTCCTGAGTCTGGTGGGGACGTGGAGAGTCTTTATGTCTAGCTCAGGGATTGTAAATACACCAATCAGCACCCTGTGTTTAGCTCAAGGTTTGTGAGTGCACCAATGGACACTCTGTGTCTAGCTGCTCTGGTGGGGCCTTGGAGAACCTTTATGTCTAGCTCAGGGATTGTAAACACACCAATCGGCACTCTGTATCTAGCTCAAGGTTTGTAAACACACCAATCAGCACCCAGTGTTTAGCTCAAGGTTTGTAAACACACCAATCAGCACCCAGTGTTTAGCTCAAGGTTTGTGAATGCACCAACCGACACTCTGTATCTAGCTGCTCTGGTAGGGCCTTGGAGAACCTGTGTGTCCAAACTCTGTATCTAACTAATCTGATGGGGACATGGAGAACCTTTGTATCTAGCTCAGGGATTGTAAACGCACCAATCAGCGCCCTGTCAAAACAGGCCACTCGGCTCTACCAATCAGCAGGATGTGGGTGGGGCCAGATAAGACAATAAACGCAGGCTGCCTGAGCCAGCATTGGCAACCTGCTCGGGTCCCCTTCCACACTGTGGAAGCTTTGTTCTTTCACTCTTTGCAATAAATCTTGCTACTGCTCACTCTTTGGGTCCACGCTGCTTTTATGAGCTATAACACTCACCGAGAAGATCTGCAGCTTCTCTCCTGAGCCAGCGAGACCAGGAACCCACAAGAAGGAAGAAACTCCGAACACATCTGAACATCAGAAGGGACAGACTCCAGACGCGCCACCTTAAGAGCTGTAATACTTACCGCGAGGGTCCGCGGCTTCATTCTTGAAGTCAGTGAGACCAAGAACCCACCAATTCCGGACACACCATTATGCTGGGAGACTTAATGAGTGGCTCATGAAATGTGATAAACATCCTGGGCAGAATATGAGTGGAAGCCAGGTGTTCTAATCTCCAGCTGATGAGTTTGAAAAGCAGATTGTGGTGGGCCTGGTCTACAGCTCAAGGAATAAAATAGTGCTAGCTTTTCATTAAGGAAAATAGCTTATAGGACAAAGAAATAGCAGGTTAGCAAACCATTTTATGTGAACCCACAAAGCATTCTCTAAGCCCCAGTTTGTGAAAGGCAGATAGATATACACAAAGGTTGTAGAGGCAGTCACAGCTGGAGAGCTAATAAGTTTTTGAGAGATGATTTGGCCCTTAGATGACACCACTCCCTTCTCATTAGGGGGCACTTGAGAGGGAGAGGCAGCAACAGCCTTCCCTGACCTTCCCTGCAGGCCCTGAGCAGAAGTTGAATAAAGGCCTGGAGTAATTTTAGAGCTGATGGGATGATGGCCTTTCTGTGGCTAGAATGTTCACTCTAGGAAATTTTGAAAATAAAGCACAGTGGCATGGTAATCTAAGAGTCTATTTATAAACAAGGATTCTAAATTTTGATGAACCAAAGAAAAGGCATAGATTCAAAATACATACTTGTCACCATTAAGAACATTCTTCTCCAAAAGAACAGAATTCCTCAAGCCAATCTCTGACTGGGACAGGAACCAAGGAATATACTGCTTAGGGTTGTGGTTTTTAAAGATTCATGAACTCTCATTGGGAAATCTATATTAAAAATTAAGAGCATGGAACTTGGAGTCAAAACTGAGTTAGATTCTAGTTTTATTCTATATTAGCTACACAACCTTATGTTAGTTATTTAATCTGTTTGAGGCCTCATTTTCTCATTTTTATAATGAAATATCATGACCTTGGATAGATCAGTAGAAGTTTTGGGGTTACAACCAAAGAGTCGGAAATTTTAAATGCAAGGGGTCCCTGGGTTTGTTCCTCTACTCTCCATCTTCATGAGACCAGAAGACTAGGGTGTCAAAAAAAACTGTACCCCAAGCTCAGCTAAGAAGCTGCGCAGGCAGAGAAAGGAGCACAGTCCAACTCTCAGAGTTGAAAAGAAGGTTCAACTTCTGAAAGATCTTTGATAATTTCATCGCTGGAAACATGTGAGTGAGTTCTTTTTCCTCATTTATTTGCTCATTTATTATCCCTTGCAAGTCCAAGGGCTATACTGGCCATTATAAGGCAGACCCACTTTTCTGCTTCAATCTAGGACACTTTGCTCCAATGTGGGGAACTATCTTGGACCACAAATAGGAGGAAAATTTAAGTCATCTGAATTCTGAATTATTCAGAACCATAAAGCTGAACTTGCCATCCAAGCCACCAGAGGAATAAATTTTTCAGTATACCTCAGCTTTGTGAGTTTGTACATTTGAGAAGTTTTGTGAGTTTGTCCTCATTTTCTGCATTCATACCAAACTTTACAGACATTAGCATCTTTTTAGTGACACTAAAGACAAGATTCATCCCATTCATTGAATCTCTTTTTGAATCAAATGTGTAATGAGCCTATGCTTATAATTATCAATCCCAGTGAACCCCACTTCATTTCTCTGTGACTGTCCCAAGACACACCTTCAGCCCTGGATTCTCCATTGTGCCAGTGTCATTTTTTCAACTGTGTATTAGGCATTTGAGGATAACCTGCTGCCCCCTAAAGCTAATATATTTAACATTAAATTTATACTTTCTCAAAAGCACTTCATTTTATGAAATAGCCACTAAATGAATACTTGTTGGCTAAACCCGTAAAACTCTTCTGTTCATCTTGATATTAACATCCATTGCTCCATTATTCCCTCCGTTTACAAGCCTTGAACACATTCCTGTCTTTGACTCCACCCTTTCCATGAACCCTCAAGTTCAGTTAATCACCAGTTTGTTCAAATATTTCTTTGACACACATTCACCCTTGTCAATACCCAGATTCAAGGATCTTACTATTTTATCACCTTTATTAAATTCTTTATTCTCACTTTCTCCCTCATTCTAATCTATCTTTTTAATTAATCGATAGTTACCAACCATGGCTTTGACTCAGGACTTACCATTTCTTCAGTAGTGAAATGTGCCAGGCAGTGTTTTAAGATCCTAAAGCTGTAGGTTTTAATCTGTGTTGCAAAGATCCATGGGAGTCCCATAGAGGGAGGAACCTAAGGGGAACTTCAAGGCTCTTTTGTCTCCTCTTCCACCAGAGATGATCGTTCTTTTCTTCTATTTTACATATAGGAATCTACATAAATTGCTTTCAAATTGTCTTTCTTGGCAAAAACGAGTTTGAGAATCATTGGTACGTGTGTAAAAGGCAAACCTCCTTAGCCTGCTATTTACAACTTTCCCAATCTAGCCCCACACATCTTTACAAATTAGTTCATTTTATGTCTCTTCATGTTGAGTTTTCTCAATGGTTTTTTCCAATAGATCTTAGGTGCTCTCACCCTCCCTACTCATTGTCTCCTACCTAAATGCTGCCCATCTGTGGTAGTCAATGGTTCTATTATTCATCAAATATGTCTGCTTCTCTATTCTTCTGGTACAAGAGAGGATTACATTTCCTAGGATCTTGTGTATAGTTCTGGCCAGTGACTTTTGAGTGAAAGTGGTTTGTATCCCTTAGAGAGAAGAAAATTAATTGTCAGTTGCAGACCCTCCGATGTTCTATCTTTCTCTCCGGTGCTTCATATCTACACTCCAGATAATGGTCGCACTATTAGACTCAGTCTAGACTAAGCCTGAGACTGAGCAGAGACTTCAAGTAGATAGAGTGAGTAAGAGCCAAACGTCTGTGCTTAAAAGTCACTAAGATTTTGAGATTTTGTTGTGTTACTGTAATCTTTCCTAAGCAATACACAATCCTTCTTTAAGAATGGGCTAAAATTCTTCTCAAGGCAACTCTTTAAAAAAAAAAAATCATTTTATTATGTACACCAAACCTGCTACTACCACCAAGGAAAAATATCTCTCATGAATCATATCTGTGGCATATCAAGTAGTCATTCTATAGAATGCCAAAACACTTATTACTTATGCTCATGGCATTTAAATCAATAGTCTGTCCCATATTGTTAAGTAATAGATGTATGTGCATACCTGTTTTTCATATAAACCACAAACTTCACCTTGATTATTCCCTAATGTGTATCAGAGTGGAGGGAGTATAACACTGTGTGCACACTTCTCTCCCAGTCCCACCTTGGAGCAAATATATTTATTAATATTCCACATGAAATTTAGTTAAATTACTATCAGAAGGTTGTCAAAAGAAAGATTACCTCATGGCCAGGCACAGTGGCTCACACCTGTGATCCCAACACTTTGGGAGACAAAGGTGGGTGAATCACGAGGTCAGGAGTTAGAGACCAGCCTGGCCAACATGGTGAAACCCTGTCTCTACTAAAAATACAAAACATTAGCTGGGCGTAGTGGCAGGCACCTGTAATCCCAGCTACTAGGGAGGCTGAGGGAGGAGAATCGCTTGAACCTGGGAGGCGGAGGTTGCAGTGAGCTGAGATCATGCCACTGCACTCCAGCCTGGGTGACAGAGTGAGACTCCATCTCAAAAAAAAAAAAAAAGATTATCTCATTAAAATATAGGATAAAAAAATGTACAGCCTAAGAATTAAATATGTGTGTGATGGGTGAGAAAACCAAGTGCCCCAAAGGCTATGCGTAGATATTTCTCATTCATCATTGGCCTCCTCATCCTCCCCTATCTGTAACTTCCTTGAATCAAGAAGAAAACAAAGAGTTTTGAAGGTCCACTAAATTGTAGAGCCAAGGATGAGGACCTCAGCTTGACATATCTTGCACTTCTGTTGTCTGTGAAGTTCAAGACTGTATCAACTTTAAGTTCCTTCTCATATATAGCCCCTGAGTATCCAGCCCAAGGATGCTAAATATGCATTCATTTCTGGGTTGATGGGATTTTTTCAATTCCCCTCAAAGGATTGAATCACTTCCATGGGCATATCAAGTTGAAACAGAAAGTTGGTGACTGCCCTGAATTACTAAAAAGAACTGATAGTAGATAATACTTATTTTGTACTCACAGTGTGCCAGGTATTGCTCTAAGCATTTTGCATGTCTTAATTTAATATAGCATGGTGGTTAGTGTGGGGACCTGGGTCAGACTGCCAGAACTTGAATCCTTGCTCTTTAATTATGGCCTATGTGACCTTGGGCAGTCAACCTCTCTGTGCCATAGTTTTTTTCATTTGTAAAGTGAGGTGGTTGGTCACAGTGGTTCATGCTTGTAAATCCCAGCACTGTGGAAGGCTGACATAGGAGGGCTGCTTGAAGCTAGGAGTTTGATACCAGCCTGGGCAGTACAGCAAGACCCCATCTCTTAAAAAAATTAAGTCGAAATGAAGTAATTATCATGATAGTACCTACTACACAGGGTTGTTGTGAGACTTAAAGGAAGTAACATATTCACAGATCTTAAAACAGTGTAGAGCCAGGCATGGTGGCCCATGCCTATAATCAGAGCTACTCAGGAGGCTGAGGTGGGAGGATCACTTGAGGCCAGGAGTTTGAGCCCAGCCTGGGCAATATAGCAAGACTCTCTCTCTAAGACAACATGAAAAGTCAGTCCAGCACAGTGTCCAAGCCCTGCATGTGCTGCCTGGTTTTCTTTTAGGGAGCCAGTCAGAATATATACTCGGGACCTATAGAACATTGCAGATGGGAGACACTAAAACAAATATCTTCACTCTTAGTGTCATGTCAGGGGAGGCCTATGAGAAATCAGTCATTGTCTTCCAGAGGGATGAGGAAATTTGTTCCTGACAGAGGTTCCTGCCATCTGGCTGTGTTGCCACTGCTGTTTTGCATTAGAGAGATTTTTCCCCACCCAACAGATAACCACAATATACTTTGCACTTCAGGGCCTTTCATCCCAGACATTTATGGGATGTGATAACAACTCTCCTAGCATTTGTTTCCCACCAAAGTAGGACAGGCCATCAATGGATTGAGCTTTATGGGAATAGGAATATTCCAGTGCAGTTGAATAAGACAAGAACCAGGTCTAATATAATTCTTCAGAGGAAGAGAGGATGCGCATTTGGCCTGCAGTAATTGGTTTTAGAGCATAAACAATTGCCAAGATGAAAAAGATGAACAGTTTGGCAAATCTCAGCTCTGGAATCCTGTGCAGAGATACTCCCAGGTTGCTGTGTCATCCAGTGCCATAGCCACAGCCTGTCAGCGTTTCACTCCCCAGAACATCTAGAGGAGGTAAATCAGAAGTGAGCAGCCTGGTGCTTGGACAGGTGGGTTGAAGATTTGGCTCAGTCAAATGTGAGGATGGCAGCCCTCCAAAGGCTGGCCTGGAGTAGGAAAGAGGAAGAGAAAGCCATCTCCCCTCCTTTCAAAGGGCCTGGCTTGGAAGCTTGCTTCTTTTTCTGCAGCGGCTGCCAGGAAGGCGTGTGAGGAGTTCTCTAAATGGTGAATGGTAGTCCTATTTGCCAACTATGGGCAATTTGCAGTAGAAAAGAACAGAAAATAGTTGTTTGACATAATATTTGTATTGGTAGTTTAACTATAATTGTAGAAATATTAGAATATATAGAAAAAAATCCATATTATTGGCTTATAACTTCACTGTTTCAAATACCATTCCTTGTTAACTTTCCCCAAAATCATATTTGTACATATTTCACACATGAATATAGTGTGATTTATTTAACCTCTCCTCTTCCCGTGCTTAATTAGGTTGTCTCTAATTTCTGAAAATCACAAAGGCAGAGATAAATATACTTGACCATACATTTTTATTGTCATTTCTACCAATTTACTTTGCATAGATTCCTGGTAGAAAAATTTCTGAGTCAAACGGTATAAGCAAATTGTGATATAAATTATATATGTGTGTGTGTGTGTATATATATGTGAATATATATGTGTGTGCATATATAACCATATTTGCCTTTCAGGAAGGGATTGTATACTTTCATAACCATACATGAAAGAGTCTAGCTCATCCAAGCCTCCTAGCCTTAAAGACAGATGATAGACAGATGATAGATAGATAGATACATACATACATACATACATACATAGATACATAGATAAATAGATAGATAATTTGCCTTCATATATAAAAAAATATTGAATTAAATTAAGAAGCAGCTGAAAATTCACCCACATGGAACAATATCATACATTGTAAAATGTCCTGAAGGTTTAAATGGGGTAGGAAATAAATAAAATTGAAAGGCTTCAAGAAGCAGCTAGTCTTAAGTTGAACATAAATGTGTGGTAAGTATTTAATCAGGTAGATTTAAAATAAAAACCTATGTATACCTGGGGAAAGGGGAAAGACTGAACAAAGAGAAGAAGCCAGAATAAGCAAGAAATATTTGGTGGATGGTTTTACCAATGAATGTTTATTTCCACATCTGTTCATTCAAATAATATTTACTTGGTATGTATTAGCTACCTGGCAGTGTGCTAGGTGCTGAAACTCCAAGGATGAATAACAAACACAGCTTTGGTCTCCTAATGAAATAGTCTCCTAACTGGCATCCCTACCTCCAAGCTCAATCTACCACTATCCATCACTAGTACTGCCATCAAAGCATCTTCCAAACTATAAACCTGTTTACATTACACCCAGGTTTTAATCCCCAGATCATTTTTACAGGATTGGGAAACTTCAGTGGCTTAGCAATGCTTTGGGATAAAATCCAAAGACCTTAATGGGGTTTTCGTGGCTTTCCTCCATCTGGAGGCTTCCTACCTCCTCACATCTAGCCTCTCTTCCTCTCTTCCCAAAAACAATAAGGTTCTTTCAGTTCCTTGAACTGGTCAAATGTGAACTCTTCACACAATGTCTAGACTCCTGGAATTCACAAATGCTGTTTCCTCTTATGAAACATCTCCCCCTCTGAGCCCATGTTCCTGCTTCACCATTTTTCACCTAGCTAACTCCTGTTCATCTTCTAGCAGTCAGATTTGGGAAGGCTTCCCTTGGCCGTGAGTCTGGGTTAAGTTTTCCTGCTACTTATGTGCAAAGCACTTCTTATTTCTCCTAGCATAACTCTCATCACATTTTATTTGCATAGCTTCTTTTATCATAGCACCCTCAAGACTGTAGTCTCTGTAAATACAAAAACTGTGTCCTTCATGTTCACCTCCAAGTTCCTAACATTGTGCCTTACACATAGTATTTTCTCAATAATTATTTATTGAAATATTTTGAAATAAAGTTAGTTGTAGGGGACTGACCTGCAACTAACCACCTGTTCTATCAACTCAGAGGCCAAATGTTCACAACACTGAATTACGGAGTCAAACATAACCAGCAAAGGTTCTGAACAGAACAGAACCCAGGCTCAGGAACTAAAGCATAGCATGCCAATATAATATCAACTTAGAGCAGTTCAGTTATCTCTCTTCTCTAATGCCTCTCTCCCAAGGCCATGGTAACGAGCTAATAAAACCAAATATGTAGGGCCCCGAATAAGGCATCCATTAAACTCTCACATTTACTAAGTATTCATTCCTTTCCCTTCTCTCAGCTCTTCATCTTACTCCCAAAGAAACTTGGACAAGTCACTTCTTCCGGAGCTTTCATGTTTTTTGCTGTAAAAGTAAAGGATTGGAAAAAACAGTTATTGCCTAAACTGGTCAAACTCAGCATCATTAAGACAGCTTTGGCTAAAAACCTCCAAGGGTGGACCTGGAAGCCAGTTTCTTTATAAAGTTCCCCCAGGTGATCCTGCGGCAGCCAGCCCAACTTAGAACTGCCATCCAGTGTGTTGGAAACACTAGCCTTTTCCAGCTCTAACAGGCAATGGTTTCATTTTTCTCTCTGCTTCTCACATGGAAAGTGTTTATTCAATAAATCAGAATATGACTCACTTGGCTGGCATTTTTTGTTCCACCAGATGAAAACTATGCCATAATTAGCAGTGAAGGTCTACTCTATGTGTATGTGTATGTGCATGTGGGTATATGTGAGAGTGTGTGTGTGTGTTTGTGTGTGTGTGTGTGTGTGTGTTGGTGGACTGGGGTGGAGAAGCGTAAAAAAAGTCATGCATCCCTCAATCACTTCCATTCCTGACTGGCAGAAGTAGACTTCCCAATAATGACATTACAGCACAGTGAAGCAGTGAGCTGCTTCCAGAAGGCTGCCCTTAAATAGAGACAAAGTGAAGATGTCCTTTATTCTTCTGCTGTTATTACATCAACATCAATCACATTTGCATGTTGGCCAATGGCCACTGTCCTTTTAAGTAAACACCAGAATACATGGTCATTGTGGGCTCTAAGAATGGGTTGGTAGAAACAAAATCAAGACCAGTCCAGAGCTTTGCCATTAGTTTAACAGACAGTATGACTAGAACCAAAGCCCATTAAAAAAACACTAATTTGATGTCCACTTGATATAACAATAGAAAATACAAAAGCTGAATGGATCATGCAAGAGATTCAAAGCCCATGGAAAAATTTGAACTCAAAGCTGGCAGAATCGTATGGCATATGTTTTCAGTAATCCATAAACATTTCTTGAGCCCCTTCTCTGAACTAGATGTTGTATTATAAATTGGGAATACAAATCTATTAAGACCTGGTCTATCTCTTTAAAGAAATTTCAGTCTACTGATATGGAATTTGAAAGAATGCTAATTAAGGACCCACTGTGTGCTAGCTGTATTACACATGATATTTTATTCAAACTCCTTAACACTTCTACATTGTATCAATATTCCACTGACATTCAGACAGTCTGAACAACTTAATATTCAGAGATAATATTAGAGAAACTGGACTACTTCTTTATTAAGAATATAGATGGAAGTGTTCAGAAATATTATATATTGTACAGAAAAGATTTGCAAACATTGCCTTCTAGTAAATAACCATGGCTCAAGCACTAATTAAAGGAATACTCTAATTAAGAATCATCAATCCTAATAAGTTTCTCTGTGACAGCCCAGAAACTTAATGGTTACTGGAGTTTTAAGATGAAAGATTCTGATTCTTCAAATGCCATTGTCATTTGGGTGTTAACCCTAGAATGAGTCCTTGCCAGCCACACAAATCTGTTCTTCTGTCTTCCCAAGCCAGAATAAGCAGAACTTTCCCCTTATTTACATCCACATTTTGGCTAAAGCAACAGTCCAGACTCCAAAGAGTCATATGGAATGCTAACTGGGCACTGGTGGTCAAAGCATCATGCCAAAAAGGCTGAAGTTCTGGAGGCAAAATTCACCCAGTGGCTCCCAGAACAAAAACCCATATATTTTCTTTTTTCCTTTATCAACAAAAAAAACCATCAACCATCTCAAAACTAACAGTCTATCTAGGCTAATAATTGGACAATCAAGTATTCACTACTCCCCCCTACTCTTTTTAAAAATCTCATTACTGTAACTGGAAAGAGGTAGAAATAATCTTTGTGTCTGATTGAAAACAGGTTTCCTGATTCTCTTGGGCTTCCACATTTAACAGCTCATTCCACAGAAACAATCTTCCTTCTGCTTGGCCTAGAAAGTTTCTGACTTTATTGGTGCATTTTAACACACAGTCTGTCCCCCTTGAATGTGACCTGTCATCATTGAACTTTGAATATACAAATCCCAATCACCATCTCCTTCCAAATTAACTGAACACATCTCTCTGTTTTGACTCGAGTTAGATGGTTGCTACTAAACTTGAAAAGGTTGCGTCTCACTTCCTGGCATCATTGGACAGGTTGCAAATCATAACCACACTAATTAGCACACGGATTTCTGGATTTTAAGTATGCCAGGCAAACGGAGATGTAAAGGATGGGAGAAGAGAAAGAGGAAAGGGTCACTCAGGGGAGAAAATGGAAGGGAGGGAACATGGGCAAAAGGAATTTGACTTTATTTTATCCTCCAAAGCATATACTTCCTGGAGGATTAACTTCAGGGAAAAATCCTTCAGTATTAGCCTTACTTATTTGTTACAAAGAAATAAACATTCCTATTCTTTCTTACTAGATCCTCTTCTCTTCTTATTTTGAATCACGGTAATACAACAGGTTTCAGAAAGTACTGAATTCAATTATTTCTGGCCTTGCTGTCAAGTGCGGTCAAGTCAATTGCAATCTCATCAATTACATAAATGAACTAGAGAAAATGGGTCTTTGGAAAGTTTCTGAGCTAAGCTTTGCTTTCATAGCAAGAAATACCAAACCATCTTTTAAAAGTATACATATATGTGTGCATATACATACACATACATATACATATGTATACATGTATATACATATACACATATATAGATGGTCCCCAAATTGCAATGATTAGACTTAGAATTTTTTGGCTTTATGATGAGTTTATCAGGACATAATCCCATTGTAAGTCGAAGAGCATCTGCATGTATATGTATGAAATGCTTCCAGGCCTTCTTCAAATAAAAGAAAAATTTTTAGAGGAAAAAATATCCTCTAGGAATACCCTCCACCCATCCCAACGGCAGTTATTTCAAATGGAGACTTTCTTAATTGTGTCACCTACCTACCTCTTCCTTCTCTAGAATCTCAGGCTATTGCATTGGCATTCTCTAATTAGGAATATATTTGAGATATATCGGAAGAAGCAGACTGTGTGTCTTGATTTTAAACTTTGTCTCTTTGCTTTCTCTGTATTCCCCCACATCCCCCCTTCTCCAGTCCTTCAAATAGCCATGTCCTAAATGAACCTTCCAGCCCAGTCTGATGTTAAAAGAGAAATGTTTATCTTGGAGTGTAGAGATAATTGACAATTAGAAAAGAGGACGCTTTTAGCTCTTGCTCAGGGCACTGTGCTCCTGAACAAAATGCTCTTTTCTTTGAAGCCGAGTGGATTGCTGAGTGACTCAGGCAGGGATATGTGCATGTTTATATTTAGGGCCTACAAGAGTCAAGGAGCTTTCTGGGACAGATTTCCCAACCAGCTGGTCCCAGATAATACCAATAACTCATAAAAGACAAGATCAAATGATCCCAGCCCCTCCTGGTGGGAATTTCTGACTTTAATCCCTGATGTGTTGGTTTAGGGGAACTGATTTTTGGAGTGAAACCCAGCTCTGCCCCTAGTTTTTATTTTTTTCTGTGCACCAGAAAAGGAGGCTATGGAAAGAAGTGGCTTTTCCCCAACTCTAATCTGAAAAGTTAGATTTTTTTTTTTTGGAAATTTATAACTGGTTTTATGTTTCTAATTATCATTGTATTTTTCTCTCAAATGTGGCTCACTTTATTATAAATTCATTTTTATTTTATACACTATTAAAAATAATTTTTCCATTCTATCCTCAAAATCCACAACCATTACCCCCGCAATAAGGGTAACTATTCTAACGTGTTTAATAAGGTTTTGTTGTTGTTGTTGTTGTTGTTTTAATGTGTTCTTAAGATTAGGTATATTTTATATAAATATATATTTCTAAATTTCTATGGAAGTTATGACATTGTACATCTATTCTGTTTCTTGCTTTTGTTCTCACTATTTTTTAAAGATCCCTTCATCACACTTAGTGCACATGTAATCTACTGCTTCTATCTGAATGCTACAGTGTCTGTCTACTCCATCTTACCTCTCCAATTCTCTGTGTTGCCCCCTGCTATGGTTTAAGTGTATCCCCTGAAAAACGTGTTATAAACTTAATCCCCAATGCAACAGTGTTGGGAGGTGGGGACTAATGAGAGCTGATTAAGTCACAAGGGTGGAGTGAATGAATTAACGTCATTATCTCAGAAGTGGATTTGTTATAAAATGGGTAGCTCAGCTCCCTTTTTATTCTCTCCCTCTTCTCCCCTGCCAGCAACCCCCTCTCTGTCACCCTCCCTTGCCCTTCTACCTTATGCCATGAGATGATTCAATAAGTAGACCCTCACCAGATACCAGCCCCTCGATCTTGAACTTCCAAGCCTCCTGAACCATAAGCCAGTACATTTCTGTTTATTATAAAATACTCAGTCTCAGGTATTCTGTTATAGCACAAAACAATCGAAGACAGCCCCTAAGTCCAAGAGTAACTAAATAAACCTTCCAAAAGAAAACTAAAGGCAGAGGATTTGCCCTATCAAGTACTAATACACACTACAGAGCCATAATAATAAAAACAGTGCATTTAATGGTCAAGAATAGAAAAAATATATCAATATAGAGCCAAGGGACAAATTACTGCATATACAGAGATTTACTATAACACATAAGGAGAGTACCATAAACAATGGGGAAAGGAGGATGGTTTGATAGGTAGTGGTGGGAAACCTGGTTCACTGTGTATGTAGAAATAACTAGAACTCTAATGTTACATTCAAAGATGGGTCATAGATGAATTAAAAGCCCACCTGTGAAAGGTAAAACTATAAAGTTATTAAAAGAAAATATAAGTACATATTTTACTTATTTTATTATTAATAGTATTTAAGTAATATTATTACTTAAAAGTGTTTACCTGGGAACAGGAAAACACTTTTAAAATAAAACTTCACAATGGAAATGTAAGACAAGAAAAATTTGATTTATAATTAAGTAAGAATTCCTGTTCAATAAAAACCACAGATATAAAAAGTTACTTTCTCTCTTTCCACCTGGATAGTGAACAGAAAATTGTTTCATATGGCTCCTTTTCACTTGACCTGCTCCAAATTCCAAAGTATACTCATTCGTTCTTTCTGGTCAAAATTAATGAACAAATCAGTTTTCATTCTATCTAAGCCCTGCATGGTTTTATAAATATTGAATGGAAAGACCTCACTTTTTTTTTCAATCTACCCCAAGCTAGTATCCCCCAAAAGGAAAAGAGAATCTTACAAGTGCTTCCTGATGTATTAAGCAAAACTGTGTTCATAGAGATATTTTGCTCTTCTGAAAGCATCAAATCATACAAACATTTATTCTCTCTCTCTCCCAGGTCTGACACCAAGCATACATAGAATTCCTTACATAGTTCTTCTAAGAGAATTCTGAGTTTGCAGAACTAACAGGTTGGAGTGAGTAGCAGGGATGAGATGTCTGAATTCAAAACCAGTTCCGTCCTCACTTTCAAAACAACGACCCAGAAAAATGACTATTTGTTATTTAAGGTAGCAAATTCTTTCCAAGCTTTCTCAGTAACATTGACAGAACTAAAACTCCTTCAATCATAAGCATGAAAGCTAGAAAGGAATTAACAAGTTCAGCTATCCTCCACTGTGATAAGGGTACTGCGATAGAGTGTGCTGACATGACCACCCAATGTTACAGAGCTAGTTAACTGAGCCAGGCCTATGACTCAAAGAGTTGATTTTTGGCCCTGTTCCTAGATTTCCCAATTGTATTAGCAGAGGTGCCTCAAAGTGCCACAGTGCTCACACAAGGTTGCTGTCAGATATTTTAAATTTTCTAGGAAAACAGTAATAGTTGACATTTGGCAGACACCACACCAACTACTAGCTCAAGATAGTTCACAGTTTTAAAATTAGATTGCATTACACTTGTTCTGATGATGTACTACATTTATGAAGCTGGGTTTTCATCTTTCCATGCAATGAAAAGTAAGTACAGCAAAGAAATCAATGTGAAACAAGATGTAGAGATGATGGTGTCCAATCTGGTTCAAAGATTTGAGAGTGTATGTGGAGCCCAGCAAGCACACATATCCCCATTAGCAGGTAATTGTACTTATTTAAGAATGAAAGTAAAATATGATTTCTCTCCATAAATATATATTAGCTTTTCAAATGGCTTCTCAGTTGTTAGGACGAATATTAATTCATTTGGATTTTAATACTTAAGATACTGAATACTTAATACTTCTCCTTTTTTAAAATAAACATAAGGTTTAAGTATTTCTTTTGGCTTAGGCTCTTCATGAAAAAAATTCTAGGACATACAGGGTACCAAGAGCCAAAAAAAAAAAAAAAAAAGCTGAGAACTTTTGCCCCATTCCTTAGATAGTCACTCAGAAGGGTAACCTATTTCACAGTCACAAAGGCGTCTCTTTAGGGACTTTGAGACTTGGAGTGGAGACTGTGAAAACCTCCATCTCCACTTTAGCAAAGCAACTTCTTGTTTACTAGTTTTCTGCTTTACACATTTCCACAGACTTTCATTTGGAGAAAGGGTTGAGGAACTGGGGACAAATGGATTGAATCCACTGGCATGGTAGACTGAGACTGGATTGGGATAAGGAGATGAAGAAATTATTTGTATTAACAATGATAGGTGGCCAGGCGTGGTGGCTCATGCCTGTAATCCCAGCACTTTGGGAGGCTGAGGTGGGCAGATTAACTGGGGTCGGGAGTTAGAGACCAGCCTGGCCAACATGGTGAAACCCCATCTCCACTAAAAATAGAAAAAAGAAAAAAAAAAAAAACTAGCTAGGTGTGGTGGCATGCACCTGTAGTCCCAGCTACTCAGGAGGCTGAGGCAGGAGAATTGCTTGAACCCAGGAGTCAGAGGTTGCAGTGAGCTGAGATCATGCCACTGCACTCCAGCCTGGCAATAGAGTGAGACTCTGTCTCAATAAATAAATAAATAAATACATAATAATAATAGTAATTTATAGTAGCTCAAATGAAAACCTTCTTAACTCTAGCCTCAGCTTCCAAATTAGTCTAAATTTCAAGGTACTTTTAGTTTTTTCTAAATACTAATGATTCAGATTTAAACCACTATCTGTTTCTGACCCTGGTTTGATATGTTATTCATGTCTATTGCCAGTATCCACACACACCAAATCACCTAGACTTGTAACTTAGAATCATTTTTGCCTCTTCCTTCTGTCTTACTCTTCACATTCACTTCAGGCATTAAATTGTGTACATTGGCCAGGCGCGGTGGCTCACGCCTGTAATCCCAACACTTTGGGAGGCTGAGGCGGGTGGATTACGAGGTCAAGAGATCGAGACCATCCTGGCTAACATGGTGAAACCCTGTCTCCACTAAAAATACAAAAATTAGCCGGGCGTGGTTGCAGGTGCCTGTAGTCCCAGCTACTCAGGAGGCTGAGGCAGGAGAATCACTTGAACCTTGGAGGCAGAGGTTGCAGTGAGCTGAGATTGCACCACTGCACTCCAGCCTGGCAATAGAGTGAGACACCATCTCAAAAAAAAAAAAAAACTGTGTACATTTGACCAAACAGTGTGTCTCACACCTGCCCTCTCTTTTCCATGGTGGTATAGCTAGTTGAAGTGAGTAAGGCAGGATGTGGTCCTGTTTTCGCTGAGTTAAATGATGGTTTTTCTGATGGGTATGTAGGTAGATATAGGAGTAGAATAAAGAAGGAAGATATTGATATTATCTGCATGAAAGTGATATTTGAGGTAGCAAAAAGGAAAGTCAAGAAGAGAACTCAGGAGAATATGCTTAGCAGCATGAGAAAGAGGAACTTTATCAAAAGATTCAGGAAATCAGTCACATAGAGACTGATACCAGGGGGCTGGGAGAGACCTCAGCCGACATCCAGGCTCTTGACACCATCGTGAGAAGGAATGCAAGGATGAGTCAGAAAACAGTGAAAGTATGGCAATTTATTGCAAAACAAATACACTCAAGAAAGTACATATTCAAGAATGGGGAGTGAGGGTGTACTCAAGAGAGAATCCCACAGTGGAGTTTAGGACTGCTACCTTTATGGGTTTCTTTAACCAAGGAGCTGAATATTTATGAAAATCCCTGGAAAAAGGTAGAGGTTTCTCGGAACATGGTGCTACCCACTTTTACACCAAATATGTGTGGTCTCAGAACTCTCATGTCACTGGTCAGTGTGTGATTTGTATGTTAATGGGCATATAATGAGGTCCCAGGTGAAACCTAGGTAGAATCCACGGCCATGTTGGGTCCAGTCAGTCTTAGCCAACTTGGTCCACACCCTGTTTTTCAGAGTCTTATCAGCCCATAGCCTCTAGTCATGTTAAACTATTGCCTAGAATTTTTATTCTCCTGTGACCACCCTGTATTATTCCTGTCTCAAGAGAACCATTGTATAATTCAGGAACAATCACCAATGGATGAAAGAGGGCCGGAAGGAAAGGAGTGACTATCCAGGCTCAGACTGTGTTCACATATGATGTTGGCCAAGGAGAAAAGGAAAAGATATAGAGAACAGTTTCTGGTCTTTAAAAAAATCTATCGTCCAGTTGAGACCAGGACATAGGACAACAGTGAGGAAGGCAGGAGCAATGTTATTTCAAAGCCAGAATAAATCCATTCATTGGAACCCACCAAAGGAAAAAAAAAAAAAGGAGGACTTTAAGGTTTCTCTTTTCATTACATACCTTTAAGACCTAATACTTAAACTCCTTCAAAGCAATTTACTAGGTATTTAAGATGTATTTGAATGACAATGAGCTCTAAGGTAATTTAGCACTCATTTACATAATCAAGTAATCTTTTTGTGTTACTCGAAGGAACACAACTTAGAAGGAGTTCCAAGGTGTATGGAGTCACGGAGTGTTCACACTCACCAAGACTGCAGAACTTGCCATTTAGAGATTGCAAACATACAATTTATAAGCTACTTCTAGCCCTCAGGCATTTATTTTTTGGCTCAAACACTGTTTGTTTTATTTTGTACGTCTCATCAACAATTAAAAATAAAGAGATTTTACATAAAAATATCTATTTCTAAGTTCTCTGAAACAATCAGAAGGGTTCCCTGTTGTGGACCAGCATTCCAGAGTATCTGCCATCAGCTAAACTGACTCACAGGTGCCCCCTAGAAGAAAGCACCAAAGGCCTGGCTGCTTTAAGTATTCTGCTTTTTGTAGGCCCACAGCTGGGCAAATCTGCACATTTTACAGGCGAGGAACATCCTGGAAACCAGAGTGACAAGAGACTTGCTCAAAACTGATGGCTTACTAGAGGCCAAAATGGCCCCAACTTAATAATCTCTCAAACCAGATCTCCTGATTTATTGAACTAGGTCATTCTACAATGTGGCTCACCAAAAAAAAAAAAGAAAAATAATTCTATCCCAGGTCTGTTGCTTATCTTTGAGTGACCTTTGGTAAGTCTGCCCAATTTTCCTCATCAACAAAGTTTTAGCATTGCCATGTGCCCTAATGACTTCATAGTGTTGCAGTTATAATAGAATATTATTTTCAAAATACTCTCTAGAAAAAAAGGAAAACATAGTAATTTGTAGAAAAGCGAAGTTCGCCAGAAGCCCTACCTAATTTTAGGTTCTAGACCTAGTTCCTCCACCAGCTGGTTGTATGACCTTTCACATGTTTCTTAAACTCTGGCTTTCAAATGCAAATATTTTATTTTCCACGATCTTTGCGAGATTAATCTCATTCGTCACCTTGTAAAATGTTTTTCTTGAACTAAAATCTTTATGACTTGGGCCAAACCCAATGTGAATTAAACTAATAGAGAATAAAAATGGACTATTGGGTCAGGTCTACTTTATGCCCTGTCAGAAGCACACTGAGATATTGATAATGCATAGCCATTTGAAACCTCAGTGCCTCTCAGCTTGGCACAAAGAGCAGAGATACAGAGCGGAGCTCAGAGAGGAAAAGTAGAGATATAAATGACTGGAGAAGTGCTTCCAGGGAGCTGAGTCAGCCGAAACAGAGCCTCCTGCTGAGCTCAATGGATCTTTTCTCAGTTGCTTGTAGTGTTGGCTGGAGGCTGCTTGGCAATGCCTGCTGGGAAGACAATTTTTAGTCCATCGATTCATTGAAGCTGGGCAGTCTGCCCCAGCACTTAGGCACTCAGACAAAAATGCCCTTAATCACTGGCAAACCCAGAGATGTAGCAGGAGCCAGTGGCTCCATCAGCACCTCAGGTCTGACCAAAAGAGAAGGGTGGTCTAGAAAGCTCAAGGCGTCAGTCTCAGAATTCACAGGATCTATGGCTTGACTTTTAAAGCCAAAACTAAATAATCCCTGATCTTGAGGACAGAAACATTGTAACTCAAGAGCACTGCACTCTTTCTTTTGCCCTCAGTGAAACCAAGAGCAGCTAAGAAGCAGGTTTTTCCGGCTTTACTCACACTGTCCCCTCTGCCAATCTTCCTGATCAACTTAACCCAGGGTGTGCCTCCTCCGGGAAGTTTTCCCTGACCTCCCTCTTTATGTTAGAATCAGCTCCCTGCCCTGACCTTCTTCAGAACCTCCTTTGTTCACCACTATTATATCACCATCACGGCATACTTGTCTGTTTATTTTTTCTCCATCTCCTCAATAAGATTGATCTCTTCAGACTGAAGACCCTTGTTAACTATTCATCTCTAGCATCTAACATAGTGCTTGGCATATGAAACACCCTTGAATTCTTAAATGTTTATGGAGGAAAAGAGGGAGGGAAGGAAGGGAAAAGGAAGGAAAGAAACTTAGGAGGGTAGGCTGAAGGGACTACTGTGATGAAAGTGAAAGCTGAGGGAGTAAAATGGGACACCTAAGTGGGCTATCAAGGTCCCCAAAAACTGTGCTAACAGCAGACGCAGGTGTCTGAATAGTCAATACAGTTAAAGGAAAAAAATAATCCTGGAACTGAGAAATGAAAGGAGGATCAGGTGAGATCACTAATGTATAAGTAATTTGAACATTTGAAGTGTCCATAAATACAAAGGATTATTACAATTTCCATGTATTATTGTATTATTACAATCACTATGAAGGAATTAGGACTACTTTCTCTCATCAATTCATGGTTTCTTTCCCTGTCCCAAACCTGAGATTGTATGACTCAAATAGGAAAACATTGAAAAGGATTATCTGTTCCCTGTTTATGAACATGTCTTTATCTTGTAAGTAAAATATCTTCATGAACTGAAAATTCCTGCAACACAGAAATTATATCACATTTAAAAAATAATGATGATGATGCGTCAGACAGACCATTGATGGTCCTCAAAACATTCACTCATGTTGGACTCTTAGGAGAACTTCTGACAGGCCAATCAGCTAGGGCAACCCCAATTTAGATGATCAAACTAAAAATCATTGAGATTAAGTGATTTGATCAAGATTGAGCTTGGTAAGCATCTCAAAGGATCTAAGAACAAAGTAAACGTCCAAAAATATTTACAGAAATGGAGTACCAAAAAGGATCTAAAAGATAAACAAGTCCAACTTCCTACATAGCACAGGAAACCCTTCCGACAAAGGGGCACACCTAACAACTAACAAGTCATTTAAACATTCTTTATTTTCCAGAAACAAAACATTTTTCCATTATCCATTCATCTTAGAGGCAGTTTACTTATTGTAAAAAGAGGATAATAATTAGCACATATTTCTTGGTTTATTTTAAGGATGAAAATACATGATGTGTATGAACTACTTAGCAATGGCAATTACCAGCACATAGTGGGTATTCAATAAGTGTTAGCTCTTACAATTTTTATTAGTCTCTTCTTGTGTTTTCTGTGTTTCGTTTTGTTTTGTTTTACAGAGCCTCTCCAACATCTCACATCTTTTTGCTTCAGCCTCCATCAGTGTTTCAGGTGAATAGGGTGAAATCTGTTTACGATTCTCTAAATTATCCTTGGTGGAGTAGAAATTGTTGGTCTTAATTTTTCTGTGTATCATAGAGACTTAGAGATGTGATGAATTGACAGCAGCTGAGTCAAAGACAAAGCCTTCTGGGAAAGAAAGATTTTTTTCTTCAGGACTTGAAAGGAGCCTATTTGGCAACTTGCCATCTCAACAGCATGACTGTGTGGCATCCAGCATCCTACAAATGTAGATGGAATTCCCATAAAACAAAGTTTTACAGTAACAACTAGCTCATTGCTTAGGAAGCTCTGATTCAAAGAATACTACATAAAGTGTCTTGTTTATGTTAACAAACTTCTTAAGTAAGAAACACCCAGATTGTAGGCAAGACCACTCACTGAAATGTAGAAAGAAATTACTGGAATTTCAACTTATATAGTAATGTAATCTTTTCCATTTGAATTTTTATCTTTATATAGAGTTTTTGTTGTTTGTTTGTTTGTTTGTTGTTGTTTGAGTTTGGGTCTCACTATGTTGCCCAGATTGGTTTCAAACTCTTGAGCTCAAGTGATTCTTCTGCCTCAGCTTCCCAAAGTGCTAGGATTACAGGTGTGTACCACCACACCCAGCTTTTATATAGGTTTCTAATGCATATATCATTGAAGTTGCACATGAATATGGTTTATGAATAAATGTGCATATATTTGAGATCTATGATCACAATTTTTACAGCTACAGTATGTGATCAAGGTTTTCAAATCATTGGTTTATATTAATCCTAAGACTAGAAAGTGTTTAAAGCAGTAGCTAAGTAACGATCTTCACCATTATACATGAGAAAAATAGAAAATATATACCCACTTATAAATTAATATTGTTATTTTCCTCATTTCCTAATTTGATTTTGCTAAAATTAATTTGATTTTGCTAAAATTAATTCAGTTTCCTAGGTCTCTACTCTGTCTTTATAAAAGCAAATTCATATTTACTATGATCAGTGTAAAGAGAGTGGGTGGAATATGCTACCAGCATTCAAAAGAAACATTCCTAAGGGCTAATGGAAAACCACAAATCTGACTGGAGGTCTTGACATCCTTTATAGCAGTAGACCAAATGTTAGCTACATCCGCCAACACTTTCAAAAGTTTTTATGGAACAAACAGAGACAAATACCAAATGCCAAGTAACCAAGTTAGAACACCTCACTTCCTTTAGGCAGCGCTCTCAGAAGCATGGTTCAATTCTCATTTTCAAGTTTGAGTTAACTCTAGACCCACGCCCTGCCCTCCAAAACTGTAGAAAAAAATATTGCAAAAGATGTCTTCTTCATGTTCCTCAAGGTAGTTAATGTCACCCAGAGAGTGGCAAGTACTTGGAATCTTCCTGATATTTTTTTCTCCTCCAGAGTTTTAGTGATGGAAGGTGTTGGGAGAATATAGAATGCTAAGCCCTACAAATCTTGCTGGAGAGATCTCCTAGAGAAATCAGAATCTTTCAAGATTGTTTTAGAGAAATATGCTACCACTCTGATTCCTTTCTAACAATTCCCCTGTGACCCAGCTGGCCTGACAAACTAAATCATGATACTCTGCAAAACATACCCTTTCACACATGAATGCCCAAGGCAATGTTTCCTAACCATTCATGAGTCATAAAACCTATGGCAGAAATCATTCTACATGTTCACCAAAACATTTCATTTTTCCCTCTGGGCACCAGGAAAACTATTTTTTTTTAACTTTTTCTAATCTATATGAGGCTATGTGATGGGTTCTGCCCAGTAAAAGGTGGGCAAAATTGATATCAGCCACTTGCAGGCCATGCCCTTAAAGTGTCCTACAGAATCATCCCCACTCTATGTCTGTTATCATTAGCTGTCTGGATGCAGAGTATCAAAAAAATGACTTTATTTATTTATTTGTGTATCGAGACAAAGTATCACTTTGTCACCCAGGCTGGAATGCTGTAGCGTGATCATGGCTCACTGCAACCTTGACCTCCCAGGCTCAAGCTATCCTCCCACCTCAGCCTCCCAATAGCTGACACCACGGGTGCATGCCACCACTCCAGGCTAATTTTTGTATTTTTTGTGGAGAGGAGGTTTCACCACATTGCCTAAGCTGGTCTTGAGCTCCTGGGCTTGAGTGATCTGCCTGTCTTGGCCTCCCAAAGTGCTGGATTACAGGCATGAGCCACTATGCCCAGCCCAAATGAAGAACTTGGAGTCCATGGTGAAAGGCAGAACTTTCTCAACTCGACTGAGCCGATCATGAGTGAAAAGCACATCTTTAAGCCACAGAAATTTTGGGAGTTGTTTGTTGTAGCAGCTCCCAAGTTGTACAAACTTCTTTGAACAAATGATGAAAGACATGTTTGCTCATAACAGAACAATGCAAATTTGTCCATACATACAAAAGCTGGTGTGCAGATTCCAGAAGCCCATCTGTGAACCTCATGACATTTTTTTTATGAGGAGAAATCCTATAGCCAGTGTCAGCACAAAGGTCCCATCTATCTCCAGCAGTGCTTTGAAATTCTTCCACTACCACATCCTTTATTTTGAATATTTTTTATTTTAGGGGTATAATCACAGTATAGTGATTGATTTGGTAGTTTCCCTCTTATTAGACCCTAAATAATTTGAAATCCATGTTACCTTTTGGTCTACAATTTTCAGAAGAAACATGGACAGGTGAGTGAAGCATAGTAGGCAGTGGTCCTAGGTGCCCATGGAGTCCAGTAATGCAGAAACTCTTTCCTTCCCCTGGAAGAAACTGACTGAGCTGTTAGTATTGCATTGGCTCTTCAGGACTGAGGGTAGCTATGAACTATGAATTTTAACCAACGAGATTTTCTAACTTCAACCATACCAATAAAACATCATTTTCAATATGGTTCCTTTATCTATCCCTCTTTTATGTTTCCAGACATGAATGGTTTTTAGGAAGTTGTAGCTGATATGGAGAAACAACTAAAAAGCCACCAAGCTCTTACCACTCCTATTACAACCACGCTCTAACATTGATGCTAGCTGTAGCCATACTCACCCCTTACACCACTCTCCCTTCCCCCCACTTCACCCAGCTTGTATTACCACTAATGTTTGTGTTGCCATTTCTCTTGTTCCCCTGGCACCTCCAGTTAATAATGGCACCTGGTAGTAAAAGTACTATTACTAGCAATGGCATGCATTTGGCACAGTTTTAAAAGAGATTTGTAGGATGCGGTCTTGAAATTTTCCGAATGTATAATTTTATTTAAATGATTTGTAGAAATGAATCTGTGTTTACTTCTATATATGCTAGTTTATGAATAATTTAATTATTTACCGGTAATCTGAGTGGCTTTCTTAACCCGCAAACGCAATGGGGCACTACAGACAACCTGACAGTTAGAACTCAGTCGTCATGGCTAGGAGCCCAGGCTTTTCCGGAGTTCCCCTCCCTCAAGTCATTCTTGGAATCACTAAAGAGGCTTATCTATGTCGAGAATCCGCCAGCCAGATCAAGATCATCCACAGCCTTCAGGCCCCAGTGGCTCCCCAGAGCGGCCTCTCTGAGTTGGATGAGGCTCTGGCACCTGATGCTGCCGGAGGACATGTGGGAATGTGCCCAGCCCCAGTGCTTCGGGACCTAGTACAGACCTCCTGCACCTTCCAGCCAAAAACCCATGTGGCAACTCCTCTAACGAAAGATCACCCTTTCTACTTTATAGCACTTCTGAAGATAGGGGTGGGGAAGCAGTAGATCCCAAAGCAAGAGGCATGAACGCTAAAGTGTAGTGACTTTTAGTGACACAACTCGCAACCCACACACACACCCCACCCCATTTCCCAGAGGGGCGGGTCGCAAGAAACCCCAGCCTCAGCTACCACACTGGATCCAGAATGTTCATTCCCTGAGACTTTTTCTCAGGAGATTCTTCAACCCCTGTGTCTACTCATTCATGCAAATGAACACTTAAGAGAGGAGTGTCACTTACCTCTTTTCTCATTACCGGACTCCATGAATGCAGCTAAGGTATCTTGTTAAGTACTTCATTTTACACTTATGTAATAACAAACAGTAGACACGAATTGGTTGTACAATAATGAAAACTTCTTCAAGCTTCCCACAAAAATGAATTTTATGTTTTTATTGGCCTTCATATTGTTACTCTCAGGAATATGTTAGGCCCCATGTGCTGAAGAAGAAATCATCCAAGTGGAGAAGTGGAAAAATAAGTCAGAAAAGAAAATTATTCTTCCAAGTTTGTTCATTGTTATGAATATATTGTTTATTCTTCTCTCTTAATAAATAGAACATTTGCTTTATATACATCATTATGGTATTCTAACCACCAACAATTTACCTTGCCCATATAAATAGCCAATTTATAAATTGATACTACTGATACTCCTGGTTTTATTTTTTAATTTCTGAAGAAAAAAGATTTAAACAGGGTATAAAAGTGTCAATGACAAGGCAACTTCTGTTAGAATTTCATTCACCTTACACAAATTAGTAAGCACAGAATATCAAGAGGTTAGATCATTTTGAATACTACAAAATATAGGTTTTGGATTTTGTAATCTTATTTAAATTTATAGTTGAAGAACAGTTAATTGTGCCACAGTAGTTATTAATCCACCAGTGGAATAGAATACATTATAAAAGACCTTATGGGTTTTGATTAGTTTCCAAAAGACTTGAAAAAAACGATGAGAAATTTGTCCACTCCTTAGGTTTTTAAAAATCTAGTTAATATTTACATTGTCATGAAATTTATATTTGCATAGTACTCCATAAGTTTTAAAATACTGTCAAATGCATTGTCTCATTTGATTTTTCAACATCTCCGTGAGAAAGTAAAGCCGAATTAATGCCTGGTTTTAAGACAAGGGAGAAGAGGTATAGGTAAGAGTCAAGAGTCTTGTTGAAATCAACACAAACAGAAAATTAAAATCTAAGAATTCGTTCTACAAAATGTCAGTCAAGGTCTTTATATTAATCACCTTCTCTAAGTCAGATAAGCTAAACTTGGAATCTGGGTCCAGCTTCCTGGGTAACCTGTGGTACGTTAGTTATCTTTCCTAAGTCTCAGCCTCCTCATCCATAAAACAAGAACATTTCTCAAAACCTCATTAAGGTTTTTTTGTGAAGATTTGCATAAGAATGTATATGTAAAATTGCCAGATCTTGTGTAAGTGCTTAATAAATATTCATTTTTTCCTTCTCCCCTTTGTTATTTCAAGAAAGTCAGTCACACTGTCATAGTCCCCTTGAATATGAATCTCTAAAAATTATTCAATATTCATCTGGAACTAGGAAAAGATTAAGTTGGAAAATCATATTGAGTAGGAAATTCAGTGGGGTAGGATTGTCTGCTGAATACTCCTGACATCTCTGAACCCTGTTCTGCCCAACTCCATGGGACAGCTAGCTTTATATGCAGATTTCCCCAGGAGCAGCCTCTCTTCAAAAATTCACCTCCTTCCTTCCACCTGGTCATTGATGCCTCATCCTAGTTGACTTGATTGAAAATAGCCTGTGGCTTATCAGTATAGAAAGGAAATTCTTTGGCTTTGAGCTGGACCCTACACAGCTAGACAGCATTATTTTGGCACTCTAATTCTCAACATTGGGAGCCTTCTGGATATTTCAAAATGCTGTATGGTCAAAGAAGTCAAAGAATCAGTGTACTGCAGTATAAAGCACTGGCCAAGGCACAGGAGACCTGGGTCAGAGCCTTAATCATCCTCTAAGTGTTGACTCAATAAAGCATTTTCACCTCTCTGAACCTTCTGTTCTTCATGTATAAAACAAAGAGGGTAAAGACATATTGAATCCCTCTTTCTAATACTGTGAGTTTGTGATGCGAAGGGGATTTGCAGTTTTTGGTCTAAGAGTGCTGAAGAACAGAATCATACAAAATCCAATACAGGAGCAAAAACGACTTGGGTAATTGAAGGAGGTAAAAGGGATAATGACATTTGTTATTTGTCAAGGTGTGAAGCAGAGTCTGAAAGACTTGTCAACAAGCCAACAAGACCATTGGAAGAAGTCCTAGATGAGACTGGTAGACTTGGGATAAGGAGTGAGGCAGAGAGCATGGGAAAGGAAGGCGGAGGCAAGCAAACCTTTAAAGAAACTTGAGAGCTGCTTGAAGAAACCTAACCAGGCAAAGGACCAGAAGGCCCCTTCTGCAGAAAAATGTGCTTTGGCCACAACAAAAGGGTTTTGGCTGGCCTGCTTATCCTAAGTCCTTCCTTCCTACCAACCATCTTGCCAGTGTTGCCAAATTGTTCATCCTAATTCAGAATTTCCTAATGTGTCTGGGGGATCTTATGCAAGGTTTCCCAAATGACGTTTAACTTGACAGCATTTTAAGAGATGGGTAGAAACTCAACCAAGGTGAAGCTGTTGTACTTAAAACAAAAGAAGGAGAAACAGCATCAACTTTATGGATGTCATTCTGAGTGCATTGCATATATTGCATATAATCCTGTTGCATATAATACTGTTGTTCTGGGTGCATTGCATATATTGTATATAATCCTCACATCACTACCAAGATGTGATTATTATCTCCATCTTACAGATGAGGAGAAAGAGGCTCAGAGAAATTAAACAATTTGTCCATAGTTACTCAGCTAGGAAAAAGCCTACACCGAGTCCATTACATGATTGCTCTTTTTCCACCACAACTCTCAATACATGCAAAGCCACAGAGTTGCAAAGGAATAAGATTTCTTTGGAAAGCATTGTCTATGCTTTCTCTGTGTGAACAGGAGAAGAGGTGTGGCTAGGTGGGATGGTGATATTTGCTAGAAGACCACTGAAGTTTTGAAGGGATAGTGGAAGACCCGCAAGTTGACACCTAAGAAGTCTGGTGGTTTGTATTACAAGAATCTCTGTGACTGCCTCATGCCTCATTAGATTTTTTATTTTTTTTTGACAGTGTCTTACTCTGTCACCTAGGCTGGAGTGCACTCTGTCACCCAGGCTGGAGTGTAATCTCGGCTCACTGCAACCTCCACCTCCTGGGTTCAAGCGATTCTCCTGCTTCAGCCTCCCTAGTAGCTGGGACTACAGGTGCACACCACCACACCAGGCTAATTTTTGTATTTTTAGTAGAGGCGGGGTTTCACCATGTTGGCCAGGCTTGTCTCAAACTCCTGGCCTCAAATGATCCACCCACTTCAGCCTCCCAAAGTGCTGGAATTACAGGCATGAGCTACCATGCCTGACCCTCATTAGATATTTATATAATATTATCAAAATCATTCTTTTTTATTAGCAACTGTATCTAGAACAGGATCAGGACCTCCAAGTTACCTGTTATCTGTGATTAAACCACTTTGGCACCTGCCATTAAGATATTAGGTCCAGAGGTCTAAAGATGTCAGGCCCATTCTCCAGTGTAAAGGGGTAAGGAATGCAGTTGCAGACACATTTGCTCGTCTTACCAATCAGATTGCAGCCAATAGATTATTCCTTTTAAAGAAATATTCCTTAGTGGAGACCTCATTGGGAAGCCCTCATACCTGGATGCACTCAAGAGAGTCTTCCTTTCTCTGCTGGAGCCTTAGACTCATGTTTCTTTCATGTTTTATAAGCCATACCTTCACTTTCTGAACCAAGATAAGCCTGCTGTAATTTTCATTTTTTTAACTGTGCTCTGTACAAGAAAATCGGAAGCTTGTGTATAAAAAATAAAATAACAATAATAATTATTATGGGACCAGCTCCACATGACAGCAGCAATAACAGCTTTCAAAATCCTTTGAGTGTAAAAGTCTTATTTGTTTTATGAGCCAACACATGGAGCTAGTCTTAAAAATAAAAAAAAATGAAAGGTTTCTTGCAGCTCAGATTTCATAGGAAAAAAAATTGTATCTTTAATTAAGATTTATGGGCCTCGGTAGGGCCCAGTGAGAGGAGAGAAATGGCTCAAGAGTGTAAAAAGTAACAGTTAAAAATGGGGAAATATGATTCAGGACCTTTAATTCCTCCTGTCTCTTTTGCAGGGCTTCCAGTGGCCCCAGGCAAAAACAGGCACTTATTGTCTTTAAAACAGCATTATTCTTGGCATAAAATGTTTATGAATCAAGATGAAACTTGTAAGGAATAATAATGCCAATCTTACTTGAAAGGCTTCTTTTGCTAGAAACAATATTTAGTTTAATTGGAAAAAAATTTCTTAAGAGAGAGAAAATATGCATATTACTTTCTATATAAGGGAAGATGCCAAAAAGTCGACATCTTGCCTGGTGTTGGTTTAACACCTTTCAGTTTTCTTAGTGTTATGTGCTTGATCTCACTGGATCTTCTCAAGAACTTTGAGAAGTAATAGAGCAGAAGCTAGGACCTCTACTTTGAAAATGAAGATTCTTTTTCATGATATAAGGTTATAATTGCACAGTCTGGAAATGGACATAAATAGAAGTTTGATTCTAAATCCAACACTCCCTCCACTATACTATAGTGATATTCCTCTGAGTATATACATGCAGGTTATTTCTATAACATGTATGCATTTTTAAAGTTTCATAAGAAACATTTCTTCAAAAGCATTGAAATACAAAATACTATGCATTTCAACACTATAAATATTCAAACTGAACAATAAAGATACTTTGTGCACATTTAAAGTCATTATAAATAAAATATTTTAGATTTGATATAGAAACTGGAATGCTCCAAGAGTCCACATACGTCCCTCCTCAACTGCATTTGAGAATCACAAAAATTGAGAGCAAATCATTTCAAAAATACCTGTGGCCACAGTTGTCCCTTCTATTACATAGACAATTAATTATGCCATCTTATGTTTGTCATTTTATCAAAAAATTATTCTATCTCTTCTTTCTCTACAAAAAGTATAAATTACTTTAGGGAAAGGATTGTGTTGTCATCTGTTATTTTTATTCTAGCTAAAGTTGGAAATGCTGTCAGTATTTAATTTGTCAATTAAGTAGGACTTGCTTTAATTTTTAATTACTTCCTTAATGCTTCAAGGCATGCCCTCTTGATCTTGTGCCTCAATAGTAATACATAAGCCATTCCTTTCATGATTGCATCTCTTTAATTATTCATAGCTACTGAGAGGTCCTAACCCATCTTCTCAAATTCAAGTTTCTATCTGGTTCTAGCTCTACCACCCTCAGGACCAGCCTGCCCTTTCCAATGGGGGAAATTTCTGTGGGTGTCTACATACAGTTCTGGGATTTTGACAACCTTCATTTTGTTCCAAAGACTCACAAATCTGATAATCACTCTTCCAATAACCTCAACCTTCCAGAAAGAGAAGGGAACCCAAAGAGTAGATGAAAAGGCTTTCCAAAGGACATTCAATGTATTCATTTTGCACCAAAGCAGGCCTTATGTCCTCATCACTCTCTCAATGAATCATTTTTATGACTTCATAAAATATCCTTACGAAGATAATTCCATAGTCAATGTCTCTAGCCCCAAGACCGTTCCAAAAGACCAGCCCTAAAGCTACTGCTACCTGTATATCTGACCAGCACTTCAAACTCATTCTATTTAAAATTACATTCATGATTATGGTTCCTAAACTCTCCTTCCTTATATTGTCCATCAGTACTTGCTTGACTTATTCTCTCTTCCCTCAGAATACCTACACTTCTGTAAATATCCCTTCTACTTTCAATGATCAGCTTCAATTTCATCTCCTCAATTTAGACTCATGATCCCTTTATCTAAAAAGTGGCCCCAGCTTCTTTCAAACTTCTAAAACATATTGTAATTCTAAATGTTACCCAAGTATCTTTCCAACCTCTAAAACATATTGTAATTCTAAATGCTACCCAAGTATCTTTCCAACTTCTAAAACATATCGTAATTCTAAATGCTACCCAAGTATCTTTCCAACTTCTAAAATATGTTGTAATTCTAATTGTTACCCAAGTATCTAAACCAGTGATTTGTGCAAATTCAACATGAATGCCTTTTGTGATATATTTTGCTTCCACTTTGCAAATGATAAAGGAGCTTAAGGAGAGCTGTTTCCAAAGTGAGTTGTGCAAGATGAGATCTAGTGAGATACACACACACACACACACACACACACACACTATTTGATTTCCATTTAAATTTAACTTAAACTTGGAAAATTAACTTTATTCATATTTAATAAACAAATGGCCTGCACTAAACCTTGTGTGAAAAGGTCTCATGTCCCATGTAATACATAAGAATCCTCAGAAAAAAATTTATTTCTCAAAGAAAAAAGTGAAAGTGGAAGCCTCATTCTTTGCTTTGCTTTCCAAGTAAGGCTGTGTATTGCAGTTCATTTCTGTCTTATTAAGAATATTTGTGGGTCATGTTGTCTATTGTTGACTACATTACCTCCACAATAAGGTAAACCAGCTTAAAATATTCCCTCATTGAATAACACATGAGTTAAAGTTAAAAATAATAATGTAAACACAAATGAATAGCCAGAAAATGGTACAACTGAAATAGTTATGAGTAGTATAAGCTCTTCATCAATAACATTATATGGCAAAAACAATGGATTCTGTAATGAGACCTATTGTGGGATAGACTTTTAACCTCATCTTAGCAGAGGTGAAGCACTAGATTATAGCTATTGGTAGTTATGAAGCCATCAATATGTAGGGAGACATTTTATAATATTGTATATTGTATCTTGCATCATTTAAAAATTATATTTTGGTTATGTTTCTATTGTTCATTATCTGTACTGTAGAGTCTTTATAATATATAAATAAATAAATATTTATACAGGTGTTTTTTGTTTTGTTTGTTTCTTTTTCCACTGCTTCCTTAGCTCTGATCTATTTTTTCTCTTGGGACCTTGTATGTCCTGCCCCTTCCCCGGGCTATGCTCAGGCCACCCTAGACCATCAGACATATTTTAATAACTATGAACTCAAAGGAAAGCTGTAAGACTCCCAATTCCTTTGCCAAGAGTCTTAGCTGCTTTTTCATAATTTCATGAATTAAAAAGTGTGAGGAAGATGCTGCCTTCTATGCCAGTATTTAAGACACAAATGAAAGTGGGAAGCTTAGAGGAAGCCAGACTCTTACCCTCTCCATCAATATCCCCTAAACCCCAAACTCTTTCAAGGAATGGGACAGTTACATGGCTCTTCTCATTTTCTCCATGATAAGTTCCATTGAGGGCAAGGAAAAACAGCATAGTGTAGATGTTTGGGGCACAAGCTTGGGGTCAAATGGTCTGGGATCCTCACAATCCTATCGCTGATCTGCTGTGTTGATTTGGGGCAATTGACAGAGCCTTTCTGGCCTCAAATTCCTCCTCTCTGAAATGCAGAGGAAACTGAGGCACTGAGAATTCACTGAGCTAATTCTTATAAGATACTTTGAACAGAGTTATCTTTCACATAAAATCACCTAATAAATGTTAGCATTAGTAATTATTATTGTTACTATTTTTAATTTTCTATTTTCATGGTTTCTATCAAACACCATATATTGTTCTCCATATTTATTTGTTTAATGGATAAATTAAGAAATACCTGAAAGAACGAGTGAATGAATGAATTGTATGTGCTGCAAATATTAAAACAGCTTCTAACTTACATGTGTTCTCCACAGGGCCTCACCATGTGACAAGTATTTTTTTTCTTCTCAATAATTAAGAAATGAATACAACAAAAAAGAATACCTGCCAAGCAGCCAACTTATATATTTTTCTTGATTAGCCTCAGATTTCCATGACTTTAACCAAGAAAAATAACAACTGATAATACAAATCTGAAAAAGGGCATATTCCCTTCTCTCCTATGCAATTTTTAGATGTTTTTGTTGCCCGTCTTCCCTCTGGAGTTGCCTGTATTCCTCCAACATGTTCTTATTCATCAAAGAACTCCCAGGAAAATCTACAGAAAAGACCTTTTAGATCTGAACAGCCCATCACCAGTTGGGGAATCTCCTTTAGACCTGAACAGACTGTACCATGTGGCCTAAACCTAAAAAGATGTAATAACCAGGAAATCTTTGGGCTTAAACAGAGGCCCAGAGATCCACAAGTACCAAGCTTAGAGTGACTGAAAAGGTGAGGACATTGCAAAGTATAGGAATATTAATCACACCAGAAGAAATGGCTAAGAGGATATGACCAAGATATTCAACATTGCAATATGCTCCTTGAAAATTGGTTATTTCTTTTCTTGAAAATGTATTCACTCCACAGGATGTGAGATCACACAATGAACTTGGGGAAGGTATTTTTCAAATGCATATAGGAGAAATATGAAGTTCATAAACAGCCTCTGGAAAGTATATCTGAAGCCAGGAAGTGATTCAGGATATATTCCTATATGGAATACTTAATCAGGTCTTATATCACTAATACTATATGCTATTCAGTCCATAGTAAAGATACTCCGGTAACCTGAAGGTCACATTCTTGAAGGCCCCAATGATGAATTCTGATTCTCCATGTGTCATGACCACATCTTTCTAGATGCATGTGCTGCTGGTAGACCCACAACCCCTCCATCTTTGGTCAGGAGAGGAAGGTACCAAATGTCTCTTCTGTCTGGGTAAACAATGCCAGGAAAATGAGCGAGTGATGTTGTCCCTGCATGTCCAGTTTTCCTCTGAAGCAGTTTGGCCGCTGAAACCTCAGTAGAAATCAATAAGAATGAGTCAGTAATGCTACGATAACAAACACCTAAAAAATTTCAGTGTCTTAGGGCAACAAATATGTATTTATTGTTTATATTGCATATCCATGTTGACTGGGCTGTGGGCTTTGCTCCATTGCATGGTCATTTCAGGGTCCAGGTTGATAGAATAGTCACTACCTGGATGTTGGCAATCATGTAGCATTCGGAAAGAGTGCTCTGGTGGGTCTCATTGGTAATTAAATGCTTTAGCCTGGAAGTGACATACAATTTCTCTAACAACTCATTAGCTAGATTTTGTCACATGTTCCCATCCAACCATGAGGGAATAGCACATTTAATCAAAGCCAAGAGATTAAAATAGTAACGAATATCACTAAGGACTTTCTCAGCCAGAAAAAATGAACAAATGTCTTATTATAAACTTGAACTTAACACCAAGGGCATAAGAGTGGGAGGAGAATACAATCTAATCTTTGCCCTCAAAGACCTGGTAATCTTTTGGGAGAAACAGAACATCCAGAAGAACAACAAGAGTTTACTTTTAGTGAAGACCATTTACAATCAGAAGGAATATGAAACCCCTAATTCTACAACAACAGGATAGAACATAATTTCCTCTTCAACATGACTGAAAATGTCAAATTATACTCTTCAGATCACTAATGATCTCATAATTCTAAGACGTTAAACTCTTAAATGCATTCAAATTGTTCTTTTCTAAAAATCATTACAATATTGGATCGCTTTCTCTTTAATTCTAATAAAATTAGCAAAATTACTTTCCATGCAGACATTATTTTACACACATGATAATGTATATAATTAATAAGAACTAGTGAATAAACAAAGACAAACGTAAAACAAAAGACTCTGAGAAGCGAGGCTTGACAATGGGATAACTTTACTCCCAGCACTGGTATTGTCCAAGATTCAAGTCTGTGCTTCTATATGACTGCTAAGTTGTATCCAATCCTAGATTTTTTGGATCACTTTCATAAAACCAAGAATACTCAGTCTGAAAACACTGAAATATAAGACAAATGTGTAGAAGAGAATGCATTTTACCTCAATTTCTATCAATGTGCCATTTTGAGGGTGGGGGAAGTAAGTTTTGCTCGCTAAGCTTTGTCACCTATAAATCACTCTCTGTAATCTTGGTTCATCTAATCATCATTGCTTCAGCAGCCTTCCAATGGCTTTAAATATATGCTTTTAATATTTTGTAGCATTTCTATTTATTCCAAGAAATCTCACAAGCTACTCTGTCCTTCCTGGAATAGACAGTATTGGATCATTTATAGGGCCCCTTTCTCAGCCTGTGTTTCAGTTTAGAGAAAAACTGCTATTGCAGTTCAAAGATACCAGAGAAGTTCTCGTGAGTGCAATAAAAACAGAACAAGTATGACATAAAATCATAGTGGTTATAACTAACAAACAGCCTCTTCCCACTTATTTGTAAAACACACACAATATATTTAGATTTCCTTGTGTTCATTCTCTTTTTCGCTCTAAATGCAATACCTTTTTAAGGGAGAAAATTTGTAATCACTAACTCTCTTTGCCACTTTCAAATGAAGGATAGAGTATCAGATCTGGAAGATTCCACAACTATAAAATGTCCTTTTTTTGCATATGAATAAAAGACGCACTGCTTATCAGAAACATGCTATATGTTGTGAAATATAGAAAACATACCCAAAATATGTCCAGCATATTCTGACACTCAGGAAGCTTACACACATAGATTAATTTATAATTTAAAGAATAGATGGAGAAAATCAACAGTGAGGTTATATAGTATAAACAACAACAACAAAAAAAAAAGAAGTTCAGAAAAGATATAAGATTACCCTGAATGACTACTGAGGCATTCAAGGGGAAATTGTGAAAAAGGTGGGTTGTGACCTGTAAATCTTGAAACATGAGTTTTATGCCAATAGAAGAAGACGTTAAGGAATGAAAGAAATATGGAACGCCCATTGAATAAGCAACATAAGTAAATGTTCTCAGTTAAGAACCAGTGGAGGGACTTCTTCCAAGCAGGATAGAGTAGCATGTGGAATTTCTCATAGAAGAACTAGAAATGGCTATAAAATATCAAAAGCATATATTTAAAGACATCAGAAAGCTGCTGAAGCAATATGATTTGATGAACCAATATTATAGAGTGAGAACTACAGAGAGATGAGCTGATTATCTGCCGCTGCCTTTCTCTAAGAGCACTGGCTGATTTTGGAAACAGATGAGGAGGAACATCCAGGCCAGGCTTTGCCTGTTGATAAGACCACTTCTGGGGCCTAGGTAGCCAGCAGATTTGGTGGCCTCATAGGATTGAAGGGTTATATTGAAGATTTTTTTTCAATGTATAAAGTGTTTGCTTTTTGCCTCAAGATATACGCCAAATTCTGAAGCTACACAGGAGCAAAAGTTAAAGGAGAAGCAGACGCCTCTGCAAAGAAAGCAGAGCTTTTCATAGTATGGCAGTCCTAAGGACAGAAAGATTAGAGTCCAGAAAACACCACTTAGTTAAAAATTCTCCAAGGATATAACTTAGGAGCAGAATGATACGGGGCTGATTGAATTTTCCAAAAACTAGAACCCAGACTCAATTGAACTCAGTGCTTGGTTGAAATAAAGATGACCAGTCACCACTGAACTTGCCTGGCAGAGGAAACAGTGAATCTTGGAAGAAATTATCTGGGGTAACCAACAAATTTTATACACAATATCAGGCATTCAATTAAAAATTATTAGACATGATAAAAAGAATATATAGGTCACAAAACAAGCCTGAAAATATTTGAAAAGAATTGAAATAATATCAAGCATCTTCTCTGACCACAATGGAATGAAACTAGAAATCAACAACAAGAGGAATTTTAGAAACTGTAAAACACACGGAAATTAAACAATATGCCCCTGAATGGCCAGTGAGTCAATGAAGAAATTAAGAAGAAAATTTAAAAATGTCTTGAAACAAATGATAATGGAAACTTAACATATCAAAACCTATGAAATGCAGCAAAAGTAGTACTAAGAGGGAAATTCGTAGCTATAAGTGCCTACATCAAAAAGAAGAAAAACAACAAATAAATAATCTAATAATGCATCTTAACGAACTATAAAAATATGAGCAAACTGAACCTAAAATGAGAAGAAAAGAAATAATAGAGATAAATTAAAAAATAAATAAATTTGAAATGAAGAAAACAATACAAAAGATCAATGATACAAAAAGGTGGTTTTCAAAAATATAAACAAGGTGGACAGATTGTTAGCCAGACTAATGAAGAAAAAAAGGGAGAAGACACAAATAAATAAAATCAGAGATGAAAAAGGAGACATTACAAGTGATACTGCAGAAATCTAAAGGATCATTAGTGGCTACTATGAGCAACTATATGTCAATAAATTGGAAAATCAAGAGGAAAAGAATAAATCTGTAGAGCCATAAGACCTACCAAGATTGAACCATGATGAAATACAAAACCTGAACAGTCTCCAATAACAACAAATGAGCTTAAAGCTGTAATAACAAGTCTCCCATCAAAGAAAAGCCCAGGACACAATGGCATCACTGCTGAATTCTACCGCATATTTAAAGAACTAATACCAATCCTACTCAAACCATTCCAACAAATAGAGGAGGAGAGAATACTTCCAAACTCATTTTATGAGACCAATATTACCCAGTTATACCAAAACCAGACACATAGACCAATGGAACAGAATAGAGAACCCAGAAACAAATTCACACACCTACAGTGAACTCATGTTCAACAAAGTTGCCAGGAACATATGCTGGGGAAAAGAGTGTATGTCTTCAATAAATGGGGCTGGGAAAACTGGATATCCATGTGTAGAAGAATAAAACTAGACCCCTATCTCTTGGTACAAAAATGGAATCAAAATTCATTAAAAGCTTAAATCTAATATCTCAAACTATAAAACTACAAAAGAAAAACAGTGGAAAACCTCTCCAGGACATTGTTCTGGGGAAAAGTTTCTTGAGTAATTCTCCACAAGTACAGACAACCAAAAGCAAAATGGACAAATGGGATCACATCAAATTAAAAAAACTTCTGCACAGCAAAAGAAACAATCAGTGAAGTGAATTTTCTCCCACAGAATGGGAGAAAATATTTACAAACGATCCAAGTGACAGGAATTAATAACTAAAATATGTAATGAGCTCAAACAACTCTATAGGAAAAAATCTAACAATTCAATTTAAAAATGGGCAAAAGATTCGAATAGACATTTCTCAAAAGAAGACATACAAATGGCAAATATATGTAAAGGTGCTCAACATCATCGATGATCAAAGAAATGCAAATCAAAACTACAATGAGATGCCATCACACCCCAATAAAAATGGCTTTTATCCAAAACACAGGCAATAGCAAATGCAGGTGAGGATGTGGCGAAAAGGGAAGAAAAGGGAACCCCTGTACACTTGTACACTCTTTTTTTTTTTAATACTTTAAGTTCTAGGATACATGTGCAGAATGTGCAGGTTTGTTACATAGGCATGACGTGCCATGATGGTTTGCTTGACCCATCAACCCATCATCTACATCAGGTATTTATCCCAATGCTATTCCCTTTGTACACTCTTGATGGAAATATAAATTAGTACAACCACTATAAATAACATTTTGGAGGTTCCTCAACAAAACTAAAAATAGAGCTAGCACATGATCCAGCAATCCCACTGCTGGGTATATTCCCAAATGAAAGGAAATCAGTTTATTGAGGAGATACCTGCACTCCCATGTTTGTTTCAGTGCTGTCTACAATGACCAAGATTTGGAAGCAACCTAAGTCTCCATTAATGGATCACTGGATAAAGAAATGTGGTACTTACACACAATGGAGTACTATTCAGCCATAAAAAGGAATGCGATCATGTCATTTGCCACAACATGGATAGAACTGGACGTCATTATGTTACGTGAAATAAGCCAGGCACAGAAAGACAAACATCACATGTTCTCACTTATCTGTACTTTCTAAAGATCAAAACAGTTGAACACCTGGAGATAGAGAGCAGAAGAATAGATACCAGAAGCTGGTAAGGGTAGTGATTTGGGGTGAGGGGGAGGTAGGAATGGTTAATGGGTACAAAAAAAAATAGAATGAATAAGACCTGGTATTTGATAACACAAAAGGGTGACTACAGTCAAAATAATTTAATTGTACATTTAAACGTAACTAAAAGAGCACTGTTGGATTGTTTATAACACAAAGGATAAATGCTTGAGAGGATGGATACCCAATTTCCCATGATGTGATTATCATGCACTGCATGCCTCTATCAAAATATCACATGTGCCGCATAAATGTTTACATCTACATTGTACCCACAAAAATTAAAATTAAAAAAAGAATAGGTAAATATAATTGAAAACAAAGAGAAAAACATACAATAATAATAAACTAGCAGATAATCTAGAGAATGCCTTTGGAAACAGCAAAAACTTTGATGTTAAAATAATAACATTTTTTATTTTTTGATGTTTTAAATAGCCAAAGATATAGATAAAATGGGTTAAAAGTAGAAAATCTCATGAGAACTTATTAGGAAAAAACAAAGAATCAATAGGAATTTTAGAACTTATAAATAAATTACCTGAAAATAAGTACCAAAGAGTTAAAACACCAACAAAACAGCAGTAGGTTAGATGGAGATGGCTATAGATACAGATGATATAAATAGATATCATCCAAACTGAAGCACAGAAAATAAAAGGAATGAAACATACAGAAAAATGCATAAGAAGCATATAAACATATTAAGAACAAATGTAATTGGAGACTCAGAACAGGAGAAAGAAGAGGATGGACAAAACAATATTTAAAGGAGTCATCGACTGTACTTCTACAGACCAGCAGCAAACAAATAAAAATATTTTAAATGTAACATTTAAATTATATAATAGCATCAAAAACATCAAATACATAGGAATAAATCTAACAAAGCATGTATAAGACACAAACGTTGAAAACTATATTATTGACATAAAAGAAAAACTAAAAAATATATATATATATACCATGACCATTAATTGGAATACTCAATATTGTAAAGATATTTATTTTTCAAAATTAATTAGAGATTCAACTCAATCTTAATATAAATCTCAACGTGTGTGTGTGTGTGTGTGTGTGTGTGTGTGTGTGTAAATTGACAAGCTTATTCTTACATTTATCTGGTCATGCAAAGGGCTGAGAATAGCTTAGCCAATCTTAAAGAAGTGTAAATCCTCTTCTTGGACTTGAGCTGAAGGATTTATATTTCCAGATGACAAAATTTGGTATAATGTCATAGTACTTAAAAAAGTATGCTATTGACAAAAGGGTGGCAAAACAGACAGATAGAAGAACAGAATGGAGACTCCAGAAACTGCCCTATATCTATAAGGTCATTTAGTTTATGACAAGGATAACATTATAGCACCTTGGGAAAGAGATAGGCATTTCAGTCAATAGTGCTATGAACAAAAAGTACACCAAAAAAATCAATTCCAGATGGACTTTGTACCTACATTTTGAAAGAAAAACCAGTAATTATTTCAGAGGGAATCATAGGGGAAGCTTTATGATCTTGAAGTAAGCAAAGATTGCTTAAACATGATGCAAAAAGTACTTCTGAAAAACTACTTATAAATTGGTTTTTATTAAAGAACTTTGTTTATGAAAAGAGGACAATAAGAATTCAAAGGAAACCCAAGAAGAGTAAGAAGATATTGGCAATACTAGAGTCCAAAAAAAGACTCACACCTAGGCTGCTGGGCGGGGTGGCTTGTGCATGTAATCCCAGCTACTCAGGAGGCTCAGGCAAGGGGACAGCTTGAAGTCAGGAGTCTGAGACCAGCCTGGGTCAAATAGTAAGACCTTCATCTTAAAAAAAGAAAAAAAGAAAGAAATCTCATCTGCATCAGGAAGAAAGACAACATGAAAATCAGCAAAAATTTTGAAGAGAAGCTTCATTAAATCTAAATGCCCAAATGTCAAATTAACATATAAAAGGTGCTCAATCATTCGATATCAGAATAATGCAAATTAAAACCAAAATAAAACAAAACGTAATGGCTAAAATGAATCAGTGCAGATAGTAATACCAGTTGCAGATTGATATGACTGAAACTCTCATAGCCTACTGATGGACGTGTGAGTTATTAATAGTAGCTTGAAAGAACTGTATTTGCTAGAGCTAAACCATGTAACCCAGTGTTTTCACACCAAAAAACATACTCATTGAAATGTGAACATTATGTTTATAAAAACACATGTACAATAATGTCCATATCAGTACTATTCATAATAACCAAAAATTGTAAACCACCAAAAAGTCAATGAGTATATAATGATATATGTATGATATATGTATATGAATGAGTATATATGATATATGTCCATTTAATAATAAACTATTCATATACAGCAATGAAAATGATTCAACTTATATGACATACATCTATATGGATGAATCTTATAACACGGAATGAAAGAAGAACAGATATTTTGTATAAATTTAAATATAAATTTATAAATATAAAATAAAACCATGATGCTATTTATACAGCTTTTAAAATCAAGCAAAATCAGCCAAAGTCATTTTATCCCATATTTGGCAAAGCAATCCAAAAGCTGAATCCATTTCTGCAGCTAGAGTAATCTCTGTGATGTTGGAAGATCATAGTCATCATTGGGCCATGACTGGTGACATGAGAGAACTTCTCTTGTGCTCATAATATTGTCATTTGAACTGGATGCTGGTGACAGGGGAATGTTTACTTTGTGATTTCTGTACCTTCCTATACGTATGATATTTTTCAACAAAATTTTACTTAAGGAACAAATGCGAGATATGGCAAAGAAATTCACAAAAGGTAAATTGGGAAACGAGTTCAGAGAAAGAACTTTGTTTGTTTAAAAAAGTAAACACATCTTTTAAATGATTTGTTTTATTTTAACATAAGATATTATTACAACTTTGCTGCCTTAGCACACGATCACCTAAAACAATCCAAATATTTGTAGATGTACAAATCAAGGTTTTTTCAATGCCAACTGAGCAAAAAAGCAGTATTCTTAGTATTCATGTGTTCATTTCTCATGCCACACACACCTGGGGTTCTCTCTTCCTGCTCAAAATGTCAACCACCATTGTGATATGCATTACAGAAAAGATTCTCTCAACAAACATTTCTGTGTCAGGAATAAATGTTTGCAGTGGAAACATTTTTGCTTTTTAAAATTGAACACAGTTAACACTTCAACTTGGGGCCATGTATCTCACCAGCGTGTGTTCTGTCACACACAGCTAAAACAATCATATCTTATGAAATTGCCATAAATGCTCATAGTCATATTGAAATTCCAACAAAATGATTATACTTCATAGAATGTCATGGTTATTATCTTTCTACTTTTTTTTTTTTCTTCTTTTTGAGACAGAGTCTTGCTCTGTCGCCCAGGCTGGAGTGCAGTGGTGCGATCTCGGCTCACTGCAACCTCTACCACCTGGGTCAAGAGATTCTCCTGCCTCAGCCTCCCAAGTAGCTGGGACTACAGGTGCCTGCCACCACACCCAGCTCATTTTTTTTTAATTATTATTTTTAGTAGAGACAAGGTTTCACCGTGTTAGGCAGGATGGTCTCGAACTCCTGACCTTGTGATCCACCCGCCTCAGCCTCCCAAAGTTCTGGGATTACAGGCGTGAGCCACCACGCCCGGCCTCTACGTTTATCTTTTAAACAGCATAGTTGTCTAAAAGTGACTAAAGACTTCAAGGTGTTAGTGGAGATCAGAGCTGACCATACCTTTACCACCAAGCAGCAGTTGTGACCAATGATCATATAAACAATGGCTGCTCATCTTCTGGGCTTCCCGGAATTCTGCTTTATTGCTCTACAAACTCTCCCTCTCCCATTCTAATATCCCACCCAAGTTCTATGATCCTCTGTATTATCAAGAAAAAAAGATAATCCACAGAAGCCATTATTGCGTTAGCAGTAATACCAACAAAATAAATTGAAGCTACAGTGAACTAATGCTTCAATGAAGTGAGCGCTGACTTTATTACAGAGGTCTAAGTTTTCTTGGCTTATGGGAAATAATACTTATATTCTGGGTCAAAGAATGTTCTTGTATGTAAGACAAATATGGTTTAAGTATTGCCCTCTTCCTGTAACCTCCTTTAAAATCTAAATAGCCTTTAAAGAATACCAAAGTTCTGAATACTTAATATAGGTTTGATTATCAGATTACTTTCTTTTATAAAGAAGGACAGCCCAAGACCACAGGGCCAGAAAAATGATAGATGAAGCACTTAGAAAGGGAAAAGAAATAGAAAAATGGAGGGATAAGTTGGAAACACAAACATTACCTCCTTCAAAATTATCCCAGGGACCAAAAAAGTAAAAAGAAACAGAAAAACACACATATTGCTGTTCTCTGTTTGTGGCTGCCCCTTGCACATAAGAAGCTCTCCCATGTGGCGTTCGGGTTGACATTAAAACCATAATAAACAGATACTGAATCCCATTCTAAACCAAACACTGACTGTTAGGCCCCAGGAGTTCAGAAAAGATGAGAAAAAGAGAGGTTTCTTCTGTCTCCATTGAAGCAGAGTTTACAGCAGCCAAAGTCATTTTACCCAATATTTGGCAAAGCAATCCAAAGGCTGAATCCAATCCTGCAGCTAGGCTAATCTCAACTTTGATCACTGTCTGCAAACAGATTTGGGAGTTGCCAACTGCCTTGATTCCATTGGCCTGGAAAAAGTTTTGTAAGCTGAGTGTGAGGTTCTGTTTGTCACTTTTGTCCTTGGGCTAGTAGGTGGATAGATGACACCCAAAGGACACTATCTGAGAGGTGGCAAATGAACAGGTTTTTCCCTTCATAAAAGAGGATTTGGGGGAAAGTAAATTTTCTATTGAAATACAAATACAGGAGAAATAGCAACTCACTACCTGCTCTTAACACTTTTTAGTGAATCTCAGGTCTGAGACTTGGGCTAATTGGCACACTATGGACAAAGTGACACACTCAAGGTAAATATTAACTGGTGAAAGGGGAGAGAGTGTGAAAACCATCTTCAAAGAAAATCAGGGCTGTGTGAAAGAAAGCAAAAGCAGTCTTAGTCCTTCAATATTTGAGAAAAAAAACAATGAGTAGGAGATAACATGCAAAAAAAAAAAAAGAAATCTATAAGAAGATTGTGAAGAATTCTGAGAACTAGCCCTTTAAGACTGGTGGAGATTTATTCAGGAGGGAAGCCCTGCCCCAGGGAAAAGTTGCCAAGAGACTTGTTTTTAGGAGATCACCAGCCCAAATTTCCATGACTTTCTACTTGTAAATTCAAGTTTACTTCTGGCCCGTGTGGTTCCAGAAATGACAATACTCATTGAAATCAGGGTCTCATTGTGCTCATCAGGGTCTGACCTTACCTGAGCTTCCATCCTTGTTTTGTTTGTTCATTTTGTTTTTTTTTTCTTTCTAGAGTAAGTTTTGCTATCTTTCCCAGGTTCCACTTTCCAATGCTTTTTTCCACTTCCTAGTTTTGGTTTTGCAAGGCCCATTCTCTGTGAAGAATTTCTTTCCATGAGCTCAGATGGAAATGCACCAGAAATCAACACTGCTGGCCTCATGGTTTTCGTGCCAACAAGAATTCCATGAGATTATCTAGGGACCTGGTAGGCTAGAGTAGTGTGCCTGCCCATGGTGGCACCAGAATGCTTGAATAAGATGAAGAGTTCTACCACCTTCAGGATAAATCAAAAGGTCTAAGGAAGAAGACACCTTAATATAGCGACAGAGCTCTGTACCATACACAGCAGCCATGGACACTGAGTTTCCGGAAGAACTCACCTGGGACGCCTCTACCGTCATACTGCTCAGGAAGCTCATTAGCATTTTAAGGAGACCCGGAAGCTTCAACCTCCCAGTTAAAATATAATTTTAACTGACAGCTTAAGGGCATCAAGGCATTTCCCTCCCTTTATTTATATGTAAAGCAGAAAGAAGCACAACAGTTACAAGTTCCAGTGCCCCTGGGAGAGGAAGGTGTGACTATCGCAGGGTAATCTTACCCCTCCAGGTGCAGCTGCCAGGCTCAGCCAGCTGCTGCCCTCAGCTAACCAGCTGCTTAGAGGACTGTTGCCTTTGGGGTTTGGAGATATGTTCCAGGTTTGGGGACAATTTGGTGAGGCAGCAGGGTGGGAGGCAACTGCAATTAAAGAAAAGGGTCCGCACATAGTATGAGACCTCAAGTGAATCCCTCAGATTCTGTGAAGTGACAATGACAATGGTTCTTTTTCTTGCTGGAAGAGGTTGGGGAGAGAGGTTTCCCATGGAGAGCCTCTGAAAGGAAGTGAAGAAGGGGAAGCTGTGAGGTTCACACAAGGTAAGAAGGAGCAGGAACCCTCAGCTTTCCTTTGCTGAGTCTGAATGTCCATCCCTCTGCATGCATAGCTCTGCTGCCAGGCTACCTGCTAGTCTTAGGAGGAAGAGATGATGCTGTTTGTTCCCCAGAATTTCATGGAGGAACCAGTTTCCATATACCCATGGGTCTGAAGTTGGCAAAATAAATTTCCTCATTATTTTAGCCTGAGTAGGGTTAAAAATCTTCACGTAGAACTTTTCTATGAAACAAATGAAAAATGAAAAGCATGCAAACACCTTCATGAAAAAAAATAGGTATTTTAAGAAATAACCTAAAGTCCAGTTGCTATGGTCTGAATATTTGTGTCCTCACCAAAATTCATACATTGAAATTTACTTCTAAAGTGATGGTCTTAAGAAGTGGATGTTTGGGAGGTGACATTAGTGCCCTTATAAAAGAGGCCTGAGAGAGTTTGTGTATGTCTTCTATCTTGTGAGGATGAAGCAAGAAAGTGCTATCTTTGAGATAAAGAGTGAGCCCTCATCAGACATGGGATCTGCTGGCGCTTTGATCTTGAACATGTCAGCCTCTATAACTGTAAGCAATACATTTCTGTTGTTTATAAATTACCAAGTCTAAGGTATGTTGTTATAACAGCCTGAACAGACTGAGACACCAGTTATAGGTGTGACTATTTCTACTCTCTTTGTTCATCTAACCTCTATCTGGGTGGAATGCTGAATGGCCTTGAGCTCTGCAAAAGCTCATTTTGCTTGGCACTGCCACTGACTACGGTGGGACTCTTGACTCTCCCAGAACCTCAACTATTGATATTATTGGTTCAGAATGTAAATTTTCCAAGGTCTCCTCTAGCCATGAACAGGATACACTTAAAATCTCCAGTCCCCTGGAAAAGAAAAGAAATATGTTATCTGCTTTATAAGGGTCTCCTTATGGCTTTGGAGCATCTTGAATTATTTTTTAAGTCACCACTTTTACACTCGAAGTCTCTTTGACTTTTGTGTTTGCAATCACTCCTCCAAAGTGACTTTCTCTGTCTGGGTGGCTTGTTGGTAACACAGTCCCTTGCTTGTCACTTGGCTTCCTCACCTAGTGTTCCGAGCCTATATCCAGGCCTAGGGTGAATGATAGTCATATGACTCAACAGCTTTTACAATCATCCTGCAGCCTGAGTGTCTCAATCTAAGCCCTCTATAAATGAAGAGATGCCTCGAAGTCCTTATTGTTGCAAAGCAATATCTCTACTTACCCTTCTCTGGCACTCACTGAGAGATCTGGACACCAATAATTACAGAAATTGCTTTCTTTCTGTGGAGAATTGTGGCCACCTCAATGGACCCTTTGCACTGAGGGGATTTGGGAAGGGAAGTGAAATGGGGCTATAGTAATCAGGGTTCAGTCATGGAAGCACTACTACCATCAGTATCATGGAATAAAGGAATTGAAAGAATTAGACCTTACATAATTGAGAAAGTCACTGGGGAAGTAAACGTCAAAAAGGGGGAGTGGATGGATCAGAGAAAAGTGATTAGTCATGGTGTGATGGAATGAGCTGAAGCTTGCAGGAAGGACTTCATAGAGGATATGGGAATTCAGCTGAGTCTCAGGGAGCTATTAGGGTAAGGATAAAGGAAATAGAATGATTTGAGCTGCTTGTATTTGTTCTCAACCCTGGCAGTACATTAGAATCACCTGGGGAGCTTTTTAACTTCCTGCTACTCAGACTTCATCCCAAGTCAATTAAATTCAGTCTCAGGAGATGGGGCCTGGGCGTCAGCATTTTCCAAAGCTCCCCCAGGTGATTCTAACCTGCAGGCAGTGTTGAGAATAATCACTAAGGTAGACAGAGCAAGATGAGCAAGACTCTCATTATTTTAATGTTATAATAACACTTAGCACCTGCGAGGTCTTTTCATGTTCTTGGCATTTAACTTGGCATTAATATACGAAATATATATTAATTACTTACCAAAAGAAAACCCCAAAAGGCCTTCCCTTGGCCTCAGCCTTAAGCAGGAGGATGAACACCTGGGGGCTCTATCTGTATATCTGCTGGCAAATGCTCACACCTGAGCCTCCTCGCCCACCCACACAGCAGGAGGAATGATAGCATGCACCAGTAAGCTCCCACAGCTCCCTGCCCGGACATCCACTGTAGGTGCTATGGAGGTACAGGGTAATGTATCTGTTTCACTTCAGTTTCTCCCAACAGATGGTGTAGCAGGCACGGTGACTTACTCCAAGTTGTATTCACAGCAGTAAGTACAGTGCCCAGTACATTTTGAGTCACTGAATAAATGAACAAATGAATGAAATAAATTCAGTCAAGGATATCAACTCATTTCCAGTATTTCCTGCATCCTGGAGATGTTCTCACGAATTCTCTGGCCTCTCGGACTCTAGCTTTTGCCTGGATAGCCAGATAATAACTTCTTGGCAGCTTATGTCTTTTCTGTCCTCAACGAACTTGATCTCTCTTCTGTGTTCACCTATGAAATGGAAAGGGATTCTCAGCCTTCCCAGTTCTTCTGGGTGCACCTTCTTACCTAATAGACCTTATACCAAGCTGCCAAGTTAGAATCTAGGCAAGAGCTCCAGATCGGGCAGAGCCTCAAAGCTGCCATCTCTGCTCCTGATATCTAATTCATCTTTGACAGTTACATAGAATGTACTGAAAGTATACTTTATTCATAGAAAGGTACTTCAGTTTCCACTTTAAAACAGTTTGCCCCCAATATATACAGTATCAAGATGGTTAATATGAAAACCAAGGCATCCCCACCAGTAGCAGTTTTAGAAATGTCAGATGTGCCCTGTACAGGCTTTTTTTTTTTTTTTAATGAACTATTGAACAACATTTTTCTGGGAAAATATGCCTTTGTCTTTCTCATGTCATCTGAATAATTAAATTTAGTAACTATTTCTGTCTGATCTTGTATTTTCTTTTGCTCTGGTATATTATTCTTGTCTCTTCCCAAAAGTGTAAGCTCTTGAAGGCAGGGACAATGTCTTTCACTAAAATATAAACTCCATGAGAACAAGGACTTTGTTCTGTTCATTTCAGGGTCTTCTTCTCAGGCTTGTCACAGGACTTAGAACGCTTCCTGAAATGTGACAGGTGCTAGACAAACATTTGTTGTATAAACGTAGTAGCATAGGGATATATTCTTATTATTGAATGTATATTATTTCCCTGACTTGATAATTTAGATTGATTCATATTTCTTCTCAAAGCCAATTGACAAACTTCCAGCTTAGGTTAAATAAACCTTCGGGAAGGTTCTCCAATTTTTCTTTCTGTACTTTTTCTTAACAGCCCAGTATCTGGTATTTCTGGCCTTAAATCTGGCTACAAAAACAAATTCCCTATATGAGGCTGACCTTACCCTATAAAGTATGACTTTGAGTGAAAGATCACTACTCCAAAAAGACACTTGCTTTCTTGCAGCCCAGTGAGAGCATTATGTTCTTTTATTAGCTCAGCTGAGTTAAGTTTTGGAAATAAAATAATTAACACAGAAGCATGTATAACTAACAGGCCTATACTTAATTTTATAAAGTGTCTGCATTTAAAATAAATTAAAGAAAAAACAACTCCTTAGCCCCGAAGAAATTTTAAGAGATGGGACAAATAGTAGTGAAGAATTTCAGACATTTTTGGCTAGAGATGCTTTTTATTGGAAAAGGACTTCTATTATGAGGAAGGCCTTGTTTTGGTCCCAGCTGCATAATCAAAGGCAATTCCTTTTCCTAGATCTCAAACTTTTTATTGAAAAACAGCTGCCATTGAGCCACAGGAGCAGTTTTCAAATGTACAGTCTTTCTTTTCTTTTTGTGAAATGGGGTAGTACAGGGACAGCTATGGGGTTAACTACAAGGAGTCTTTAAATTCACATGTGCCAATTAGCTGAATGCATAACATCTCATACAAGCTATTTTAATATACATAGATTCTATTATGGTTAACTAAATACAAAATCGCCTTAGGAAAGTCTTGCCAAATTTAGAGTATTTGCCATTATTCATTTTCTTCTTTATGTGATATTAACTGTACAGACACGCCCATATTTATCAATATTGAGAATTGCCAGTCTAAAATAAATCCCTGTAGATCATTTCAGTTGTTTTTAGCCAGAAAATAGAATTTACTCTGGGTATATAGGGTTTTATGTTAGAAGTAGGTCCTTATCAAACTTTTAAAAGAGCTTGGAAGGCAAAGTTCATGAGAGTCAATGCTAAAGATTTCAGCCTAAACCCCTAAAGTTCAAAAGAACTTGCCAGAAAGTCCCTTCAATCCCCAAGATTCTGTATGAAGCCCCCACCAACCAGCCCTGGTCTGCAGCAGTAAAGAGTGTTTCTCCAGAGCTAACCAGAAAATTCGTGTGAATCTCACATTTACTCACAGACCTGGCTGCAACTGCCTTCAAAGAATAGTGACTTCCCCTTCTCTTTTGTCTTCCCAATCTTATGTAAGTGGTAAACACTAAACTAAAACTATATATGAAAAAGAATACTGAAACACAAACTTTGGCTTAGGCATTAGAGGGGGGTTGTACTGATGGGAACTTTACAATAGCCAGTGGCATGGACTACCTCTTTTGTCAACTCAGCATCTCCACACACCCATTTTACCCATTTTTAACCTTCAAATAGGATATTACCATCATTTTGACCTAACATGACACAACTATATCTCATACAACCAAAGACCTGCTTTTTTTCTACTCAATGCGTAGACACAAAGCCCTGTGTATTATTTTATCTTTTGGCAATGTCCTTCATTTCGAGGTGCACACCAAATTTTCTTTGGTGTACTATAATTTAAGCCCTGAATTATAGGATCATTTATAATTAATGCATCTTTTATTACAAAATAGAAGATGGGGAGGTGGGAGGAAGAACTGACGGACATGTAAAGCACATAAAAGCAATGGAGAAAAACATGCATAACCAGAAAGTTCTCATTTTTGCAACTGATCATGTTGCCAGAGTTAGTTTAATAATTTCCTTCTGCTACCACATATTCTATGTTTCCTTTGCCCTCAGCAATTTAGTTGGTCATGAATCTTTACCTGGCAGGTTATTCCATGATGATAAGTACAAGAATGGTGGTTTTTCAGATGCTATTGAAGGCATGGAAAGCAAATACAAATCAAGGCTCTATCTATTGCAGTGAAGATAAATTATTGCCCTTTCTATGATGGAAAAGATTCAATCAAATCACAAAGTGACATATTTTTCTCCCAAGGAATGGAGCCATATATGGGTTTCATTGTTGGTCTTTTCTTTTCTTTGTCTTTTTTTACCTTTTAAGTTCAGGGGTACATGCGCTTGTTTGTTATATAGGTAAACTCATGTCATGGAGGTGTGTTGTACAGATCATTTCATCACCCAGGTATTAAACCAAGTATCCATTAGTTATTTTTCCTGATCCTCTCCCTCCTCACACCCTCCATCTTCCAGTAGGCCTCAGTGTTTTTTGTTCTCTATGTGTCCATATGTTCTCATCATTAAGCTCCCACTTATAAGTGAGAACATGTGATATTTGGTGATCTGTTCTGTTAGTTTGCTAAGGATAATGGCCTCCAGCTTCATCCATGCTCCTGCAAAGGACATACATGTCCTCATTTTTTTATGGCTGTATAGTATTTCATGCTATTTATGTATCACATTTTCTTTTTCCAGTTGTCCATTGATGGGCATTTAGGTTGATTTCACGTCCTTGCTATTGTGAATAGTGTGGTAATGAATATACATATGCATATGTCTTTATAATAGAACAATTTGTATTCCTTTGTGCATATACCTAGTAATGGGATTACTGGGCGTTGTTGGTCTTTTCTACAAGCAAGTTTGGCATTCAGCTGCACCATGGCCAGATCAGCCTTAATGAAAGCCCATGTTGTCATGCTTGTGCAAAACATGCATCATCATGGGCCCGCTATGGGCAAAAAACCATCGAGCTATGGCTGGAGTATCTGGGGAAGGAGGCTAACTGACATATATGGCATATGTCTTCTTCTCTACCTGAACTTTAAGAACCATTTCAGCTCTTTACTGAACATTTAAGTGGGACATACATATCCCTATATTTTCTACTTATTCTGTGAGATCTTTTCACAAATTTCTTCCCAGACTTTGTTATCACTAACGTGCTAATCTTGTTTTCTACTAAGTACGTGACCACCTAGCCTAATCATCCCTGTGTGCCCTTAGCCATCTTTTCTTCAGCAAAAATGAACAAAAAAGTTCAATGCTCAAAATTCTGCCCCCTTAGAGAATTTCTCTTCACCACTATCCTTCAATGCTGTCCTTAGTGGGGCCATTCTACTCAGCCATTCATTTTGGGGGTGGTGCCACCATATTGGACAGAATTATCAGGAAAATGGGTCCATTTCTTCTTCTTTAGTCGATGGTAATAGAAATCTTCCCATACAGCCATGTGTTGGTTGAGTCAGCAATAATAAGTGCCATGGAAGTGTATATATATTATTAAATTTGGCAAGGATCCTTTGAAGCTCTTGCCATTAAGAAATGGAATCTATTTTTCAATCTCTTGAATCTGAGCTCTTCTTATTACCCTTGCTATTAAATAGAATTCGGCAGAGATAACTTTGAATTCTGAACATAGGCCTTAAGAATCCTTGCAGCTTCTACATTTATATTTCTTGGAACTCTGAATTGTCCATGTGAAAAAAGCCTGGGCTAGCCTTCTGCATGACAGTAGAAACATAATCCAGTCACCTCCATTGCCTCAGCTGATAGCCTGTCAACAGCCACACATGTGAGTGAGATCACCCTAAATATGCCAGCTGTAAACTGACCTTCCAGGTAACAGCAGACATATGAGCAAAGCTAGCAGAGATAAGTGAAGTTGCCAGAGACCAGAAGAATGATCTAACTGATCGACAAATTGTGGAAATCATAATATAAATTAATGGTTGCATTTTAAGCCATTAAATTTGAAATGGCATGCTATTCAGTTTAGGTAACTGATATAGAGTCAGCCATGTGCTCATACACCTCAATTATGTATCCAAAAACCTTCTCAAGCCTAAACTTGTATATCCTACTTCCACGGAATGACAGAATGCTGTGTATGCCCAGATTCAAGACTTTGTGGGTCATATGGTAACCAGTTAAAGATGAATAGTTCATGTCACATAGCAACTTTGTGTCCTATAATTAAGTATTCATCTCTATCAGGGCCCTGTAGAAATCAGAAGCTGCTTTCAAAAGAACTATAGCTAAGTGCAAAAAAACCAGCATAGCTTTGCTCCAAACCTGTATATATTTGAGTTATAATTCTTTTGTTGGAATCACACAGCCTTCCCTATCTTTCAACGATACTGTGAGCACTTTGGATCTGCTTGATCCTATATCTCAAGAATCAGAAAACCTGGTGTCTGCCACAGAGCCTTATTTTTATTGGGACCCAACTCAAAACTGGCATCAAATAAGGGGGTCAGGTTAGTGTGCACTCATCTAGCATATGATGTTTCTAGGATCCAAAGAGGCCCCCCTGCCACACAATGTTGTGCTCCTTTCTTTCTTTCTTTCTTTTTCTTTCTTTCTTTCTTTCTTTCTTTCTTTCTTTCTTTCTTTCCTTCTTTCTTTCTTTCTTTCTCTCTCTCTCTCTCTCTCTTTCTCTCTCTCTCTTTCTTTCTTTCTTTCTTTCTTTTCTTTCTTTCTCTCTTTTTTTTTGAGATGGAGTCTCGCTCTGTCAACAGGCTGAAGTGCAGTGGTGCAATCTCGGCTCACTGAAACCTCCGCCTCCCGGGTTCAAGCGATTCTCCTGCCTCAGCATCCCGAGTAGCTGGGATTACACACCCAGCTAATTTTTGTGGATTTTTAGTAGAGATATGGCTTCACCATGTTGGCCAGGATGGTCTCCAACTCTTCACCTTGTGATCTGCCCGCCTCGGCCTCCCAAAGTGCTGGGATTACAGGCGTGAGCCAATCAATACACCTGGCCCTGTGCTCCTTTCTTAAAATAGTATGTACGAGATTCAGAAATTTGTTCTTCATCATGGCGGGGAAACTTGGCAGGGAAAGAGAGGGAAGGCTGTGTAATCCAGACCATTGGATGTCTAAAAACTTCCTCAAGATGGATGATACCTGAATTTTTACGGGTTTGATTTTTCTAACAACTTCTGGCATGCTTATTACTTCCAAGACATCTAGGGCATTGTCTATGTCATGATCATCATTTCCAAGCAGCATGATGTGATTAATCTTACAGATTATCATCATGCCCTGTGTGATGGTGAGACAATCAAGATCCCTGGGAACTAAATCATGATAAAGAGTTAATACAGCCTGAAGTAAGTCAGTGAATGTATATTGCTATCCATGACAAGCAAAAGTAAACTGTAAAAATGTTTGCTAACAGGTACAGAATAAAAAAAAAAAATCACCAGAGCAATAGCTTAATACTAGACATCAGGAATTTAGATGGTTTTTTCAAGTAAAAAAACAAACAAAAACAAATCAGAGCAAACAACAAAATACTACATCTAAAACAGCAGCTATACTTAGAGCTACCACCCAAGTTCAGAAATATTTATTTTATTCTCTAAATTTCATCTGTCTTTTAGACAGGCCAAGTAGGCATATTTCAAATCTTTGATAATACTACTAATCTGAAATTCCCCTAGTACATTATACTGATTTTGGTTTTCTGCTTTGTTAGGGATAAACTCTTACTTGGTCCTTCTTATCACTGTAGCTATCTTTTCACAGGTCAGGAAACCAATAGGAAAATTTTGTCATTTTCCAAGTATGTCCATTCCAAGTATTTATTCAGGAACTGGGAAAATAACTAATGGTGTTTTGGGGAATCACGAACACATTCTGAGATAGGACTTAAGCCCAAATGGCATTCATTGCTTAATTTTTGCTAGTTTCTACTCTAAATTTGTAGAATAAATTGGCATTTTGAATCCCCTAGAATTAGCATCAATTCAGATGTTAAGTAATCACTCAGAATTCTTGGTATTCCCCAAGGCAGAGAACCCTTTATTAATGACTACAAGTCAATTTGAGGAAAAGTAGGTAGAAGAGTCATGTTATAAACATTGGCAGTGGAGCAGAGTCCTCCTTCAAGATGCCACAGCTTTCCCTTTACTTAGGAATCTTGGCATCTGTGAAGTGAAGTCTAAGAATTGTGAGAGTCCATGATTTCTATTGTAGTTACTCAACTTCAACATTACATGCTTTACTCTCTGGTCTAACACCTATAGTCCATTTCCACACATAAGCCACTATATGTTGACAAAATATTTTGATTCTTCTTGTATGAGTGGAACTTTGGCCCTAACGAGAAGTTAAATTTTATCTTATTCTCCCAGGTTTTATCAGGATTTGAGTGTGATTATGGGTTTGGAAGCAAAGAATGGTGATGGGTGGGCCTTCAAGAGAATCATGATTCCTTTGCAAGGTCAATGCCTGAGTTGATATTTTTACAGGGTGGTCAGGCAGGAAAGGAAGCACCACAGCTTCTTCTGGCAACAGAGGCCTGGCAGGTTTGGGGTGTTCAAGGTATTTGGATTCATTGAAATCTGCCCAAGTTTCTCCTCTATATTTCCAACATGCCAGTCTTTCTTGATTAATTCTGTATCTTTGATATAAGGGACTTAATAAGTCTGTACATTCATTTTGAATATAAATTTACCCACTCTCAGGATTATACTTTTAGTTGATTTTTGGAAATATTTGCCCAATGGCTATGAGAAATATAAGACTCCTTCAACGCAGTAACTGAAGTCATACTCTATAGTATTTAAAGCATTCCTTGAATAACTAATTTAAAACCGTGACATTGTCTTTCTTTTTCCAAGTTCTACATTATATTCAGAAATAGCCAACCCCACCCCACATTCCTGGTATTCTTTATTTCTATCATAAAGTTCAGTTACTGCTATTGCTACTTTGCCTTCCAAAGTCTTGCCTTCTACAGCTACATAACTCCAGGAAATCAGAAGTGGTAATGTAAATAGCTGTTTTGCTGCTGCATGCCATGCGTGTACTATCAGTAACACATTTTGCACTGCCGTGGAAATTGTTAGTGCTTTCCACTATGATCACATCAAAGAATCAATTTGTCAGTTTCATCCCTAGCATTCTAATAGCCCCAAACCACTTACAGTTAAAAAACAAAAACAAACAAACAAACAAAAAACGACCTATGTTAAAGTTCGATTAAGCAATAGGAGTCACTCTATGTCAAGTATAAAGGACTTAAATCAGGAAATAGTAGCTTAACTACTGGAAGAACTTGGAAGCACAGGTTGGGGAAGTTGACACTAAAGATCTTACCTGAACTACCAAAGCAGAAAGTTTGGAGAGCTCTCTGGAACACTGTTTCTATTCTTAAAAATTCCTGAGAAGTTTGTATCTCTTTGTTGTCAGCAGTGAACCAAGTGATTCTCTAGGACTCACCAAGAAGTTACTGTGAGCCACTCTTCTGTTCATGAATCTGGCTGCAGTGACCTCCAAAGAATAGTGACTTCTCTTCCTTTTTCCTATTTCCAGATGACAGGCAAATGCCTCTCACTGACAGACTCAAACCTGACACCATATAGAGAAGAAGATTCTGAAAACAGGAGTCTCTCACTTCCCCTTTACAATGCAGAAGACACCAAAGATGAAAGTAGTAATATCAAATTTGCTAAGGACACTCCAACAAAATGATCTAGCACTTTTATGTGATAGACCCTTAAACCATGAATTAGAAAATGGATACTGTATCCTATAGTTTCCACTGACTTTGTTTCATCTGCCTAAACCTTACCCAGGCACTCCCATTGAAAGTGGGAATTTTTCTCGGCCACTCACCCTGAGAAACACTGAAAAAGAGAGACACTGTGGGGGGAAAAAAAAAAGTTATTCAGTCATCCCAGGTGTGGTGATGATGATAGTATTTCAATGAATCTTCATTGTTCAGTTCAAAATGGAAAGGCATCCAGAGGCTTAAAACAGGAGCTAATATTTGGAACACGGTTAAGTCACATGAGCACCTACATTCAATTCAACTAGACTCAAGAGCATTTTCTGTTTATAAAAAGTTCACCTGGCATGGGATAGAAGCAAAAAGATTAGATTTTCAGCCAACGTATTGCCAAGAATTACAATGAAATCAATTTTCTTTTTTCATAATTTCATACCTCCTAATCCATCTGATGTTAAGATGTCCGTTAATTCTTCTTCCTGAGAGAATATTTATCAGAGTATGTAAATAAACCAGAGAAGATTTTCACTTTAGAAATAGCAGAAGGTAAGAGGACTAAGGGGGAGACTGTTCACTTTCTAGAAAATATTTTGCTCGGTGTATACATATAACCTATTCAAGATAACATAAAATAAATATGAACAGCAGAAGACACTTAGATTTGGGCTTACCAAAAGCTTTCCTTGTCTGCAACAACTCCAATCAGTCAGTAGTGGCTGAGAGAGCTGTGTTGAGGAGCCCAATGCTAAGACCCAGCTCAGGTTGGGGTGGGGAGGTGAGGGGAAGAATGCTGTGATCACCATAAGCAAAAGAGCAAAGGTGATGGCACTGTGCACTTGACATCTTTTCATTCATGTCATGTAAACCTTGGCAACCAATAAGTCTAGCATATCTTACTAAATTCAGCCATACATTCTTTCCTAAATTATTATTTTTGTGTCACTTTCAAAAACCACCAAACAGGAAAGCAGGCCAAGTATTATTCTTCACGTTTTACAAAGGTGAACTCAGAAACTTAGAAATCTCAGATGGCTTGTTGAAATGATCTCACCCAGTAAGCTGGAAGTGGCAGAAGCCCCACCAGAACACACCTCTCTGAGTCACACATCCGAGGGTTTTTCTCACAGTTCACGTAGTTTGAGAATAATTGGCATACCTCTTATGAGAAGCAGAGGGGAGGAATGACAGTGACTTTGAAAGTATTATAACCAGCTTCTCTACAAGCTAAGATCTGATTTTAAAAAAATAATTCTGTTTAGCATTAAGGAGAAAATGCTAGGGTAACATTTAACCATTCCTATGTCTGCCTTTTAAGGCCAACACATTGTTTCACGGGGACACATGTAACTGATGGCTGAATGTTTAACTTTGTGACTAAGAGCCTCAGCTAGCTGAGGAGAAGGGATTAATAGAGTGAAAGAGAAATAACAATGTTGACCTAATTCACAGGGATATAATTACCCAATTCACCATTGTAAAGTTCTTTGAAAACAAGTGTGTTATAAATGCTAACTAACATTATTACCAAAACTAATTCTGTGTTACTATCTCATATCAAGGTTCCCAGAGTATTCCTTGGACATGCCCTGCCCTGCCTGCCCACTCCTGCAAGGTAGCATGTAAAAACTCTGACCAGCCATGACACCTATTTTTCCCACACCTACTACTCCTGTTCTTCTTGATTCACTTTTTCATCTTTCTTTATGGCTTCACTTCACTTCATACACAATCATGAAAGAATCTTTGCTTCAGTGATTGGCATTTCACAAAATGCCATTAAACCAGAACCAGTTTTCCTCTTGCTTTACGGTCAGCTTTCCCTAGTGGTCATCCTATGTGAGAACAATAGCCACTTCATATGCCAATAGGTGTTCAAAAAATGCCAATAAATGCATTGCACCTCATAATTGTCCAGCCCTTTTATTTCTACAAGGCACTCTTCAAGCCCTTCTCTCATAAAAACTGTACAAGAAAGACCGGACAGGGATGGTCACTATGGACAGTTGAGTCAACTGATGCAATAAGAAGTTAAGTGGGCCAGGCGTGGTGACTCGCACCTGTAATCTCAGCACTTTGGGAGGCCAAGGGTGGGGGGGGGGGTGGATCACAAGGTCAGGTGTTCGAGACCAGACTGGCCAACATAGTGAAACCCCATCTCTACTAAAAATACAAAAATTAGCCAGGTGTGGTGGCACACACCTGTAGTCCCAGCTACTCAGGAGGCTGAGGCAGGAGAATGTCTTGACCCAGGTGGTAGAGGTTGCAGTGAGCCGAGATTGTGCCATTGCACTCCAGCCTGGACAACAGAATGAGATTCTCAAGAACAAACAAACAAACAAGTTAAGTGACTCAGTTCCCGTTAAAATGAGCAAGGAGATTGAAATATTCAACTTCACAAGTACAGCAGGTTAGCGCAGTGTCTGATATGTCATAGGCTCTGAATAATACCTGCTGCATGAGTAAGTGAATGAGTGAACAAAATAATGAAGTAATGAAAGCATGTGTTGAAATTCAGTGCCGTGTGTTTTCCACTTAGCCACACTGATACCATTTTCTGTGTCAGAAAAAAATTCTAACCTGGTAAAATACTGTCCAGAGAAACAGTGCCAGGGTGAGGTGAGTCCTGCATCCACTTCTCCAGTAATCTTCTAAGACGGGTAGAGAAGATGCCAACAGAAAGCCCTGTTCCTGTGGAGTCCTTCATGGAAGAAGAATGGGATTAGACACTGACTGTTACTATCAAAGAGCATTTCTTGAGGGCCAATTATCATAACAGCTTACATTTGCAACTGCTTTGCCATTTGAAAAGCACTTTGCCATTCATTAGTTATTTGATCCTTCTAATAATGCTGTGGAGAATGTGTCCTCATTATCCCACATTTTATCGATGAGGAAAATGAGCTAAAGGGAGGTAGGTAACTTGCTCAGGGTTTTATATCTCTCATAAACAGCAGATAAGTTCTGCAAACAAAACCTACCAGCTTCAAAATTAGTGTTCCTTCTGTTGCATTGTGTTGTCTTCCAAAACTCAGAAACTCATCTCTAGGACCGTTTCCAGAGAAAAGTCAAATTCTCCATCACCACTGCCTACACCTTCTGAGCCCATGCCCTACCACCCAAGCTTCCCTAGGCTCCTGACCAGGGGCTCAATGGAGTTGTCAGCTGCTCATATGCAATGGATAAACTTGATCACATTCACTTCCAAAGCAAGTGTCTGTGATTAAGAGCTCATCTAGTAGGGTCCTTTCTCTTTAATAGTCCATTTTTAGATGACAATATGTCCAGGTTTTACCTTCCAAAAGCCTATTGTCTGCCTAAATGCAAACAAATGACTAATGGAGAAATTTAGAGAATTTAGCAGGGAAAGCATTTTCGCTGCACGGAGGCCAGATTAAGACACAGTAGACTCCTATTTGTGAATTACTAACATAAGCATTGAATTTTCCAGGTGCTTTCAATAAGGATTTGTTTATTCACTCTTTCCTACAATAAGTGCTTCCTTCTACTTACAGGCTTGCAAAATGCTGCAATGTGATAATGAATAAGAATGAATGACTTCTAAAATTATTCAGCAAGTCCTGAATTCCTGCTTTCAGTAACTTCAACTATTTCATATGGCTTTTACCTGAAACAAGGTAGGCTTCGCCCTTCCCACTGCAGGTAAGAAAGAAGATTTGGAGCAACATTAATGCATGTTTCTTTGAAAGTGGTTACTTCATCTACTGGAGAACACCCTGGTGTTAAACTTTGCCAATATCTCTTTTTTGTTTGTTTGTGTTGTTCTGGTCTGTTGTGCTTTGTGTATAGAGAAATACTTACTGATTTAAAAGGACCAATAAGTCTTTTTTTTTTGTAACTCAAAGTAACTCAGACAACCGCTAAATATCAGATTGAAGGTGTTAGATCCTCCCTCCCACCCTACTCTCAAGCTTACTGTCCGTTTAGTCCATTTAGAGAGGAAGTTATATAGGGGTTAGGGGAGTAGAAATAACTCAGGTTTGAAAATCATCACTAAAAAAAGAGATTAGAGACTGGCTTCTAGCACATGGAAGTTACTGATAGCAAAGCTCGTCACATTTTTGCTGGAAAGAAAACTGTGACTACTTAAGAGTTAGTACAACCTTTGACCCACCAAATGTGCACCAGTAGAAAAGAAGCAACAACTGCTGAGTAGTCTTCTAGTAAGGCAAATTATCTCACACCTGCTTTAGCTGTGGCCGTAGAGAAAATGTTCAAAGAGGAGCCACCAAAAACAGCACACACAGGAATTTCTTCCAGAGGCATATTCAGGGTCTCATTCAGAACTTCCCAATTCCTGGTACAAGGATTCTTCGTAAGGACTGCTGAGAGGGATTCCACAACGGCTGGAGAACTTTGTAGATGGGAGTTTTTATAGCTGTTATCCTGTCCCTGCTTTGTAAAGTATAGCGGGGGAGTGAGATGTGGGACAGAGAAGTGTGGGGGACAGAGGTGGGAGGACAGAAAACTTATCTTTGAATTTGTCGGTCACCAGACCAGAAGGAGTCGAATGGGGACCTCATGAAGAGAACTTGCATCACCTGGAAATCCTGAACACTGGCCTGGATGCACTGAAGAGATGTATCTTTAGATTTATCTTCCATGGAATGGGAATGGGAATGGGGACAAGTGTTCTATGGAGGAGTGCACGGTTATTTCATGCCCCAAGTGCAAACCCATTCAGAGACTGCTGCATGCTCACTATTACAATTTCGGTTTCTTTCTGTGTACATAGGGAGACTGTACTGTCCAGCCATCTTTGGAATTACATAGCGTCATGTTCTGAGTTCTGGCCACTGGAAGAGAATATGTGCACCACAGCCTGGACTGGCCCATTTCATATCTCTTCTCCCCATTGAACATCCAGAAGAGAAGGATTTTAAAACACAAAGAGTGGCAAAAACTACAAGATGAAAGGAGTTTGGATCCTGAAAACATGAGGTGGAAGACAGGCTACTGAACACTGGTGAGATGAAATGGACTTCTATTGAATTAAGTCATTAAGATTTTAAGATGTCACTGTTTTGGAAGTTTGTTTCACCTAATAAAACTATGTTTTGAATCCTAGAGGAAGGACTTAAACCTTATTTCTCTCTGTGATTCTTGCAGCTCCCAGCACAGCTCCTGATTCATCTTGCAGAGTGTAGAAGATAAAAAAAAAAAAAATTCAATAAAAACGCAAACCAATGAATTTAGACCAGGCCTACACAGCTATATCAAAATGTGGAAGGATAGAATTTGAATTCCCCTGATTAAATGAAATAGGGAGGATCCCTACTTGTTTCATGGGCTAAAGAAGGCTATTGCTCACTTCATAGAGACCTTATGAGAACTGAATTATATAACACATACAAAATATTTAGCAAAATGCTTAGCACAAAATAAGCATTTAATAGTTGGTGGGTTGTCTCATTGTTAACTGTTAACGCTACACAAAATGGCTTTAGTGGATACAACAAACCATGTCTCTGAGAACAGAGAGGAAGTAGCTTTCTCAAAAGCACAATCTGTGTCTGATTCATGGTCTATGCCTCAAATACTCAAGCACAGTCTTACACACATAGTGGTAGGGAGGAGTGAATTGCATTCTGTGGAAAGTGTGGAAGGATAGGGAAGGGGAAAACTTATTTGAATAATATTAAGAAAAAAACAGAAGTAAAAATGTAGATAATGCCAGTAATTAATTCCATTGTGATGTATTATTTCTGACAGATATAGTGTTTGTGGTTTTGAATCTATGTTGAGAGAATGTTTATTCTCATACATACACATTCACTTTTTATTCATTGTCACAAACTTGGCATACAACGGCGAAATGTTATAATATTCCCTAAATGGAATCTACTTAGGAGCCAAGATATAATAAAATGCATGAAATGACTTTTGTACAAACACCAAATTATTTCAGGACAGTCCTAAGTAGAAATCCACTGATCACTTTCTACTTGCGTATATTAGGAAGACATGGAGCACAATAGAAGACTTCCTTCAGGCATTTAGCTGTAGTTAAGTAACAAGTATAGAAATATTTATTTTTTTACAGTGTTTTTATGTGATTTATGTTAAAAGCATAATCCAGTTATAAAATGTAGAGAAAGAAACAAATCATACTAGCAATCTCTTGCAAATTCAGCCTCATACCTTCAGACTAAAACTAAAATGTAACACAACATATTTGAAAATGGATCTTGGCACCAATGCTATGTATTCTTAGGTGTGCATTCATTACCTATGGAATGAGATGGGATGCAATGAGACGAGATGCAATGGAACAGATCCAAATAGAAGTACATGTCACCAAATGGGATTAAATGCCACTGGTTTACACAGAAATTTCAGCTCTGCAATTCCCTTCCATGAGGCACACTGGGGACTTCCAACCCCAACCTCATTTTCCTCTCCTGGATGAATGAGTGACCTCTGGTGCCTTTGGGTGCTGAGGATGGATTGCCCAGGCAAGTTTCCAAACACTTCACATTATTTGAGGGGAAGATGCTATCGCTTCTCAGTGGAAGCCTGTTATTAGTGCAGGTGAATCACGGGAGGAGAGAGTTGTGGGTGGATCCTGTATTTCATAAGCAACCACAGCAGTAAGGCAGGGTGGAGGCTGGGGCAGGGATCCAGGACCAGCAAAACTGGGGAAGGTGCTGATGGAAGGATGATTCTGTTTTGGCTTATGGGAGGGTGTGTTGTCAAGAAGTCTGGGCTACAAGGCTAAGTGCCAGCATGGCAGGTTCTTTCCCTTGGCCTGACAAGGAGACAAGCACAGATTCAATCAGAACTTGCTCCAAGAATGTACTGAGAACATTGGTCCTACCCTCTGGGAACTGATCCTCAAGGTCAGATTATCTTGCCTGGAGCTCCAGTCCTCCTATACTTCAGATCATAGACTGTCCTAGGAGCAGACAACCTGGAGACATTGGTATCTGATTAACCAGGTGAATACTGGCAGATACTACACACCTAGGCAACCCAAAGGATGCATTTCAGGATGTCAGCTGCAAAGCAGCCAGGAGGACTCAGCAGAATAGTCACAGTCATGGAGGGTTAGGAAAAGGAGCTCTATTGAGCAGAAAACACCAAAGAAGGAGTATGACTTGGGGAAATATTCTCTTCCTTGTTCTATACTTCCTTTGGAAGCTGAGCACACCTTTGATCATTCATTCATTCGTCATTCAACATTAATTAAGTGCTGGTTAGGTGTCTGCAATACTCTGGACATGGGGGAAATAATACAATAATAATAAAACAAAAAATACACAGCTCTGTCCTAGCAGAGCTTACAGTCTACTGTTGGTAGGAAAACAGAAATAAAATGCTGAAATGTAAAGAAAAAGATATGATTTGTCAGATGATGATTAGCTCAATAGAAAAAAAATAAGAGACAAGGCAGTAGAGTCAGAGAATTGCTATTTTACAAAAGGTAGTCAGGAAAAGCTGCTCTGAGAAAGGAACATCTGGGCAGAAATCAGAAGGAAGTGAGATATAGGTGACGGCATAGCTGGATAGAGAAGACTTCCAGGCAGAAGAAGCTGACACTAAGGGCCTGGGTGCATGCATCCTTAGCAGAGCAAAGAGACTGCAGTAAGGCCAGAAAGGAGAATTGTGAGAGACTGGGCTATGGGGGCTGGATCACGTATTGCCTAATGGACTATATCTGCTTGTTGGTTTGTTTGTTTGTTTGATTGATTGCTTGCTTGTTTGTGTTGGTGAGTAATATGAAAAGGTTTTGAGCAAAGGTGTGGCATGATATGATTTCCATTTTTAAATAAGCACTCTGGTGATGTGCTGAGAATATGCTCTAAGGGTGGGTTGTAGGTTGTTTGTAATACCTGAGGCTGGGTAACTTATAAGGAAGACAGGTTTATTTGGCTCACGGTTTTGCAAGCTGTACAAAAACCATGGTGCCAGCATCTGCTTCTGATGAGGGCCTCAAGAAGCTTTCACTCATGGCAGAAAGCCAAGGGAAGCCAGCATCACACGGTGAGAGAGGGGAGGGAGGGTCCAGGCTCTTTTCAACAACCAGCTCTCATGGGAACTAATACAGTGAGAACTGGGTCATTACCATGAAGATGGCACCAAGCTGTTCATGAGAGATCTGCCCTCATGAACATCTCCCACTAGGCCCCCACTTCAACTTTAGGGGTCAAATTTCAACAGGAGATTTGGAGGAGACAAGCACCCAAACTATATCAAACTGTCAGGGTGGACACAGGTAAGCCTGTTAAGGTGTCGTGACAGAAACCCAGGGGTGGCAAGCATACCATGCAGTTGATGCTCTGTGTCACCTCCCAGGACCCCCACAGCAGTGCGGCTGCAGCCCCAAAGGATGACCCTCCACCAGCCTTCCGTCTCAAGCATGCTCAGTTCTGTGCTTCTCTGCCTGAGGAGTTTCCTCCAGAACTAGGGCGGTCTGTTCAGGCCACACACAGGGCAGTTTAAAATTACCAGCTACCAAAAATTTAACACCCTGGGGCAACCTTCTACCAGGGAGAGCTGAGACTTGATGGATAAATGCCTCTTCCCATCCTTCAGTGGAACTGTTCTCAGGTTCATTCACACAGACCACGGTGGCGCAGAGCCCCAGCTGCACACAGCTCATTAACATACCTTACTGCCTTTTCTCCCTTTCTGGATTTCCTGCTTCCTGGGATGACCTTCCAAACCAATTACTGGCCCTTCACTTCTTACCTCGAAGTCTGTTTTCAAGGAGATCTAAGCGATGATGACAGGTGAAAGATCACAGGGGCTTGAACAAGGGTGATAGCCCAGATGAAAAGTTTTCAAGTTATTTTGAAGCTGAATAAATAATACCCATGAATTGTAGAAACATAAAAAACAAAAGAGGAAAAGAATTATCTGTAATTCTACGTTTAGAGGTAGACACTGTTAGCCTATTGATATATAGTTTTTTCCTGGATGTTGATACTAGTTGGGTATGTTTTTACATGTGCATTTATATAATTTTTATGTTAAAAGAATCATATTAAGCATACTATATTGTAGGTGATTTTCAGTTAATATATTATAAACATCTTATTTTTTAATAAACTCAGTAAATATACATCTAAATTCAAATACTCAAAGGTTCACTCTACTTAGCATATTCTACTCCACATAGCATAAATTTTAAACTAATTCCCCACTGTTGAATATTTAGTTTATTTCCAATTTCTCAATACTATTAACAACACTTCAATGAACACCCTTGTACAAACATCTTTGAACACTTGTCTGATTATTTCTTTAGGATAAATTCATAAAAATGAGACTTCTCTGTCAAAGCATATTTACAATTTTAAGTACTTTACATATTGCCAAACACTCTGCCACAAGCTTTTACTAATTTACATTCCTATGAGAGTGCATGTTTCCCCTTAATCATGAGCAGCACTTTAATGTTCTTTTGAAGAGAGAGAGAGAAAGGGAGAGGGAAGGAAGAATTCTGGAGCCTACCACAATCCTTCTATATTTCTATTAGACTTAATTATTTGATTTTAATTTAATTTGATGTTTAATTTTTAGAACTAGCTGGTTTATTAGCATTTAATTAATTGAATAATTTCATGCTTATTAATGAAGATTCTAATAGATAAACTACTTTTTTAAAGAATATCTTTTTTTCTTATAAAATGAAATGGAAAAATATTACCAGAAATTGTGTGTCATCTCCTTGGAATCCATATTCCTGGTTCCCCGCTTCCTAATATAAAAGAAATAATATATTTCTCATGGGCACGAGGTAAACCAGGGTGGTTCCCGTTATTTTGCACAACAGTTTTGCAGGAAATTATACTATGAAGTCCCACAGAAACAACATGCAAACCCTTATCTCAAAAATATCAGACATTATTTTTATTTTTACCAATTCACTTGAGAAAAAAAATACCTAGTATTTCATGGTATTTTAATTCACATTTCTGTAATTACTAATGAAGGTAAAATATATAAAATATATATGTATGTAGATATATATCTATACAATGCGTGTGTATACACATACACACTTTATTTTACTGTTTTTATCCTTTGCTCTATCGTTTTTATTGGAGTACCTGTCTCTTTTCTTATTGACTTGAGAGAACTTTTCCATAAGGTTATTAACCCTTTTGTAATGGGAAAAAAAGAAAAATAAGCATAATATTCTAAAAATTATGAAACCAAATAAAATAGCTGTTTTGCAAATATTTATCCCAGATTATCATTTTCTTAATTTCCTTTACTACACACAATTTTAATGACTTATGGTTAAAGTGATTATCTTTCTAATGCCTAAAGGACCCTAACTTTGGTGTTTATATTGAGAAGGGCCTTCTGTACTCTGAATGTTCTTCTGGTTGGCTTATTGATTTACTTTTTGGTATTTGAATTTCTCATCTGTTTGAAATTTGTTTTCATATACAATCTAATGTTTGGAGTTTTATTGGTATGTATTTTCCTAAATTGATAGTACCTATTCAATACCATGTACTGAATATTGACAACAGTAATAATATCTCACCTTTTTAAAAGCATTTACTATGTGCCAAGACATTGTTCTAAATGCATTTACAGAAATTATCTGATTCCTGGATTCCAAAGGCTACCTTTACCATGGAGTAAATTATTTGATGTCTTGGGTCTATTTCTACTCCTGAATTTGATCTCTAAAGCAGGTGTTTCACCAGCAGCTCGAAAAGGCTTCCATCCTCTGAGCTCAATGGGGTGAGAGATCTATGTGGGAAGGAGGCAGTTTAAAACCCTTTGAGGCTAGTTTTCTCACTCTACTGTATATCTTTTATGTGTGTTCGTAATTGACAAGGTGGCATGTTTAATTTGTTTTACTTTGGTTATTTTTTTTCTCCCTATAAAAGTGATACATATTTCCAAGGAAGACAAACAAAACCTTGAAAGCTAGAGGACAGCTATAATTCCACCACTTTTAAATTTTTGGAGGATCTTCATTACCTTTATTTCCTGGCATACTTAATGGGGCAAGAGGACTGTTTTTCACACTTGTAATTATACCATATGTGGAATTTTAATTTTTTATAAAACATTCTAATATTATAATGCTGATATTTTTCAAAGTTAGCATGAAAGCTTTAACATGAATACCATTCTTCTGATGGAGGTACTATAATTATTCATTATTCTAATGGACATATTGATTATTACATTTTTGTGGCTATGTAATGCTGGAGAACATCTTTATGCATAAAGTTTTTCTGTATTTAAAATTATCTCCTTAGCATATGTTTTCTGAAGTGGATATGTAGGGCCAAAATCCATGGCTATCTGAAGGATACATGCTATAAAGTTGTTCTCCAAAATATTATACAAATGTACACTGTCTCCAACAATGAGTGATCTTGCATCACAAAGTTATGTCAATATTACATATGCTCATTTTTGCCTCAAATTATATCACGTGGGTTTTATTCCCCAGCTAGACTAGTTATAGGCTCTCTGGTCTTTGGTCACAAATCCCACCTCTGATTTCAGCCATTTATTTCACAAATTCAAAGAATCTATTCTAGCTATATAAAAGACAAATTCCTGGTGTGCAGCTGAAAGGAAAAGCCTGTCTCCATAAACACAATGGCTTCCAGCACAGGTCCGAGGGTGACTGGCACTAGAGGTCAGGTCAAGCTAGCATGGCTCCACGGTAGAGGACTCATATGCTGTTGGGTCTTGGCAGCCATATTGGGAAAAGATTCCCTTCTAGAATTTAAGGAATAAGACTGGGAAAGGCAAGGCAAGGTACAAAGCTGGGCTGCATTTCATGGAAAAGGATTATTTCTAGAAAGAAAACCAAAATCCTGGACAGGATAGCAGTACAGCACTCACAAAAACATGAAAATGGTGTAGAGCCAACAGGGAAGAATAGCAAGCTAACAGTGCCAGTGCTGAACTGGGTGGCAGGGCACTGCTCCTGAGTCTTCTGGCAACAAAGACTCTTACACTGGGTTCTGAGGGGACTTGATTTGAAATTCCATGCCAGTGCCATTAAGATACTTCATCTTTCCACCATATTTGCTTTGGGAGTGTACATGGGGCTGAGCCTACAGATGGGAATGTGAAAGTGAGCCCAGCTCTAAAAAACTAGGAGAGGCCGCTTTAGAGGAAAAAAAGGCAAGAGATTGCAGAACAGGGCCTGTTTTTGACTGAATATGAAACATTACACTCAAAATGCCCCCTAACAAGCTTTTACAAACTGGAAAGAATCCTCATTAGAGAATCTGAGCCAGATCCCCACCAACTACTCCAGGGGCCTTGGACACATTGCTTAAGAACTCTGACAAATTTCTTTTCCACTGGTGCAATCAGCTCACGGCAACCCTGAACTCTTGGGCTCAAGCAATTCTCCTCCTTCCTCAGCCTCCCAAGTAGCTGGAATTACAGGCATGTGCCATCAGGCTTGGCTATTTTTTTTTTTAATTTATTTTTGTAGAGATAGGGTCTTTGTATGTTGCCCAGGCTGTTCTCAAATTCCTGGCTTCAAGTGATCCTCCTGCTTCAGCCTCCTGAAAAAGCTGGGATTATAGATGTGAGCTATTGTGCCCTGCCTGAATTTCTTCAAGTCTTGAATGGGAGCCCCATCCTAGGACACTTGTTTGACAGCAAGGTGAAAATAAATCATGATACAGTCACAAAATAGATACAGCTACACAAAATGAATGGACTATAGCCATATATCGAAATAGAAAAATAAAATAATATCAAAGTGATATAATAGCAAAACAATATTGAGGAACCAAAAATATTGAGTGGGAAAAAGTCTCAGGAGATTACATGTAGAATGATATTCTTTTTAAATGAAATTCAGAATCAAACAAAATGAAAAATGCATTCAAAGCAAAATACAATTTAAATACATATATATGTATAATATATATATGCATATATATAAATAAAACTATGTTTTAAAAGGAAGAAAATTATAACACAAAACCTAAGATAAATATTACCTTGGATGGGGGAGACCAAGTGAGGGAGGAAGGGCCGACATAGGGCTATGACATTCTCTGATACATTTAATCATATTCCAGTTCTCAGATTGGGTTGTAGGCATATGGTGGTCATAATAAATGAATTACTAAGTAAGTAAATAAGCCAAGAAATACTATTCTGCTATTTTTGTTTTTTCATTCAACAAGCTTTTTGGTTTTTGTTTTTTTTTTCTGAGACAGAGTCTCACTTGGTCACCCAGGCTGGAGTGTAGTGGCACAATCTCGGCGCACCAGAACCTCTGCCTCCCAGGTTCAAGTGATTCTTCTGCCTCAGCCTCCTGAGTCGCTGGAACTACAGGCACATACCACCATGCCTGGCGAATTTTTGTATTTTAGTAGAGACAGGTTTTTGCCATGTTGGCCAGGCTGGTCTATGAACTCCTGACCTCAGGTCATCTGCCCGCCTCGGCCTCCCAAAGTGCTGGGATTACAGGCATGAACCACCGCACCCGGCCTCAACAAGCTTTTAATAGGTACCTACTATGTGCCAGACATACAGCTGAAAACAAGACATAAGCCATCCTTTGTGGAACTGCCATCCTTATTTAGGAAACATAAACTAAAGGAATAACAAATAGATGTATTATAAAATGTCAGGTCGTGCTAACTCCTGTGATGCAAAAGGAAGCAAGACAGTGGGCCAGAGAAGACATGGGGGTAATCTTAAATGGGGTGATCAGGGAAGGACTCGCTGCAGAGGTGGCCTTTGAGCAGAGACCTGAGTGGAGGGAGGAAGTCAGCCATGTGCGTGTCTGAGAGAATTGTGTTCCAGGCAGAGAGAGCATCAAGGAAAAAGACTCTGGGCCAGAAACCCGCTAAGCATCTTTGAAGAACAGCGAGAAGGTCAGTGAGGGTGGAGTGAACAAAAATGATCGTAAATAAATAAGAGGTAACCGGGGCCAGCTGGAGAAGGGTCTGGTAGGCTGAGATGAGGACTTTAGGTTGTTTTCTAACCTATTGTTTCCTTTTCAATAGGAAGCCATTGGAGGGCCTTGAGCAGGCAACTAACAAAACTGCCTTACTTTTCAAAAGCACCTTCCCAGCTACTGTGTGCAAACAGACTGTTGAGGGTCAAAATCAGGCCAACCCAATCTCTTCACGCACTGTTGTATGTAGCTCTCTTCCAATCCTGGCAGCCTATGGCCAGATCTCAAACTAAAATTGCTTTCAATATGTGTATGAACAAATGTCTGTCTCTCTCTCTCTCTCTCTTTCTCTCTGTCCTTGCAAGAACTTTTATAAACATATGTATATGAATTTTATGTGTATGTTACAGCTTCAGATGATACACTAAAGATCTGGAAGCTGTTGAAAATGCATAAAGCACTTAACCTACATATAAGTGTGTCATGTACTTTGAGGGTTAAAAATTAATTACACTTTATTCTAAAAACAGAGGCATTAGCACATGAAAATATTTCACTAATTGAAGGTATGAGCTTGTGAAATGAATGCATGTTTATGAAAAACAATCTCATTTTATTTACTGGGAGCCTCTGCATGAGGCAAGTCCTCTTGGCCAATCAAATGCATCAACTTCGTGCATAGGCTGATAGACAAAAATACAACTTGTAGATAGGCCACTTTGTTTTTACTCCGTGGTAGACAAATCTATCTGGAAGCACGAAATGACACTAATCCCATACCTGTCATGGTATTCCCTGGGTTTTCTCTCATTGGGTGAAACATATTTTTTAGTGATGGGGTACACAAACACCTATGAAGAAGTTGTTTCTGTGTTTGTAGACCATCCTTGGGAATCGCTATATCACAGTATTACACAAATCTATAAATTATTTCCAAGACTTAATTTGCCCAGGGTTATCTTCCTCAATGCTAGAAGTCTCATGAGCAATTTAGGTCTTATATTACTTTGCAGCAAATATTCCCATTCATTTCAGAGATATTCCTCCCTTCTCAAATTTCCACTCACTCCTACCGATAATCTGCTAAACTCTCTACAGGGTTCCCAGTTTTGAGAACCCAGATAAAGGCCCTTTGCATACCTGCCACTCCCAAGGCCCAGCTAAAGTCCTATCAGTCCCAGGGGATCATTGATCATCTTTCTCTACAAATGCCTGCAGAATTAGTCACCTGTGCTACTCAGTCTTGCATTTAGTTTTAGTGTTGTTGTTTCACTCTTGCATAAGGCCAAAAGTTTTGGCACAGTTTGATGCTAAATTGTCACTTTTTTTTTACATTTTTATTTTATTTCATCAGGTTCTTAAGAAAGTGCTGAATGCACAGAAGATAATAAGGCATCTGGACTGGAATATGTAAAATTACTTAGATTAAGCGAGTAAACCTGTTTAGTCCTTTGGAAATTATAGAATCTATATGAACAACACAATGTCTTGTTAAAAATACTAATATTAACTGAAGCTAAATTCTGGACAAGCTGCTACTAATAATTAATTCTAATTAATAAATGTCAACAAAGTAGGCTGGAGTACCAAGTGGGCAGTCTGTAACATCTTTGGAATTTAGCAGGCATGGACTCTGCATTGCCACATAGCCCTGAGTCCCTGGGACCCCTCCAGGAGACCCGGCCTCTGGGCTCTGCTGAGCCTGCTCTAGGGAGGACCGTTCTCTTATCTTCAGGCAGGATTTGGCTGTGCATGTCTTCTTTAGCTGTGAATGTTCATTATTTCTATTTGTACCTGAGCCTATATTTATGGATAATCTATTGAAGGAGGAAATATGGCTCAGGTGAGTGGGAATGACAGGGCTGTATTTAATGGCTACAGCAAATAACCTTCTAACGGCCGAAAGAGTGTCATATCTCACGGTTATGATGTCTTCAAAAGGTGATATTTCTGGCTGTGTCATCATAGCTGTGAAAAGCATTTTCTCAGCATCTAAGAAAAATGAGAAGACCGTGGGGTGATGGAGGTGCACTCAAGACAGGCTGGTATTAATCACACGAGCTCAGCCTCAACTTTTGTCTACATTTAAAGAAAGAAATTTGGGGTTGGGGGAGGGGTGGGTAGAAAAGATACAGACTTTCCAGTTTTTGAGATGGGTGTTTTAGAGATATGCGACAGAGGCCTTGTCTTAGGAAAATAGCTTAGGAGAGCTAATTTTCTGTGATGGTTCTCACTCCCCTTCTGCACAGCCCTGTTTTTCCAACTTCTGGTTCCAAGTCTATCACCTTATCCCACCTGCCAACCCTATGAAACCTCCTTATGTCTCCAACCCACTTAAAATGTGAACCGAGTTTCTCCCAATATACTTGGAATCATACTGGATGTTATGAGGACACAGGAATTACACGACATAATTCTGACCTTTTGCCTCTGGTGAGACTTCCTCCAGAGACACAAATCACACAGAGGCACATACTTTACTTACACTGTAACCCTCAAAAGACGATGCTCACTGCATAATGTCACGATGAATTTATGTTCTCTATTTTTGTGTATAGGGTTGACTCTGAGAGTTATAGCATAATACTGGGATTACTTAGGACTCCAGATTTGCCCTCCTGCCTCCATCAATGCAGCTACTAAAAATATGTTTTCTTTCTTTCCACCTTGCTACCTTCAAGACCTAACTCACGTCATACCTCTCTCATGAATCTAGTCCATGTTACTATCTGCCTTTTTTTAAAACATTTTTGCTAACAGTGTCTTAGATTTGTCTATTCCCTAATTTTTGACCCATATTTTAGCACCATGTTGGTTACACAAAGGTCTCTTGTTCACTGATTATTTCGTGTAGTTTATCACTGAAAACATATAGAAGCAAGGAAATACTATAGAGTTCTTTGTAACTCATGGTGTTTAGCCCAAATTAGATTCAGTTAAACTTTCTTCGATTGTAAATTTTGATTTCCAGTTAATGTCCTAAGTTTCTATCTTTCTTAACCACACTCTGAATTAGCCATCTCATTATAGTAAACATTAATATATCAATATAGACAAAGAAGCTTTTATTCTCCCTATTTGCCACAAATAAGGAAACTGAGGCTCAGAATAATATTTTTTGTCCAAAGTCACATATGGTGGCACATAGGAAATTGTTCTTTCAGTGCACAGATTTTTCTCATGGAAAATATACAACATTATAAGGGTATAAGAAAGTGAATGTGGATGACCTCATGTAGCTAATTTCTAGACTATAGTACCAATTTGCATGCATATCACAGAGAAAAGGTCTCAACCACAGGAAAGAGTAGGGCTTAGGACAGTGTCCAGCACACGGAAAGCATTCAAGAAATGTTTTACGGCTGGGCACGGTGGCTCACGCCTGTAATCCCAGCACTTTGGGAGGCCGAGGCAGGCGGATCACGAGACCGCCCTGGTTGACCATCCTGGCCAACACGGTGAAACCCCGTCTCTACTAAAAATACAAAAAAAAAATTAGCCGGGCATGGTGGCAGGTGCCTGTAATCCCAGTTACTTGGGAGGCTGAGGCAGGAGAATCACTTGAACCCCAGAGACAGAGGTTGCAGTGAGCCAAGATCGCACCATTGCACTCCAGCCCGGTCAGAAAGAGCGAAACTCCATCTCAAAAACAAACAAACAAACAAACAAACAATTTTCCATTATATGTTACTTATTATTATTATTATACATTTATTATATCAGAATCATCTGAGAAGCTTTTTTTTTCAAAATCCACAAACCTGTCCTTCAAGGGCATAATTGAATAAATCAAAAATAAAGAGAAAGACATAGAAATGTGCAAAAATACTTTGAATTGAATAAGTCTCCAGATGATTCAGATACAGCTCCCTTTTCCTGCCCACCAGTGCCTCCGACACACATAGAACCCCTACCATCAAATCAAGAACCCCAAAGAATAAGGGTCAGTACAGTTGGCCCTTCATATCCACAGGTTTCACATCCAGCTGCAGATGGAAACTCACAGATACAGAGGTCCCACTGCACTATGCCATTGATTCTGGTGTCTGCTGGGGTTTCTGGAACCAATCCCCTACAAATACAGAGGGCAAACCGTACTCAGTTCTTCAAGTAGAATTTAATCAACAAGCATGATTTGATTCTTTGTTATTATTTTGTTAGTATGATGATAATAAAAATGACTGGTCTCTTTCCAGTATAAACAAGTTTCTTAGATATGGTTCTGTAATTTTTCTGGCTAGTAGCCACAGTAGTGGCATGACTACAGAGAGACTAGGGCATGCCATATAATAAAGAAGGAATGTTGACACAAAAGAGCACAGCTACCTATGTCATCCACAAAATATGTGATGCAGAGGGTGCATGGAAAGTTCGATTGCTGCTTCTTTGGGAAATGTGACAGAATACCTTGTGGTTCTGTTGCTGAGGAGAATTGTACTTATCCCAAGTAGAGGGCAGCAAAGTTTTGGGGGACAAGTCCCCTTATCACGCCTGTGTCTCTGCAAACAAAAGCTTAATAGGAATTAGGACCTCTTTTCCCCAGCTTCAAAAGAGAGTACCCTTTACCAAGCTACACAGACAACAACTGAAGAGTTTCCTCTTAAAAACAATTTGCAACTTGCAAAAGTCATTGTTTAGCTCTTGGATTTCACCAAATCTAAACAAGTTGGAATAACTTGAGTAGAGAGCCTGCTGGAAAATATTACAGGCTATACTCCATGCATACATAAGCCTTAAATCAAAGGCAAGACAGGTAACTTGGTTGTTTGTTTACCAGGGTTTCCATGAGCACATAGGAACAATATCCCATTTATTGTGCAGCTTTCTTGTTTCAAGCTATGTTTAAATGTTTTTATTCATCTCAGCCCATATTTTTCTGTTAGAGTTTCTGTTTTTAACGAACATTTGGGTACTGAATACAGTGAAATTTTAGCTATTTATGAAAAAATGAGAGGAGTGAAGAGTTCAAGAGAGTTGAATCTTATACATAACTGGGCGTTTAAACATCATTTATTTTTGTTTTCGCCACCTTTTTATGAAAATCTTTATTCTTCCCTACCTTTCTAACCTGTTGGATAAGTACTTTTTAAGGATGCAGTCTGGTACAGCAAAGTCATCATAGTTTATTGGGTATGTAGATGCGTATTTCTGGAGAAAAGCACTCAGCTACCATGCTCTACATTCTTGTGTTTACTTTATATGGTTCTTTTCTCAGGCCATGATCTGTCGCTTTCACTAAGTAGCATATCTAACTAACTCATTCCCTCCTCTAACTCTACTCTTATATTTTCTGTGAAATCCAAGCCTAACCAGCTATCTGGGGGCTTTCAAGTGGCTTCTAAAAAGTCAAGTGCTCAAACTTTCATAAAAATATTTGTGCAATCCATTTTGTTACCAAGAACAATTGTTTGCTTCTTTCTGTTTCTATGTTCTGTGTTCTGACAGTGATATTAGAGACAGTAAAATTCCAGATAGGTAAGATGTAACCGACCTCTGTAAACTATCTTTCTTTTTCAAGCACCTACTGACTTAGTTGAATTCTCACAATGACAATAAAGAAAGTAATCATCTAATAACAGCTACCATCCATGACACGTCTGCCAATGCCAGCTCTTCAACCTGAATGATTTCAATAGATAGTACTGCTCCTATGGGTAATACACTTTTAAGAGTGGGAACTGAAGTTCTTGGAAATGAAGGTATTCATGGAAGATCACAAAGCTTGTTAGGGGCGGAAATGAGATTTGAACCCAAATGTGGCTGTGTCTAACGCCTGTGTTATTTCCATTGTACGATGCCACACATAGTAATTGAAAACATTTTAAACTGTGACAAGATTTGGGATTGTATTTTCCAGTTTCTTAGCCAAACCTCTTAAATATTATACTTTCAGAATATGCAGTAACTGTTGTATATGGATTTTATTTTTAGTTTATATATAATAACAGTACATATTGATGGAGTACCTGTGAAATCCTAACACATGTATACAATGTGTAATGATCAAATCAGGGTAATTGGGTTATCCATCACCTCAAACATTTGTCATTTCCTTATGTTGGAAAAATTTTATATGTATTTTTTATAACTGCCAAGTGAAGCTATTATTCTGAAGCTCCCGAAGAATAATTCTTTATATCAGAAATAGAAGAAATTCTTCATATCAGGAAATAGAACAGAGTAGCACTGGTTACTGAGGAAATTCTGGATTCCCCTCATGGATTTTGCCCTGCGTGTGCATGTTTTATTTATTTTTTATTGAATTATGAATAGGTAAATGTTTACATGGTTCAAAAAGCAAACAAAAAATTTGAGAAAATGTATAGAGTTAAAAGTCTCCTTCCCTTCCCTATTTTCTTTGGCCCCACATCCAACAACCTTCATAGGTCACTGACAAGCTTGTGTATCTTTCCAGTTTTTGTGTAGGTCGATGTAAGCATTGTGTTTTTGAAAGATAGCATAATATATATCCTTTGTTTACTTCACTAACAATATACCTTGGAGGTTTTTCCATATCACTAAATAGAGAGGATCCTCATTCTTTTCTATCTGGTTTCAGTGTATTCTATTTTATGATGATACCATGATTTATTTGAACAGTCTCTCAATGCAACTTTGGGTTGTTTCCATTTGTTTGTTCCTCTAAACCAAGCCTAAATGAATTACTTCGAACAAAAGTTATTTTGGACTTATGCAAGCCATCGGATCAATTATCACAAATAAAACTCTGGGTCAGAAGGACATACATTTGTAATTTTGGATATTTTTCAATTGCCCTCCAAAAGAGTTGTGCCAATTTGCCATGAGTGACAGTGCCCATTGCCCCACAACACTGCAGTAAAATGGATCAAATGTTTTGATTTTTGCTTATCTGTCAAGTGAAATATAACATCTCAGTAAAATTTAAATTTGTACTTACTTCTCTTACTATGAGGGATACAAATAATCTGTTCATATATTTAAGATATTCACATTTCTTTAACTGTGAACTGCCTATTCATTTGCTTTGCCCTTTTTCCTGTCAGGTTATTAGTCTAAGAGGCCACATATTTTTTTCTAACCTGTCATGTGCCTTTTGACTCTGCTGATGGTAGGGCTTTGTTTTGTCTTTATAGGAAGAAATCATTTTTTTTTAGCACAATCATAATTATTTATCCTCTCTGGATTCTGAGTTGTGGTTAAATAGACTATTTTTCACCCATTGGACAAAGTTCTGGATTTGATGATGTCTAAGTTTGTAGCATAGTGTCAAGCACGTTAGATAGGACTCAGCAGGCTAGAGTATTAGGCCTACGTCCACACTTATCACTAGGCAAACTTTGTCAAATGATGTGACTCTGGTGGATACCCAGCTACAGAATCAACCATTATCCATCCTCTTGTTTTCTGAATAGTATAAGCAGTTAGCTCATGAGAGAAACAGAAATGGCTTCGAAACTAAATAGCCAAATTCATCCTAAATTGAGAATAAATGGTCCCAGGAAATTACATATTAGTAAACCTGGGATGCCAAAACAAGACTGGACGGTTTTACCAACAGAAATTTATTTTCTCACAGTTTTAGAGGCTGGTAAATCCAAGATCAGTGTGGTGGTGAATTGGATGTCTGATGAGGGCTCTCATTCTGACTTGCAGGCAGCCAGCTTCTCACTGTGTCCTCACGTGGCGGAAAGAGAGGGAAGAAGACATTTCTGACTCTTCCTCTACGTAGAAGTCCACCAACCCTATCAGATTAGGGCTCCACCATTATGTTCTCGTGTAACCTCAATTACCTCCTGAAAGCCCTATGCCCAGATATAGTCACAATGGGGATTAGAGCTTCAATGTGGGTATTGGAAGGGGGCGCTTAATTCCATCCATAGCAAACTGGATAAACAAATTAACCAACTTTGCAATGTAGAAGCAAATTCCTTCAAATATAGATCAAACATCAATACATGAATCTTTCAAAAGCATTAGAATGATCACATCAGAGCAGTAAAGCAAAAGTATCATGGTTAGAATCCTGAGGTTCTATCTTAACATTTATTTTGTTTTGCTTTAACTTCCTTTTTTACAATGAAGTACAGATGAGGGGGGTGGAGAGTGAAGAATGTGTTCCCCAGAAAAGCATCTTAAGAGAGTCTGAAGCTCGGATGTGAGCAGCCCAAATCAGGCCTGATGCTGTGCACCTGCTCAGCTTTGCACCAGGGAAAGCTGCTGGCTTATCACCACCTCAGGCTTTCTCCCATTCCACACCTTCCAGAAATCTCCGGCTCCAAAAACTCAGTTTTCAATTCATGTGGCAGGTAGAAGAGCCAGACTACAAGTACAGTAAAAATATCATGAGGATTTTCACTGGCAAAATGCAAATATAAAAAAGTAACAACATGCCCTTCATCCACTAATTTTATAATTCTTCTGAGACAAGCGATAAAGTTTTTTTTGCCTGGTTTTATTTCTCTTTCTTTATATACACACATAATGTTTCCCATTGTATTCTTTATGTTTACAGACAGTCTCTTTGCTCCATTACTTTCCTAAATCACATGGAAATCACTTGCAGTGTTTATAGGGCTAAACGAGAGTAAAAACAGGAAAAAGTGGCAAATTGGATGCCAGGGATGGCCCTTAAGCAGGCTGTTCTCACACGGTAACACGCTCTCTCCTTCTGAGGCCTGGTTAAATCTTGACTGAGCTAATTGGATTATGCAGTGGTCAGTCTGTTAATGAAAGTGCTGCTCAGGTATACAGCACTTTAACTTTCAGAGGATTGCAATATTTACAACCTAATTTTATCCTGATAGTAGCTTGAGTTAATTAACTAGGCTAAAACCTTTATCCTCATTTTCTAGATGACATAACTAAGGACCTGAGAAGTCTAGATTTATGGTGTCCAAGCTGAAAGTCTAGTTCATGTCTTGGGTATCCTGACTTAATTGATCATTTTGGCTTGTGCTACCTGAATTCAGCTTGAAGCTGGCTGAAATGACATGGTTGACCAAACCACTGCCAGTCAGAAACTCAGCCTCAGGCAACTGCTGCTGAAAGGAAAAAGGAGCCTTGGATCTATGTAGACGGCTACACTAGTCAAGTCTGATCAAATTTATTTATTCCCAGAATTATTGGATAAGGTGGTTCAGACAACTTGTGTCTATACAGAGCAAAAAGATACTGAGGAACTAAATCAGTTACCTATAAATTTCTGACTTGAGGGTCCTAACTGCATTGAATCACTAACATTTGGTTAAGGATTGGCTTCCATTAATAGACATAGGCATTTTCTCCTTGGAAAAAGAAATGTTCTGTGAATAGTCTTTTAATTAAATAGCCACAATTGTATCATGAATTCCACTAGAGAAGGTAGAGTGAAGGAGTCATGCTAAAGTGGGATCTTAGGGGTGACAAGTGGGATGATGGACATACACAATAAGTCAGAGAGGCAATAAAATAAAGTGACTGTAACAAGAAAACCATGAAGAAGGCATCAAACCCTACATGGGCTGTAACCATACTTGTAATGATCACTTAGTTGCTCCTTTCAACCATGCAATGTCAGGCATGGAATCATAGAATTTCAACCTTTAAAATTCCTGTATGGTTAATATTTTTCTCATGACATTTGTCACATCACATATATTTAAAGAATTTGAAAAGTACAAAGAAGAAAGGAACATTCATCCATATTCCTACCCATCATTAGACACCTTGGTGTCTTTAGGGTCCTATCCTCCACAAATCAGTTCCCTGATGCTGATACTGGTTCCTCCATGTGTCCCACAGCAGACTCACCCAGGACTGGACTTGAAAACCCAAAAGCTTTCCTCGCTGTCTGCCCTTATCTAACCACGGAAGCCTTGTGTTCTGTTCTTTCCCCTCCAGGCTTGGTTTCCAGATTTCCAAGAATACAGCCAGCTACTCTGGTAACCAATTTGTGCCAACATGTTGATTAATGGATACAAATGTGCAAATCACACCAACCTTTCTTCTCTCCTGGGTGATCTGTATGTTTTAGCTGTGAGATGCCTTCTGGAGCTGTAAGGCTTGATGCAATGGAAATAGCCATTGTGGAACCCAACTGAGAACTCTTTGGTAGCACGTGCATATCACACTAAATAGGCAACCACTTGTTGCAACTAACACTGAGTCAGCTTCTTTTGCCAGATGGTGAAAGCCGTAGATAAAAGAACCCAGAAATCCAACCCAAACTAGTTACTGAAAGGGCCTGGATAAAACTTGGCTCCATAGATGTTCATGAGCTGGGAAATGGCAGGCAAACATGTGGCGAGTTATGGAAGTCATGCAACAGCCCTGGCTTTCTCTGAGATTCATTTTTTTTTGCAGAAAGGATATAGTAACAGCTAAATTGGGTCAGATCTGCTGCAGTGGCTGGAATAAAATAACAAAGACAAAAGCTTGCTGTGCAAAGAATTATAGGACACATGAAACCCCATGAGACTATCTATGCTATTATTCACCAAGGCGAGCCTTAGATGTACCCGGAGAGACGTCTGCCTTCACCACAATTCTGGGTTTCAAGATAATGATGTTGGATGTTCCAGCCTCAGAACTGTGGTGAAAACTCCTAACATCATACCAGTGTCTTTGCATATCCCTGGCTATTGGGTTGGCGATAAAATAAAGGGAGCACTCTATACCTGCTCCAAACGGCTTTTGGCTGAGATTCTAACATTATAACAGCATTGGAAATTAACAATGTGCTAGAAATGTTTTGTCTATATTATGTAAACTTTATAACAACGATGAAGGCAGATATGTATTTACAGAAAGAGAAATTGACTCCCCAAATTTTTACATAATGGGCTTGTGGTCATACTGTTAGCAAAGGGACAAAGCTAATATTGACATTTGGGTCTACATGGCCCTGAAGAACGTCTTTTTATTATTATGCCAAGTTATTTCTAAGATGCAAATGAGTCTGTGGAAACTCAAAAGATGCTTTTTTCTTTTTGAGACCGAGTCTCACTCTGTCGCCCAGGGTTGCGTGCAGTGGCATGATCTTGGCTGACTGCAACCTCTGCCTCCAGGATTCAAGCGATTCTCCTGCCTCAGCCTCCCAAGTAGCTGGGATTACAGGCATCCACCACCATGCCCAACTACTGTTTTTGTAATTTTAGTAGAGACGAAGTTTCACCATGTTGGCCAGGCTGGTCTCGATCTCCTGACCTCAGGTGATCCACCCGCCTCAGCCTCCCAAAGTGCTGGGATTGCAGGCGTGAGCCACCACACCTGGCCAAAAATGCTTTTCTTTTAGTTAGTCTCCATAAAGGTTGTATGATACTCACCCAGAGATTAAAGGCAATACACAGATGGAATGGCAATTCATCATAACTTCCAATTATTTAATTCACCTTCAGATTTCCACCCGTCAACTTCCTTTATTCCTTAAAATACCTGTGAGCTTAAAACACAAAATGTAAATGGTAGAAGAGGTTCAGCACAAATCCATCTTCCCCATCACTTTCAAAGACTACTTAACCTCCACCTAAGACATTCTGAGTTTGTTAAATGATAAATCCAAGTCAGCCAGGGGTCTCCAGAGGCCTTTTTGCCCTGTTCAGGACTACAGTTAGATGACTTCCAATTATTTTCCCCTTCCTAAGGATTCACAAAGATCAGTGTGTTACCTGAATGATGAGGCCAGATACTCTGAATTCAGATTTAGCATTTCCCAGTTTCACCCCTTCCCTCTCCATCTCAACATTGTTTTTTCCAAGGAGTCTGTTACTTCCCTAGTAACCAGAGTAGGACAGGGCAGGTGCCACTCCCACTGTAGGGTACATGCAATGAGAGGAAGAAATTAACACCCTTACATATCTACAGGGCAGTCCATTAATAGTCTAAGTTGAATTAATTAAGGCAATTACTAGTTTTCCCCTAAAAAGCAGAACACTTTAAACTCAGGGGGAAAAAACCAGAAAGTAGAAAAATATTATCTGAAGAAAGAGGCTATTTAAAAGCATGGAGCCTTGGAAAGTGCTGTAACTCCTGGCAGATCTTGGAGGGCTCAGGAGTGGGTCTCATGTTGCCTGAAAAAAAAACAATTTAACCTGGTTTTGCCTGGAACGCTGAAGATTAACTCATGATTTGCACATAGAATAATCATTAAGGAAAAAGTCTTCACCTATTGATGATCTTTGCTCTAGAACTAAAACTTTACTGTAGAACAAAAACTAAAATCAGTGTTCCCTATTTGCCAGTTTTACACCCTTTGAGGTGTTAACCATAAATGTGTAAGCTTCAGATTTTCATTTCAGGTACAAACTAATATTTTAACAGGAAACCTCTGGTAACAATGTCATAACACAATAAAATCAGTCTATGGATAGTCATTTCACTTAATGAGGCAGATAAGTTTGGCTAGGAAGGGCCATATAGTAATATAAATTCTTCTTAAGAACCAATCAAAAGTATGTAATGTGTATTGACTTTGGAATTCAAGCACAATGAAACCTTACTTACTCTGCATAATGTGGTCATTATTACTAAACTATTAGTTTATTGAGCCACAGGAATATTAACATGATATTCTGTTGAAGAGCCTTGATTAGTTAGGAGTAGGTCAGAGAGTGAAAGTAAGTGAAGAAAATTCTAACCTAACAGTTAGAAACTACAAGAGCGTTGATTTTTTATGTAAAATACAGGTAGCTGATCCTGGACTGACATAGTACTCTGAGATACCATGCTCCTTTAGTGCATAGTCTCAATCTCTTGGTCCAAGTGGCAGCAACTGCATTCTAGGTACTGTGTTAGTATGGAGAAAAGAAATGTCAGGAAAGGCATTTCCTGAAATTGTATATACCACTTTTACTATCATGACATTGGCCAGAATCATTCGGCCATGCCTTGGTGCAGAGGAGGCTGGAAGTGTAATCTTTATTCCCAGTATTCATAAAAAATGTGGAAATTCTATTATTTTGGGGGAAGAATGAGTGAATTGACATCAGGTTATTTACCACAAGCTCTATTAAGAATTAGGCAAAAACTGGAAGAGAAGCCATCAGAGCTCAATGTGTGCATGTGGATGGGTGAGAAGGTGTGTGCTTTGTTTGTATTTTTCATAGCATCTATAACAGACATCTCCTTGCTGATGGGTTTCTACTCAAGAGACAAGACATGCATGTGGGGAAAGATATTGAGAGACACAGGTGGGAAACCAGAAGAGCCAATGAATGATAGAAATGGGATGTGCAGTGGTTCTTCAGAGGATACAGGTTTTACTATAGCCTTCAGTAGTAGGCTTCTGGGAGGAGTTGAGGGTTGAGGAAGGCCCCTGAAAATGCTGACATTCATAAGTAGGCAGAGAAGAGGAAGAAAAGACCAGGGAAGGGACACAGAATATTAAGCAATGGCATAAAAAGAAGAGTAAGTCTAATCCGGCTACAACATCCCTGCTGCACAGTGTAAGACAAACATTTTTCATTTTTAGTTTCTGTCATTTCAAATATTTATTTAATACAAATATTTCTTTTCTTTTCTTTCTTTTTTTGTTTTTTAGATAGAATCTTGCTCTGTTGCCAGGCTGGAGTGCAGTGGTGCAATCTCATCTTATTACAACCTCCACCTCCCGGGTTCAAGTGATTCTTCTGCCTCAGCCCACTGAGTAGCTGGGACTACAGGCACACACAACCACACCCAGCTAATTTTTACATTTTTAGTAGAGATGGAGTTTCACTATGTTGGCCAGGATGGTCTCAATCTCTTGACCTCGTGATCCTCCCGCCTCAGCCTCCCAAAGTGCTGGGATTACAGGTGTGAGCCACCATGCCCGGTTACAAATACTTCTTTAATGCCCAGTCTGCATCTAATACCTAAGAGTCATGCACCTAAGAGCCATGACTCCATTCAGAACCCTTTCCTTGAGAACCACATAAATTATTCAAATAAATATTTTAGGGAAATATATAAAATTATATAAGGCTTAGTGTACAGAATTGGGTGAAATAATGGTGGAAAAGAGCTGAGACATGTAGACCAAACAGAATCAAAATCAATAATTAATCTGAATTAACCAGGTAATAGAAAGGAGAGGATTATAGGGTTAAAAATAAAAGACAAAAACCTGATGAACTTAAATAATCATCTCCTCTTGTTTTTTGTCTATGAAGTGTGAGAGAAGGGTTTCTTCTTTTCTTCCTTCTTTTCTTTTTTTTCTTTCTCAGCGTAGACATTCCCATTAGACTATAAGCTTGAGGAATGCCAGGACTACATCTGTCTTCATTGCTGCTCTACTTCCAGTGCCTAGCAAATTGAAAATGCAAAAATATTTGCTGAATCGAATTGAAATCTTAATCACAAATATGTACATGTATGCATTTAAGAATATTACTTGTGTAACACATATAAATGCAAACCCAAATATATATAATTAAAAATAGGCTCATAAACAAATTTGATTGCAGAACACCAAATTTTAAAATTTTTTGTACTTATTTAAACAATGACTGGAAGCAGCTCAGAAATGTTTGCCTGTATGCAGGTCAATGATAAGAACACAATAGTTATAGTTTACTGGTAAAGTCATTTTAAACTTGTGAATCATGTACCTACATATGAGTGTTTAAGAAACGATTTAACCTTTTACAAAATATTGTCTTTGGGTTTATTAATTTATTGTATCTTTACTGTCTTTTTAATTAATTTCCGCTATTATTTAAAATATTTATTATTTCCTTTCTTCTGCTTGTATAGATTTATTTTGCTGTTCTTTTTCCTAACTTCTGTAAACTGATAATGAGATGATTGATTGATTTATTTTTTAGCTTCTACAATTTTCCATTATATATGTTAGGCCTACAAGTTTTATTCACATCATGACTTCAGCTGCATTACAAAAGTTTCATTATATTGTATTTCAGTTATCATTTAGTTATAATCTATCATCGTGATTTTTATTGTGATTTCTTCTTTGACTCATGAACTATTTAGAAGTACATTGCTTAATTCCAGATAGGGATTTTATGATTTTAATGGATTACCTCTTTGATACTAATTTATAGCTAATGCCATTTTTTAATTTTAATTTTTGTGGGTACATAGTAGGTGCATTTAATATTATTTATTTATTCTTTTTTTTTTTTTTTTTTTTTTTTTGTAAAAGCAGGGTCTCCCTATGTTGCCAAGGCTGGTCTTGAATTCCTGGGCTCAAGCGATCTTCTTATTTCAGCCTCCCAAAATGCTGGCATTACAGGTGTGAGCCACCATGCCCGGCCAGTTAATTTTATTTTGATCAGAGATCATTCTGTGACTTTTAAAATGTTTTAATCCTTTGAAATACGTTAAATCGTGCTTTATAGTTCATGAACCATGCACATCTTTTCAGTCTTTCCATTTGTCTATGCTTGGGGCTGGATATATTTTATTGCCCTAACTGCCAGTTTACCAGTCCTCTCTCATTGTATTTAATCTGCCAATAAACCCATTTATAAAACCCTTACTTTCTGTCACTGAGTTTTTTCTTCTAGAATTTCTATTTCTTTTCTTTTTAATAAGAGGTATGCATCTGTTTAACTTTTGCAACTTCTCTTTTTCTAAATATGTAAATAGCAGGTATTTTACAATCCATAACTGATAACTCCAAAATCTGGATAACATTTTACTGCTTTATTCTTCTTTCTTTTATTCATCTTTTTAAATGCTTAGTAACTTTTTAAGTTTTTTAATTTGACACAGAATAGATGTACATCTTTTCAGAGTATATGTGATAATTTAGTATATTCAAATATATGTCTTTTCTTTATGCATATTATTCTCTTTTAGCTACTTCAAAATGTACAATAGATTGTTGTAAACTATAGTCACTCTACTGACCTATTGAACACTAGGTCTTTTTTCTTTTATCTAACTGTGTATTTGTACATATTAATAAACCTCTTTTCGTTCCTCTCCTATGAGTCCTAACCTTGGGGAACTCGTAATGCCTAGTACTATTGATTGAATGCTAGATATTATGTACAAAAATTAAAGAAGTTCTGGTCAATGTCACATTCATCTGGAAAAAATGTATTTTTGATCTTTATGAGCAGTTTACCTTAATTTAGTCAGATATTGAACTGATTTGGAGCTGGACTTCTATCACTCTAAGGCCTATTCCATTTTGATCAGAGATCATTGTGTTTCTAGGTTACCCTTACCTTTAAGAGGAAGGCTTCAGGAATTTTAGATGAAAGCCTGGGAATACTTATCAGAACTCCTCTTTCTTGGTGGAGCCTGAACTATAAATTTTTTTTTCACATATTTTGTCTGCACAAAAACTCTGTTTAGATTTTTAGCCTGTTAGTGTGTTTTCTCTTTGACCTCTCAATCTCCTGTTTGGGAACCATCACACTCCTCACTAGGAAAAATGGTATAAGAGTTTAATCATTTGTGTTTTTCTTCTCAGTGTCTTTGGTCCTTCAAGTCCTAGCTGCCTTGGAAGCCCTAAACTGCATTTTTTTTTTCTTCTCAGTTTCTGATATTATCAGACTCTGCTCAGCTCTTCTACCTTTTTGCTTCTATTTTCTACTTGGTTTTTCAGACTCTTGCTCTATGTGAGTTTTCTGAATCAGCAAATGCTTTGAGGAAAGAAATAGTGAAGACTACCAGGTTTTCCTCAATGCATTTTCCTTTTTGAGAGAATCCTGGCACCTAACATTTTGACTTCCTTGATTGTTCTCAAATGCCTTCGAAGAGATGTGCTTTATTCTAAGCAGGTGAGTAGGTACAATGCAAGTTACTCCATTGTAGCCAGAAACAGAAATCTATTTATTTCTCCATATAACTAAAAACCTACTATAAGTTACCCTTAGTGTTAAACTCAAGTTCTGCTTAGCCAGCAAAGTCATGTAGAGTGATACAGAGAGCTGGGGAATTTCAATAACAGAGTAGAGGGAGATCACAGTAGAGAAGGATCTGGTTGGAGCTTGCAAATAATCTGGTAACTACTCCTGAGAAGGTGATCCAATCAGTTGTTGCCTCCTCTGGCCAGGACTCCTGTATGTCTTCAGCTGAATTGCTTCCCTTCTCTAGGTCTTTTTTCCCCCAAGGCCAGAGTCTCCTGAATGTTAGTGTGTATGGCCAGGTAGGACCCCATTTGTGTTTTCCTTCTCTGTGACTTTGGCCCTTCAAGTCCTAGCTGCCTTGAAAGCCCTATGGTGCATTTTTTTTTCCTTCTCAGCTTCTGATATTGTCAAACTCTGCTCAGCTTTTCTACCTTTTAGCTTCTACCTTTTAGCTTCTACCTTCTACCTGCTGTTTCAGACGCTTGCTCCATGTGGGTTTTCTGAATCAGCAAATGCCTTAAGGAAAGAAATAGTGTAGAATATCAGGTTTCCCTCAGTGCATCTTCCTTTTTGAGAGAATCTTGTACTTTACATTTTGACTTCCTTGCAGTACCTCTTCAGAATCACAAGGGCTAAACAGATAAGTATCTGATCTAGGCACTATAGGGAAAGCTTGATGATAAATACAGAAAATAGTTTATGCAGATGTTTGTTTGTGGGGAGGTATCAAATGTTAGGGATGAGTTGTGGCATGGAGAAATCTATGGCAAGGAAAATCCCTAGTAGTAGTTAGTATCCAATAAATACTTTGAAATCACTGAAGCAGAGTGCTTCTTTCCCTCCTTCACTTAAAATCCCCTGGGCAAGACAGAACACTTGTATTTATACTAGAGATACAATACTTCTGATTTTTTGTCCAAGCTAACAGATTTAGCTAACTAACTGAAAACTAGACCTTGAGTAAAAGCTACTGAGTAAATAAGAGAAACTGTTTTTACAATGTATGAGGACATTTTCAGCAGCATCTCTCATGCTGCCTCCTCAGTTCTCCTGCTGGTGTCTTCCCTCCCTCTTCACAATAGACAGACTGATTTCCACATAAACTTAAATCCCATTCAAACCAATCTGATTTAAGGAAAAATTTTAAGTAATCTTTTCATCTCCCTTTTAACCAATAGGGTGATAAAAAGAAACTGGTTTGTACAAGTCTTGTTGGAGCAGCCTAACATGATCTGGTGCTGAATATTTAATTTCCTGCCAGGATAGCCTATTTCTGTACTGATCATTGGACATGACTCACTGCCCTACAGTGGTTCCATTCTGACCAGTAGGATCCCTCCACTGAAGTTTCAGAAACAGAGATACCTTCTTGGACATCCCCTCTGTGGATTTGTAGAACTCTCCATTTGCTTTAATCTCTATTATGACCATCATTTCCCATTGGTCTGATTTGCCTTGTATCCCCATTGCCAGATGTAGGTCCCTGCCTTAGTCTTGCAATCTCCTTCCTTCTCCCAGGGTCATGAGCAGGTCTTCCAGAGGCTGGTGGCAGGGTGTTGCCACCCTTGATTTATTCTCACAGTGTCCTGTCTACTTATTGGCACACCCACAACTTTATCTTCGACTCTTTATCTCCATTGTGTCTAAACTTAGTGTCGCCGGGGGAAGGCTTGCCCTGCTTATCTTGCTGACCCATGGCTTTCAGCCATGACTTTTACCCGAAGTCTGTCACACCTTCTTCACAGACACAGCATTAAGTTCCAACTCTTTTCACACCTGCTCTGGCACAACTAATAAATATATAAATCCTAAGATAAGGTATATAATTGCCTTCTATCAGCCTTGTGTTTTATTATGCTAGAGAAAAGGCGTAGTCACTACTTTCATTAAAGAGGCATTCTTATTGAAAGACTAGCATACACAAACAAGTCAACATTTTATCTTATGCATGAAGGTTTAAGAAAGTTAAGTTTTATTAGCTTGTTCATTTTATTTTTCCTTTCTGTTCTCAAACTTGAGAATATTGGTTAGAGGTAATTGCATTATACATCACAATGCTGCAACCATATACAGGTTGCTGCAGTGGTTAAAGCATTAGATACAGATAGTAATACTATCTAAAAGTTGTTACATCACCATAAACAGAATTTTATTATTATCATTATTATTATTATTATTTTTGAGATGATAGCTCACTCTGCCACCCAGACTGGAGTGCAGTGGCACAGTCACAACTTAGAGCAGCCTATATCTCCCAGGCTCAAGCAATCTTCTCACCCCAGCCTCCCGAGTAGCTAGGACCACAGGTGTGTACCACCATGCCTAGCTATTAAAAACAAATGTTTTGTAGAGATGGGGTCTCCCTATGTTGTCCAGGTCTGTCTCAAACTCCTGGGCTCAAATGATCCTGCTTCTTCGGCCTCCCGAAGTGCTGGGATTATAAGAGTGATCCACGGCACCTAGCCCACAAACAGAATTTTAAATGACTTGAAAAAATGATACAAAAAATAAATATAATCCAGGTGATGTGGAAACCACTCTCATTTGCTTGCCATCTTATGTGTCAGACACTGTGCTCTACTGTTTTATACACATCATCTCATTGTTTAGAGAGAAGGAACTGACGGTGGAGAAGTTGAGGAATAAAATGAAAATTAATATACACACACATATAATTTAATCGATTGAAAAAAAATGTCAGACAGGGCTTGATGAAAATTATTTTTAGATACAAGTTTTTTTCCCCAATTTTAAATAATGGATGATACAGAGTGATTAGAGACAATATTATGGGTTTCCACAATATTGTCCATAAGGAAATGTATTCATTTATAATACTATGGGAGATGTCCAGGTGTATATGACTTTGGTAAAATTGACTGAGGATCTGGATAAGCAAAGTTGTGAGTTATTGTACTCAATCATCATTTTTTATTGAATTCAGAGGGATCTTCAATAAACTTCTCTGCTGACCTGAAACTAAGGGATTTAAGCATCTATCTGGATTAAATGTATCTCCCAGGCTAGGATGGAATCTTACCTTTCATAGTATATTCCACAGTCCCTACCATTGTGTCCAGTGGCTTATAATATTAAGGATGGATGTATCCTACATTTTCAATATGAATATATGACATTGTAATTATCAATTTTTCTTTGCAAAAAGTGTGCCAACCATTTTCAGAAATACCTCATACATATTTCATACTTATGGCTTGTTTTTAACCTCTCAAAATATTGTTTCTTTTACTTTTACTCTGAAACACTTTCTTACTTTCAATTATTACAAGACAAAAATTTAAGTAATTGGCTGAGAGAATATTGGTCTAAATGAAACATTCAACCCAATTTTGTTTTCTTTGGACCACCGTTTAAATGGAAAATGAACACTTGCAAAGTGTATGTCAAATTATTTTCTCAAAGAGATCCTGCCCAGATATCTCTCCTTTGAAGGCTCACTGAGATGGCCATTTGCTGAACCTCCTAGTGCCTAGTTTTCTTTTTCCTGGTGTGCATTGGTCTGCAGAAAGTGTAACCAAGCCCTGGCATCTGAATACAATGGGAAGGACTCTGAAACTACAGCCCAATGTGCTAGTTTTAAATCTGGCTTTATTACCTGCATGCTTATCTTTCTGGTTCTCAGTTTTCTTTCATCACGAAAATGAATTGTTTTGGTCCGAGTGATCTCTAACAAACTGCCAGCTCTTTAATTTGAAGTCTCAATGATTTGTTTAGTTTAGAAGGCTGAAATCAACAAGCCTATTCAATACATACTAAAGAGGCCATGTAAGGAGCATCCAGGTATCTCTTTGCTGCTTTCTGGCTAGGCAGTCGTGCAATAGAATGGCTATGTGAAGCAATGGATAAGAGGATGGGCTCTGGAGTCAAATTACCGGGCTTTAAATCCCAGTTCCAACAACTACTGGGTGTAAAACTTTCCTCAATTTGTCTCAGTTTCCCAACTGGTTCAGTTCCATGGATCTTGTATTGAATCACTTGGAGCTGGGGTTGAACCAAATGACATTTTTAAAGATCTATCTAGTGTCAAGATCCACAGTATTATATTTGATAGGTGCACTGATGCAAATAACTATCAAGGAACAAAGAGTGACTCTGTGGATTTCAACTTCAGAGTTTGAAATGAACCCAATGTTCAGGAAGCAGAGCTCAAATTAATGTTTTCCCATGGCCATCCTCCTACCTTTAAAAAACTGTCCTCTACCCAGATCTCTCTAATGCTCATATGATGTTCACCAAACTAAGAACCAACTCTATTTAGCAATAATAGGCTGACAATTTCACATGTTTCTAAAATACTCTATGGTAAACCTGAATGATCCAGCTAGGACTAGCCAGGTCCCTTTCTATCTATGTCCTTTGCTTCTTTTCAGGGCAGTTCAAGTTGTCCATAAAAGCTTGCATCTTAACTGTGGCTTACTTGGATCTCTCTCTTCTTTCCATCTCTTAGCTTCATAGTATCATATAGATAGAGAACACTTTATAGGTCATCTCACCTAAGCTCTTTCCTATAAGATAATCCCTTCTATATGCTCACATTAGTCAATAGCAGATATAGTTCCATATCATGTCTTGTATTTTTTTCTTACTGTTTACATGTAGTCTTGTCTGACAAAATTGCAAGCTGCATGAGATAGGCATATTAGTCCATTTTCACACTGCTGTGAAGAAATAGCTGAGACTGGGTAATTTACAAAGAAAAGAGGTTTAATTGACTCACAGTTCCTCATTGCTGGGGAGGCCTCAGGAAACTTACAATCATGGCACAAAGGGAAGCAAACACATCCTTCTTCACATGGCAGGAAAGAGAAGTGCAGAATGAAGAGGGGGAAAGCCCCTTATGAAACCATCAGCTCTCATGAGAACTCACTATCAAAAGAACAGCATGGGGGAACTGCCCCCATAATCTAATCACCTCCCACGTGGTCCCACCTACAACACATGGGGATTATGGGAACTATTAATACAATTCAAGATGAGATTTGGGTGGGAGCATAGCCAAACCATATCACAAGGGAAGGGCTGTGTATGGAGGACTCTTCTGCTACTAATAGCTAGAGCTGGCCTTGGGTATGAGGTTAAGAATAAGCAGTAATCTCTGTTCTTCAGGTTCAAACACTAAGAGATGAAAGCAGTAGAATGACAGATTGGGTTCACATACATTGCATGAGTCTCTTTTAAAAACTAAAAGTTATCAAGGTGAAAAACATTTCATCATAGTTTTTATATTTGCAGTACCAAGTTCAGGTCAAATATACTAAGTTCTAACGAACGTTTATTGACAAATACATATGCTATGTATCTCCTGTACTCTCACAGCCCCTAGCATAACCTTGGCCACATAGGTGCTTTTCATACATTATTTCATTTAACTGCATTTAATCCTCATTGAAACTCTAAAGAGTTGGTGCTACTATCTATAAGCTCATTTTTTTCAGATGAAGAAGCTAAAACGCAGAGAGGTAGCTTGACTAGTTTTCCTCAGGGTGAGTCAAATTCAAACCTGTCTAACTTCAAATCCAAATTCTTCTCCTGTTACAAGATGACCTTGTGTTGCAAGTATGTAAATTCACGGAGAGTCTTTACTCTTCGTTCTAAATCGACCTGGAGGGCCAGCCCCATCTTTGACACATTCCCTGTAGTCCTGCTGAAGAAGTGCTTGGGGCTACTGGGTCACGGGGGTACCATCTTCTTGGCCTCAGCCATGGGTACCAGGAATGTGCCTTTGACACACTGAAGGCAATCAGATATTTTCCTATGAGGAAGCTGTATTCCAGAAAAGATTGCCAAAACAGTTGGAGGTTATCATGGAGGGTTAGGAAAACCAAAGTCAGATGTAAGCTAAAGTTATATAGGAGCAAAAGCAAGAATCTTGCAAAGAAAATTTGTCTCCAGATGGATAAAAAGAAACACAGGCAGGCAAGAGTCAGTATGGCCCTGGAGAGGGAGACAGAGGAGCTGCCTGGCAACTTCCCAATTCCCACGAGGCCTGACTATACTTCTGATATCTGCCTTCTAGGAGGTTCACCTTTATCTTTTCAATAGATTCCCTTTTAACGTAAACAAGCCATCCCTACAATGACCTTTCTGTGCATCCCTTTTTCTGTTACAGCCCATGTGGGTGGGATTTTTAGGGAGAAAGAAGAACCTCCACGATTCTGTGGTATTCCTCTGAGATCTCTTTTTGGCTCTTATGCCAACAGAGTGATATAAACATAAACTCCTGAAGGCAGGGCTCCTAAGGCCCTGCTAGGAATTGGGAACATTTCAAATATTGCTTCATATTTGGAGCACTCTGAAGTCACAGTGACAAATTTACCAAAGAGCCAGAAAATGAAAACCCAGAAGAATGCTCTTCTCCACCTTGTTGCCTTTGAAGTAGTGAAAGCCAGTCTCTTGCAGGATGCTCACAAGGATAAGTGTGCCAAGAAAGCTTCCTTTAGTGAATTTCTTGCAGCCAGGAAAGCAAAGTTTCCAAAACTAAAATCTAGTAATTGTTGGACCTGGGATTCCCTTCCTGGGACAATTACATTGTGCTCCTCCTTAGCGCCTTGTTGCTTAGCAACCACAGTAGTATCAGGGGAAGGAACTGGAGAGATGAGTCTTTTCCAAAGTGGGGCTGGAGTGGAAGGAATCAGGAATGGAAATTACCTTCTCATTTCCTAGAGAGAAAAAGATATGCTATAGACCCCAGAGGTGGCAAAATTAGGCTGCATCAGGAAGGAGTCATGTCCACACGATATTTTAATAATCAAAACTAGTATTTGAACAGAATTATTTAACTTTGTAATGTAACCGTACATCTGATATTTCCTGTGAGCCTCATAATCATTAATATCTTAGGGCAAGACTGTAAGTTCTCAGCTTATAGAGAACTGAGGTAGAGAGGTCTGAAATTGGCTCAGCTTCACCCAGACAGTTAATGGCAGAGCAGGACTACATTCCAACACTCATTTTCTTTCTCTCCACAATATCCTTGATTGATTCATTCATGCATTCATGAAGCAAGACTAACGTTCATCTCATATGCATAGATAGGCATGATGATCTTAAAATACTGGAATTTTAAAATAATTACTGCTCTAAACTCACCCCCATGCCTCTCATTCTGACATTCTGTCTCTCCTGAACTCCACAGGATCATATAAACGAAAGGAAATCACTTGGCTGAGCAGAGCCATGGGTCTGCGTCCACTCTTTGGATTGATTCCATATCAGGTTGGTTGTCAAATATTTTTGACATTCCACCAGTCCTTACTGGGCATATACTGGGCTCCAGGTACAATCTTATCCAGGGAAGATACAGAAGTACAATGCAAAGTCCTTGATCTCAAGGACTTTTAAAAATTTTCCCCTCAATCTGCAGTTGGGAGGAAATAAAAAAATAAAGACCCCACATTTTTTCTAGAATACTTCTCAAGACAGGGAGCTCAATATTATTTAAGTAATGATTTGTTCTCAATGTAGGTTCAATAACAGTATTTTTCATTATATTGAGCTGAGGTCTGCCTCCTCATAACCTCAGCTGACCAGGGCTTGTTATCACCCACCCCTCCACCCTCGAGCAGAGTCAAGCAATCTCTTTTCTATTTTCCCTGATGCTTTTCTTATATTTAAGAAAAGTTTTCACATCCAATCTGACTGTTCCCAATATGCTCTCACTGTTCTTCTGGGACTCTCTTGTGACCTAGAATCAAAAATTGAGAAAATTTTAGGGCTGGTTTGGTCCTTAGAGACTTTCAAATACTCCTGTTTTTTTCAGAAGTGGAATCAGTGGGGCAGAGAGATGAGGAGACTTGTCAAATAAGTTTATAACTAAGTCTCCTTTATGATCTGGTCTATGGTCTTTTTTATTGCAGCATAGAACATACTCTGAATTTCTACATTTCCAGAATGGCCCCTAAACTCCAAATGTGACTTATTCACTGTATAGTTCCTTGTGGCTATCACCTCCTTTGTTTAGGGACACCTATGCATGCTATATTAGCTAAGAGAGTAGGAGCTTTGTAAATATCCTGATCACACTGTGGGAGCATGTGCTTTCAATTGGATCAGTGATTCTCAATGCTTGTTACATATCAGAAGCACCTAGGGTTTTATTAAAAGTACTGATGCTCAATGCTGGTTACATATCAGAAGCATCTAGGTTTTTATTAAAAGTACTGATGCTGGGTCTATGCAAGTCCAGTTCAATAAAAATGGATCCCAAGCATCAGTAATTGCTCCAGGTAATTTTGATTCATAATCAGTATTGAGAATCACTACATTAGATATTACTAACCCATTTCCCAGAAAGGCGAGAATCAACACCATAGAAGGTGACTGGCTCTGAGCATTTGATTACACTGCTTGATCTCAACTTCTTATAAAGGAAAAAAGGATCGGTTTGTCTCACTTCTTTTTACCTTTAGCTTCAGAGATATGAAAATGACATGAGCTGGGCCAGGCATGGTGGCTCATGCCTGCAATCTCACCACTTTGGGAGGCTGAGGCTGGTGAATCACGAGGTGAAGAGATCGAGATCATCTTGGCCATCATGATGAAACCCCATCTCTACTAAAAATACAAAAATTGGCAGAGCATGGTGACACACACCTGTAGTCCCAGCTACTCAGGAGGCTGAGGCAGGAGAATCGCTTGAACCCAGGAGGCAGAGGTTGCAGCGAGCTGAGATCGCGCCATTGCACTCCAGCCTGGTGACAGAGCGAGACTCCATCTCAAGAAAAAAAAAAAAAGGAAAAAAAGAAAAAGAAAAAGAAAATGACATGAGCTGCTCTTGTGCTTTGAGGCAAACATTGAGTTGTATATATCCCTCTGTTCCTCAAATCCTGCTGCAAATGATCATTCTGCAGATCCTTGGAGTACATCTGGCATAGGGCCTTGGACAAAAAGGAGTTATCATTATGGTCATTTTACAGGTTAGGTACATGGATGCCCAGAGCACAGAGCTATATCCCAGTTGGCAGCAATTCAGATATTTGGTGATATCAGAGGAACAATTATTCTCAACTACATTTATTGACATTGTCCATGCAAGGCACAGCCTAGTCCTGATAAGTTTTATATTTGGTTGGAAAACAGGTAATGGAAAAAAATACATGTGTGTGCAAAGGGGAAAATGAAAAGTGTATGTTAAATACACATAGAAAATAAATGTGCAGCAATTTTAAGAAGACATGATTTCAGACCCCACTCTCCTCCCACCACTTCAGCATCTGTACTCCACACACTTTGTAAGCCTCTTCTTCCTGATATTTTTGTGCATTCATTGTAGTTAGAGCTTCACATGTCAATCTTTCCCACTAGGTCATGAATTCTGTGAGGATGGGGACTATGTCTTGGTCACATTTATATCTCCAGTTGCTACTAATGTATCTGGTACATCACCATGCTCCATAAATATTTGCTGAGTGCCCGCATGATTCTGGTACTGGGGACTGTGTGGGACTAAAAGATGTATGTCCTGTGCATTCCCATCAAGTGCTCGGATGGCCTTTTGATTTTTTCAAGGGCTCCTGGGCCCTGGAAATGGGTATCTTAAAATTGCCTGACTCTATTTTCAGGCTAGATCAAGTTCAGACTTTCTGTGTGTCAAGGTTTGTTTCTCAGATGATCACAAAGTGGTCTAATTGAGAAAGAAAATGAGAAGAATTCCTGTGACATTCACCTAGGATTTGAATATAGGTCCCATTCTATTAACAGATGTACAGTTTAGGGATGGGGTTTTAGTTTTTAGAAATCCTTTATTATCATATATTAAAATTTTTATATTTGTAATATATTATTATATACCAAAAATATTAATGTGCATAAAATATTTATTGTATCTATTTTACATATGTATATATATTTATATGTGTGTGTATATATATATATATATATATATATCTCCAATCATGCGTCAATTAGCTATGGGGATGTGTTCTGAGAAATACATCAGTAGGCGACTTTGTGCAAACATCATGGAGTGCACTTACGCAAATCTAGATGATATAGGCTACTGCACACTCAGGCTATATGGGGTAGCCTATTGCTTCTAGGCTACAAACCTGTACAGAATATTACTGTACTAAATACTGTGGGCAAATGTAACACAATGGTAAGTATTTGTGTATCTAAACACAGAAAAGGTACAGCAAAAATACAGTATTATATTATATGGGATCACAGTAATATATGTGGTCTGTTGTTCACTGAAACATTATTATGGGTGTGTGTACACACACACACACACAGAGGCATATATATTTTTTCATATATATGTAAGAGAGTGAGAATATCCCTCCTTTCCTTTCTCTCCTCTCCCCTCCCATGATTCAGAGATGGGCTACCTACAAGGAAGGAATGTTGGATAAGAAGTCAAGGAACATAGCATCTATTCCTGGCTTTGAATTAACTTAGTGGCTTGGGGTAGTGCATCGTTTCCTCAGTTTTAAAAAGATGGGATTCTAATAGATGATCTCACAGGTAAACTTCTACTGCACTATAATTCTACAGACTTATCATCTATTGCAGTGAATTTTAATAAGGTATGTGCTTTTCTTAGCTACTTTTCTAATCCACACAACACCACAGGAAGGAAGACTCTGTCAATATGCCTAGGTTATAGAAGGGAAACGACTAGGGCAATAGGCTTTAGTTCTGGTTTGGATGACATCAGACAGCCATATGCTTGTGGACAAACCCTTCTGATTTCTGGGGCTACTTTCTCCACTGGAAAAGCGCGGGGAATAGGCCACATGCTATCTTAGTTCTCTGTGGACTTTGGTGTAGGATTTCAGAAATCTGGGTGTACAAGCAAATGAGAAAGGTCATTTGATTACAGAGAATAGTTGTTTTGATATTGTATTTTGTGCCTTGATCTCTACTTCTATCATTAGCTCATATGCCCTGCTATTTTTTTTTTTCCTAACTAAGCATTATTTTCTCAGCAATAACAATGACGCGGTAAAAAAGCATAGTAGAAGACCTATCGAAAATTGCTCCACGGGAGGTCCTGCAGTGACAGAGGAAAAGTTTGTAGCCAGTCAGAACATTCCTCTGAAAAAAAGAGGACAGAGCACTTGGATCAGTAAAAGGGTGAACTATCCGTTCTGAGTCAGACTGAATCTGCATCCAGACAGGAATCGGGATGGGATTGGGGCTGGAAGGGGTTCACCCTTCAGTCCCCAGTCTCTTTCACTCCACTTCACTGCAGCGTTCCTATGAAAAACTTGACGAAGAAGTTCTGTGAAGGGACTCAAACCAGCAGCCAATGCAGGGAGGCAGCCACTGATGGCCTCAGTGAGGGAATGCCCCCGACGTACCTCCAAATCATTCCTCAGTCCAAATAGCCTAAAACTCTCATGAAGAACGTGATAGGAGTCCTCTCAGAATCCGAGTCCTCGGTCAACTTTACCCCAAGTTCTTTGAGCGGAACCATTTGCAGACCTTCCCGAATCCGTATCTATCCTATATTGTTTTACAATGTAGACATGTCTCTGAAGGGTTCCATTCCTGTTTCCCTGAAAAGACCCCCTTTGTAGGCCAAATACAAAAACTCAGAGATTACAAATGCCACCATATTTTGTAAGAACTGAAGACATTCCACTTTGTTCTTCCTACCCTGAAAACAACTGCATGCCAGTGTGCGTTTGTCATCTCTCCGTGTCCTTCCCTTCATCAAGTGTCCAATTCTCTTGAATAACGAGAAAATGCACATGAGATCTGAATGCATACAAGTCGCTTAACAACAACAATAAAATAATAATAATAATTTAAAAAACCCTGAAAGTGAAATATAATTACCAGGTTAAAAAAAAAATGCGCCCAGTTTCGAGAGCCTATCACAGCTCACGTCTGGGCGCGCAGTACCCCCCCGACACTGCTCCCGTTGTGTCAGATAGTGGCAGTGTTGAGCCCAGGAATACGCGCCGAGCCCGCGGCGTTCCCCGCGGCCGCTCAGTCTTCGCGGCGGACTCCGGCGCGCAGGAGCCACTGGGCCGCAAGGGCGCCGGGGAGCGGGAGGGGCGCTGGGGGGCGGCAAGGGGTCCCGGATCCCCGGCCACGAACTGTTTTCCTTTTCCCCGGGCAAGAGCCCCGCTCCCTTCAACTGACAGAAATTCACTGGGGCAGGGGGGCGGGTGGGGAGAGAGGTCGCTCAGGGCTCGCTACTGGCTGCGCCTCCCCCGGCTCTGGTCTGGGAAGCGGCTCTGGGCCCTCCGGACGAGCAGCTTGGGCGCCGGCGCCCCCTGCGAGGAAGATCGCGGGGTGACGGTCGGTACCCGTTCGGCTGGGCCGCGCTGCCGCTCCGATCCTCCTCCCTCCCGCGCCCGCGCCCTCCCCCTTCCTTTCACTAGGAGTCCGGGATTCGGAGAGGGCGCGGGAGGCAGGCACACGGGCCCGACCCCACTCCAGCGCTCACCGGGGACGCGGGCGGGCGGCGACGGGACGCGGCGGGGGCGCGGGGCGGGCGCGGCCATGGAGCAGCAGCGGCGGCGGCGGCGGCAACACTAGCGACCGCGGGCGGACGAGCGGGCGGGCAGGGCCGCCGGGCTCAGCGGACCGAACTGCACAGCTCAGCAAAAGCGCCCTCGCCCTCCGCGCGCCGCCTCCTGCGAGCCCAAACCCACCAACATTTTTTAACGCTCCAACCCATCCTTTGAAGAAAAGCAAAAAAAAAAAAAAAAAAAAAAAAAAAAAAAAAAAGCAAAAAAAAAAAGCATTTATCGGAGAGACGGGGATATATATATATATATATATATAATTTTTTTTGGCTCCTGCTAAAATTAGCAGGGCTCGCCGCGCGCCTGTGTGCGAGTGTGTGCGAGTGTGTGTGCGTGCGGGCGTGTGTGTGTGTGAATGTGATTACTCCAGGACTCCTCGGGCTCCGGAGACGCCATTTTCCCCCTTGATATCTCTCTCCATAAATCGGTGGCGCGGCGGAGGCGGCAGAGTCGGGCGGGAAGCGCGGGGCCGGCCGGGGCGCCCGCCGCTCGCCGCCGCCTCCGCGCGCCCGGGGGCCCCGGCGCCCCCCGAGCTAGGGCGGCCAGCTCGCGGCTCGCCGTTTGACAGATGCTCATCGCCATGGAGTTGCCGCAGCAGCACCTTTGGGGGCTCGGGCGAGCGACCGGAGCCGGGATCTGAGCGAGCGCCGGGGCCAGCGGAGCCGGAGCCGCCGGGACATGGGTGAGCACGCGCGGCGACCTTGGCCCGGGAGCCCGGGCGCCCAGCCTCCCTCCGCGCCGCGGGCCCCCGCACTCCCGGAACCGGGGGCGACGTGTGTGCCCTGCATACAAAAGTTCACGTCGCCTTGCTGGGTCTTTGACTTTGCACCCGGCGGGAAGGGGGAGACCGGGCCGAGGGGGCGGGATGCCGGTCCGGGCGAGGTTGCAGGAGATGGGCGCGATTCCGGCGGGCCGGCGGGTGGGCGGCGATGCTGGCTCAATTGGAGTGGCTCGTTGGTGGCGGCGATGGTGGAAGCTTTGGGCTGGAGGGCTGGGAGCTTATTGAGTTTCGCCTAATCTGATCTCCCCCCCCCTCCGCCCCCCGCCTTTTGCACCCTCCCTCGGTCCTGCCGCCGGCTGGCGGGGCTGGCGGGTTTGGCGTTGGTGGAGTGGACTCGGGAGGGGGAGGGGGTAAGGAAAGGGGTGGGAAGGCAGGATTTTTTTTTTTTTCTCTCTTTGTAACTTGCAGGTTAAGTGGAGCTAGAGAGCTACATTGTAACCTAGTTGGATTTTTTTGGGGGGGGAATGTATCAGAATCTAACGTGTCGTTAATAGAAAGAAGAACAGGCAAGAAGTGGTCCAGCCGGCGAAGGTTGGTGTGTGCTTGTGTTGTGCCTGTGTGTTAGTCTTTTTCTTAAAAATCTTAATCAATGGATTTGAGTCTCTTTCTTATGCTCTCTGGTTTTGGGACTCTGAAAAGATTGGAATTCCCTTAAAAGCAGGCGAATGCCTTTTTGAAAGCACGCATTGTGTGCGTTTCTAGAGGAGCCGTGGGCTTGGGAATGAACGGCAGGCTTCCCCGTTCGGTGGTTTCCAGTGGGAAATCACTCCGGAAAGGGAACCCTTCGGTATCGATTTATTGTTTTTGTCTTCCAAACCATTATCTCTTTGACCGAAATACTGTCTGAGAAGTTCCGCAGGGACAAAGTCAGGTAAACTGGACCGGGCAGATCTTTGGCAAGATGGTGATAACGGGGATGCTGTTTTCAGTGTCTGTTTGTGATGGAAGCATTGTTGGGTAATAGCAATTTCTGATCGGTAGAGCATGCTGGTTCTAAAAAAATAAGTTAACTGCCGAAATACTGTCTTCCAGCCCCCCTCCCCTGCACAGTACAGCACCTATTCCCCCCGCCCCCCCCCATCCAGACCGCTTACTACAAGTCTGAAATCGGATCCAACTGGAAATATTTTCATTGGAGATTGAAAGTTGTGCAATTGGAAATAGATGAGGCTAGAGGTATTGAGAGTGTGGAAGGGGAGTTCTTATTGCCCCCTGATGCTGCATTTATTCTTTATGTGTGTCTGTGTTGGATTCTCAGGGTGTGTATCTGTCTAAAAGGACTGTTGTGGGAAGGATTTCCGATTCGTTTCCGTTTCAAATAAACTGTCCTGATAATCTCACGGTTGACATCTAACGCTAAAAGGGCAATTTGTGTGTCTCTTTATCCCTGCAGAAACTCTCCTCCAAAAGGGCAGTTTATTCTGGAATTCTACAGCAGATACCTTTCCCTTCCAGCCCCTACACTCCCCCCACCTCCTGCCAACTATCCACACCTTTCCCCTTAAAGTTTAGTTGGAGTCCACTGGCGTTGATTGTTTTTCTCTTACATCTTTTTCCTTCTTTTTCTTTTCATTCCTTCACTCTTCATCCTGTTTTTCTTCTTTTTCTGTAGATTTATACTAAAAACTAATTTCTTGAAGTCTCTGTACTGTCACCAAAACTATCTGCCGATTTGGCACCATCTCTTACCCTCCTTTAGTAAATAGGTATATCTCCTGTGCCCCATCCAAACTCATCTTCACGTGCAAAGCATGTGTGTGTCGTGGGAGAAAGGGGATGGGGTAGAGAAGAGGTATTTGGAGAGGAAGGGCGGTGTTGTGTGCAGGCCACATCTTCAACACTGGACCAGACCTGGGCATTCCGGGGAGAGTTTCCTTTGCACACCCCAGCTGGGATGGGAAGGCGGAGCCAACCAGACAGGGGCGTGTGAGGGAGGAGAAAGTTTGTAGCACTTTAAGATGTAGCTAGTTTACCATCCCAGGTCACTCCCTCCCTTTTTTTCTGATTTCTGTGGCTTCTACCATCCTTAAACTCCCTGAGGGAGGCGTGAGCATTTTTGCTCTGACGAGGGATTCCCAGGTGTCAGAGCGAAGGTGAGGTGCTGTGTTTTCCCCTGTGCTTAGTCTCATTGCCTGTTCCCAGAAAAGGGTATTAAGACAGAGTGTTTGGGGGAAAGTCGGAAGAGGAGGAAGAAATCAAGTGTGGTTAAACAGAGTATTTGCAAACGGCAGGGAAAGTAGCCCCCAAAGATATGGAGACCAGGTACCCAGAGTGTTGCTTGGCACACGATTTCTCCTCCCCCGTTAAGGGGACAAAACCAAAACCAAAACAAACTATTGGTCTTGGGAAGTTGAGTTGGTGTTAGACCTGGGCTGTGGGAGTTGCTAGCCACTATAGTAACCTGAGCTGAGCTGGGGGAGGAGGTGGTGAGCGAATGCACCACCGGGAGCCAGAGGAGGGAAAGGGACTCGTCTCTCTTAGCTGGGAAAATAGATTTATCTCTGGAATAAACAAACTGGAGGTGGGGGAGGGGATGGCTTGCAGTGAACATAAGGTGGAGTGTCTGAGAGGCAGTAGTGTCGGTTAAGAAGGGGGCCACTTCTAGCTTGGGAGAAAATATCAACTGCCTTATATGTTCATGAAAGGGCTAGGCAAGTGAAGGGCTGTAATTTGATCTTTTGTATGTTAGCATCAGAATGTTACATAGGAAGGCTCTGCTGGAAGGCCCAGTTTTGGACGTCACACAGGGGAACCTAGAGGTATCTTTAAGTTAACCCAACAGACCCTGCTGCCATAAGGGCTTCTGGTCATGGACTTGCCTTGCTCAGAGTGAGCTACTTTGTAAATCACCTGACCTAAATGAGGGTTGGGGAAAAAGGAAACAGTGCTTGGGAGTGTTTTAGGATTTAGTTGAAAATGGTGAGTGGGGAGAGGCAGGAGGCAGGATTTTGCCGAAGAAGAAATAAATAGGTAGGTACTTTCCCCTGGATTCCCTGTTCCATTTCTCCTGTTAACTTGAATTCCTCTAGGGGATGAATCGATACTTGTCTGGCACAAAAGTGTACCTCTAGGAGAGGAGAGTTCTCTCAATGTGGTCATTATTTTTAGTTGTACTTCAATCTCTGCTCCAAAGCTTCTATATAGTATGCAAAAGGAAGCAGATGAGAAATAGCTAGCTGGATGGGGCATCCTTTCTGGGTTCCTGTGGAGACACTGAAACTTGGCTGGGCCTGGACCTCCCAGAATGCCAGTTTTTTCCTTGGAGACTTGAAGTTTAAATTGAAACCAGAAAGCTATTGAAGGCAGATCCAGCCAATGAAACCCTGTTTTCTCTGATGCTCAGGAATGGGAAATAAATAACTTTTTGCTGATGGCATTTCAAGTTGCTTCAGTTTTGCTCCTGCCAGAAGAATGGGGCAAATTATTATGAACACATTAGTATTGTAAGGAGGATTTGCAGTGCTTTAAAAATGGGATGGTGTTATTGAGTTTGTTCAGGGACTCAGTGTATGTGAGAGTCCTACCAGAGGCTGGTGGTGGGAGCACAGGAGGCTGCCCTGGAGGGTTAGCAGCACTGGGTTGAAGAAAGGAAGCCTCACAGAGGTCTTGCTGCACATCATTTTGTCTGGTCCTGGGGTTCCTGTGAAGGGAGCAAAACAATCCAATTCCATTCCTATCCTGTGGCATATGTTGAAACCTAGTGAGTTTCCCAAAATGTTTTGGGCCATAAGTTTGGGCTTCTTTTAGAGTGGTTTTTAAAGGCAACCCTGGTGTTTTACAAACTCTTCATGAAGTTGCACATACTTTGGCCTGCCATATACCTGAAAAGTGCAGGAAAGAAAACACCAGGATGTCCACAGACTATAATTCGTGAATGCAGAAAGATGATGCCAATCTACATTTTTGCTTAGCTCTGAGTTTTCGTTTTCCCTTTTTACTGAACTTTCTATTAGATTTTGATGCCCCCCTGAGATACATCACACTGGAGCTGGAGAAGGTTTTGGGGGACTGTAATTGTAGATCACTGAGTTGAAGCTTCTGGTCCTTACTGTTCTGATTTAGAAGTTTCGTAGGTTCAGTCCAGAACAGCTGTTTTTAGAAGGTTTTTTTTTTTTTTTTTTGCCCATTAGAGGGTACCATCTAAGGTTGAAGAACCATTAATTAATTAATTAATTAATTTTTTGTGACAGAGTCTCGCTCTTGTTGCCCAGGCTGGAGTGCAGTGGCGTGATCTTGGCTCACTGCAACCTCTGCCTCCTGGGTTCAAGTGATTCTCCCGCCTCAGCCTCCCAAATAGCTGGGATTACAGGCACCCACGACCATGCCTGGCTAATTTTTGTATTTTTAGTAGAGACGGGGTTTCACCATGTTGGCCAGGCTGCTCTTGAACTCCGGATGTCAGGTGATCCACCTGCCTCAGCCTCCCAAAGTGGTGGGATTACAGGTGTGGGCCACCGCGCCCGACCGAGGAACCATTATTTTTTTAATGGCCGTTAGCTTAGAAACCAGCAGTTGACTTCCTACCCTGTTCATAGCAAATGATACCAGGTAAAGAATGTGAGCAGCCCTGAAGTCCACAGGATCCTCTGGGAGGTAGCTGCCACCCCCTCCCAGGAGCCCATGATGGTTAATGATCAGCAGACCCAGGTAGAACAAGTGTAGGCAAAGCCGGCTGAGCTGACCCTCAGGTAGGCAGAGGCTCTGCCACTCCAAGTGCTGAGGAGGAATAGGGGATGAATGGTGAGCAGATAAGAGTTTTAGAACTTTGTTAGCTTGGAAAAATGTTTCCTTGATCCAACTTATCTTTTCCCACCAAAAATACCCCCTTTCATATGCATGGCATTTTGTTCTTTTCAAAAATATCTTTATATGGCTTCCGCCCCCTTGATTCTCCTAAGGAGGAAGGCCAGATAAGCATTTTATCTCCGTTTAGAGGATGAGGCAACTGATACACTGGGTTGCCTGAAATGACACAAGTTGGTGGCCAACCTGGGGCCAGACGGCTGTGGCAAAGTGTGAAGAGCCTCACATCTGAAGTGACAAGATCCTCTTTGGATCGTGTCCCTGTACTTCCCAGTTAAATGACCCCTGGCAAGTCAGTTAACCTCTCTGAGCCTCTGGAACCTAATCAGTAAAATAAAGATAAAGATGCTTACCCTGCCTACTTCACGGGGGTTATGAGGATTAAATAATACCAGCTAATTTCTGTAATTGAACTCTGGGAGGATTTCCATGCTGCCTCCTGGAAACTGGTGCCTGGGATTATTGTTGCTGTAGCCCAGCAATTAATAACCCCTTGGAATGATCAGAAATGCCCACAAGGGCTCCTCGTGTTCTAATAATTCAACCGATGTCCATATAACTGTATATATTGAATTATTAGATGCCTACTATGCCATGTGCTTTTTGAGACTCAAAGTCTCAGGTGGTATCCAGTTGGATTCAAAGATGTCCCAGTGCTCAGGAAATGCTCTTTGAGTTAAGGATCAGCAAGAGAAAAGGAAAAAGATGTGCAAACACACAGGGAGGGGAGGCGAAGTGGAGAGAATGAGGGGGAGGTTCTCCATCAAGAAACCACAATACTTAAGCAATGGCATTCAGGACAGAATTTCTAGCCCCTCTAAAGAAAAGAACTAATAGCAGCGTTGCCGCTGTCCCAGCAAATCCAGTAAGTTCTCCAGAATCAGGAAAGTTCTTCACAGCTCATTTGTTCCCTGACTCTTCTGTGTCCCTCCTTTTACCCTTTCTCATGAGAGCTGGTTTGCCCTGCCTGGCAGCCTGCAGCAGGCACCTTGCAGTGTTCTCGAGTGAACCCCAATTTTATGCAATATGCCCCAGGCTGTGTTGTCAGACTGGTTTCTTCACTGACTCTGGACATTCTGAACATCTTCCTGCCTCCACACCTCAGCTGTCTCTGTGTTGTCACCTCCAGGTGGCCAGCTGGTTGCACCCAGCCTCCTCTGTGGGGGCTAACTAGTTCCTTCTTCCCAGCTCTCAGCTCCTCATCCCCAGTTCCCAGAGCAAGGCACCCCGCTTATGCTGCCTTGCTGTTTGTTATCACTTACCCCCCCCCAAGCTCTGAGCCCTTGAAAAAGGGGACAAGTTTTCCCACACAGCCCTGAACCTTATTTATGAATGATTTTTTGTTTCCTGAATGAATCACAGCATTTATGAAGAGATAGAATATTGAAAGTCAATGTTGTTTAAGGTGTATTAACACTCTGCATTATGAAGCAACACAGTGAGCGCCCCTTAGACAGTGTGAATAATAACTACTTTAAGTCAATAATAATTGCTTTTTATATTTTTGGCTACCTTTCGGGGGTAATCACCCAAAAGTTTCTCCCTTAAAGTTTAAGAGTTAAGCATATTTTACCACATGTGCATCCTTTCAGTCACCAATTCACTCATTCAATCATCAAATATTTGTTAATAATAATAGTGCCTACTGGAGTCTCATTGTGACTCTAACACACATAGCCCTTGACTTTCTCTGAAAATTCCAATTGTATTTTTTGTCCATCTTGCTCATTTTGGCACTTAACCATACAGTCATCTTTGTTGCTGAAGTCCAAGTGCTTTTCCGCTCTTCAGTGATGGAGTGAGCCTGGCCACAGTGGAAAACAGAGAAGGCTGAGGAGGCCGGGTGCAACTAGTTGGCCTAAGAGGTCAAGAAGGCTGAGGCAGAAAGCAGCCTGGGCTCATATCTATTAGCATATGATGTGGGACAAGCTACATTGCCTTTCTACTGTTGTACAGTAAAAAAGTTTGGAGTGGTATAGAGTGTCCCTTCTAAAATTCTGTGATTCTATAGCTAGAGGTGTCCTAGGAATGTTAAGGATTCCTTAAAGGTCAGAGCTCCTCAAACCCCTTTAATGGCGCTGCCAACAACTGTCCAAACCAATCCCACTGAGGACAAATGCACTTTGCTAAATGTTTGATGGGTTGAAAGAGTTACAGAAAGGGAAGGTGGTGCCCTGGGGTAAATAGAACTCGGGGGAGCACTTATTAGAACAGTGGAGTCAGTCTTGGAGGACAGGGAAGGGGAGAGGAGGCAATGGTGAGCTGAATGTGAGGACATACCACTAAGAGTAATGTGGAAAGAAGAAGGGGATTAAATTACTCACATCTGTTTTGAATTGGTTCTCTTTGGTAAAATAACTGACTTGAATCAAGGGAGATGGAACAGACAAAGACAGTTTCTAGGAAGTCCAGAATGTATTCTGTATTTGAGCTTTGCTGCTGCTTCCTGTCAGGTGGCATCTGGAAACCCTGCTACGGATACTTCACTCATGTCATGGATCTAGTGGGCTGGATGTCATTTCTCCATGTAGATTCTAAAGATCATGAAGTCTAGGGCCATGCCTGGGTTCCTGAGGTGTCCTCCCCATCCCCATAGCACCTGGTCTGCCCAGCCACATTGCAGCCTGTGTTCAATAATAGCTAATGGGTTGGTTTGTGTGCATTCTGAGATCAGATACGGTGACCCACAGTCTGCAAAACCAGAGCCTTTGATTTGGGTTGGAGTAGGATCGAGGAAATTGGGCTTTGGCCTAAGGTACTGTAAAAGTTCTGTGGGATTGATGAAGCACCTGGGAGCATACTGGTTGGATATTTAGGAAGAGGAAGCCTCTTTAAGCCACTGAAATGCTGCAATTGCTTTTAACCCAGGATCTAGTAAAGGATTTGGGATGAAAAAGGAGCATGCAATATTGTTAGCCAAATTTAGTAAACAGCAATTTCTTCATTATTCCTTTTATCTGCCAATGATTTTCAGTTCTGTCAGTGGAAAGGAGCTTCTTGGAGTTTGAATTTGTGGCTTGGAGAAAGGTTGAGATGGGGAAGCTGAATTTGATGGAACCAACTTAGTAGCCCATCAGAAGCAGTGGGAGCACCAATGTGCTTGTAGCAGACTAATGAAATCTGCGTGGCAAGTCCTGTACAGTTGTTGGTGTCTCTTTCTGTGACCTATTGTTATTTGAGCAATGAGACCTTTGATTTTTTTTTTTTTTTTGAGATGAAGTCTTGCACTGTCACGATCTCTGCTCACTGCAACCTCCACCTCCTGAGTTCAAGCAATTCTCCTGCCTCAGCCTCCCAAGTAGTTGGGATTACAGTCACCCGCCACCATGCCCAGCTAATTTTTTATATTTGTTGTAGAGACGGGGTTTCACCATGTTGGCCTGGCTGCGTCTCGAACTCCTGACCTCATGATCCGCCTGCCTCGGCCTCCCAAAGTGCTGGGATTACAGGCATGAGCCACCGCGCCTGGCCAAGACCTTGGTTTTTAAAAAAGTATTGATTAATAGTACTGACTAAAAGGGATGATTTGATGTGAAATCTCTGTGAACCTTTCTACTCGTTATACTTTAGAGCTCTATTACGACTGGTGTTTTGATCCACAAATATTTATGAAAATATCAGCATTGCAGCTTGTGTGAGCCATTGTGCCTGGTACACTTGGTTGGGAAAGGCCTGCTCTGAGATGTGGCTTTTGCCCTGGGAGAGTGGGCAGTGTATCTACAGATACGTGCTTTGCTGAAATGGAAAGCATTCTTCTGCAGCCAAAGTTGGAACATGATCCCAAATGGAATTTTGCTATTTGTGTGATCAGGCCTAGGGTATAGTCAGGGAAGATTTCAAAGAGTATGTGTTTAGGATTTGTTGGAAGATGTAGAACAAGGGGACATTCTTGGCGGGTAGAATAGCTTTGGCATAGGGGCAGCAGTGGGACAGAGTTCAAATGTGAATTGAGAATTGCCTCAAGGAAACAAATGCTTATTTCGAACATGTACTGCATCTGGCAGAAGCAGCACGGCCCTGAAGATGAAGGTCAGAAGGCTGACATTGAGGGGCAGACAGCCCCATAGCAGACACCTTTCTGGTCTGAGGTCTTCTGTCCACAGTGAGAAGGATAAAACCCAAGGCCCTCTATGTTGGACTCAATGTGCCTGTTATAATTCAAACTAATCAACCTTCCAACTCTCTGATTTAGCAAAAATTTGTTTGTTCATTGACATTATTACTGATTTTGACCAGACTTTGATGGGTGCCATGGGGATCCCAAGAGATGGAGTGAAAGATGCTCTAAGAGCCCATGAAACCAGGGGAGGAGTAGCAGCAGCCAGCCATGTAGGTCTAAGTGCTGAATTGTAGTGGGAGCCCGAGGGGTTTAGTATCTCCAAGGGTTAGTCAGATCAGAGAAAGCTTTGAGGAGTAGGTGGAACTTGAGCTGAGTCCTTGACAATGGAATAGTCTTGGGTAGGTATGGAGCAGCAGGGAAGATCATCCACTTGGGAATGTAGAGGGAGAAAGGAGAACAGTTCAGCAGAGGGCTCTGTGGAGTGTAAGGCAGCAAGACAGATGGGATGGTGTCCTGTAGGAAACAGGCCAAGGATTCATCTCCCCTAAGCTGAAATGGGGATGCATGCCCACAGCTTTCCAAGTGCAGGGAGAGCAGTCTTGGGGAGCAGGTGGGTGTGCCTGTCAGAGACTTCCACACATACCACACATGAAAGAACGCTGACAGCTGACTCTGCCTCCCGCTGTTAGGTCTTGTCCGCTACCAGCTCTTCAGCCTGGGGTTCAAAAGAGGTATCTTTAGAACAAGAAATGAAATTGTATATAAGCATTTGGAATGGGGATGGGCCGCTCTGGGGAACATAAAACTCATGTGATACTGGTACTTATTTCCAAGTGTTTAATGTATAATTGGAGAAGGAAATATACAAGATTCAGTAACAAGGCAATGTTTAATGACAGTACAAGGTAGCTAGAGGAGATATATCACAGAGAAAGGGAAGTGGAGCTAATATTTGTTTAGTTCTCTGGTATGCTTAGCATCTCCTTTGCAGCAGAAGCACAAACATATACGGGCCAGATTACACTTTATGTTCAAATGACAATGAACAAAGCAATGGCTTAATCAGACGGTTGAGAAGTCAAGGAATTTGAATTAAAACTGAACAGGTAGTGAGGTGAAAGTTAGAGAACTTTGAAAGACTTTATTATTATCTGTTAGATGGTTCAGTTTATCCTCATTGCCTCCAAGTATGTCTACCAATTCCTTCCTCAATTTATAAATGGTGTGGTGGAGGACCAGAGTTTTCAGGGACCACTAATACAGAGTATTTGAAGACTGGTGGCTCTATGGTTCAAATAACATTTGGAGTCAGACACAACTGCCCCTGTGATTTCAACAAATCCCTCAACTTTAATTTTCTTCTCTGTAAAATGGATATGTCTCTGGGTTAAAATCAGATAGTAAATCAGGGTTAAATAGTATAATAAACTTAAATCAGATGAAAAACGTAAATAAACTTAGAGAATACCTGATGTATGTTAACAATTCAGATTATTTTCTTTACGATGTGAATTCCTCCTCCCTGCTTGGACAGGAAATATTATGGTCACAATTACTTCTTTCAAATCTACTGTATTTAACCTATTTTGGTATTGTGCTACACATATTATTTACCTTTTTTTCCTGCAAGATTCTGTGAGGAGAATTAGAAAAGGCAGATGAGAAAACTGATGCCGAAGAGAGTTTAAGTGACGTGGCAATTCAGATGGCACACTGGTTTTAGAACTCATGTATGTAGAAGCAACTAACAACTTTTGGTCAAAAGTTGGCATCACTTTGTGTTTTAGATACCTCATGATGTCAAACTAAGAGGCTTTGTAATCATATATACCTCGATTTGATTGTGAATCTGGCACAGAAAGTGTGTGCTCTTGAGTAAATCATTAACCTTTCTGGACCTTAATTTCCAGGTCTGTAAAATGAGGACAAGATCTTCTGCATCACAGTGCTGTTGTGTGAATTAAATTGATAATGACTGTAAAGAGCTCAGCACAAGTTAGTGGTAATGTTTAACCACCCCCCGCCCCCCAACCCTTTCACTACAAGAGAATACTTTTCCTTGACTGCACAGAGGAACACAGGCACAAGTAACGCGTCAAAGCCACAGCTCAACCTGCAAACTTGATTGGCCCAGGCAGGATTGTAGAGATTTTTCACCAGGGAGCAAAGACACAAGGGTCATGCTGTTGTGTTGTGTTTTATTGGTTCCCAGAGGAGACACTGTTTTTTACAGCTACAGCTGGAACTGTTGGTTAATGGATAGTATGTCAGACCTCAGGTCTCAGAAGTTTCATCTCCTTTCCTTATCATAGAGATCCCTGAGTACAGAGACTAACGGCATATGCTTAGTTTTGTCTTAGGCTCAGCCAGCCCAGCCAGGCTGAGCTGCAGAGTCAGCAGAATCTGATAAAAAGGTGGAAGGTACCAGCCCTGGCTTTGAAGGGCTTCTGGTTGAGGAGACAAGGCTCAGTACCTGGGAATGTCAGAGCTGGAAGGGGCCACAGGGTTGAACTCATGTTCTCTGGTCCCAATTCTACATATAATGATGGGAAGACTCAGGGAGAAAAAGGAACTTGCCCAAGGCCACCAGCTCTAAATGGTGGAGGAGGGATTAGAATGTGGAATTCCTGACTGTACCCAGTATTATTTCCTCCATGAGACAAACTGGAAACAAGAGAAGAGCAATAATCAAACAACAGCTAAATGGTCAGGTTAGCAGATGCGAAGGAAACAAGTTGTCTGTGCTTCTCACTGTGTAGGAAGATGGAGGAGGTTGGTCTTCAACTCCTGTCCCTCAGGGCTTGACTTGGAGTCTTAGAAGAGAGGGTGGCACTTAGTCAAATGCTAGCTTGGTGATCAACTATGGGAGTAAATCAAATGTAACAAAAAAGTTTGCACACTTACTAAGGTGATCCCAGTATGTTCTTTCATAATTATTATCTCATTTAATCTTTACTTCTTGAAACAATCCTTGAGGTAGGATTATTACCCCATTTCCAAATGTGACTTGAAAAGATTAAAAATGTTTCCTAAGAACACAATTACTAAGTGGAAAAGGGAGGCTAAGAAATCTAAACCTACGTCATCAAGTCAGAACTGCTTCCATTCTTCTTTTTAAGGAGAAACATGGCTTGAACACTTACTGTTGGACAGTTACTCCCAGTGTTCTCTATGCTTCGAGCTGGGCAGAGACCCATTTAAAATATAGCCCTTGTCCTCATGGAGCTTGTGGTCTAGTGTGAGAGAGAGGCAGGTAATTAAAATGTTGAAACAGAGCCTGCCAAATGCTTTGTGAGAGCAGAATGACCAGGGAAGTGAGAGCAAGACCATGTGTGTGTGTGTCTGTGCACATGTGTATGCAGGAAGAGGTAGAAAAGGAGGGTCCAGCCAGTCTCCATGAAGGAGGTGAAATCTGACCCAATTCTTGCAGGATAACAAGAGTTAACCAAGTAGAGAAAGGAGAAAGGGCCAGCTAACCAGAGGACCTATCAGGGAATCATATACAGTAATGCCTATCAGTGGGACTTGGGAGATCTGCAGCTTACGAGATGCTGCTAGAGCATGTGGTAGGTGAAGTATCTGGAAATGCTGCTTGGAAGAGGTAAAATGTGATCAGGAACATACCACACAAGTGCAGAGTATAAAAACACCACTGAGTAGGAGCTTTGTCCTTTGCTATAGACAGGTGATGTATCTTCAGGGTCAGAGAACCATGGTGTAGAGCTGCCTTTGCTCTTGCCGATGGAGAGCTAGGTAAGAGTTGGGTCACCTGCTAGATTTACCAGTGTTGTGGAGCATTTACTCTGGGTGTTTCTACAGCAGGAAGGAATTCCGGAAAGATTACTCAGTTATAGGCACCTGAGTCAAGTGGTGTCTGTCTGGCCTCTCATTCAACTTACACCGAATGAGTAATTTGGAGTGTCTCTCTGTATCAGAAACTGTGCCAAGCCCTGGGGGTGACCATGGTGAGCCAAATAGGCACAGGTCTTACCTTCAAGGGCTTATCATCTAGTGGAGAAGGCAGAGTTTGAAACCAAGAATGGCACAAATATTTAATTATATAATTAATGTTAGGAAAGACAAGTTCTGGCCTACAAAGGCACAAAATGGGGAGTTATGATCTGGTTTGTGATGCTCAGGGAAGAGGCATTTAACCTCAGCCTGAGTAATGAAGAAGTGCTAACTCCAGGGGAGCAAGAGGAAGATTCCAGGTGCATGCAAAGTCCCATGAAGTCACTTGTGACTCCCCACCAAAATACCTTAGAAGACATAAAGAAGGATGAATAATCAACCACTCCCAAAGTCAAAGTCAGACAGTCAGTCTCTTGCCAGAACCTGACAAGAGATTCTTATAACTATAGGCCAATGAGTCTAGGTTGAAAATACAATTTCTTCCTCATCTGTAATTAAGTAGGATCACACTCCATCTTTTTACACCATTTGCTTTCCTAATCAGTTTCTGTCAACCAGAAAAGCAGGCAGTCATCAAGTCTACTGTATGGGCAGCTTGAACAAAACCAGCTAAAGACTTCCCTCCCTGACATCATTATGCATATTCTCAAAGACTATAGCTCTCAGAAGACAAATGGGCAAGAGTGGGAAGGGGAGTTCTGGGAGGAGTGGAAGAAGGGCATTGACTTCTGGGCAGAGATGTTGCTTCAAGTAAAGTTCTGAGGTGAGCATGGAGTCTTTGTCGTAGAGCATATTGTGAAGTTTAGCTGTTCAGCTGTTTTTGTGAATCCAACAGAAAAGACTCTTCTCAGTTCAGCAAAACAATAGTAGATGGATGTTTACTCTCAGTGGTGTTCTAGTATATGCTTAACACCCTGTTTTCCAGATTTTTTAAAAGCACTGACTTGTAAAGTTTGCTCGTTCTTATGGTGTAAACACTCCCACCATGGTTGAGCTCCCTTGCCCAGGCTGGAGTGCAGTGGTGCGATCTCGGCTCTCTGCAACCTGAGCCTCCCGGGTTCAAGTGATTCTTCTGCCTCAGCCTCCTGAGTAGCTGGGATTACAGGTGCGTGCCACCACGCCTGACTAATTTTTGTGTTTTTAGTAGAGATGGGGTTTAGCCATGTTGGCCAGGCTGGTCTCGAACTCCTGACCTCAGGTGATCTGCCCGTTTCAGCCTCCCAAAGTGCTGGGATTACAGACATGCGCCACCGCACTCCATGGCTGCGTTTTAAGCTACCAACTTAATGCCACTGAATGTGGAGCTGGGGAGAGATACACACAGTGGGCTCTTATGAACCCATAGGCACTAGCTTCATTGCATCCCTGGTTACTGTTCACTAGAACTTGATATGGTCTCTGATAAGAGGAGTAGCTCGAAGAGGAGGATGTGACTGGCTTCACAATGGGTAGAAGGTAGTCCAGTACTTCCTCTGTAGGCCAGACTCTCTCCTCATCAGAGTGTGAGCAAAGAAACAGAACCAAACACAAGCCCTCCTGAGGTGGAAGAAACACTTAAAATGAGGTAAAAGGAACAATATCAGGAAAATTAGTTAATCCAACAGCAACATTAGAGTTTCAGAAAGCTACCTGGCATCTTTGACAAGAAGTATGACCCATGGAAAAGGAGCATTAAGAAACAAGGACGGAGCATGCTGATGAAAAGACATCAGAATCAGCTGAAACGTGGATGCATAAAGTAAAGAAAGATTGCAGGGATACAAAATGTGCAATTGCAGAATTAAAAAAAAAATCCACAGTGAAGTCAATAAAGGCAAAGGGGGCATGGAAAATAGAATCAAATTGGAATTATGGAGAACAGATTGGGGTATGCTCTCCCACAAGGCAAAAGAAGGAAAGAAAAGCAGTGAGAGAGAAAATGATAGAAATGGAGAACAGAGATGAGAGCTCTAAACTCAGAATTACAGGAAAAACTTCGAAAGAAGCCAGAACCATTTAATGGAAGAAATTACCAAAGGAATAATTGAAGGGAACATTCCTGAACTAGAAAGAACCTGCATCTACAGATCCAAAAGGCTCATTATGTTCCAGGAAAATTAAAGGGAGAGAGCTCCACACTACACTCATTTTGTCATTAATAAAATTCTAACATAATGAAAAAGAAAGTCTTCAATTATAAACACATAAAGCAAGTTGCCTACAGAGGAAACCAAATCAGGCCAGCCTCTGTTTTCCCTTCATTAGTTTAAATGCTGAAAGACATGCTACAAAATTTTGAGGCAAAAAGTTCTAGCCTGAGAATTATCTAGTCAGCCCAGTGTGTTTTACGTGTGAAGATGAAAGAAATGCCTTGTGGTATGGGAATTTGCAGAGTCCAGAGCCGAGGGAGGACTGAGGATGAAGAGCTTGGGGAAGTTTGCAAAAGTTCAGGAATGAAGCCGAGTACTCTTCCTGTGTTTGGGATTGTTTGCCTTTAAGACCTGAGAGGTGCACGTGTTGTTCATGTGTTTATTTTGTAATAAGGAGCATGGAGTTCTACTACCAAGAAATACAGTAAAATTTTTTTAAAAAGTAAAAATAATAAGCTAGTGAAGTAGGCTGGGAAACCACCTTTTTTTTTTTTTTTCTGTTCTGTTGATGAGACACTGAGGCTGAAAGAGGCTTATGAAGGCTCCTAAGTGGCAGAACTAGGCCAGGAATTCATTTCTTTTGACTCCTGTTGAATATACTAAGGGCCCTATCTCTACCACCTTGTCCTTTTGGAAAGCAACAGTCAGGATGACAATGGCCTGTATGTGCATGGCACCTGGGCAAAGCAGAAGAGGGAGGTGAATAAATGATGCTGGGAAGTCCAGCTTGAGTTGCTTTGTTCACTTGTTAATTCAGCCATCCAGCATTTCTTGAGTGTTGATTATGTGTTGGCCATGGTGCTAGGTGTTAGGATTTTGTGGATGAATACGACACAAGTCCTGCCTGTTCCCAAGAGACTCACAATACTGCTGTAAGGGAGAAATACCCTCATGTACCCAATAATAATGCCTATGATCTAGCAACTTGACAGGGGTAATCATATAGACCAGGCACAGTCTAAGGCACTGGTTCTGACTCTAGGCCATCAGAACCACCGAGAGGGCTTGGTAAAAGCTGGCGTGTTGGGTCCCAGCTCTGGAGCCCTGATTCAGTAAGTGGAGCTCGAGAACTTGCATTTCCACCAGGCTTCAGAATAAGTAAGAATTCCCAGTTGGAGAATGTATTTTAGACTGGGAAAAATATTCTATCTAGCAGTTTTGGAGGGAAGGGAGGATGTACTCTGGAACTTATTTGGGTATAAGTCACATCTAGCCAAGCAGGATTCCCCTGGCCATTCAGAGAAATAATTTTTAGGTTCATGCTGTTCATTTTGGAGTGTACCCATAGGTCTATGGCTCTGCAGGGCAAAATTACAAAGTGTTGAGTATGAAACAGACTTTGGTCCCAACCCATTCATTGCTAAGGCAAGTGTGGGTCATAAGAGATCCACAAAGTGTGGGTAAAAGACTCACAGTGGCTTGTCTAGCATCTGACTGCCTGTGAACAGCAGAGCTAGGAATAAGACAAAGTTTTGGACTCCTATCTCAGTATTCTTTCCAAATACATCTATTTCTTTTCCTTGCCCTTTTGTTTGCCTGGGGCCGACAAGGCTGTTATCTCCTAAGCAATTTTATCTTTCCAATCCTCCTCCACTCCCAGCCCCCACTGCCGCCCCTGCCCAAGTCCTACAGGCAGTCATAGAAGGGTTAACTTTTGTTGGACCGAAGGCCTGAGCCAAGTACAGAGTGTCCATTGTGTGCCCGCCCCCTCAGGAGGAGTCACTGACTGCTGGAATGTGACAAGGCAAAACATTTTTACCTTGCCTTGGCTTCCCCAACTCTGAGTGCGTGAGCCTGTGCGTGTGCTCACACGCGCATTTTGGCAGGGCTGAATCACAAGAGGACTCGCAGTTGATACCCAGACTCACCAAAAAATTGAACTGTGAATTTGGGGAGGCAGGTACGTGCTGGGAAGAAAGCTAAAGGAGAACAACAGCTTTGTGTGCTGATGAAGTAAACAGACAGGTTAGGTTTCTTTGCTGTTTCTTTTGAAAGCTTATTTTATTTTATTTGTCTAAGATGAGGGTCACATATGGACACCAGGGGCTGGATTATAATCCTCAGGATAGGCAGCAAATTTGGCTGGGGCTGCTGCCTGGGTGGGTGGAGCTGCAGTGGGAGTAATTTGAACTACACGACTTTGAATAGCTGTCAGAGGGCGAAGCCATTTTCATTCAGAAAAAACTTGAAATCCTCCAAGCACCCAGTCCTGCAATGGATGCTGTAGGTAATGTCAGCATTATACAACTACAGTTAGGCTCAACCTGAGGCTGAGCTGCAATCATGTTAGAGAAATAAGATTTATATGCCCAGAACAGCTAGAAGACAATACAAGGCGGGTATTTAGTGGCGAACTATACAGCTGGGTGCAATGTCAGTCCAGCCAAGGAGTGAGCACCACGGTCTGGAGTTTACAGAATGTTGCCATGGAGAATTGAAGACTTGGGGATGACCTGGAAATATGGAAAGGCTTGGGATCTTTTTATTCATTTGTTTATTCATTCCTTCATGCAACAAACATTCGGGGAACACCAATTGCATGGCCGGCATTGCAAGGATGAGAGGAAGTGGATATAAGAACAGATTCTGTGTATTTTAAAAAATACAGAAAGAACTATGTATAACATTGCTGTGGAGACTGGTTTGACTTGAGTAGTTACTGCAAGTTGGTGGCTAATTTGCTTTGGTCTTTTAAGGCGAGATCAGTATGAAAAGTCTGGAATAGATGAATTCCTAAAGATTAAGGCTATTTGAAACTGCATTACTGTTTTACCTACAGTATTTATTATGACATATTCACATTGCCCTGGTTTGGGTCTTCAAGCAATGTGAATGAAATTTCAGCTGAACTTTCTTATGGCCCCCTGCCTCTAACATCAGATTCCCTTAATCCAACCCTCACACCATGTACCAGAATTATCTTCCTAAAGCTTAGATTTGATATTATTCCTTCTCCACTGCCATTCCTTAAATGGCTTCCCATTACCTGTAAGATAAAATCCAAACTTGTTAGCACAACATTCAAGGAAGTTCATGACTTTGCCATGACCTTTTATTTCCAGCCTTACCTCTCATAGATTCCCAGTTTCTACCATACTTCCTAGCCAAACATCAATTCCCTGTTTCTTCTGCATAATCCTGCACACGCCTGCCCAGGACGTGGCCTCATGCCTTCCCTTTCTCTGCTACGTCTTCCTTCTTCCTGCTCTACCTAGGAAACCCCCATCAAGATCAAAGATCTGTCTTCTGCTCTCCTCAAAGCCTTTCTGTGTAGTTTCCTAGCTACCTACACCTTGCTCAAGTGGAGAAAACTTTCTTCCTTTTGATTCTGTCCTTTCTTACAGTACATATAAAGTTCTGTGTTGTTTTAGAGTGATTTGTCAAATCTCTCATCAAAAGTGTAACTTCCTTGAGGAAAAAGATTGTGTTTTCCTTAGTATTTTGATTTGAGAACAGAAAAAAAATTTTTGTATTGAATTTTTTTTGTGTGGATCTTTTATGACTTGAATTTTAAGTTTCAGAACTTTGTCTTGTACACGTAGTAAAATGTAAGAAATGATTGTTTCATTTATTTCACTCTGAAGTGAATCTTTTTTTAATGGAAGATATTTTCTTAATATTAATAATATATTCAGTGTATAAGCCTATCAATTCATCTAAAGTTTAGAGTTCACCTTCTTTTATTGTATCACAGAATCTGTAACATACATTTCCCTACTCTGGTTCAAAGGTCCAAATGGATTTCATTTAGGAAATTTGTATGTATATGCTTTGTCTTTTCTCCTGACCTGGGGAGATTTTATAGGTAGGTATTAGAGAATTAAAATGTCGTTGGAGATTCCTGCCAAAGGGAATAGACTGTGAACATTACTGCCATAAGAAAACATGGCTTGCAATTTGCATGGATCTGGGATACACACTGAGAAAGACCTACTGGATTCTTACCGCTTGACAAATGGGGAAATTTCCTAATATACATTGATGTCTCCAACAGCTGGGGTGGTGCCTGACACTAGTAAGAGAGGCCTCCGTAAAGTCAACTTGAGTATAACTTTTTAAAAATAATGTGTATTATTGGGCAGATAAATCTAGATGAGACAAAAAATCTTATCAGTAAAAGAAACATCAAGTGTCATCTGGTCTAACTTCTCCCCACCTCCCAAAGTGGAGACTTTGTCCATCTTGTAGCATGGGTCACAGGTGGCTGTTTTCAGTTTTGGCTCAACAGTGTCAGTGAAGATGCTCATGCTCTCACTAGGGCAGCTTCTTCTTTTTCAGAAAAGCTGTATTCGTTGAATCTTCCCCGAAGTGGAAGCAGTTGTAAATGTGTCTTTCTGCAAAGCTGAGCATTTTCCAGTAGCTGAATATGCTCCTGGGCTTCTCTGGGGAGCAGGGTCCATGTTGGAGCCGGGGCTGCCTTCCTGGCTGGCTTCCTCACAGGGCGTCAGCTAAAAATGTGCTGATTCTGGAGACAGAAGACAAACGTCTGGTCTTCAGGCTTCCAGTTCTTGGTTATTCTGAATATGTCTTTGCAGGCATCGTTGGGCATTTTTTGGTGGGCACATTTGCCAGCCACTTTAAATTGATGGGCTCAGAGGTAGAAACCTAAGATGTACAGTCATGTCTTCTGCTGGGAAACTTAAGTGTTCAGTAGCTGAGAAGGCTTGAGTGTGATCCAGCCTACAGCCTAAGGGTGGGAGGATGTGATGTTTGCAGCCCCAGGGCTCTTGGTTTTCTCCTGAGACTGAGCATTTGGGCTTCCTTTTGGGCTTTGAAAATTATGAGTATGAAATTGGGAATAATAGAACGTGGGGTGAAGAAGGGTGAAGGAGAGTTTAGCTGATCCTGTGACAGTTTGGAGAGAGCTTAACTGATTTTTCTCTTCTCATCTTGGAGGAAGGTAGAGAGGAAGATCCTGGGGGGACTCCTGACACTTCCACAGGCCTATAAAATGCTCCTTCTCTCCCTTTTTCTCTTTTGCTGCTATGGAGACACAATACTACTTCATTTAAGAAACCAGAAAGGGAATTACAACTGTCTAGAAAGGCTATTTTTAATCTAAATAATTGATAATGATTAAATTTCTCTCTTTTGTGTCAGTAGAAACATTTGTTGAAGTTGTTTTCCATTAATCACAGTGTTATAAGTGATTTGCCACTGAACTCTTTTTATTTTCTTTTTGTGAGCCTCAAACCTAAGCTTTGCATTTGCTTGAAGAAATAGAGAGGTCTTTGCATAATTGAAATAATGTATAGTGAAAAATGATAAAGGTAAAATGGTTAAGAGATAGGCTGAATGCCCCTCCTCCAAGTGGGTGGAGAGCTTGGCCCAGGCAGCCTGGGGGTTGTGCTCAGCTTTGCAAACTGTTCTTCACATGTGACAGAGAAGCGGTGCAAAAAGCCAACCAAATACAGTTCCAGCAGACCTGAGCCTCAACACTTCAGACTTCCCTTTCGTCATGATTGGTTTTAACAGTGACTCAGCCAGCTGAAGCTTCAGTATAAAGAAACCTCTAGCTTGCCACCGGGCTGGAGAACTTGCACCTCTTATCTTTATTTTTGGGCCTACAGCTATAAAATTAATAGCAATCCATTATGAAGGCGTGTGTGAATGTGTTTTTCCCTCTGCTCTAGTAAAATCCAATTTGGGGATGTGCTTATTCTGGTTAGCTGTTTTTCCATCATTTCTTTTTTCCGGATGCCATAGATAAGTGGAAGGGGGCCTCTAGAACTTAGATTGAGTAACCTTGGGGGTCATTTTCCTTTCTGCCATGCCTAACTGTCTCTTTGCTTCTCAGTTGCAGATCTGATCTCTTCTGAACACCTCATCGTGTCTCCATCCCTGGGAATCTGACCCTAGCAACTGGACCACTTTGTTCTTGGAATTTTGGGTGTCCTCTTTTCTCACCTTTCCCTTTTCCCTTTTCCCCTTCCCCCTCCTGAGAACTCCGGAAGACTGTAGAGATTGTCATGGAGTCCAGGGAAACCTTAAGCAGCTCCCGGCAAAGAGGGGGCGAGTCAGACTTCCTGCCGGTCTCCTCAGCCAAGCCCCCAGCTGCTCCTGGCTGTGCAGGAGAACCTTTGCTCTCCACTCCAGGACCTGGGAAGGGGATCCCGGTGGGCGGAGAGCGCATGGAGCCAGAGGAGGAGGATGAACTAGGCTCAGGGCGGGATGTGGATTCCAACTCCAACGCGGACAGTGAGAAATGGGTGGCAGGAGATGGTTTGGAAGAGCAGGAATTTTCTATCAAGGAGGCAAACTTCACAGAGGGAAGTCTGAAGCTAAAGATTCAGACCACAAAGCGGGCTAAGAAACCCCCAAAGAATTTGGAGAACTATATATGTCCACCTGAGATCAAGATCACCATCAAGCAGTCTGGGGACCAGAAGGTGTCCCGTGCTGGAAAAAATAGCAAAGCCACGAAGGAGGAAGAAAGAAGCCACTCCAAAAAGAAGGTAGGAAGCCCTGTCTTATGGTTGTTTTTGTTTGTTTCTCTGTTTTTGCCATTTTATCCTCAACTTCTTAGGGTCTATTTATATATTATACTTGACTCTAGAACAACGTGGGGTTGGGGATTCAGACCCCTGCACAGTTAAATCTGTGTGTAACTTTTGACTTCCCCCAAAACTTAACTACTAATAGCTTACTGTTGACCGGAAGCCTTACTGGTAGTATTATCAGTTGATTAACACTTATTTTATATATTATATGTATTATATACTGTATTCTTTCCAGAATTAAGCTAGAGAAAACGATCTTAAGAAAATCAAAAAGAAGAAAAAATATATTTGCTATTTATTAAGTGGAAGTGCACCATCATAAAGGTCTTCATCCTCATCGTCTTCATGGTGGGTAGGCTGAGGATGAGGAAGAAGAGGAAGGGTTGGTCTTGTTATCTCAGGGGTGGCAGAGGCAGAATAAAATCTTCATATAAGTGGACTCTTGAAGTTCAAGCCTGTGTTGTTCAAGTGTCATCTGTACTTATCTACTCGTTAATTACCAAGCTCCTTGATGGAATATTTAGGGACTCAAGAAGAAACACCTCTGCTATAATCTTGGTATAATGTCTAGTTCTTTATCATATCTTCTGCATATCTGACAAAAAATAGCTAAAGAATTGTAATTTTGCAAAGTTCCTATTTATTGTATAACAGCCAAATGTCTGGGTCAGCTAAGCCATAACAAACTTTTTAGTATTTTTTTCTTTGTTTGCATTAGTTTTCATAGTTAGGAGTGAGATATTAAAAAATTTGAGTTAATCAGAACAGTCAAGAATTGTTAAAATCTCCTTTTGATTTCAGTCATTACTACTGTAAATCTTCCTAAGATGAATTACTCACCTGACTAAGGAAACCCAGTCTTTGTAGTAACTGAGACTCTCACAGAGCTGAAAAATCATCATTGTGAAAGCCAGTGATGAGCATTAGAACTGGAACTGTAGAAAAACAAGAAAGAGGACAAGTGATTGGCCTGAATCTCTGTCCAACACATCACGGACTTTTAAGATTGGACATTGACTCAACTTGGTTAGTTGTCATTTTCCTCCTAAAAGTCAAACATGGATGTGCAAAGTAGCTAGACAGGTGGTTGGTGGTGTCAATTGGTTGGGAATGAATGAGTTCATATTTCATTGAATTTATTTTATATCTTAGGGGGTTACAGTGACTTACAGTGACCTCCCTTCCTGTGTGTGGCAATCAGCTGTGATAGCAGAGGACTGCCTTAGTATAGTAAGTTTTTGTCTTCGAAAATCTTTGGGACTTGGGGATGGCTCTGGAAGAAGCCCTTTTGTTGACAGAGTTTTGGGGTTCTAGGTTGTAGGTGTTAATCATAATCTTTGTCACTCTCTCCCTGACATTTGATCATTTATTTGGGCTCTAGATATGTGGATCAGCTAAAAATGGCACAAATGAATGAACTTCTCTTCTTTATAGCCAGAAGATATTCCATAGCATTTCTGTTACCATTAGGTTTTTTTTTTTTTTTTTAGCTTTGGGGCAGTTATTTTCAATAAAACCACTAGGAATCATATTATTTCTTTAGCACAGGGCTTGTGTCCATCCTTATACCGGGTGTTGTGGCTGATTTTGTTGCATTTAAAATCCAAAGAACGGGCTAGAAGAGACTTTCTAGGGTGACTGACTCCTCACAGTTTGCCCAAAAAATCTGTCCTGGTTTCAAGACTGAAAAATCTGCATCCAGGAATTGCCCCAGTTCCTAGCAAACTGGGACGATTGGTCACCTTAGTTTAACATTTTGGAAGACAAAGGAAATTGGTTTGTTTTGCCAGAACATAGAGGTCGTGCTCTCTCCTCCCCCATTACAACTTTGCAGTGATTTCTGGATACTCTGTCGTGAAACCAAAGGTTTAATCTCCACACATACAGAAACTTCTGAGATTCATGCAAGAAAATGCAACAGTTCAAATCAGGCTCTGAAAGTGAGGCTTTGCATTGGAGTTGGGTCTCTTAAGATATGAAAATGAGTATCTTTGTTTCTGGCCATTGAGTTGGCCAGTTCTTTGTGTGTTGTTGTATTTTTGTGTGGGTGGGTTGTCTTGAGTAATGGTTACCCTTTGTCTCCATCACCTTCACTGCCAGGATTTAAGCAGCAACCCACAGTTTTGGGAGTACAAACCCAAATTCGCTGCCCTAAAAAGAGAATACATTGTCCTGATTAGGTACCACTTTTCCTAAAGCCACTGATTGTTCCCAAATATAGCTTTCTCCCCATTGGAACACACCAGAATAATGTTTTGGAATCTGTACCATCGGGATGATTTCAAAGCTGAAGTGTGCAGTAGACTTTGGTGCTCATATCTGAAGTTTTCAGGCTGGTCATTTTCACCCAAGAAGCTGGATGCTCTTTGTGGACTTTATGGGAAAGAAATAAAATTGCTTATTTGAATATGTGATTTGCCAAGTAAGCATTTTTATGCCTCAGCAATTGGAGGGGACAGAGAGGAAGAAGAAGGGCTGAAATTCAATGCACAGTGCTCTTTATGATGACACTGTGATGGGAATACCCTTGAAAACTTTTTAATTGTTAGAAGCTTGCTTCATATGGTACTTCTCCACCCTTCTTACATTTATTTATGCCTAGCACTGTTACTTTCCAGAAATGAATTAATAAAGCTATCATCACTGAGTCTCAATTACTTGATAGATGACAGGAACATCCTCTGATCTCTATGGGATGAGAATGTTAACTTTATTACCCTTAATTCCTGCTGTTTTGCAACCAGAGAGTAAGCAAAGGCTAAAGCTGAGGGTGAGATGTAGAAACCTTGCCTACTATGTGTGTGGAAAAGTTTAGTGGCATAAACTTGCAGAATTTACTTATTTGTATGAATGAGAAATATGTGATCAGTAATTTGGCTCAGAATGGATGAGGATGAGATTTCGTAAGCAACACACCAGCATCTAATCCTGAAATCACCTTCTGGATCTATTTTTATAAGTTGTACCACTCTTTGAAGAAGTGGACATGGAGTGGCCTCTGGGAAGCAGGTCCTACACTAGGAGCTAGAAAGGAAGCCCTGTTAAGCTGATCTTTGAGCTGCTAGTGATTCCTACTAGGGAGTCATCTGAATATATGTGCTGACTTTGAGCTGCTAGTGATTCCTACTAGGGAGTCATCTGAATATATGTGCTGACTTTGAGCTGGGGTTGGCACACTGTAGCCTGTGGGCCAAATCCAGCCTCCTGCCTGTTTTTGTATTGCCCTTGAGCAAATAATGTTTTTTACATTTTTAAAAGGTTGGAAGAACATCAAAAGAATAATAATATTTTGTAATATGTGAGGCATATGAAATTTAAATTTCAGTGTTTATAAATAAAGTTTTATTGGAACACAGCCAAGTTCATTTGTTTATGTTTTGTCTCTGACTGCTTTTTCTTATAGTGGCAGAGTTGAGTTGTTGTGACAGAGGTACTATGACCTTCAAAGATTCAACTATTTACTCTCTGATCCTTACAAAAAATGTGCATTGATCCTTAACTTAGGGTAAGGACATAGAGTTTCAGGATAATAAAGGTTTTGTTTTATTTTGTTTTGCTTTAATAATTCAGCCTCCAAGTTTGGAGGCTGGGGGGAATTAGGTGTTATATTATGTGCTGCTTTTTGTTGTTGTTATTTAAGTGAACCAGTTAATTTTGCTGAAGTCATTGCTTGACAGCTCCAGGCAAAGACAGCTTATATGGGATCCCAAATGATTTTCGTTTTCATTGGTATTTGAAAAAGAAAGCTCTGTGTGATAAGGGTAGCATGACTTACATATCATAGGCTAGTTCTCTGTGATGTTAACTCTAGTTATACATGGTCCACTGCTTTGGGATGAAGGCATATATGTGTAGCATCGTCAACAGCCTTGTTCCAAATTTTAAACCTAGGGCTAACTCTCCAAACTGGAGAAGGATTATAGATGGTCAGGGAACATCACCACTTAAGTGGTAAGTTGTGAGGAGGAGCCCATGAAAGTACTACCTCCCTGGCTCAAGGATGCACGGACTCTTCTAACCAGGATAGAAGTCTCTTTTCTCTTTCATATAAAACTAGGATAGGAATTGAGATGCTATTTGGGAGAGGGCCTATGATGGATTTACATGCTTTACATGAGGTGTGAAAGCAGCATTTGGTAGGAAGTAGAGGCTGAAGGGAGAGCTCAGAACCTACTTCGGGGCCTCCGAACTCTCCTTTGGACAGGTCTAATTTTGCAGATGGACCCCACACATGTAACTTGTTCTTTATCATGGGACCAACATGGTTGCAACTTAAACTTACTCAGGTAAGTGACTTAATAACTTACGCTTCCTCAGGTTTGCTTCTAGGTGATTAGATTAAAACAACAGAGACCATGAAGATGAGTCTCTGGAAGAATGTTCCAGTAGTGCTGGGCACAGTGGCTCCTGCCTGTAATCTCAGCACTTTGGGAGGCTGAGGTGGGTGGATCACTTGAGATCAGGAGTTCGAGATCAGCCTGCCCAACGTAGCAAAACCCCATCTCTACTAAAAACACAAAAATTAGCCAGGCATGCTGGTGAATGCCTATAATCCCAGCATCTTGGGAGGCTGAGGCAGGAGAATCGCTTGAACCCAAGAGGTGGAGGTTGCAGTGAGCCGAGATGGTGCCACTGCCCTCCAGCCTTTTTGGGTGACAGAATGAGACTCAATCTCAAAAAAAAAAAAAAAAAAAAAAAAAAAGAATTCCAGTAGTGACAGGGTTTTGAAGAGTTTCCAAGCTGGGCAAGGCTTAGCAGCTCTTCTCTTTCGTGAGGATGTTGGGAGTCAGGGACACCTGTCTAGATTCAACAGCAAGATAAGGGCATGGGAGTTCCAAATGGATGCCATACAGTGACTCAGGGTAGGAGATGTGGTGTGATAGTCTGACACCAAGCAGCTTTGTGAATCTGGATCTGCAGTATGAATTTGCTGAAGCCCTAGTTTCCTCACCTGCCAAATACAGGTGATGATTTCTACATGATATAACTCAGAGGAAGATTTTAGAAGAAAATGGATAATTTACAGAGCAAACATCATCATAATAACTCTGATTTCTTGAGCTACATGGCAGACCCTCTGCTAGCTGTTTTACATTACTCACCTTATCTGTTAGTCCTCATAACAATGCTGCCAGGCAGATCTTATTTATTTACAGGAACTTGAGGCTCAGATTGCTTCAAAGGAGGAGGAGCTGGAAGGGGCGAGGTTTTCCTATGAAGCCAATTCTATTAGACTCCAAGCAAATGTGTATTCCAGTCCCTTAGTTTCCACACCCTATAAAAGTAAAGGATTTCTGAAAGGTGAGGATCACTAGAGTGTTTTTTCCATACTTTCTCATATAGCTGGGGTGGCACAAGCATAATCTGGCACATTTTCCCTAATCTAAGTTTTCCATGGTTTTGAGAGAGTGTTCAAAGCTCACTAGTTAAAGCCCTATTTTTTTATTCATTGTACTTACAAATTTTATTTGCTTTTGACAAAAATACAACTTCTATTTCATTTCTTTGGATTTAATTTTTCCTCCTCTCCAGTTCTATTGGGAGATCTTATTTCCTCCTGTTGCAAGGACTTCAACCTTATACCCATCAGGTGCCTGCCATGGTCCTAGAAGCACATTCAGGATTTGTCTTGGTCTAGACCGTCATCATATGCCTAGGGAAAGACTCTTGTATTCCGTCCTGAGCATTCACAATCTGCTTTTGAGAAGCCAAATAAATCATGCACTTATTTCCTCCTTACACAAAGAGCAAACACACAAAGTATGGATAGGAAAAAAATTTCTTAGGTGTTGTTGATGGGAAGAGAGGTTGGCATTAGATTGCAGAGAGCAATGAATGTCAAATAAACGAGTTTGGATTTAATTCTGTAAGTAGCAGGGGTGCTCACAGGGCTTTGAATCAGGGAGAAGGAACGGTTGCAGGGGTGCTGGGGAACTTGCTGAGAGTGACTCTGTGTAGAGGAGCTTAAAATGGGAGACATGAAAGGGGAGCCTTTTGGTAACACAGTTTTCAGCAAGGAGAGATTGGTCTAGGGTTCTTCCCTTTTCCTGGCATGTCCTGAGAAGCACATTTCTCTCTTGAACTTTAATGGTTGTAGCAATTTTGTTTACACGTGGGTGAGGAGGGGTCTATGAGAGGAGGTGTTTGGCAGAGGGTGAGGGGTGGCTTGCTTTGCCAAGGGTGCAGGTTGCCTAACCTCTGGCTGCTGCACCCATGGTTTTCTTCTCCTCCACACAAGTGGGTGGCTCAGAGAGCCTTCTACCCTCCTGGTGGTTCAAGTGTCCTTCCCTTGCCATCCTATTTTGTCAGCACTTTCCCTGGTCACTCCCAAGTGTACTGCTTTACAGAAGACTTGGCCTCTCTTCTTCTGGGGGTGGGAATGTGGTGTTTCAAACTCCTGGGAGTATGAGCTTCTTCCTCCACAACACCCTCATCCTGACTTGGAGATGAGGTCTCCATAGCATTTCTACACAAGAGGTTGAATTTCCCCTCTTGTTTCATTTTAGTTTTTGTCTCCTGAGATTTAAAAACATTTTTAAGTACCACATTTCTATGTATTCATTAGAATGCCTGGAAATTTTGTTTCCTGATAGATTTCTCTCTGATTATGTTGTAGCTAAAGCAGCAGGGAAGGTGGGGAACGACCTTTTCTGCAGGGCAGCAGGGAGCATTGGACATGTCAGCTGAAAGTGTGAGGGAAAGAACCTTGGCCTTGGAGATGGGGAGCCCTGGGCACCGGCTCTGCCTCTGTGACTCACAATCACATTCGGCCAGCATACTTTACCTCCCTGTTTCTCAGCTTCTACATGTTCAAAAAAAAAAAAAGAGAAAAGAAAAGAAAAGAAAAAGATGAAGAAGAAAAACAAAGCAGCATTTTCCCTCTGAGGTCTTGTTTCTGTTCTATAATCTAGAAACTTTAAGGGCCATTCTGTTTCATCAGCAGGGCAAGTGTTTCTCTTTAAGAACGCTCATTACTATAAACAGATTTTTGACCTCTGTTTGGACCCACTGTTCCGTCATCAAATTGTTTCCTTTTAGCACGAAATGTCAAAAGATCTAAAATCATGGGAGCAAGGGTCAGAGCTGAGCTTAAAATGTGGTGATTTACCAAACTCGTGTTCCGTAAATATATTTTGGGAATATTTGGTTATCCCTCAACCCCGTCTTCTATTTTTCTCTTTTTTTCTTCCTGTGTTTGGGATTCTCTGGGGGTTTAAAACATGTAGCTTGGCTGTTTCCTCCTGGTTTGGTGTTCTCTTGTTTGTTTTTTTCTCTTTGGACCCCCCCAAGGAAGGTTTTTTGGTGAATTCTATGCCATTGAAAATGCATCTGGCAGAGTAACCAGCAAAAACCGTGTTCTGTTCAGACAGAAAGTCATTTATTCTCTGAAGCATGGCTGGTGTGCTCTGTATGTGAAATTCTAGATGAGGAATACAGGGTCTATTAGAAAGAGCCTCCACTCTGGAAGTGGATTAGAACTCAGATACCCTGATTCCAGGAACATGGTCTCTCTGCCTCTGGACAGAGACAACCTGCATAATCTTAGGCAAGACTTAACCTCTTGAAACGTTTCCTGACAGTTGGAAAATCAGGGATAACAGCAGCCCCTCCTTGTTGATGTCACTGTGGTGAGGTTGAAATTGTCTGTTGGGCACTTAGGACAGCCCTTTGCTTAGTATGTCCTGCTCTCATTGCTGCTTGGCATCTCTCCCTGCTGACCATCCATAGGAGCTTCCTTAGTTGAGGCACAGAGTGGGCACACAGTGATCTGCAGTGGTGCTGGGCACTTGGGAGGCCTGGGCTGTGTTGAATTATGTTAGCTGGGGGGCAGCACCAGTGCCTGATGTCTGATGCCTGGAGAAACTTCTATTAGTTGAGCATATCACTAATGATTTTTTTTTTTTTTTTTTGGTGTTGGTGGTAGGAATTGCTATACGGATTTATTTAGAGATAGTTCAAAGGTCTTTTATCTCTGTGGTCATTTATCTGCCAAACCAGGATTACTGCTGAGCACAAAGGATGACTCAAAATGAAAGTTTCAAAGCAGTGTCAAAGGAACCATCAAGTGGGGTTCAGCTGGCGGCTGCTACTCTTCCAGCATTTGCAAAGTCGGCCCCTCTTCCTCATCGTTGCAATTTTACATCCTCAAAAAGTCCTCTCATTGCTACATTGCTAGTTGACCCGCAGTTATATTTCCTTTTTTTCTTTTTAATAAAAGGCAAGAGAAACAATCCGTTTTTGCCTTTTCCTACCACATCTTTGACTTTTCTGATTCCTGCAAGTTTAAGTTAAAAACATCCTACCTTCAAGCTACAAAAATGCAGCACATCCCAGGACATCCCTCACCTGCTTTGCTTGTTTATTAGACACAAGTGGCTTTGTTCAGAAAGTTACTGGGAACCGCTAAGGATAGTCAAGGTGGAGAACACAGGGTGGGGTCTCAGAGTCTGAGTCCTTGGTTCAGGTTCCTGACAACATTAAATATAGAAAATACACAGCACAAGGCCTTGAAGCCATGCATTTTAGGAGTTTTTTTTTTTTTTTTTTGAGATGGAGTCTCATTCTGTCACCCAGGCTGGAGTTCAATGGCAGGTTTTCGGCTCACTACAACTTCCGCCTTCCAGGTTGAAGCAATTCTCCTGCCTCAGCCTCCCAAGTAGCTGGGACTACAGGCCCATGCCACCACACGCGGCTAACTTTTGTATTTTTAGTAGAGACGAGGTTTCACTATGTTGGCCAGGCTGGTCTCGAACTCCTGACCTCGTGATCTGCCCACCTCAGCCTCCCAAAGTACTGGGATTACAGGAGTGAATGACCGCACCCAGCCAGGAAGTTTCTAATATCTGCAATAAACTAAAAATTTGTGTTATACTTTGCACACAGCCGAACTGTTTTGGGGAAAGTGTTTCAACGGCATGGTCCTCAGAGTGACTTGACTTGGAAGGTTGGCACTAAGGCTCTGATCACTCCCCTATGGAGCCATCAGTGGCCAGAGGAAGAGGCTGCCAGAGAGGAGGGCAGGAGTTAAGTAGACCCAGGTCCTCAAGAGGCATACAGACAGACACAACATGCAAACACCTTCACTGATTTTTAGCCACGCCACGTCGTATGAAGTCTGCCTGAGGCTGAATTATATATTAACTGGTGGATCAGCGAGCCCCCGCTGCTGGGGGAGTGCAAGCTGAGGCCGCCATCTGAGTGCGTTGAACAGGAACACCCAGAGCCCTATATTGCAAGAGGTTTGAACTATGCAACTTTTTTCTCTTTTCTTTTCTTTCCCACCCTCCCTCCATCCCTCACCCATTCCTCCCTCCCTCCCTCCCCCATTCCTCCCTCCCTCCCCCATTCCTCCCTCCCTCCCTCCCCTACTCCTCCCGCCTCCCTCCCTCTCTCCCTCCCTCCTGATTGTTTCTGCTGCTTGGCTCTGGCTGTGGGTAAACTCCAGCACTGCAGCTTCATCTGGGAGACCCACAGCTAGTTTGCTTCCTTCCTTCCTTCCTTCCTTCTTTTCCTTCCTCTCTCCCTTCCTCCCTCCCTCCCTTTCTCCCTTCCTTCCTCCCTTCCTTCCTTTCTTCCTCTCCTTCCTTCCTTCCTTTCTCCCTCCCTCCCTCCTTCCCTCTCTCCCTTTCTTTCTTTCTTTCTTTGTTGCTTTTTTTCTTTCTTTTTTTAAAACAGGGTCTTGCTCTGTTGCCCAGGCTGGAGTGCAGTTGTACAACCATAGCTTACTGCAGCCTCAAACTCCTGGGCTCAAGTGATCCTCTCAGCTCAGCCTACTGAGTAGCTAGTACTGCAGGTATGCACCACCACATCTAGCTGATTTATCTTTAAATTTTTTTTTTTTTCTGGTAGAGATAGGTCTTGCTATGTTGCCCAGGCTGGTCCTGAACTGGCCTCAAGCAATCCTCCCGCTTCGGCCTCCCGAAGTGCTGGGATTACAGGCCACCAGCCTGGGCTGACTACACAACCTCTAGGGCACTTCACCATTTTCCATAATACCCCAGTGGATCTTGCCCTATGAAGGCAAGGGCCTCCCTGTATATCTTGAGTCTGCATTTCTCTCTGAATTCCCAGGTTGTTGTATTTTTCTCCCTGCCTGCCCCTTCTTCCCTGGGCCAACTTCCCTCACCTCCCCACCAGCCTGTGACCTCACATGGGAAACAATGGAGACCTTTATTTACTCTCAGAAGTCTGAGCAGTTCCCACCTTAGTACCTGGCCTGTGAGGCCATTTGATAATCATCATTAGTATCAAATGCAGGTTGCTTTGGTGTGTTTTCTAGACCTTGTTTATTGTGGTTCCCTCCCTCCCCCACCAGATGGTCGTCTTTGCCTCCCACAAGTTTCTAGCCAGTTTCACAGTGGGGGATAGGAGGTTGGGGGGTGGGTAGGAAATTCTTAAAAGGAGATAGAGAGCAGCTCTGTCCCTCCAGGTGGGCCACCCACCATGTCTTGCCAATAAGAAGCAATCATTTGCAAATATAAACTTGCCCAGGAGTGTGGACAGCCTTTTATGCCAGGCCAGTTAGTTCATTTGTTTAGTGTTGTTCATGAGAACTCAGCTCAGGAATTTCAGCATTTTTTACAACACACAGTACCCCTGCAGAACCAACTTAAAGCAGTAGCTCCTCATGGTGGATCATGGGTTTTGTAGTATACAGTGGGACTCTCCATGATCTCTCCATTCTTATCCTTTGGGGGCAGCATTATGTAGAAACTAACTTATTTGGGTGTGTGATTCTTCCTGTGTCATCAGGTTCCTGAACTAACCCAGTCTTCCTGCTTGATTCCTACCATTTAGATAAATGGCAGGGCAGTGTTTCTGATTGGGCTTGCGTGCTATTGGATCATGAAGGAAGCCAAGATTGGGAGATCCAGAAAGGGTCCTCGAATGAGAAGTTGAATTCATTGAGGACACAGGTGAGAATCAGGCATCTGGTCATTAGGCAGGAGAAGGCTGACAACAGAAGCTCTGTGTCAAAAGAAAGTCATAGGTCCACAACTGAGTCACACTTCCAAAATCGTGGATATTGCTAGAAATTAGAAGAGCCTCTGAGCATTTCTCTTTCAGCATCCCTCTTTTTTTTTTTTTTTTTTTGATACAGAGTCTTGCTCTGTCGCCCAGACTGAAGTGCAGTGGTGTGATCTCTGCTTACTGCAAGCTCCGCCTACCGGGTTCAGGCCATTCTCCTGCCTCAGCCTCCCAAGCAGCTGGGACTACAGGCGCCTGCCACTGCACCCGGCTAATTTTTTGAATTTTTAGTAGAGACGGGGTTTCACCATGTCAGCCGGATGGTCTCGATCTTCTGACCTCGTGGTCCTCCCACCTCGGCCTCCCAAAGTGCTGGGATTACAGGTGTGAGCCACCACGCCCGGCCTCAGCATCCCCTTAATGGAACAAAACACCCCTTTCCAACTCCCTAAGGCATAGTTATTTGACTGCTGCTCAAAGACCTTCAGGGAGGGGACGTGCCACCTTTCGCGGCAGCCCTTGTTTCAGAAAGCTCTTTCTTATATTGCACTAGGCATCCCTTTTATAGCCCAGATATTTCCAGTTCCTGAAAGTGTTCCTTGTATTCCATGGTTTCCTGGTGCCAAACCACCCTGGTTCCTGTGCTGGGAATACTAGTTTTTCAGTGTCTCTTCTAAAAGGTGTAAGTGGGAGAGCTCACAGAATAGAGTACAATACTGGGAGGTGACCTGGCCCTGCATTATGCCAGGGTATTGTAACCTCCTCTGTTCTAGACACAGTATCTCTATTAACATGACCCCAAGCTGTACCAGCTTTCTAGAAGCTATGTCATTGTTCATATACACTGAACTCAAGGTCAAGGAAACCTGCCAAACTAATATTGTCTTATGCTACTTTTGCTGTACAAATTATCACATCCGATAGTCAGTCGATTCTCTAGGCTAAAATTCAGGTGTTTGCATTATTATCATCTCTTTGTGCACAGTTCTGGGCAGAGACGTGAATCGAATGTTATACAGATGGTCTGGTTTGGGTCTAATGACTACATAGAAGGCACAGAAACAAGGCACTTTGAAATGTAGTTGCCCAACTCAGTCAGAAATCCTTTTCTATGTATTCTGTAGAGATACATCTCTAGATGGCTATCTGCCTTCTCCGAACCTGTTTTCTCATTTATATAATGACCTCCTTTATCTAAATGAAAGGGCTGTTAAGTGTGTGTTGTTAAAGGTAAAGTCTATTATTCTCAATTATGGTGTAAGCTCCCTGAGGACAGGAATTGTATCTTTTAATGTAATATTCACTTATTTTTATTTTTCCAGCCTAGATGTTAAACAAGTTCTTCTTAGGTCTTCTTTTTTTTTTGAGAAGGAGTCTTGCTCTGTCACCCAGGCTGGTGTGCAGTGGCACGATTTCTGCTCACTGTAACCTCCACCTCCCAGGTTCAAGTGATTCTCCTGCCTCAGCCTCCTGAGTAGCTGGGACTACAGGTGCATGCCACAACACCGGGCTAATTTATTTTGTATTTTTAGTAGAGATGGGGTTTTGCCACGTTGGCCAGGCTGGTCTCAAGCTCCTGACCTCAGATGATCCACCCGCCTTGGCCTCCCAAAGTTCTGGGATTACAGGCGTGAGCCACCGCGCCTGGCCTTAGCTCTTCTGTTCTATTAATATCAAAACAGCTCCTGCTTAGTCAGCTCTGTGTATTTTGCATTGGTAGTTAGAAACATCTGAAATCTTGTGTCTCTCGGGGTGTGTGTATGTGTGTGTGTGCGCATGCACGTGTGAGCGCTCTCCTATCCAGATATACTGTAACAGAGCTGAAGCATCTTAATTCTAGAAGTACCTACAGAGTTTAATGGAGTTTTCAGCCTAAGTGCTGTGTAGGGTATAGAAAGATGTTGCTAAGAAGTATTGATCTCAGGACATTTAGGGAAAAACCCAGGGCACTGTATTTAATAAGTAACTGTCAAAATATGTGATCCAGATGATAGTGCATGGTGTGGACAATCACATCTGCCCAGCACCTTGATAAAGTGTACTCACATCTGCCCAGCTGTTCCTTCTTTTGGGTTTGCTCTTCGTATAGTTAAGCAAAGTTGTTGTTATTTCTCCCTGTTTTATAAACTGGGGAAAGGACTCTGAGGGTTTAAATGGCTTGCCTGAGCTTACAGCTAATTACTGAGGTTGGTGGGGTGGGGGGTGTTTGGGACTCAAACCCTCAGGTCTCCTGGTTTCCAGCAGTAGGAAGCTATCTTCGAAACATTCCACCCTGCCTTGCCCTGCTGGGGCATCTTTAAGAAGAGAATAGTTGAGTCTCTTGAAACTCACCTGGTTGTTTCTGCTGCTTGGCCCCGGCTGTGGGTAAACTCCAGCACTGCAGCTTCATCCTGGAGACCCACAGCGCCTTTCTTGACTGCCCACAGCCGTATCCCTGCTAGAAAACACTGGGCAGGTCACAGCGGCAGTGAGGCGTGGTACGAAGTGATGGGCTGGCAGCAGCACAGGGCTGTGGGATAATAGGCTCGCTGTGACTTAATCCAGAAGTTATTTACAGGGTATTCTAAAGTGTCCTGGTTTGGACTGAGAATGTGGGATTCAGCTGAGGCCCTTGCAAAATAAGATTCCATGAGCGCTGACTAGCCTGAGGCCTGAGGGGAACAGTTTCCCCAGTCAAGAGTTCTGGGTCCAAGTCCCTGTTCTGCCTTTAACAAGTCCATCTGTGTTTGCTCATATTTAATAAGGGAGTCATAATGTCACTCTTCTTTCCACATTATTCTGAAGATAATCTGAGCCAATGGCTATAAAACAGTTCTGAAATGTTAACAGTGCAATGGAAATAGAAAGTGTTCTTTTTTAAAACTACTGTATAGTAGATTTCCAACAAACTATCGTTGCTAATTAAACTTTTCCATCACTTTCTTCAATATCCTTTTATTCCCTGGCCTCTCTCCTCCTCTGCTCTTAATAAAGCCCCCAGACGTGGCTGTGATGGACAGCAGCTGCAGGTTGGAAGTGGGCGCGTCCAGATACCCACCACATGGTGTAATTGCCCTTTGTGAAATTCTGGGGTGAGAGGTCAGCCCTCTTTGCCCATCTTTGTCACTTCTCAGTCATCTGTATCCTGGTGGCAGTTGTGTTATCCCAGCATCCTTCCCCTACCCCCACCTTCCCTCCCTTCTCCTGGAGCCCAGGAAAAAACCATCTGCTGAGTTGGCTTTCAGAAGATTTTTTTTTAAATACCAATTTCCCTTTGTTCCGAGGCAACCTCCAATCAGGGCTGGTGTCTGCTGGGTTTGGCGAAAGGCTGGTATTGTGTTTCATGCTCCCGGAGGAAAGGTTGTCCACTTGCTTTTCTTTTTGATTCGATTCCCTGCCATTCTGCAGGAGAGTCAGTGGTTGCAGCTGCTGCTGTCAGCTGTAAGTGGGGGATCCCCTTGTTTAAGAACCTATACGTTAATCCCTTGGCAGGAGGAGAAAAACAAAACAAAACAAAAAAAAACAGGGAAAAAATTAAATCCACCGCTGACAGAAGTTTTTCTTTCTGTGTCCAACCTGCCCCATAAGTCACACCCAGATCCTACTGCTTGCTAAAGGTGAGGCCTTGCTGTCCTTGGAGGTTTTCTTGAAGGTTCTTTGGTGTCCAAGCTCTTTATGTTTTCTTATTTCTGAAAAATGGGAACTGTGTATCAGAAGCATAGGTGAGTCATTCTTTTTGTTTGTTTGTTTGTTTTTGAGACTTAGTCTCACTCTGTTGCCAGGCTGGAGTGCAGTGGTGCGATCTCGGCTCTCTGCAACCTCCAACTCCCAGGTTCAAGTGATCCTCTCACCTCAGCCTCCCAAATAGCTGGGATTACAGGCATTTGCCACCATGCCCGGCTCATTTTTGTATTTTTAGTAGAGAAGGTGTTTCCCCATCTTGGCCAGGCTAGTCTTGAACTCCTGACCTCAAGTGATCCACCCACCTTGGCCTCCGAAAGTGCTGGGATTATGGCATTAGCCACCGCCCTTATCCAGGTGAGTCATTCTTTTGTGGAACCCCTGAATCACAGAGAAAGCCAATTGGCTGTGCAGGTTGCTTTCCTGGACATAACAACAGCTGCCGTTTTGCTACTTAGAGGAGCTGAGAACTTTGCCAAGCACTTGACACACATTGCTACCGAATCTTCCCCACAACCGCAATGTGATGTTACTATCCCCATTTTACAGATGACTCAAATGTGGCATAGAGAGCTCCAGGAACTTGCCCTGGGTCTCAGAGGCAGCCAGGAGGTTGTGATACCAGTGCCACACCCTCTGAGCTCCGAGGCAGCCACCGTGGCTCCTCATGCGGTGCTCAGGCAGCTGAACCCAAGGCTGGAATCAGAGTTTCTCACCTCTGACTCTGCCTTCTGGAAAACCAGCAGAGAGGTGTTTTTCCGGTCCTTCCATTAATCTCTTTGTAAAATGAGACCACAATAGCTAGATGCCAGGGGAACGAGAGAGACAGTTGGGTCGAATCTTGAGAAAGCTGTATAAGATCTGCTCCCAAACTTCACGCTTTTGTCCTCTTTTTCTGTCATGTTCCACAAAATTGATGAAACTTGTCTCAACAGATTTAGGATGCTCAAGCACATTCTCTCAGATTGTCTTCTGACTTTGCAGACACAGGGCTCTGCTGGCCTCTGGCTCTGCAGGGTCTGCCCTCACTGCACATACTCCCATGTCTACTTTGGGGCCATTGCAAGGGATTGGCCCTTTACCAACAAAAGGGTATATTTTGATCCTTTATGGTGATGAGAGAAAGGGTCAGGGAATGAACATATGATGAATGCACTAAATTGGTAAAAATACATGAAATCCAAAAAGCTGTTCTTAAACACACCATTTCTTCCCTCCTCTCACTGGTGGACTAAGCCTGTGACCCAGAGCACTGAAGGACCTGAGGATTCCCTTAGAATAGAATATAAAATAAAACAAAGATAAGAGAAAGAAAAGACAGAGATAGAAGGTCAGAGAGGTTGAAGTTTTCTCTGTTTCTTCCTCCTAAGGACATAGAATTTTTCTAGATGACTTAAAATGCATATATGCATCTGTGTGTGTGTGTGTGTGTGCTTGTGTGTGCATTTTAACTTCTTAAAATATGTCATAGGTTCATAATAGTGTGGATTATAAGAAATGTAGCAACTTTACTGAGTAATGAACTCAACTTTACTCCTGAAACTAATAGAGTTTTTGCTCAGCACTTTACCATGTGGAATGATCTGGTTTTTAGTAAATGCTGTCTCCTGTTCATTTTTGAATATAATCCAGATATGAAAACAAGTCTTGCCTGAAGCAATGAGGGAGAAATAGCAGATAGGATCTAGAAACACTGGACTAGGTGAGGGAGGTTTAAAGTGATGGATGCCACAGATTGGGTAGCAGCAGGTGCAGGGCAGACCCTGGACCTGGAGTCAAGAATGGCCCTCATGCTCAGCCCTGCCGGCTGATTCATGCTGCACCTTGGGTTAGCCAGGGTCCCTCTTCAGAGCCCAGGGTCACCAAAAGCTGCAGATCCCAGAGCTGTGAGAGCAGGAGGAGCGGGAGAAGTGTCAAAAACAAAATTTGATTTCAGAACAGTGGGCTTTACTGAGTCTGAGAAAGATGTCCTAGTAGCAAAGAGAGAGAGAGAGAGAGAGAGAGAGCTAAGCTGAATGGAACCAGGATGGCCCTGCTGATGCTGCTTATCCACTTAAACTGCTCTCTTCCTTAGCATAACTGAGTCATTCATTCATTTATTCACTCATTCAACCAAATATATTTTCTTCAGTAACTCTTTATTGCATGCCAGGCAGTACTATGGAGATGTAAGTGGGTATTGTCCCTCAGATGTTGCGAGTGGGGTACCGTTGTCTATTTGACTCATAAGCTGCAGACAGAAAGCTGTCTGTAGTTCTGGCTCTGGGGCTTTTCACAAATGTTTGTTGCTTCACCCAAGGTATTGGCAGCTTCCCACTGGTATCAGAGCTGCTGCAGATACTCTATAAGCAGAAAGCGCCTCGTAATATCTCAACTAGGACAGAGGATGTCAGAGCTTCTCAAAAAATAACTTGTAATTGACCGATTAATTTGACTGAGTAATAGGGACAGTCTGTGCCTAATTGGAAGGAAAGTCAAGAAACACCTTCAAGCAGAACAAGGTGAGATGTTAGTTGAAGGCTTCCATTCTGGTGTCTATGTGAAGACACATGGGGTTTTATGGTACTGATATATTTAATCTATGGGATGTCCTTGAAAGTCCCAGCCTAGGAAGAGGAAGGTAGAATAGTAAGCTTGACAAGAAACCTGAAAAATCATGCGTCACACATTTTGGAAGACGGAACAGAATCCAAAAAAATGTAGCAGAGGAAATAGAAGCAGAAATCTGATAAATTAGGGGAAGGTCAAAACACCTGAAAGGCCCAGTGTATTCGGGCAAATCAGGTTCAGAAGTGGAGGCCACGCGAGAGCTGACCACTTCATGGAGGAAGGTAAAAACTGCATCCGAGAGAGAATGTGTGCAAGGGGTGGAGGGCAGGGGAGTGGTAGGTGCGTATGGGCGGAACCAGTATTTCAAGGTCTGAAGGGAAGGACTGCCTTTGAAAGTCTCCATTAGTTCAGATGACCTTTTCCGAGAAGGAATGGAGAGTACCCTGGAGGAGCCTGGTCTGTGATTCTGGGACCTTTTCAAAAATGCTTGTTGCTCCTCCACCCAAGGTACTGACAGCTTCCCACTGGTGTCAGAACTGCTGCAGATACCCTATAAGCAGAGAGGGGCTGCTCCAGTCTGGCCAGCTGTGCCCCACTCCACCTCCAGGGAAGAGCAGGTGCTGAACTTCTGGATACCTGCCTTTCCTTCTGGCTTCATTTCTAAATGACAGCTGACCTTTGCTCCCTATTTTAGACTTGCAGCAGATTCCTCTCTGGCTGGGCCCTGATTGCAGGAGCAGCAGTGGCCACTTCTGCTCATCTTATTTAACACTGGGAGATAATTGTTGGTCCTTGGAGCTTGTCATCCTCAGAAGACAGTCCAGCTGTGGGGGTCAGAGGTCAAAGCACACAGCCTGCTGGCAGTGGAGGCAAAGATCTGGATGGGAGGACAAACATGTGAGAAGATGTCAAATCTGGAGAGCATCCGGGGACTCCTCAGGCATTTGTGTCATTCTGTCCTCATGATTCTCTGAGGACCTCAGCTGAAGAGGGTGGCGCGCATTGGTTTGCATGTTAGAGAGAGTGCACTGTTGTGTGCTCATACACATATGTGTGAGCATGTATAGCCTCTGGGATGATAGATATTGCATACAATCTGATAGAGCCCTGGCTTAAGAAGCAAGAATTTTAGTCTCTCTCCCTAACCACCTGTGTTTCCTCACCTGCCTCTTGTTCTCAGAGGTCACCTCTTGAAATGAAGGCCATGAAGCAGAAGACACTGAAGTCCTTTCCAACTCTGATATTCCAGGACATCACCATAGAAATACCTATTCCTATAACTAACTAAGTATTCACATGAACATGATTATGTACATGTAAACAAATTTTATCGAATCAACAGTATAGTTTTCTCAATAGCCGCTGCTGTAGGTATCCAACATATATATTTGAGAAAAAAAGTAGACATATTCAGCTACACCTAGTATGAATGATGCCTGGGAATGAAGAGAGGAACCACATGGGCACTTGAGCAGGTGACAGGATGCAGAGCCATCGCTCCCAGTTTAGACTGACTTGTCTGGCTTTTGGGGAAGCTTTCCAGTGTCTACCTTGTTAGGGAGGTTAGGCCCACGCATGGTGCTTATGTTGTACCCGATGGTGGAACGTGTGAGAGAGTACAGGGAGGGATGGAGGAAGAAGCTTGAGTGGGCCTTGAAGAAAGCATAGGATTTAGGTGGGAGGGAAAGGGGTATAGGGAGTGTGCTTGAACATTGTGCAGAGGGCAAAGTGCTCATGGTGGGCAGCCTTGACCTGCTGGACTGCAGAGTTGACCTGGAAAATCTGGAGTGGAAGCTTCAGTAGGCCAGATCAGACAGATTTGACTTTTTCCTACGTGCACTAAGAAAGCAATGGAGCCCTCCAACCCCCCCTCCCCCCCACCCCTTGGGGAGAAGGGAATGAGGGAATGTGCAGAGAGATGCTTTAGGACATCATACTGCGTCCAGCATTGGTGGGGAGTGAGCCCAGAGACTGGCTAGAAATTGATGGCAGCACCCAGCGAAGGGCATGAGTGGCCTTGAGTTCTGTCATCACATACAGAGAAGAGGCTGAGAGAGCCTTCTGGGACGTGGAAAGGAGCCACCTCTAAGGTCTCTATTCTTGTGACCTAGAGAAGTTCAGGTGTTTTTTTGAAGAAGTAATTGATTTCTTTTCTTAAGAATTCATAAGCATCTTACTGACACTTATTGAAAGCTGACTGGAAAGGGCCTTGCATGAGGAAGAGCTCTGGGTATGCACAAAGGTCCTGAATCCAGCCTCTGTCTTGGAGTTTTGTTTCCAGGAGTTATGCCTCATATAGGAATGCACAGAGGAAAGACTGCATCAAGTGTTTCTTCCTTTGCTGCATAAAGCCAAAGTTTACTTTCTGTATATGAGGCCAGTTGTAACCCATCATGTGAGAAGGTTTGGATTTCATCTGATAGGTTCACTGTCTGTTTCTAGTCCATTTTGTTTTGTCTATTCTTTGCCACTCATTTCTTTTCTGCTACTGAGTTCTCCAGCTCGGCACGGGACTCCATAAATCTCTTCTTTTCTACCCCTTTCTCCAAATAAGGGTTTTAGGGAAATGGTGTAGGTGGGTCGGGGGCGGGGGAGAAGTCAGCATATGTTTGCTTCCACCGTATCTCCTTTTAAATCTATGTTACCCGCTTTAAATATGACCCATTCACACTGTGGATGAACGAGTTGCACTTTTTCTGTGTTGGAAAGGAACAAGAATGCATATGGCCATGAGGGGGACTTTTCCTTACCCTCAGAAGGTGGGGGAAGAGGGCAATGGTGTGAAAGAATGAATTAGTTCTGGCAAATCTTGTTAGTGTCCATTGTAAGCAGAGAAGCTAACTAAGCCATCTGTGGCCACTTGCAAAATTGTTCCTTGTTTGTTCAGGCTCCCCACCGAAGCAAATCTTTGTGGCTTCTGATAATTTGCATATTGTCACTTGTTTGCCAACTAGAGGGTATCTGGACATGTGTATGTGAGAGGGCTTCTGCGTGGACATGCATGTGTGTACCGAAAAGAGCCCAGCATTGGTATGACATTGACATAGATGTTTGGGGGGGCTGGATTTGACTGGGCTCTAAGCTCAGTAGGAGAGGAAGGAATCCTGGGAACCTGTTTATATTATTTTGGGATATTCCTAGTCATCATCTCCGGTCGCCTTTTTGTGCCCCCTTCCCTTGCTTCTCCCATGAGTCCCCTGCTGCCCTACCTTCTCACACAATTTTGCCTCAATTCTTGTGCTTAATGGGTGGTGTGTGTGAGCAAGAGGCAGAACGTATTTAGGGCAGCTTGTTATAAGCTAAGGGAGATGTTAGAGTAGTATTTGCTACCAGTGGATCCTTCTATGTCAAAGATACTATTGTTTTGTCTCAATTAATTCTACAGTGTTTATGGGGACCTATTGTAGACCCTCCTGCAGAGCAGCAGTATTCGGGTGCTGCAGCTGTCTAAAGGCTGCATGGCAACCATGATTTCTGTCTTCCAGTGGTGAGCATCACGTGCTCTGTGGATGGGATGAACAAAATTCGGGAGTACGCGCATGAAGGGACTGGTTATTGGGTTCTGATGGTCACTAAAGGATTCCCATCTGAGTGCTTGTAGAAGGCTGATGATTGTGAAGGGCATGTCATCAGGACGGTTCTCTAGTAGGCTTCTAGGATTCCAGATTGGCCAAAGAAAATGGTAAATGCAAATCTGCAAAAATTAAACAGCACAAATACTGTTTCTTTTCATCATCACAATATCCTATGGGAAGGATAATGTAATAGGATTAGAATCTAGGACAAAAATGGGAGTCCTTCTGAGTTTTATTTTTAACAGCACCAATAACTAATTGTATGACATTGGTAATTTAACCCATTTAGGCTGGAGGTTGAAAATTTTTGGGTGTGAAAAATCAGACCTTGGTGATGACCTTGAGCAGTAGGATATAAATAACTCCCACAAGCTTAGTGTTCCAATAATGGAACACTAGGCATAACTGGGTTAATTGGACAAAATTTCCCTACCCCTTAATTTCTCCTTTGTGAAGTGGGTAATCTTGCCTTTTCCTTCTCCTTCTCTTCCTCTCACTTCCTTTTATATGAGACAAACTCTGCCTATAAAGAAAGTTGCTGCTTTCATCTCTTCAGAAGTCCTCTTTTTATACTGTCAGGGGGTATTCTCCATAGCTATTTGAGAGGGTCACACTGTTTTTTATTGCTTGATGGATACACACAAAGAATGTTAAAGCAGAAAGAGACCTTGAAGATCATCAGAGCTGTCTTCCCTTCACAGATGAGGACATAGAGCCCAGATCAGTGATGTCTCGTGATTTGTTCAAGATCACATGGCAATCAGCGACAGTCGGCGGGGGGAAAAAAAACAACACCCTTTTTAGTCATCACAAAGCTGAGTGCTAAAAATGAGACAGGAGACTGAATTGCTGTGGCCGGTCATTGCCACTGCATGGGAGTCTGCCCCAACTATTTGCTTGGCCCATCTTATTACAGTTTGGCACTTCTTTCTTGAACCTTCCTGAACCCACCACGCCTTTGCCCAGGATAATCAGATAAAGGGGCCTTTTATTTCCCAGCTGCCCTGTGCATGCAGCATTCAGAGAAGAGGGGCTGGCAGTGGGGGTGGGGAGGGGAGAAAACATTTGTCTTTCAATACTGGCCTGACATGAAAGCTTCACTGCTGGGCATTTTGAGAACCCAGCTAAATAATGGTCGCAGCCAAGACAAAAGATAAAACTGACCCACTAGTTATGCAGTTACTTAAACATGATTTACCCTGCATAATGCTGCCTGGGACCTGAGGGTCTCGTTTTTAACGAGCCAAGAGACAGCACTATTAATTACATGGGAAGGAGTGCTATCAGAGAGCAAACTAGTCATTGCCAACGAAAAAGTCCTGAAATATTCCACGCCTTTCTCAAATACTCACAGAAACACCCAGAAGTGGCACAGCTCACATGTTGGTGGACACAGGCAAGGATGGGGAAATGATGAGTCCCAGTGGTTCTAATGTTGGATGTCACAGGGCTGGGGGTTTAGCTAGAGCCAGGGAAGTTGCAGTGGTTAGAGGAAGTTGGGACAGGGGTTTAGAAGCAAATTATCTTGTGGTTTGGCTGAATGTGAATGTTGGGAAAAGTCAAAGAGGAGCTCTGCATCTTACTGCTCTAGCGGACATGATTTCCATTTTATTTCTGCATCTTACAGCCAACCCCTGAGCCTCTAATCTCAGTGACATGCCCATTTGAGGGAGTTAGGATATAGGGTGGGGGAGGGGAGCTGGCCTAGACCAGAGAAGAGGCTCTGAAGACCAGAGATAGGTAAGTGAGAGTGGGAGTCTGTTTACAGGTTGTCTCTCATCCACTGTGATATGTTAATTTTTCTGAGCATCTTTTGATCAGATAAGCAAATCTCAGAAGCACAGCTCTTGTTCTGATTGCTTTAGGGGCATCACTGTACCTCTTGTGGTTAAACATAGCCTGTGACACCAGCCCTGGAGTGGAGTGTCTGGGCTGGGAGGATGAGAAGGTAAAGCCTAGAGGATTTGAAGAGGACAGGGTCAAGGGTTAAAGGACAGGGGTTAGCAGCAGGCAAAGGCCCAGGATTGAAATATTTGCTGAAGGCTGACAGGCAGCAGAATAGAGGCAGACAAGTGGCAAATTCCTGTTTTCTCCTCTAATTGAGAAAATATTTTGAGTGGTATTCAGTCAGACTACATAATGAGTGGGGGTGGGGCTGGAAGTGGAAAGAAAGAATATGAATGAGCAAGAATATTATTAAATTACTGCAAGAAGCCAAAGTGTGTGCAGAGTTCAAGGAGCTGTATGAATGTGCCCTCCTTCCTTGCTTCCTAATTTGGGATGCACAGCATTCATTTCTTCACTCACTCATTTAGCACATGGTCACTGGCAATGGGGGTTTACTTTCAAAGGAGGGTTTAGTAGCTGCCCATAGAGTTACCATCAGATAAATGTAAAAGGGGCCAGTTTTCTCTCCCAAGGCTAGGGAGACACATAAGCAGGTGATTGCAACACGTGAGACTCCCATCTTGATGCTGTTATTGTTCTTTTCTTTTCAACACCTAAATCTTGTAATCATCTGTATCTGCTCACAGTTTGGGGAATAATTTCATATAATTTCACATCTAAGAGAGACTATGAAGTGATTCCTGCACTAAGTCTGGCTATCCCAGGGCCTCTGTTCTTAATGAGTTACCCTGTACTGTCCAAGGAATTGTGTAGCAAAACTGGGTTGGGGGGTGTGTGTGGAGGGGCAGAGTCTGGGTTTGGGGAAGTAGTTAGGAAACAAAGCAGTTATGTCTTGACTCAACCATAACCAGCCTGCCCTTGCTTGAAAGATACGGCTTTCATATTTTAGGAGCACAGGTTCATTTTGTTTTCTAGGCTGACAGTGAATAGCACTGATGGTTTATTCACCAGGACCTTTCCTGAATTATAGGGGCATATAGCTGGGAAGGCCTTTAGGGTCATTTTGCCAATAGGAACCCACAGAAGTTAAGGGTCATCCTCCCGGTGCTATGTGAGGTTGTGGCAGAGCTGGGACCTCCTCCCCCTCGGTCCCCTGACTTCCCAGCGGCTCTGGGTGTGCTGTCACCTCTTCCAGGAAGTGATGACTCAGATTATTTTCATCAACATACCTCCCCCCTCCAACTCCGTTTTCTTCCCACAGCCACCAAAGCCAATAATAGACTAAAGCAGTTTCAGTTTTAGACAATTTCCTTTTTTACTTAGAAATCTATGGTTAGAAAAGGGTGTAGGGTGGTAATAGTGGCCAGGGGTGGGGAGGGAGGCATGAGAAGCTTCAAAGGGGTGGGCATCTCCTGGCTCTCTGGTGGCCTGGATGGAATTAGAACCAAGAACCTTCATATGACCTTGAGTAGATCTCTAAAAGATTCCTTCCCTCTGAAGTTTTTTGACTTTTAAGTTCAGAAGGGAATTTCCTTTCCACCAATTCAGGGACCATTCCTAAAGCTTCATGAAACCCTTACATAATTTTTAAACTTTAACAACTAACTCATGTGAGTTGTTACACATAGCTTGTAAGTGACATTTCAAGCCTTCTTGATTTTCATTCCAACAGTTCTAAATACATAATACATTCTTTTCAAGGAAGGTAGGGACTTTGTTTTGTTGTAGTAACTAAAGCTGGCAATCATTGAAAGAGATTATGAATTATCAAATAATAATACTTATCTCTTGAGTTCTGTATGGGAGGCACCAATCTAAGCCTACTACCTGCAAATGTATATGTAATCCTCCCCAAAACTCTAAGAGGTAAATCTTACTGTTCTCATTTTGCTGATGAGTTAACTGGCATGGGGAGGTTGAATAACTTGCCAAATGACATCTAGAGAGTATATAAAAGAGGTAGTGTTTGAAGTCCAGTTAGTCTGATTTCAAAGTTCATATTCTTAAACACAAAGCTATATAGGACCGCCTCCCATTTGCAGATTAGAGGTCATAAACTTAATAATATTACTTTCAAATTTCATCACGTGTTTGATTCTAAGTGACATGAACTTGAAGTTTATTAAATATGTAAAGTACACAAAGACTTCATAAAGGCCCTATTTTTAATAAATGCCTCAAGCCACACAACTGTGTGCTTCATTACATAATTTGTTTTTGTAATAATACATGGAGAAGAGCCCAAGATGAAAGGGCTGGCTAAATTATTGTGTGTCAGTTGTGCACACACTCTGTTTCTGTTTTTCATTCTGGGATCAACTGGGGAGATAAATCCATTTGCCATTGATCTTACCATCGTGAGAGTGGAGTGGTTATCAGAGGATCCTGGAAAGTTTAAAGCATTATCCAAATGCAAAATAAAAGAGGTGGACAGCTTTTTATTTTTTTTTTTAACACTATAAACATGTTTCAGTTTTGCTGTTCAGACTCTTCTCTCTGAAGTCCTTTTCCATAATGTTCATTTGGGTAACTAGCATTGGAACATTTGGATAACTCAATGTTTGAGCTCTCTGGGTGAGTTGCATGCATTTGACTGAAATATTTGATCACTGTGTGTGTGTGTGTGTGTGTGTGTGTGTGTGTGTGTGTGTGTGTGTTGATACCCAAATAAAACAAACTCTTAAGGTTTTACTGTCAGTGTCCTTATTTCTGCCTCTCACTTTGGGGTGAGAGATTAGGATAAGTGATATCTGCAGAGGTTCCTGTCTTGAGGCAGGGCCTTCCTTCTCATTTGAAAGCATCTTAAGGATTTGTTGCTGAATGCCTATCTTCCTGTGGTTCACAAAGACGCATTCAGATGACATTCTAAACTTGCTGCTTTCACGGCAGCCTTTTCAGTGAGTGGCCAGCATCACTTTTCAGTGTGGGGGGATGGACAGTAGGTGGACACTGTCTATGTATGAGCCCTGTAGTAAGTTGCCAACGCAATGGTTTGAGATGTCCAGAATGTTCCCTTCAACCTCAAAGGAACAACAATCATTTACGCATCCCCTACTGTGTCTTCACCAAGCTCTCAAAACACCTTAAATATGAAATCTCTACCACCATCATAAAATCAGATTCTCGAAGGTGAAAGAGAATTATCCTGACATTCCTCACAGACATTTAGCCAATCTCCTTGGTGCTTTGTGGGTGGCCTTTCTATTGTTGAACACTTCTGGGCTGAGATGCTGCTTCCCTTGTTGGGTCAAAGTAATCCAACAAGTAATTCTTCTTATAGCCCCCACTTCTTGGTCTTATCTAACCCTCAAACACAGAAGCTGTGCTAGAGAGTTAGTGACACTTTGCTCAGAACCCAAATTAAACCCAGAGCAATTGTATCCAATAAAAAAAAAGAGACTGAATTTGAGGGGAGGTCCTTACACGTACCATTTATCCCCTGTTTTCTCTACCGTCACTTATTAGGTTCACTCTGAAGAATTAATGAAGGCTATCTCAGGAAGAAAAGCAAAGTCTTCTCTCATTTAAGACTCACTACTTAGAAATATGCTAATTCTGAGAGACAGAATAATGCACTTCTACTCCATTGTGATCATTTTTGCACAGTTTGGCTACTTTATTCAAATTCCTGTATTGTACTGTCTGATTTATTCCAGAGAGCAGGACAATCAAGAGGCAGGCAGAAGTAGAAACCTTCTGGAGATTTAGCAGTTATTCACTGTCAGAGACTGGTGGTTCTCAGAGCTGATCATTTCCCTGGACATGATCACGTCTCCCTGTGCTAAGTTTATTTGCAATCTATTAAAAACTACACAAGGCATGCGGGTCTCGGGAAAAAGTCACTGTTTTGTTTCAAGTGCAGGTAATCAAATTTAAGTGTGTTTGGGTACCTGTTATTGATGTTCCATAGGGACCATTTGTTCATTCAGTTAACAGTGGATGAGTGTGGATTCTAAGGTAGTCATTGTACTCATCATTAAGAATATAAAATCAAATAAGACATGTCATTTGCCTTTAAGAATCAGACAAGCTTGAGTCAGATAGGCAAATAAAATGGTAATTATAAAATAATGTATCAAATTCAATGAACAGAAAGTATAATCCTCCAAATCAGATTGGGGGCAGGGAGAGAAAGCTCTGGGATGGAGGGAAGGTAGTCTTGGAGCAAGTTTTGAGGAACAAGAGGAGTCAGCTAGAGGAAGAAGGAGAACAGGCATTCCAGGAAGAAATAATGGCATATGCAGAGGCATGGGTGATGAAATGATAGACTTGACTAGAAGAAATGCAAGTAGATCCATTTGAATGAATGATGCCAAAGGTGGTTGGGAGCAGAGGTAAGAACTAGGCAGTGGGAAGAATGCAGCTAGGAACTAACTAGTGCTTATTGAATCCTTACTGTGTGCCAGATAGAGTTCTAAGCCCTTTACATGTATATTTCAAGTAGTCTCCATAAAACCCTAGGCAGTAGCTACTAATGTTATCTTTACCTTACAAATCAGGGAACTGAGGCATAGACACAGTAGGTCATCTGCCTGTTACAGAGCTAGTAAGAGGTAGAGTTTGGATTGGAACCCATGAAATCTGGCTCTACAGTTCACTTTGAGTCACTGTTCTTTGGACCCCGTGTCCTAGGAGGTTGAACATTATCCCCAAAAACTCTGATTTATTTTAGACAAAGAAGGACATGAGCAGAGTTATGTTCTGGAAAGGTCACATGGAGAGCCATGCAGTGAGCAGATCATAGGGGAGAGAGACTGGAGCAAGAGAGGCCAGCTAGAGGCCTTTGACATAATGTAGGTGAGAAGTGAGAAAAACCTGAAACACATGGTGACAGAGACAGCATCAGAAGGGAATTGATATAAAAGGCATTAAGAAGGTAGCATCTGCATGACTCAGTGGCTAATGGGATTTAGTTGTTGAATGAGAAGGCGGAATTTAAGATATCTCCTAGGTAAATGGATATCACTATTCATAAAGAAGGGAGGCCTTGAAAAAAGGATGCTGCAGCAAGTCAATGTGATTCCTGTTGAGTTTAAAGGCCTGTGGGGACACCCATGTGGTGATACTTGTTAGGCAGCTGAATATTTGAGTTCTGCAGATTACTGTGGGCTTTGGAATCTGTTAATAGTTAAAACCATGGGTGTGGCTTAATTTGCCTGGGATAGCTTGTAAAGTCTTAGAGCTGTGGAGAGATCTTTGGAGATTACAAGCATTTAAAAGATAAGCAGAGGCAGAAAAAAAAAGTGTTTGCAAAGAGTGGTCTGGCTAGAGCAGGAGAAACCCCAGGAGGTCCCGGGGAGGCTGTGGTTTATGTCACACAGGCTTTTGCACCGCAGGGTCACTGTGACTTTTGAGAGAGTGTTTTCTGTGGAACTGTGAGATCAGAAGCCAGTGAAGAAGATGCAGAAACTGTCATGTAGACTAATCTTTGCAGAAGCCTGAGTGTGACGTGAGGTCTAGCTGTGCATCTGTGTGAGTCAACTTCTTGAAAACTCAGCGTGGAACATCTGCAGAAGCCTAGAGTGGTGCGGCTGAGACCTTATCTGCCCTTGTTATATGGGTAGCACTAAATTCCCTTAGATACATATTGAATACGACTTGATTTATTCTGTTTGGTTCTGTGCATTTTACTATGGAGTATGAAGAAAAATTATGTAATATAGGTTCTGCCCTCAAACAAGTTTTATTCTGTCTATTCTAGATAAGACAAACATGGAAAACTAAGAGTCAATATGAGCTAAATGGTCAATAATTCAGCTGTCAGATACTGGGGAGGTAAGAGTTTGCTGGAGTCCTTGGGATGCAATGAGTAAACTCTATCCTGAAGGATGGAACCACGGAGGATTCAGAGAACATGCGATCTGCTATACAGATATGTAGATGGGGTGGTATGTAGGAGTCAGGGAAAGAAGGCAGTGAGGAACCTCGCTCTTTTCTTGACCCTAGCCTTTTTCCAGCCTCTTTTTTCAGGAACTTTCCTGTGTTGCTTGGTCTCTCCATCCAAGAGGCTCTCATGTACCATTTTTGCTTACCAAGAAGAAAGCATTTTGACACATGCTCCCTGTTGTGCCTGTCCTCTTTTTCAGACCCTCAGCAGATCCTTCTTGCTTTCATCATTCCCCACTGGTCTAAGAGAGACATCAAAAGGAGCAGCTAGAAGAGTTACAGTGGGGGTGGGAGAAAGAGGAAACTTAAATGGTATCAGGGGTTCTAGATGATAAGATTGTCCTGGGAGCCCTTTATAGACGAGACACAAGATGTTCTAATTATCTACTGCTGTGTAACAAACTACCCCAAAACTCAGTGGCATTAAAACTAGAGCCATTTTGTCATGTTGTCAGGGTTGTGGATCGGCCTAGTAGTGATAGTTCCTCCGTAATCAGGAACTCAGTTGGAGTGGCTGTGATAGTGTGACATTGCCCCACTTGTGACTGGCTCTGGCTGTGGGCAGAGTCTCTCAGCTCTTCTCCATGTCTTGTCTGCTATATGACCCTGGTGACTGGGCTGGGATGGATGCAACAGCTGGGGCTGCCTGGGTTCCACTCTGACCTCTTAACATGGCTGACTTGTACTTTCCATCCAGCATGGCAGGTCTCGGGGTAGTTGGACTTCACACATGGTATCATTCAGAGAGAATCAGGCGGGAGCTGCAAGGCCCCTTATGTATGACCCTCAGCATTTCCAAATATCCCTTCCCCCACATTCTGTTGACTAAGCACAGTCACTAAGGCCAGCCCAGATGATCAGGCTTTGCAGAAGCTGTGCTTTTTCCACATGGACACAGGCGGGAGAGGCACCACTCGCTAAACTGACAGAAAACAGGGTCCGCAGAGAAGTTTATGAGACTCTCAGAATCCATGTGGGTTTTTGTCTACTGTCTGGAAGAGCCCTGAGTTAGGAGCCAAGAGACCTGGGTTGTGATTATGGCTTCATCTCGATCTACCCAAACTTAGAATTGTTTTGATTTGTGAATAAAAATGTTGGTCATGATAGTTTTATATTTTATTCTACTAGACCCTGGGGCTAATGGAATTATTCTGATTTTAGAAGGGAGGAAAATGGTTCTTTACACACACACACACACACACACACACACACACACACACACACACACACACATATCCTTATATGCTCCATAACCTGAAGTTGAGTGACTGACTGCAATTAAACAGACATTGGTCTAGTTCCTGTTTCTGCCACCCGACAAACACGTGCTCTCTCAACCTGACTTTCCTCATCTATCAAACGGGCATAATTCTAATTACCTGGTCCACGTGAAGACAGTATGAAATACAATATTCTCAATATTCTGTGTCTGTTCAGAGTAGACTCTCCCTAAGAAGCATCATAGTAATTCTGATTGTTTGCCCTGATAAGAATCAGGATTTCCATAGCATCTGGCTGAACCTGTTTTTCTCTTCCTAATGCCTTGTTTGATCCCATTTTTCTTTATTATGAAATACCCAGTGGCTGGTGTGTGTGAGGTGCATGTTCTCAGTTTTTGTGTTGAGGCTGTCTAGTTCTATTTGATGAGCAATGTGTCTGTGTGAGTATGCAAATATGCTGGACTCTTTGCATGAAGGATTTAAAATAGAAGCTGACCTAAGAAAGTTGATTACCACTCAGATAGATGATCACATACCCTCGTTATGAGTCCTGAATTGGTTGAACTTTGTGACTAAATATGATATTCTTGGAATTTAGCTTACTGCTCCTTGAAGCTGAGCAGGGCTATGCAATTGTATTTTCTTTAACATGCTACAACTTGACTGCAGACGCCCTAAACCCCTGATGTCTTCTGCATGTACGATCAAAAATTCCTAGCTCCGGGAACTTGCTGTGCTGAGCAGACATCCAGTAAAGGAGGAAACCCAAAGCCTGTGTCCCGACGGATATATAAGTGAAGACGTTAGTCAAAACAAGACGTTAGTCCTATTTCTCACCCTTGCAATGGACAGGAGCAGCCATATTGTATGTTGCATTTATTTAGACCCTTCTGCCGAGAATGAGTGCTCTGTAAACATGCCCTGTTTAGCCCTCAATGCATATACTGCTGCCTTTCTGAGGTCTTGAAGTCAATGAAATAAATTACTCTAAAAAGAAGTGCTATGCAGCCCCTTAGAACAGTAAACAAGAACAGTTCAGGTCTTTTCAGGAACCTGAAGCCAAGGGATGGTTTGTTTTTTTGGTCTCCAGGAAGAGCCAGTACAGAAGGAGGTATTGACCTTGCTACTTTGGCTGGCACCCACCAGGTCCCTTCCTGGCGCTCACATTCCCCAAGTGTGTAACTCAACACCTGTCCTTCTGCGGCAAACAGAGCTTACAGTGATGGCTGAGCCCCTCCTGCCCTGGCCCTACCGGCAGCTCGCACCTTTCACTTAGGATTTCAAACTCTCAAAAACCAGAGTCAGAGAATAAATTCTCCCTCAGGATTCTGGTTTGGGCCAGGAAAAAAAAAAAAAAAATCAGAAAAACAACTCCCACAAGAAGTCCTGGGATCAGCACAGCAATCTCTTTCTAGCTCCAGACCTAGATGAGGGAAGGTGCAGGGATCTTAGAGACCTCTAAATCTCACAAGTGGCTCCCTCTGAACCAGAGAGGGGCATGTGGTCTGAGTGATGTCCTCTTTTACTGTTTGAATGCCAGCTCATCTGAGCTACACAACACCCCCTGTTATTTCTGTCTGACATGGCCAAGCTGAATCTCTGGTAAGTAAATAATTAATTTGGAAGTTGGGGATGTCAGTGGAAAAGTCGGCTCTGACGGCTCAAATAACAAGCCCCAAATGTGATAGCCACTCTCTGGCCCTTTGAGAGACGACCTGTCGGTTCTATTAGATCTGGACAGTCCTGTCTTCCGGCCTGTCTCTCCACATTAAAGTCAAGGAACTGTATCTCTCCATCTTTGGATCACATCTCTGTCCCCAAATGCTTGTGCACACTGTGGAGTCTGGTGTTTTCTTTCCTAAATCCACCAGGCCCATGCAAGTCCACATGACTCATGAGAAGAGATGAGTCGCAGCTCCAGTATCCCTGTGGGTTTGGGGAGGGGTCAGGCTGTGAATAAACCACTACGTGGCTGATTTTACATCCTTCTCTTTCACCACAAAAACCTCAATTTCCCTTTTTGTGGAAAACAAAAACCCTCTTTCAGTGTTCCATCAAGGGGACTGTGGCCTTTGAATTGCACGGTGTCCCTGAGAAATTTTAAAGATTAATCAGCTTTTTTGGGGAGTGGCTGGGAGAGGCCCTATTCCTGTCCATTAGGGAGTAGCAGGTCTCCACTTCTGTTCCTTCTGACCAGGCTGCCATCTTCATGTGTAGATGAGGAAATTGATCAGCCTATGAATGATTTGCGAATCCACAGATGTGTGGCTGAGACCCTGAGGGCATTCATCACAGGATCTGCCCGGTCCAAAAGTTCCCTTCTCCCATCACAATTCAGGGCCTTCACAGAGCTGGGGGAGTGAGTAATGATGGGGGCAAAAGTCACACACTGAAGCAAATGAGGACAAGCCCTGAAAATCAGAGCCTGTTGAGGCCTGGTCCAGGGGCTTTCTAGTACACTAGTTGAGATCATTTCTAAAAGGAAATAACAGAATAAAATCTCAGATAGGCAGTATAAGAATTTGTAAATGGTAAATGTGCTATAAGGGTGAGTAAGATGCGTTGCTTATTGCTTGAGAGGATTTCTTTGCCCTTCAGTGTATCTGGATTTGTCATTCATGAGCTATTAATTAAATTCGTACTCTCTGCTAGTATTCGTTTCTTCCCTGGGCCTTCCTGAAGACGGCATGTGTGTCCTAGCTGTCTGCTATTCCAGCTCTCCTGTATATTCTGGGAGTGTGTATGAATCAACTTAGGCCCTTGTTAATACCATTGTTCTTGCAAGACATAAAAAGAAAGTGAAAAAATTTAGTTTGACATTCTAGGATCTTCCCATTTCACCTGAATTGTTATTTAAAGACTTATCTCTTACCAGTTTCTGACTTCCGTGAATTCCCTGACCACACTTCCAATTCCCACTTCCATACTTCTGTTTACATTGCTCTGACCTTAAATGCCTCCTCTCTCTCCCTATCTAGTCAATACTTACCTCTCCTTGAAGAATCCCCTTCCTTCCTGGTGTCCTCAGCTCATGCCTTCCTTACCTCTAAACTTCTAGAGCACCTCTCCCCAGTAACAGTCATTTCCTGGCAAAATGTGTCCCTCCATTGTTACGTTTCTTCTTTTGGACTATTTAAAATTCACTTATTTTATTACATTTTATGTTGCTTTCTCTTATTTAGGTTAGAAATTATCTTGGGGATAAAGGGTTTAATTTATTGGCATTTCCCACAGCATATCACATAGGAAGTACTCAATAAATACAAATTGACTCTATATGATTAAGTTTTAGACAATATCGAAGTGTGTTATGTTCCATTTCTACTCCTAAGGAGTTTTGCTATCCAGTAAGAAGAGAGTTATTTATAAGTCTACATAGAATTCTACTTAGAGATATTCACTAATATAATATTGTAAAGTTGGAAAGCCACACCTCAATGATGTTTCTCAATATTCATTAATCCCAAGAAAGAGTGTTGGTATAGGTGCAGAGGATTTAGTCCATGTTGCTAAATCCTGTTGAAAATGTGCTTGAAGATTCATCTGTGGTCATGTGTGCTGAAATCAATTGAGGATACAGACCCAGCTTGGCTCTGCATTAGGAGGCAGGAGACCTGAATTCTAGTTCTTCTTTTTTCAGTTGCTGGCAGTTTAGCCTTGGGTAAGTCACATAATCCTGGGCTCAGCTGTTTCTTCCTTACAACTAAGGTTGCATCAATAGCTTGTAGTTAGAGATCTGAACCAGATGATCTATTAAATTTCCTTTCTATCTCTAAGTTCTTTGATTCTATTATTTAATGAGACTAATTCTGCTTGCCATTGCACAATACATTTTAGCAAATAAAAGTTCAACTGAACAGACATGATAGTAACAAACACCCAAACATCTGCAAGACTAAACATTAAGAAGAGAGACAGACAATGGCTTAGGTGGGGGTGCCTATGATAGGTGCTCCAGGGCACAGGGAGGGTCAGATGCTGGAGTGGCCCAGTCTTCCTGGGATAAAAATGAAAAGGATCAGGAACACTTTTAGAAAAGATTCTAGATCAAAACTGTAAGGATGCATGCCCCTTCCTGTCTCACCTACGCCTACTAGTAGTCCATGACTTAACGCAAGTTCTGCCAGGGACAGAATGGTATAAGATATTTCTTACCTGCTGCTCTCGTGTTCAAGGAAACTCATCAGAAAGATGCTCCAGGTTGGCTTCTGGTGAGTCCTTTTTCATAAAACATCTGGGCAGTTTCAGCCTGAGGAACATATACTGCTATCTTCAGCTGCTGTGGTGGGAGGGAAAGATAACATTTTGTGGGGCTTGTTTTAGTCACTATCAGCTGCTGCTGCCTTAGAATCATGAAGAACATTTTTACTTCCAAATGCAGGTCACTCTACTGGTCTTTTGGAATAGCCACAAAGGGAAATGCCATATCATTAAGAAGGTCAGGCTGGGCATAGTGGCTCATGCCTGTAATCCCAGCACTTTGGGAGGCCAAGGCAGGAGAATCGCTTGAACCCAGGAGTTTGAGACCAGCCTGGGCAACATAGAGAGATCCCTTCTCTATAAAAAAAGTTACTCAGGCATGATGGTGCACGTCTGTCATCCCAGCTACTCAGGATGCTGAGGAAGAAGGATCATTTGAGCCTGGGAGGTCGAGGCTGCAGCAAGTCATGATTGCATACTACTGCACTCTATACTGGGCAACAGAGTGAGATCACGTCTGTTTACTTAGGCTCTGTAGGGTATGCAAAAGAACACAAGACAAGTCTTTAAAATTGACACTGTTATTGGAGAGATCAGTTTTATAGACATAAGGATGTCATTACCCTAAGTTGGGAAGATACTGTCATCTCGTCTAGAAAACTTACCTTGGTAACATCAACCCACTGTGATATTTCTCTTTTTTGTGCCACATGGTTGGTAATGTAGATTCTATCCTACTTCACTCTTTCCATTTTTCATGCTCCTTTGAAATCAGCATATATTTCAATTATATACAATATGATGTTGTGTATATATTTTATCACTTTAATTACTGAAAAAGGATCAAAACAGAAGTTTCTACATACAGTTCTCTCATAACCCACAGTGCACTTAGAATACTTAATGCATTATTTGTTGACTGACTTGCTCATACAGTTTGCATGACTTTGCAGTTCTTTGGAAAAGAGGTATTGCTGGAAAGGGAGTTTTATCTGGAACTGTTTCATAAAGCCTACTCTTATCTCCATTGTGCCCCAGGCAAACTTAGCCACTGTGTCCTCTGTGCTCACTCTCTCTCTCTTACACACTTCATTGCCCTCCTTCTTTCAGTCTTTTTTCCTCAGTATATCTCCAGTGTTGAACACAGGGCCTGGTAGACCGTAGACACTTGGTACATCTTTGTAAAAGAATAAATGATGAATGAATGATATTGAGGTCTAAAAGCTCAGGATGAGAAAGAGAGGCAAATTCAGTTGCAAGTCTGGCAAGTGGCTCAGTTGGAACCCCTCAGCAGGCCTGGCTTGCTAGAGGCCTGTGTTGAGTTTGTCTGGGACAGGCCTCCTGTGAAGACTCACATCTATGATCCAGCAGTAACAGCTTTCACTGTCAGGCACAAACTTCTTGGCTGACTGAAAGAGCAACGTGTTAGTCTCTAGAAGTGGAGTGGACTGGTGTCTGAGGTGAGTATAGCCCACTTGGATACAGATGCCCAGTATTTGGTTACCTGCCCTGGGGAGAGGACTGGTTTCTCCCTGGTGTATAGACTCATAGGCTGGCTACAGACATATATACACACACACCCAACTACTGATTTGCCTTGGGAGTACACTGTGCTTACTTAATATTGTACAAGCTGGTGACCAGATTACCTTATGAGAAGGCACATGGTGTAGAGTGTAAAATCCACTAGATTTGAATTTAGAAGACACAGATTCTACTTCCAACTCTGGTTTGCCCTGAGTGTGTAACCTTAGAAGGGTCACTTCACTAGGCCTGACTTCTGTCTGTAGGATGAAGGCATTAGGCTACATAATCTCAGAGTTTAAAGCTAGAAATTTCCAAAGCTGGAATGAGTTGCCTTTGTAGGCAGTGAGTTTCCAATAGCTGGCTGGAAGTTCCAGAACAGGGATTCTTAGCCTTAGAAGTGTAGTTGTGTTGGGCCTTTCCAACCCGATTGAGTAACTTTCAGCTGATTTGGAATCCCATCAGCATGGGCCAAACTGACGTCAGCAGGGAGACAGACACAGCATTACGTTGTTTACTCTGTACAACCTATAAGTGAATTAATGACCTGCCATGTCACTATTTTGATAGCAACAACATCACCCCCATTGTCTACCATTTATGAATTATCTTTTTTGGGCTTGTCAATTGGTTGGACATCTGCATATCCTAGGGCATGTGCAGATCCACATGGTCACATGCTCATTCTCTGGGTCTTCCTCCTCTGAGAACCTAGCATGTGGTGTTCTTTGTGACTTGCCCATATAAACTGCTATTAAAGCCAAAGACTGGGTGCCCTGTGCTGGCTGTGTCCCTCTGTGAGAGACTCAGATGCTGAGGTCTCCAGTGGCACTTAATGCTCCAATTGCCATTGTTTGAAGAACGACATCTACCCTGTAGTCATATGTGCCTATGTTGACATCTCTTTCCACTTACTCTTTGCAATTCTCTTCTGGTGTCCATGCTGCCAGTGATCTTTATTAACAGTAAAATTCTTCAAGAGCTCCATAGCCCTGAAAGAAGAATTATGCCATCACTTCCATTTTACTCAATTTCATTTTTCTGGAAGCATTAGAAGATGAGTGTTCACATTTTCCATAAATTTATTTGCAGCTTGAAAGAAGGAAAGATTGAGCGCGGTGGCTCACACCTGTAATCCCAGCACTTTGGGAGGCCGAGGCAGGCAGATCACCTGAGGTTAGGAGTTCAAGACCAGCCTGCCCAACATGGTGAAACTCCATCTCTACTAAAAATACAAAAACTAGCTGGGTGTGGTGGCACATGCCTGGAATGCCAGCTACTCAGGAGGCTGAGCCAGGAGAATCACTTGAACCCAGGAGGCGGAGGTTGCAGTGAGCTGAGATCATGCCACTGCACTCCAGCCTGGGTGACAGAGCGAGACTCCATCTCAAAAAAAAAAAAAAAAAAAAGAAAAAAGGAAGACGGTATACACGAACACACACACATACACACACAGAGTCTCCTTTTATGTGTAACAGTTGCCCACAAACTTAGTGGCTTAAAGCAACAAAAATTTTATTATTTTATATTTCTGGGGGTTAAAGTCAGAAATGGGCCTCACTGGGCTCAAATCAAGGTATTGACAGAGCTGTATTCATTTAGAAGACTCTAGGAGAGAATGTTTCCTTTTCTTTTTCAGCTTCTAGAAGCTGCTGTCATTTCTTAGCTCTGTTCTTCCATCTTAAACCTAGTAACTCAAGTCGAATCATTTTCAACCTGCCATCTCTCTGGTTCTACCTATTCTGTTTGCTCTTCCACTTTTAAGGACTCTTGTGAAAACATTTGGACCTACCTGCTTGATCCAAGACAGTCTATTTCAGGGTCAGCTGATTAGCAGCCTTAATTCTGTTCCGCTTTAATTGCCCTTTGCCATCTAATATATTCACAGGTTCCAGGGATTAGGACACAGGACATCTTTGTGGGGCCATTATTCTGCCTATCACATCTTATTTTAGTAGTGCTAATAACTTGGATTAATAAAACATTAACAAACAACTTTACCTTGCCTTTATCTCCTTGATCTGTGACTGCTCCTCCAAGCACAATTCTTTATACTGGGGAATGAAATAATTGCTTTTTAAACAAAAAGCAATTTGCTATAATTTGTAGAACTGTTGGAGTCATAATGCTTTCAAGATATGTTTTAATAAAAAGATACTTGTATATTTGTAAAAGAGTCTGACTAAATATTTTCATTCATCTGAGGTTCTGGGAAATCTGATTTTAATTATCAGTGATATCTGAATTTGGATTCAGGTCTTTCACATTTAAAATACTCTGAATGGATAATTTTGGTTATTCAACTTGTATCAAATGAATGACAGATACAGAAGAGTTTGGCAATGTGTTCATTAAATTCAAAAACCAGTATACTGGGTTATCATCCAGCAAGTGCTAACTGTGTCTTGGCAGATGTCTGATGTCCGAGTAGGAGTGATTATGGTTACTGTGTGAAGACTTGACTCTCACGGAGTTGCAGGATCATACGTGGGAAGTGGAGGGGTTCCCATGTGACCTTCTATGAAGATCAGAAGAATAGAAAACCTGAAGAATAGATTTTGGTTGGAAGAATAGAAAGTCTGCCTAGAGTGTCTTTGGAATGCCAGAGGATGAGATCGTCTTGTTTACTAAGAGTTGTCACGGTTCCCCTCACCTCACCTCCCAAATCCTGGTAAGGAACCAGGACCTGCCAAGGTGAAGCACTGATAGATTTGGCTGGCCTTGAATCTGCAGGTGCTAAGGTTTGGGTTATTATTCTAGAGTGGGCATTGTGAGTCATAGGGCTCCAAGGATTCAATGGTAGAGTTACGTCACCTCCTTTGGGCATTGCAAAGAGCATAGGTATTTGCCTACTACTCTGCTGACAGCTTGGGAAGGTTGCCCATTTTACCTTTACACTAATGATGATATTACCTATTACACATTGTGGCCATTACAGTGTGCACACCAGGGGAGGAGACAGCAAGAAAGTGGTTATCAGGACAGCTGAGGGCTGGCACTCCTTAACACTTGTGATCAGTTATTTCCTTTCTTCATGTTCGGAATAGGAATAATGATTCCTGCCCAACTTGCCTCAAGAATTATTACGAAGATGACATGTGATGTAAATGCACTTTGAAAGTGTCTAGTGGCTATTGAGATCCCAATACTTTAAAAGAGAGAAATAGGGGTAGAAAGCCTTTCTAGATTAAGGTGAAATGATGCAATTCAACTCTCTGATCCTGTGCTTTTCCATACATTTCTCGTGGACACTGGGAAAAGGATATGCTGCCTTTTGCTTTGAATCACAAATCCTGTGCATTAATTGGAGTTTACTTGTGGAAAAGCATTTGTGGGATGAGTCTGTAGAGTGTAGAATGGAGGGTGTGTATGTTTGAGGTAGGGTGAGTACAAGTTGTTTGATCCATTATTAGTTTAATTCTCATTTTTAATTGGTTTTAATTTAGTGTTTTGTCTGAAGGGATGATCTACATTCACAAAATTTTATGGATGGCTCTTTAGGGAAAAAGGAACCTGTACTCGGATAAATTTGAATGTACATCTTGATTTCTCAGTTCTCTCGGAAATATGGAGGCCTGCTATATCTTGCATTATGGACTAGTAGATTATAAGATCATCAAATATAGGAACTAAAAGTGACTTTATAATTAACTGGCCCAGAGGGCTAGAGGAAGCAAATGAACAAACAAAAAACTTTAAGGCAAAAATTGGGCATTCATTCAGTATAATATATTTTCATTCATTCAGTGAATATTTCTGAGTACCTATTCTGTCCCAAGCCTTGAGCTAGGTGCTAAGGGCACCAAGATCAAAGACCCAGTGCCTGCCTGTAAGGAGGTCATGGTCCGGAGAGGAGATAGGCATTAAACAAGTAGTGTTCACTGTGCTCCTTGCTAGGTCTGGCTGATGGGAGGATAAGAGGGATGATCAACAGCAAATAGGAACTGTCCTAAGATTGCCTGGGGGTGGGGGTGGGGCTGTGAGGAAAGGCTAACTATTTCCTATCTCTTCCTCTAGAAAAATAAAATACAACTAGAGTCCTAAGAGATCACCTTTCATTGCCTGTGCCATCGGGACCCCTTTTCCTTTTCGGTTTCATGCAAACCCATGACCCTAGATGCCGAAGATCTATTTTTTACCATCATCTTTCTTACTGTTATTATTTATGACGGTCATTGTTTTAACTGCTCCAAGGAGATAATTGCCTTAGTTGCTAAGGCAACCCAACATATTGGGTATAAGAGCAGCCAGCAGAAAGGGTTTGCCAAATTGCAGGGCTGGGTGGGAGGTGTGGGGTGGGAGAGCAAGGGAGCTCAGCTGTGGAGCTTGAAAATAGCCATGTTCAAATTATCTCTGCATTTCTTCCACTGAGGAGCGTGAAGCCACTTGGAATCCGGTGCCTGCCAACTCCTCACCCACCCCTGACGCTTCCTATTTTCAACCCAGCCAGTGCACTCCCTCACTAACCCTCAGTGCTCAGCCGAGAGAGCTTTCTTGGGTTCCAGTTCCCAGACTCACAACTCCTATTCTGTCTGCTGCTACTCAGCCCTGGAAATGTTCTTGCCCTGTATTTCTGGCCTCTAAGGACGGAGGTGGACGGGGGTGCAGCAGGCACAGATGTGTCTGTAGACTCCCCTGTCTGGGCAGTGCACATTACCCATTTCAAACAGACCATAATCCCGGGTGGTCTTGCTCAAGTCTTGCCTTCTTTCTAACTTGGAGAACTATAGGCAGATGACAATGACCATTTACATTTTAATTTTTCAAGACTGAAACATCTTGGGGGGTCAACCTTGCTGTCTCCATTAAATAGGTAAACTGAAGCCAAGAGAGGAGAGTTATGCAGACAAAGCAATGCAGCAAAAGTGGGTGATCTCAGCCCCGCACCCCGGTCTCCTGACTTTCACACTCAGCCCTTATCAGTGCCATTAGCTTTGCTCCTTGGCTACTGACCATCTCAGTCTGAGGTCTTCTGGGAGATTTTGCTCTGGTTTCATGTCCTCTAGTTAGCCCCTTTTTTGTCTCCTGGCCCTGGTCCTTATGCCAAGATGAGGTGGCAGAGAGGATGCTGGGGCAGGAGGATGCGGAGCACAAAAGTATAGCTCATTGGCTGGCGTTGCTTTTCATGATTTGACCATCCAGAAGCAGCTATTGCCATGAAAGAAGATAATGGCAGGAGAAAAGGCAAGATGACAAAAGAATCCCTACCAGAAGATTTGGGAGGTTGTTACTGACTTATTTCAGAAAGTCTTCTTTCTTCTCTTTTTTTCCTGCTCACCAAGTACACATTAGCCCCAGGATGTCTGTGGGGAGGGCCAGCCTGCCTCTGTGTCCTTAGCAACCTCCAGGGTGTCTCCCTAAGTATGTCCCAGGGCCCTCTGCTAGAGCTCTGCCTCAGAGTTGATCTATCTGAACAGGTTAAATAAACAGGTCTGTGTTTGGGTTAATTATCACTGGTTCTGTTGCTCTCCATTACTGCTCCATCCGGGACTCTGGCCAAGGAGCAGATGGGAGAGGCTGCATCATCACCCCTGCCTCCTCATTGTGTCTGGCTCTCCCTCCTTCTCTCTCTCTCTCTCCCCACCCCCCCCCCCCCCCGTCCCGTTACCCCTTTCTGTCTCACTCCCTTCCTCCTTCCCTTCCTGCCTGCCTCTCTCTTCCTCCCTCCTTCTCTTATTCTCCACCTTCCTCCCTTTCTCTCTCTCCCCTCTTCCCTCTCCTAGCCCTGCTTCCCTGCCTTCCCTTCCCCCTCCCTATTTTTGCTCTTTCTCTCTCTCTCTCTTTCTCTTTTTGGCTGAGCAAATAGGCCAGATGGTGGTGAGGGGAACAGACAACAAGTGAGGCATGGCATATGGGGAGCTTGTTTAATTTCGGCTCCTGTAGGGAAGTAGATTGGAGGAGGTGAGCTACAAAAGCAGAAAATGGAAAGGGGAAGGGTAAGAAAAAAAAAAAGAAAAGAAAAACAACAACAACAACTGACCCTTCCAAGGGGGAAATTGGATTCAATTTACTATTGTTGGCCAGTAGAAGCAGCTGAGAATGAACTGAATCGAAAGTAGAAAGTGCCCTTTTTGAATTTCAAAGGTACAGCACCCCCCCAACCCCCAACCTACAACAGACCTCACTTGTACCAGCTCCATATTGCCCAAGGATCTGGTTCTGGGAGAAGGGTCTGCCAGGGGCAGTGGGCATGGGCAGAGTTTCTTATACAACATGGGATATGGCTGTGTGTTGGTGGATCAATTCAAGGAGAGAGAGGAAAAAGAAAATAGCTCTGTGGCTAAAATTAGGGGTCAAGGGAAGACTAGCCCCCATTTAACCTACCTCTTTTTTTCTACTAGTTGTCTGACTTGGTTTGATGCACCTTTTGTTTCTATTTTATTCTGCTCTACCCATGGGCAGCTGCCCAACGTAGCCACACCTCACCCTGCTGCCATTGTCTGCTCCCTTTGCATACTTGGAAAAGTGCAGGCAGGATCTCGGAGAAGTGAGTGTAAAGATGTCACTGAATGGCCCTCTAGCAGAAGCCTTTTGTTTTCAACCAAAATGTATTTAACCTTCATGGTGACTGCCAAGAATGTCAAATTTAAGGCTACATTAGCTGGAGTTTCTGGAGAGATTCTGGCCACATATAATGGCACATGCCTTGGTCTCACTGGTGTGCCATTCCCACAGATCAACGAAATACTGCCTGCTACACCCCTGAACATTTCCACTCTGCCATTGCTGGTGAACCCCCACTCTCAGAGAGCAGGTGGATTTCTGACATCCAGGAAAAGCTGTGACCCAGTGCAGCGTTGAGTCTCAGGCTCCTGGGTCTCTGGGGACTGGAAGAGACCAGAAGCCTTAACAATTACCCTAGGAAAGGAGAATACAATCCAGGCTCATCTGCTGGAGCTGCACGCCTGCTCCCCCCTTCCCTGCAGGGGCCTCCCCAGCTCCACCAGGCAACCCGTTGTTCTGCAGCTGATAACCGGATTAGGCAGCAGAATGGGGCAGATGAGTACCCTGAGGGGCCCTGCCTGGGAACAGGGGCTCCCTGGCCTGGCGTGAGGGCTGCCACTGTCAACACCCTAAGCCGCTGCCTCCTGCAGGGCATTTGCATGTGTGTGCGCCCTACTGTACGCGCCCAAGAGCCAGTGGGAAATGCCGGCGGTGGCAGTTCACACGGGGCACTGCTGCACAAAGCCCCAAGGCCAAGCGGCACGGTGGCCCTGGCTGGCGAATGTCGCGCACCCAGTCTCTCGCAGCAGCGCCTGGCGCGACGACTGCTGGAAGCCGGGCCAAACGCAGTCTTTGCATGAGTGTGGCCCTGGCTGTGGGAGCCGAAGCACAGCCACCACGCGCGCCGGAGCGCAGGGGAGAGTCGCCTGCATCGTCCAACCCTCCTCTTAAAAAAAAAAAAAAAAAAAGCTTTCTTCGTGCTTGCTTTCAGTGGCAGGCCGGCGGTTTGATCTCCCCTGAATGCTGTCCCCTCATTCGAGGCTTCGATTCTGAGAAGATTCAGGGCATTGTCCAGGGTGGCGGGATGTCGGATTGATTTCGGGGCCTTTGTGTGGACGTGGGGCTCCTGAATGAAGCTGTTATGCGCGTCTGGGGCTGGCGGGCAGGCTGTCCGGCTGCAAGCTGGGCCTCCCTTTGTTGTGGGGGCCTCATTGAGCCCACGGAAGAGGCTCATTTCAGCGTGATTTACTACCACCCAAACACCAGCTGTCTGTTGTGCTGCGGCTGCTGCGACGCCCTGCCCGGCCGCCTTTTGGGTAGAATCTCTTCTCCTTGTGAAGCTCTCAGAGCCCCCACCCCTTTCTTTAAATGCTTAAGGTAGATTTATAATCATTCATGTATATTCATATTATATACTTGTGTATGTACACCTAGGTATGTATATACACACATACACATACACCCATGTGTATTCTTTTGGTGTGTTTCTTTTTAATAGAGGGCCCTGAGCTGAGGTAGGGAGCAGGTGGAAAAACGCTGCGGGGCTAGGGGCTGATGACCAAGATCGCAGCCTCAGTTCTGTCCTTGATTCATTGTGTGACCTTGGGTCAGTCACTTGATGTCTCAAAGACCCAGTTTCTTCACCAGAAAAAAATAAGAGCATTATTTTTGATAGAAGGAAGGCATGCCTGTATTTCTTGAAATATTACAGTATTTCAAAGCTATGACAAAAATAGAAAAGAGAGTGTCCTATTACTCTCTAACAATTTTGTAAAGCATTATTCAGTGAAAAATACAGCCAGAAGCAACAGGAAACGAGCTTGTGCTCAACCTTGCCAGGCACTGGGGAGGCAGGGTTCAGACTCTGTCTTGTCCTGAGGATCTCAAAATGGGGAGTCAATAAGGAGACTAGGGCCATGGAGCCTTGGAAGTGCTAAGTGAGCATCAAAGGAGGGAGCAGGAGGAAGCCTTGGAGGGAGAAGGGCCATCAGGGAAGGCTCCTGGAGGAGGTGGTGCAGGATTGTTTTGATGTTCAAGGTAGTTGGTAAGAGGCGGGGTGAGCAAAATTATTTCATAGAACTTGAGTGTCCAGTGTAGTGGTGACCATCCCTTCTCTGGCGCCCTTCCTTGATCTGGAAGGCACACAAGCACCCAGGAGTGAAGAGAGAGCTTGATTTGGGGCAGGGAGATGTGGTCAAATATGCAGGGTAGAGAGGTCACTCTGCCACTCTGCCATTTCTGTTGGGATGTCTTGAAGGTGTCTATGTTGTCAGTCAGGCAGATGACCATTTAGAAGGTGGCTGTAATAGTTCAAGCAAGAATAGTGATTAAAATATGGGGCGTCATAGGAGAGATGACAGAGGTGGAAAGGGAAGACATTTATGTAGTGGGACTGCCTTTGAGAATCATTGGATGTAAGGAGTTGGAGAGAAAGGAGTGGATCTGTAATGATGCCCACATTTCTGTAAAATAGGATACATGATAGTACAATAGTTATAGCATTGCTAGCCTGGCACATAATAAGCACTCAATAAGTGATGGTGATAAATAATCATGATGAATATTACTGTGTTTTTTAGGTGATCCAGTGAGTGGTTGCTTTCAGGCCATGTTCCAAAATGGGAAATACAGGAAAAAGAACATATTTTTTAAGGGGGAGGTGGTAAGAAAAGTAGGATGATATGTTTTTAACAGAGTCAAGTTCACATGGGGGTTATCAAATGTGATATTTGGGGAGTGGCGTCTGAGTTGGAATATCTCTTTGTTCCCCCACAATGTTTAGCTTAGTGCTCAGAACATGCAAGGCATTTAATAGATGTTTGATGAACTTGTGGATTAATGTATATTCTGACTCTTAACAATCAGAAACTATCAGTTTAGAAATAATCATTTATTCCTCACATATTAAGGGAGTGGCAATTAATATCATGCATGGGACACAGTAAAGAACAAGCAGGTGGGGTCTGTGCCAACATGGAGTCTGTGGTCTGGTATGGCCGTGAGGACAATAGGAAAGCTACATGCACATGTGATTGGAGACGATTCTGCATATTGTTTCTGAGTGTGTAAGCACTGTCTTCAGGTAAAGGTGAGGAACAGGTAGGGCGTGCTATGGATGCATACGGCACCTAAGTTATATTGAACCAGCCTCATGTTTTTACATAGTGTCTGATGGCCAGAGATAGACCTTGGCCCAACAGTTAATCACATGCCAGCCCCAGCCTTGGCTGCTGTTTAATGCTGTGCTGCAAGCACTTAGGGAAGCTGCATGTGAATGGAGGTTCCTGGTGACTCCAGCATCAATCATATCTACTCTGAGGCTTCTACAGGTGATGACCAGGTCTCCAAGGTCCTGCTTCTTCCCCATGCATCCTTTCAGGGATACCTTCATGACCCCCAGGGGTTTTGCTCTTGGTTCTCCTTCATGTGGGTTAACAATCTCATGAGCTTTTTAAAGTTTATATTTAGAACAACTATAGGCTCACACTTCTGGGACCTGCTCCAGGAGGTGTTACAGTAAGGACTAGAGTCATTCAGCATCCCAGGAAAAGGGAATTGAAAAGAGCATTAGAAATCCTCAGAAGAAAAAAAAAATTCTCCTTTTATTAAGAGTGAAAATAATTCTAGAAAGGAGAGGTGCTGGCCCAGGCCACACAGCTCGAGAATGGCAGGGAGGAGCTTTAACCTAGACATCCTGGCCTCCCAATCCAGAGCTTGCTCTACTTTTTATGCACTGCTCCACATTGTTGTGCATGTGTGAGATTAAGTATACTGATGCCTCTGTCTGTTTCCTACATTTCCCATGAGAAATATGAAAGTCAGTATTTTACAATATGCAGTCTGTGTAACTCAGTTATTCAGAATGTTAAGAGGTGTTAGAGGTCAAAAAAATTCTCTGAGCAAGAAACATTGGGAAACAACTGGTTCAACAAAGCTAATCTGATGTCTTTGCAGTAGGATGTCTCAAAGCCTTTAATGTTAATAAGCATCACAGATCTTCAAGTGTGGTTGAGTTTATGTTGTTTCACAAATTTATTAGGTCACAAGCTGATATCTAGGAGATCAGCTATCCCTAGACTGCACTCCTAGTTCTGATTCTTGTGTAGAGACAGCCTCCCTGGCAGAGAGCATAGGTCAGGTTGTATTTGTAAAGATGCTGCATGGATCTATGCTTCTGCCTTGGGAGGCTGAGTGGGGTGGGGAGGCTGGCAGTACCCTGACTGCACTGGAGTACAGGACTCTGGAGAAGGAAGCATTCTGAAACACCAACTCCATTGAGTGTCACTCCTCCTGCTCCCCTCCCACTAGAGGAAGAAATGGAGGGAAAGATAGAAGAAAGGAAGGAAGGATGGAAAGGATGGAAAGGAAGGATGGGAAGGAAGGAAGGAAGGAAGCCATTTCACTGCTCTCAAGGATCCTCATGCCCTAACAAGAAGAAGGGGTGCAAATATATTTCTCAGAGTTAGGATAAAAGATGATCTCTGTTTCCTATTTACTTAGGAAGAAATGTTTAGACATGTAGGCCTAGAGAGGCAAAGAAAATAAGGAGAGCAAACGAGAACATTGGTTTACTTTTCCAGAGGAGGAAGAGGAGAGCACACAAGCATGGGGAAGAGCAGAACATGATAGTTTTATCAGCTTCAGTCTCACTGCTTTTCCTAACAAAACTTCAGGACGATTCCTGATCGTGGTCAAACTTCAAGTAGCTCAAGAGGTCATGCTTTATGCAGTGGGTCAGTTGATATCATGAACTCAATCCAAGACTGCTTGAGATGCCCCTTGAAAGGAGGGTTGTGCGTGTGCAGGCACCATGTGCGTGCTTGTGCATGCACATCCCAGGAGCAATGCAGGTAAAGGGAATAATGTCCACTTAGCTTCTGTCTCATTGGCTTGGTATTTCTGGACCTCAGATCCAGACATAAAGATCAGTCTCAGATAAGCGGCTTTTGGCAACTTAGATTGTGTCTGTTATTTATTGGGAAATGCAGGATGGATCATGCAACGAGACATATTTGCACATTCTCTGTGGGGATGTGGCAGGACACACAAGTTGACTCGCAGACAGGTGAAGAGAGGTGGTAAGCAAAAGTCTCCCAGGGGCTGCTGCAGAACACTCTGCTGGCTGTCTGCATCATTTCTACTCTGTTGTAATCTCCATGACCACAGAGGCTTGCCTGCTTGTCAGCAGAGTGATTTCTGGGGTAGTTATGAGAGGGGCAAGCTTAAGGGGAGGCATTAATGCACATTGTCTACAAAGAGCAGCAACTTAGGATCTCCAAGCCTTCTTCCCCCTTTCCATCACTCAAAGCAACACTCTCCCAAGGCAGATGCATAATCATACTTATGACGTCCTCTGCAGCACTTATAAGATATCATCCTTTAGTTCTGTTACATTCATTACCCCTCGTTGGGGAGCTAATAATTGGACCCATTTTATAAAAGAGAAGGTGAGGCGCAGAGATGCAAGTGATACTCTGGCCTTCAGAGAGAAAAATTACAGTGGAACCAGAGTGTGCCTCCAATTCTAGAATTCTAGAATATTGTGGGAGAGAAGGGACCAAGGATGAAGCTCCCTCATCACTGGACACACTCAAGTCTGGCTGCTTTCTGCCTGTGCCATTCTTTTTTGGGAGAAAGGCAACAATTAGGAAACCCAGACCCTGGGAGATGGAGCTTTTCCCTGGATTCCAGGGAAGCAATTTCTTCTTTTAGCAAGAAAGTATGAAGGACTGATACTGTGCACAGCATCTTTGCTAGGCAAGTGAGAGAAAATTGATCTGCAACATGTGGTCCTTTTTTAAAAGAGCTTGTGGTTTGTTGCATACAGACATACATATGAAAATTAAAATACCATCTCTCACCAAATCTAAGATATCATAAACTACAAGACAGTTTCAAAGAAGTTAGAAGTAAAAAATTGTGCATCCTATAATCGTGGGATATGGTAGTAATACAAAAGGTAAATAAAAATGAAAGTTAATTATCCAGAGTTGTTACAGCCATATGTGTTCATTCACTTGTTGTTTTCTGACTTCTCTGATATGCCAATGCATGGTGAAGCATCCAATGAGTGGTACTGACAGTTGTTGCTTTGAGCTCACAATGAAGAAGGATGCCTGGGTGGGAGCAGGGTGGGATAGAAAGTGAAGGACTCATAAATGATGCAAGATTGAGTTAAAGCTTGAAGAACAGGAAAGATTTCAAGTGGGAAGACAGGAGGGAGGTGTGATGGGGAATGTCTAGCTCTGGGCTTAATTGCCAAAGAGGACTTCGGAGAAACTGGTTTATTCATAGGAGAAGTAAAATACTGGTGTATTAGTCAACTTGGGCTGCTATAATAAAATATCATAGACTGGCTGGCTTTAACAACAGACATGTGTTTCCCACAGTTCTGGAGGTTGGGAAGTCTACATTCAAGGTGGCAGTAGATAGATTCAGTTCCTGGTGAAGGCCCTCTTTCTGGTTTGTGGATGGCTGCCTTCTAGCCTAGCTATAGCCTCACAGGGCAGAGAGGGGAAGCTCTGCTGTTTCTTCATTTTCTTATAAAAACACTAACTCTATTATGAGGGCTCTACCCTCCTGACCTCATCTACACCCAGTTACCTCCCAAAGGCCCCACCTCCTAATATCATCACACTGGGGGTTAGGGTGTTAACATGAATTTTGGGGGAGACACAAACATCTGTCCATAACAATTGGGAACCAATTTAAATTAGATTTGGGTTCTGGAACTTAAATCATTGGACAAACTTGGGAGATGTTTTAGGGTCCAAGTATGGCAGTCATCCGATGGATGTTTTGAAGGCATTTGGCCACCTGAGTTGGCATTTAATCATGCCAGACACCACCAGACTTCTTCCGGGTTTCCTATCTCCATTTCATTGCTCTTTCAGAGTTCTGCTTTGTAGAGAATATAAGGGAAGGGAAGACATGACCCCTGCTCTCAATAGGCTTAGCTAGGTCATAAAAAATATCAAGTTATGAAAGATTTTAAGAACAAAACTAGCTAAGATGCAAAGTGTGTAGGGTACTGACAGTCTGTGTTATAAATATAAAAAGATAGGAGACCACTGTGGGCCAGTTGAGTAGGACATGGCTCTTTGGGGCAAGTGAGATTTGTGCTGGGCCTTGAGGTTATGGGCTGTGGTTATGATGAGGCTGATGGAGTGGGAAGCAGTATGAACAAACTTAAGTGCACAAGGGTCAGCCTGGTATTTGGGGGTCATGGAGAGGTATGGACAGAAGAGCATTATATTTAGCACTTACCTATCTCCTGCAGGACATGGCAAAGTAAAGTTTTTTGTTTGTTTGTTTTTATGGAATGTGTAGACAGTGAAAAGGGTAGGCAAGGGAGGAGAAAGAAGCAGGAAGGTAAGGGAGAGTTAAACATGCTTCCCACATCAGCCTCACCCTTCTGTTCCCCACAGCTAGCCACTGCTAGTCTAGGAGAACAGTTCACAAACTCACATTCTTTAGCTGGAAGACCTTCACAGCTTACCTAGCAACAAGATTTTGAGAGAGTTTGAGAGATAGAGCAGAGAGCTGGAAGGTAAAAAAGTAGATGAGAGAGGTTATCAGATCAGCAAGGGCAAGGAGTTCCTAATTTGATTTGTGTCCATTCTTTACTTTCCATGCCCCTTTCTCTTTTTCTACCACTATTTGACAATGAATCATATGGAACTTGTGGTTTCTATTTTTATTACTATTTATAGTTATTTGCAGGTTTTATTGTTATTTGATTTATCCTTTATTTGTCATTTTGTTTCTTGCAATTTCATTCATATCTTCTCTCTTTTGTTATAATGCCAGAAACTTGAAAGGAGGAACTATGCTTTTTCGTATTTCTCAAAGTGTAAACAGTTTTCTTTTTCTTAGTAAATCCTTAATAAAGGTAACTTCAATACATTTGGAAACCAGGCAGGCATATTAGTCTTCTCAGGCTGCTATAACAATATACCATAGACTGAGTGGCTTAAAAAATAGACATAAATTTTTCACAGTTCTGGTAGCTAGGAAGTCCAAGATCAGGGTGCTGGCCAATTCACTTCTTGGTGAGGGCTCTCTTCCTGGCTTACAGGCAGCTGCCTTCTCATTGTGTCCTCACATGGTGGAGACTTTCTCTTCCTCGTCTTATAAAGCCACTAATTCTTTCTCTAAAGGCTTCACTAACCTTTATTAGCCATCTCACCTTGACTACCTCTCAAAGGTACCATCTCCTTTCAACATATGGATTTCAACATACGGATTCTGGAAGAACACAATGAAGTCTATAGAAGCAGGATACAACATTTAAATACAGGGAAAAAAATTAAAAATATGGAAGAAGTGAAAGAACAATCCACATTTGTATATTTGATTTTTATGTATTCAATGAATTACCCTCCCAATCCAGGTGATTTACCAATTATAGAGTGAGACACTGCAGGACTCCAGTGGTTCTTGAATGATTGATCATTACATTGATTGGTGGTCAGTGCTGGGATGAGCCCAGGACTATCTTCTTCATGAACAGAAAACCTAGATAGCTGTCTGTGGGTCTTGAGGTAGAAAGTATATATGTCATGGTTAGAGACCTAGGCAAGCAATAGGAACGCTTCAAGGAATGTGGCAGTTCTTGGGGAATGACCTAAATGAAGTGCTGGTGGGTATTGAAATCTTTAGTTGAGTAGGGAAATGTGCAGCATGTTTTTGCACTCCAGCAGCAACAACTGTGGACTTGACTGATTATCAATTGCTGTCTCTATGTCATCTAAAGAAATGAGTATACTGGACAAATTTTATATATTTTATATGTTACTTTAAGGGATGTGGTATGATGAGAACTCCTGTGTGACTGACTGGGGGCTCAAAAACAGAAAAATACTTAATAAAATCTCACATTTACAAAGAAGGTTTGTAGGAAATAAGATGGAGAAGTGGAGGCAGCATAGAGAGTTATCACTGACTGGTCCATGGGGCCTTTGACCTAGGTTCCAAGATCATTGTCAATAGTCATAAGTGGCCTTCAGGTTCTCCTCTAACCTTCTGGAATTGGATGCCCAATTTTGTATATAGGTGTATTTAAGTGTTTTCTTGGAAGAGCCTACAACATTCTTCAAATTCTCAAGATGGTCTGTGACCCAGAAAAATTAGAAATTACTACTGATTCCAACTTCTCAAATCTACAGATGAGGAAACCAAGACTTGGAGAGGATTAGTAACTTTCTCAAAGCTACTGAAAGCTGGGACAATGATGGTTTTTTTATGTTACATTGCTATATTCTCTCTACTGTTCCTCTCTGAAAGATCAAGAGGTCACTTTGCTTGTAGATTATTTCCAAAACCCTACAGAGAAAGATGAGCTACTAATGAGATTATAGATCAGTTTCCTGCCAGAACCTCTAATCCACTGAGGCTGCTCTTGTGTTGGGACCAATTTGAACCCACCATGGGTTCATCACAGAAGAATGGGGATTTTGTGCAACGAATCATAAAACCCCAGAATGATAATCCGGACAGATCCTAGGAGGCTGGCATGAGAATACTCCTTCATCCGTGGGAAACATCATTTTAAGGAGCCTGGCCCCCAGGTGTCCTAAGCATAGGAACTACAGACATAGCCTGGGTTACTTAATGTCATAGAAATGCCTTTGCCTAACCTTTGACAGACTTGTGTATTAGAAGTAGTGCTACCTAAACAAATAATAGAAATACACCATTATGGAGCCTTTCTAGGCCATTGCTTCAGTCTCCCACACCCAAGGAAATTCATTTCTCAAGTTCTGGGCATATGGGCATTGGCCACCCTATCCCATGCCTGCCGAGACCATGAATGACCCAGACAGAAATGCTTTAGGTGAGCATGAGTTTCATGTTGGAGGTACGGAATGTTGACATGGGTGGAAATCAAGTCAAGTGTCTAGGGAAAGAATAGTGGAACACTAAAGGTGGTGTGTGGTGGACCAGTGACAGCAGGGTGAGGGAGGAAGGAAAAAGACTGAATCATAGTCGTGAATGGGAAGGAAGTCAGGAATCTGGAAGGGACAAGGTGAAGAAGGATGGCATAACTCTTGGGGCATAGTTGAAGCCATCTCACCTAATTCTGGCAAAGTCTGGTTAGAGTTGGCTGTTCGAAGGTAGCTTGACATCTGGCTATCTACCATTTGTGGACAGCTCAAACTCATGCAAAGTTATTTCTAATATTGCACTGTAATACTCTCTCCTTGCATTCACCATAGATCGCCTCTGTTCAGTTTCTTAAAAACCCTACAAACCAGTTCTATCCTCTGTTCTATGAGACAGCTTCCCCAGTATTTGAAAATGACTTGGATGCAGTGCCTTAGACCTCTCTGTCTTAATCTGTTTCCCAATCACTCTGCAGGTTATTCCTAGTAACCCTTCTTAAGTGAGAGCTACTCTCTTTATGCATGTCATATTTAAATATACCTTAAATATGAATAAAATAGAACCTATTCCTCCAGATGTAGAACACAGTGAGACTTCTGTAGGGTACTTTATGTAGGGTCCTAGTCTTCTTAGGTTGTGTTTATGAGAACTTAAACCTCAGTAGTTTCATTAATGCTAAGTTGATTTTGGATTGGCATCCCAGAATGTGGAGATTATTTCAAATTTGATGTAGTTTGTCCATCATTTTGGTTATTTCTATTTTGTATCATCAGTGGATTTGAATTTTTTTTAAATGTCTTAGATGAAATCATAGAATAGGCCAGGGTTAAGTTTAAAAGTCAGGAGCATTCTTATAGAGAAGTCCCTTTATGTCTGTGGTCTTGGCCTCTTAAAATAAGTACCACACACTCATATTAACACATGAGACCATATAGATACCCAGTCAAGAGAATGGAGCTTCATCTCAAGAATTTATCTAAACTGCTTAATAAATTATTTAGACTCTGTCACCCACACCAATGTGAACTTTGTCACTCTGGTTCTCTTTGGCTCTCTGTCTACTGGACTTGCATCTCACCTTCATGCATCTGTTGCTGGGCTTGATGATGAATTCTGTTTACGCTTAAAATCCTCTCTCAGGAATGAGTCTGGAATTTAGTATACCCAAAGCCCCAACATAGTGGGTCAAAGACACTCCTTCAGCCTAGTGCTCTTGGGAGAGAATAATCCATAGGTTGGTATTGATTTGCTAATCATTATTCTGTCCTGGCATTTTGACCAAATTTCTGGAATCTATCTCCAAACTATCTTATGCCCTTAACTCACTGAAAGATATGAACTACTAACTTGTTTCTAACCCTTTGCAGGTTACTAAAACTTCAGACCCATTTCACACTTTGTAAAATGAAGGATCTTGGACAAAACAGCTTTTCAGAAAATGTTTTCCAAAATGAAATGTTGTTAGATTAAAAAATGAGAAGGGAGGAAATTCAGTGATTAAAAAAGTTTTACAGATGCTTGTGTGATGGTTAATATTAGGTGTCAACTTGATTGGATTGAGGGATGCCCAGATGGCTGGTGAAACATTGTTTCTGGGCATGTCTGAGGGTGTTTCCAGAGGATATTGAGACATGAGTCCGTGGACTGAGAGGAAGACTCACTGTAAATGTGAGGCATCATCCAATTAGCTGGGAGCGGGCTAGGACAAAGTAGGAGGAGGAAGAGAGATACTCAGCTCCCTCTTGTTTTCTCTCTTCGCAGTGGGACACCTTTTTTTTTTTTCTTCCTCCTGCCCTTAGACATCAAACTCCAGGTTTGTAGGCTTTTGGACTCTGGAACTTACAGCAGCCTCCTGAGTGTTCCCAGGCCTTAGGCTTCAGGCTAGGGGATGCACTATTGGCTTCTCTTGTTCTGAGGCTTTTGGACTTGGACTGAGCCTCTTTGGGAGCCACACTACTAGTTCCCTGGGAGACATGCTTGTGGCTCCTCTGGTTTTCCAGCTTGCAGACAATCTCTCTTGGGACTTTGTGTTTGTAATCATGTGAGCCAATTCCCCCTTAATAAGTTCCATTTTATATATATCCCATTTGTCCTGTCTCTCTGGAAGATCCTAACCAATACAGCTTGGTTAAAAAAAGTTAAACAGGGTACTCACTCTGTGGTTCTTCTGTGTACATGTTAATAAAATTTGTGTTCCTTTTCTCCAATTAAAAAATAAAATTGGCCGGGCGCGGTGGCTCACACCTGTAATCCCAGCACTTTGGGAGGCCGAGACAGGCAGATCACGAGGTCAGGAGATCAAGACCATCCTGGCTAACATGGTGAAACCCCGTCTCTACTAAAAATACAAAAAACATTAGCTGGCCGTGGTGGCACATGCCTGCAGTCCCAGCTACTCCGGAGGGTGAGGAGGGGGAATCACTTGAACCCTGGAGGCAGAGGTTGCCCTGAGCTGAAATCGTGCCACCGTACTCCAGCCTGGGTGGCAGAGTAAGACTCCATGTCAAAAAAAAAAAAAAAAAAGAAAAGTTAAACAGTTTTCATTATAAAGCGTTTCTCAGGGTCTTCCACATGCTAATGTTGCTAATGTGCCTCGTGAGTCTCCACATGTGAGAAGTGCTATGCGGTTTTTCTCAAACTTTATTTGATCATGGAACACTTTCAAGTAGGACACATTTTCCCTGGCACCACTTTTGAGAAACACTGAACTAGTTGGTTTCTCACACAGCCTTCTGGGATCACAGTGCTGTCAAGTACATCCTTCACTCAGAGAGCCCAGGGCTGGACGCAAAGGGCAGATTGCTGCCCAGCCACAAGCCAGGCTCCAGGGCACACGGGGAGTGCTTGTCCTTCTGCTGCAATGACCACCATGAGGAGGGTGCCTCCTGACCACACCAGACATTGAAGAATGGAAGCAATTCTTTGGATGTGTCTCTCACACCACCCCTTTCCCTTCTCTTCCCTCCCCTCCTCAGCATTCAGGGCTTCTGCCTTGCTAAGCTCATTAACCTCCTTAATGACGTAGTATCTTTTTTCCATATAAACCTCTGTCCTTAAAATTTGCCATTCTCAGTGCTTTCCAGGAGGAGAGCTTGCTCTCCTGGGCTGCTCTGTGAATTGGAACTTGGCACCCCTCTATGTGGGGAGAATAAATGGCATGCTGTCTCTGGGGTGAGGACATGCTTAGGAGAGCACCAGGGAACAGTTTTGTGGATTTCTTGATTTTTCAAAATGATATTACTGGTTCACAAATGTGGCATTTTGGTGCCCTGCAGATGGATACTCTAAATTTATTTGACAAAAGGCAGATTTAGCATTTTAAATTCTTTTTTTTTTGGTAGGGGAGAGCGGCTGTATAATTTAGTTCACGTATCTGACTCCTCAGCCATCCAAGATAAGATACAGTTGTTAGGATGAGCCCCTATGATATTGTCAACAGCATCAGGTGATTTAGGGCAGTGGGGAAGGTTGGAGATTATTTCCAAAATCCCTTCAATGGCCACTCCCCCTCTGCCCTGAATTTGGCTTTAAGGCCAAGATCAGTCTCTCTGATCATTTTTGTCAGTGAAAAATGTATGATCTGAATTAAATATACTTAGTCTCCATTAGTGGTTTACCAACTATCTGTGTGGTCCATATACAGCTCTACCCCTGCTGGGAATAGCAAGCATGGCATTCTGTAGAGCCTGCCTCACTGCTAATGCTCGCTGACTAGACAGATTCAATCCGCACTAGCCACCTATAGCCAAGGATGCATGAACACACGCATACACTTATATATGCCTGAATTTGAGTGCTTTGTATCCCCGGCCAGCCTCCACTACAGTTAACTGGATTGCATTATTGTAAGGTCTAAAGAACATTATGTTAGTAGCAATAGTGAACATTTACTCAACACTTACTATGTGCCTCCCTACTGTGTGCTTCATCTGTACTATCTTATTTAATCTTCCTAACAAATCTGACGGAAATATTTAGCAGATAATGAAATTGGAGATTTAGAGAGATTAAACGACTTGTCTCAATTTCACACCACCGAGATTTAATCCTGACTCCTGAGTCCAGACTCTTAAGAACTCTGTTTGAAAGTATTATAGGAAGCAATGCATAAATAACACAGTGCTGTGTAGATCAAGTAACATTAATTTGTTGCTAAACCTATCACAATTCAAAATGTGTCAAAGGATAATAATGAGGAAAGTCTAAGTCCCAAGACATCCCAGGTACATCATTTATGTTTGTTAGAGAGATGTGTTTCTGACCGTTCCATTTCTAGTTGGAGATGAGTCTCTTATACATTGTCTCAGCGAGTACTAAGGTTGAGGCGGGGTGGAGGACTCTCTTATCAGGAGGCAGAACAGGGAAATCCCAGCTTCCATCTGTCCCATCTATTATCCATGTAGCGTCCAGCTCTAATTTTGCCACCGATGCAGGGAGAGGTTAGTCTGGACATAGATTACTGAGGCAGCCGCTGATGTCAGGACACCCCAGAGCTCAGAGACTGAGAGTACACACACACTCCTGAGCTTTAGCCAAATTAAGAAGTTTGATCAAATAAATCTGTTCTTAGATCATTTTCTTTACTAATTGGCACTTTCCTTGGAGCAAATAAAACAGCTGAGAATAGATCTCAGGACCTAAATCTTGAGACTCCAGAAGTCACAGAGCTGAAAGAATTTTTTTTTTTTTTTTTTTTTGAGACGGAGTCTCGCTCTGTTGTCCAGGCTGGAGTGCAGTGGTGCGATCTCAGCTCACTGCAAGCTCTGCCTCCCGGGTTGAGGCGATTCTCCTGCCTCAGCCTCCCGAGTAGCTGGGACTGCAGGGGCCTGCCACCATGCCCGGCTAATTTTTTGTATTTTTAGTAAAGAGGGGGTTTCACTGTGTTAGCCAGGATGGTCTCGATCTCCTGACCTCGTGATCCACCTGCCTTGGCCTCCCAAAGTGCTGGGATTACAGGCGTGAGCCACCACACCCGGCCTGAAAGATTTTTAAAAAGATCTTGCTGCTGATTTCATAAATCACATCAATGAACCATTGCATGTCCTTGACAATCTAGTTCTCCTGACTGCCTCTTTTTCTTTCCTGGTTTGATCATTAGGATGGTCTTGTGAGAAATGACGGACCTGGATTCCCACCTATGTTTTCCACATCAGAAAATACCAACTTGGATTAAGGAGCATTTCTTCCATTGTCCATTGATGGAAAAGCCCCCCATGCGTCCCTGGGACGTCTGCAGGGACCACCACAGATGCTGCATGTGTGTGATGCTGGCCCGTGGTCTACACCCAAACTCTCTTCAAAACTAGTCTCTCTAAATAACACGTTTCTCCATGAGAAAATCTAAATGTGGGCTCTTCCAAATTGGAGAACCATCATTTTTATTCCCTTAGTTCATAATTGGTGAGTCAGTTTTTTTGTGATGTGGCAAGGGGACAATATTTCAGTTATCAAAATGTGCTGCTGTGGGGGTTAGATGTGCTTTTACAAGGCATGGGATGGTGGCAGCCTCTCGATTTTACCCATAGTGGTCCATGAGCCGTGAGCACTGTCTTCCTGTTTTATATCAGGAGGTATGTTTTCAATCAGCAGACCTTTATGGCTCTGCAGTTGCCCCCAAGAATTGTGGCGTCTGCGAAGCTTTCCTGCGAAGGTGATACGTTCAACATGTAAAGCATAATCCCTCCCTGAAACCTTAAATTATCTAAACTGAAAGAACTTTCCGGGTCTAACTGGCTTTTCTCAGTGAGGTGGATTGTTTTCATTTGCTTCATTTCTCCTCTTTTGGCCTTTGAGCTGACTCTTGTCAGTTTCGTTCCTATTTAAAGTTAGTTTCACCTTTCAGTTCCCTCCTCCATCTTAGCCTTACAGAGTTTCAGTTCCCCAAACAGTGTGTGTGGGGTGAGGTGGGGAGAGAAGCTTTATAATTCAGTCTAAAATAAAAAGATTTCCCTGAAATATCGCAAAGATATTGGACAATGAGAGAAAGGCAATTTGATTGAAGAACTAATCTAGCACATTTTATGATGTTAGGCAAGTCACTCATGGCAAATCTTTGAGCCTCACATTCCTGTGCTGTATGCAATGGCTTTAAACTAGATTTTAGTTCTCAATTCTGGCTGCATGTTGGAATCACTAGGAAATTTTAAAAGCAGCAACCAAAAAACTCCAAAAAACTGACGTCTGCATCCTATCCTGTACCAATTAAACCAGAAAATCAAGAGGTGATTTTTAGGCATTGGTATTTCTTTCAAGCTCCCCAGGTGATTTGTATGTGTGGCCAGGTTGGGAACTTCTGGCCTGCATGCTTGTGGAGAACCTGGGCTCCTTCTCAGCTGAGCATTGTCAGGAGTTGTGGTGGTGGAGGCTCTTGTTACAATAGCTGTAACAGTACTAGGGTAATACATGTCCCTGACTGGTGGTTCCATTTCCTATCAGACCTTTGCTTAGCTTGGCAAACACTGTTGCTGAAACAGACCTTATTTTAAAGGTGGCCATATAGAATATTTTCACCTTTAACTTCTCACTACTTCCTTGTTGAGATAGAGGCCTCCTCTCATCAGGTCTCAGAAATCTCTCTCTGGATGGGGAAGGGAGGAAGCTGGTTTACGTGGGTGCACTGCAGAGGCCTGAAATGTGTCTGTACTTGAAGATGCTCAGCTTAACCTATAAATTATCAGCCAGGACCTGTTTAGAAGCCCAGTTCTGCCTTGGTTACCCAAGATCTCAATGCAGCAGTGGCCAGCAAAAGCCAAATCTGAAATCTTGGTCAACTGACCTTATTTCTGTCATCAAAGGAAGGAGTGAGGCTTTGACTGAAGCCCAGTGCATTTTACTACCTTTAAGTTTAAATGCTTATTCAGAACCATTCTGGCTGACACACCTCCTCTTTCCTTTTCCTTCTCTCTTCTCTCTAGCCCCTGCCAATCCAAACATGACAGAAGCACAAAATCAAATTCAAATTTCAAGTGTAGTATGCGATAACAATACATTTTTCAGTTATTTTGCAATCACTAGACCTAGAATTTGATTTTTTTAATAAGATGGGTGTGGAAATAGAGGGAGGTGTATATACTGTTTTTTAACTCACAGTAAAATATATTTAAATAGCATCGAATGGTGATTTCCACCATGCCATCTTCAGTTTGAGAAATAAAGGACATACAAAAAGAAGGAAGGAATCTCAAATAAGATTTAAGTTATGTTTATGATATCAAAGACATTTCAATCCTTTGCATATGGCTGATTAATGTGACATAGTATCTGTTGCCCATAATGTCTTTCATATTGAAATGATTATAAAAATGGTTACAACATTTGTATCTACTGTGTACCAGAGATTGACTTAGAACTTTTACATTGAGGTCATCTTTAATTCTCACCACAAAATCAGCCGTGCTACTTTATTTATTTTTAAAGCATGTTTTATTTATTTTTAAAAAATTTATAATTGACATAATAATTTTACGTATTTCTAGGGTATAATGTGGGTTTTCAATGGATATATATGTAGTGTAATGATCAAATTGAGGTAATTACCATATACATTACATTAAACATTTATCATTTCTGGTGACAGCATTCAAAATTTTCTTTTCTAGCTATCTTGAACTATACACTTCATTGTTATTTGCTATAATCACCCTACAGTGTAATAGAACACCACAACTTATTCTTTCTATCTGACTATAACTTTGTACCCATTGGCCAACCTTTACTGGTCCCCTCTCCCACATTTTAATTTTACTGATAAATAAAACTAAATAAAAACTGAGGGTTAGCAAGCTTACAAAGCTTGCCCAGGGTCATACATGATAGATCATAGCACAGCTAGATCAGTCCATGTTGATCCTAACATTCTTTACAGCACCCTACTAATCCTGAAGAATTGACTACAGTTCCTTATCAAGAGAATGTCCTCTTGAGTAAGGGCAGCCATAGATTACAGTGCTCTTATTGGATCTATGTTGTTATGTCAGTGTATTTCTTAAGACAACCTACTATATTTTTGTTAGAGATTTATGCCATACACATATTGCTTTTGAATGGACCTTTGGTAATCATTGTTGTATATGAGCCTCGTGATAACCAAAGGAAGTAGGCAGAACAATTGTTTTTCTTTCCTTTTTCCTGCTAAGGGGAGAAAATCAAGGCAAGGAGAAATCAATTGCCTTGTTTATAGGTTTTTTGATGTCCGAGCCAGGGCCTGGACTCAGGCCTTCTGACTCCTGCTCCAGTGGTCCTTCCATGACTTGTGACTCATGGTAGGTCTTTGTGCATGACCTGGCCCCATTGTTGTACCCTGGCTGACCCTGGCCATCTAAATGCACAGAGGGTGCTATATTAGGACCGTTATGTAATGAACTGGGCCAGCTGGCCAGACTGGTCTTTCAAGGTTTACCTCTCACTTTGGCCAATTGACAGTTCTACCAAGCTTCTAAACACTTTTTTTTTTTTTCTTTTTCCTGCTTCAGGCTTTCCTGACTTCTTTTCCCAGTTCTGGAGTGCTCTCCCTGGAGTTATCACTCTAGCAAATTCTTCCAGTTCTTTAGGCCCAGCCCAGAACACACCTCTTCAGGAGCTCTTCCTTGACAGCAGCCTGTTCTTGGTATTACCCTAGGCCCTGAGTTCTTAAGATATTGTTATCTGGACTGTACAACCCATTAAGCAAGTAGCACATATAGGTTTACATTTTGTTCAGATCTTCAAGTACGTGTAAAGCTAGAGGTATTTGTCCATTCTTTTCTGTGTCCCAGGTATGGAGGTAGAGGTGGGAGTGGTGCTAGCATAGTTCTAAGCACGCAGTGCTTAGAGCAGATAACCATTGACTTGTCTCTTGTTTACTATATAGTATTATCTCAATGGTTGACAGGGTATATTGTGAAGCAGAAAGGGAAGATGTAATTATTTTTCAAACAGATATGGGTCAAGAGTTTCCCATTGAGGCTGGGAATGTGGGAGTGGTACCCAGGGAAGGAAAGGCAATGCAAGCCCATGTCTGGGGTGAAAAAGCCAAGTCCTTCAAAGCATATTTAACAGTTCCGTCACCATCAATGATTAGCATTGGCAGAAAAAGGAACAGCCATTTCTAAAGTGAATCTAAGTGTCAGAATTTAAAGGTCCTGAACTGAACTCAACTATTGACTTGCTTTTAGCTCTTAAGTTAGATCATTCTTTTTATGAGTTATTCATTCATTCTCTAAATAGTAACAGAGTATTTATTTGGTGTAAGGCATGGTGTCAAGTATTACATAGAATAAAGACTTGGTAAAGATTTAGTGCCTGTCATCCAAAAGATATCATTAGCAGGAGGCAAACACTAATATGTATATAATAAGTGCTATATGAGCAGCACAAAGACAAGACAGAAATTATTCTAGACTTTGAAGAGACCTCATTTACAGAAGTCTTCGCTGATGAATTTAACTGGGCCTAAAAATTAAATAGAGATAGGGAGGGAAGCATGCCAGTCCATAAGTAAAACATCATTCCAGGTGTTGAGGGAACAATGAGTAACTACAGAGGCTGGAGTAAATAGTTGAAGTTATGAAATAGTAGGTCATAGAAGACGTAAAATGCAAGGTCATGGAAGTCAAACTTTGATGGGCAGAGGGGATATGTTAATGGTACAAACCAATGTGGCATAGAATCGAAGGAAATAATTCAAATTCGTGTCCCGGTGTCTTCACCTCTACAATAAGAAAAGGTAAACTGATCACTCCCTCTAGGCTTCCTGGCATGTGGTGAGAAACAGAGAGGCAATTGACATCAAGGTGTTTGCGTGTCTGGTGAAAGGAAGCACCACCAGCTACAGCATGGAGCTGCGTTGTTTGCAGTTGATGTTTACTGTATTGACTCTCTAAACTCCCACTGTGAACATTTTGGAAACTCAAGAGAGATAGTAAATGGCAATGGTCATTTAAAGCTATGAAACACTTTCTCCAGTACTCTTCTAATTATGCTGAAAGCCAAAATTTAAATAATCTTTGGAGAGATATCCCTACGCTTCTGATAACATTAATTACTGACTGACCTTGCAGTCTCATTTGACATATTAATCCTTTCCTCCTTTTTAAAATATGTTTCCCTTGGCTTCTGGGACACCGCTCTTTATTCTCTCCATAGCTCACTGGTTGTTCCTTTTCTGAATCCTTTGCTGGTCCCTCTTTATCTCCCTGACCTCTAAACATTGGAGTGCCTCAGGGCTCAGTTCTCCACCCTCTTCTCTTCTCTGTCCTTTCTCATGGCATTAAATATCATTTACACACATAGAACACCAAATGTTTATCTATACCCTGGACCTAACAGCTGGACTCCAAACTAATATCCATTGTGTTTTCCACATAGTAGCTAGAGTAATCATTTAAACCATCAGTCAAATTAGGATGCTCCTGTGCTCCAAACCCTCCCATGGCTCCCCATTTCATTTTGTGCAAAAGTGAACTCTTGGCAATGGCCTACGGAGTCCTGCATGACCTGGTCCGTTAGCTGTTGGCCTTGTTTCACTGTGTTCCACCTTACTGAATACTCTAAACCAAAATCTATCTCAAGCACTTGGCTTTTGCCATTTCTTCTGCCTGTAAGATTCTCCCCCAGACACCTGCAGTACTTGCCCCTGATTCCTCTGCTTATGTATCCATTCATTATCCATGATGTTTCTCCTGACTATCCTGTAAAAAGTCACAGATCTCTCCCCTTCTAACTACCTCTGTTGTTGCTGTTGTTGGCTGTCCTCCTTCTTCTTCTTCTTCCTTCTTCCTTCTTCTTTCTTCGTTCTTCTTCTTTCTTCTTCTTCTTCTTGGCAGAGCCTTGCTCTGTCACCCAGGCTGGAGTGCAGTGGCGCGATCTCGGCTCGTTGCAAGCTCCGCCTCCTGGGTTCAAGCAATTCTCCTGCCTCAGCCTCCTGATTAGCTGGGACTTACAGGCACCTGCCACCATGCCTGGCTAATTTTTTGTATTTTTAGTAGAAACGGGGTTTCACCATGTTAGTGAGGATGGCCTCGCTCCCTGACCCTGTGATCTGACTGCCTTGGCCTCCCAAAGTGCTGGGATTACAGGTGTGAGCCACCGCGCCCGGCCATCTCTGTTCTTAACCTGCCTTATTTTTAGCATTTATCTGTAAATGCATACTACATATTTTACTTGCTTATTTGTTTATTACCTGCCATGCTGTGCTAGAGTGGAAGCTTTTTGAGGGCAGGGACTTTGCTCTGCTCACATTGTGTCCTTGTGCCTAGAACATAGTGCCTGGCACAGAGTGCATGTTCAACAAATATTTGTAAAATGATTTGTGAAGTAATCCCCTCTAAAAATAGAACTCAGAAGAGACAGTCAGGGTTAGGATCTAGCCCAGGATGAACTTTGTTAAAGGCCACAGCAAAGGAAAGCCCTTAAGTTGGAAGCCTTGGGTTGAGACCAGGTTTTGCCGCAAACATGCTCCGTGTTACGAAATTCACCTAGAGCTCACAAACCACACTTTCCTTGTGTGTTGAATGGGTGCTGATATCTTACCTATAAGATAGAAGTGAAGATCAATTGAGTAGGTAGATGTACCTTTCCCTCTGTAGGAAAAAAAAAAAAGCAGATTTGGTTCCTCTTCTTTCCTTGCAGAAGGAAAGAAGTTTTCCTGTTGATTTTGTTTCTGTCTCTTTGGAACAAGATAGCGACACAAGGGTTTTGTTGTTATTGTTGTTTCCAGCTTTAAGCAGGCATTTTGTGGGTGGATATGAAGGCATTTGGTTTTATTTTGGTGATGGTTTCTAATTTTATCTTCTCTTGTTTATGTAGGTTTTTTGTTTTGTTTTAATGTGATAAATGGCCAGCAACTTCTCTGAGCCCTGTGGAAATGGTATCCAGGCTACGGAATAATTATTTAGTGAATGGCAGATCCAGTTTATGTTGGCACAGATCAAATTAATCATTATTAATCATGCCCCAATGACAGTAACCTCATCCCTTGCAGAAGTGCTATTCTTTATTAAGCAGTAATAGCTGTGAGGAATGACTGAGCTCTACTCCGGTTACACTCTACTATGCCTTTCCCTATTTCTCAGCAGGAGAGGGAGAGCAACACACATCCAGAGTGAAAATAAAAGGAAGAATTAAAAACAAACAAGCACCCATGAAGCATCTCCCTCTTCCTACTACCTATGACAAGAACTCAAGTTCCAGCATAAGAAAAGAAAAGGGGCTTTGCAGTATGCTGCCCCTCAAAAGGAACAGAGTAAATGATTATAATAGTAATTAGAGTTATACTTAAGGAAGTGGTGTTTATTAGCCAGCCTGTAGTAGGACTAAATCCACAGGCTTCCTCACCTAGTTCCTCTGCCAGTGCTTGGATCTTGAGAGTTGCAATCTCTAAGCTTTTTAAACTCACTTCTTTCTGAAAGGTACTTCCCATTCTGGGGTGTGTGTGTGTGGAATTGCTTCCAAGAACAAGATAAGCTCTTTGCCTAGGGAAAGTTGGTAAAGGAGGCTTACTGTTCAGTTTCAGTCCACATTGAAATACAGGACCTATGGAATATAGAGCATGATACATGGTCAGGCAGTGGACAACGGGTCGTGGGGCTTGGCTTCAGTTCTGGTTGTGTGACCTTAGGAAAGCTCTTAACTTCTTGTAGTCTTGATTTTTCACGTCTGTAAATTGGAATGATGATATGGAACATTATTTAGCCTTAAAAAGGAAGGAAATTTGAATGCATGCTACAACATGGATGAGACTTGAGGACATTATATGAAGTGAAATGAGAACAAAAGAACAAACACTGTACAATTCCATCTATACGAGTATCTAGAGTAGTCACATTTATAGAGACAGAATAGAATAGTGGTTTCAGGGGGTGGGTGATAGAAGGGAAGGAGGGGTTCTTCTTTTAATGTATATAGACTTCCAGTTTTGCACAATGAAAAGAGTTCTGTGGATGGATGGTGGTGATGGTTGCATAACAATGTGAATGTACTTAGTACTACTGATTATACACTTAAAAGTGGTTGAAAATGAGCCAGGGGTGGTAGTGGGTGCCTGTAGTAACAGCTACTTATGAGGCTGAGGCAGGAGGATTACTTGAGCTCAAAGTTCAAGGCCAGCCAAGGCAACGTAGCAAGACCCTGTCTCTGAAAAAAAAAAGTGATTAAGATGATAAATTTTATGTTGTGTGTATTTTATGCAATTTCAAAAATGTAAAATGAAATGGTAATAATCTCTAAAAACTTATATCTTTGAGTATGGATCTATTATAGTCCCTCAGAATGCTGGGGAATAAAGTGATAAGATCACTGGAGGGCAATCTGTAAGACCCCATGAAGGCCTGTCCCATGGAAGGGGGAGAATTTCCTTTCATTGTGGTTTCACAGAGCAAATTTAGAAACAATAGGTAGGAGTGACAGGAAGAAAAACTTTGTATCAACTTAAGAAAATTTGTATTTGCAAATAAAAATTTAAAAAGGCTGTCCAAGAGGAATGAGCTCCCACAGGAAGTAGTCATCTCCCTCTCCTGGGGATGTCCAAGCACAGATGATGCGGTCATCTGCATGGCCATTGTCCTCCTTCCCAAGGTTCTACAGTCCTTTATTCCTTTCCCTTCTTACTAGTGTGAGTGTTTTCTTTCATTCCCCAAAATAATGGCATCCATTACTACAAAGAAAAACACAATCTTGCAGCTATTAAGGACTCCACAGGTTATGTGGGAGTAAATTGAGTTATCTGGGCACAGATCAACTTAACAGAAAACTATTCTCAGAGAAGTCACCACCTGTGACTTGGGTCTTGAACTTAAAAGTTTCTAGTTCAGCAAAGGAAAGGATGTCAGCAAATTCAACTCACCAAATTGCTATTCAGCTTAGGAACTCCTTACCTCCTTAAGATGGTTATATGAAATACTTGTAAAAAAAAGATTAAACAGGTTAGTAAATTGCATTAAATGTGATATGCGTTATCAGCTTCATGTTTGTGATTAGGGTCAACATAGGCCACCACCATACCATCTGCAGCATTATAATCCTGGGGGAGATGTATGCTGTTTGATATCATGTGAAAATTATGTTATTCTTATGTCTTTAAATGTTTGACATCATCACCTATTTACAGCGTAGATAGTAAGTGGGAATAAAACGAAATAGACGTTTCATAGAGTCTTTCTCAAACAAGCCTTTGATATACTCGTTTTCTCAGCACCCAATCTTCTGCCCCAAAGTTAAGAAGCTGATAAAGGATAGTCCATTTTGAAACAGTGTCCTGAGAACTATTGGTAGGATGAACATTGGAAGCACATAGCATCCTGTGACTGCCTCTATCACATTACTTGTTCTAATGGTTAGAAAATTCTGATGACTTTTCTTTCCCGTAATAGACTGAGCTCCTTGGAATCAAGATTCATGTCTCTTTCACTTTGTTGTCTCTGTATAGGAGCACAGTAGGGGCACCTGTTGTTAGTAATGTAAAGTCTTGTAGAGTCTGGGCTGCTGGTCTTTAAGGTGTGATTTGGGAGGTTTTGATGCTTCAAAGTCCAATGTTGATTGCCAAGCGATTGTTAAGTGAGAGCAATCTGTTCTTCTGACCCCACTCTAACCATACAAGCTCTGCTTTTCATTTATGTTACATATAGGCATCCCCAGAGAAGTTTTCTCTAAAAATATTTTGAAAGACACATACACAGATACTTAAAACCTTAGTAGATGCTTTCATGGTGTGTGTGTGTGTGTGTGTGTGTATGTGTGTGTGTGTGGTATGTGTCTGGTATGTATGTCGTGTGTGGCAGAGCTTAGGATAAGGTGTAAATGTTTTCAGATTTCTTTATTCAGTTTAATTCTTCAATTAATGTTTCTCTACTTTTGGAGGAATTGGGTTGGTTACAATACAAGTTGTTCCGTTAAGGATCTGTCAAGACTAGCTGAGGATTTTGTTCATATTCACCAAGATTTTTGGTGATTACCGGGTGTTTTGTTCTTTTCCTTCTAAAAGGATTTGAGCTTCCCATTAGTGGATTTATACTGATCATTGCTTAACCATATCAGACAATGAATTACACAAGAAACCTACAATTCCTGAATTGTTGCAAACCTTATAAAGTATATACGGAGATCTATTTCACTAAAGACTTTGTTATTTTGACAGTTGCCCTTGGTTGCTCAAGAAAACCTCCTGGAAACCCTCATAAGAAGACAAAGACTGCTTGCTCTGCAGTTGTTTTCCGTATATCCACAGTGGGTGATAGAGTAGAATATGGGCAGATAGACTCTTTTGTCTCTGCAACAGCCCTGTGAAGAGAGTTGGACAGTGGGACCTGTTGGGTAAAACATACCTGCTTGTGGTTTTTCTTCAGTAACAGAGGTGGGAGGTATACTAAAATGGCAGGGAAGAGAGGAGAAAAAAACAAGATGAAGGGTCAGCTAACTGCTCAGGGCTGAGCCAAGGAGGCTGGAGAGGGTGCTGGGGCTTGCTTTTGGTTTGGTGGTTGGTCCAGAAAAGGAACTCTCATCTACAATGAATTCAAGGGGCCCAGCAGTTGGACTTTCCATGGGAATCTGGGTAGAGACTTTCTACTTAACACATGTCCCTTTTTACGTCTTGATGCCATTTTTTATTTCTTTCCGTGGTAGCTCAACCTCGGGAAGCTTTGGACTTAGCCTGAAACAAGTCTTTACTCTTTAGTATTGGTTCTAACAAATGCAAGTCCCTTGGGAGCAAAAGGTTCAAAATACAAAAGTCCTGATATTTTTTTCAGACCACAAGAAGTTCCTTTCAGAATGTGCTGTTTATTTCTGCTCTTACTGAATGATGATTTCTTAGGAATGTGTCCATTAAAAGATACCTATTTAGATTGCCTTGGCTTAAGCCAAGTTCTCCAATACATTTTGATTGTCTAAATTCTGTCTTCTTTTCTTCTATGTTAGGTGCATTTCAGGGTCCAGAAGTGAGTATTGAGAGTGTATTTCTGTATCTACTTGTTGAGATGGAGAGTAGAGAATTCAAAGCTTTATTCTTTCCCATAACTATTCTTATAAGGAAATCAAATACAAACAAAAAAGGAAGTCACATGCACAACCACTATTATGCTATATAGAAGTTCATGAAGTGCCACCTTTCTGTGGCTGTGGAGGGAAAAGGCAGAGTCTTGCTGGCATCTTCAGCCACTCACATACATATGCTGTTGTGCTGAGGGTCATCTTTTAGCATCGAGACTGACAGCACCTGTGTACCCATGTGCCATCTAGACCATGTACATGAAGACACACCAGCTGCTGTGTGGCCTCACAAAGACAATTGCAGAAATCCTCAAATTCTCACTCTCAACTGAACCATCTAAAGAAAGCCCTAGGCTGTCTCTGACTCCTAGTGGATCCTGAAATTCTTTCAAAAGGAAGAGGAAAACGCTGCTTTCCATTTCCTCTTTCCCCTCCTCCCAGCTCTTTTGAGAAATCAAACACAGAATGCAAATTCTACAGGAGAGATAATACTGATTTCTATTCGAACTGAAATATTAATGACTGATAACTGATATGTTAATGAGAAGAGTTTCTGTGGAAGCAATTGAAAAGAGAATAAGGACCCTATGGCTAGCATGTTTGGATGAGAGAGAGCATAGAGCCATAAGTAAAACGTGCTGAGTATTGGCTGGGTGCCTGGAAGAAAACAGCACCTCCTTGGTTTGCCTGAGGCTGATCCTGGGTGAGATGGTGGGTTAATGTCCTTACTTCCGTGGCTCTTGATCAGTTAGACATCAAACATCTTCCAAGTTCACCTCCTTTATTTGGTTTATTTTTAACCTATTTTATCTATTTTCGCCTTTGATTTATCCTTTTAGTCTAGAATTTTGGTATTTTTAAAGTGTCCTTGGGATATGCAGTGGATTCGTGTTTTCATCTATTGCACTTGGATGTTTCATGACAAATATCTCACCCTGTTTTTGTTTTTGTTTTCGCACTTGCCAGAGCAAAACATTTTTCAGCCTTAATTGTTCAGGAACAGCCCACAAAAGATTTAGCGCCATTCCTTTAAAAGTCTTCAATTGTAGGTGATAACTATACAGATGTCTGGGAGCTCAGTAAACCAAATCTTATCAGAAAGTGTGGGAGGCATTATGCACTAGAATGTAGAGTCAAATATTTCCTGACAGTAGGGTGGTAGCAAGAAAAGTTGGATTCGAGAAGGCATTCTTCGAATCAGAGAATGCCTGAGAACAGAAGGTGGAGGTGTGACTCCAGACCCAGGATTGTCACCGGAAGGCAATATAGAGAACTGTGTGGCCCTTAGAATGAGGGTTCTGGGTCATGTGAGGTTCATCATGGCCATCACAGTGGCCTGCTGCATATTGAGCTGCCCACTCTAGACTATTGATTTCACCTTGCAGGGAGGCCAATACCATGATCTCTGATAGCCTATGTCACTCATTTTCAGCCTGCTGTTGGGGTTGCTGGCTGCACCAGAATTACCTGAGAATTTTTCATAAATACAGATTCCCAGGATCCACTCCAGTTCTACTGATTCAGAACTTCTGAGGGTGAAACTTCAGGATCTACTAGGAGTTAGGGACAGTCTAGAGCATTCTTTGGATGGTAGGATTGAGAGTGAGAATTCTGGGACTTCTGCAATTAAGTGTCTTTGTGAGCCCTCACAGAGGCTGGTGTGGTTTCGTCTACCTGGTCTAGATGGTGCATGGGTGCACAGGTGGTGTCAGGTCCCGTTACTGAAAGAGGACCCTCACCAGAGTTTCTGAGGGTGAAACTGTTAGATGAGCAGGTAACATAACAAGCACAGTGAGAATAGGCAGAGAGCTCATCCAAGAGACCCTGCAAAGGGGCCAGGCCCAGACCATCCATCCAGTGGTTTCTCTTTAACTGCTTTGGGCTCTGCAAAAGGACATTTTTTATGTAAGTCCCTAAGACAGAGTTGGGATCCCCACAGAACTGGACACAGGGTCAAGACACCCACGGTGAGGAGGACATGTGGATGCCATTCATCTCGGGCCTCCCTTGGGCTCAGAGGGACCACGTTATGCCTGGGAAAGAGCAGAAGGTGGAGGCAGGGTTGTGCCCTGAATTCTCATCAGCATGCAGCCCTTTCCACTCTTATCAAAATCAACGTGGGTATTTCCTGCTCACAGGCCCCTGGAGGTGCAGCAAGAACAGAGGCTGGCTGGGAAGGGAATGGAGGAGAAACTCTGTATTGTAGATTCAATATCAGCTCCATGATTTCCCCCCCAAGGGATAAATATTGTGCTTTGCAGCTTATATGATGGAACAGACTTCCTATGTGTACGATTCCAGGAAGAGAGTTAATAAAACCTCTTGATACCTTGCCTCCCCGGCAGCATTTATTTGTCTAGCAGTGAGGCTGTGTGCTGTTCATACAGTACTGGTGTTAGGTTGACATTTGTTTTGACCTTTAAACTTTATGCTTCCTCCTTCCCCATCCTCTCCCCCACCCCAGCCTCCCCACCTCCTGTTGTTCCTCAGCATGTGAGTTTGATCTTCTGTGACCTGGGCTTTTCCAAAGGTTGACTCTCCTGGGTTTGGATTGGGCGGGGTGCAGGCTTTTCCTCTTTTCTTTGCTCAAGGGTCATTGTGTGACTGTAAAATTATTGTCTGGCAGCAGTGCGAGCGCCATTTCACATGTGGGGAGTGTGTAGAGTTTTGTTTTTTCTTTAAATAAGAAAAAGGAAAGAAAACACCTCGAGGACCCACATCTGCCTGGAGAGCACAGGGCTGGGCCTCCTGCACTGGCTGGAGAACGCATCCCCTCCTTTGGAGTCCTGCCCTGGCCCAGCAGGGACTGGGAACCGCATCCCTGGGAATGCTGGTGCCCGTCAGGGAGAGGAACATTCTTGGCTCTGAGGCTTCTTCAGATCCTGGGGGTATTTTCATAAGAGCGTAACCCCAGGGCTAAAGGAAAATTCCACTCTTCAGCAGTGTGATGCGTCTGTTCTTGGTCATCCTCCCAAGTAATTATGTGCCGTGCTTAAGCTTTGAGCTTTGCACTTGGACTGAACTGGTTTGAATCCAGCTCCACTAGATACTACCAGATAACCTTACACAGGTTTCTTAATGTTTCTGCACCTCAGTTTTCTCATCTGTTTAATGGGATTCGTGGGGAACATTCTGAGAATTAAATATAGTAATCAATATAGAAATTCCTGGAATAATCCCTGGCAGAGTGTACACCCTCAAAACATGTTAGATCTTAACATGATTCCTCCTTAAGCATCTTCTACCTGAAAGAATCTTTTATTCTATTCATATTTTCATAATTCAGTTGGATTTTTGGAGGTATGAACTGTGCCTTTTTGTATAGAAATATCTAGCAAAGGTAATTTGGTCTTTAAATTCCTTTTACTTTCTTGGTATTCATTGAAGACCAGAGATGCTTTGTTCATGTTGATCCTTGAATGGATTGTTGCTGCTTACCTTATCTTCCTCTCCCACCTACTTCTATTGAATAAGGGTTCATAATTATCCATCTAAAACCTACAGTAATTAAAAAAATAAACGTATAGACCGTCCATAGAGGAAGCATAGCATATACACTAAGGTGCCCTAGACCTCTGCACTATCTATTAGTGGGCATGCACAGTTTTTCTCTCCTGATGTATCATGTGCTGTGAGTGATCTTCCTGGAACTGAGGGTTGGCCATGGAGGGAGTGCTCTGTGGCTTTGACACCTACCAGTGGGCCTTAGTTACAGACATGGCCCCAAAGGAATCATAGCAAGCTTGGCTCACAGACAAGCACAAGGAAAGCAGGTAAAGAGGAACCCCAGGAGACACTGCAGAGCTGACTCCAGAGAACTGTGGGGTCTGCTGGGCACCTCCCTCCCCTCTTCTTCACAACAGAGCACTGAAGTTATGTTTTTAACACATTTTTGCAACGTCAATAGAAACAAACTGTCTTCTTGCTCCTAGAATATAGAGAAGTGGTAGTGGGATATTAGAGTTCCACTCTTTAAGTGTGTATTCCCAACTGATGGAAAATAAAACCCAAACCAAAACAAACAAACAAGTAAACAAAAACCCAGTCCAACCACTGGGGGCCTGCAGAATATCTCAGGCTAGCTGAAGAGAATGTGATAAAAGTAGATTCATACCTTAGGTTCCAAGTATTAATCTCAACCAGCCTCTCTCTCTCTCTCTGTCTCTCTCTGTCTCTCTGTGTGTGTGTGTGTGTGTGTGTGTGTGTGTGTGTGTGTGTGTCTTTCTTCCCCCTCTCTGAGTGTATGTCCTTTTTTGGCATGGCATGGTGAGGTAAAAGGCATAGCTCCTAGGTGACATGTTAACATACTTCTAGTTTCCTGCCACAACCACTTATAGGTGCCTGGGGACAACATGGCCATTCAATCAGATTGAAAACAAAAGTTTGAGCCAGTGGTAGATTATAGTTATTGAGGACAATGTGAGAAAGAGGAAGGGAGGCCCAAGATTTATACACGAATTCCTCCTAGAAATTTGTTTGGTTTACTGTGAGCTGACCCTGTGACTTTGAAGATTTTAATCTTAAAATTAGGACAGGTTTTACTGCCTCTTTTGATGTAGGCATGGATCCCGGCACAGTCAGGGGAGTCTCAGTCAGAGTGAGGGGCGAAGCCATAGAAAATTGTTCCATCTGAGGAACTTTATTGAAACATACATTTCTGACCTTGATCCTTGGAAGTACCCTTCAGGAGAGAGTATATGTGTTTGAGTGTGTATGTGTGTGTGGTTGTGTGTGTGTGTGGGTGTGAGTGTGGGGGTGTGTGGGTGTAGGAGGCTTAGATATATGCATCTTATAAAATAAATGCAAAGACATGCTGATGACCCATCTTGGATCTTTATCCCTCCTAGCATGAGCATCCTCTGATGGATCACTGCTATAGGTGGTGATCACAAGTAGGACGTGTAGAGGAGACTGGCAAGAGTTGTCATGTAGAATGTGACTTGGCAGTAGATGATTTGTGGATAGGGTGCGAGCACATGGGATTATGAAAACTCAGAGTTGGAGGTCACTTGTGAGTAATCTAATCTAACTCTTCTACAGACACTCTGGAAAATATTCTTCAACCTTAGCCTGAAAATAGTTATACAGTCTGGAAGGGTCCTAGCCAGGATTTGAACCTGGGTCACCTGATCCCAGAGCACATACTGTCGACCCTCATCGAGACAAATGACTGTACCTTCTCAATTTGAGTGAGTTACAGGTCTCTAGGAGTTTAGCAATAGATTCCTGAGATTCTATGCTTTTACTTGGTGTTTTTTTTTTGCTTTTTCTTTTTCCTTAGTCAGATCACTTCAAATTTGATATAATGCTTTGGAGCTAGGCTAATGGAAAGGTTCCTAGAGGTAAATTTAGAATTTTTTTTTAACTTTCTTGAAAATGCTGATGAAAACTATGAAAATGCTGATACCTTTAAATCAATGCACCTTGCATTGCTACTAAAGGTCTCACCAGAAATCAAAACCTTTAGCCTCTGTCCTGGATCCTTTTTTCTTTAAATTGCTATTGGGGGTATAGTTTCATGGCTCATTGATTCAAAATATTTTTTGGTCAGTTACTTTATAGAGGCTCTGGGCAAGGTCCTACACTGACAAAGTTGAATAAGATGTTCTCCTTGTCCTCAAGGTGTTCACCATCTTCTGGGAGAGACAGTTAACTCAGTCAACATGGATATTTCTATGTGATACCTGCAGTTAGCAGGATGTAGAAGATGCTACAGTAACATAGCCTGGGAAGGCAGGAAGGTTTCCAGGGAAGTAACATAAGGTTTATGAAGTCTAGAATCTTTTCTGTTTCTCACTGAGTTCCTGTAAGAATTCAGTACTTCAGTTCTGGCTACTTTTTTTTCTTTTTCTTTTTCCCTGCCATCACTTCCTCCATAGTGTTGTTTTCAAGAAATGAATAAAATATAATTTTGTCTCCTTACTTTCTAATTTGTTTTTTTTCTATAGTTTTTTGTTTTACCTCTTAATTCCTTCACTCAATTCAGGTGATTAGGATGGAGCGTACTTTTCATGTTTAGGTCAGTTTAGGAATTTCCAAGTGTAGAGAGCACCATTTTTTTTTTTCATTGTCCAACACTAAAAAACAGTGAGTCATAGAGACTGGATTTAGAATAACGAGATTAAAGACTACCTGAGCTGGAAGAGACCTTAAGGGCCGTCTCACTCATTGCCTGCATAGATCATAGATACATGATGGATTTGTGGTCCAGAGAAGCAGATCCCTGCTCAAGCCACTTTCTTTGCACTTTGATCTCTACATAAACTGTCCAAATGGGATCATGTTTTCTTTTCTGAATGGCCCTATCCTGTTTCTATCCCTTAATTGCCCTTCAGTGTTCAATGGACAGAGCCATTTTAACGTAATTGTAATTGACTTGTATTTCTCTCTCATTTCCTATGAAGTCCGGAGGTGTGGCTATCTGTGTGTAGCTGCCCTGGCAGGTGAGAGGGAGGGTATTATGAACAGGTACCCATCCTGAAGGTACTGTGGACAGGCAGTTGAGGCCTGAATGTCAAGCAAGAAGCACTTTTCTTTAGGATGCTTTCTCCCCTGGTATTTTCTTCCCCCCACCTTCTTCCAGGGCTCCACTGCGCACCCAACCGCTAGGGCTCATATTTTACTGTTCCTGATTGACATCAGGCTATAGAGCCCTCTCTTCGCTCCATAGCACAGCCCATATGGATGCCTATTTAAACCCAGGCTAGATTGTTTTTTTTCTAAAAGGCCAAAGGAAATATGATTTCAAAACCAGACAGAATCTCCTCTTATTTCATTTAGTGACACCGTGAGGTGGAACTGTCTGGATAAGACTCCATCTAGCAAGTTAGAAACTCCCCAAAAGCACAGGGACAGGAAATTTCATGGTAAATATTTAAGCTCCTGGACTCCAGGGCAATTGGAAAGTGTGTGTTAAGAAGCTTTCCTCTTTCCCTCTAATTCCCCGTATTCATCACTTGAGCTGTGCCATTTGGGCTTATCCTTTATGCCTAAAGAAGTCTTGCCTTTTAATCTTTTAGCCACAAAAAAATAGTAAAGAAATATAAAACACCTTAAATAATAATGCCCCAGGGAGATAATATCCTAGGAAATTTAGGGCTTAGGTGTTCCTATGGAGCACACATGTGTTCACAGATGCCCATCTCTGATGCTGATCAGTTTAATAGAGGTTAATACTTCGTGTAGGATCAGCAGGGCTTGAGGTCTTGTCCTGGGCATTCTGCTCCTACTTTGTCGCTGGGTGACTCAGTTTCCACACTGGGAGAATAGGGAGAAGAGTTTTCCCTTAGGCTACCTCCCAGGAGGTGGAGAGGATTAACTCAGATGAGGAAGGCAGAGATGCTTTAGAGGCCAAAATGTGGGCAATAAAGTAAGGTAGGCCAGGTGTGGTGGCTCATGCCTGTAATCCCAGCATTTTGGGAGGCCAAGACAGGAGGATCCCTTGAAGCCAGAAGGTTGAGACCAACCTGCACAACATAGTGAGACCCCCGTGTCTACAAAAAATTAAAAAATTAGCTGGACATGGTGTTGTACACCTGTGGTCCCAGCTACTCGGGAGGCTGAGGCAGGAGGATCCCTTGAACCCAGGAATTTGAATCCAGCCTGGTCAACATAGCATAACTCCATCTCAAAAAAATGAAAGTTAAATTACTTGGCCACTATCTCACCATTCTAAGTGGCAGAACTGGGTTATACACTCAACTCAGTCTTTCTCTGAAACTCAGAGTCAACCCCTAGCACTTAGTAATCTCTCCATCAGCATTAACTGTTAGATTGTGGCTGTCATTTTGAATGTCACAGTTATGCATGCTCCTGTGTGGACCTGACTGGTTCCTGGCCCGGCACCATTCCGCGTATGTCCTGGGGCTGCCATCCCCTCATCTGGTGGATAGAGTTGCACCTGTATACCTCTGGCTGTTCTGCTCACCCCTTCAGAGCAGACATCACCACCCTTTCCCCAGGCTTCTATGCAGGCAAACTGAGGACACAGGAGGTTCCTGGACACCCGTCAAGGAGGAAAGCAGGGATGCATGTTGCTCTGGGCTCCGTATCAGTTCATATTTGGCACTGCCTCTGTAGTCTGATAAAAACAGGCCAAAAGAGGAAATCCAAATTCAAAATCTGACTTTCACACAACTTCTGACAAGCTGAAATAGGCCCATTTTGGGGCCAATGATAAAAGTCTGATTTCTCAAGCACTTTATTTGTCTATTGGATCAGAATGGCACTGATTAGTACTTTCTGTGCAAAAGCAGAGACGGGGAGCCGCCTTCCCATTTCTGAACCCGACTGTTCTATTTACAATCTCTAAGCAAATTTCTGGAATTTCACTGACAGATTCCCTGGGGCATGAAAATCAAGCTTCTTGTGTGTGTGGATGGGCTGCGGGATGGGCTGGCGTGTTCTCTAAAGCGTCTTTATCTGCCTGGGCCCCCTCCCTCTCTTCTCCCTGAAAGAGCCAGTGCCAAGACTTGAGTTGTTTGATTTGGCTCAAGTCTGGAGGCATTGATACTGAGCTGGCCTTGTATGAAACCCACTTGCTGGTCCTGTTCGTCTGAGAGTCAAAAATGTAAGATCCTCTGGAGTAGAGAACAGTCCCTCCTTCCCATCCCCCTCTCATTCTCAGCCTAGGGGGGCCTATTCTCAAAAACCTGGAGCTAGAGGGGGGTCACCTAATCACTCACCATTTTTTCTCTGAGTTTTATTCGGGGTATTTTGTAAACTTGGACTTAGGGTTAAGAAGTTCATCAAAAGCTTTATCAGTGAGGCTTTGATGTCACTTGCATAACATTTTCCTAAAGAACTGTCAAGTACCAAATCCTACATATTGTTGATTTTTATCATCTGATTTTCTTTATCTCATTATGGTTTTTACTAAGAACACAAACAAACAAAAAGCCTCTGTTCTACCTTTTCTGGGGTCAAAATGTAATTTTCTTAAGTTGGCCAATTCAGTGGTAAGGCACTATACTTTTCCACTAAGTGACTCTTTTCTAGTACTCTTCAAAGATTCTACTTCAGTGTTTGGCCCCTTCCTTTTTTGCATCTGTTCCTGTCTCTTTCAGCCTAGCTCAGAGGAGGAGTGAGGAGCCTGCGGAAGGCTTCCATGGAGTGGAGAATTATGGAACTTGTCATTGTAGCCCAAGGGCTGGGGCAGACCAGGGATCTCTCCCCTGCAGCCCCTGCAGGAAACTGCCTGCCAAGGTCTATTCACTCAGCCCCAGAGTATTTAATCCTGCGCAGTGTGGGGTGGTGTCACTGGGTCAGAGCCTTCGAGCTGAGCAGCCGGGTGGAAGGAGAAGGATAAATGGCTGGTTAAACCCTGAGGTGTTGGGTGGTCACTGAGCAATGGTTGGAGCAGCCTCTGGCCACCGCCGTGTGTTGATTTTGTAGTGAGATCATTACCTTTCCTGGGTTGTTAAATGCAGTTTAATCTTCCTTAAGACAGGACTGGACAATGTTGCTTTTGTGACTTCAGAGAGTCACTAGACAGGTTAGAGGAGGCTGGGTTTCCAGATTTCCACCAGGAGAAAATCACAGCCTTGTCAGAGAGGCAGGGTATGTGTGATGCTTCTGTTTTCTTCTCATATACACTGCATCATCATCTTCAGAGCCTTGCACTTGGTGCGGGTATTGGAAGGCTGAGGACCATGCATTGAGCCCTCACAAAATTGCTTAGAGCTAGAGAATACTCGCCTCTGATAGAGCATAGTACTCTCCCCAAACCAGGAGTAGAGGTTTTAGGAGTGCAAGAAACACATGTCATGCAGTACAGATGTCAACATATATAAACTGCCTCAGCATGTATGAGGTTCCTTTTGTGTCTAGGGTGAGTCTTGCAGTTTCTTTTTCTTTTATAACAATAATGGCCTGTTCGTGGTTACACTGGGGACAAACAGTTGGCAGGAGAGGATAAGGAAGAGAGAAAGGGAGAGCGAGAGGGAAAAAGAGAGGAGAGGGAGAGAGAAAGGTGGCTTACCTAGGCTGCCTCTGGCTAACTGTCGAAGACTTTGTGCAAAGGGAGGCCTTGAGAAAACTCTGACACGCTTGGAGTCTATGTGTGAGCTGATCCGCCCTCTGTAAGGGGAGGCTCCTTAATCGTCTTCCTTTTCTAGCTTCTTACCCCTCTGCTCTGCTGCATCAATCTCAGAAGTCACATTTCCCTCCTGCCTGCTGCCTTCTGTTCCTCTGCCGTTGTGTTTTCTTCCCTCGTCTTAATATTCTAATAAAGTTTAAATTGCAGCCCCGAACACACACACACACACACACACGTGTGCACACACGCATGCACACACACACGCATGTGCACACTCACACACACTCTGCACTTTCCCGCCAACACTTTGGGACTACTTAAGAGGGTTCCCTCCTTGTTTGGGAGTGGGAACTCACAGCTTGCCTGCTCCCAGCGCAACCTGTACCCAACTGTGCAGTCATCTGGGTGTTCGGAGACAAAAAACAGACAAGCCCTGATCCTCCAACTCTTGCAAGGAGGCATGTGCTGTAGGAGACTCTGTTGTGCCCCAAATCCCCAAGGTTCCAGAAATCAGCCTCTCTTCCCCTGCCTTTTCCTAATATTTTACAAATGAAGGAAACATACAGCTGGGCTTTGAGGAGCCCTGAGCCCTGACTCCTCTTCCTAAGCCTGCCCCTCTGAATAACACACTTCTCATTTTGGAGCTATCATTTCTGTATCTCTTTCATCCCTTGGGTACCTAAGATTTTAATGTACCTTAGCTACTTTTTAGGATAATAAATCGTAAATATTTGTTTCCATTGAAGGGGTCAGCTTTTCCTTACTTTAGGACATGCTCATTTGTTCTTGAGTTCCAAAACTGACAGATCAAGTTCACGCTGGAACTTTTCCATCCAAGTCATGGTTTTGTGGCATTCCCCATTTGAGATGCCCATGGACACACCTTCATATATTCGTTTATCCAGTCAATCAACAAATGTTTTTGGAAAACTGGCTGATTGCCAAGCTCTGTACTAGACCCCAGCCTTACAGGGAACAAAGCCAAAATAATAGTTGCCCTCATAGTTATGGTCTACTGAGGAATAGAGACCTTAACAAGGCAATATAATAAAGCTGTTGAATGTAAGGCAGAGGGACCAGCATACTGTGGCAGCACACAGAGGGGCTGTCACTTGGTATTGGGGGTCATGGAGCTCCCTAAAGATGTGGTGTCCAAGCTCAGAGCTGAAGAATGATGACGAGTCAGCTAGGTGAACAGGAGTTAGAACAGAGTGATGAGAAATCTGGCTGGCGGGGGAAAGAGTTCCAGAGAAGGGGAACAGCTTATTCAAATGACCCTAAGGCAAGGGTAAATCCAGTGCTTTGGGGAAACTGACAAGGACCAATATGTCAGGCCTGGGTCAAGCAAGGCGAGTGGGCAGCCTACTGGGCTGGCGAGGCAGGTAGGAACAGGGTACAGGGTATGAAGGAGTGCATGTTAGGTAGGGGTCTTCCCAACCCTCTGAGGAACTCTGGAATTTTTCCCATGAACAATGGAAAATCATTGAAGAATTTAAGCGAGGGAATGAAATGACCTTAGTTGCTTCTTAAGATGATTGTTCTGGCTCCTGTGCAGAGAATGGATTATAGAGCATTGAGGGTGGCTATGCAAGGATATGCCCACTTAACTAAAATTCTTAGAGACAGGGAAGATTTCACACATGGTGTTCTGATTGGCATAACTCCCACCATGATATTTTTAAATGTAACCTCTTACCACCAAAGCAACAGTATAGAGCTGTTGTGCTTCTTTGCACCGCTCTCTCTCTCTCTCTCTGTCTCTGTCTCTCTCTCTCTCTCCCTCTCCCCGCTGCCCCCACCTCTTTCTCTCTCTGTATCTCAGGGAGAGGTCCACATCATTTTCATTTATGTATCCCTATTGCCTAACACAGTTCCAGTCATAAAAAATGCCTAATCAATGTTTGAGGAATGAATGAATGAAGAAATGTGTAATCCCTCATAGATTCCCCTCTTGAAAGAATTTTCCCATTAAAGTTTCCCAGATTTTGAATCCATGTGTTAGAGAGGATGGTGCCACAATGCAAAAAACTGAACTAGGAGCCTGGGTTCTCTTCCCATGTCTGCCCTTGAGAAGCTGAGCAAATGGAGCCAAGCTGCAGTTTCTTGATACCCTGTTACTTCAAGTGTAAAATGAAGAAGTCAGGCCAGAGAAAGCCTGTTAATCACTGGTTTTTGTGATTCTATGACTTAAGGGACTGTAATACTGTTTAAATCAAACACAACTCTCACTATTTGCAACCCTCAACGTTTTGAGTTTGTTATAAAATGTCCTTTGCTAGAAGGATGTCAGAAAACCAGGCCTACTTTATCTTGGGTATTGCATTATTCCCTTCTGGTCTGGGGATTAGGGAAAATGAAGTAGCTGTTAGGAATGCAGAACGACCTCAACCAGAACATCAGAAGCCACTTAGAGGCACGCTGCTTCCAGCAGGACATGAGTAGAAAGAAGGGATTCCACTATAAAGAGAGATTTGTAGATGTGTTTTCTTCTTTCTCCACGTTAAGGAGAGAGAAAGGGAATGAAAGGAAAAACAAGACCTGAACTTTCACACCCTGATAAGAATTTCCTGGTATTTACAACATGTAAAATAAACTCTTTTTTTTTTCCAAAAAGAAATGTATTTTTTTGCTACGTAGCCAACGTGACTGGTTTTGGGGAAAAATATAGACTTTTGGTTCTAATATGTAGATTAGAAAGAACAAAAGAGCTCACAACTTTCTTCTTAAAGTATTTATTTACCTCATAGAGGAAGGAAAGAAAAGCCAGGAGGAAAGATGAAGAAAGCCCTGTCAAGAGTGCTCCAGCAAGGAAAGTTTCCTGGCTGTATGGAAATCATCTAGATGGGGTGTGTTGTTTTTCCCCCTGTTGGGACTCCAGAGGGGGGCTTCTCTCTTAAAAAACCTGGAATGGTTCCAATGGAGAGAACTAGATAATCTTTCAGGCTAAACTCAGTCAACCCACAGGGATTGATAGAAGCCCATTGTCTGCTTTTCCAGGAATCCTGGGGGTTGCAAACATGTCTAGGTCAGTCTGGAACTTCCCCCAGCTTGTATTCGAGGTGGGCATACACCACTAACTGGTCAGGGAATAGAAACGGGCAGAGGAAGACAGCATGCCAGGGTGATCTTGTCCTTGTGATAATTATATCTTACCACTGGGAAGCCCTAATAGTATTTATATCCATGACCCCATTTTCTTAAAAATTAATTTTTGTGGGTACGTAGTAGGTGTGTATATTTATCATCACTAGATCCTCACTGGAAGAGGCTTAGTAAACTTCAAGGATCACTGAACTGAAGTCTGAATATCTAGATTTCTGGGAATTTGGACTAGGCACATAACCCCAAAAGGTTTATTTTCTCCTATATAAATTTGCCTTTCTTATCCCTGTTCTCACTTTTCCCAAAGTTACTAAAGGGGTCAAATAAAATAATGGATTTGAAATTGCTCCATGAACTCAAGGATATCAACATTTATGAGATATTTTGCATGTTTTGGGGGACAGATAAGAAGTGCCCTGCACATTTTGGGATTGAAAACATACTGTGGTAGTGGAATGGTTAGAGACTTGCTCAAAGTGCCACAGCTTGTTTTTAGCAGAATCTTTCTCATGGATCTTTATCCAGGAGGTATTTCCATTATAATCTGGGGTTGCTTCTTCCACTGCAGGAAATCAGAAGAAAAGGAAGGAAATCAATAAGAAGTATATTCATGAGGCAGATTTCATAAATCATCAAGTGTCCATGGAGCTCCTTAGTTGCAATTTCTTTAACTCACAAAATAGAAAGATACCCCAAGGCTTATCCAAGGTAATGGTAATTGTGCAACATGGTAGAATGCTGGCAGTAGTGCAGAGTCAATGACCTAAACAGAGCCTATGCACAAAAACAAATGACAAGGGTAATGATATTTGTTTTGTGCTTTACAGTTTCCACAGACTTTCGTGTATATCAGCATATTTGATTCTTTCAGCAATCCTATAATATAGGGATGGAAGGTGTTTTTATTATCCTTAAATTTTAAATGCAGAACATGAGGCCTGGAGAGTTAACATGACTTGTCCAAGGTTGAAAAACCTGTAAGAGGTGAGTCTAGATGAGAGTCAGGCCTGGATGTTGAGACTTCAAATTCTTATCTCCATGGTGCTAATGGCACTAATTCTTTATATTAAGCCTTGGGCAAATGGTTCATTATGCCTATATCACAAATTTCTTGTAGTGAAATAAGTCATCTCAAGAAAAGAAGTGGGAAGGCTTGCTTCCAAGCAGTTAATGTAGAAGGCCACCCTCGCCTGATAGTCTGGGTCCTGGAAGGTCACTGACAGGGACTTGGGTAAGTCAGTGCCTTTGTCTTCCGATCTGGAAGATGAAGGGGTTAGACAATTCTCTCTTGCACTAAAAATTATGTTTTGAGATACATGGATGAAATATATTCTAATTGTGGATTTTCCTAAAGATACAATGCAGAAAATAGGAGTTCTTTCATGTAAAATAAGCAGGTTCTATTAATTCATTTTACTTTGTGGACTGCTTTACATTACTTTTAAGGATGTCCCCATCTTTTTTCATTCATTCTTATAACATTCTTTAGCAAGGTTGGACAAAGGATATTTTTTCTTTTTTTACTTCCTCTGGCTATTCTTGCCTTTCTGTTCTTTAGACAAGCCTAGCCCAGTGCCTCCCCAAGGGGTCTGCACTTGCTATGATCTGTTCTCTGCCTTCACATGACCTACCCCTTCTTGTCACTTAGGTTTGGATCACATGTTACTTCCTCAAAGGGCCTTTGCAGATTCTTGCAGTTAAGGTCCCCAGGCCATGTCTTTTTCTATCACATTGACCTGTTTTATTTCCTTCATAGGATTTATTGTCATCTGAATTGTGAATATTATTGATTTGTTTACATTATCATGGTCTGTCTTTCCTGCTGGAAGTTAAGCTCCAATAGACCTATTTTGCTTGCTCTACATTGTATACCAAACACCCAGAACAGTGCTTTGCACATAGTAGGAGGTTAGTATATGTTGACCGAAATAAACATCTTATGAGAAATTTAACAACTTGCTCAAGAGTACATAGTCAATGAAGGACTAAACTAGGGCCAGAGTTCAGTCTCTCAACTCTTAGTTTATTATTCCTTTCACTGATATGATGCTGCCAAAATGTATATGTGTTTATACATGGGAGTTCCTGATAATTACTGATAAAATCTGGAGTGATTGTGAGACATTTATGTGAAACTGAATGCATTTCTTAAGGGAAATAAGGAACTCCCTGAGGCTCACACCATTCAGCTTGTGACAACAGAATTTATAATCGATGTACTTTGTATATCGGGAATCAATCATCCCATATTTGTTTAATTCATTTTTAAAGGAAGCCCATTTTAGGAGCATTTTCAATATTTTTTATTGATGATACTTGAATTTTAACAAATAAATACACATCATGTACACACAATCAGGAGAGAATATAAACAGTGACAGGTGACAGGCCAGTTAGATTCTTGGTCAAACTGCAGAGATTTTCTCTCTGACAGAGGCTGAAAGGGTTTTATGGGTGAAACTGTTGAGCATGTGAAGTTGCCAGGGGACATGGCTATTCCCTCTAAGTTCAGCCCCAGAAGTTGCATTGCAGGTATTTTCTAGATGGCCTACTTTCTCTCAATTACCCATCATGAATCTCTCGGTTATTAGAACTTTTGGAGGGATGAGGTAGTGGATGTCACCTAGATTACCTCTTAATTGTATTGTTTTTCTTTTTTTTATTCTTCTGTGAAGCAAATTGGCTTTCATTTGCTCTATGTTTTCTCTTTTGAGCATTAAGGAAGCTTTCTCTGGATACAAATGTCTGAGTGCTGGTGAAGAGGAGTATGTTTATTGATTTTCCAGTCCCTAGACTTGTCAGCCCTCATCTCCCCATTAGAGAACAAGTGTTATTCATCTGTCATTTTAAGACCATTGTTCCATCTCCTTGCTGATTTTACCTTGGTTCTTCCCCTTCGTTATCTCTTGATTGAGCCACAACATGCTCAACAGCACATGGCGTTTCAGGTTAGGGCCAAGGATGATTTTGTAAAAGCACTAGCTTCTCTCTTATATGTTGCCACTTTGTGATTTTGCCTATGGGACCTGCTCAGACCTGAAAGGATGGTATCATTGCCTTATAAGTACATTTTATTAACCCCCCACCATAAATCAAAGTATTATCTTGTGCAAGTAAGCTCTAATTTGACTCTTTTATTTTTCTCACTCCATCACCCAAGAGTTTCCTGCTGTTCCCCTCTGTTTTTACATATGACCTTCTCTGTTTCATGGGGTGCTTCTTCCTCTAGTTCATTTCTATCAATCTCAGTATTGATTTTTCAGAAAGGCCATTGATGAAACTAGCAGAGATGTGTCCATTTCTCCCACCTTTTATTGCTGGCCTCTAAGTCAACTTCCTGTCTATGACAGAGCATCTCCTTTTTCCCTTGGAAATGCAATATTTTAGTTATTTATGGTTGATACTTTTTCTAAAGTTTTTGAAAGCTACAGCGTTGACATCCTAGATTTTTTCCTGTGTACATGCTTATTGATTTGCATAAAGAAGACACACACACCCCAGGCTTTTTGGTTTAATATTGACAACAGCCCAGATTTAGTCCTAAGCTCTAGCACACACAGAAATGCAAATACGTGATTTGAGAGGTCCTTGATTTTTTCCCCAAGAATCACATCTTTTCTATGCCACCTAATTATGGCACTACTGTGTACTGTTCTATAGTCATAAGCAGAAGTCACTGGCCAAAGCAAAGATGCAGATATGTTATATGGAACTTGGAAGTTGTACTTTTGGATAAATATGCCTTCTTGGTAAAGATCAAGGGTAACAGGGAAGGGAAAGATTCCATGTAGGACTATGGGGAGGGGAGAATGCATTTGAAGCTCTCTCTAAGACATCAGCAGCTCCTTTGGGCAAAGAGAAACTGCCCGGACAGAAAGAAATATTTTTGGGTATTAGTTAAACATTGCCTGAATATTTGGATCTTGCTTTTTTCTCTCCTCCTCCAAGAACAAGTTTTAGTGGCCTGGGTTTAGAGAGCCACACGGGACCTAAGGAGGGAGGGGTTGTATTGACTTTCACTTGATTTACTCAAGCAATTGAGTTTGTCGGGGGAAATGTGATCGTCTCCATCAGCTGTCATGCTGAGGTTGCTCCTATCAGGCTGTCAGTAGCTTTCAGTTTCTGATCTTTCTCTCAAATTTGCTGTCTATTTGAAGAGGAGACGAAAGATGCTTTGGGTATCAAGAAGGGAGAACATTTTGAGCAGTTACCTGGGAATCCATTTATAGACTTTGATGCCCTGTCAGTTTTATTCAGATGGTGTGTAGTAACATAGAAGGGACAATAATGCTTTCAAAGGTAATTTAGATTTCTCTCTTTAGGAATAATTTTATTTATGAGGAGCTGAGCATGAGTGGAACTAGGATGAGGAAGGGTGCTGGTGTGTAGGCAGGCTTCTTTCCTTGTTTATGGTGATATAGCTTAATTCAATATCATACAGTAGCGGTAATTGAAAGGATATTTCATTTATATAGCATCTGTCAGCCTGAAGTACTTTCAGAGTCTTCACAAACAGGAACTGCTTTCCTTCTCAGAAAAAAATGCTGCTAAGTTGAAGATGGAACTGAGGCAGGCTCCAGGTACCCTACCTAAATACAGAACTGAATGAACTATTGTGGTAGAAAAAAATGGGAGCAGGCGCTCTTCATTTTATGAGATAGATGAATTACTGAAAAAAATACACAGACATGGAGTTTCTTGGGGAAGTCAATTAAAAACAAAATCCCAGTACTGTAGTAGTTGGTCATTTAAAAGAAAATTGTTCTCTAAGGAAAAAAAGGAAATAAGAAACAAAAGACCTCATGAAACATAAATAAAGTCCTTCTGATTTGTTTAGTTTTACTTATTTGGACTTGTATACATTAGTTTATTGGAGTTTTTTTTTTTTTTTTTTTTTCTTCACAATAGGAGCAGAGCTATGCTTTAGAGATCAAAGATAAAATGTGGCCCCGGAAGGTAATGTCCCAGATGTTAGGTGGAAAAATTTATCAAGTGACTGAAAGAAGTTCATCCTCAGAGTGTAGAATCTTAGTTTCCGCTGGCTCCTGGGAAAAGCCATTCCTGATGGTGGTAAGAAATGGTGCTGCTTCTCTTGGGCAGATAGGAGGGAAGGCTGCCTCCTTCTGAACTGCTTCCTGAACTCCTCCAGCAGCAGGAAGCAGGGGTAGAGAGGGAAGGTATATTTTGGGGGGCTTGTCCAATGACTTCAGGAGACAGGATATCACTTCTGATACATTTGCAAATTAATATGTCACCCGACAGCAGCTGGCTTGTTCCCTGTTGAATCTTTTATTTATGCACAACCTCCTATGTCTCTGTATTTTATCTTGATGGGGACCCTGTGGAAGGTTCTCATTGTGTTAACTTTAGATGGCTGAGGCCGTTAGCAGAGTGAAGAGAACAGGTGCTTGGAAGCCTGGCCTTGCTCATATAATAGTCTGTGGAGGCTCAAGACCTTATCTTTGCAGTATTTCCACTCACTTACGGTGTTGTTTATTCTGTTACAAACACTCCTAAGAAGGGAGCAGAATTGTTTATGGAAAGGCAAGCATGGAGTACTGTTTTAGTACTGTTTTAATTAGTAAAACTATCAGTCATGAACGTGATCATTTAAATGTAAGAACAACTCCCCACTCAGAGAAACTGATTTTTTTTCCCTTTTTAATTTTTTTTTTTTTTTTTTTTTTTGAGATAGGATCTCACTCTGTCACCCAGGCTAGAGTGAACTGGCGTGATCATTGCTTACTGCAGCCTCCATCTCCTGGGCTCAGGTGATCCTCCCATCTCAGCCTCTTGAGTAGCTTAGCCGGGACTACAGGCGCACACTACTCCTCCTGGCTAATTTTCTGATTTTTTATAGAAACAGGGTTTTAACATGTTGTCCAGGGTGGTCTTGAATCCCTGGGCTCAAGTAATTCACCCGCCTTGACCTCCCAAAGTGTGGGGATTACAAGTGTGAGCCACCGCACCCGGCTTCCTCGTGTTTTAAAACATGATTTAAAGTGTCTTATTTCTTTTAGATCTAATGGACTTTTTGACTCGTTTTAGTGACAGTGGATAAGAGGAGAAAAGGATCATGCAGAAGAAAACATGAGATTTGATCCTTTACCAAAATAGCTTTGTGACCTGAGATTAATCATTTAACTTCCCCAGTCCTCAACTTTTCCCTCTGTAAAATGAAAGACAAAATGGTTGTTGGTATACTTTCCAGCTCAACATCTCTAAGGTTCTAAACTTTAAAGCTGCATAAAATTGATTTATTGAAATAATGTTTCCTTGCTCTGTGTTTCAGCAAGTACAAACATGCCCTCTTGAATCTGACTTCTTTCAGTTTATTGAAGAATATAGAAAAAAATAAGACAGGATCTAAGTGATCATCCGAGCAGTACGTGGAAGATCACTCAGCAGAATTTATTTCCAGGCTGTGTCCATTTAACTTAAATACTGTTGAAATTTATATTCCTATTTGGGTAGCAGTCCATCACCTCCCTGCGCTCTCGCTCCTGTTTTACTCTGCTTCTCTTCTTAAAAAACAAACAGTAAAAGATTTTATTTTCTGATGATTTTTCTGTCCTTATCTATGAACGGAGAAGGGAGTAGGATGGATATTGTGCTTTTAGTAAACGGAGTCTGTCCCAACCTGTGTGCATAGTAAACTCACTCCTCCCACATTCCTGAAATTTAGCAAAACCAACCATGACATGCCTGGTTTATGTTAGTTTTATTTCAGAAAGTACTTTTCCACACTGATTCCTCCTGATAAGGCCTGCCCGGGGCTGCTTTGCTGGCCCCGGGAGAGTCAGAAGTCATTGTGTGACAAGCTGTGTGATCCAATTCACTGGACAAACCCAGGAATGATATCATTTACCCAGATCTATTCTTTAAACCAAATCCCCACCCATCATAAGATTTTTCTCACTTCTCCTTTGAATCCTGGTAGCTGCTGCACAGATTACAGTTCTGTGATCCCTGCAGGAAGAACAGGCTGTGTTTTATGTGGAAAAAAATAGCCACATGCCCCTCTGTCAGTTTTTCTTGTGATTACTTTTGCTCCAGAAAGGAGAATTTGGGTACTTTTGGCCCAACTTAAAAAATAACACAACAACAATTAAAAAAAAAATCTCAACCAAATCAAACTGTTCGTCAAGAAGTATTATTCAGTTTTTTTTCTCTGCTGGGTACCTTGAAAGATAAAAGGCAACTCTAAGATACTGCTTCCAATGTATTAGCGCCACATGGACTCTCGTTTACAAAGATTTTGTTGCCTGAGCAGAAGGTATTTATTAGATAATCATACATTAATTTTCTCATGAGTTAAAACCAGCCAGACCTTCTGAGCCATGATAGCAAGTGCCGTCACACTGAGGTGCTGCAAACCCTCACAAGCTGAGAACCCTACTCTTTTAGTTAACATGGGCAGCCTCATCCCCAGAAAATGTAAAACTTCACTGTGCTTTTTCAAGTATATTCCCAGGATTCCTTCACAGGCCTGTAAGGCATGGGATCTCAGTATTGGCTGCATGACAGAAATGCATGGGGAACTTTTTGAAGACCAAAATGCCTTGGTCTGACCCCCAGAGATTCTGTTTATTTGGTCTGGGAGGTGCTGCCTGGATGTTGGGATTTTTAAGAGTTGTGTGGCCCAAGTTGAGAAGCACTGTCCTAGGGGCTCAGGAATTGCTTGGCCAACCTTCTTGCTTTAGAGAAGCCTAAAGTTTGTTTGGGGAGATAAAAATATACATTCCTTAAAAGAGTCCACCCTGAACGAACACAAAACCTAGATAAACTATGAGAGCATTTGTCTATTTAAAAAAAATTATTAAAAATGTGCTTTTTTCAGAAATGCTAATTGAATACCTGCTGTTCCCAATACTATTGTAGACCCTGGGAATACACAGGCTGAGCTGGTGAGGAGTCTGCCTGCCTGGAGTTTAGAGAAGTTCAAGGACAGTTAAGTTGACAATGGACTAGAGCTACTTTGCGTAAGAGGCGCGCTGAAGGCAGGATTTTGTCCTGCCCTCAATTCCAGGAGATATTTGGTAAAGTCTGGAGACATTTTTAATGTCACAATTGGATCGGAGGCGCTCTTGTATCTAGTGGGTAGAGGCCAGGGATGCCACTAAACACCCTCAAATGCACAGGTCAGCTCCCACGAAAAACAATGATTCAGTCCCAAATGTCAAAAGCACTGCATTTCGGAAAACTGTCCTAGAGGTAGAGAAAGAAGATGGGAGAAGGACTTTTTGCAGGAAAATTCTCTTACTGTAATGCTTCTTACTCCAACACAAAACACATACACACACATATATACATGCACACCCACACAGATAAAACAGACAAATCAGTGCATTGCTTTGTGGGCCTCACATCAGCCTCTGAGGAGACTTGCATCTCCCAGTGGTGGGGGGCACATTCAGCGTTTCTAGACCTTTCCCAAACCACTCACTTTCCCTGAATTTTCAGCATTTAGGAGAAATTTCCATGGAGAAGAAGAATCGCTGTCTGGTCATCCATGCAATTTCCTGCTCAGTTTTAATAGCAGCTGGGCTTCTCCCTGTCTAAGGTTGAAACCAAAAGGCTGTATTTTCCTGTGGGGGCGAGAGAGAGAGAGAGAGCGCGCGAGAGAGAGCAAGAGCGAGAGAGCGCTTACAAACGCCTCCCTGGACATTTAGAATTTCTAAATAGAATTTTGGCTCAAGTCTTGAAAAGCACAGAGTGATGTCAGCTGAGGCGGCCGCTTAATTGCCCTAACTTCTTGGGGAGGGGTAAGGCAGGAATCATCTCTTCTTCTTCATGACCTCCTACTCAACTGTGGGGAAGGCATCCATCTGGAGCCAGAACCATGCACTTCAGTCCTGGTTCTGACACAGTTGGCTGTGCAGTTTCGGGCTCATCATTTCATTTCTGTCTGCCTCTGCTCCATTTTCTGTGATCTAACAATTCTGCTTTTGGGCTTTGGGTGAGGATTAGATTTAATTTGTATAAAGTACCTGGTATATAATATAATAGATGTTTAATAAATAGCAGCATTTAAAATTGTTACCATCAGCAAAGGGGGAGTACAGGACTAGGAGATCCCCAATGTCCCATCCACTACAATACGCAAATACAGTGTCATGCTGGAAAATACAGAGGCTTGGCCTGCACGGAAATATGGGGAAAGGTCTTTGTGTTTATGTGAGAGAGAAGATATCCATGTCTGTGTATGTTCCAGATGATTTTTAGGTCCCATCGAATTCCCCCTTGCTGCAAGGAACAGCAGGAGCCAGAGCGTAAGGTAAACGTGTCTGTTGCCTGCCTGAGAAATGAAGTCAGAGCCGTGCCTGAGCCCACCATTCAGGGAGCAAACTGTGCACCCAACTTTGGTTCCGGGTCTTTGGTGGTAGAGCCAGCATAGGGCAGTTGCCAGAGCTGGCATGTGTACTTTTCCTGTTGCCCACCACCGCCTGGAGTACCTGGACCGGATGCCCACGTTCCTCCCCCTGCTGAGCAGGATGTATTAATTGTCTTTTGCCCGGCCACTTCCACCTCTCCTCTGCGTCCCCTCCATGCACACCACACAGACAAAGTAGGAATATGCTTTTTGATGTTGGCTGGTTTTAGAAGTTTGCCTCCCACCTTTTTTTCTCTTTCCAAAGGAGAACAACCTGAATACCACACACAGTGTTATCTAGCTCTGACTTTGAAGAGGAATTTCTCCCCTTAGGGCTCTATTCCTGGTATAGCATAATCTAGGAGAAAAAAAAAAAGTTTATCCCAGGGAAGCCAAGTCAGCCGAGAGTTATTCAGAGTGTCTGACTGCTTGTTATATTTAGAAACTACCCGGAGGAGAGCTTTGAGAATGCAAGAGCCTTCCAACTATGAGTGGTCCTGTTGGATTCTCCTTCTGGTTACATGGAGTGGCCAGATGAAGAAATTCTCCCTGACTATTATTATTTGGGAATCATGGGATAAGAGAAAAAGCAGAAATGCAGCTATAGAGTGTGACAGCCATAGAATTAAAATCTAGAGTCTCCAAATTATTGTGTCCAAACCTCCCCTTTTGCAGATGCATGTGCTGAATGAGCCGTCATTGGTCTGCTGAACCTCAGTTTTTTTATCTATAAAATGAGGCAGCTGGGTGGAATCAGTGTTCTAAACCTTTGCTGCACATTAAGATTATCTGGGGAGTTTGTTAATAATAGAGATGCTGGGGCCACACAACCAGAGATTCTGATTGAAAAGGCCTGGTGCACGCTGAGCACCGGCATATTGCCAGTGCCCCTCCTCAGGGGAATTCTAATTTCCAGCCCTGGTTGACATCACTGGGCCAGATCAGTGCTGCTCAAAGTGTGGTCTCAGGACCAGAAGCAGCAGCATTACCTGGGAACTTGTTAGAAACGCCTATACTTGGACCCCACCCCAGACATACTGAATTAGAGACTTGGGTGGTGGGGACCCCCTGTGTGTTCTATTAAGCTCTCCAGGTGGTTCTTATGCATGAGACAGTTTGAAAAGAACAAGAGATTGGATAACTTTTTAAGGGGTGCCTACTAGGTTTCAAACATAATCCTATAAACAGCCTAGATAGGGTACAAGATCAAGCCAAGGCCACACAGATGGCTAAATATGTAGGGGAGCCCTTACCAGAATCCAGGCCTTTTGAACTGCTATCCAGAACTCTTTTAATTATCCAATTAGGAAGATGTTTAGGATTCATGGCATGTCATTCCAGTCTCTCTTTCTCTCTCTTCCCCTCCCTCGCTCCCTCCCTCTGTTGAGCTTCTTGTGGGCCAAAGGATTGTGGAGGACATGTTATTTTTAGTTCATGATATACTTACAGTACAGAGTATGTTAATTGCAAAAAGAAATTGTTCTGTAATTCTTAGCCATTAACAAGGGGTTAGTCAGAGTTGGACTATTGGCCGCTTCTTTGGTTTCTGTAACTACTGTGACTGAACAGATTTTTTGGAGGTTGGTTGGCAGGTAAATGTAAAGATAATAACAGCCTGCAGAGTATGAACAGGGGAGGGCTAAATAAGAGGGGGAATGGGGACACCAGCAGCACCTTTCCCTTGGGACACAACTGTAACCCTTTTAGCTCTTCTAAAATAGCTAAGATTGCAGCCATTGTATGGCATTTTGTAAAATTCACTGTCTGTGATGGATACAGCTGTTTGAAAAAAATATTCTTAAACAGGAATGACTTTTAGGACTGAATTTTTGATGCACTAAGAGATCATTTTATTTAGTTGTCCTAGAGATAAATGCTGCACCCCACCACCAAGAGGTGGAACTGGGACTAGAAGCTTGCTCTTCTCATGCTCAGGCTGAGGTACTGGAGTCGGAAAGAGCAGAGGGGACTTCCAGGAAGATATGGTCATGTACAAAACTTGGGAGATTACTGGAGGCAATGAGATCGTAATTCAGAGGCTCCCAGGGCTGATAGAAGGAGTTTTAGACATTGCCCAGCACATCTCTCATTTTATAGAAGAGGATATTGAAGTTTGAATGAGGAAAGTAACCTGCTGGGAAGTCACAAAGGGTTGCAATGACCCCAGCCCTCTTGGTGTCGTTCTTACCCAGTGCTGTCCCTAACATATCACCTCATTGTCTAAAGTCACTCAAATAAACAACAGGAAGATTTGCTGGACCTCCTACCTTCACATACCACTGCAGGCTCTTCAGTAAATGGTATTGGGTAGGGATGGGACTTGGGATCGTGATTCATTTTCTTTAGGGATGACTATTGGTGGCAAAATGTGTCTTAGGATCTGAGATTTGTATGTGATAATTCTTCCTTGGGTTATCAAGCAGGAAACATTCATGGATGCAAGACATTCTACCTAATATTATAGACAAGGCTCAGATGCAGTGGAGGATCAAGGCTTACTCAGATTTGAAAATGTGGCAGAGGCCCTCCCCTCTAGTTTCAAGAAAAATAGGATTCCTGTGCTCCAGAAAAGTAAGTTGGTAAAGTGCTGCTTCTACCTAAGTGCAATAAATCTAGTATAAAATAGCAGTGTCTTATGAGGGGATGTTATTGTGAATAAGGTCACTGCTTGCCATAGTCAATGGTCTACCAGTTCCATGGATATTTTCCCACTCCTCTCTTTCTCTTTTTCTTGAAATACCATGACTTATTAAAATGCCACAGTGATGGTGATGAGCCCTGAAATAGCATGGGTGTTCTCTTAGTTGTTCGGTCTCAGGTTCCTTTTAGATCCTCGTAGTGTCAGGAACCCTGACCAGTTTATAATTCACTCATTGCTACTTGGCACATCGAACACCAAGTCTTCTTCCTCATAGCCTGAGTCTCCTTCGGTAGCTATAGCTGTTATTAGAAGTAGAGTGGGAGTGATTGAGCGGTTTTAGATCAGGTTTACTGACTAAGAGTAGCAGGGGAAACTGTGTCTCATTCTGCCCACCTATTGATTCTGGGGTTTCTAAACTCATCTACTGGTTACATCCAGGGTGATTATTATCTGATGAAAACCTGAAGAATGTTTTTAAGGTGGAAAAGGCTATAGATACCAGGTGTATTTTTAAAAGCCTGACAAGAATACGTGTATTTTATGTATTTTATACATACAATGTTTTATGCTAACCCTCAAATTTTGAACATTTAAAATCATTGCTTAGAAAATCACCATACAGATACAAAAGCATACATACGTACACATGTGGCCTTGCCTTGTTAAATAGAACTCAGTCAACATAAGCTCTTCTCTCTCTAATTGTTAGAGAGTAACACAGAGATATTGTCAGTCTTTAAAAATGGGTAGAGCAGTTTGGCCCTACACTAAACATCCCTAGACTATGATTTTACATTGGTTCCTGTGCTGTCTTTTTATAGCATTTGAGTTTTCTTTCTCACTGTGAAGATGCTAGTTCTTCTCCTTTTCCACTGTTAATAAACATAACCAGCTCTTTCACCAAACTAACCTTCCAATTTGTGCTTCTAATCTGCTGTGGATGGGATACGACATAATCAAGCTGGTGAAAAATGTGCTGAATGTTGGAGCAAACTGATCCCGAATTAAGACTCAAGTAGATCTTCTATAATGGAGTTCTCTTTCCACAGATTTTTCATTTTCAGTCAGCTCAGTGAATTTATTTATCGGGTATTTGCAAAATGAACATCAATATTTTATGTATTGAATTTCCCTTAGGATTATGATTCCTTCCAGAGTCACAGAGGAAATGGGAAAAGAATTATATATATGACTGAATTAAGTAAAGTTTTAGAGCTAGAACGGTTCCTGCCTATTGCGCTAGGAGAGACCTCCAGGATAATCTAGAATTATCTAGTGGTAATCTAGACCAGTGCTTGTCCATCCTCACTGAATGCACATAAGAATGACCTGGGGAACTATTAAAATACCAATGCCTGTTTCCCTCCTAAAGAGATGCTTATCTGGGGTGGAGCCCCACAATCTGTATTTGTTAAAAGCTCTTTATGTGATTCCAACTGCAGCATGAGTTGAGAATCAGGCATCTCATACAAGTCTCTCACATTACAGATGAATAGTCTGAGGCCCAGGGAGTGGAAGTGACAGGCAATACAGCATTGTCTATGCCCACAGTCAGCAGCAATCCCTGCACATGGCAGAATACTGTTATGATAGCCTTCTTTCAATGTAGGGTTTCCCTGTCTAAACAGCTCCTATTCCTTCAGCTTTTTCTCAAGTGACATGATTTCAAAACTTGGCCAACACATGCAAGCCTGCTACACACACACGCGCACACACATGCATACACACACATACACACACCACTTTTATCAACTGTGGGATGCTCTACTGTAGCAAAATAATAATCTCTACTTTATTTTGTCTCTCTCTCTTCTCCCTTATCCCCTTTTCCCTTCTGGACTTCCGCCTACCTGAAGGGGGGTAAATGAGGCCTCAGGAATGCACTTGCTCAATATTGTTCTCTGAACTTGATCTGCCAGTGATGTATTAATTAGCTGGGGCACTGCACCTTAACGAACAGGTTACAGGCAGATCCTGGTGTGTGTTAATGCTTAACCAGAGATGTTCAGCAGTGGTCTCATTTGTGGCCTCAATGTAAAGAGAGAACTGTTCTTATTGTATTTTTATAGATGTTTTCTTACTTGTAAGTGTTGACGTATTGGTTTCAATGCCATATGTCAGCATATTTGCTATATGTTGTCTCACATATGTTTAAATTTTTGAATAATAGCACTTTCTGTGTACGTTATAACTCCTAAGCTTCAATTTATACATGTTTTTCTCCCATGCATGTGTAACTGTGTATGGCATAGCTTTCACTCTGTCATTACATGTTTTAAATCTACCTTAAAATCAATGAATGTCATGTATTTTGCATTAATCGCAGAGCAATATGATACTGTTAGCTGTCATGACTTATTCTCTGTTAACCATGATGAAAAGCACCAAGCCACTACCCTGTCCCTACCCCTGGTGTAGCCTGGTGAGAGGTGGCCCCATCCAGGCTGAGTCACAGATGCAGGTTCAGGATCTCTTAGAATTCTCTTGGCGAAAATGGTAGCTCTCTCTTGCGCCACCTCCCAGCTGCAAAACAGAGTCCTGCTCTTTCCTTGAACCCAGTACTCTGGGGGCTGATGTTAATGGAGGACAGGTAGAAAACAGAAAGTGCATGAACCTCCAGGTGCGCCATGGAGAAGCTCATTCCCACAGCAATTAGAGATTTTTTTTTTCTTTTCTTGAGAACACAGCATATTTTGCCCACAATTATACTTTTGCATTGACTTCCCAAACTCTCTTTCTCTTTAGCAGTCCACGTCTCTGATCTCATCTCAAATCCAGAGCCATCCTGTTCCGGAAGATAACCCAGGTTGTCATAGAGCTTGGCAGGTGGATTCATGTTGGGCTTGCTCTTGATGCTGGTGTCTTATGAACACATTCCCTGACATCTAAGCAGTCACCTGTTCTACTAAAAGCATATAGGATCCATTTGTGGACCCAAACGCTATGGATGCTTTTAGGCCAGGAAATATACACATAGACACAAAGTGTTATATGCAACATCTGGAGATTCATAGACCCTCTTAGGAGGACCATAATCACAAAATAAGAATCCTTGGGTGCAGGGATGGACTGTTCCCTCCCAAGAAATAACATAATGTTGAGAACATGTAGACTTTCAAGACATAGTTGCTGAAACCATAACAAAAAAAATGGTGTTCAAAAATCATAAAATCTGAAGATCTCATAGATAGATCATTTAGTAGAAGCCATTCATTTTACTCATGAGAAAATTGGGCCCCAGAGAAGGAAGGTGGCTCCCTAAGGCCACACTGAGGTTAATTACAGAAATGGAAATGTCCCTCTGACCATCTTTTCTTTCTGGAACAATGAAATCCTTCCACCTAAGTGAAGGTGGACTTAACTTGGCTTTTTCTTGGGTTCTTTATAACTCCTTGAGGTATAGGAAGATACCCAGGAATCAAACTTATACCCCAGGGTGGAAAGAAAAACCAAAGTGGCTGAATCTAAAATAGCACTTCCCCTTAATGAGGAAAGTCATCATTTTTCCGGCAACAGGGGCTTTCCACAATGGTATCTCTGGGTTATAAGGAAACCTCTACTCTTCTCTGATGCTGTGTTTTTAATTTGTGGGGAGCTGGAAACCTCACACTGAGACTGAACTTAACATATTGCCCTAGGAATGGAGGTCACTTACGTGTAGCTCAGCTGTTTTCCTAAGCATTCAAAAGACCAAAATAACTCTCGCTTATCTCCTATCTTGGAGCCTGAGACGTGAACAAACATTATGTAGAGGTAAGTGTAACTTGCCCAAGGTCAGCCCCATACTTAGCCTGAAGTCAACTCATCCACATTTCATGCACTTGCCTCCACCGATAGGCAGTGCTAGGCCTCTGCTGGATTTTTTCCATCCTTTGGTTCCTCAATGAATCAATCAATTATTTGCTTGTGTTTATTGGACTTCAGCTGTATATTAATTAGCCATTGTGGTGGGCACTGTGGACGAGATCTGGGCTACAAGAAACTTTTATGTGTTGGAGAAGTAAAATCAAAGCTTGAGGATTTTTATGAACAGAATTATGACTGTCATTAACATCTTATATTTGTGTAGACATTTAAAATGGCTGTGTGTTCCCCATAATAGCTTTAATAGACAGGTGAGAACCTTTGTGTAAGAGTGGACAGGGCCTTTCCATAGGTTGTTCTCTCTGCTTGGGATTTTTCCTGTTCCCTCCACTAGCCTCCTATGTATGCCCCACCTAAACTTGGCCTTGTTCTGAAGTCAGATCAAGTATAGGTTTTTTTCCGAGAAGTCTTGCCTATTAGATCCTGCAGCCACCCCAGATCACAGAAATGCAGGCATGCGTAGAAACACATTCCTTACTTCCTAAAACTCGTCTCCTAAAACTGCACTCTTGCGCATGTGTATGCTTATTGAAATGATGTCTCTCTACCTCCAGGTTGTGAGCTGCGTGTAGGGAAACCACAAAGATTGCTGCAGCATCACAGGGATAGTAATATCGCAGATGAACCATGATCACACTAGGCTTGAAGAAGGAGGATCAGTTTCAGAATGTGTAGGTTTGCTGGGGATGCAGAGCTAGAAAGAGGGCACAAGCAAGCTCTGTTGGAGGTATACTTGATAGGAGCTGTGGCCTTTGGTTAAGGACACAGCTAGCCTGGGGTGACCCAGCATGGAGGAAGCTGGGAAAACAATACTTCTGACCTCACTCACCTCCCTTTTGTGATCTCCTGCTGGTGCCCCTTCTTGGCTAAAACCAAAGGGTAAAGGAACCTGAATGTGTAGGTATAGAAATCAGCATCACTGGCTAGATAGCAGACCAAGAGGCAAGGGCAAGATGTCCTGCCCAGTGTGGAAGCTACCCCAGTCTTTGTTCCTTTCATCTCCTTTTCAGGTCAGTACCTTGGAAACTGTGGACAGCTGTTCATGACTGACAAATCATTCCCTACCATAGTTAATATTTACTCCCCTTTGGCTACTGGGACCTTAGGAACCAGGTGTGTGATGGGCAGGGAAATTGTCAAAACTCAGGCTGGTGGTTGTCAGTGGTTTCTCTGGCCTGAGGGAAGTGGATTTTTATTTTATGCCAGGAGACCTCAAGGCTAATTATTCACCAAGTTGTGGTGGCTACCGTCTTAGCCCAACATAAATTTTTAAAATGCCTGCTTTGGATGTCATTTCCTTTTGATGTTTGGGGAAAGTGATGCTTCTGCTTTCACTTTCTTTTGGGGGCTGGGAGTCCTTTAGAAGCAGCAATGAAAAAAGCAGGGATTTATATTGGGATTCTGTTTATAATTCTTGAAGGATATCTATACCCATTCTCAGATTTGATCTTCACACCAACCCTGGTGGCCTTCCGAGCACGGATCCGACAATCAAAATGTAAATAAACAGTATCAAAATGGCAAGAACTTTGAAGAAAACCTGTGGTGCTGGGAAGGGCAGGAAGCTTTCCCGATGCATCTGTGCAGAGGGGTGAGCAGGAGTGAGCCAGTGAATGGAGAAGGGAAGAGCAGCCCAGCAATGAGGACGTTTTTCCAAAAGACCCCAAGAGGGAGTAGTTATGGCTGAGAAAATTTTGAGGAACTGGAAGATCAATGTAGGTCCAATGAACTGATGAGAAACAGTGGGAAATGAGACTGGAGTGAGTACCTGCCCCATCCTTGTTGACCGGGAGAGAAAATTACTGTCCCTAGCTTAAAAGCAGTGGGTGCCATTAAAAGACACATGCACACGTATGTTTATTGCGGCACTATTCGCCAATAGCAAAGGCTTGGAACCAACCCAAATGTCCATCAATGATAGACTGGATTAAGAAAATGTGGCACATATACACCATGGAATACTATGCAGCCATAAAAAAGGATGAGTTCACGTCCTTTGTAGGGACATGGATGAAGCTGCAAACCATCATTCTCAGCAAACTACCATAAGGACAAAAAAACAAACACTGCATGTTCTCACTCATAGGTGGGAATTGAACAATGAGAACACTTGGACACAGGAAGGGGAATATCACACACCGGGGCCTGTCGTGGGGTAGGAGGAGCGGGGAGGGATAGCATTAGGAGATATACCTAATGTAAATGACGAGTTAATGGGTGCAGCACACCAACATGGCACATGTATACATATGTAACAAACCTGCACATTGTGCACATTAAAGTATTTTTAAAAAAAAAGGTTAAGTAGGGGCAGGACAAGATCAGATTTGTTTGTAAAGAGATCCTTCTGGAAGTTCTAGGCAGCTACTCTTGTAGCTTGAGTGAGGGTTGAGGATGGGGCATTAGACAGAGAATGAGACAGGTTTGGGTTCTGTTTCGAGGTAGAAGAAAGGAACTTCTTGACAGGGACATGACTGCCTTTGGAAAGTCATCCAGTTGAAGTGTGACATGAGTACTGTCACTACACAGCCATACTCAGCAGTAGAAGCCTTGACTTTGTTACCAATGAGGAGTATGTGTGTGCATGTGCACAGGTTTGCATATGTATGTGGATTTGTGTGTGTGTTTCTCAACATTGGGACCATTCATGGTTGAATGACTTTTGAAGGTTGAGATGAATTTTATTTTTTTAATTTGAAAACAAATATTACGCTTGTTTATTGAGCTTGCCATATAAAAAGAATGAGGTGTGCGAAAGGGAGTAGTTTAACAAAGACTTTTTTTTTTTTTTTTTTTTTGTAATTTCTTGGTCTTTGATTTAGTTTACCCAGAATCCAAAAGGAGCACTTCCTACGTTGTGGTAGTTAAATTGTTCCTTTTCCAAGCAGACATGCCTATAAAGTCATTAATGTATTTATGGGGAACCATCTGGCCACTGGAAATGATCCATTTCATACCCTAATGAGAATGTTCTTCTCAGCCCTTCAGTCCAGCCCAGGTTAAAGGAATTAGACAGCCTGTAGGTGAACTCCGGCTACAGTAAATTTCTCACCCCACCTGGCACTTGCCTCCTTTCTTGCTCTCCTCTGCCAGGCAGAAATAATTGGCATACACCGTCCTCCAGGGAATCTCCTTTTCAAGGTTCAGATCAGAGCTGGTGCTTCCATCATTTTTTTTTGCATCAATGTCACTGGCCCTGAATCTTTTTCTGAAACAGAGGCAGTCATTCTTCTGAGGATCCAAATATTTTCTATGATAGTTTCTGCTCACCTTTCCTAGTCTGGTTTCATGGAAGAAAGATTCATAGATAAGTAGGTTGATTCTTGGAAAGAACCTTTGTGCAGATGGCTTTTGTTCCAGGAATCAATTATGAAGACCCACTGATACTTGTCAAGGCACAGGATTGGGGACTTTAGCTTTGCAAAAGTGTCTGACTATATACAACCAAAGAATAAGCGACAACTTTGCTTATTTGATCTCATTCAACTGGAATGCTCTCCTTCCTTGTCAGTACCCCATTCATTCTTCAAGAAAGAAGTGTCTTCCTCTGAAAAATATTCCTAGACTTCTTAGATTCCAGCTGTATCTTCCTTCCTCAGCATTCATCTTGAGCCCATGTATCTATTCCTTGTCCCACCCATGTGATTGCTTTATGCACACATCATAACTGAATCTGCTTGAGAGAGAAGGGAATGCCTATGTGTGGTTTGTCTCACAAAATCTAATAAGATGCCATATCCAGAACGATGACTCATAGTTACTTAATGAATTATTCAGGTCAAGCATGGCTTTCTCAACTATTCCTAGACTTTTCACTTCTCCTTAGTAATAGCAGGTCTTCATTTCTGGCCATGGGTTATGCACGTCGGTAACCTGCCAGTCCTCCAAGAACCAAGCTTTTTGTTTGTTTTTTGTTTTTGTTTTGTTTTCAGTAGGAATCAGCTATGTTCCCCTGGCATCAGAGGAAATCTGTAGGTATTTCTGTGGGTCATTTGGGCCTGGGTGTCCTTGAGTAGACGTTGAAAAGTATTCTTCCAAAGCACAGAGCCCCATGCGGAGTTAAAGCAAAGATCAGAAAACCGGAGAAGGTCTCGGGAGAGAACACACCATATAAGGTAAGGGCCAATATTTGCTTGCAGGGATTGGGGGAAGGGACATCCTTAGGAACCGAGAGTAATGACTTTGGTCTTCTGAAAGTGCTGTTCTGTTATATAGCAGGCCATTAAACTATGTTAACAGTCATATCAGTTATGTTCAAAATGCTGCTCCTTTGTATATAAACACAGTGGAGTTCTGTAGCTGTGAAGGCCCAGGCCCTTGGCACGGCTGTTCCAGGGTAGGTAGTAAAACGTTTCTTCAGGACTCTGCAGCAGCTGCCCTAATGGAACACTATTGACTTGAGTTACATCGGAGCTAAATATAGCTGGTGCAGTCATATCCACAGGATTGCATCTGATAGCCAGGACAGAATGTGCTTCTTAGAGACATGCACTTCTTAGACTGAGTCTCCCAGAAGCTGCTTCGAGACTCCTGCCCTTTCCCTTTCCTCCATTATTTTCTCTCTTGATTACGCTTTCTTTTCACTTTTCCTCTTCCAGCTTTCCTGTTCTTCCCCTCTCCATACTTTAGGTCTCACTTCCTCAATAGTGAAAACAAGGAGTTGGGCATCTTTAAACTACCATTCTTAAATTCTTACATTTATCTTTTCTCTCTGTATTCTTTTCTCTTCACCTCTTTTTCACTATTTTTCTCATTCTTTACATTTCTTAATTTTTCTCTATAACTCTTTCACTTTATCCACCTCTAAACAGGGTATATTCTTTAAAAGAAACTTTTTCCTATCTAGCTAAAATTTACTGTTTTCAGGAAGAAAACAGATTTAGACAATTGAATATTTTTTCATTAAGTAGTGATGTCTTCTCATGGTCTGTTGCAAAATGACAGAGAAGTATGAGGTAAAATAGCATATTATTGGAACTATTTTTTTTCTCCTTTTTCATCCCTTACTCTTTTGGCTAATTAGTTATCAGGACAAGGTAAGAGGTTGTGTCTGCAGTAAGTAAATTGTTTTTAGCCACCCATACCTTTTGGCAAACCAGTTGCCCAAATACACATGATTTTGAAAAAAGAGAGGCACTTGAAACAAAGAAAGGAAACCAAGAGGTTATAAAATTGAACAAGTTAATCTCTTATGGCTTAAAGTGGAGGATATAGTGTGTGCATGGTTGTGCAAGTCTGTGAGTCAGTGTGTGACATTTATTTCCATTCAGGTTATGAGGATGAAAGAGGAGAATATGTAGATTGGCTTAGGCCAGGCGATTTTGACCAAAATGTTATGTATTCCTCATCATGGAATATTCTAATTTGCTTCAAATCAGGTGAACCTCATTTCAAGCAGCAGATATTTTCCTGAAGAGATATGAATTTTTGTAAACTGTAGAGTCTGTGGAGAGCCTGGAGAACATTCTGGCAGAATATGACAGGTACAATAGGGTAAGAGAGCTGTTCGAAAGCACTCCTGTGGCTAACTTATTTTGCAAGATTTGGTTTTGGGATCTGGGTTTTCCCCTCCCTTTGAATGGGTACCTTAAAAAGAATGAATGCTTTTACTAAAGGATCCCAAAGTATTTTCATAATTCTCATGGTCTGTGAGAGAACATGCAGTTCTATCCACTATGAGGAAGGCAAAAGCCCATAAATATGGTTCAACTTGCCCCAAGCACACAAACAGAGAACTTGAGTATTATAAAGGGATTTGGGGACCATTAAATCCAGCCCTCTTCTTATTAGTAAAAAGAATGAGCTCAACGTGGGATGGTGATTTCTGATAGAGCTTGCATCGTTTCTTACACTCTCATGGTTTTTTTCTCTGGATATGGGGGAACATTCTTAAGGGCCCCGTGCAAAGGCTTCCACTCCTCCAGGCCATGTCACCTATCAGTCTGTGTGACATGTGTTTCACAGAACACACAGTGAGACATAAACGATGATGGGAAATTCCTCTGTAAGCCTTAGACACAAGGCTGCTGCAGGATCCTGGCCTCCCCTGGAATAAGCACTGTGTGTGCTTCAACTCCTGGACTCAAGCTTCTCCCAAGATCTCAGGCTGTTTGCAGTCCCTACACTTTGTCCATACAACTAAAGTCTAAGGAGAGCTGATAGAGGAAGTTTTCTCTCTCTAGGGATTTAAATGTATCAGAAGACTTTAAAGATGAGAAACCGTTTAAGACTTCAAGTAATTAAATAATAAAATAATAAAAGTATTCCTAGCATGTTGAAAGGTGACATTGGGAACCTGCTTATTTGCTGCTCAGCCATATGTCTGAGGGATTAACTTATTCTGTGTGTCTAGCAGCTGCCAGACACCCATGGGGATGGCTGTGGGTCCATGTGTATGCACATGTAAGTATGTGTGTGTGTGTGTGTGGGTGTGTTTGTACGTGTACTTCTCTTCCTTCACCGTCTCAAAACCTACCAGTTATTCAATTCTATGCTCAAATCTCAACCCCTTCACAAAGCAATTTTGGACTTCTCCAAAGGTGTTTTTACCCTGGACATCTCCTTTTTAATTTTGATTATGTTCTGTTGTCCTTGTAACTTCATATGAATTTCCATGGTCTGTTAAACTGTTCTTTCTTTATTTCAGGCATTTGCTTTTTCTTCTGAGCTAGATCGTTATTTCCTTGATGGCAGAGACTGTCATCTTTTTCTTGATTTCGCCATAGCCTGAGCATGACCTTGAGCTCAGCGCTGAGCTTGTAGGGCTAGAGCACCTTTGGTTTGGGCATCCAAAGAGAGCTTGGCTGGCACAACTCATTTTTTCAGCAAAGGAAGTAACACTTCACTCAGCTAAGGTTAATCAGATAAGGCAGTGGTAGGGCTAGGGGGAGCACTAGCTCATCCAGCCTCATTGTTCTATGCTAAATTATAGGTGTCTGAACTAAATTTCAGGGTAGAAGTCTGGTAGATCCTCCATGCTTGGCAGGAAAGTGTGCTGGAGGGTCTAGAAGTCATGCCTCAGACCTTCTTTTCCTCTTTGCCTCTGTCACACACTTCTTGATATTTCTGTTATCCTGAAGTACCATGTGTGCATACATGCACCTGCCTACCATTAAATGAAGGAAATGCCACGTTAGGAAGCTGAGAATAAATAGAAAAATGTGGAAGAAAAGTTAATCTACCTAGGAGAAATTAGAAAAAGGGATCTTTGTTTATTTTTTAAAAATCTGTTTTCCCTTATGGATAACTTTCAAACTCTGTTTTTGGCTTTTCTTAAAGCCTGTGAATCTGTCTTCTGCCACTGGCATATTTTAGCAGGAGTGGTCACAAGACCTTGTCCCCTGCTAATGCATCATGTTTGATTCTTCTGTGTAATATTTTCTCCTTTTCATATCTTTCAGGAAAGGTTCATTCTAAGTTTCTCTCTCTGTCTCGCTGTATGTGTGTGTCTTTCTGCTATCACAAAGATATCTATGTATTTACGTACCAGTTTGTTTTGATTTTCTCACTTATGTGACTACTAGTAACACTTAAACTCTTAACATGCTGAAAACTAGCCTACGTTTTCTGACTGAACTTTGTTTTTCCGTAGTAGACTTTGGCTCATAATGAGCTCCTTTTTTTTTTTTTTTGGCAATGGTGCTTTTTCTGTAAGAGATAGGGTCTTGTTACATTGCCCAGGCTGGAGTGCAGTGGCTACTCACAGGTGTGATCATACCTTATTTAATTCCTGGACTCAAGCAATCCTCCAACCTCGGCCTTTTAAATAGCTGGAACTACAGGCATGTGCCATTGCATCTGGCTTGGTAATGGTTCTTTAACATAGTGTCCTTATGTTTAGGACTCAGTTTCCCTCCTGCGTGCCACCTAGCCATTGCTTTCTCATCTTTTAATGTCTAACTTTACATGTAGATTTACCCAGCCTGAACCAGCAGCTTCCATTTCAGGATTCCATTATTGTTCTCAGTAAGCCCCAGAGAGCTAATATAGAACTGGGTTCAAAACTGCATTGAGTGTGTTAATCTTCACCCCCTAACTACACTGTAAGCTCTCGAAGGTGACAGTGGGAATCTTATATTTTTTTCTGTGGCAATCATTTTGTATAGCACAAACTTGGCAATATAATGTGAGCTCAGACTGAGGCTCAGAACACAGGGAACAGTGTCCATTAAAACCACATTTTATAGATTGTACATATAGTTTATTTCTTGGTTGTATATTTGCACTGTAAATCTAAAGTTTACGGCCACTGATTTCATTTTTCCATCTTAAGAGTCTTTTTTTTTTCATCTTCTGCTAAAGTATTAGTAAGTACTCTATCAGTAAGCATTTTACATTTATTTTACTCAATTCAGAATCACAAAACTTTTTCTATCCTATTTTAAATTATCCATGTGCCATTGTAGAGACATTTCCATTCATATTTGGTGCTGGATTTTTTGTTTGTTTGTTTGTTTGTTTTTCTTTGAGATGTTTCTGGCCGAGAGTACTTAGCAGTTTCACTTTGATTCTGAGAGCCAACAGAAGCTCCCAAATGGAAATGATATAGAATTCCCTGGGCCAGTCAACATCTTACCAATTTGGATTTATTTGCTGAAGTCCGTTTATGCCTCCTTGATTAATTTTTCAATTATTCCTGTTGTAAGGGAACTAGTAGGATCTTCATTTCTAGAAAGATTTATATTGCTAATTTAGGGTGTCCTGCACAGTGCTATTGCTGGAACCCAACATCTTTTCCAGCCTCAGAGGAGACCAAAGTGGACAGTGTTCCAGTTAGGGGGGAAAATGGAATTCACAAGGGCATGGTGGTATAGATGATGGCAGCTTCAGGGTGGGGGAAGTGACAAGCTGGACATGTGGGCTGGGTCCTGAGGCTGCACAGCCAGAAGGAGCAAACCAAGGAATTTGGACTTTACCCTCAGGGTCAACAAAGCCATCAGAACCTACGAATAGGCAGTGGAATCTTCATATCTGGCTCTTAGAAAGGTTTTCTGGTGACAGAATGGAAACTAGATTGGAGGTGAAAGATATCAAAACCCCACCAGCACTCTGGAGGCTCCTGTCGTTCCAGTACCTTCCTCTTTGTGCTTTAAGCCAAGAGGCAGTAACAGCTTTTCTGTTAATAACTTCCTGTGTTTCCCTTTCATCTATCCACACGATTGTAAATTAGTTTTCCTTAACAATCATGATTTGGATGTGCCATCTCTTTCCTGTTAAGACCCTGACTGATCTACCCTCCTTCCCATGTCTTTATAAATCTTTGTTTCTTTGTTTGCCTCTCCACTAGCCCCTGAGCATCCACAGCAGAACCCATCTATGTGTGGTTCATTTTCAAGTCTTCACTAGTTCAACTGACATTTACCATTTACCAATTAAGCTTCATTTGAAGCCATCATTTCAGAGTTGGGAAAGGTCAGAGCCAACGAGAGTAGCTCAGGAAGTCTTCAGAGGGGAGACCTGAGGTGGGCTGAGAAGCCTCTGCTGGGTGGGATGTATAGAGTGAAAGGAGAGTAATTGTAAGAACACAGCACATGCGTCGCCAGAAAAGCGGTCAGGACCCTCACTGGGGCCACTGAGGAGATCAGCTTTTCTGGAACACATGGTGAGCTGCAGGAGGAACCAGCAGGAAGTGCATTTGAGAAACCGAATTTCCCTTCCAGAGCTTGTTTCCCCCTCTAATTACATTTGATCCAGGCTAACATGATTCTTGCTGACCCTAAGCATTTGCTGTAGTAGGGCTGGGGAAGAGATTTCAGAAATTGATCAAGGAAGACTTACAAAACAAACAAACAAAAATACCATTAACCGGCTACTTATGAGTAACTGGGAGTTGCTACAAATCCTTGCTTTCCCTCATCCTAATCACCAATTGGATACAAATCTCAGGCAAAGCAGGATTAGGTTCCCGCAGCAGTATATAACCAATGGTGCAGATTCCTTCTGTGTTTTAATCATTGGCAGCAGAATCCTGAAAGGTAATTCTTGGCCTGGGTGCCTTTTCTTTTCCCAGTGAGAATAGTGCCTTTTTCTATTCAACTACTGGAAGGTTCGTGTGTGGTCAACAGAGAAAACAGAGCAGAAGTTCTGGAAACTTGATTTTTTGAAAGAGGAATATGTGAGAAATAGTTGGATGAATCTTTCAAACCACAGCTTGATCCTAGAAACATGAGGTTTCCCTTCACTCTCCTATAAAGGCAAATCCAGCAAAGATGAAAGTTTAAAAAAATTAATTACATGAATAAGCTGACCCCAAGCATTCTCTGTAGTAGGACTGGGAAGAGACTTCAGAAACTGACCAAGGAAGAACCTATTTCAAAATGAAGAAAAAAAGAAATTCAAAACAAGAAATTACTCTCATTTCCCCAGTCTGGACATACATGTCTCAGAGAAGAGTAATGTGTACATTTGATTCCTGACCTTAGGATTTAAAAGGAAAATTCATCTGAAATCCTGAAATACTCCTTGGAACTGTGAGGGGAAGGGATATATGGGGAACCAGGCCATAAAAATCAAGTTGAAAAGTTACCCATGGCCTTTAGTATTTTTCTGGATCCAGGGAAGAGGCTCTGTCAAGCAATTTGTCCCTAATGCAATCTCAGTACAGATGATGTTGTTCTTTTAATAAGAGCTCTGGTCTCATTGGCCACAGCTCATTACCTTAGGGTTGGGGAAGGAGGTGAGGGGTGAAAGGCGCAGAGAAAACTCAAACCCAAGTGTTAGGAAGCCTGATTCATGGGAGATCCATCCAAATTATATAGGAGAAGCTCTGAAGCCTGTGGGTCAGTGGACAATAAGAGGTTAGGAAGATTAGGAGGCTGAAACACTCAGAATAACCCTTTTTAGGAAAGAATCTAATGCAGAAAGCAAGGGTCCCTACACCCCATTAGAATAGCTAGTGTTGAGACCACCACGTTCTCCAGGCTTGTCCCATCTGCCCTGCAAAAGGCAAATTGTCCTTAGGGCCTCCCTGCAAGAACTATTTTCTCCCTCATTTTTACAGGTCCTTGTGGATTTAATGGATTTTATCACTGCATTTATTAGAAAGTAAAGCAGTGGGGAGCTCTTATCCTGGGTACCCTTTTCTTCCTTTCTCAAAATATTCCTACCTTTCCTCTCTTCCCAACATATTCAGTCTGCTTTATTCTCCCATATGGGGTCTCCAAAACAGGCAGCAAAGGACAAGGAAAAAAAAAATCAAGATTTGAGAATCAATAGTACTGGATCTGGGCCTCAATTCTACCTGGCGCAGGCCCTCCTTCCTGAACACCCATCTAACATTGGGAAAATTGAACTAGGCAATGTATAAGGTGCCTCCTAAGCTCTAACATTATGTCATTTTTAAGGAACACAATGAAAAGTGCTCTAGAATCCCTTAATACAGATGGAGGGTTGGTAACTTTACAGTATTGGCTGAAAGCAAAATGCCTCTTTCCTTTTTATGGTTTCCTGGTGCCCATTCACAGTCAGATTCAAGTAACATTTGAATAATGGAACCCCCAAACAGCATAGGAGAATTCCATTCCCAAAGCTTTCCAAATGATCATTGCCACAGCTGAGTGAATAATGTTTGATTTAGGGTCTGGAGATCCTAATTGTAATATCTTTTGTTCCTTATCATGTCATGTCCACTTGGGTTTGGGAAGTAGTTTTCTAGAACTTGAGCACTTCAAAGCTTGCTGTAAATTTCCATGTAGATCACTGGGTTGAGGGAATGAGGAAAAGAGAAGTTGAAATGGAAGCCCACAGGCTCCAATTTTCTTGCTCAGAAATATTAAAAAAGAGATTTTTCTCAAGCCTGAAGGGACACTGGATGTTGCCTCACCCAGAAATTGGCTTCAGGTGATTAATTCCTTTGAATGTCATGCAGAATTATATCCACATATGAACATATGCATTTTCTGGAGCGAACCATGTAAATTTCAAAAGATTCTGAAGAGGGCTCATGACTCAGTCAAGATTCACTTTCCTCATTTTCCAGATTAGAATGCTGAAACTCCAAGAGGGGAGGTGCTGAAGACCTCCTGTTTGATCTAAGAGTCAGGACTTGAACACAGACTTCTTGAGAACAATTCTATTGCTTATTCTCCTTGAGTCTTTTGCAGACAGCTTGCCATAAGGTATTAGACCAGACCTGAAATTTGAAATTCTTTGAAAACATAACATACTTTATTTACTCATGAAGAGACAAATCTAGCCTTGCAAAACATTTTCCGGGCTGCAACCTTGATCCATCCGCCCATCACTCTTTGAACATTCATCCAGGCAGAGATGTTTAAATGAATACACATACACACGTGCTCACACATATGCATGTGCTCACTCACACCTGTGCGTACACACATCGTTTGTCATGTGTGTCTCTTCCATACTGCTCCACATGCTTTGCCAAAGGAGGGAGATATCAATGAAAGTAATTACAGGTTGGCAAATTGTTTGTGCTGACTGCAGTAAAGAGAATGGGTTTTCTGGAAGGGTGACCATTCTCTGCCCTTCTGCTGCTGTGCAGTCATATGACTCTGTAACCTGTACCTGCGTGGGTATGAAGTATACATTCCTAAGTGGAACTATGACTGCTGAAGATAACAACAGAACTAAGGAATGAAGGGGGTAGAAAGCAATTCTATTTAAAGTTGCAGTTAAACTTTTGAGTTCACATTGAATGTCAACATCTGCCTTTCTTCCCCTAGCATGAGGAGGAGTTAAGCAACACAGCTGCTCATGTCCCTGTGAGGAGTACAAGCCTGCCATGGCTCTGGGTATGCAAAAGGCCCCAAGTCAAGGCCTGTTTCTGGGGATCCCCCATAGAGATCAGAATTCTTGAGGTAGTTGGTCTCAATGCTGACACTGGAAGGGAGGCAGTTGGCTTTTCATGCTTTAAAGACCTGTGTGGCAGCTTTTCTGAGCAGGACAGCTGATTCACCAGAGAATAACAGCTTGATCCCATTCCCCATAGAAATTAGCTCTAGGAGGCCCAGAGGCATCTGACTGGGTGGCCTGAGCAGCTGCCCCATCAACATACCCAGGGCTTGTAGAATTAGGGGCCTGCAGAGAAGTGGAGGTAGTGTTGGTATGGGGCTCTCATGAGGAGACTCTCATGAGGAGAGCTGCATGTAAGTCTCTGCAGACATGGCTCTCTACCTCTGTTCTCCCAGTCCTGCTATCCCATGGCACATGCACACCCCCACTTGTCCCCCACCGCCACATACACTCCTGCAGAGGTTAAGACTATACCACAGTGATAATGATGTCATTCCTAAAATACTTGAATAAATTTATGTTTTTGCAAATTCAATAATTTTTTCTTGATACACAGTTTCCCTTTGGCCATCTATGATTTGCTTGTAATTTGGATTGATTTTTAGTGCTCCTAGATTCCTCTAGAAAATAGTTTCAGGGCCATAAAATAGCCTTAAGAGAGCAAGAAAAAAATGTCTTCTCAAGCACTTGTGGGTTGCACTATTTTATTAAATGAACAATAATTGATTATTCTCCTCATGATTGCATGTGAGATATTTTTGCTCATTGGTTTGGCATGGAGCACTGTCCATGTGGGCAGTGCAAAAGGGATCTGTTGGTGCCCTGGCTGGGTATCTCTGCCTCTCTCCTGTGGACTCCAGGACAGTTGCCTTTTCTGTGGCAGCACTGATGTCTGTGCCCCAATTGCTCATTGTATTGCTTCCTGCCAACACCTTGAAAATCAAGTTTCTATATGTGAACTGGGATGAAGCCAATATGTAAGCTGGAAAAGGATACCTTATGGGGCAGCATTTTCTTAGCATTTATAATTTGATGAGGGCTAAAATGTGAGAAAATGCTACACTTCAGCAGGCCTGGGATTTCTCTTATTTCAAGATTATTTTCCTTGATGTGAAAACCTCACAGGCCAGAAGTGGTGCCAAGATTGTCCCTTCCATGGCATTAGCCATGGGTGACTTCAGAGGTCTCTTTGGGGCCACATCAGTGACATGTTCATTCTGAGAATCAGTTGTCCACAGAACAGAGAGGAGACAGGCTGTAAAAAGGTAAAAAGGAATGAGTCCACTTAAAAAAAAAGAAAGAAAGAAACCAATGCGATTTCTCTGTGACTTTGTCCACAAGTGTTTCTCTGAGAGTCTTTCCCACTGATGTCCTACACTCAAACAAAATTAAAGTGGAACACTCCATTCTGTGGCCATGTCCTTTCAGGCTATCTTTGAAATGGAGGCATTACCTTTGGAAGATACCCTATGGTGATGGCTCCTCCCCATGTTTTTACATGGTAGAAGATATAAAAACTTCTGGCAGTTTCCTGGGAAGAAGAAGGGCTTTTTTTTTCCCTTTCCTAAAGGAAACTCTTCTTCATTATGGGGAGACAAGTGCTGGACAGGGCTGGAAAGAAAGAAGCCAATAGCCCACTCAGCCATTGGCCTTGCAAGCTCTTGAGGCTTGGATTTCCTGCAAAATGTGACAGTGTGACAGAGCTGAGTGCATGCTAGACTGGGAGCAGGGTGTCTTCTGTGAGATCTTGGACCTCAGAGTTGCCATCTGCAAATGAGAAGCTGGAACCAGCTCCCCAATTCCATCTAGGCTCTACATTTCTATGATTTTGCCATCATTAAAAAGGGAAACTTACGCAGCTTTTGCCTTCTGAGGAAAGACAGAGAACATGGTGATGGATCCAGCTTGTATTCAGGAATTAATTTATGCAAGAAACACATAGTAATTCTGCAGAACGTGCCAAGCACTGTCCTGAGTGCTGCAGATGTAAGATTTGAGTCAGACACTCAGGTTCCTCGGAATGCTCACACACTAATGGACCACATCTGTTTCTGGACATGGGAACCCTGATGGGTTTTTTGTTGTTAAATAATCCTGGAACCCCCAAATCTCCTGGAGTTGTAGGAGAGTGCTGGAGGCCCTGTCTGCCAGGTTGAATCTGCAGGTTCTTTGGTTCTGTTCCGTGATAGAGTCCAAGTCCTATAGGCTGGAAATAATGATAAATAAAGACAAGGGCCCTTGCTCTCCAGAAACCCCCAATCTAGTGGGGGACCCAGGCAAGAAATAACCTGACAATGTGATCTATAGCTGAGGCAAGGGCTGAAGGAGTAGAGAAAATGCACCTAGGCCAGTGGGAGTAGGGTGATGGGGGAAGGTTGGTACAGAGAACCACACTCGTGAACAGAGAGTAGAATCTTCTAGAAACTACCTCTAGCTTATTGAATTTGCACAGTTGTATAAGAATATATCAAGAACTTGCCTCATGCAAAACTTGCACTAGATGCAAGATAGTTGTGGTAGAAATGGAGGTTGCTGGGTGGGGTTAGGAGGAGTTTTGGCCCAAAGAAAACAGATAGCAAATTAAACAGAAGGCCAGATCCAAGGGCCAGGTTGAGTGCTGCTGATTTTTTTAAAATTGAATTAATTACAATAAATTGGGCAAACATTATATATGGCTTCTTACACATCTAGAATTGGCAAAGCAGACATACTGTCTGTTAGTCTAAATGACGGCAAATTTTAGGTGGCCTAGGAAGTAGGAGCTTCTAGTGATAAGCCAAGACTAAATAAAATTCCTTCTCTATGTAACCGAATGTTTGATTAAAACCCCACATGACAAGGACAAGTGTTTTTAAGAATCAGAGATCCATATGAACAATGATCTTTAAGGCTTCAGAGAAGAGATAGATGCAGGCTGGCTGCACTCTGAGCTGTAACCTCTGATGTTGGGCAGTGCACAACTTGTGCAGCTATTCATAGTATTCCAGAATGTCAGAATCCAAACAGGTTTTTAAAAATTGGCTTGGATTGATAATCAGATTTGGTGATGAGCATTTTCTGGTAGGTGAAATATCATAAGGACAGGTGTGTAGAGGTGGCTATGAAGATAAAGTATGTGGAATTTGGGGTCCTTGAATCCTGTTTAGCTGTATTTGGTGTCACTTGAAATCTCATAACATTGGCTATGTAGCCTCCCTCTAATATCATAAGCATATTGTTGGGCAGGGAGGACTGCCTCATATGACAGACCCTGATGGTGAGGTGAGAAGATATATAGCTGCTGGCCTTGGCACATCCTGTGCTAGCAACTAAGTGAAGACTTGGATTCCTCTTCTCTCCTTGATTCAGAAATCAAACACCTGATAAGCTCTTATCATATTTCCAGTGCATGTTGAGCACTAAGGAGTAATAGAGGAAAGTATTGTTCCCACCATTAGGAACTGAACTCTTTCAATGAGGAAACAAACTTAGACCGCACACAGTCTTACATTAAAATGTGTGGTAAAACCCATCTGGACTTTAGGACTTTGAGATGTGAATTATCAGCAGGAGTTTTGAACCAAACTTTAAAGTGCAAGTTGGATTTGAAGAGGAGGCTGTACGGGGCAGCCTGTATCTACTTTTCAGGGGCAAAGAAGGGAGAAATGGGCAATAGACATTTGAATTATCAAATGAGACATAGTCTATTAGACTCCTCTTTGGCTACTATTTACTTTGGTCATTTTCTTGGGGCTGGAGATATACAAGTGGCAGAAATCTGGAGCTTTTCTGGACATGTTTTTTTGATGCTACTGATACCTTTGCTATTCATGCATATAGTGTTTTCCAGTTTCTGTCCCTTGGAGGATGCAGGGCGAGTGATAGGACTCATGTATTAACAATGAGGCTGCAGCCAGGATTACCCATTAGCTGCTCTCGTCAACCAACACAATTGGGATTGTCAAATTTTCTTTGAAATTCCAACACATTGTTTCTGTTGCCAGGCAGATGAGGAAACTGAGACTCAGACAGGCAAAACAACAGCCTGAGGACATATGGATGCCCAGGAATTGGGGCCTGCAGCTTCTCTTGGCCTCTGTTTCATCTTCAAAGTGACAAGCTTGAAAGAGATGATCTTGGAGGAACCTCCCAGCTTCAATGTCCAGAGTCTATAATATGGCTTTTCTGAGGCCACATGAATGAGTCCTCTGTGACACCACACTGTTTCTTTTGCTGAACAATAGTGATTTGATTCCCCAAATCAATAAACAAATTAGAGAAACAGTCGAGAGACCCTGGGAACCAGGGACAATAGATGAAAGAAGGAGGCCTGGGAGACAGAGGGGGAGGTGAGGGAGGGGCTCCAAGGGAGCATCCCATAAAAGCCAGTGCAAGGCAGGTGGGGAAGGGGACAGCAGCTTCCACAAGCCTTTTTCATTCTGTGCTGCAGTCATCTGCCTGGGAATCTACTCATGGGTGGGAGGAGGTTTAGGGCAGACCCCTGAGAGGAGAGCGAAGGGGAGGGGCTGTGTAGCAGGTGCAAGCAAAGGCTACAATGCAAATTCTCAGGAAAGCCTGAGGGGCCAGGCTAGAGGGGCAGTTGTGCAGCATATACTGGGAAGACAGAGAGGGGTCAGCAGCTGGCTGAGGGGAAGGGGTGCAGGAGGAGAAGGGAGGGAGCCCTTTGGGGCGAGGTTGGCCAGACTATGGGAAAGGCAAGTGGTAAGTTTTGTACCTCTGTGATTCCTCCACCTCTGCCTTTACTAGAAGGAAAATTTCCCATCAAAATCCAGTTATCAAGCCAGGACGGGAGCCCTTTCTGTGCACACCAGAGCATCAGCAAAAGAAGGGGCGTAGCCTTTCCGTGAATGAGTCCTCAGCTGCCTGCTGAAATAAATGCTGCTTTTACAACCTGTCAGAGGCCTGTGTTCAACGAAATAGAACACCGCAGTTCATCACCCCCACATCATACCCTCCCCTAAATTTTTATTCTTCTGGATCCAGTTCTAACAAAGAAGCAGTTAGGATTTTTAAAAAAACACCTTTCAAATTTGTCACTTTCTGCACCTCCCTTCCTTCCCCGTGGGTCCTCTTGCCTTTTCCTGACCCAGGATACTGTGTGTCTTACTCTGAGTTGACAAGAATGCATTAAACATGTATCCAGCCAGCGATTTAGGGAAACTGATGATCTTCTGGGGCTTGTTGTGTTTGGGGTCAGATGATAATATTGCCCCTTAGGTTAAATCCAGACAGCACTGAGGGATCTCCAAGCTGGTACGGTGCATACCCTCAATCGACAGGAGGCAGATCTGCACAGCGGCACAGCCCTGCTGCTCCTAAACCTAGAAGGCTTGGATCCAAATGACTTTATGTAGTGATTAGAGTAGAACGAAGAGCATTTAATAAGAGACTTTACAAAAAGTGCAGGTAGCTAACAGAAGAGCATTACTTTTGAAAGCTGCAGGCTTCATTACATTCCAAACCAGCCAGCTCACCAGGCAACCACAGCCCAAACTGGGCAAGTGACTTTCCTAGGGTCACGCAGTTAAATATTGAGGCCTCAGAAATAGAACACCCAGTCTCTGTCTTTGTCAGACCACCTCCACGCAGAACACAGGCAAGAATCTAGCCCAGTAAAGAGCTTCAAGAGGTGGCTCACCCCTGTAATCCCAGCACTTTGGGAGGCCGAGGCAGGCAAATCACCAGGTCAGGAGTTTGAGACCAGCCTGGCCAACACAGTGAAACCCCATCTCTACTAAAAATACAAAGAATTAGCTGGGCGTGGTGGCAGGCACCTGTAATCCCAGCTAATCGGGAGACTGAGACAGGAGAATCTCTTGAACCCGGGAGGCAGAGCTTGCAGTGAGCTGAGATCCTGCCATTGCACTCCAACCCGGGTGACAGTGCGAGACTCCATCTCAAAAAAAAAAGAAAAAAAAAAAGGCTTCACACATGAGTGTTGTCTCGTGGAGGGAAAATGCGGGGACTACGAACACTCTTCAAAATCAGAAAGTCTTCTTGGTTGAGGAGGAACGTGGGTCTCTGTTGAACGATGAGGTGCACCATGACTGCACTTTCCAAACTGAAATCAAAACATGTGTGTCCTTATGGGAACAATGGGCAACCAGAGTATGGGAAATTAGAGCTGTCTCAAAAAGTCTGGCACTTACGGTCTTTGGACATATATAAGCTTCCAGACTTACATGTTTTGCTATATAATTGACTTACGGCTTGAACATTGTTTTAACCAGGTGTTTTTACTCACTCAGCACCACTCTTGAGTTTCATAAATCACCACATTTAATCTTCTATTACAGCGAGATTAAATAATTTTCTGAAAGAGTAAACATCCAGGAAGCGGCAAGTCAGGATTCGAACCTTTGTCTGCCTAACCCCACATTCTGCACTCTCTTTTAGTCTGTGCTGCCTTTTGAGAAGCATTTTTTTTAATTGGAGAGATGTTTCATTGCAGAGTTTTTCACATGCAGAAAGGAATTTATTCATGTCGAGATTTAGAGGATCATAAAATCACCGAACCTTAAAGAAAGAAGGACTTCAGAGTTCGTTGATCTCAACCAACTTGTTTTGCAGATGAGGAAGTGAGGCCCAGCCGGGCAGTGACATTGGCCAAGGTCAGGCTGCATTGAACCCAAGACTCCCAGCGGAGTGTGCCTTCCACTCTGACATGGGAACTCCTTGGGTTTAAAACCAGTGACCATGGCCAGTGGGATAGTGGCCAAAGGCTGCCAAGGTCACCAGAGTCTTTTGTGGGCTTTGTTTCATGTCTTAACTCCCACTCCCATCCCCCATCGATATTAACTACCTTTTAAAAAGATTGAAATCATGCCTGCCTACCTCATGCAAAGTTAAAGGTCTACAGAGATCTAAAAGGCATGAACTACTATTTGTGATACTTATCTTCACAAAAGAGTTTATAAAAACAATTTGAGATTTCTTTTTATGAAAAGAAAAGACATGCACACACTCACACACACACACACACACACTCCTCACCATCATAACAGGATTATATTTAGCGGTTAACCAGTGCCCTTCCACCATCTCCCTCTGTGAAAACATGCTACCATACACTCATCATCTTACATATCCTTTTGAGTTTGCTTTCGCTTACCATGGTTACAAATATTTCCCCATGTTTTCTTGGTGATTCTAATTACCGGACAATATTTCACTGAATGTGTGTGTGTGTGTGTGTGTCTGTGTGTGTGTGTGTATACGCACACATTTACTTTAATGGTTTACTATTATTGGACTACTTTTGGAAGCAGTTGCACAGCTTTTTATGTAGCTTTTTATTCTCTGAGATTGTTTCATTCAGACAGATACTTGAGAGTGGGAGTAGACTTCCCTTTTTCCTCTTGATACATGTGTCACGCTGTTTTTCAAAAGATATATAGGAATCAAAATGCTACCTTTGGTTGGAGATGGGCAATCCATCACCTGGTTTCCTTTTGAGCAGTAGTACCAGACACCAGATACACACAAAATTCATTTTCTCTCTCATCAGAACTTCTGAATGTTTATCTGTCACTCTGTCAGCCGAGAGAGTGTGGGTATAATTCTATCCTTTTCATCCTCCCTCTGCATATCAGTGGATGTTTTCTTTCTCTGGTAAGGCTTACTGTGTATGTTTCCTTCATTTGCAGACTGTCACAAAAACATTTTTGAAAGTAGGTGGAGGTGCACATGGAAATGGAAGCTTTTTCTCTCACTTAATCTTCATAAGATCCGAAGTGGTGGCAGAGGGTACCCCTGTATTACAGCAGAGGACACTAGATCCTCAGAGGTCAGCAGCCTGCTCATGGTCCCATGCAGGGCAGAGGAAGGAGACTCCCATCCAGGCCCTGTGACTGCATATTTAGCATCTTTTCACAGCGCCACAAGGAAGTGTAATTGTGTGCCCCCACTGAGATCACACATGGCTTGACTGTCTTGGTCTGCTTTGGCTTACATGATAATCCTGTCCTCAGGTTAAAATCAGGCAACAATTGGACCCTAACAATTTCCATTGAGAATGATTGTTTCAATATGAACTGGGACTACGTGTAACCTACATGGACACCTCTTGAAGACAAGGCAAATTGTAATGATCTCCAAACCAGCAGCAAAAAGTAAGGACTCAACAACCAGGTTAGGGCAAAGAAGGATCATTCTTTACAAAAAAAAAAAAAGTTGCCTTGCTGTACACGTCATCATTGCTGATGGTGGAAGGAACAGACAACTGGAAGTTGTACTAGGGTTGCCTGTCCTGGCAGCTTTGGGAGACTGGCTGGTTATGAGGAGTGGCAGCACTTGCTGGCAGCCCTTTCTGGCCAGCTCAGTAGGGGGACATTCCTCACCAGGGCAGCCCAGGCTGGGCTTGGAGCCACCCAGCTGAGCGCCACGTGGCGGGCAGGCAGTCACATGGCTGGGATTTGGGTTTGGAATCACAGTGCTGAACCTACAGCCTAGTCATCTCCCTGTTTTAGGGCATTCATTTTTTCAATCACACCGGGTGGTTGACAGGTGGAAATGTTCTGGGGGAGGACACTAGAATGGAGTGAAGACATCATCTGTTTCCTAACTCTTGTAGCTTTTGACTGGGTGCTTTCCTGGCCATCAAATGCTGAGAGATCTAGCACCTGCTGGTCCTCTGTGTGGGCGGGAACTGTGAGGTCCAGCCTGGTGTAAGTCTCTGTCCTAAGCCTTATATTTCTGAATGGTGGTGGGTGGGGGATGGGGACCAAGATTGAGACCTGGGGTTCTTTTCTCCTTTACAAACTGTGCAGGCACAGGGCACAGCTTCAGAGACCCTCCATACTGGAGGAAAATAGTGCAACTCTACTAGCTCCCTCACTTCGTCATCCACACAATTTTCTGAAATGTCAATCCTGTGCTCACTTCCTGGGAATGCAGGGTTGGAATGATTCCAGCTCCACAATGGGCAGAGATCATGTCTTGATCACTTACGGTGGAAATATTCCATGTCTAGCACAGTGCCTGGCACATGGAAATTGCTCAGTTAACACTTGTCTTATGGACTGATTGAAGATGTAGTCTCTGAGTTCAAGGAGCTCACAATTTAGTGGGAAAAGGAAGATGGATAAAGAGTCACAATGACATTGTGGTAAGTGACTTGATAGAAATGTATACTTGGTAGCTTGGGAGCCATCAAAGTAACATTTCCTTTCATTGAAGTAAGAGGATTACAGTTCCTTATTGGCAGGTAAGGATCTTGCTCCCCACAGGATATCCAAAGAAATATATTGCTTCCCACAAAGATGTATTGACTCTGGAAACAGCATGGGTTAGTGGAAAGCAGTCTAGGTTGGGGGTAGGAAGACCTGTGTTCCAGACCTCTCTTGCCGAGTGGCCTCAGGCATAATCTCTTTGTGCCACTGTTGTTTTCATACGTGAAATCAGGACGTTAACTCCTTCTCTGCCCACCTTCCAGCAAAGACATTGCTTAACAGGCCCTACTGGCTCCCTGTCCTCTATAGAATTAAATCCAAACTCTGGAAGGTGGAATTGAGGCTCTTGCTGGTGCGTCTCTTTCCTTTTGCATCTGTCATTATGGTCATATCAGTCTCCTGGATTTCCTCAGACATTCTTTGTCTTTCTGTGTCCCTATACATCCTTGCAGGGCCCTACCTCTGCCTCAAATGCTCTTTCAGAATTGGCTTGTCCAGAGACTTTCTAAACTTAAATGGCACTTTCTCCCCTGTGCAGAATGGTCACTACCTCACCCATGGCTGGACCCATGCCTCTTTAGGCATCCTTCTAACAGAGTATTAATTCCATTTTATTGTCTTGTTTATGTACCTTTCTTCTCCCCCTGGTTTCTCAAAGACTTTATATACCCCTGCCTATCCCCTGTTCCTGACACACAGCTGAGTGTTAAATAAGTGCTTGTATTGTAGTTGAATGTATCAACATAGACTGATTCCTTAATATCTGTTATTGCAGCGGAAAAGAAAGACTCATGGGTGGAAGCTACAAAGAAGCAGGTTTCAGTTGAGTATTCAAAAGAATTTCCTCAGAATCAGAGCTGTTTAGCAAGGACCTGGGTCTCCTTGGTGTACCTGGGGACTTGTGTGCTGTCTGTAGCTAGGAACGCCTGCTGTCAAGAGCTGTACCCCACATCTGTGACAGCACAGCCCCTCTTGTGTGGTGCTGCTGGAGCAGGAAGGCAGAAGGGGCTGGGGTTCTCTGAAGCCATTATTTAAAGGATATTCCTCTCTACTGATTAAATTCTCACTTGTCTCTCCCTTTATTTCTTTGATTTCCTGCTAGTGTTCAATCAGCATTTGTTGACTGAGTGACTCTGTTTATTTGTACAACAGTGACTTTTGTTCTGCAGAATGGAATAATCCAGTCTGGAACACGAATTCCATGTCTGATTTAGGGAGAATGTTTGCTGTCTTCATTTGTAGCTCTTTAGTTTGACCAAGCACTCCCATTTTGAGAAGAAAGTTATTGAAGGTCAGTGTGGTCTATCCCTAAGTCCTTCATCATCAGCAGTCCAGGCAGTATTTGGGAAGTTAGAAGTTTCTGAGAGTGACCATGTCTTATCCCCTTCTTTATTTTTCATACCATCTAGTGGTGTCTTGCACATAAATATTCATCAGTTTAAATTTGCCTTCTAAAATTATTGATAGTTGACGTTTAACCACTGACTGGCAAATAAGTTCCAATCAAAATGTCATGGAGTAAAGGGTGTTTAAATTCTTTAGCTGTTCATCCCAGAATTTCCTTTAGAAATTAACCACCTGCCATAGGGAAGATGCGTAGATGATTAGGTTAGAAGTTAGATTGCAACTCTTTGCAGCTCGTTCTGCTAACCCTATTCACCAATTAGCCTCACTCTTCAACTGCCTCCGCTAAAGATACTGAACTGAAACTTGCTCCCTATGGCAGCTACATGGAGAAGCTATAGTTTTGACAGGTAGCATATGACAATGGCTATTCCACTATTGAAAACCTGGGCCTCTGACTTAGGTGCCCCCAATCTCACCTCCCCACTAGTACACATATACATGTAGTTGAAAGTCAACAATTACAGTTGTTTTCAATGGAGTATAGAAATAAGAGAGAATTGGCTGGGCACGGTGGCTCACACCTGTACTTTGGGAGGCCGAGGTGGGCGGATCACCAGAGGGTCAGGAGTTCGAGACCAGCCTGGCCAACATGGGGAAACCCCATCTCTACAAAAAATACATGTGGTGGTGTTAGCCTGTAATCCCAGCTACTCAGGAGGCTGAGGCAGGAGAATCACTTGAACTCAGGTGGTGGAGGTTGCAGTGAACCTAGATCATGCTGCTGCACTCCAGGCTAGGCGATAGAGTGAGACTTCTTCTCCAAAAAAAAAGGAATAAGAGAGAATTTATCTTTGCCTAGCTCTTCATGACTTATTAATTAAAATAGACTACTGCTTACACAAAATATCCAGCAGAGTCAAAATCTTAGAGTGGATACTGGTTACTTGCAAGCTTTTAGCATTTAACAGAATAAAAAGAAATAGAAATCCTTGGATTTGTTTTCTTACAGGTGATACTAATGAAAAAGATCCATGCTTTCATCCATCTGAAGGAAAATACCAAATGAAACAAAAACCAATGATAGCTTCTCCCTCTCTGCTCTAACAATAAGCAGTTATATTTTCAGAAAGCAAATAAATGATTCAGCAGGAAATAGGTGGCATTTATTTCTTATGCCTAGCTCTATCATTTGATGCTGAAAACACTTGCTCTGTGATGAGGACTCACTTCTATTCAGGCTTACAAGCTGCTGACTTAGGGACTTAGGTACCACATACCGGGAGAAAAATATTCTAGAACAGGACTTATGCTCAGGTCAAGGAAGTTCAAACCTCGATGCAGAGCAGACCCCTTATTTATGAGACCTGGGGCTTTTGTGCAATAAAGAAATAGAAATAATCTTTATTAGCTAAAGTGGCAAAGCAGTAGAAAGGGGGATGACATATATAGGAGAGCCAAAGATCTGTGAGATCAGTCCCCTTGATTCACAAATAAGAAATGATTTTACTCCTTTCATTCCCACCCTCATTGTTCTGCTTAGTTGTGGTAAGTTCTTGAGGTGAGCAGTGAGGTTAAAACCATTTGGTTATGGGATTAGTTGAATTTAAGAGAAAACAATAGTTGGTGAATCCTTCATGTATGAGCACTTTGGCTTCATACCAACCATGGCAGTAATCCCAGGTGGCTGTGAGGATGACTGTTCAGTGTCTTGACAGGAGGCATTACTCATTCTCACCCCAACCTCCATTCAAGCTTCTTTTCACTCCTGCCCGAATCTTAAGACCAGTTACCTTGACTTGAGAAGTGGCTGCCTGTGTGTGTGTGCATGCACATGCATCTGTGTTATGTGTCTGTGTTTGGTGGGGGTAGGGCAGGGGCATAAATCTTAAGGCTGCAGCTCTCTTCTGCTGCTTCTCTGCAAAGTTCAACCATCCTTCAGAGCTCATCTCAAGCTACCCTTCCTTGAGCCCACCCAACAGTGCACCCTGCCTCTGAGAGTTCGGTGGTGCCCATCTAGTATCTAGCACTCTACCCTGATACCTGCTTATTTACTGCACATAACATGGGATCTATATAGGGTTTTGTATGATTCACTTGGGTTATTGAATGTGGCATATGTGTATATCTCACTCGATTCTATTCTCTCTGTGGTAAGGGTCCACATTAAAATTTATTCATAATTTTAACAATATCACCTCACTAACCCAGTTCTTGCATAAAGTAAATGCTCCAAAGGTATTTGCTGATGGATTTCCTGATTGCACCTCTATATTTCTGAGGGTGTAACATAACACTGCCAGAGGTGTGTATCTTTCATTTTAAAAGAGCCATTAATATTCAACATTAGCAGAATAATTTTCTAAATGACAAGTTACAACCTTTTGGCTGTCTCCTCTTTTTCTTTTCCCCAGGGAATTGCCCTTTTAATGCAATTGAAAAAAAGAAGGGGATGGGAAGAGAAGGAAAATGGAGGGCAGAAGAAAGAGAGCAATAGGAAGGGAAGGAAGTGGTGATTGCCTAGGGAAGCAGATGAAGAAAGGGAGTGGGTCATCGTAGCAAGTAGGTAAGGGAGGGAAATCCTGAAGCAGGAAGATAAAGGAGCAAAGTCTTGGTCTTGCTGCAGCCATGGCGACTGCTCCTCTCCTGCTCTTACTTGGAGTAGCTGCTTCCCACCTCTGCTCCCGGTAGAGTGGAGTGCAGATTCTCCTGCACATTGTTCACCTAAACAGAGTTACTTTTTTCACTTCTGCTTAGGAACTTGCTGTATCTTATTCTGCTCTATCCCCACCTGGGGGCATTAAGGTTAATGTTTCAAGTTATGGTGCTAGACTTGGAGTTAGACTGGGATAGATCTTGGAGTTATGTCTTGCCTGTTTCCAAGGGAATTTCAGAGGTTTACAAGTGTAATAAAAATTCAGCAATTAGGGGGAAAGCAAAGCAGAGATTATCTAAAAGGACTGGGAGCTACCTGGCTCCTTCAAGGCTCTGATCTTTTACATGGAGGACTGATGTGGGCTGTGTTTGCTGGAAGCCAGAAAGAGAAGGGATCCATCTTATATGACAGTTTTTGTTTAACCGAGAGCACAGGTTTATCTATCAGAATATTTTTTCATCCAGTGAAAAAGGCACACAATTTTTCTAAAAGTATCTTTAAAAAAGAATTGTCTCTTATATAGTAGACAATATTTTTTAAGAGCAGTTTTAAAAACAAAGGCTTTCAAACTGCCCCTCTTGAAATGTAAAGGATATAATGTTAAATTGGATATCCAAGAAAACATTTATAAAGTAAAATTAGATAATGTGGTTTATCAACATTGGGACAATCTTCACCTGACCTTTGTATTCCAAGATAGTTATGATGAGAAAGGAGAAAAGTAGTTTTATGGATGATGCAGATTTCTTGATGCAGAATTAATGGATAGTACAAATAAAAATACTAGAATAATAATAATGTTCTTGTCTTTGCCGGGAGCTCTTCATTCAATCTTTCTTTTATTTCTCAAAGTTTACTGTAGCAGCAGAGTAGTGCAGAATAAGTATGGTCCTTGGTATTACAAGACCTGAGTTCAGTTCCCAACACTGTCACCTACTAACTGTGTGATACAGGATAAGGGAACTAATCTCTCTACACCTCGATTTTCTCATCTGCTAATAAAGAGTGACTAGTACCTTGATGTTTCAAGAGTTAAATGCATAAGCAAACGACTTGCATAATACCTGGAATTTAGTAGGTTCTCAATAAATATTAGATGAATCTTTTTGTAACTAAATGTGATTGAAAATGTCATGTCGTCTCTCAAGGAAAGTCAACAGAGGCCAATAGAGTTCAAAGGAAAGTTCTAGTGTAATGATTTTCATTGGTTCAAAATATACTTGGTCCTTTGGAGGTTCACTGTGGTTGCCTTTCTCATTCATTGGCGCAAAGAAATGGGTGGCAAAGAGGTATGGAAAGACCCTCTTGCCCTTTCACCTCTTTTTCGCCTCTCCTGCCTCTCTCCACCTCCGTCAGTCCCTGGCCCTCGCACAAAAGCTCATTGCATTCAGCTCTTTGGTGGCTTTGTACCTGTTGGGTCTGCCCCCATCTAGGGCCCCTTTTTGGCCTTTCTTTTTTTCTCTCTCAAAAGACCCCAAGGGGGTTCCAGGGCCCAGTGGCTGGGCTCCCAGGTCGCCTCACAGAGAAGGTGTTGTTCAGCAGAAAGGCATGTGGAGTCCCAGGGTGAGAGAGTTGGGGGCATTATCAATCATGAGCTGCTAAAAGCCAGGAGAGAGACGGGAGAGCTAGCAAGAGCAGGGAGGACTGAATTGAAGTGGAGGATTTTTTTTTTCCTGTTCCTGTTGTTGTCGTTGTTGAAGGGAGCGTTCTTGGACATCTGCCCAGACACATGCTGAGTTAAAGAAGCAGCAGGATAAATTCTTAAAGAATGAATTGGGAGAGGGGAAGGAGCTGGGGGTGGGGAGGAGTAGTGAAAAGGAACCAAGGAATGATTCCAACCCCCAAACAAAGGAGGCCCCTGCAGACCAGACCAGCCTCAGCCTGGCCCTTCTGTGGTTCAAACATTGGTTTGTTTAGCACATAATCCAGGAACACCAAGGATCCTTAATAGCTGCTTTGGGCCCACAAAAGGGCCACAGAGGGAAACTACAGTTTCTTGAGCTTTCTTCTTTATATCCAATGCAGGCTAAGAATGCCATGGGAGAGCTTCTCTCCCTCACTTGATTGGCCCCAGAAATGCTTACTGAAGTACCTCAGTTCATGATGCAATCACTGTGGTAGCATAAGCATAGGGCTCACTAGTGGTGATGACATGTTCTATTTGATGACAAATGTCTTTTTCTTTTTAAAGAAAAGAAACTTGTAAAAAAATGCTCTCCTAGATTCTATGGTAGGAAATCAGGGAGCTTCTAATTAAGGAACTTCCCAATATAGTTTCCGAAAGAAAAATAAGCAAAACAAAAACAAAACTTGTGACGATGGTGGGACAGTTGGATTCTAACTGCATCCCCTTCCTCACTAGACTAGAATTGCCCATAGACGTGTCATTAGAGACACGCTTGTGTTATTCAGTTCATTCTCTTTGCTCTAAATTTCTTAATAGAAATTATATTGATTGTTGTTCTTAGACTTTGGAATAGGTCGGTTCTGAATATTGAGCTGACATGTCAGACAGCCCCCATGATAGCTCATTCACTCATTTCTTCATTGCAACATATACATCTTCACTATCGAATGTATATCATTGACGGTCTTTTGTGGTTTGCCCCTATGCTAGGGTTTGGGAAGATGCAGGTATATTGGGCCTTAGCCTTATCAATCAAACCATGGAGGGCTGGCATTTTCAGCAAGAGTTAACAAACCTTATTCTTCTTGGGTGAGGAAGTTCATACCAAAAGAGAAACTGCATACTTTATAGAAACATTAGGCGATCAAAGCATTATAGTCAAAATATAGTCTCTGAAAATGGCACAGGTTTAGTATTGTACACTCTGCACGTGCCACATTTGTTGACCCTGTTAAGCCTTCAACCAGCTCCGCCATGGATACCCACACTTTCCCTGTAGTTCCCTAGGTGGGAAATGAAGAAAAGTAAGAAAAGCAAAATATGACCAACCAGTGCCTATTCAAACCTAGTCATGCTCAGAACCTTTTATTGATGACCTGAAATTAAGAAGGGTGGTAACACTGCTGTCCAAAGCAAGAGAGATTAAGAGACTAGCTTTTCAAAACACAAACTTGACTTTATTATACATTCACATAAGTGTATTCACTTCTCAAAGTGTTCTTCTCGTGACACTATGCACTTAATATTGCCATTGTTCAAACTATGATTGAAATGTCCCTTTGTTGTCTTCAAGTCACTGGTTTTTAAAAAAAAGATCAGCACAGTGGTCTCTAATTTATGTAGCTGATTGTTCTTGACAGGGCCCCAGGGATCTCCAGTTAGGAAGTTCCGTTATGTTGAAATGTGGTGAAACAGGTTATCCATGGCCTTGTCACAAGGCAATGAAAACAAAAGGACTCAGGATCTGTGAGCTGCCACATGTGCTGTCTTGACAGCTCTGGCAATGGTTCTTGAACCATCAGTCATTATTCAATGTAGTAGATGAAAATTCAGATACTACTGAACTTGATGTCTCTTTGAATATGGTGATTTCAGGGGCAGCTGAGGGAATGAGATATTTTTTATCTATTCCAATCTGTTTTAAATTATTTTGAAAATTATTTCTTGAACATTGACTGTTTTTCCTATCCTGTATAATATGAAGGGTCGTACAGAAAGGGGGTGGATGATGGAAGGAGAGACAAAAAGAGAAGAAGCTTCTGCTGACTTGTGCTTTGTATCTACAGGGCTGCTGTGGAGGAAATTGTGTTCCCTTCCACCCAAATGTAGACAATGAAGCCCTAACTCCCAATGTGACTGTATTCAGAGTGAAAAAGTAATTGCGGTTAAGTAAGGTTATAAGGGTGGAACCCTGAGCTGATAGGATTAGTGCATTTATTAGAAGAGACACTACAGAACTCATTTGCTTTCTCTCCACCATGTGAGGACACAGGGAGAAGGCAGCTGTCTGCATGCTAGGAAAAGAGCTCTCAGCAGACACTACACCCTGCTATAATCTTGATCTTGGACTTTCCAGCCTTTAAAACTAGGAGAAAATAAATTTCTGTTGTTTTAGCCACCCAGTCTGTGGTATTTTGTTAAGTAGCTCATGCTAAGACAAGACATTTTTCTGGTTACATCTACCAGATAAATGGAAAAGAGTGAAAAACAGTGAAAGTTTCCTTCCCAATTCCCTAAGGTCAATCTCCATTTAATGGTAGGAGTGACTTAGAGTGAAGAGAAATGGTTCCCACTACAAGCCCTGTTTGGGTCCATGTGGGTTTTCTGAATCCGCAGATTAGACGTTAAGGTGTTATTATAAACTTGGTTGTTGGTGTACCTTCTCGTTTCTCAAGATTGCAAGCTCAGAACGTCGTATACATGTTACTGATCTGCCCTATTGCATTGACGCCTGTGAATAATTTTTTTTGGTCAAGTATAATTCTATTGAAAAGACTAAATTTTGCTGATAAAGTGTATCTAAACTGAGTTTATTTAGACTTGTAAGTCAGCTGAACAACGGAAAATATTTAAATGTTTTTTGAAAAAATAAGTTGCTTAAAATGAATAAAAATTAGTAAAATGAAATCCTGAGTCTAGTTATATCCTGGTTTCCATCAAGAAGAAGGCCGACCATGATCAGTTCTGTTTTGGCAACATGGCATTTTTAATCTCAACTCATCATTAGGCACCTACTGTGTGTCTGCTATTTTGCTCATAAAAAATGTGGGAAAGGAAACTTATAGTAGAAATTAGTGGTCTGGGGCAAATAAAATTTCTAAAAATCAAATCAGGATGAAATTCTATAACGGAGGGGCAAAGCGGTCAGTTGATTGAGTCCTTGTCTTTAATCTCTTTGATGTGGCACAGTCCCACTTATAAAATTTGGCCATGCTCAAGGCCAGATTGTTGTCAAAGTATATTTTGCATGTCTCAGATCCTTCTACGTATCCACATTATTTACCATTGCCTAACCCTTCTTGTCAGGGGGAAAATGAGACTCGATGGGTTCTAAATAACTTAATGTGAATCAGTATAAAATAGTATTCTTGAGGTTTTTTTCCCATAAAGGAGAGAACACACTATGATATAATGTCATACTTTCCAAATGGTTTACACAGAGGCACTCATTCCTCTGCATGTTAGTAAAAACTATATTGTAAAAAATTTAAGTAGGTAAATAAGTTTGGGGAAAAAAACTAAATAATTGGGTTCTTGATGGTAGAACTTATTGGAATCTTTAATAGTGTACTAATCTTCATTGAGAATCCACAAAAGGGAGAAGAGGGGAGATGATGTAATCCACACAGCATTTTCCAAACTAATTTGACCATGGGACGTTTATTTTGACCCAAAGTCAGAAAGGACCAGCATTTTACTGAACACATTCTCTTTGGGAAGTGCTGCTGCAGTTTAAAAACTAAATTCTTATGCAAAACAGTGACCTTATGTAAGGTGGTATTTTACTCAACCATACAATTTGAGGACTGGCCTAGAAGATCTCAAAGGCTCTTTCCAGAATATAATTTTACACATCTTTTATTATAAAATCTTGGCAGCATCTCTAAGGGGAGAATTTCAGGCTAAGGGAAGATGTGTAGGGGAGATGTTTGGAAGTCCTCTAATTGCACTGAGGAGTTTCCCATCTCTTTTTTGCCTATACGAAGGGTGTTTCTGCTTATTTGATTGTGCAGTGCAAACTTTTGGGATTTGATCAGATGGAAGCTGGGTGGGACAGCTCTCAGAGAGCAGAGTTACTAGGGATACTGTTCTGCTTCCTTGGCCAGAATACAATTTTATTCTCATCCTCTGTAAACAGTGAATACAGGAAAACCACACACAAGTTTTAAACATTCTGTTGCACGAAGACTGAAGGTTACTGTATACTATTTGGGGGAGGGGAGGGGTAGAAACCCTATACATTGAGAATTTGAATTGATTCCAAAAGTCTGGATTCACAAAACAGTACATTGTGTTTTCTCCAGTTTGAAGTGTTTCCTTGGTTTCATGACTGCCTTATAGAGGGAGTGGATCATTCCACAAAGCATTGGGAGGATGGGGAATATGTATCATTTGGAGAAACTTAAATTCAATTTTCTGCTCAGTGACTTCCCAGAGTGCTGAAGGCCTTGTATAGAGCTGTCTTTTCTTTTCTGTTTTTATTCGCAATCCTCTTTTTTAAAAAAGGACAAATAAGCACAGTTGTAAACTTTGTAAATCCAGTAGAGGCCTGTTTGTGAACATTGCCTATGATGAACCGTTCTTATGTTGGCCTCAACTGACGTGGAGTAGTGTAGCATAGACAGTGAGCTCAGTTTGACTTGTTTTCATGGATTATTTTAGACATAATACTTTCCCTAGAGATTCCCAGAGATTTTTCTACCTCTATCCTGTATAAAACCAGACATGTGATTAAGGGGTATCTAAGGTTAGCAAGTTTCAGAATTTCCCCTCCAAAGGTCCGTCTCTTCCATGAGGTTTATTCCTAACTCTTGAAAACATTGCTGACCTTTTCTTCCTTTGGGTTAGATACCATTATGCCTTTCAATGATCTTGCCAAGGTTTGACATTTAATTACATTAGACTCAGATATTCATGATTTTCAAACAGAAGACTAACAATGAAAATACTATGTTCTGACTCCATCTCTTACTAGCTGTGTGAACTTGGACAAATAGTTAAGAGCCAAATGACTCAGAATCCTCATTTATAATTAAAAAATAATTGTACTTATCGCCTCAGGTTATGAAGAGGAGTGAGTAAGGTAATATAAGGTGAACACTCTTCGTGTCTGGTGCCATATACATGTTCTATAAATGAAGGCTATTTTTACTATTGGTTCTGGGTAACACAAGGCATGTAGACTTCCTGAATTAAAATAAATATTATTTAGGTGATTGTGACACTGATTGTAACAGATTTTAAATCCCCCCATGACCTGCCCTCCCATTCACTTGGTGTGCATTTTGCCTTAGGGTGTCCTTGACCTTCTGTGGGACTGAGTTGTGTTTATCCTGCTGTGTTTTCACTCTTGCTGTCAAGGATCATGGCTCATAATTTTTGCATTCTCCTGATAGGCTGATAAGCACAAAATTGGTATTCAATAAAGATTTATTGATTATTAAATAGGTTGATTTTTAAAATGCTAAGAATGAGAAGCAACATGCCTCCTTTGGCTCTGGAGAACAGGTGGTCTTTGGATACAGTGGACAGGAATGAGCCCTTTTTTATGATTTTTGACTGTCAGGCCCATCAGGTGACGCTAGACATCATTTATAAATTTGAAAACAGAGTTGAAAAAGGTGTAGGCTTCCAGCACAGGTCAGATTCAAGCCACTGACCAGTTATACCCTGGTCAAACATCAGTGAACATAACCATTATTCAGGGAGATTTTGTAGCATGCAGCATCCCAGGCCAGGCCCGGGGCTACCCCTAGAGGTTCTGACTCTGAAGACCTGGCAGAGCCTGGGAATCTGCATGTTCACTATGTGCTCAGGAAATGCTGATGCCCCTGGCTCTCTGACCACTGTCTCAGAAACACATCATCAGAGAAACATGGCAGTCAGGGCGAGCCCCTCTAGCTCTTTGTTTGGTATGGCTGAATTTCCTCCAAATCCCAGGATGTAAACTAGTCATGGCAGAACTAGATATCCATAGTTATTCTTTTCACTTAGCATCAGGATATTTGCTAGGTAAAGCTGACATCCCCAAACTCGGTGCCCTTTGAGTCCCCCTCCCCAGCCTCCCTCATCTCTTCCTGCCCCTCTAAGGCAGGGCTGATGGGCCCACCAGGTTCTCATTACAGGGGCCTGGCTGGGCAGCACTGTTCTTAGCTTCCCATTCCTTGGGCCCTGCTGGTCCCTGAATGAGAAACAGCTGTCTACCCACACCCTACTCGATCTAGGCTAGTTACACAAAATGCATGCGTTCTGCAAGTCGGGTCTCAGCTCTCCCAGTCTTCTGGCCCCTGAAGCATTTCATATTTGATTTTTAATCACATTGGACAAATCTCTGCAGCAGGCCAGGGCTGCACCTTAGAGCATAGTCTCACCCTAGACCCATCACCTCTGGGTCCAAGGCCAGCCACTGTGCCACTGTGTCTTACTGGGGACAGTGGAGGTGGATGGAAAGTGTCTGCTCTGATTAGGGGCCTAAGATACTGGACGGTAAGTCTAAGAGCCCACAAGCTGGGTGTGATGTAAGCCAAGTGCCTAGGCTAGCACTTATGTATCACCATCACCTTGGAGTTTTGATAGAAGTACAAAATCTCAGGCCTCACCTGGGATCTTCTGATTTATGCTGGAGGTGGGGCTCAGCCCTCCAGGTATTTCTGACACATGCTCAAGTTTACTTTTAGAATGTTGGAAGCAGCAGTTGTGTTTAAGGTGGAAAGGTCTTTCTGGAGAAAGGGAGGCTTCTGAGAGCCTAGCAGAGCTTGGTTTTCCTCCACTGTTCCGAGAAGTAGGACTGTGATGATTTGCTGTGACCAGAGGGTTGGAAGAATGAGGAGAGTCCCTGGGAGTGGGAGGATGTTGGAGTCTGGAAGACTGGGAAGTACAGGCATGGGTACCAAAGCCCATGTCTGTCCTTTGGCCTTCCTGCATTACATGGGCCTGGGAACTGGACCAGAAGTGGCAGACAAAATAGGGATGAGTATTAATTACAGCCCAGGAAACAATGGTCAAGACAGAGAGCAATGCCTTCGAGGAGAGAGCTAGAAGTATGCCCAGTGGTTCCTGCCCACAAGGCAGACATGCAAAGGTGGGTCAGCTTCCTTAAATCCAGAGAATACGGTCTGCAAATGCTGCATTTCCTGGCTCAGAAATGGCCACTTTTTACTCCAAGCTCCCCTGGCTCATAGCAATTCATGCAGTAGTTATTTTAAGTGGAAAGGGGAAAAGATAAAGGATCTTTTAAATTACAAGATTTGCCTTTTGATTCTGCTTCTTGGACAATGTATGTTCTTTTGTTAAACAAATACCTGGTTTTGGGTATAAAAGGTGAGGCCTGCAAGGCATGGCATGAAAGAAAATAAATTGTTCTGCATAAGAAATGATTGAAAATTTTAACGTAGGTGTGGGCAGAGTAGAAAACTGAAAAGAAGGTTTGTGGAAGGGGGAAGATCTTATTTCCATCAGAATAGAGAATCAAAAATAAGAACATAGGACTGGACTTCAGGAATTTGTAGAAACTCAGGGAAGGCATTAAACTCCTCATTTAGCATGAGATAATGGGTGTGGATCCGTTGTATATAGATCTCCAAGGATGGTTCAGCTATGCTATGGGTTACCTTCAGTTTTATCTTGCACACAGAAGCTCCCAAGAGGGCTGGGGCCTCATTTACTGGCTTCATTCCTCAGCAAGAACATGGTGCTAAGCCTTGCATAGAGAGAGTACTAATGAGATACCTCTTTATGGGAATGACAATACAGTGAATAAGTCAAGACATGGCACCTAAGAATGTATGGTTAATTGCTAAGTACGTATGAACTAGACTGACAGTATAGATTATAAAACGGTAATGGCCAATTCAGAGCTGTGAGTCGAAAGGAGGGCTTCCTGAGTGTTTGTCAAGCAGGAAGAGTATATGTGGATGGGTAGAAGGTGGCTAATCCCAGAGATGATTTGTGGCCCCCGGAAGCTATAGAAGAGGCACAGAGCAGGAGAAGAAGGGGTTAATCAATTGTTCTCCAAATGTCCTCCATCAGCAGGGACCAGTAAATGTAATGATTAATCAATCAAATAATTACTGTACACTCATCAAATGTCAGGAGATGTGGCAAGGACTGAGATTCAGAGATGAATTAAGATAGAATTACTTGCCCTCAAGGAGTTGTGTAGAAAGTGACCAACAGGGGCAAGACAGAAACGAAAAGTACAACCAGATACCTTTGTTCAACATAGGCCCACATGGACATGGTAGGGACAAGAAAGGATATTAGTTAAATCAAAAGGAGGGAGAGAGGAGCCAAGGGCAGTTCTCTGGAAAGGGTGCAGTTGTAGGTACTTGGAAACAGGAGCAGTTTTCTAAGCAGAGGAAAGAGGAAAGGGTATGGCTGGCTTATGAAGTATGAGGTGGGACAGACAGGTGACTAGGCTGGGGAGGGGGATCTTTATCAGAGCAGATGGGCCTTCTTGGAGTTTCTAGGGAGATTGGATTTTACAGAGCAGCTAGAGGGAGCCATTGAAGAGTATTAAGGATGACGGGAGGTAACGGAAGTCGTGTTTTAGGAAGGTCCCTGGGTTGGGAGAAGCAGCACAGGGTCAGGTCACAGAGGAGTGGCCATGCAGTGCTCAGGACAGCTCTCCCCTGGGGCCACTCCCCTCCAAGGGAGGGGCTCTACAGCTCTTGCATCTCGAAGAGGCCCTTGGGTGAGGTGCATTTTATCAATATCATCAAACTAAGCCAGCCTTCAAAGGATTGTGAAGGAGGCAGCGTCGTGTTTGACAGTCTCTCTACTGTGTCCTCTTTGCTCCCTGCCCTCAGCTTTTTCCCATTCCCTGCCTGTGCTCATGCTGAAATCTCTCTCCAGATAAAAGCCCATCTGATTAAGATTTAAGCAAAAGTTTAGCAAGTAAAAATACAGGACTCCAACTAATACTTTTTTTGTCCCATGAATAGTTCTAAAAAAGAATTTTTAAGTATTTTAAATTCAAATGTAACTATTGTCCTGTATTTTATCTGGCAACCCTACATTTAATACGTCTAAGAATCTCATTTTAGAGTTTAGGGATCCACCTTGTCTGGCTGCTCAATGTTTCTTTCCCATAGGAAGATGCTGAGGCCCCTAAAGGTCAAGTGGTTTGTTTGTGAAGTTCACACAGCCAAGCCAGAGCAAAGCTGTGACTTCCAGACCAACTCTGTGTCCACTTGGCAACCTGTTCTCTGTACCTAGGAATGAATTAGTTAAATGTGGCAGACTTCCTAGAAGCATTTGCATTTTTAAAAGAAGGCCTGAGGGCAAAAACTCCTAGAGTAAGAATGTCTAAGAATGAAAATTCAAGTCCTATTCAAGAGGAAAGGCATTCTGTCCTGGAGCTTTCTTGGAATTAAGGCCTCTTTCTGCAGCCAGGGGAGCCTGCCTGGCCTTCTGATCCAGCAACTAATCACGTGAAGCATTTGGCCACGGACAACGATCCTGTCCATTGGAACGATACTTTGAACTTTTGAGAGTGCATTCAGAAACATCATTTCCTTACTCTCTATAAGCTTTTTTTTTAATTGTAAATGATATTTACATGCTTTCCATATTTCCAATTTGGTTTCTGCCACCAAGCGAATCAGGAAAGTTTGATCCACAAACACTGAATTGTATATCAGCTTTTTATAAACACACTGCAGTCAAATTTCCATTATTTTCTTTTCTTAACCTGCTGCCTTCATTTTATTAGAGTCTCATGCCTTTTCCCTAGTTAGGTTCTGTCTAGCATACCTCTGGTTCAACGTTATTGCTACCCAAGAAAAAATGTCAGATTGTTTAAAGCCATAGAATGGAAAAACTGGAAGTGCCCTTAGGCCCAGCCAGGCCAAGCTAGTGCTGGGAGCTCAGAGCTGCAGAGTCCAGGGGCCTCTCCACTCCACTCCACTCTGCTCCGCTCTACTCCACTCCACTCTTTCCTTAGGATTCTGAGTTCTGACTCTTCCCTAGTCTAGAAGAATGCTCTGAAGTTTCTGGACAACCATGGGTTGCCCACTTTTTCAAATTAATTCTTCGTCATGGTTTTTGATGCTTCTCAATACTAGTCTGGGAAATTCTAGGCTTACACAGGTATATAATTGTCTATTTGGCAGCTGAGAAAAAGGACTCCACAGTGATGAACTTACCGAGGACTGGGGCAGTATGGGACAGGTGTTTGTCCTTGGTTCTTCCAGCTCCAGCAACAGTTTGGTTTTGCTGTGATCTGTTCTTAGCAGCTTCTCTGCTCATGTTCCAGCCTGTGAGGAACAAGGACATCTTGTTATATTTCTATTTGAGCCACTGCAGTTTTGGGGCCCTGTCACTTACATCCCTATTTTTTTTCTTTGCAACTGTATGGGGCCATGATTTTATCTCCATTTCTTTCCACTTCTTCTTTAAGAAACATTTCATGCTAATGTTTTGAGTTGTTTGTATACTCCAGCCCTCACCAAGGATTGCAAAGGGCAGGAAGGGCTCTGCTCCATGGGCTAAGGACTTTGTTTGACATCTTCATAACCAGCAGTGCTGGTGGTCACCACACCACGTAAGAGCCAAGGATACAAGTCCCTGTTCAAGGTGGGCAGTCTTTGCTATGCACTCCTTTTTTCAGCTGACACTGTCCATATAAGGCAAGTAGAAAGTGTGAACTGAGCACAGAGTAAGAGTGCTTCATTCTGGCTGGAAGAGGGTCAGTCAGGCTTCCTGGAGGAGGCTAGTCTTAGTCCCTGTATCAACACTCAATTATTTGCTAGTAAATTATCAACATTGTGATTTCATCTATAGCAAGCCTTTTTCTTTCTAAATCATTTATTTAAATACCTTTATAAATGTATGAAGTATGTTAAATACATTAAAATAAATTTAATGAAATCGTTTTTATTTGATAACGGATACAGGACTATTGAATGTTCTAGTCCCGCAGAAACTAAGAGTATATGCCCTTGTACATAGTCATCACATAAATGCTGTCTTTGCATCACATGGATGGGGTGGGAGAAAGGCTCAGCCTCAGCACACTGGAAAATGCAGGTGTTTTGCCTCAGCCTGAGAGGCGTTGCGGTCCATTTGCTGCAGGAAGGAGCTGGGAGGGACACATGCATTCCTAGGATGAGCATGACAGCTGCCCAGCTCCTCCTGACTCAGGTCTTTAGAGGCATTTCATTATTTCTTGGAAAGTGTTGCAAGCCTTACATTTTCTGACCCATCCATATCAATTCCAGGGCATAGATATATACTAAAGGATGTTTTGATTATCTGTCGTTTCAGATTATCTGCCCTACAGTCGTGGGTGTATACAGAGACATATGCAAACACATCTCCTCTAGTCACACTAGAGGAATTCAGCTGAATTGCCCACCATTCTCTTGAACCGACTGGGTGGGCCATGTTTCCACAATTCTCAGGGCTCGTTCCCACTGTGGCTTGTTTTCTCTTGCTGACCCATGCTCGGTGGAGTCTCCCTCCTCCTTTCTGTAATGAAGATGATCCCAGGCTTATGGATTCTTCTAAGTCCTTCAGCCTGGAGCAGCCCATGCCTGGCTCTGCCCTTTTGCTTCCTCAGTCACTTCTAAAACATTTTGTGAGCCACATTTAACACCCAGCTATATTCAGTTTAGCATTTTATTATCTACTCCATGTTATCCATCCTGTATTTCAGAGTAGGAGTCTCTTACTGCTTATCTACTCCTTTTGTATTGATGTTTAGTATTGAGCTGTATTCGCTTCACACCCTGTGCAGTGTCTTCTTATGGATATGAATGACAGCCTTCAATATATGCCAGAACAGTGGAAGATTCTACCCTTTTTTGATCTGATACTTTAGCTTAGCCCTTACTGTAATTCATGACAGAATGGGAAGGAGCTGGGACACCATGAAGATGCTCTTTATCCAGATACTGGGAACATCTGGGTCCCTTGCTGCAGTTGTACATCTGTCACCTGGCCAAAGCTAGGTAGCCCTTGGGGTGTGAAGGTGACAAATGCTTATGACAGGTGTACCATTTACAGCATTCCTTACTAGGACAGTTTACTCCAAGGCCCTGCTTATTGCCGCTAAGAGAAGAGTGCTTCAGCCCCAGTTCATCCCTTCTCCAACCAATGGGGTATGGGGTGGGCTGGATAGAAACTGTCTTCTCAGCTCTTTCCTGAATGCACGTGAGCAAATCAACCCTTTTAATTACTTATGTTCTGAATCTCATTGCTCACTTTTTCGGAAAACAGGAACACCCAGAATGACCCCCTCAGCCCCCACCCCACACTACACCTTAATAACATAATGCCTGGAGCTGACAGTTGTTGTGGCATGCAGGAGCCATGCAGAGACAGATGTGACAAAGATGAACTGATCCCATTTTTAAGAGAATGAAATAAGCTCTTTAAAACTAATAATCAGGCTCTCTCTCAGGCTGATACACACTCAACTGTCGGTTTGAAGGATGAGACCCTGATTTGACTTCTCAGCAATGAATGATTCTCTTAATATCTTAAAAAAAAAAAAAAAAAACCCAGCCTTCTCATTGCTTCTTTCTAAAGAATTAACTATTACAGGATAGACAGATGAGAGACCTGGGAAGCACTGCTTCTGGAGGGCCTGAAATGCTCAGCTGGCAGTGTCTTAAACAGTTTACAAGTGTAGATGAACCCCAGAAATTGTGCTCCTTGGTGGGATTAGGGTGAAGAGCCACCAGGGAAGTAGCAGACATTCTGCCAAAATAGAAAGTCTAATCTGTTTCTCCACTTCCGTCACCCCGGGGGATGGGCAGACTGGTGTGTGAATAGGGAAGGAAGAAGAATGAGTCAGCATGCTAGGCAAACCTGGGTGTTGCTGCTGCTGCTGCTGCTGCTGCGAGGCTGCCCTTAGCCCACACTGGCTCTTTGAGCATCTCCCGGACTCTCAGCTATTGTTACAGATGTGATGGAGAACCATGGGACGTGCCCTCTGCTATGAATCTTCCATTCTCTTGGCAGTCCAGTTGTATACTGTGCAGAATGAGCTGCCAGCACTGGAAATAACACCAAGGTTGAGGTAAATGTGCAGTATTACAAAGTGTCCAGACTACTTAGGCTCTAACAGCATAACAACAGGTAGAGGACCAAAGAGGGGCATCCAGATAAGTGGAGGTCTGAGATGAAAGATAGATGGGATAAGCATTCTCCTTCCCTGTATGGGTTTTAAGGGTACCTGTGTACAGTAAGCACAGGATAAACACTTGTGGAATGAATAGATGGACAGATAAAGGAGGACTCAGACTTGATATTTGCTGAATGCCCAGTAATAGTACAGAGGGATGTGATTGCACCTCCTTAGGAAGAGCAGGTGGAGAACAATCATATTGATATGTAATTTTTGATAGCAGCAGGAGCAGGAAAACGTAAGAAGGAGGTCACTCTGAGAACAAGTTGTCTTCTTGATCCACATTGCTTTTTATTTTATTTGACTTATGCATTTAGTGTTTATTGTTTCCCCAGAAGAGGCCTGTGCATGGTCGAATTCTCTCCATGGCTGTTCATGATTTAGGGACAGAGCACCCTGCACCCTGCCATGTGTACACTTCTCTTTATGAGGCTTACAACGTTTATTGTCTCATTCCTCCATTTGGCAAGGTCAACATGGCAAATATATAATTTCCATCTTTAACAGATGTGGACCCTGAGTTGGAGACATGAACTGACTTGTTTAGTTTCTCACAGCCAATGAGCCAGCATGCCTTTTGGCTCAAATTCACCAGCATGACTACCCTTGCTAGATCCCAGCAGTGACATGGCACTACCTCTGCAAGGGGCTCATGCTTAGTAGCATAGCACACCTCTTTTGCAAAAGGACTCTGCTAAGCCAAGCATGGCCCACTTTTAACTCTCTTCATGCAGTGGGATAAGGGAATTGATCAATTGCCAGCTCACCTCAGGTCTGGGCTGTTTTCCTATTTCTCAAGATTCGTCCTTATGGTAATGACATTTTACATCTTAAAATACACTTCTTTGTCTTGGGCCAGATTTCACCAGCTGGAGTAAAGAAACTGTCTTTGGCTCTCCTGGACAGTGTCCAGGCATCTGGAGTAATGAGAGGGAGATGGGAATGAAGAAATTGTCCAACTCTCACGTTCCCAGTTCCTGAAACTGCCAAGGGTTTTGTAAAATTGTAAGAAGTATTTTAGAACACAAAAAACCCATCTAGTTCATTGGTACTCAATTCTGGCAGTACCTTTAGAATCACCTGGAGAGCTTTTTAGAAATGTCAGTGCTGGGGCCTCCCCATGCCCAGGGACTCACTTTCAATTGGTCTGGAATAGGTCCTGAGTATTAAATGCTTTTAATAGCTTCTAAGTGATTCTAATATGTAGCCAGGGTTGGAAACTTATGATTTGTTCATCCTTAACATAAAAGTAAGGAAACTGATACCTAGAGAGTTTAAGTTAATCACCCTGTATTAGCTATCTATTGCTGCATTAAAATTACCCTAAAACTTAGTAGCTTAAAACGATAAGCATTTATTACTTCTCAGATATTCTATCAGTTAGCAGTCTAGGAGCAGCCTAGCTAGGTCATTCCGGCTCATGGTCTCATGAGGTTGCAGTCAAGGAAGATGTTGGCCATGGCTGTAGTCATCTGATTGTGTGATAGGTCTATGGGATCCCCTTTCCAGGGTGGCTCATTCACACACTGGCAAATTCCTCCCGGTTCTTGGCAGGAGGCCTCCAGTTCTTCAGCACATGGACTCTCCATGGAGTTGTTGGGTTCTCACAACAAGAGAGCTGGCTTTTCTTAGAGCGAGTTATCCATGGAGAAAGTCATGATGCCTTTATGACCTTGTCTTGGAAATCACACCCCTCACTTCCACCACAATCTATTCACTAGACATGAGTCACTAAAGCCAGCCACACTCAAGGGGAAAGGGATTAGGCTCCACCTTTTGAGAGGAAGAGTACCAAAGAATTTGTGGACTTATTTGAAAACCATCCATGGCCAAACTCATGTGACTCCATGTAATACCCGAGCTACAAGTCTCTTGACTGCTAGTTCAGTGCCTCATCAACTAGTCTCATAATTAATTGATTGACTCTCAATAAGGAAATCCCCATGAAATATTTAAGATCCCATCAATTACCTTCTTCCTATGATTAAGCTGGCTTATCAGCATCCAAGGAAGGGCCCCTCGTTCCTTAGGCATGTGACCATCTCACCCCTTTTGTGATTCTCTCTGACTTATCGCCTCTTTTCACCTATTAGAGTTCTCTGAAGGATCGGATTACCTTGCCAGTGGAAATATATGAGCTCCCTGTGTGATATACCATAACTGCAGCAGCACATCATATAATTTTCCCCGAAGGCTTGTTGCAGCCTATGTCGAGCCATTTGTATTTATGACAGCTTGGGCGTGATTTAGTGCGACCTCACTTTGATAAAAGCCATTTAAAGCTCATAAATATGGGTGACATGCTGCCTCCCTGGCTGGGGATTTTAAGGAGAGACTGAGATTTGCATTGCCATTCAACTTTTATTGTTCGGTAAAGAGAAAAGGAAAGAAGAGAGCAAGGAAGTAGGAAATGGGAAGAGAGTGTCCAGGAGGGACTGAGAAAGACAGAGGGAGAAATGAGGCACATTGCAGGTTGCCACTTGGATGGTGGGCATCAGGCTTCCCGTGCTTGCCCCAGGCTCATCTCTAGCCTTTCCCCAGGAGGGCTGGGATATGTGAAGGGCACCAGCTCAGGGGGAGGGCCTGGTGAAGCACACAGGAGCAAATAGGTCACCGGACTTTATGAGCCATTTACTTCCTCTTTTAAAAGCATTGTTAAATCACAACCAAATTACCGTAAATTGTCAAATTTTATTGAAACAGGAAAGCCCTATAGCTTCACTCTTCCCAGCCCTGCTCCCTGGGGACAGCTTTACTACAAGGTGGAGCAGGTGACTACCCTGGTCATAGAATCTGAAGGGCATCAATCTGGTGCCTTCCCCAAAGAATATCCCACAGTGCCCCACAGGGAATGGGCAATTCCATCATGTATGAGCCAACTGGTTTTGTTTGGGAGTCCTGCATGGTCTACAGATTCGCAAAAGGGAACCCACTACAGCTTACCAATGAATGCATGGATTGTTAGGGTTAGACCCAAGGGTGGCAGAGACAGGAGGTGTGTGGGAGGAAGCTGAAAGGAGGGACCACACAGTACACACTTCTCTAGTTTTGTGGGTGGACTTCCATTTGGACACCCTGCTTACCTGTTGCCCTCAATTTCCATCTGAGGAACCAACTGTTACAGATGCAGCCCTGATCCCTCATGTGGATTTCCATTGGCTGTTTAGTCACAACCACTGGAAGATGCTGAGGTCATCAGCCATGACCCTTGAGCTGGCAGAGCCGTGGGGGGACTCCTGGGGCTTCCCCTTCATTCTACACACGAGGAAAGCCAGGGTCAGACAGCTGGTCAACCAAAGAGACCGATAGCAGCCAGGCCACTCAGCCCAGAGCTGCTCCTATGCCATGCAGGCCCTAGTAAGCCAGACCTTTTGTAGCCTGCCAACTCTTTTGCTCAGAAGCAGTAGCTGCAGGGGAGGGACCTGGGAAGGAGGATGATGAGCAGACAGCTCCCCAGGCAGCCACACTGTGAGAGGGGCATGGCACCTCTGGCTGCAACTTGAACAGAGGCCTCACACTGAGGGCCTGAGGGCCACAGTCATCCCACAGACATCTCTCCTTTGAACCACTCAGTGTTTTACCAAAATTTGTCAACATTTGAAAATAAAGAGATTTCTCACCCACATATTCATGCACACCACACCCCTGCTAGATTTTTGGCTTCTGGCAACCATCAGCTGGGGAGTTCCTGCCGCTCCCCAGATGACCCACTGCCCTCACAGGACTTGTGTGAACGTGCAGCCTCTCTCCTTTCACAGGTGGGAAAACCGAGTCTCCTCAGTTGCTCCTCCGGGGAGCCAGGTGAAGTTAGTGGCCGAGCAGGGTTCTCCTGACACCCATTTCTCAGGTCCTGCTTGAAAGCCTTGCCCTTCCAGGCCAGCCGCAGTCCTCAGGGTCCCCACAGTGGTCATGCACCCCTCCCAGGTGGCTCTTGGTGGGTCACATGCCTCTCCAGTCAAAGGGGCCACCCTTGAAGTGCAGGCATGTGGAGGCAGTAGGGAGTATGGCTTCCTGGGAGCGGGAAAGGTGATTCATGGTTTATCCATCAGTTTCTTACGTGAGGCTAGGCACACAGTCAGGCTTGGGAGGGTCTCAGTGCATTTGCACTGACTATTTTCTGTAAACCCAGGACCAAACCACCACAATTAAACTCCACAGGCATCTTTATCAGAGTGTCCTCCCAACAGAGAGAGAGAGGATGTTATTTTCCACAAATTAAGTCTCCATTTAGGCCAAGTTGCCCTCTCAGGTTCACAAACTCTTTTTGTCTTTGATCCAGATTTTTATTTATCTTTTTACCAAAGGCTCAATTTTCACTCCTGTCATTTTTTTTACATGTGTGTATGGAAAATGGGATCTATTCTTTGCCTTATAATACAGTTATTTGGGATGAGGGAACGTATTTTCTCCCTCAAATAAATTGGTTGTTAATTAAAGCTTTTTGATGTGCTGCAAAAGGAGAATATATTTGATATCAGCAGCTGTGTGCTGTTTGATTTATAGTTTGTGCAAGTGCTGTGAGGAATATCAGCCCCCTTCCCCCATATAACTCCTCCTTCTCTCTCCTGGGTCTCTCCTCCCACCTTCTCTCCCCCCCCCGCCCCCCCCCACACACGTGCACACACGCGCGCGCGCACACACACACACACACTATTAAAACCCTACTGCATTGCTCTGACTTCAACTAGAGAGACATACTTCCTGCTTCTTACTGTCTTATGCAGTGGTGTGTGCTCTGGAGACCATGCATGGGGGTGTGTGGAACCTGAGTGTGTTGCAGGAGGTTAAAGCAGAAGCTTAGAGAAATTCTGCAGTCTGCTCAGAAAGGCACAGTTAATAAGGCCAGAGCTGGGATTGGAGGTCAGTTTGGATTGCTCCAAAGCCTCCACTCATCATGCCTCCACCCACGATCATGAGAAATCATGGGATTTTTCCTGCAGGCTCTTACCAACAAGCGGGAGGGGCAGGCTCAGAACATGAATTAGGTGGACAGCTCAGCAAGGCGGCATGTGCTAAGTGACTCCATGAGGGTTCTCGGTGACTGAAGCTTCCAAGTTGAGAAGTGGAGATTGTTGGAAGTTCTTGCTGTCCAGGGAGGCTTTTCAAGGCACACACAAGCTTCCTGCACCAGACAATGAGGAGGGCTGAGCTTGGCATCAGGCCGGTAGACAAGAGTCTAGGAAAAGTTTGCTTTCAAACACGGTGTGCTATTCACATTCATGCTTGGGGCCAGGAGAGAGATTGGCTTGATGGAGAAGGAGGGTCTTGATGGGAATCGGTGACAGACAAGGTGTGATAATGTGAGGAAGAGTTTTTGTTGTTGTTGTTGTTTTGAGTGACACAAAAGAGTGATATGTGGCTATTCCCTTTCACTATGGGGTGATTGCCAGAGTTCTCTTGCAGTGATTAGAGGAGAGACAGAGATCTCATTTTCTTTAAAACTCAGAGCCGAAGAGGTTTGATTGAGTGTGGTTATTGGGCCAGATGATGCTATTTCTCCCTAAGTTAGTTTAGATGCTCTCAGTTAAATGACGTTCCTGTGTCATGGTTCTTCCACAGTGACATCTCCTGGAATCTCAGGAACCATCCAGCCCCCTTCCACTCTCCTCATTTCCCTCAGCCCCTTTGGAACTGCCTGACTGCAGTCATTTACACACAAAGAACTTTCCAGGAAACAGGAGGCTTCACACTTCATCTCATTAACCTACATGGTGCCAGAGAGCTGAATTCCCATTTAGGGTACCAAGATATTTTGCCTGATGCCCTTCTGCACTCAGTCTCTGGTCTCTGGGTGATTAATTTCCTTGTTGGTTTGCACTGTACACTGAATTCAAAGGAGGAAGACTGCTGCTGGGGGTCTCTAGGGTCATAGGCCCCCATCTGTTTGGCCCATTTCCATGCATCCCGCACTGCCAGGGGGCGTGATGCTCTCTGCCCTGCAGCTCAGGCCTTTCCCCATGGGCAGCTGGCTCACTGCTCTCTCTAGGGCTTGTTCCATGCAAGGCCGGGCCCCTAACTGCTACTTTCTCATTTATCTAAATTCTCCAGGGAGACCACTTCTAATTAATTACCACCTACCCTGCACTCAAGAGGGAAACCTGCCTGGGGGATGGTGGGAGGGAATCGATGTAGAAATTCTATCAAGGTCTTCAGGTTGCAAGCCCTGTTGATGGAAGCAATACCTCTTCCCAGGGTAAATAAGAAGAGGGCAACTGGCTTTGTGTGACGCTGTGTCTGAATTTGGCTTTCCTTCTGTGCCTAGCAGAGGGGAAGGCTGGTGGTGCCTGAGAGCAGAAGCCTCTGAACCTCAGCTTGGAAACTCAAGGCTCCTCATGTTGAAATGCAAAACCACATTCTTACCTGTTGCCCATGGCTCAATCCTTAATGGGCTGCAGTCTCTCCTCTCAGAGAAGCCAGGTGATGACTTAGGAAGTAACAACAGTGGTTCTTAGCTCAGGCCACACTTCTCAACTGTGAATTTTTTTAAAATAATCCAGATATCTAGTTCTGCTCCTTTATTTTTAAAGTTTAATGCTCCCATAGTATCTTTTCTTGAGATATAATTCACATACTACAAAATTCACTCTTAAAAGTGTGCAATTCAGTGGTTTTTGGTGTATTACAAAGTTGTGCAACCATCTCCACTATTTAATTCCAGAAACTTTCAACCCCCCAAAAGAAACTCATACTCATTTTCCATTCCCTCTCTCCTCAACCCTAGAATACCACTAATCTACTTTCTGTTTCTATGGATTTGCCTGTTCTGGATATTTCCTATACATGGAGTCATATACAGCATGTGCCCAGTTCCATTTTGAATCTGTGAATTGAAATATCTGAGCCTTATATGTTAAAAAAGAATCTCAGGTGATTAGGCACAGCCAGAGTTTGAGTTTCCTGAGCTAGAAATAGGGAAGTGCCCTGCACATGGATGACCCATTGCTCTAATAAACAGCCAGTGCTCAGGAAGTGTTTGTTGAATGACCAAGTCCGCATTCTAGAGTAATCTTCCAAAGCCTAGTGGGATTAGGATGTCTGCCTCCAAAGATGCTTACCAATTAGCCCTAACTTCTTCAATAACTGTTCTGCCAATATTTTATAGAAATCCCAGTCAAAATCAGTTTTAGTCTCTCCTTTTCCAAATCAATATATTGAATGAGTCTCAAAGGCTGTTACCATCTCCCAAACTTGTCTAGAACTTTTCCACATGGGGCTGAGGCTGGGAGTGCATGAAAGGTGCTGTCCTTTGCAGAGAGCTCTATAATGGCAGGGGTGGTCCCGGTCACGCAAAGAAACGTAACTGAAATGGCCAGACTAGGGCCTCCTGAATGCACCAGGATGAAAACTAGAATGATATTAGATAGAGGAGAAGAAACACAGCCTATAAATATGTTAGAGTTGGAACCCTGTGGGAAGGAAGGTTAAGAATAGGCATAACACTACATTGATTAGAACATGGTTTGGGGCCAGTCTGCGTGCTCACCATAGGGTCTGTTTAGCAGTCCAATTCTTGCTTCTTCACTTCTGAGGCCTTCTGTTTTCCAATGGAGCCAGTCTCAGCCAGAAGACACTCAGGTCATGCCTGTCTACCTAGTGCCTTACACAGTTCTAACACGGTGCCTGGATGGTTATTTATTACATTAGCGTCTCCATTCTCTCCTCCGTGCCTTCTGGGATGAGTGAAAGAATCCAGGGTCAGCTCTTGGTCAGTACCTGCAAAGAAAGAACCCTCAGAAGAACATGGGGGTCAGTGGCTGAGCATCCAAACTTGGCAGTTGTGTGAGGAAGTGGTAATGGCTCGAAGCAAGCCCATCTCCAGGGCTAGAAACACAAAATAGAGCTCCCTGATGTAGAGACACGCATGCATTGCTTTGTGCAACAGGTACTTTTTGAGCCCCTACAATGTGTCAGGCACTGTGGGGGTAGGGCACTGAATAAAACAAGACAAGTCCCTGTACTTCTGGAGTTTCCACTGAAATGGGATGGGACTGGGGTAGGAGAAGGGAGATACACAATAATTGAGTAACAAGTATAGAATAAAATGCCAGTTAGAGATCATGCTACAAAGATAAGCCGGGTCCAGAGGATAGATCTTGCTAGAAGAGAGGAACACAAGCTGATTTGGAGATTCTAGCCAGGAAGGGCCTTTCTGAGCCATGTCATGACCTGCATGAAGTTAGGGAGGGAGCAGGCAGGCATCCCAGGAAAGAGCATTCCAGGCAGAGAAAACAGCAAGTGCAAGAGCCTGAAAGCTCAACCCTGGCTCAACATCTTAATGACCCTGGAAACTCTCAGAAATGCTTCAGGGCCAGACCTCACCCTAGATAGGTTTAATTAACATCTCTACTCTGTGAAGGTGTGTGTGTGTGTGTGTGTGTAACCTATGTAAATCACCAGGTGATTCTATAGTACAAGTAACTAGGATTGTAAACTACTGGGTAAGAAGAACAGCAAAGAGTCAGTGTGGCTGAAGCCCAGTAAGCTAGCGATGCAGGGGTGGGAAAGATGAGGTAAGCAAGGCTTAGCTAGTTTGGGGAAGGCCTTAAAGCTCATGGTAAAAATTACAGATATTATTACAACTGATGGAAGGCCACTAGAGAGTTATGGGGGAGGGGGTGAAATGAGCAGATTAGCACACCTGGGTCTGTGCCCTCCTATGGAAGTGTCATCAAAGGCTGGGAAGTGGCCTGCAGAAAAGCTGTCTTTGCTCATATGGAAATACACATGGCTAAGCCATGTTGGGTTATATGTGTTGAGAAGAGACATGTATACACATATCGTGGGCTAGAAGTCACAAAACTAGAAGACCTGTGAACTCACCACATTTTAATTTCTCCTCTGGCATTTTAGATGAAGAAGATAAATTCATCTATAGGTGCAAGTACAGAGAAGTCCCCCAACTGTCTCATTTCTTCCTGGAGAGGTAACTTAAACAATGCAAACACAATGAAACAGATGAGAAGGGTTGCAGATTACATTTCTGACAATGCATAATCTCCGCTTATTTGAGCATTGTCATTCGGAAGCCTCCCGATGATTCCGGCAGGTCTGGCTTCTAACTCCCCATGGACAGAAAGAGGCATGAAGAGAATTACATTTCTCCAAGGATGGGGCCAGAGGTCGCTCTGTGCATTGCACAGCTGGCTCTAGTCATATTGAAGTGCTATGGCCTCAAGTATTACTAACAGAATAGCTGATGGCCCTGTTGTCAGTTTCCTGACACTCACTATCTATTACAAATTAAGCTGAAATTGTGGATTTCCAAAAATCAAGGAAGAAAATCTCCACCTTCTCTCCCCATTCTCATGCATTTATTATTACAAGTCCCTAATACCATAGCCTTGTAAAGGCTGTGGGGATGCAACATGCTGTGTACTGACTGGATGTCTGTGCCAGAACCTCCCCCATCTGCTGCTGGGAGGAGGAAATTGGCACAGAGCCCATATGCTTCTGTGGACAACATATTAGTAAAATATCTCGGGACCTTTTAGGTAGAGCCTTGTCCGTGTAATGATACGCCAAAAAGACAGATACCTCCATACCTCCACTTCTCAACCTCTGTTCTATTCCCAGATCCCATGATTCAATAAAAATGGCACTGAACTGGGAGTTAGAGACTTAAGTTTTAAGGCTGGTCCTATCACTAACTAGCCTTACAATCTTGAGCAGGTGATTAACCTTTTAGAACTCCAGTGCACTAATCTGTAAAACAAGAGGACTCCATGTGAATATGCCCTAATGTTTCCTCCAGCAGTATGAGCCCGGGATGGTTTCCCTATTTGGCAGAGCACTGAAGTGTGAGTGAGCAAGCGGTGAGGTGGGTGCGGGGTGTGTCAGCCCTGTTCATGCTGCATGGCAGTAGCACATCCGTGACGCCCTCTCTGAAGTGTGACTGAGCCACAAGCGATGAAGGCCATGGGGAAGAGTCCACAAGCACTGGGATGAGAGAGAGAGAGAGAGAGGAGTTCAGCTCTCATCTTCATCACTTTCTAACTGTGTGGTCTTGAGCAAATGACGTAACCTCACTGAGCCTCAGATCCCATACCTTCAAAATGGAATTACGGTGTCTATTCACAAAAAGAAATGTGAGGAATAAACAAGATTTATATGATGCACCTAGCACATGTGAGCATTTATTAAAAGTTTATTATTATCATCAGTCACCTATTCCATACTGAGTAATTATTTATTATTTATTCTTTTGGGGTATTTGGTTATCTTCCAACATGACATAGAACTCAGCAAGAGAAAGATTAGTTCTTTTAGTATATGCTTCTATTGCAAATGTTTCTAAATTGTTCCTGAATCTTCCCCCTTGGCTCTCACCTCCAAAACTTGATCATTCTTGGTGCAGAGGACCCCACAATGTTGTCCAAAAGTTGGATCTGGAATGTTTCTTTAGCACTAAATCAGTGATAAAAACTGCAACATTAACTCATGACATACCATGGAATTTGCATTCCAGTCACCCATTGGGATCTTTAAAAATGCATACAACTCACAAAGGACTCTTGTCCATGTGGAGAGATTAGACTTCCCCTTCACTCAAGGGGGTCGTCAGTCCCACCCAGCATTGACATGCACCCAGGTCATGTGTACAAAGCTTTAATTCGGCCCAGATGGCTTCTTTTCTTTCCTTTTTTTTTCTTTTTTTTTTTTGAGACAGAGTCTTGCTCTGTTGCCCAGGCTGGAATGCAGTGGTGGGATCTCGGCTCACTACAACCTCCGCCTCCCTGGTTCAAGCAATTCTCCTGTCTCAGCCTCCCAAGTAGCTGAGACTACAGGCGAACGTCACCATGCCCAGCTAATTTTTGTATTTTTAGTAGAGGCAGGGTTTCACCATATTGGTCAGGCTGGTCTCGAACTCCTAACCTCAGGTGATCTGCCTGCCTCAGCCTCCCAAAGTGCTGGAATTATAGGTGTGAGCCACAGCGCCCGGCACCAGATGGCTTCTTATATCAGGAATAGGTGGAAAATCCCCCAACTTCTTTGCTCTGAAAAACCTTTGTATAAAGAAGCAGCTTTCCTGGCTTCTTGGTTCCCCAACTTCTCCTGCTTCCCAGACCTCTAGGCAGCCTCACTGACCATGTCAAAATTAAATCACAGTAAATGTTCATTCCAAACCCTTTGTGTTTTTTATTCACCAATTGGTAGACACCTGTCTATTCTATCCAAGGAGAGTGCTTAGTTCTGGAGACAGGTGCATACTCATAAACGCCTATCTCCTGCCTTCAAGGAGCTCCCAGTCTCCTATCAAAGACCCAGGATCTATTCAACCTTGGGATCTATTCTGTTAGGTGTGGAGGGGGTCCTGAAGTGCACTATGTAACAGCTGTCCTCTGGACCTTTGGTCTGGCTGATGAAGCGGGGCACATATTGTCATCATCATCATCATTATCATCATCAAAAGTTAAAGGAATTATTTACCCTTCAACCCAAGAGCCATCTGAAGGACAGTATATGCTAAGTGGTAAATAAGTGGCATAGATAGAACATGGTAGACTATTTCAGAGAAGGAGGGCCCAGGAAAGCTTCCTGTAGGAGGTGAGTCTTCATTTGGATGGTAGTGATGTTTATGATCTGGATTGGCACAGAGAAGTGGGATATCAAACTTTACTCAGGCAGAGTTTATAAATAGAGGATGAGGTCTGGGCTGAGATCTTGCTGTTTTAGGGAAATGCAACTCAGGAAGTTACCAGAAGTGGTGGTCAAAAGAAACATATAAACTGGTAAAACACCTGGACTCAGCTCTTCTGGCCACCTTTGCATCTTTATTGTTCTTTCTTCTCCCAGCATGAGCCTACACGGTCTCTGTACCAGCTGTGCATCACTTCAGGTGACTTCCTTTGTTCCTTTCTCTCTCCTGGTCTCTTCCTTTTCCCCTCTCTCTTTCCTTCCTTTTACACACACAAGTGCCAGCCAGGCACATAATATGCTTTTTTTTTCTGGATCTCATTGTCCTCTTCAATAAGATGAGAGAGTGTTAGAATCCTTCATGAGTCTAACATTGAATGAGTCCTGCTTGCTTTCAGTCTGCCATCTGCCCCATTCTCTAGGTTGGGAATGCTAGCCTCCAGAGGTGAAACCTGGGCCATGGGCCTCTCTGGGGACCTCCTCAAGGTTGCTAAGCCTCACACCGGCGAGGCTACACTTGCCATCCCTGGGCTCTGCTCCTGGAGCCCACCCTCTTTCTGAGTGCCAACAGCTGCCTGCCCCATGCCCCAGGCTCACGGCCTTCCACGCCCTCCCAGGTGCAGGCGGTTCTAGGAAGCGAATAGGAGCCTCAGCTTTGATCACACACACAATAACCTCAGCACCGAGGCATCCATCCTAATCACTTTTGATTACAAATGGATTAAATGGGACAGCAGCTGCACAGAGCTGCTTTGATTCAGCCCCGCTCAATAATGAGATGCACAGGCACAGGCTGGTAGGCTGCAGCTATCAGCCCCACCCAGCCCTCAGCCCACCACCTTCAGGGGCTCCTCTGAGTGGGAGGCAGTGATCAGAGACACAGGGGAAACTAAGGCAACTTGCATGAGCCCTGAAATCAGTAACCTCAGTGCCCTCAGCCTCTTTTGAGATCTCCTCATGGCCCACCTACATGCTATACTCTGGCAGTTGTGCCCCCACGTTCTGCACCATTGCTGCAAACATGCAGCTTGGTCCGTCCGTATTCCCATGAAGCTGGGTGTGCAGCCATGGGTCAAACAGCAGCTGCTCTGCTTAAATGAATCCCCAGAGGGTCCGGGGGCTCTTCCCCTCCTCTATGCCCCATATATGGCCATGTGATCTATCAGGGCTGGTAGGGATAATAATATTCTCACTAATATCATTTATTGGTATAATAGGTATAAAGCACATTCATGGCCTCCATCCCATTTTATTTTCCCCCAAATCCTGTGAGCTAGCCAGAATTTGGAGGACCTTATTTTCAGAAATAAGGAAACTGAATTTCAAGCAAGTAAAATGGCTTTTCCTGGGTGCCTTTGATACCCATTCTGGTTCTTTGGGGACCAGCCCAAGCTCTGTCATTCTGCCATGTAAGCATCTACCAGCTTCTCCTTCCCCTCACTGGAGAGTGTCCTGAGTGTATCTAATTTCTGATGGTGGCCCCATGAAAGCAGTGATTGCCATGTGTGTCTATTTTTGTGTACAGACTGAACCACTCAAGGGCTGGTGAGGTATGAGCAGCTGCCTTGGCTAAATTGCAAGGCTTAAGGGAGGGAAGGGAGACAAGTGGAATTCAACCCCAAAGCCAAGAGTCCTCTGGGCTGGTGGATGCACTAACAAATTTGACCTTGGGGCATTTAATGTTTGGCCAAAAGAGTTTGAAAGAGCACTGGGGAATTCCCTGTTTCTAATAAAAGCTTCATAGAAGAGCCAACATTTCCAGTCACCTCCTGCCCACCTTTGCCCTAAGCCCAGGAAGGCAAGTTGCCAACCTTATGCTGAGGTGGCCACTTACAACTTGCCCATGGTAATAGCCAAAGCCCCTCCGCATTGCCCACAGCTCTCCCATGTGAAGAGATTTAGAGGGCCAGGTGTAAGGGAGAGGAAGGGTACAAAGTTTAACACCAACAATTTCATCTGTTAATGTGGTACAGTATCTTCTCCTGATGATCTCATTTTAGTGGTCTAAGTTGAGCCTCGCCATACCCCTTAAATATATCACAGGATGGAGGGAAGACTAACTCATATTTATGAGGCACTGACTCCTTTGTCTCATTACAGACATCTAAACATCCCCATCCAAACATCCCTATGAGGTAGCTAATGTTATCCACCTTTTATGGATGATAAACAGAAACTTGAGATTCAGCTTCTAAGAAGAGCTCATATCTGAACTTGAGTATGATTGGCTACTAAGCATGTGTTACTTTGCAGAACACACTGCCCCATCTGCATTCTAACTGCACAGGTGAATAAATTGAGCTGAATACATGAAATGATAAGTAACTGGATAAGGTCACAGTGCTAGGTCATGACAGGATTTGGATTAGAATCCAGGAGTCTTAACCTCAGTCTAGTCCTCTTTCTACATTATAAACTGCAGGGGCTCTTCCAATGTGCAAATTACTTTTTCCTGCCAGAAGCCTTCACCATGATGTTCCATCTACCTGAAGTGCCTGTCCCACAGCTCTTCAGTTAGCAACTTCTACTCATCCTTTGGGGGATGGCTTTATTGTCACTTCCTCAGGAAAGCCTTCCTTGACCACTCTCAAATTCTACATCAGACCGGTCTTCATTAATTCTTTTGTCCTACCCATACCTTTTTTCTCATTACTTTTTCTTGAACTTATCACAGCTCTAAATTATATTTGGTTTTCATATTCAAAATAAATGCTGTCTCCCCTAATAGGCTCTTGGGTTCCCTGAGAGCAGGGCTTATATATTATTTGTTCATTGGTGTATCCCCAGAATGCATCACAAGGCCTGGCACTTGCAGGGGCTCCCTAAGAGAAAGTTGAAATTCAGAATGAATGTAGCAAGCAGATGAGAGGGGGAAATGAATCTTCAGTTCCAAAGAAACTCGCAGACATGTAGACCCACTGGAATAGGTCCAGGTGTAGCAGACTCACTGCATTTATCTGGGATTTACTCAGGTACATCTTGAATTCCTAATAATGCAGATTTCTCAACGTGTTCTACAAGGTGGGTCAATCCCAAACACCTTTTGATTCTCCTTCCCTAAGACATCCTCAATGTATGTAGTGCTGCAGCCAAGACAAGCTATGCATCAGCCCACAAACCCACTGTGTGTTAGTGTTCTGCATTGAGGCTCACAGCACTGAGCCAAACCAAGATGTTCATGGGCTATTGACCATGCCTACCCTACCACCTACCCACTCCAATCTTCCCAACGTCAACAAAAATCATTCTTCAACTTCTTAGGCAAAAACCCTTGGCATCATCCTTCACTCCTGTCTTAACCTCTCATGCCATAGCTAATCAGTCAGCAAATACTGGGGGCTGTTAAGAAAACAGCCAGTGGGCACTTTTTTTCAGTGTATCTCAAATTGTGCCCCACATTGGTTTTTCTCCTCCATATTACCCCCCATATCTCTCAGAGTCATTCATGCACCATGACCTATACCTCTTAGCTCTGACCTAATGGCTCTTACGTGATGTGGCCTCACTCTGCTGTCACCTCCTACCACTGCCCTTGCTCTTTTTCTCTGCTCTAGGGTGCCAATCTCTTTGCTGTTCCACCAACACTTTGAGTACTATTCATGTCAGTAACTTTGCACATTCTATTTCCTCTTTTGGATTGCTCTTCTCCCAAATACCAGATGGCTCACTCCCTTCTTTCATTCATTTGGGTTTCACTCTAACATTCCCTCCTTAGAGAGGCCTTCCCTGATCAGCTTATTTAAAGCAGCATATCCCCCACTCTGCTTTTTCTTTCCGCTTTATTTCTCTCTTCTTTTATTATAATTAACAGGTTGTAGTGTTATGATCGTTATTGTTTATTGTTATTATTTTACTTCATTGTTTGTCTCATTGAGAATAAGGACTTTGGGTTTTTTTTTGGTTCGTTTTGGGGTTTTTATTTGTTTGTTTTTTGTTTTTGTTTTTGTTTTCATTTTGCTATTTCCCTACATCCTAAAAAAATAAATATTTATGTAATGAATTCATTGGCATCTTTCACATGAACTCCATGCAAAAGTCTGACTACCCTCACACCTGGATTGGCACTGAGGACATGGTAATTCCTGAAGTTGTTGGGATGCCCTGTTCCATACAAGTTACCTGGACTGAATTCCAGACTAGTTGATGTCTTAAGTGGACGGGCTGATGAACACACCAGTGGTGCATTGGGGCCAACTCATGCTAGGTGGCAAGAGCCAGATGGGCACATCTCTTTCCAACTCTGCAATCAGTGACTTCAGGCTAGTAGCTTGACATCTTGGGAGTATTTACACTATGGAAATTGGCAAATGCCTCACAATGGTGATTCCCCCACCCAGAGAGCCAGTTGTTGAAGAATTTCCAGCACATGACTGGTTAGTTACAGTTACTCTCACTGGCATGGTGTGCTCAGATCTGCCTGCCACATTGAGGGGAAGGCTTTTATAAGCTAGATGATGAGTGATGGCATTGCGATCCGTGTTCAAGAAGAAAAAGTTGAAAGCACTTGGGATATTTTGCCTGGGCGTGTCATCAAAGGATCAGAGGCTGGCTACTGGAATAAACAGGCTGTAGCGTGTGCCTACGGGCAGGACTGGGGAGCAACGGGAGAGGATGAGTCCTCTAGTTTTGGTGTTTGGATCTAACTTCAGTCATGGGGCCTAGAAGCTGTTGCTTAATCCATCTTTTTTTTTTTTTTTCAATCTGTAGAATGAGGTTCACATTCCCTATTTCACAGGAAGATCATGAAGGTTATAAAAAAAGCAATTAGTTCCTGCTCCCCAGAACTAGAGAGACAAGTTTCAGTGAGGCATATTTCAAATGCATAAAGGTAGAACTTGTTAAGGGCTATTGCTGTGTCACTAAAATAGCAAGTGCCACTTCCCCAAAGTGCTCAAGCTGAGCTCCCATCTGTCAGAAAAGGTGGAAAAGGGGATTCCTGCATTGGAGGAAGGCTGGTCTGGATTATCCCTTCCATGCTAAGACTTCTAAAGCCAAGAGCATGTCCCTGGGCAAGTCACTGCCCGATTTTTTGCCTCATTTCCTCCATCTGTCAAACCAGCAGGGAAGTTTCCAGCCCTTCCTGTTTTTCATTGTTGTTGGGATGATTGTGTGAGATCATCTTTTGAAATGTTTCTAGGTTGAGGGAGTAAAGCTATTTTATCAATCTCATATCTTACTACTTTTGTTATATTAAAAATGCTTTATATCTTGAAATAGGACAAGACTCCCTGTGACTTGATTATCAAGAATGCCTGCCATTTGCACTCAATAGATTGAAAGGGTAAATACTTTATTTAAAGCAGCCCTATTGCCAAACTCTTGTAAATTTTATGTGGAAATAAGCTGTGTTTGTTATAGTTGGAATGCTTATTAATATCCTATGAGGTTGAGGAAAGCCTTAGAGTGAGTAGAGAGAATGGCCACTGCTGTTAACATGCACATGTCTTTCATTGCGATATGGCAAAGGTAAGAGAGGGGAAAGAAGTTGGTATTCTTTTCCACTTTCTTGATGTTCTTCTTTCCTGGAGCCACCCTTGCTTTGTATAGCTCCCCGTGTAGCAATGGTTCTTATGCTCTCCAAATTATGAGCCTCCCTCACCTCTACTTTCTAGATCTGGAATTTCTCTTTATCAAAAGAGCTGAGTTCTCCAATTTTTCTTATCTAGTTATAAGTGAAGCACAAACAGAAATCCTGAGAATAGTTGCACAGCATTTGTGGTATAATTGACGAATACTGGGTTCTTTATTAAAACCAGAGTTAAGTAGACAGGTTGTGGAGAAAACATGAAACCTCTTCTTCTATGAAAGAACAGTGAGAGATGAGGGCATGGCTCTTCCTAGAGATACAGATAGGCTTTGCCAACTCCTGTTACGTCAAGAGCCCTACCACTCCACCACTTTTGCTGTGTTATCTGTTCCTCAAGTGGACTCTAGGTAATCTCTCCCTTTAGTAATAGACAAGGTGTATGAAGCCTGATAATGCCTTGGGTGAGTGTCAGGGCCATCCATAGCCTATCCAGTTTCAAAGGCTGTCAGATCAGAAGGGACTGTACAGAGTTCTTCATGTTAGAGGTGGGGAATACTAAGGGTCTGCAGGGATATGACTTGCTCAAGGTTGCACTTTTAGTGAATTGCTGAGTGTGTCTGCAAAAGTGAACATTGCCAGTCCCTTCTGTGGGCCCTTCATTTGTGCTATAAATAAAGGGTTTGGACATGTGATTACTAAAGGGCTTTCAGACTAACTTCGCAGCTACTTCCAGTCCTGCTGGTGTAGGATCTGTGTGTTACATTCATTTTGCTCAGTCTCAGTGGGCAATGTATAGAGAGCTATCCCCAAACTGAATCAGCCAGAAATTCTGGACAGGTTTGGCCAAAAATGGGTAGACTGTGAGTCAAGCATACGTGTGAGTTCAGGGAGAACAATGAAAGGACATCTTATTTGGAGAAGAGGTCTGGGGAGATCTAATCCACATTTGACTGAGATGTTTTGGCATAAAGAAAACCTTCATTTCCAGATACCTCTGTGAGATGAGCACAGAGTTCTTGAGAGTGAAATCATGGAGATTATTTTTAGCAAATGGATTGGTTGAGGCAGGATTGTATGAGACGCAAATACACACATACATAGCCCAGAAAAGGAGAGTTTCTGGCGACACAGCTGCTTCCAGAAGCTGTTTCCAGAAGGTATGAAACACAAGAGGGAGATTTTTAACAAAGGACGAGGAAGTATACATGCCAAGGAGGCAGACTTCCTTGGAAGTTGTCATGAGAAGAATCTAGTCCTGTTTTCCAAGGATGTTTTGTTTGCCTAATGCACTGAGAGCATCTTTAGAAGCTGTGGCAGATTCTGCAGAGTATCTTCAATGGTGAAGAATCATTTTGAAAACAGCCAGCTGTCTCAGTCCTCAAAGAGCTCCCAATGCTAAAGAGTGGCAGGACCGAATCCTGGCATTTGCAATGCCAGTAACACTAATGCAAGAGCAGGGCCATCTGTGGAAGGGATTGCAAATTGATTGCACAGTTTTCAAATAGCAGTTCAAAGATATTTTCATTTCAACCAATGGCAAAGCATACAAGCAAGCAAGTTCCAGTTGGCTAATTAAAATAAACAAGCAAATAACCTGATTTAATGTCTTTGAAAATACTCAGTAATATATCTGATAAAAACTGTTAGCAGAAGTATTTGATAGACAAAGACTATATTTTAAAATATTTATTTTGTGAAGGTTGTTTTTTGCAAAGGAGAGGAAGAGCTTGCTTTTCACCTCTCTTCTCTTTGGTGAAGATAGTTGTCTTCCTTGAAGGCCCTGCATCCTGCTGTCCAGCTCCTTCATTCTGTCAGGCACAAGACTGTTCTTGCCACCTGTGCTCTTTCTAGATCTCATGCTGTGTTGGATTTGAAGATGAAACAATAGCATGTTTCATACCTGTGGTAATAGAGTTGGCTTACTTGGGATTTTCTACTTCTCTGTATTATTAAAAGTTATAATACACTTTAATATTATTAAAAGTAATAATTGCCCACCTATATGATCATGATATCACTCTTTCTTGGGATGCAACTATCTCCTTCCCATTATTGGTTACCATCTGTGATGGTGTCTGGAACTTGGCATGCCATTGCTGGAAGGAAGGAAGGAAGGAAAAAAGGGTGGGAGGGAGGAAGGAAGAGAGGGAAGAAGGAAGGAAGGAAGGATTGGGGGAAGGAGGGGGAAGGGACAGAGGGTAAACTTGTTTAGGGAGAGAAGATACACATGATAATTAACAATGTTCATAGCAGTGTATAGTACAAAATCCTTTGGTCACCCAGATTTAGGAATGAAACTCCTTTGAACAAAGTCAGCTTGAGTTTAGAAAAATTTGAAGGGGAGATCAAGATGGCAGAGACAATACCTTAGATGCCTACCTTGTGGGGCTGCATGGGGCTAATGGAAAGTCTGACTTTTACCTGCATGGTGAGTCACCTGAGGCATGGCTGGCAGTGGTACCAATGTCCCTGGGGACCAGGCTGCCTCCCTGGCAGAGTAGGGAGGGAGATAGCAACCTTCCATGAAGGGATTCCCAAGGGGATCATGGATGGCTGAGACAGAGAACTGGACTTTCCATGATTCAGAGCTATGTCCACATTCCAGTTCTGCCACTTTTTGCTGTCATAACCTTAGGTGAGTTATTTAAGCAGTTTGAGCCTCAGTGTGTTCAACTATAAACTGGAGAAAATAATACTATCTTGCACTGATAGTGTGAAATTTAAGATAGATAATGAAGTTAAAGTACCTACCTGGTACAAGAACAGGCTAAAGTAGGTCCTGAGACAGAAGAACAGGCAAAAGTAGGTCCTGAAAAATCATAGTGACTTTTCATATTATAATAGCCAAGAGTTCAAGGTGGGCTTTCTGGAGGAGATTCTCCTATTTTACCTGCAACTTTTACAATTATAAAAGTTATGGCTACCTGCAACTACAAGGTTCAGTTCATTGAGTTCTGCCTGGCTTTATCCCTTTCGGATACCCACCTGTAATCATGATTAATTGCTCCAGATTTGGCCGAGGGACCCAGATTCTCTGCCAAATTGGCTCCACTAAGCTGAGGAGCAGAGCTTTTGACTTCGGTGCTCAGATACTCTCTGAAACAAGCACCTTCTGACTTTCCCATTCTCTGCCACTGAGTGAGCCCAGGGATTTAAATCAGTTTCCTGGGATTCACCAAGGGGATGAATTAGAAAGCTTTGATACTCATCTTGGGCCAAGTGAGCAGATCATCTGGTCAGTTCTAAGCAGAAATTCCGTAAATGATGAGAAGAAGAGGAAAGCGAGGGTGGATATTCCCTCAGCACCCAGCTTTGCTTGGCATATGTTCAAGGAGGGAATCCTCCTTTATTGGCTTTTTACGGACTTTGGAAACAGCCCACAGATGCTTGCAATGTGATTTCTTAATTTTGTTGGAAGGAAAGGACCTACAACCCAGATTGTGCTCCTGAGAAGCAACATATCTTTAGCTCTTTCCTCTTTACATTAGTTGTTCTTTCCAAAACATGTAGCTTGCAGAACTTCAGATGAAGACAGCAGGCATACTGCCTGCAAGATTGGCCAGGCGCAGTGGCTCATGCCTGTAATCCCAGCACTTTGGGAGGTCAAGGTGGGCAGATCACCTGAGGTTGAGAAGTTCAAGACCAGCCTGGCCAATGTGGCAAAACCCTATCTCTACTAAAAATGTAAAATTAGCCAGGCATGTTGGCGCATGCCTGTAATCCCAGCTACTTGGGAGGCTGAGACATGAGAATTGCTTGAACCCTAGAGGCAGAGGTTGCTGTGAGCCAAGACTGTGCCACTGCACTCCAGCCTGGGTGACAAGAGTGAAACTTCATCTCAAAAAAAAAAAAAAAAAGTATAAAGAAAGAAAGGGAAGGCATTTTCCCCATGAGTAACTCATGCACATATTAAAGGCAGTATGGTCTTAAAATGAGGTCTGGTCATGTGTTCAATCCACTCCTAGTAGGAGACGACTATCTTAGCATCTTTAAAGAGATAAGCTGCTTAATTCTCTTTCCCCAGGTAAATTCTATTAGCACTGAGAATGGCTTGCTCATGTATGTAGTATCCTTCTCTGTTCAAATATGGATTTGCCAAATTTATTTTTTACAAAGCTTTAATTTAAATAGATGTTAACATGGAAGTCCAATACAATATACCAGTAAAAGTTATGTTATTCTGAATAAAGAGGGGTTAAGAGCCTGGAACTCCCACCTCAGTGCCTCTCACTCACCTCACAATCCCCAAGGCCCTTCCATGAAATTCAGGGCTTCTTAGCGCACAGTTTGAAAACCACTGTCTTGTGGATTTCCTTTTTCTTTTCTTCTTTTTTTTTTTTTTTTTTGAGACGGAATCTCACTCTGTCGCCCAGGCTGGAGTGCAGTGGCATGATCTCGGCTCACTGCAACCTCCGCCTCTCAGGTTCATGCCATTCTCCTGCCTCAGCCTCCCGAGTAGCTGGAACTACAGGCACCTGCCACTATGCCCAGCTAATTTTTTTTTATTTTTAATAGAGATGAGGTGTTAGCCAGGATGGTCTCAATCTCCTGACCTCATGATCTGCCCACCTCGGCCTCCCAAAGTGGATTTCTTATTCATCATTCATTTCAGAATGTTAGATACAACATGGACAACCTGATAGAGCTCCCAACAGTATACATACCCAAGGTAGCCAGAGGCTCATAAGATATTATGATGTAGTGAAAAAGAACATGAGTTAGCCAAGCCAGGCTCAAATACATTCTATCACCTACTAATCCTGAATGAACCCCAGAGACTACTTTAGTCTCTTGAGCCACTTTTGACTGAAATGATTAATAAATGCTGATATTAACATCCATATCACCAGTTTCTACCAGATTTACCTATGTAAACTTCTCACCCAAAAACCGCAGAAGATGCCCTACATAAAATCCAGTTTTCTTGCATCTAAAACAAATTATATGTCAAGTTTTAAAGGGGTGGGACAAACTTCTGTAGGTTCATTAAGTTCAAATAAGTTTCTTTGGGTTCATTAAGTTCAACATAAAACAAGACTCATCATCTCAGTGAGTCTATATCAGGGCATTTGGAGGTCTCGTCTTTCATGTGGTCTCTAGTTATCTCTTCAATCTGAAAGGTGGAGGATTAAAGACATTTCCACCCAGAAGTTGAAATAGCTATGACTTGGACAGCAAGCAAATGTACACACCACTGTAAGAGTATGGGTTGTATGTGCCAAGGTTACACATGGAGTCTTTAAAAATATATATAAAAGCTCTTTTGGCTCCATATCTGGGGGATTTTGTTAAAGATCTCACCTGTAAATATTAGAACCCCATCATTTAAAGAAGCAATAAAAGAAAAATATAAGGAATCAAGACCAGGCTTGCTTGGAGTTATGTACAAAGTTATTATTAGTCATCCTTGTTGCTCTTTAAGAAGGGAGCCTAAAATTAAGACTGGAGGTGTCAGTGATTTCAGGTTTAACCTTTAAAATTTCATGAGGCTGAGAGGATTTAGCAAAAGGACACAGTTCAGCTAGGATGGCAATTTTGAGTATATAACTTGCTTCTTAGGCTGGTGGGAAACCACCCCCGCGGTCTCTACACTACCCGTCCACTGCCACCCCCACCCCAATGCCTTGGCCATTTGAACTAATGCCTTTTGAATTGGAAGATTGTTTACTGTTAGCTAGGGTGTGGATTTGACTTCAGCCTCACTGGAATGGGGAACTCATGTAGCAGTCTGAGTGGCCATCTGTCCAAATTCCTATTTGTAAGCCAATAACAGATCCATAGTACAAGACTATCTCTTTGTCCTCCCCTCTGACCTTCTGATTATTAATAGGAATTCTTCCACAAAGTGTAAACAAGCTCTTAGAGGTGTGTATTTTCAGGGGACAGAGGAGATAGTGTCCCTCCATCTTTTCTCCAGCCTTGGGGTGAGAGGGATGCTTTAGGGTGCTGGCAGGGTAGGGCCAAAGGGAAAATGACATTCATTTCATAGGTGGTAAAATGAGACCTGCATAGGTAAATGATCCCATGACAGATCCCATATTGAGTTGTTGCAGAACCAGGACTATGACAGAGGTTTGTTTGTTTGTTTGTTTGTTTCCCTCCAAGTCCAATGCTGTTTTGTATGACAGTGTTTCACTTATCCTTGGAAAGAGTAGCAACCTATTGGTTCCATTTTACCTACCTTATTTTCCAATTTCCAGATTTCCTTCTGTGGTCCCAATGGATTTGTGGTCTCCTTCATGGTTGGTCATTTCAGAGCCTTTTGCTTGGTAGAAGCCCTCCTTAGACCCCTTTCCTTTTCTCTGTCTTGACCCCTGACATATCTTACAATTCTTCCTGCCTGTTTCAGAGTCCCCAGTACCCAGTATGGATGGATATTAGAAACTTTCTTTGGGTTGCATACATACAGTTAGATTTTTTGTTTCTGATTCTCCACTGGGTAAGTCACTTTATCTTTCTGTGCCTCAGTTGCCATTTACAATGGAGAGTGTGGGGCTAGTTCATCTCAAGCAGCCCCCTGCACACATATGATTAGATGTTTGCCTCGGCTTGCTGGAACAATTTTCGTTACCCGTAGGCTGTTCTGAACTTTTTTATGGGTTGAAAGGTTGTGGTGGGCCTGAGTTCAACTTCCATTCTAGAGCCAAAGTAAGAAGTGAGTAACACTTTACGAAATAAAGAGGGAGAAAAAGATTCATTTCCTACATTGCAAATAGAAATGAGGGCAGATTGAAAAGAGGAGAGGTGAAGGAGGCTTACTAAACAAAAGGATGGTACCTTTGAGGGTAAATTTGAAAATGGGTCATTTGTTCTCCCCAAAGCCATCTTCACTCTGTCTCTCTACCTACCTACCTAGCTACCTATGCATCAATCCATCTGTCCATTCATGTGCCAGCATCCTTTGCTTTGGCCCATAAGAAAGGAGATAATCTGGGAAAAGCAAATGACTTGGAGTATCCCCAGGGCCACCAGTCTTCAGCTTGTCCAGCTGCATAAGATCCTTCTGGCCAGATGTTCAGCATGACCCACACCCTGCCTTTTGTGTCAGTGTCCCCCTTCCCAGATGCAAGCATCTGGGTTCAGCCAGAGCAATTGGTGCAGGTATGTGAGGCCCCACTCTATCCAAATGGAGTATGCATTTTTGATAAAGGGCCAGCAGAGGGGACATGACGTTTGTTCCTGGGGCAGGAGGACAGAGGGGAAAAAAATGGAGTCACCTCCTCCCCTCCTGTGTGAAGGTTTAGAAGCTATAGAAGTTTGCAGGGAGAAGGGCAGCTGTTTGGAGGGACAGCCTTAGGCTCACAGAGGTCACCAGGGAATGCTGGTGGCAGCTGTACCATGGATAGTTCTGGGTGGGAGACGCAAAGAGAGAATCCCATTCAGAGAACAGAGTTTGAAAAAGACAAGGGAGCAGAATGCCGCTGCTTAGGAAGCTGAAGGGATTTCTACTCTCACCTCCTTAGGACCCCACAGCATCCTTCATCTCCCTTCAATTCTCCTTGTTCTCCAACCCTGCCCTCAAGCTCAGAGAGAGAGAGAGAAAATAAGAAAGCAACCTGAATTTATGCCAAGAGAGAAACTGCAGCTCCTCAAAAAATGGAAGGCAGGGTCATCCTCCTAATATTTTGAATGTGGACTGTTCCAGAGAGCAGCAAGACGTGTCAGGAATGAGATTGGTTTGAGCAGGGCCCCAGGAACACTGCCGGGCTCCACCAGGGAGATGAAAGAATTTTCTCCTTCCTTTGCCTTTTAAATGTAATTCTGTCTGCCCTCTGCACCCCGCACCCTCTCGACCCTCTAGCTGGGAGCGGTGCGGACATTTAGCCATCCTGGGAAAAGACAGGATCCTTTTCATTAACTCCAGACTGATTGGAGTCCCTAGGGCCATGGTGAATTTCATTTTACTCCCTCTCTGCCTCTCTGTCTTGGATCCCCCTCAACCCTAGACACAGCAAGGCTACCATGAGCAGTGAACTATTTCCCAATGGGATGGAGTGGAGATAGGGTTCAAGCAGGAGAGGCAGTAGAGAAGGGTCTGGGATGTGCGCTTTTCAAGGCAGTGGCTTTGAGGAGGGACATGTGTACTTCCTCCCCATGCCTCAATTTCCTCTGGATTTCTGAGCAAATCTATCCCAGCTTTAGGGTAGAAATCAGCAGCCAGTTATGTCTGGTTGTCAGCGCTGGATTGGACAGATATAATCTCGAGTGGAGATTTCTGCAGAGGTGCTCAGGGTTAGCAGACTTAACCAATCCTATTTTTAACTAGCAATGTGATCTTGAAAATGTCACTTATCAGCTTCTTCTGCAAAATAAGGACTTAGTCTGGAGTTTTAAGGTATGTTTTAGTACCAAACATTGGTTTTCAACTGAAGTCGCATACAAGAACCAGGGAAAAGCAGAGCCACTCTGAGTGAAGGTAGAGAGACAGGCACAGTGCACGCCCTTTGTCTACACATTTTCTCACCCCAGTTTCCCAGCAGAGGTGGCTCCTGAGCCCACTGGGAACACAATGATTTTCTCCTCTTCTCCAGGGACCTCCAACTGCCTCCCTCAGGCCCTGACACTAAGAATGGAACTCTTTTGCGATATCCTGATGTGGGTGGTCTGTGATCTTTTCCTTTATTGCTGATCCACACCTGAGCACCATATATTAGTGCCTGAGGTTCAGCTGTTTCTCCATCCCTTGGTGTGTAATTTGTAGACTTATGGGAAATAATCTGCTTTGAAAAGGGGAGTGCTCAAGATGCAGGGTTTATATTTGGCCCAACAGCCCATGCATTTGGTTAGAGCGTGGTTAGAACCCAGAAAGGCCAGGAAGGCAGAAGGCCAGAAAAGCCAGAAAGGCAAGGGGTTGTGACGTAATGGTGAGGAAAGACACACTGTTGTACATACCGTTTTTTCAGGACGCATTGTGAGATGTCACAAGCCTTGTCTTTGGTTGTTTCCCAGGTCAGATAACACCTTCAATGCATGCTAGTTTGTGAGTTAAACATTCCAAATCTCCCAAATAAAGGAATCCAGATAGAAGTTATTTGAGTTCCATCCCTGACATTATATCCCTGTATCCTCCCACACATCATCAGCTGCACTAACACATCTGAACTGGGATGGGCCCATTTAACATTTTACTGTTTCAACCAGTGCAAGGGGTGAGACCACTATCTCTCCCTGGTGATGGATTTATTCACCATTCAGCTTCTTTCCCTTTTATACTGTTCTTCCTTAAATTTAACCTCCAATTTCTACACTGAAACACCACCCAATATTCTTCTAGTAAAACCTGTAGTGGCTGGAGAAGAGCTTGTCCCCAGTGCCTGAGTTGATTAATTCATTCAAATATTTGAGTGCCTCCTTCACACAGGAAACATGCTAGGCGCTGAGTGCTGTTTCCTTTTGTTGGCTTGGAAGATATCTTAAGCCTGCCTCTCACACTTCTGTTCTCTAGGCTCAGCAATTTAGGTATTCTGGTCCTCACCTCTGGGCTGACAATATTTCCATTTTCCTTTTAAGTCATTTGACAAACAGGTTATTTAGTGATAATTTTATGTCCAGACTCTTCTCAACACGTTGAGATATGCAAAATTTACATAAGATAGAAGCCATCGTCTTTTTAGACAGGGTCTTGTTGGGCATGTTCTTGTTAGGTGAAAAATAGACGAGTAAAAATACACACAACAGCACGAAACAAAACTAGGAAGATATCTACCTTCTGCACGCCCAGGGTCTGGAGAATTTGAGCACTGGTTCCAATATACTAACACACGTTGGTGGGCGTGTTCCTGCACAGGTCACTCTCATGCCCGTACCTCATCCCAGCCTTTTATTTTCCGTCCTTTCCAGCTCCATCCGAATCTTATGCCCAGCTCAAGCTAGAGGTAAAGGTTTACTGATAAATTCAGATGGATAAATGGTCATTATCAATTAAATACAAGCATTTCTGCGAGGAAGAGTTAGTTAAGGGTTGTTCACCAGGATACATGCTTTATGTTACTTTCTGTGGCTCATTTGACTAATATTCTGGCACTCAGCTTTTTTCCCGTGCCATATCTCCTCAACAAATGGTCTCCAGTGTGCTATAATTCAGACGCATTTTATTATAGAGGAAAAAGCATAAGCTTTGGGAAAATATAGTTGGGGATTTAAATCCCAAATACATGTACTAGCTGTGAAACCTAGAAAATGTTACTTAGCTTTCGTAAGTCTCAATTTTCCCATCAGTAAAGAGGAGATACTTTCTGTCTCATGAAGGAGTTGTGAATATTAAAAATGAAAAATTACATAAAGCAGCACCCAGTATGCCAGCCACCCAGGTGATCCTCACCGTATCCTAATTCCCTACCTTTCTCCTTAAGGTCGGCTGTGGCTGGCACTTAACAGATGCAAATGGAGGTGTGTTAGGATTGGCCGTTTCCTTTTTCACATCTTTGCTCTTGCACCTGCTCCCACCTGAAGTGCGTTGCCCTGCCACCTTTCCATGTGAAATCAAGGCCAAATGCAAGCTCCATCTTATTTCAACAAGCCCACCCTGACTGCTCTTGCTTCATTTCCCCAGTTTGATGCTCACACTTGACTGCACTCTGCTCCCACTGAGGTACACATGTCTGCATGTCTGATTCTTTCACCAAACTATAGGTTCCTTAAAGGCAGGGACTAAGTCTATCATTACATTTCACCCTTAGTTCCTAGTAAGTGGCCTAATGTGTTGTGGCTTGGCTGTTTCATTATCATCAGAGGGGTCAAACCAGCTCTCCACCAGGATGGTGCTGCCTGCCCCCAAGACACCTTCCACATGGGGGGATCTAGCCTGCAGGATGGGGAATGAGGGGGTGGGGAACAGTGCAGGTTTTACCTTCTCCACCTCTCTTCTGCTGGATCCTAGCTTCAACATCACTTAAGCACCATTTTTGGCAGTCATTTAAGGAAGCTAAAAATTCCAGTTGAGCTTTTCTGAAGGCTGGAGGCCCTGGGGCTCAGCATGACTTCTTCTCTTTCTTGACCCAAACAAAACATTGTTACAGCAAACATGAAGTCTTTCCTATTTTTCACAAATGCTCTCCAGGCCTAACAAAGCTAGCAGTCACCCTCCTTGAATCAAAATAAGCATCTGCCTTTTCCTCTTTATCTCACACTTTCCCAGCATTTATTATAAGAATGTGATTATTTTGCTAGTTAATCATACATTTTTATTTAATGTTTTCTTGTGCAAAACCCTGGAAAGGATGCAAAAATATTTAAAACCGTAACTTTAGTCTTTAATATTGATTAAACACAGAGGTGCAGAAAGTACATATAACTGACTTTTATTCTTTTATGTTGTATATGATTGTTTGAAGCATAAATGATAAAATCCTAATAGTGTATAAAATCCTAAATAGTGTATAAAATCATAGGCAACATATGACAAAGGGAAACTGAGTCACATGTAGCTGTAAAGAGGAGAGGGTCATTTTTACTGAGCTGATTTTTTGTTTGTTTGTTTAAAAAAGAAAGAAAAAATGGTCGGGTGCAGTGGCTCACACCTGTAATCCCAGCACTTTGGGAGGCCAAGGCAGGTGTATCACCTGATGTCAGGAGTTCGAGACCAGTCTGACCAACATGGAGAAACCTCGTCTCTACTAAAAATACAAAAATTAGCCGGGCATGGTGGCAGGCACCTGTAATCCCAGCTACTTGGGAGGCTGAGGCAGGAGAATTGCTTGAACCTGGGAGACGGAGGTTGTGGTTAGCCGAGATCATGCCACTGTACTCCAGCGAGAGAGAGAGAGAGAGAGGACGGAAGGAAGGAAGGAAGGAAGGAAGGAAGGAAGGAAGGAAGGAAGGAAAAGCCCTCTTAGAGGAGATGGACCTTTGTCTCTGAAGCAGTAATTCTTGTATCACAGACCACTTTGATAGCAGGAAGAAAGCCAGGGCCCATCTCTCTAAGGAAATATATACATCTATAGATTCACACATACTTACAATTTCAGGGAGCCATGGACCTGATGAAGGCCATCCATAGCCCATGGTTCCTAATTTAAGACCCTCTGAAGAACTGATAGCACATAGAAATAGTTTAGAGAGAGCAGCAAGAGAGAAGTGACGAAGTCAGAGATGGAGCACAAAGTGGGAAGGCCATTGAGCCTAGATTCCCAGTCCAGAAATCTCACATTTGCCTTCTGCGATCCCACTTTTGTAGCTCTCATCCAGGCTATGGTAAGTCCATTGCTGGTCAGTTGTCGTGGGGATACTGTATGCAAACTGAAAAGTGTCACTGAGAAAATTTCTTTATTCTTTTGCAGCTCCTCACAGCCAGTGACCTTGCAGCCAGTGACCTCAAAGGATTTCAGCCACAGGTAAGTTCCACTGATGCTTTTATGAAGTTTGGAAGAGTAAAATGATCCAGAGTTTGGTTGTCAACAAGCACCTTTGCGGCCAGGACAGAAACCCGAACCTTGGATTTCTAGCTTCTTTCCCTAGCTAACTGACAATGACCTGGTGGCTTGCTCTCCTCCTCCAGCTCCTCTCATTCTAGCATGGACAAAACCACCTCTTTCTGCTCTTTCGTTCCTAATATTCTATAGGAGAAAAATATATAGAGATCAAGATGCTCAGAATGTTAAGTGTTGGGGATTCAGCTTAGGAAAGGGTTAAACCAATGGTGGTAGAGGGTGGGTTGGGTTTGGGGTTCTCCCCTGCATTTCTCTCTTTTTGGACAGGACACTCACATGTCTGTAATCTTTGTGGCAAATGCCTCATAGTCAAGGCCTGATAGCCAAGTTAATCTCAGACTCCTGCAGAGGCAGACAGTTGAGGTTTGCTGATCTTGGTCAGGAAATGGGCCACTGTTACCTCTGGCCAGAGTGGTGTTTGGAGGTTACTATGGGCAAACTGTGTGAGGGTGTAGGCAAGGGCTTTCTGGAGACTTTTTTGCAGGGGTGAAAATGGACATCATCCTGCCTGTCTCTGGAAAAGGAGTCCACACAAAGACACATACACACAAATCTCAGCTATACAAAAGCCCTTGTGTGCTCACATAGAGCCTGGTGTAGTTAGAACATGTACATAAAGAAAGATAAATCCAAAGGTGATCATTAGGGGACTTGGCCCCTGCCCCTGTCCCCCTTGCAAAATGAAACTTTCTGTCACCCTTCAACTCAGTGCCTGCCTCAAGGTCTCACAGTGCTGTACCTTTGTGGGAAAATAAATTATAGCTAACGGCAGCGAACTTCCAGGGGTCGAGCAAATACGTTTCTAATTGCAGGAATTTCATGTATTTGAGCACGTTTTCTTCTTTAAAGGTGTTTCACATCCAGGAGCCCACTGCACCCTCCCTACCCTTCTCCCATGTGAGCCACATCCTGTGCGCACCCTCTCACTGCTGAGGAACCTGAGGACCCAGTCCTGATGCAAAGTGGCCCCGGATCACACAGAGAGCTAGGAACAGGTGACAGTGGGAGGCTAGAGGAAGAGAATTAACAGAATCAAGGGCCCTGTTGGCGAGAATCAAAGATAGATTCACACACCAGTGTGGGGTGTTGTCATCTCACCTTGTTAATCCTCCTGTCTGGAAAGGAGTGAGTTTTTAGACAGAGATGTCCAGTAAGCCTTTTTTGTCAACCATTGAAAACCTTTAATTAATTACTTTTTCACATATTTACACAAACTTCCAGTTGGGCTAAGGGAATGTGAAACAAAAACAAAAGAAAATCAACATTTACCGCCTACCCCACCTACCTCCACACCTACACTCATACATGGTGGCCATTTCAGGTAAATATTTTGTTTTAATCTGAAAATTTATAACATTAAAGGAAATTATGTGGTGCTGTTTTACTGCTTGAAAAGGACACCAGGTAGAGACTGAGTTTATTGGAGTTGTGTGTGTGCGCGTGGTTTTGGCATGGTTTCCTTCAGAGCTGAACACGTTCTCTCCGTGTTTGTTGACCTACACTTTTAGATATTAGATTTAAACTAATAGAGCAAACTTTCCAGTGAAGGAGAAGTTAGCTATATTTGAGGTTCGTGCATAACATTTGAGGGCATTATCCTAGAAAGGCAGCTTCCAGCCTCCCCCACAACCAGCCCCACAGCTTCCAGTGCAGATGGCTCGCTCCTCTGGTTCTGTTCAGCCCTTCCATGTTATTCCATTTGCGTGTCATCACCCTGAGGCAAGAAGCATAAATGCCTATTTTTCACTCCTCAGGATGCCTGTTCTTGAGGCCAGGAAGTCCTGGGAAACTTGTGGCCAGGGTGTAATGCCCAGATCAAAGTTAATTCTCTAGTGAAAGGCCCAGATGTGTCTCAGGTCAACAGCATCCTTTTGGGTGCTTTTTAAAACAGAAATAGAAAGCTGTCCACAGGCTTTGCACTGCCCCCTCCAGCCCCACTGCACCAAACTGCTGGCTTCTGTTGTTATTTTTCCCCTTCTCTCTTTGGGTTTCAGATGAAACTGAGTCCCACACAATAATGCATGGGTGTGTTCCCCTCCAAGACCCATCATTGACTGTCAGGAGGGGACTCACTGAGGACCCCTCCCAGAGATAACTATCTGTCCTCTCAGCTTTTGCATGGTGCCCACTTACCACTCGAATGTAGAGGTTTTCTGTTTGTTTTTCTTGATGCTTGTTCCTGCTTTAGACTCTTAAGGAAGATAGTTACAAAATCTTTGATGATTTTGAAAGTGTGTAGAGTAGTGACTGTATTGAGCTGGCTTGTCTGTTGATTTGTCTCTGTCTTCTCTCTGCTTCCAGATAGAGAAGAGGAAGGTAAGGAAGTGATTATCTGCCTTTCTCCCCATGGTTATTGGTTACTAAAAATGCGATGTTCATTCCTGGAAATAAACACATGACTTTTCAGGATGAGCCTGAAAGCCCGTGTTTTCTAAGGTATTGTGTTTTAGCAGGTGGTGGTCTCCCCAGAGGCTGGTGAGCCTGGCCTCCGGGCCACAGGGTAGAGCTTCTTCTAGAGTCAGGCCTGGTGCTGGTAGGCGGTACTATTCTCAGCAAGTTTTAAAGGCACAGATGGAAAAGCTTCTGAAATTCACACCTAACCCACCCTGACTCTTCTACCTCCAAACACATCTCCTTTTACCTTCTAACATCCTGTTCTTGCCTTTTGAAGCAACAGACACACTTGAGTACCCTCCTTTCTAAGTCTTTGGGTTACTGGAAATGAGAACCCTCACTTCTTTTGTCTGTCTGGTCCCCTGCATTCCTAAGAGGAATAAGAGCTGACATCTAATTTTCTTTAGTAAAAGCCCAATAACCATATGCTTTCCTCTGCATTTTTCTTTTATGCTTTTTTTCCTCTAATATAAAAGTTGTAAGTGTCCATTGTAGAAATTTGGAATATACAGAAAACCATCAGAAAGAAAATACCCTATTATTTCACCTCAGAATCATACACAATGACATTTTGGGGTATAGTCTTCTGATCTTTGTTCTACATAGACACACACATCTGTTTTTTTTTAATGGTAATATTTTATATGCTTTTTTGTTACCTTATTTTTTGTTGGTTTGCATGCTTTCCACAACACTGGAAAATCCAGCAGCTAGCCATGCTTGCACTAGTTGTTAGTACCATCATTCATTTACTACCCCCTCTTGCTGGACAACCCATTCCTTTTGCAGGCTGAGATCTCCAGGAGCAATCCAAGGCAAACGCTGGCATCCAGTGCCTTCATCCAGGATGCAAAGAGCATCCAAGGCTTCTTGGCATTTATTTATTTACTTTTATTTCTCAGTTCCTACAAGAATGTGCAGGCTGCTTAAACTTTGCAGTAAAGTGCCTGTGGGTGATGCCCACGTGCTTGTGCACATGCTTACGAGGTGGGGGAATGTGGTAAGGAAATAGCCATAGCATGGGCACCATATTCAGACTCAGGTCCTGCATGCCCAGCCACAGTGGTGGAACAGTGATGTGACAACGAACGTCCACCACAGAGGAAAGCACAGACTAAAGGATTTGGTCCTCACCTGCTACATAAACCCTCTATTGTCTCAGAGAATAGGATACTTCCTTTAGGCAAAATGGAGTATTATTTCAAGTGTGGGGCAAGTGTAATGGCCACCTATGAAGGGTGGCTGTTTTTAATGAGTTTCTAAAATGTCAATTGCTACTATGGTCAAGGGCATGCTGTGGTGGAAGATGAGAAGAGAGTAAACAAGAACACATAGGAAAACATGTTTTAGTGCAGAGAAAACAGAACTTTCACTCACTTAGTTGCCATTTCATTCAACAGGCATCCATGGAAGACCTTTCTGTAGGGCTCCCAGCTATACACAGACCCTTCCCCAGATGTTGACAATTCTGAAATGTTCTGCCACCAATATTAGCTTTGTGACCCTGATGAAGTTACCTAATGTCTTTGATCTTGATTTACCTTATTAAGCAAAGGAGTTGTGCAGCTTATTTCACAGAGTATGGGCATTGATGAGACAATGCATGTGAAAGTAGCATTGTATGCCTGAAATGCACAGTGAGGTATTGTTTCTTCCATTAGAGAAGTGCAGAATAAATTAATTGAAAATTCAAATGTAGAAGAAATTTTATATCTATGGAACAAGCAGGGAGGTCGTCCCGGCAGAGGTGGTGTTGTACCTGGGCCAGGATGGGTGAGAAAAAAGTGAGGCAGTGGACTTATTCCAGAGCAGGGGAAGCATGGATGAAGGCTAAGACAACAATGGCGATGCTTAGGTACATCTGGAGGCTTGGTGTGGTTTAATTGTGGAGCCTCAGAGGAGAGCATCGTGGGAAATTATTTGCAAATTAAAGTGGGGCCAAATTTCAGGTCTTAAAGGTCTGGAAAAAGAAATAATAGGTTTTTTTAAAGTCTGAAAAATAAATTAGGCTTAAAAATTAACTATGACTAAAGTTTTCATACTTACACAAAAGTTAGCATAATAATATAATAAACCCATGTACCTATTACCCAGTTTCAATGGTATACTGCTAAAAAAGCCCACATTTGTAGCATCTGCTAATTTCTGTTGTGTAAATATCTCCATCATGACCAATTTTAAGCTACCAGTGGTTTAGCAACCTGTTGGCAAAGTCTTTGACAGTCAGCTCTGCACCCCAGCATGCCACTGGGATAGCTTCCACAATTGTTACCATTTTCCAAACTTGTCTATACTCTCATCTACTTTGGTTTTTAATTTTAATTATTTGGGGGTATACTTTAAAACAAATCCCAGTCATCATGTTATTTCACTAATAAAAAATTTAATTAACTTATCTAACAAATAAGGGCTTTTATAGAACAATCACAATGCCATTATCACATCTATCAAAATTACCAGTAATTTTTAAATGTTTTCGAATACTCAGTCCATATTCAGACTTTTCTGATCATTTTTAATATGTCATGTTTTAGTTGATTTGTCTGAATCAGGAAACAGAATTTGGATTTTTGGAATCCATCTGAAGACAATGGGAGGCATTGAAAGTTTGAGGGCGGAGAAGAGTCAGAACTGTGATAGATGAAGGTTCCTCAATGGGTAGAAGGCGTGATGAAACCAAGAGGGCATCAAGCACTCAGCCTGTGCTGTTGGTCCATACAAGGAGTAGGGGGGAATGAAGGTGGGCTGAGGACCGTGGGGGTATCACAGAGGAGATGAATGCCAAAAAGTTTGGTGGCAGAATTAGTGGACCAGCAGCTTCTCAGTAGCTAGAGAATTTGGGATGCTGTTAACCAAAGTGAGGGCCCACGAGAAGTGCAGTGTTCATTCCTGGAGGAAGAACGATTAAGTGTTCAGAGGAGGAAGGCTCAGTCCTGTTCAAATGAACCGTTACTCCACTTTCCTTAGTCCCCACAATTAGTCCTACTCAGAGATCATCAGAGGACACAACCATCTGCAGAACAATCCTGGGTTCCATGAGTCCTCAACCAGAAGTTTTAATGCCAAACCCCAAAGTATTCTGTGAGGAGAAGCTGCTTTTTAGGAAGGTATGACTGTGGAGTTTCTGCACAGAGAGAAATCCTGGCTGTGCTTATCTCCCAACAGAAAAGGAAGGCTGAAGCAGGGCAGGGGCTGTGACAGCAGCTGATGTTTCAAGGAGGGTCTATGTATTGGTTTGCTACAGATGGGTATTCCTACACTGGGAAATGGAAGGCAACTGGGGGAGTGAGAGTCTTCCGACAGCTCTTTTATTTTGTAAAAGGGAATCTCTGAGTTACCAGGTTGCTTGTTCTTCTAGGGTTGATCATGTTTTTCAGAACAAAGTCACCATTATCTGACTCAACTCTAAATGGACATCAGCTGTCTACAAGTTCAGCATCAACACTTAGAAAGAGTAAAATTGGGCCGGGTGCGGTGGCTCTTGACTGTAATACCAACACATTGGGAGGCCAAGGCGGGTGGATCATGGGGTCAAGAGATCGAGACCTCCTGGCCAACATGGTGAAACCTCGTCTCTACTAAAAATACAAAAACTAGCTGGGCGTGGTGGTGCGTGCCTGTAGTCCCAGCTACTCTGGAGAGTGAGGTAGGAGAATAGCTTGAACCCAGAAGGAGGAGGTTGCCGAGATCGGGGAGTGAGCCGAGATCGCGCCGCTGCACTCCAGCCTGGCAAGAGAGCAAGACTCCATCTCAAAAAAAAAAAAAAAAAAAAGAAGGAGTAAAATTGAAGCTCTGGGTTTTCCAGGGCACTGAGCCTCGTTAGACTCAACTGGAGTTTGTGGTAATGCATGTTCACCCTGCTTTTGGCTCAATACACATATGCCAAGGACTTAGTATATATAGATGCCGGAAGGTGTTCTTTGAATTTTACGTGTATTTTGTCATTTAATCCTCACAACATAAAATCAATAGGAACATTAGCCCCATTTTACAAGTCAGCACACAGAGGCACGGGGAAGTTAAGGTCACCAAGCCCATATGTGCTAGAAGTGGGATTTGAACTCAGGTAGTCTGGCTCCAACATCTGTATTCTTAACCACTTATGCTACGCCATCTTGAATTAGATTTGTCTCTACAGTGAACACAGACCAGTGTGACCACTGGTAAGTTCAGGACAAGTGGCTGCACCTTCGTTTTTGAAGATTGTATTGAGTTTCCTTGATCTTTGACAAGGGCCATGAAAAAGCAATTTCTTTATCTGAGTAATAGAGGGAATTGCTGCATAGCATTTTGAATCCTTCCACCTTGGCAAATAGTTTCTTATTGTTCTCATTCCTGTCCTTCCCCAAACTCTCAAAGGGAGAATCATAGTGGTGTTTGTCCCTCCCACAGAGGAGGAAACTGATATGAGACAGAGGTAGGCAGGGCCAGCAGTGAGGATACAGGTTGCTTGTTTTGATTTCACCACATAATATTTACTTTGCTGTTTAGGAAAGAGCCATCCCAAAGCAAAGCAGTGTATAAGGAAATCCTGCAGCTGCTGCTTCCTTACACCCTCCCACACCCCCACACCCCTATTTTGAAATGGAACGAGACACTAGAGACCAGAAAAGTTGCCATTCCCAGCCTTGGCTGCGACAGGAATTATCAGGGCAGTTTGAAAAATACAGGAATCCAGTCCTAACCCCTGTAGTGTGGATTGAATTGGTCTGGGTGGGGTCTGGATATTGGTATTTTCAGAAGCTCTCCAAAATCTAAGTCAGCCTCCTCATTTTCTAGATTAAAGACTCCAGTAAGGAGGAAGTCTGGAAGAGAAGAGGAGGCCAAGGCATCCCATTCAAAAAGCAATTCCTGTCCCAGGAACATGCCATGTGCTTCTCATGCCCCCCGAACCCATTCCCCACAAAACCCGGTTCTCTCTCTTGCTCTTCCTTTTCACAGTGAACCTGCAGTCTGGGCACAAGAAGTATAACTTTGCATGGATTCTGCAAAGCCCACACCTGTGGTCATTCCCTGTTCTTTCCATTCAACAATGGAGACTTGCCCAAGATTGTAAACTAGTGAGTGACAGCATTTGGGCTTCTGATCTTCTCTGCCTGCTAGCTAGACATTCTCTCTGGGTCTAAAAGATAATCCAAAAAGATCCAGCTTCACAATGCTGCCCTGAAGAGATAATGCATTAGGCGGCCCTGATGCAGCATTCACTGTCTTCCAGGGCAGGCTTGATCCCATGAGTTTGCTTGCTCAGACGATCGCTTAGTAAACACATGCCTTTACTCTCTAGGCCTTTTTTCTAGCTTGCCTTGTATCAGCTGTGCCATGGATCTTTGCTCTCTCACCCCATGCTATGCAGAGTATGGGCTCCAAGCCACAGCTGGCCTGTCAAGTGTGTGTCGCTGGTCCACCATGGGATACATTTAGAAACGTTTATAGCAATTTGACATTTTTGTGATATCCAAGCATGTGATTGTTTTCCTACGGATTTGTCTTATAGTATTTTACCAAAGTTTCCACACAAAAAGTATGGATTAAGGACAAAGTATCTGGTCCTTCATCAAAGATCGTTTGATAAGCTCTGTTCTAGTTAACCAACACTGAGCTTTCCTAGTTTTAATAAAAGAGTAGGATTTGGACTCCTTATTTGTCTTTTTCTTCTACAAGCCTGTATGTGAATATTTGTAATAGGAATAATGTTCACCCTCCAAAAAAAATGGTTCCACTCGTAACAGTATCTTTCTTGCTACTTTTAGGATAACTGCACACAATGTGTATCTTTTCTCATAATTCCTAAGGAAACCCATTTAATTATTACCAGACGTGTGACAATAACAGGGCATTTTTAACAAAAATATTTGCCCACGTGCATACATACACCTCACACTGAAGCCCAAACTGACACTTTTACTCTTCTTACATGAAATCAACAGTTTCCTCCCACAAGTATACATTTTTTGAACTGCTTGCCTTGACTGTGTTTTTAGTGGATTTTTTTTTTAACCAGTATTGGCATTTGGTCCTGGAGAAAGAAGTTCTCCAGGTGTTTTCCAGAAAGTCTGGCATTTCCGTGGAATATTCTGAAGTCTTAATAAGTTCTCCTGGGATACTAAATCTCTAGACCTCAGTGAATATTTTGTTTTTTAATTCCAAGACATTCTGACCATCTGAGGGCTGTGTGCAGGTGGGCCTGACTTAAAACAAACCTAATGTGCAGAAGGTCACGTGTGAGAAAATTGATAGATGACAGGTGGGTGTTGGGGGGGAGGTGGTTATTCTTATGCAGAAAATTTTTTCCACTTGATCAAGGAAATCAATATAAGTCATCCCTGCTAGTATATTCAAATATGATGTCGTATTTCAAAATCTGATTTAAACTCAATTTTTTCAGAACAGAAATATAAACAAAGTGAGGCCAACTGGTTGAAGTAACTTTGAATGATACCCTTAGCAACGAGGGAGTAGGAGTAGATGATGTCTATGATCCCTGGAGACTCCAAAGATTTCCTTCTTCTGTGAATCCTTCCACTGTCTTTACATCTTCAGTTTTTCATTCATTTTTTTTTTCTCTTCAATCCTTTTGGTAAAGTGGCCTAAAGATGAGCTTCTTAAAACTTCTGTAATTCTGCTCACTTGAGACCTGGGGTTATTGATGTTTTGTACTGTATCTCTAATGTCTGTGTTTATTACTAGATTTAGTTACAGCATCATATTTTCCTGTGTCTAAAATGTTAGTATGATACATGACTGTGCTTTATATATTTTTAGGTCTAGGAATGACTCCTGCATAGTAAATGCAAATTCACAAACCACCTTTAGAGCTTGAGAGGTTTCTTTTTCTTAATTCCTTTATCAGGATAGTTCCAAATCTCCCTCTTCAGGATGGAAGAGGCCCATCTCCACAATAAATAGGCAAGCTCACTTTTTTAGTTCCTTCCAACCCCACTACCTGGCTCCCACTCTAACCTTTTTGTCCTTCCACCTATCTACTCACCCCGTTTCCTACCATGTTGTACCAAACAAAAGACATCCATTGAGAGGTGTCAAGAGACCTCCACAAGAGAGGGGCCCTCATAGTGGAGCAGCTTGCAGCTCTCACATGGCTTTTTGCAGACATCCGCTTGCTTGTGTTTGGAGGCTTGGTTAAGACTGCAAGCAGCCTCTACTGCATTTCTTGGATATTTCCCTGATAGTGGCCATCCTCTTCCACCACCCTCCAGCTCTGCCATGATTTCCTTTGTACATCTCTCACCTTCCTAAAAATATGCACCAGAGTTACTGGCAGAACTCATGTTTCTAATGAGTGACCCAAGCCAATGATACATGGAGGGGAAAGCTTTGTGTGATGTAGTTGTAATCTTTACAGCTATAAATAGTAAAAATTGATGCTTGTTTAGCAACAAAACATGAATCTCTCCCACTTTGCTGTATCCAGTATCAAGCACAGAGAACATTTTCCATTAGTTTATAGTTTGGTAGTTAAGAGCAATGATTTTCGAACCAAACTGATAAGTTTGAATCACAGGTTGGACTTGTACTAGCTGTGTGACCTCTGTAAGTTATTTAACTTTTATGGCCAGAGTCGTCCTTAGTAGAGGAAGGATACCTACCATGGGGTTTTGAACAGGATTGAAAAGATAAGTCCATAGAAAAGTGTCTGGCATCTAGTAAACACTCCATAAATGTGCACTGTAATTCTTGTTACTCTTATAAATTACATAATTGAAATTGATCTTGGACTGTTGAAGTCAGGGTTAGAGCACAAATTTCAGCTCCCCAAGACCATATTACTAGAGTTTGGGATTGTCCAACAGAAAAAACAAACAAACAAACAAACAAAACAAAGGAAACCCACAAAACCTAGATTCACCTAACCTTTCACTAGGCTGTTTATGATGCTTGCCATTTTAAATGGGCAGTGATAAACACTGTAGTCCTGGGAGAATGGCCCTAGGAGAGGAAGAAGGAGGACAGAGACTGATGAGAACAGGCTACAGGATGCGTAGGGGCCATTTGACCAGGAGAAGGGAACACCTCACACTTGCCTTCATTGACTGCTTCATTCTCTTCCCACCTACAGCACTTTCTGAACTAACATTTTATCTTTCACTCATGGAAGAGGAATAGCTATAAGGTACTGAAAATGATTTTTAATAAATGTATCAGTAGATCATTCAACCACAGAGTATTGCCTCATTTAAGCAACTTTCTCAGGCCCAGTGACCCTCTCCACATATTTCTGGAGGTCCACTTTGGCTCCTACCCTGTGGAAGATTCACACGTGCAGTGATTGGTTGCCCAGAAACATCAGTGAGGAACTGGACCAAAGGGCATTTGGATGTTTGGAGAGACTGCACTAGGACTTGGGGATTTTTTAGGATTTTATATGATGACTTTCACACCGCTAAATTCAGTTGCTTCCATATGAAAAATAAGAGATGATTCAAGAAGCACATGGGTTTTGGATTTAATGGGGCATTGGGGGAGTGAGAGGGCATCTGCAAAAAAGAGCCATCCAGGCTGCAGAACTCTTGTTTCCAGCAAATAGTCCATTGTTGACGTGGTGATAGGGCAAGTAGTTTGCTGATGGAAAAGAGAGGTCTGTGCCAGGCTTAATTGTATTGTGAGAAAATGCAGCTGGCTAAATTTGGCTTCCCGCCTTTGATATGTGTAGGAACAGAAATCCCAAAGTAGAGAACATGGGGTGAGCATTGTATTAGGCTGTTCTTGTATCGTTATAAAGAAATACCCAAGACTGAGTAATTTATTTAAAGAAAAGGTTTAGTTGGCTAATGGTTCTGCAGGTTTTTCAGGAAGCGTGGTGCTGGAATCTGCTTGGCATCTGGGGAGGCCTCAGGGAGTTTACAATCATGGCCGAAGGTAAAGGGAAAGCAGGCACATCACATGGCCAGAGCAGGAGCAAGAGAGCGAGTAGGGGCAGAGGTGCCACATGTTTTAAATGACCAGATCACATGCGAACTCAGAGCTAGAGTACTCTTATCACCAAGAGGACAGCCCAAGTCATTCATGAGGGATCTGCCCCCATGGTCCAAACACCTCCCACAAGGCTCCACCTCCAAGTTTGAGAATGACATTTCAACATGAGATTTGGGTGGAGACAAATATCCAAACTATATCAAGCATGGTGTAAATACAGTCTGTGTGCTTCCAGCAAAAAGTAGATGCTCAATCAATATTTGTGGGACCCATTCTAGGGCTGTTTATATACCCAGGGGTCAAAGCAAATCCCTTAACAAAAATTCAGGTATACAAATTCTGACATTTCTGTAATGCTTTCTGGCCTTGGGATCATATCAAAAATGTCTCCTACTACACATTTTATCTTTGGAGTTAGCAAGTTTTGTGAGCCTATTTTAGGACCATCAAGTTTTGGAGGTTTACTTGTCACTCACCATGATTTTATGGTATAACAGGAATGTTCAGGTACCTCTGGAGGTGGGACCAAAAGTGGACAGCTTTGAATTAAATGAGCTTGATTCACCCACCTCAAACCCATTGCATTTTTGGTTTATTGGCATCTTGTGAACAATGACCTAAGGCAGGGGTAGGTAAGAGGAGACGGGAGGGTGTTGGCAAAAAGAAATCTCAGCCTGCAGGCATCTAGAGAGACAGCACATTTCATTCTTGATAAACTCCAGCAGAAAAGAGCAATCAGCTAAACAAGAGCTGGACAAATTAAATGGCTGAGTATTATTTCAAAGGAGAGCTCAGGCAGCATCAGAAATTCCCCATCAGCTGTAATAACGCCAATTACTTTGCCAATTGCAGATTCCATCGTGATGTGTTTAGTGCAATCAGGCGTCGGACTCTTGCAGGGGCCTGATGGGTTTTGTTTACCCTGAATGTACATTTGTAGAGAATCTTTTGCACCTAAAGGCTTAGAGCTCTGAATGTCCTTCGCTAGATCCAGATTCATACACAACTGAGGGAGATTATCTTTGAGATGGAGGCAGGGACAGGCTGGACCCAGTGCCCCCGCCCCTCACTGGAGAATGCCTGGGATTTAAATATAAAGAGCACAGCTGGGTTTGGTGGTTCTTAGTAAATGTGGCAGTCTCCAGAAAACCTCTCTGTAGAGTAACCAACCAGTTAATCAATATATATTTCTGATTATGAGCAAGGCTTCTTGGCATGTTGGAGTGTCAGACGGATAACCATTAAGCAGCAATAACAAACATGTAGCTCTGGGAGGAGAGACTTGCCAAGAGTTCATTATGCATTAAATACTGACAAATGGGGGTGCGGGGGTTTTCATTGTCTCCCTTTGAGAATCATTTGGTGGAATGTCAAACATACAGATCATTTCACATATGGAAAGAGATCAGAAAAAAGGGAGATATCTACTGCTGTCCCCAATATTTTAGCAGAGAAAACAAAATTTGGAGAGTATACAGAAACATTCATTTTTTGTTTGTTTACATTTGGCTCCATAGAAATGAATGGGTGTGTGGCTGCTGCTACTTTGAGGAGTGAGCTGCGATTCTCCATTTATACCCTCAGTCCAGGAAGGTGCTAATCATGAGCACTTTGGTCAGGCTGACAGCTCAAGTGGAAGTTATATCTATGACTGCTGGGGGTGCGGACGAAACGCTAAAGGCTGATTTGATTCCACTTATGCTCAGCTGTCATCTGGGGCCACAGCTTGAAGGAGAATGGGATGCTATTCTCTTCCCTCTGCTGTGTGACAAGCAACCTTTGTGTCTTTTTTTTTTTTTTTTTAACCTGCCTCTTTCTCCTTCACACCTATGATAAAGGCCTCTTTGCCTGCAAAGAAAGAATTCTCCAAATTCAAAAGCAGCTGCCATTGCCTCCTAGTGAGTGACTCTTGGACTCCTCAAGCCCTCCTTCCCCCAGCTGTTGCTGAGGGCTCCCTGTTCACAAGGATGGGTCAGGTCCTATTTTAGATGGGAAGGCAGACATGGGATCAGACAGGAAGAATAGGTCATAGGATATCAGATTAGCATGGCAGGGCTCATGCTATAGGCTTCAGCAACCTTGCAGATCATTTATTCTAGGCGGGGGTGTGTGTGTGCATTCACATGTATGTTTTCCCTAAAAAGAGGTACTTCAGCCAGTGCATTTGGTTTGACACCAGTGTTTCTGCAGCTACCTCCTGTTCAGATAATGTTCCTGGCTCTCAGATAAGAGGCAGAGCTTGTCTCCTGCACACACTGGGGACAGGAAAGACTCTCAGAAATCATGAGATAACATATGAAGCAGTGAATGGAGGTGAGGGCACCAAATCTTGCCACATGTACCCAACATCAGTAACTTCACCACCTATGGCAGAGATGGAGCTGCCTGATCCTGCCTTCTCATTAGCATGGAATGGAAAATATTCAGTGATTTATCTCTTTGTCTATAAGGAGATTCATTTGTTCACATATGAACTCAGAGGACATCTCTGACTTGGTAACATAGCCTCCACCATGAGAAAGATGTTCTGAGATGCAATTTATCAAAAGCAATCTCAGTGGAGTGTGATCCTTTGTCTGCCCTCTTGAGTCTAGGCCAGTTTTAGAGGCTACTAATGTAGCTCAGCCATGAACATAAATTCGGTTCTTGCAACCAATATTCTTCCTCCATCTTTCTCCACAATGTCTTTAAAATAAGTATATGCTATAAGCATGCCATTTTGAGAAAGTTGGCCCTTGTGCTAATCCTAATAACTCCACTTTCCTTAAATATGTATCAGTCTAGATTAGCTAATCAGGTTGTCTGTCACCATATTAATTCATCTCCACTAGGTACAGGACCGTCTACTAAAACTTATGGCCAGAGGGCCTTTCGTTACATACATGGAACAATTAGGGTCCTTCACTAAACTTACTTACAGGATATAAAACAATAGACAGCCTATGTTTATGAAGCAATTTTAAGTGCTTTCTTATACTTGGTGAGCACTAGAAATGTGAAATAGGCAAGGATAATTAACTCCATTTTACAAAAGAAGACACTGAGGCAGATTAAGGGAATTTTTTTTTCCAAAAATTCTCAGCTGTTAAATGGTGAAATTGCAGAACTGGGTTTAAAATCAAGGCCCTCACACTCTAACATCTCTTTCCTCTTTTGTTCAGTCATGAGACAACAAGGAAGTGTGTATTATGTACCGATGGCATCTTCATACATTTCTCTTTTATGTACAAAAGATTTAGCACTTCTGCTAAACTAATTGCTCCCCAAAGGAAAACTAGAACCACTGGGAGTTGATTGAAAGAGGCGGATTTTAGTTTATTTCGGAGAAATTTCCTAGCAACGAAATGAGCTCACTCCCATGTGCCTAGTTAGCACCCCATCTCTGGATACTTTAAGTAGCATCCAAAGGCAAGGCAGTAGACTAGAGGATTTTCTGCAGGTACAGGATCAGCGAGAACTGAGGCTGAATCACAGCTTCAACACTGGCTATCTCAATGACCTTGTTCAAGGTGGATTACTCCTCTGAGCCTCAGTGTTCTCATGCATGCAATGGAGGGAACAATATTCACCTCATTTGGCATAAGAAGGATTAAGTATGCATGTAACGGACCAAGCACTTTGCCTGGAACAGAGGGCTTTTTCAATAAATGCAATTGTAAAACCCTCTCCAGCCTGGCCTTTCTCCAAGTCAGTGTATCCCATATGTCCTCTCTATCTGCCACCCTTCCCAAGGCTTTTGCCACTTTTGCCTGGGTGAGGAAAGTTGGTCCCAGCAGAACCTTCTCATGGCAGCATTGGGAGCCCAGGGGCCATGAATCTCACTTCCAGTTTTGGGTCCAGAACTTTTGTAAACTGACTTTGGATTCAGAAGCCAGAAGAAGGTCATTAGGAAAAATGGAACTGGAATCCCCAGCAACTGAGTAATTCACAAGTATGCCATCAGGGAAATAGTTTTGATGATTGCCAAGAGATGACACATGGCAAATGTGTCAGTGAAAATACTCTTGTTTGAATAAAACTTCTTCTAGTCTATTCTACTGGACCCTGCTGGCACCTCAAAGAGTTTTTTGTTTGTTTGTTTGTTCTCCAAAAATAAATGTCATGGGTAACTGGGTCTCTCAGTTTGTCATGAGTTCAGTGTCTAGGTATATTACTACAAACATAAAATATGCATCTCTTATTACATATGTCTGATTACTATGGTAATACATAAGTATTGTAGAAAATTTGGAAAATTAAAATTAAAGAATTTAAAATCATCTTAAATCCTACCCAGGAATGACCACCAATAACAGTTTTAGAATACAGTCTTTATATTTTATTTTATATGAACACACATAAAAAGATGGGACCGTGTCACTTTGAGCTAAAACCAGGCAAAGCTCACCACCTTAGATTTTCATGATATCAGAATGGCGTCTAGACCTGAAGTTGTCATTACCTGGCTGACTCTAAGAAATTCCCTTTGCAACCTTAGCTCTCAGTTTTCTTATCTGTGAAATGGCCTTGATCAACATTTTGAAAATCATATTTCCTGGAATGTTATGGATGTTTCTTGAAAGAATCTGTAATCAAATAGATTTGGCAAAGGCAGAGTTAAAGAAAGAACAACATTGAATATTATCAATATTCTCAGAACTCTTAACAAGTAAATGAGCACATGAATCCCAAGAAAGGGACTTAATAGGCCATAGAATCCTTTTTTCCTGGCACACCTGTTAGTATGTTGTAGCAGTAATATTCTTCAGAATATCTTGGGAAGCACACTGTACCGCAATCACTAAGGTGTTTCTAATTCAATATGTGCTGGATTCCCTCTTTTTGGTAACACATGAACATTGAAACTGATCCCCTGGAATGTGAACCTGATAGGATTAAAAAGCTAATCCATGTGGCATTGACTCCCATTTATTTGGAGAAATCGAGGAGTTAAAAATTGTTGAACAGCTGTAACCTTAGACCTCGGAAAGTAAACATTTCACAACTGATATCAAGGTCACTGACAACCTGAGTGCAGGTGGACTGGAGATGTTAGCTGAGATTTTGTGGATGCCAACCCTGGATCATGTGTAGACAGGGAAAACTTGCCCCCAGGCTATGTCCTGAAGCTTCACATGTGCCCATTTCATTTAAAAAAAAAAAAAAAAAGGTGACTTACCCTGTGAGAGTTGCTTCAATTCTGCTATTCCTTGTGTCCTCCGTGTTTGAGTCTTATATTCAATGTAGTTTATTTTCCTAAGTTCTCAATGAACTGCAGTGGAGTGCCACAAACTATGCTTCATACCTGCTTTACTGGATAGCTTGGCTGCAACATATAGTCAGATGGTTTGGGAAGGACAAAAGTCTCATGCATGGGAAAATTAGAAAACAACATGACCATGTCCCAAAGTATGCTATAAAGTTAATAATAAAAATTCAGGGGGATCAAGAAAAGGACTAAGCTATGTGGCCAGTGTGTCTTTGCTACGGTGTGTCTCAGTTTCTTCATGTAGCACATGGGAGGTGCATACTTGAATGATGCCTCAGAAGCCTTCCAGCCTCTAGCATTTTATTCTTGTCCATCCCATTCCTGTAGAGATGAGACCTCCAGAGGCTATGAGAAGTACAAATGAAGGATTTTCAATATAGGTGTAGCACTTCCAGAGCTTACTACTTGGGACAGTGAGCCGTCTTGATGAACTACTTAAATCTTCACTGTGTCCAAGATGTTCCTCAACTTACTTGGATCAAAGCCTTCCTCTTTCTTGTCTTCTTATTTTTTTGATTAGATGTATTTTTCCTAGTTGGATAGTGTACTTTTATATTTATATGTCAAGGTGGTTTTCATTTAAAGTAAAAAAGCAATGTTTAAAATTTCTAGCCCTTAGGTCAGCACAGGTGATTTCTGTAGGAAGGGCCCTGTCACCTTTTAGATACATCCAATTCCTCTTAAACATGAGCACCTATCAGAAATAATGAAAAAACTCACCCTTGGGATTTTCATTAGTTTGGCAATCACTTCTCCTTTTGAAAGATTGGTGGACTGTACATTTTATTATTATTATTATTATTATTATTATTAGTTAAAAGGAAGCCAACTGTTTCATTTGATACCACACATAGATAACAGCATTGTAAAGTCCCAAAGAGTTTCCCACTGAGTTCCTCCAAAGTGACCAATTCCTAGCAAAAGGTCTTCTCACACTCAGCTTGTCAGAGACCTTGCTTGCAGCAGTGTCTCAGGAACACTTGTTGGCTGAATGAATGAGTGAAGGAATTGGTAAATTAGTGAGTAGTGTCACTGTGTGGTATCTAAGAAGAACTTTGACTTTGGGGTCAGATAGAATTGGTTCTAAAATCGTGTGCTTCCTCTTAGTAGATGTATGACCTTCAGAAAATTACTTAACTTCCATTTTCTCATTTGTCAAGTGGGGACATGAACTCCCTTTGAGTGTTATTGGAAGGATTAGAGATGATCAATGTAAAGTGCATGATACAACGTAGGTGCCCAATAAAAGGAGGTTTCCTTTTTCTCTCATTGCTCATGCAGCATCTGGCTCCGAGTGGGCCTTTGGGACATGTTTGATGACTGAAGGGAGCTGAGCACTATGCATTTGGAGGCCATGAGTCATTCACACCCAGAAATTACAACTCCTTTATCTACTGGGCTGCTGTTCTCACTGGGGAAGTCCCCAGTTGCCTGGTTGGCACATTGTTCCAGCCAACCAGGTATTTACAGCTATCTCTGGCTATTCTGAGCATGAACAAGATTACCTGGGAATTTCCCTCTTAATAGGACTAGAGACTCCTACCCTTAGAGCAGAGAAGGCAGCTCTGATAATGAGATGACAAAACAGAGGGCTTTTCTCTGTTCTCAACTAAGTCCTTAGTGGCAGGAAAACAGACTGTAGTGTGCACAGGCTCAGGCCAAGGGCCACAGAATATCTTCAGAGTAAGAATACAGGAGCAAGGACAAGCTAGGATCATCAGTGATACCCACTCAGAGTGGGTAAAATCCTCAGGCCACAGACAACAGAAAAAGGCAGGCAGAAAGTAGTGAGCAAGTGGCCAATTGTGTCCCGGATGCCCAGGGCTTATTGGAGCAGGGAAAGGCCAGAAGGAGTCAAAAGCCTAGGCAGAGGTGGTCAAACAAAGATCATGTCAAGGAGCAACAGCAGGTTATCCAATTGTAAATACCTGGAACCCAGATTCCAAAATACGAGGGCTCAGTGGGAGGCAGAGAGAACACTGGGGAGCAAGACAGTAGAGCCAAGCTAAAGAATATCTGGACAACCAAGAAAATCATTTTCTGGGATCAAATAAGGAACTGAAACATTAGAAGAGCAGTCAATCTCCACCCCAGATGACAGGCATTCCAAGTTCCTGCCTGGATTCAGTATTTCAGGGTGCTGGTCCTGGTCTCTGCCAGGAGGGGTGATCAATTTCTACACCAGGTTCCCAGTAAGTCAACTTGTATAAGTTGAGCCTAAAGCCATGCACCTCAATTGGTGAGAAATAGAGCTAATAAAACTCAAACCAAGGAATTTGTCCCTTGTGAGTTAGTTAGTTCCTCCTGCCTGAAGGTCCCTTCTTAGCAGCTAGTCAAATGTCACTTACAGACCACTTTTAGAGCACACACAGCCAGGGGTTTTGCTCAGGTCAGTGCTTGGAGGAGCCTTTTTTCAGGATCCCAAGAAGTAGTATTTCAAAGCTGATGCTGTTCACTCATTTCTTTAGTTAAAGATTTATCTTCCCTCAAGCCTTATGAATTGAATTGGTACCAAAAGGATGCACTTCCCATTTGGTGCAAAGCAAAGAGTTATATAGCAGATAAGAAAGCTTTGTGCTTTTATTAAAACTGTCACAATCAGCCTGTTCATTTCCCCAGACTTACCTTGTCTACTAAGGCCTAATACCTCTCTATTATGTGAATCCTCTGTGTGGCCTTATATGAGCAGTGACTGTCATTGACATGGCCACAGAGATTAATAACATTGATGCTACTGACAGCTTACCTAGGGGTTTAGAGAATGGGAACTGATTGCTAGTAAATTGGAGGTGCAAGAAAAAGTGCAAAGAGGGCCTAGAAAAAGTTGACAACCAGTCTTTTTTGGGAGTCAAGTCAGCTGACTGCTTTAGTTTTAATACCTTCTTGAGGCCTAGAGAGTTGTCTTGATTTATGTTTGAAATGGTACCCACCTATTTTTTCCCAAACATGTAAAGTGTAGTATCAAATAACAACATACCTGACCACTCCAGCAAGTGGAAGCTTCTCTCTCATTCTGCTTTATTCTGGAAAAATAGCAGCAAATAAATTTTATTTGCTTGTAGGCCTTAATTTACTTGAAAGTTGAATATATTTCCTAGCAAACATTTTGTTTTTCTTCCTATTTTTATAGAGTCAGTCCCCTCCATGGTTTCTTTTTCTTCAGCATTTCAAAACAGAGATAAATAATTTTGCTGATGCTTTTAGTATTTCTCTGATTCCTTCATTAATCTCCAGGGACAACCATAAACCTCCGTGGCTTTAAAAACATTCCATTTTTCTTGCCAAACCAGGAGAAGAATCAAAAGAGGAAGTTTGTTATCTTTGTACTAAGTTGCCCACTCTTCCTCTAAAAGTTTGAGAGCTACCATCAGAGCCTTATTTATCATCCCTACTAAATCCTGTTCTTTGAACCAAAAACAACTAAAAGACTTGGATCAGTTAGCTTAGACTGTTTTGATTCCCTGCAGAGTTCAGTTTGGCCCCAGTCATGTGGGGAGTGTAGACTGGAGTCATAAGAAATACTGTCTTTGGATGCTCAAGTCATCTTCTGTTCTAGGGAGCTCAGAGCGTTGCTAAGGGAGTGGTGATGGTGTCTTCTAGGTGTGAGTTGCACTGACTCTCCACCTGAAAGTGTTGACACTGAGGTCCACAATTGTTGCATTCTGCTGCAGATGTCTTAACAGATAGTTAAATTAAACTATTGAGATGAGGCCTATTGATATACAATTAACCCAAGACAGTTTTCTTAGATATATGTGTATATATACATAGAAAGAACAGATAAATTTGAATGTTGGTAACCCTTGCCGTCTATGTGGGGAAGCCCCAGTGAACAACTTTTACAAATAATTGGCCAATAGAAATTCTTCTGCAATCCCTATTTCTCTAAAAATGTTCTCCCTTTTTATTGGATAGTATGTTTTCCCAACATTTAATGAAGGATTTTTAAATTCAGTCAGCATTTTTGTTTACTTGTTTACTTAATTAACAAATTAAAATTGTACGTATTTATGATGTACGGCATGATGTTTTGATATATGCATCCATGGTAAGGCTGAATCAAGCTAATTAACATTTGCATCGCCTAACACATTTTTCATTTTTTTGTGATGAGAATATTTAAAATCTATTTTCAATTTCCAGGTATACAATACCTTGCAAGTTTCAAGGATACCATGCCTTGTTATTAACTATAGTCACTATGTTGTAAAATAGGTTTCCTGAATTTATTCCTCCTAAGTGAAACTTTGAACTCTTTGACCAGCATCTCCTCAAACCCCTCACCCCACCCCCAAGGATGTTTTGTTTTATGTTTTCTTACTGCAGTATCGCCAAATCTTTATGTGAAAAGCAGGACAAGAACGACATTGTGAAACATAAAGGGGCTGTTAGTTCTGTATAACAGTAGATTCTTCTGTGTCCTGGGTTTTTCTCCATCTAAGAGATTGTCCTGTTTCTCTTCACCTGATTAGGAAACTCTAGCAGATGGGGAAGCCTCTTCCATGGGAATCTTTTTAGAGGTCAAAGATGGAGTATTTGGAGATGTTTGTATAGATCCTATGGACATGATATATCATCAAGTTATTATTAAAACAAATATGCCCATTTCCTCTATTTAATTTTGAGGATCCCTCAAAATAGCCTCAGCCTACACCTGGAAGAAGGAAAATAAGAGGGTGACCTGTGGACTATAATTTTTTCACCTAGTCTTACACTTGAGAGTGCTTTGTTGCTTAAAAAGTAATTTCCTAATGATTTTTGCATTTTATTTTTGAATAAAACCTGCAACCTCATGAAGGCAGTTACTGTCATTCAAGTTTTTTAACTCTAAGGAACTGAGGATGGAGAGATTAAATGAATTGCCCAAGTTCACAGTGTTAGTAAGTGGCCAAACTGGATTGGAATTTACATGGATCTTCTGATTCCAAGTCTAGGGTTCTCGGCAAACACTAAATGCTAAAACATTTGACAAGGAAGGGATATTAGTCTGTTTCCATTCTACTGAGAAAGACATACTGAAGACTGGGCAATATACAAAAGAAAGAAAGTTTTGATGGATTTACAGTTCCATGTGGCTGAGGAGGCCTCACAATTATGGCAGAAGGAGCAAGTTGCATCTTACATGGACAGCAGCAGATAAAGAGAGATAGCTTGTGCAGAGAAACTCTTCCCTAATAGAACCATCAGATCTTGTAAGACTTATTACTATCGCAACACCAGCATGAGAAAGGCCTGCCTCCATGATTCAATTACCTCCCACCAGGTCCCTCCCACAACACATGAGAATTCAAAATGAGATTTGGGTGGGGACACAGCCAAACCATATCAGAGGGGCACATCAATACAAAATGAAATGAAACAGAAGCACTCATATATTTGATCATCTAGGTTTGATCTACATTTTATTATACACATTCAGTCAGCAAACATTATTAAGTACCTATTGCTTGTAAGGCACTGTAGTGCTTAGATTTTACCTCTGAGTACAGGAAGGAGGTGGATTATATTGGGCCTCATTATAAGCCAACCTTGGCATGAGTGAAAGTCTTATAATGGGGCTTTGCACCAGCCACAGCTTCTAAAGTCATCATGGGTGAGTCTATTCCACAAAAGTGAGCCAAGACTACTGTAACTATGCTGTTAACTCAGGCTGCAAATGTTCTATTCCTGAAAAAAAAATGATGTATTTGAGGCCTGCATGATCTCAACTGGCTGTAAATACCTTTCAGATTTCCTGGGCTATTGCTTAGTCTTCTACTGTTCCTTTCTGTCTTTATCTGACCAATTCAGAGTCCTGCTTCACAAATGCCAAACCATTTTAGTTTCTGTATAATGGAGGCATTTTTTTCCTCTTTAGGTCACATGTCTTTCACAGAGATTTTTGTCATAGATGTCTTGAAATAGGAACTGTAAAAGACATTATTTTTGAACGTTTGAACATTGCTTTTTATTTTCTCAAAGGAGTTTGCACATGATCAACAGATATATTCATCAAACCCACCTACGAGATGAGAAACCCAGACTCAAAAGTTGAGGGGAGGAGAAGTGCTCTACTTTGAGAAGAAACAACAGAAATTAAGCTCAAATGTCTTATAAAATGAATCCTGAATAATCCTTTTACATTCAAACATTTTGACAGTTTTTGGGCATGAGAGGAGGAGTGAGGAGTTTATTTGGAGCCTAAATTATCTCCAAATTGTTTGTTTGCTATTAAAGGGCTGAAAGAGAAGTAAGCAAAACAAAAATAAAATTCCACTTGCTCTCCACTATGGATGAGAAGTTGCACAAAGGCCTAGCTGTTTCGTTGGTGGAGAGCTACATGGCTGCCCAAGTTTTGCGATGGAACTTAGGGAATGGCCTTATATGGGAATTTAGGATGGGAAGCAAAATGTGTTTTTGAGGACTTAAACAAGACACTCCAGGTGGTGCAGACCGGTGCAGACAGCATTGACATAATGTCACCTGCATATGTACATGGCTTAGACCTTTTAAAGCCCATTTACCTGTGCTATTGTGTTGAATTTTAGCTCTAAAATAGGTTGTGATTTGATCTTGTTACCAATTCAAAAAATCAGTTAGGCATACCTAGTAGGTCATCTTGTCTCTGCTTGAAAGTTTCCAGTGATGGAGAGCTTTCTGTTGGCCAGGTTATGTATTTTGTGGCTGGACAGCTTTTATTGTTTGGAAATTATTCTGTATATAGAGTTCAAATATATTTTATTGAAACTTCTATCTACTGGTTTTATTATAACTGCTACACAATAATTTTTCTTCCTCATCCACACAATAACTTCAACCATTTGAAAGCAGTTATCAGAACTCCCTTAAATCTTCGCATCTCCAAGCTAAACACCTCTCATTTTCTCAACCAAGCCTTTATTAATATGGTCTTCATCTCCTCCTAGCTCTGTTCACCTTCTCCTAGAATAGATTTCTGGCATCTCCATGACCCTAAGCGATCAAATCTTCTGGTAGCTCCATGACTTTAAGCACAGTATATTAAATGTTTCCTGACCAATATAGTGTGATTGTTAGCAGCCTCTATTGAGATTTTTTATTTCAATTACTGCCATCTAGGATTATGATGACTATTTTAGCAACCATTGTTAGCTCAAAAAAAGCTTGTGGTCAAATGACATTAACAGTCCCTTTTCCATAACAACTGTGACTCATTTCTCCTCATTTAATTCCTTCTCATCTTCTTAAGAACGAGCAACCTACGTGAAAAGTTTCAAGGGTTAGAACAGATCCTGTCACCTCAATTTAAAGTAGTACTAGATAACATTTACTGGCCACTGACTAAAGGCCAGTCATTAGAACTGTTCTGAGTAATTTTCCTACAATAACTCACTAAATGCTCATAATAACCCTTGGGGGTAGGTTCTATGAATGCTCCATTTGAAAGATGTGCAAATGGAAGCATGGAGATGTTTGGTAACTTGCTTAAATTCACACAATTTGTAACTGAGAGAGGTGAGATGCAAACACAGGCTCTTCAGCCCATACCCTTCACCCTGCTTTCTAGCTGGTGCACATAGTTAGTAGTCAACAGGAATTGAACCTCGGTCTCCTGGCTGATAGATCAATGTTCTCTCCTCACCCCAGTGTGGCCTTCCTGAAGTGGTAACAAGTCTTTCACTTTTGAACTTTATATAAGCTGTTTTGTTTTGCTTTTATACAAACTGAGATTCATGACCCATTATGAATTCAATTTAGTGGGTCAATACAAGCAAGAGAAAGGAAAAAAGAAAAGAGGGAGGGAGAGAGAGAAATATCAAAAGACATCATACAGAGTAAGTGCAAATTTTGTTTCTTTAAACTCTTATTTTAACATGTGTAAAATGCACACAAAAATACCTATTTGTGTGTGTGTGTACAGAATATGATGAAAAGTGTATTTCTTATCTCTCTCATACGGTCAAAACAGTTTGAGAGTTGCTGCCTTATCTATTGTATATACCAAACTTTGTCCATTTCTTTATGCTAGGGTTAAACAGGGATTGGAGGGGACACTTTAGTTTTAAATCTCCACTCTTGATCTGCAGCCAGTAAGAGCACAACTTGCAACTAAGCAGAAAGTTCAAGCAAAGAACCTTAGAGTGAAAAGAGATGATTGAGGGCTGAAATAAAAAACAAAAAGCTGTTCCAATTTCATTTGAGTTTCCATTCAGCAGCCTCATAGATTCCTAACTCATCACCTCAAGCAGGTCACTTCCCCTCTCTCCAAGTTGTTCGCCAAAACCAGCCAAAGAATGCAGGAAATGGTACTCTCTTTTTCTGAGTGAATCTTGGCAAAATGACTTCAATTTAGCCAGCAGTGCAGGAAGCGATTGTAAATATAAATTTGTTTTATATGCTCCTCCCAAAGGAGACTTGCAGTTTGCCTCCCTAGTAAACAGGGATGTGTATTCCTGATCATCTTACTTGGATCATTTTTTTTTTCACCCTTCTATGTAGCAATGTCCTTCATTGAGGTAGTAATATTGGGCTTGTTGGATTGTCATGAAGTTTAATTTGAATGTTAAAGGACCCCCTTGGTGCTCAGATAAAAATCATTATATAAGGAGGAAAAGAAAATTATGTTGACTAATTATAGGTATATAGAATTCCCATTCATTATGTCCACAATGATATGTATCTGAATATGATATGTTGTAGACTGAAAATAGTAACTCTCCCTGGTTATTTCCACAGTCACTTTAGGCATTTGGGAAAATGCATTCTCCCATTTTATTCAATTAAAGTATGTGTAGGAATGAGGCAAGTACAGTACAAAAATCTCCAGGAATCAACAAAGGACCACCAAGAGAATTTAAATGGATTTCAGCCATTGTAAACAGAAGACAATTTAAGTCCAATTCACTGTTGAAAACTTAATTGAGGCTGGGCACCGTGGCTGCTTTGGGAGGCTGACACAGGAGGATTGTTCAAGGCCAGGAGTTCAAAAGCAGCCTGAGCAACATAGCGAGACCCTATCTCTGCAAAACTTAAAAAAAAAAAAAAAAGGTAGCCAGTCACATGTGCCTGTAGTCCCAGCTACTAGGGAGGCTGAGGTGGGAGGATCACTTGAGCCCAGGAATTCAAGGTTGCAGTGAGGTATGATCATGCCACTGCACTCCAGCCTGGGCAACAGAGGAAAATCCTGTCTCAGAAAAGAAAAAGCAAATGAAAGCAGAGAAAGAAAGGAGAAGAGGGAAGGGAAGGGAAGAGGAGGGGAGGGGATGGGAGGGGAGGGGAGGGGAAGGAAGAAAGGGAGGGGGAGGGAGCGAAGAAAGGGAGGGGGAGGGAGGGAGGAAGGAAAGGGGGAGGGAGGGGGAGGGAAGGAGGGAGGGAGGAAGGAAGGGGGGAGGGAGGGGGAGGGAAGGAGGGAGGGAGGAAGGGGGGAGAGAGGGAGGGAAGGAAGGAAGGAAGGGTGGGTTTGAAAAACCATGAGTTCACATCAAATACTCAAGTTATTGAGAATTGGGAAAATCTAAGAGCTGTAGAGAGTACTATGCATTTTGAACCCATTTTCCCTGAGTGTGTGTCCTCAAATATAATTGTGTAGTCAAGTGGTATTCAGTCTTCTCTGTTGAGTAATTATGGTTGAGTTAGAAAATGGCAGTGACCTTTGACAGCAGAAGTGAAATGGCTGCTGAACGTACCTTAGCAAGTTGTTGGAGCAGGAAGTTGGACTCACAGAGAAGTGCTCTTTCCATTACCCCATGCTGCCTCCCAGTGGGAAGGTGGCAATGGTGTTAGGATGTAATCTCATAAGTTACTATCTTTTCTTCCCACTGGACAGGTGGCTCAGAATTTTAGGATGACTTATTAACTTAACAATGTTGGGTTTAGCATGCAATTTGAGAACTAAATGACTTATCTTCAGGAAAAATTAAATATTTAGTTTTATTTATTTCAACCAAAGAAAAAAATAACACTTTTTTTGCATTACGAGCTATTTATTAACATCGAGAGGCAAATCTGAAAACCTTCTTAAAGGGGATTTGGTGTAACAGTGCAATGGCAAAGTAAAAATCATTTCCCCATGCCCGCATGCTCACCCCACCCTCCTTACACACACTCCCTGATAGGAGCATGATCACTCCCTCAGTGAAAATGTTGGAGAGGAATCTAGAGCCACAGCAGCGCTTCCTGGGTATTGCATACCTGTAACATTTGATCCTCTTAACTTTGCCGGTTGTCAGTTACTTCATTGCCTACCCCTGACAGGTGGGCTGAAAGGGGTGGTATTGGGAAATGATTAGGGGCAGTGTCTCAGCACACAATCTTTGAATTGGTATTGGAAAGTGGCTTGGAGGTCCACTGTTCTAACTTCCCATATCATAAAGGACTCTCTGACAAAAGGACATTCTGTCTCGTCTTAAATTTCCAGCAGCTTCTCTATTTCTGAACATTTTTGATTTTCAGAAAACATTTTATATTTTGCGGAAATCTATTTCCCAGCTACTTTCATCATTAGTCTCTTCCTAGAATTATGCATATTGTACAAGTCTAATTATTCTTCTGTGCCTTGGCCCTTGATATATTTGAAGACAGACATCATCCCTGACCCTCCCCACTCTACATCCAAGTTTTTTTGTTTTGTTTTGTTTGTTGGATTTTTTTCGGCTGGAGTGCAGTGGTGCCATCTCGGCTCACTACAACCTCTGCCTCCTGGGTTCAAGCAATTCTGCCTCAGCCTCCTGAGTAGCTGGGACTACAGGTGCACACCACCACATCCAAGTAATTTTTGTATTTTTAGTAGAGATGGGGTTTCACCACGTTGGTCAGGATGATCTTGGCCTCCCAAAGTGCTGGGATTACAGGCGTGAGCCACCACACCCAGCCCTACATCCAGATTTTGACTCTTCAGGCTAAATATCCTCATTTTTCCTTCTGTGATATCTTTCTTCTTAGATAACCACCATTATTTGTGTTTCTGTTTATCTTCTCCAGTTTGTCAATGTCCTTCTTACTCTGTACTCTTTGGTTACAGATATTTAAGCAGCCATCAATCCACCCAACTGTACCATCACACACACACACACAGGGTTCTATCAAAACTGCAAGGGTTGATCGGAAATGTTTACCCAGCTGTCGCCCAGAGTGTATTGACTCACTCCTGTTGAGACTTTGCTTCGCTTCTGGTGGGGCAGCTGTGCACTCCTCACTTTTGATTTTCTGCCTTGTTGCAGAAAAGCACGATAGAGGTTAAGATTGCATTTGCGCTCCAGAGTTGCTGAATCTCTCTGCTTTTAAGTTCTCGGGGTCCTTTGGGGGCCACTTGAAACCCAAATTGGTGAGGTGTGGCCCACAGTCTGTGGCCACATAACTCACTGTGGGCTGCTTCCCTATCCCACGCTGTCAGCTGAAGCTTCGGGGCATCCCTATGTTTGAGAAAAAACAATCTGGACCTTCTGTATATTAGAAAGGGTGAGGATCTGAAGCTTTTGTGAAGACAATATGGTGCTTCTATTGATCCATGTGAGTCGAACATATGGAGGCTCTGCAAAAAAAAATAAAGTCTGCCCTATTTAGCGACCCGGGCTGATGAGAAGGTGTGTTACAAATTCGTATTCCTCCCAGCATGTGGTCTGGGACACATCGGGCTCATTTTACTGATGAGTTCCTCGAATCAAGCAGGGGCCATCATCTTTTACCAGTTTATAGCATTAATTGAGTTATGTGGGAAACACTGCAGGTGCGTCTGTGAGAGGAGAGAAAATTAGGAAATGCTGTTCCAGCTCTCAGAGAATAGGTAAACAGAAAAGAGTGAGCAGCCGTGTAACTGGCAGCATATGAACAAGAGCAGCTGTGCAGGGGCAAAACGAGGCCATCTTTTTAGATGGAGGAAGACAGCTCTAGTGCTAATGGGGGAAGACAATCTGAGCTTTGGGCTGTTCTCTTGGTTATGGTGACCACATTCATCAAGCCAGAAATACAGACCTGTGGTGTGATAGAGGATTTTTAGTGCACTTCTGGGAGTGTTGAGTTGGTAAACCTTGGTTACTGAAGTATTGAGACTTCCAGTATATGAGAGTGTTCAGTAGAGACAGTAAATCAGAATACTGGAAGTATCAGCTGTCCTAAAAAGGTAGGTGTGTATGGTAATTGTGGTGATAGTGCCCAGACTTCTGAGGAATGGAAACCCTGACTCTAAACTCATTCAGGGCTCTTTGCTTGTAACTCAGCATACCTTTCCATAGAGAGATGCCTGTTTCATTGTTCCTCCACATTCTTTCTGGATCCCACAGCAGTGACCCATATTGATCAAAGGTCTTTTTAGCCACACCACTACTCGATTCTATATATTTATAACTCATGACCTTTAAATTGAGTTACACTATTAAGCACCAATGGGTTTCCTGGAAGTAATATATTTATACAGTGAATGTACATTGAGGATGTGAATGGCTAGCCACGTCTCAATTTATGGTACATAGGAGAATCACTTGGGAAAATTTAAATATAGATAGAGAGATATAGATGGATAGATAAATTTTCTGTCTCCAACTTCTAATTTAGCGTGGCTAGAATGGAAGCCACCTAGAAAGTTAGAATTTTAATAAGCCCTGCAGGTAAATCTGATGGAGGGCTTCCAGATGTGTATCTTCAAATACTAGCTGGAAGACAATTCTCTCAAGGGGCCCCAATTTCCTGAGTTTGGGGAAGGAAGCCAGGAAGGCTGCCTCCAGGATTTTCTCTCCCTTCTCCCAGTCTTCATGAAAGGGCTTCGAGTTCTACTGTACAGTCTTGCCAAGCAGAGTTTGGAGCAGAGTAAATTCCTTTTAGGATTAGAGGATTAGGAAGCTGAAAGGTGATTCAAATTCTTGATTAAACAGAAAGAAGGAAACAGGAGGGGACACACCCGAGCACCCACATCACTCCAATGTGTTTTCTCTGTAATTAAAGGAAGTGATTGTAAAATATTTGAGAGGATTAAATGCTCAGAGAATATAGTGATCAAATAACATGAGATGCTGCATTCTTTAAAATGATCTCTGGCTTGGCTTTCCATGTGTTTTTTAACTGCTGTCACTTACACCTCAATGCTGAGGGATTGCCCAAATGGAAATACTCTCTGCTAAGTTTGGAAAACAGCCCTGGGTCTCGTATCAGGAGATACTGGGTTCTAGTCTGGGGTCCTCCATGAATTTTCAAGTGACAGTGAGATAAGGTATAATGTTTTTATTGCTCGTTTTTTGTTCCTTTTGTAGAGTTAAAACAATAATTCCTTCAATGTCTTTCTATGCTTTTGCCTTTATTAATATCCACTACTCCACCAATGATGTGTTGAAAAGCCATTTTAAATATTCTCTAGAACAAATGATATTCTCTAAATATTCTCTAGAACAAAGGAAGTAAATTTTTAAATAAATAGTCACATTTGTCGAGTAATTTCCAGACGCCAAACTTTTTTGGGGAATAGAGAGAGGCATTCCTCCCCAAAGGAGATCATAACCGGGGATTGCAAGGGGTCCTGGTGATTTAACAAGAAAGGAAGGCAATTCTGTCTCCAAAATAAAACTGCAATAGTTCCTCAGGCCAGTGCATGTTGGCCATGCTGTATGGTCAGCCATGTAGGAGAGAGCTCCAAGCCTTGGGACCATACAGCTCAGGACTAGACTCACCACTCAGCTCAGGACTGGCTTCATGGGCATTCCACGCTGGCAGTCATTGAAGGGCCCACACTTAGAAGATCTCACACTTGGTTTAGTGCTTGGATTTTGCTATCTGAAATTCTTAATCTTTGAACAAGGGGCCTCACAACTTTATTATGCATTGATCTCCACAAACTATGTAGCTGGTCCTGACTCAGATTCTATGTGCCCTTGGACAAATTACTCATCCCTCTAAGGTAGAAGAGACCCAAAATTCATTTATATGATTGTGATGACAAAATACAAAAATATATATTAAATGCTTTTTAAGTATAAGATATTTAATAAATATTATGCTTAAAGGAAAGGAGAAAGACTAGAGCTGAAATTGGCCAACTTTTTCTATAATAGGCTGAACAGTAAATATTTTAGGCTTTGCAAGCCATACAGTTGCTGTTGCAATGACACAACCCTGCCACTGTAGCTTGAAAGCAGTCATAGATCATACAATAATGAATGGGTGCATCTGTGTTGCAATAAAACTTTATTTAAAAAACAGGTGATACAATTTGCCAACCCCTGGACTAGAAGGTAGCAAAGCCAAAGAGAAAGAAAGCTGAGATGAATAGATCAGTGGTTTCAAAGTGTGATCTTAGGACAACAGCATCATTAGTACGTGTTAGAAATGCAGGTTCTCAGGTCTTCCCCCTGACTTGCTATCTCAGAGGTTCTGGGGTTGGGCCCCAGCAATCTGTGTTTAACACATCCTGCCAGTGATTCTGATGCATGGCCCAAGTTTGGGAACCACTGCTCTTAAAGAAATTCAAGAATGTCAAACTAAATTGGAGAACAAACTTAAGAAGAATCCATCAATTGACTGTTGATCATTATAGTGATCTTTATGCTGCCTTATAGTTATGAACACACCTCAAAGCTTTTCTGCTTTTCTCTCCATTAATCCTCATAACCAGCCTGTGTTTCATAAGAAAATAGTCTTACAGAAAATTGAGTGATTTATTTTCTCTGTTCTCCCAAGGATGATACATAGCTAGTACCTTTCTAGATTCATAGGAGAAAAATTCATTCACAATGAATGCCACAGAACATTAGTTTGCAAAGTGTGCCCCCCAGACCAGCAGCATCAGCATCCTCTGGGGACTTGTTGGAAAGGCAAATTCTCAGGCTGCACTGATTACTCTGGGGATTGGTCCCAGTACTGTTTTAACCAGCCCTCCCGGTGATTCTGAGCACACACTAGTTGGAGAACCGCTGGGTAAGGGAACTAAGGCCTCCCAACTCTGCTTGAGAAGGGCTGCCACAACCACCAGTGAAGGAAATGGGTTGAGTAATTGCCCAAGGGCACTTGGCTGGTACCAGGAAGGGTATGGATTTGAGTCCAGGCCTTCCAATTCTAAGCCCAGGGACTTTTATACTCTGCCAAATAATACTAGAAACAAATAAAATCTGTCTCCCCTGACCTTTTTAATTTAACATGTGAATTCATTTAACTCCACAAAAACAATAAACTACACATGGGTCTTTAATATATAAAACAGAACAAACTGTTTAATTTAACACCCTGAGAAGATTCAGCTTCCTCACTTGGGCTAATATTGTTAATTTAGTTTTGTTGGGGGAATTAGCCACCTCTTGCTTTGATGGGTTCTCTTCTTTCTACCCTACCCTGCCTAGCATGAGGAAAAATCTCTAGTCCTGCAGTGGTGTATAGCTCTGTCTATTCTGTGCTCTTCTATCTATTCTGGGATGAGACTGGACTTTCTTGTCCTTTGTTCAGGCAGGAGCAATGGCATTGAAAAGTTGAAAGAAAAATAAAGTCAGCAGGAGATAGACTTTTGAGATTCTAGCTTTTGAAGCCAAACAGATTCATCTAATGAATTCCGTCTTTTTGTGATTCTTTGTATTCTTAACATCATCTTTGCCTGCATGCAAGTGACTTCTGGCCACCGAGGGGCAGCACTTCAGCCTGTGGCCATGTGGGAGGCATTTTCTTCCTTTTGGCTGAAGCTTTGGGTATGATGGGAGGTAGGGAAGGTGGGGAATGGGTGGCACAACCCTCTGCCTGTAGCATTTAACCCACACAGTGGGCTTGGTGACAACCTAGTGATTTGATTTATTCCACCCCTAGAATCCAACCTTTCCTGTCATTACAGCCAGACATTATACACTTAGGGCATAAATATGCTGCACATAGAAGCTATAGGGAAACACTTGATACTGGGGAGATCCATTCTGTAATAATTGTGACTTGACCAGTTAGAAATATTACCCAGGGACAAGCATTCTTAGGAATGTTTAACCATTAAGGTTCTTAAACCATTAAGAATCACTACTTTTTATTAAATTTCTTTCCCACCAGTATATATTTTAACACATCTTTTAAATTCCCATAGAAAGTGCTAATTCCCCAGTTACAAACTTACTTTAGAATCTAGTTATTCTGCCTATCTAGGCTCATGTCTATCTAGAGCTGTATGCTTTCATGTGGTAGCCAGTAGCCACATATGGCTATTTAAGTTTGAATTAATTAAAATTAAGTACAATTTAAAATTCAGTTCTTGGGTCACACTAGCCACATTTCAAGTACTCAGTAGTTCGATGTGGCTAGTGGCTGGACAGTGCAGGTGTGTAATAGTGCCATCATTTGAACAGCACTGCCCTAGAACTGTGTTCCCACTCACTACATATACCTCTCTCTCTCTCTCTCTCTCTGTGCCTTACAATTTATAGTGTCTTCTCATGTCCTTTGCTCCTATCAAACCTATCTTAACCAGCACCTGTGTTAAATATTTATTTCTACATTATATAGTCTAATTGCTAATATTGTTTCATGTATGTACCTTTTAATAAGAGTAAAACTTCCCAGCTAAATTGGGTTGGGGCTCTTGATGGTGGAATTTCAGATATCAGCTAGTGCAAGAGAGAGGTGGAGCCAGGCAGGGGTGGGTGGGCTGGGAATGGCATTCAACCAGGCCCTCCCCAAATCATACACAGTAGATAGGCATTTTCTAGCCAATGTTTACTATGAAAATGTAAAAAGATACAGAAAATTTGAAAGAATACCAGATTATTATTGGTTCATGATTTTATATGTGAATATATAAGATATGTTTTGCAATTTTATAAATGTTCATGTCTTTTTATAAAAAAAGATGCTATTGATATTCTGTCTCTAGCAGGCAAGAATACTTGAGTAACTCTTTTTACCTCTTTATGGTATTTTCAGAATAAATTCTGACTTATGTTATTGGGATTATTAGTGCCTCATTAATTCAGCAATAAATAAAAATGTGGATCTCAAAAATTGGTAATAAAAAGTTATTTCGTATATATGTGATAAAGTTTACATGTTGTATATATATGTTGTATTGCCAAATATGGCTATTAAATACTATATAGTATATTTTTAAAAAATAATACAATGAACATCTATATACCTCTACCTAGATTCAAATATAGCTGAAATTTGCCAAATTTATCAAATTTGTTGGCCCATTTGAAAGGTCGATTGCAGGAAGCATGACCATCCACTGCTACGTACTTCAGTGAGTACTTCTTCATTCCCTTACTTAACCACGTCACCATTTTTCACACACACACAAAATAAACACTGATTCCACATCAGTTAAGCATTTACTGACACTAAACACACCCACCTGTTCCTATTCTATTCCACATTAAAAAATAGGTTTTAGGTATAAAATAAAGCTCTTTTTCCCCACTTACTCTGGGCAGTGCCTCTCCAACATGCATACACCTGCTGCCCACACAAGGAGTTCAGAGCATTTGTCTTCCTTACTTGCCCTGAAATGTCAGGGAAAAGGTAGAGAAATAGATCATTATCTGATGTTATTGACAACTCAGATCCCTTTTGCTTATCAGCCAACTGAGTAAGAAAACTCTCTTTTGAACAATGCCCAGCCACGCTGTGAGACAGCTTTTAAACCAATCGACAGAGAGTCCAAGAGGACTCTATGGGGATGACATAGATGATGAGAGAGAAAGAAACAAAGAAATGGAAGGCATAGTCCTTGCCCTCAAAAACTTGATAAAGCAGTCAGGGCTTTTGAGCTGGACAAATACAACTGTCATTATTATTGTAACACCTATCACACAATCTCTTTTTCTCTACAGTGAGCTTCTTGCAGGTATCTTCATCCCCAGGGTATATCACAGACTAGGTACAAAATAAATGCTTATTGAAATTCACCACAAAACAGTCATCAGACCCAGTTCATCTAATTTCACAGAGTAGATGCTCAATAAATACCACAGTGGTTAAATTGAACTGATTTATTCATCTCCTTTCTGGGAACTCTTTGAAACTTAATATCTGTATTGCTCATTTGATAGTCTGATGTTGTTATTTAATAATTGACATCTTATTTATTTTTCCTTATATATAGCTTGTCTCCATATTAAATTAAAGGTCTTTTAGGCCAGGAGCTACATCTTCTAGTTCTTATTATCTTACATAAAATCTTCTAGGGTACTGAGTCTACAGCAGGCAACTCATACTTATTTGCTCAATGAGTGGACACATAGATGAATAAATGAATGAATTAAACAGAATTGAATTTTGCAAACAGGAAATACAATTATTTTGGAGATGAGGTTTAGTGTGGATCCATGCTATAAAATCAATGACACTATCGCTTTTTCAAACATAAGGGCAAAATGAATTACTCCTCTGTGACTAACTTTTTTTGTTTATGCATAAGATTTCTAGTTTTCTGACAATACATACACACAAAACATAACACAAATACAAAGCTATTTGTTGCTCTATGCCTGGGAGTGAGTGCATATTCCTTTTTGTTTCCTGGGCATATGTCACCTCTGTTCATTTTGCTTTGAATTCCCCTGCTCTTGTAAGTATAATGCAGTGGATTTAAATGTCCTCTTTATAGTGTTTTTCTCATAGTCAAAGATGTCAATAAAGTTGATATTACCAATAAGAAAAAAAGAAACCTCCCACAATGTAAACTAATTTTCACAGACTTAGCAATGCAAAATCCTGTGATTGTATTGAAACTAGCTAATTACAGAGCACAGGTTGTAATGAATCTGACTTGATAACAGTTTATCTTAAAAAGACTGGTCATCTGTAGTTAGGGTAGGCTAGACTGACTTAACAACTACGTGATGGTTCAGGGCCTGATGCTTCTGGCTAGTAAGCAATACTTCTCCATGCAGTGACTCAGGGACCCAGGCTCCTTCTACCTCATGGTTCTGCCATCTGCTGGGTCTTATCTTCTTGCATCAAGTTGGCAAAATAGGAAAATGGGAGCATGATAGAGCACTTTCATTCCTCTAAAGACTTAGGACTTGGTTGAAAAAAGGCACATCTCTTCTGCTCACATGCCACTGAAACTATCTCTGGTGGCCACATCTAACTAATGGGAGTTGACAAATATAATCTAGTGGTATACTCCAGAAAGAAATGGATTTTTCATGAAGGGCTAGCAACCTCTGACAGGAAGTTTTAGGTGACCTCAAAATGCAACAGATCAAAGGAAAATGTAGACCATGAATAAAAGTATAAGAGACCACAATTATAGAGGTGAGTAGCTTTAGGATAACATACTGGTACAACCCAGCTGGAGCAGGTGTCCGGGTACCACATATTAAAGGGAACCTCAATAAAACAAAGCTGGAACAGAAAAGAACAGACCAAGATCACTGGAGTCCAAGAAGCATGTTCAGGGAGAAAGGATGACTAGCATTGGAGATGTTTGTCCTGGGCAAAAAAGATATGGGAATATGCAGTGATTGCTAAAAGCCTTTTAGAAGATGAAGCTGACTTTTTCTGGAGGGTTTCAGAAGCTTGAATGGTGACTCCCATAGAATTTGGAAGGATACGGAATATGTATATGTTATTTATTTTATACATAGCTCCTAGCACTATGTCTAACACATCTTAGATACTCAGTAACTATGTCTGGATGGAATTAATTGGTAAATTAATTACCAGTACCCAGATTTCAGTTATGGGTGCTAAGAGAATTTCCTGAGAAATAAAAGGGTTCTGATACTAAAGGCACTGAAGAATTGGGTGAACTTGCCAGGAATGCTGCAGCCATGACAGAAATGGGGATGTTGCAACAAGCCACAACATTCACAGCATTCAGTATCCTCTAAGCTAAGGTCGCTTCCACCTCTGATTCAAGGACTCCTCATTACAGGGCAAACTTTTCAGAAGTGACTGTGTCACAGCAGGTTTCAGCATCGAAGCTAACATCAACAGGTGTCACACAAAAATTAATTGACTGGGAGAACTGTCAGAGGAGTTGTTTCCTCATGATTGGAGGAAGCCACCTTTGGAAAACTCTTTCCAGCCGCTTGCCTCCATGCCAGAAAGTTTTGGTGCTACCATGAGCTTTGGCTCAGGATTTTACCTCCACAACCTTTTAGCCACTCATCCCTTACCATAGGTGTCCTCATAACCAACAGTCAGAATCACCTATTGGGCACCCTTTCATTTCCTATGGCCCAGCAGCAGTTCTGATTAGAAAGGTCAGTCGCTTCATGATAAAACTCCTCAGTCCTATTTTACAGATAGCCAGGTGTTATGTGGATAGGTTCACTAATACCAAGTAAAGACTCCAGGGGACACTGGAAATCTTTGCATTTTCAGCTAAGTCCAGAACTGGTCTGATTCTTGGAACTTAAGTGATTAAGAGGAGCCTGAAACACCAGAATTGTGGTATTGTGGACAACTCTGTAGAAAGCTCCAGGAAAGAAACTAGGGGCTATCCTTTTTCTCTTCTGATAGTAGTCCTAGCAGCCACTAAAGTGACTAGCACCTACTCTGTTTGTCCTTAGTGTTTGTGTGTTCTTAGTGCCTTTTGGTGTAGCTAGTACAAGTGAGAATCAAAGGGAGAAAATATCCAGCAAAGATAAAATTTTAGACAAACCATTCCTCATAGCTCACTTTCGTCAGGAGAGAAACTGACAAGGCACAGAAAAAAATGTCCTCCTCTCTTTTAAGAAGAAAAACGTTCAATATTCAGTAATAGGAACTGTCCTAAATTGAGTCAGGAACTACAATTTGACTAGATTAATTTTATGTGTTTATTTGTTTATAGCCATCCCTTGTTCTGGAAGGTATATTAAATGACTTAAAGGACAAAACTCAACAAGGGAGGAGAAATAAAGAAAACAACAGAAGAAATCAAAGGTGGGGATATAAATGCACTCAAGAAGAGGACTAGACTAGTTTAAGTAATCTTGTTTTGGTGGTCATGCTCATAATTGTATGACCTTGATAATGCTCTTAAGCCCTTTTTTGTTTGTTTGTTTTTACTAGCAGCTTTAAAAAGGTATGACTACATGCCATAATATTCATCTTTTAAAAAGATACAAAATAGTGATTTTTAGTATATTTGCAGATTTGTGCAATCAGTATTACTTTCTAATTCCAGATCATTTTCATCACCCCACAAAATAAATCCTGTACCCATTAGCAGTTACACCCCATTTTCTTTCTATAGTTCCTGGCAACTACTAACTTACTTTCTGTTCCCATACATTTGCCTTTTCTAGATGTAATCAAACAATAGGTGGCTTCTTTTATTTGGCTTCTTTCACTTAGCATAGTATTTTTAAGGTTTAGCCATGCTGTAGGATGTATTGATACTTTGTTCTTTTTATGGCTGAATAATATTCCATCATATGGATATATTCTATTTTGTTTATCCATTCAATAGCTGATAGACATTCTGGTTGGTTCTACTTTTTGGTTATTGTAACTAATGCTACTATGAACATTTATGTAGAAGTTTTTGCATGAACATATGTTTTCAGTTCTCTTGGGTATATACTTAGGAGCAGAATTTTGGGATATGTGGTAATTTTACACTTAACTTTTTGAAAAAATTTCCAAACTGTTTTCCAAAGCAGTTGCACCATTGTATATGCTCAGTAATAATATATGAGGATTCAAATTTCTCTGTGTTCCTACCAACATTTTCTGTCATCCATCTGTTTTATTATGGCCACCCTAGAAGGTATGAAGTGGCATCGCATTGTGGTTTTGATTTGCATTTTCCTAATTGCTGATGATGTTGATCATCTTTTCCTGTGCTTCTGGCCATATGTATATTTTTTGGAAAAGAAATGTCTATCCAAATCTTTGCCCATTTTTCAATTGGGTTGTCTTTTTATTGTTGTATAGGGCTTCCTTATGTGTTCTGGATAGAAGCCTTTATCAGATATGTGACTTGCAAAATTTTCCTTTTATTGTATGAGGTGTCTTTTCACTTTCATGCCAGTGAGCTTCGAAGCATAACTTTTTATTAAGTTTAATGTATTATTTTTCTTGTTCCTCATGCTTTGGTGTCATATCTGTCATATCTGGGGAGGGTTTGCCTAACCAAAGGTCAAAAAATATACTCGTGTTTTCTTCTAAGAAATTGATAGCTTTAGCTCTTGCCTTTAGGTTTATGATCCACTTTGAATTTATTTGGTGTATTGTAGAAAGCAGGGCTCCAGCTCTTCTTCTTCCTCCTCCTCCTTCTTTTTTATTTTTATTTTTTTTTTTTAGACAGAGTCTTGCTCTGACACCCAGGCTGGAGTGCAGTGGCGTGATCTCAGCTTACTGCAACCTCCGCCTCCCGGGTTCAAGTGATTCTCCTGCCTCAGCCTCTTGAGTAGCTGGGATTACAGGCGCCCACCACCATGCTCATCTAATTTTTGTATTTTTGGTGGAGACAGGGTTTCACCATCTTGGCCAGGCTGGTCTTGAACTCCTGACGTCGCCACCTCGGCCTCCCAAAGTGCTGGGATTACAGGCGTGAGCCACCACACCTGGCCCCTCCTCCTTTTCTTCTTTCTCCTTCTCCTTCTTCTTCTCCACTTTCTTCTTTTGCATGTGTATATCAGCTTTTCCCAGCACTATTTATTTATTGAAAACACTTATTCCCCATTATATTATATTAGCGCCCATGTCAAAAGTCAATGAGCAGTAAGTATCAGGGTTTATTTCTGGACAATCAGTTCTGTTCTATTGATTTATATGTCTTTTCTTATGCCAGTGTCACACTCTTGACTGCAATAGCTTTGTAGAAATTTTAAAAATGGGAAGTGTGAGTCCTCCAACCTTGTTCTTTTTCAAGATTGTTTTGGCTATTCTAGGTCCATGGCATTTCAATATGAATTTTAGGGTCAACTTGTCACTATCTGTAGAAAGGCTCTCCTAGATTTGTTAATGCTCTCCTAGATTTGCTAAGCCTCAATTTTCTCACGTATTTAAAAAGATTGGTAATTCATGTCCTGTAGAGTACTTGTGAAGCCCCCCAAAATATAACTCTGCTTTAAATGTTTAAAATACTAATTTCAAATCCACATTTTATATTGTTTATCTCATTTTATATAATTCAACCAATTTTAATCCTCATTTTTGGAAACATATATTTTTGCCCTATTTATTAACCTAGCATTGTCATCATCACACCTCTGGACTCACTGAAAACTGTGACCTTTCCCAGCTTACACAAGGACCAGATTGGTGCTACTGCCAGGTACCTGTGTTAGAATTGAAGAATTCTAGATGTGTAAAGGAAAATGGCCTCACCTACCTTAAGGTGGGATGTGGTTACTCTCAGAAAGGTGAGAAGGAAGGAGCAATTGAAAGGAAGGATGAGTAAGGAGAAATGGGGAACTTCTTTAACTGCTGGCAGTGTGTAGAGAATTAGACTGAACGTGGCTTGTCTTCAGAGGCTGGTATCTGGAGGGCAAGGCCGAGGAGAAAATGTGTTCCTGCTTGCTACTCCACCTATAGCTGGAAAGCCCCATTATTTGAATGGACCAGAATCCAGTAATCCAGTTTGTAGGTGTCTGCTTGGCTGTCATTTGTTCTCCTGGCTGACTGCAAATATAACTCAGAGTGATGAAGATTACAAGGAAGAGTGTCTTGGCCAAGGTCCAAGGCTGTGAGGTTTTCTCATTCAGTCTGTCCTCTGAACTTAGGAGGGAGTATCGTACCAATTCTGCTGCTAGGCTCAGAGTAGTCTAAAGCAGAAAGCAATCAAACCACAGCTTTTTCTCTTCTCCTGTCCCAACTATTTATAGTAACCGATGCTACTGTCACAGTTATCTTAGCTCACGTTCACTGAAAGTAAGACCTTATGCTATGCATTACCTTCATATGAAGTCAGCACAGTTATTATTATCCTGATTCTACAGATGACAAAACCAAGGCACAGACAGGTTATGTATTTTGTCAAAATTATAAATATTTAAAGGGGAGTATGTCCAGGATTGATCCGAGACGTACCATGCTATACCATGTCAACCCTCTTCTGTTTCTTGTCTCTGTAGCTCAAATAGCATTTTCTCAATTTGGCTATACTTGGAGAATCACAGAATTAGCTTACAACCCTCAGGAATTAAGACTCTTAAGAGCAGTGGCCTAATTTCATTTCTTCAAGGAAGCGCCTTCCAAGATTCCGTAGGTTACACTATGGTTTCCTGTCTATGAATTCCTATTGCATTCTTTCAAGAAGTCAGCACCTGAGTCCATAACTATCGGATGGGTGTTTCTGAAGGCTGAGAACTGCCCGCCGTCTGGGTTACTGGCATCATTGACAATGCCGAGACATGGCTCTTCCTCTCTGAGATTGTTGTTAACTGGAGCAGGAGGTTCTCACTAAAAACATGCCGACTCCCTCCTATGGCCTTCATGATGTAACCATCATACACATTGCTGCTGTTCTATAATAATAGGTCACCATTCAGGGATAAAGAGCAATGACTGACTCATTCAAGAGATGGTGAAGGGGTGAGCGGAGGGATGACCAGGTAAAGCAAGGTGTTTTTTAGCATTTTTCCTTACCTCAGAGCTCCATTGAAACCAAATCTGGATTGACCTGATTTTCCAAACCTTTATGTCTTTGATGGAGTCAGAAAGATGAAAGAAGCTGTTGTCTGTACAACCTATTTCCCCTTCTGTGAGTTGAACTGAATTGAAACTGCTCCATGTTTATCAAAGATCAGGCAAAGATATGAGCAATGTCCTGATGTCAGTGATACGGGCCAGTGTCCTGCCCATGGTCAGCATCCTGGGTCTCCATTATTGGAAGGCCTTAACATCTTCATGAGCAACCCTTTTTTTTCCCCCAGAGGAAACTAAATTTCTTGCCCTGTCATACTAAAAAACTAGAGGGGGTTTTGTCTATTTTACTTTGTTTTGTAAGCGTACATAAGAACTCCTGATTTCATTTTATGTTGTTAATAGTGGGTAGGGTTGTTTCTACTTTTAGCTCTCTTCTAGTGCCTCCCCACAGGGAGATCAGCCTCTGGTCCCTCCATGTGTTCAAGTGTACAGGCCTCTGGTTGCCCCCTGCCCCTCACACCCTTTTCATCCACCCTACATTATTCTAACTTGCCACTCTCTGAAGTTATGGAAGGTGAAGGCCAGGGAAATTGTGGGTATCAATATAGGACTTTGATTTTCATACCCCCTTGTGTATGTACATGCATTAGTGCTGTGTAACACAGGCTGTAATTTCTTTGGGAAAGAAAGGAAAAGTGAGAAACAGTTTCCATAAAATAAAAGGACCATTGGACCTGGCTCAAATTTGGAGTGGGGGAGGGAGGATCCCTTACCTGAAAATGTTGTATCTGTGATGAGTCATCTTGGTCTAATATGATTACCCTCATTTTCTATGGCGTATCTTTAGCTCTTTGAGGCTTCTATTATTGAAATACTACTAGCTCCATAAGTGGAACCTGTCTTAGAGTATATAACTGAGAGAGAATTTATATTAGGTTGGTGCAAATGTAATTGTGGGGTTTGTCATTACTTTTCGTTGCAAAAATAGCGATTACTTTTGCACCAACCTATAATTGAAAAGGTCCTTAGAAATCCACTACTCTGGTTCTTCATCCTGCAAATGATATTCTCCAATAAGAGGAACTGAAATGACCTCCAAAGTCACTCAACAGCGTTCACATTAGAACCCAAAAAGCCAAAATCCTGATGCCCTGATTCTGCTGCCTACCAGCCACCTGTCTCCAGTTGAATAGCATTTTATCCAAGTTATAGAAAAGATGGCCACCCACTGGGTGTCTCACCATTAGGTGATAATGTTCTCCTCACTCTGCTTTGTCTGCTTAAATTGTACTACAGGTCTAGCCCTGCCAAACCTCACCCAGGGAGCCCTCTGAGCTCTCCAATGAAATCGTTCATCAGAAAGGTCCTGCTGTATATGCTATTCACCACCCCATACCTGTTCCCTAATAGACATTCAACCCATATTTACCAGCACTTGACTACATGCCAGGGACAGGGACAAACATTGTGGAGGAGGCACAGATGTGTAAGCCTTCGTATTTACCATTAAGGAACTTCAACAGTAGTGGAAGAGAGAAGGTACAAACGTGTGTGCTCCTGCATACACACACCCACACACACACACACACACATAGGCACAAACTTCAAGGCAGTAGGTGACAATTAATATATAACAGATATAACGAAAATGCTAGTGGTTTTGGAGGAGAAGTGAGAACCTCCAGCAGGGGTGAGAAGATGGAGTCCGTTTCTGAGGGAAGTGGCATTGAACTTTCCTTTTAAGTATAGCTCAGGTTTATTATAAGAGTCTTTTTCTAGATGATCTAGTCTTTTTCTAGATCAAACATTTATTATTTGATAAATGTTGGGTTTTGACTCGACTAAACATGAAAGTTTTCAAGTAGAAAGACCATGTTCAAGGCATATAATGATAGCTCAATTGATGTTTGTTTTGGAAGTGCTGAATTTTACTTGATTCTCCTAGAACTTGTAGCAATATCATCCAAGGAATGATGAAATTTAATTAAGTTGAGTCTGTAGAGGACCATATATGTTGTGAAATAAATGCTACTGATTGCCTTCCTTCTCAAAGCTCACTTTATTTCTTGATGCTCACTGAGCACACCTGTCTACATATTTTAAGGAAACTTTTTGTTTTTTTTGTTTGTTTGTTTTTGTTTTTTTTTTTGAGACAGAGTCTGGCTGCCTCAGCCTCCCAAGTAGCTGGGACTACAGGCACCTGCCACCATGCCCGGCTAATTTTTTGTATTTTTAGTAGAGAAGGGGTTTCATCATGTTTGCCAGGATGGTCTCCATCTCCTGACCTGGTGATCCACCCACCTCAGCCTCCTAAAGTGCTGGGATTACAGGCATGAGCCACCGTGCCTGGCCAGAAACTTTTCTTTACAGTAACTTTTCTATGTGCAGAGAATGTTTACCCCTCCTCTGTGCACCATCGTGTACACAAGCAGTCAGTTAGCTGCTTCCTTTTCCGCTCTCTCCCTTCCTTCTTTCTTCTCTCATGGTTACTGGCCTTGTCTCTCAAAAATAACCAAGGATGCAGTGGGGACAGGTGGTGCCTGTGTCGTCCCGGTGCTCTTGAGGTCTGGCTCTGGCACCTCTCTTCAGTGTCAGCAACCACAAACCAAAAAGTTCCCTCCCTCCAGCTTTGGCTTTTATCCCACAGGAACCACAAGTTCTAGAGCTAGGAAACTGAGTGTTTTAAAAGAGGAGACAATGTCCTTTGAGAAACCCACTGCTCTAAGCCCATTTTGACTCAGCCCTAAGATCTGCCTTTCCTGATCCAGCAGATTACCCGGGGAATTTTCCTTCATAAATGTACATTGATGGGCTTCTACATCAATGAAGGTTAAGTTCAGCTTCCCATACGCCCACAGAACAAGTCTCGGGCAAGACAGAAGTTGAGTTTTCTTTTGATTATGGAAGTACAGGGGCAAGCATGTCAGGACTGGTGAGGCAGTTTCATTACATCACCAGGGACTGAGTCTTCTCCTGTCTGTCCTTCTGCTCTGCCATCCTTAGAGCAATGCTTCCGTCCTCCTGGCTACCTCTTATGGTTAGATTCAAGTGTAAACTCTCTGGTTCAGACTGCATGCAGTGAGGGTCCTGATAAAGCAGAGACATGCATAGAGGGTGCAGGGCCAGCTTCACAGAAGGCAGAGAGTAGAGGTGAGTCAGGACTTAAAGCTGGGTACAACTTGAACATGTAGGGCACGAAGCGCCTGGAAAACAGAAGGAGATGTCCTTGGAAAGGGCTAGAGTAGTAACAAAAGTGGTTTCCCTGCACTCTAATGAGGAGCTCACACTGGCTACCGTTACCGGTCCAAACTGAAGCCTCCTTGTATTGGTGGAGTAGTGAGAAGTGTGTTCATCTCTGCCTTGGGCAGCTCAGAGCTGTATGTATGTTGGCTTTTCAATGTGGTCTCTCAGGCATCTTTGAATGGCCCACAGTGACTATAGCCAACTGTGGAAAGATCAGGGTGATGCCATAACATGGCTGGGTTCATTCCATTTTTAGTTACTGAAAAGGCTTGGTTCATTGGTTTATTTTTTGTTTTCACTATCCCTCAATTCCTTTCTCAGCCTTTTGCAATACAAAACATGACTGCCATTCTGGTGAGCCAAATAATAATAATAATAATGCAGGGCTCAGGATGAGGCTCAGACCTGGTCTGTCAGTGTCCACGGCTTTTGTCCTTAGCTGGGGGACAGGCCCTAGACTCAGTGTAGAATATCTGGAGCTGCAGAAGGCACTCCCATCGTCTCTACTCCCAGACACGCCTTTCTTTCATACTCTTTATGTGTGTTTTCCTTTGCAATTTGTACATTCTTTGCACAGGTGTCAACCCAAAGTAAACTGCAGTGTCGCGAGTTACCTGGGATGGGAATATGTGTCATTGAGAATGTGGGGATCACCATTAGCTGTTGATTATGAACACACTGGCCTAAGACAGAACTTGACTAATGAGGCTATGCCCTGCCCTCTAGGAAATACTCTACTGTTAGGCAACACAGAACGTACTTGAGCTATTGGGGAAATTGTGCATTATATTTTGCTTTGCCATGTCAACATCAAAGACAGAAGTTTTATTTTTAGTCTTCTTTGGTTGTTTTCACTGGTCAGGATCGAAGTCACAGTTTCTCTGTATGACAGGCAAAGACTGGAAGTAAACGAATGGATTTGGCATTCTATTCACTTTTTGAGTGACTATCACCTTTTAGATTCTAATAGAAGGAGAGACATTTCATGCAATAGTCTATGTAATCAAATGATGGTGGGAGGTGGTAGGAAGAGGTGAGGATGGATACCACTGGTTACATAGCCTTTAGACTGAGGTGAGATTTTTAGAAGGTTAATGTCTGGAAGGAGCCTGAAAGTTCAAGGTGACCCACCCCCTCATGTTATAGATGAAGTACTATAGGAACAGAAATAGGACTTGAACCCAGGACTCCAATTCCCAGACCAGTGCTTTTGGCAGCAAGCTTTCCTGGAGCTCTATCAACCCCAAGACTCCACCCAAGCCAACGTCCCGAGGACAGGTGCTTTTCAGCTGGCTGCTGGTGTAAGCTGTGGCTTTTAAAATCAACGCTTATTTTAATACTTTCACAGATCATAGACAAGCAGAAGAGTCTATCTAAAAATACTAAAATTTACTAAGTTAATGGTTCAGGTTGCAACTGATGTCATTACTGCATCTTAAATATGTGTTTTATATTGATTTGAATATAACTGTGGAAATTCGTAATAAAGAAATTTTGCCTACTGCGTGCCCAACTTGGTGATCAAAGATCCCTAATATAATAGGGCATCCTTGGGAGAAATCACAGGGAAACCTTTGCTCACTGCATTTCCCCTCACTTCATTATGCTCCAGGACACCAGCTCTCCAAGCAGTTTTCCTGACTTCAGAAATGTCATTAAGGACTGATCCTCCAAGGAAGTATGGGGTTTTATTTGGTGGCTCAGGGAAGAATTATGAATCTTTTCTTCCAGGCTAAAGGATCTTGGCAGCAAATGGAGGGTACAAGTCATTCAACTAATCAGTGAGTCAATTAATAAGTATACACAGGGCACTTAACAATGTGTGCAACCCTATGCTAAACACCACGGGAATATAAGAGCAAACATGATCTCAGCCTTCAAGGAGCTCAGAGCACTGTTTAGAAGAAAAAAGACAAAAACACATAAAAATAATAGCTAACAACTAAGGACTCAAATGTGCAGTATTGACTGTTAATAGTAATCACATGTCAGACGGGCAAGATGAGAGACGGCTGAGCAATAAAGAATTCAGAGAAGGTTCCAGGCAGGACCAGAGCAGGGCTTTACTTGAACAGAATGTGGTTAAAGCAGTGAAATGAAATGCTTGGGAAGAGGCAAGTACAGGCACCTGCTACGACTTACTGTGTGCCCTAGGCAAAGCATTCCACTTCTCTAATCTTATTCTGTCCCCATGAGATGGCTGTTATAATATGATCCTCATTTTACAGATGAGGAAACAGGGCAGGGGCAAAGAGACTAGATGTTTGTTCCATATCACACACTAGTGATGTCAGTTAAGCTCCAAATCTAAGACTAGACTCTTCCAAAAAGTTTTCTCTTGGCCACACATAGTGACTCAGGCCTGTAATCCTAGGACTTTGGGAGGCCGAGTCAGGCAGATCATTTGAGGTAAGAAGTGTGAGACCAGCCTGGCCAACATGGTGAAACCCCATCTCTACTAAAAATGCAAAAATTAGCCAGTCATGGTGGTACGCACCTGTAGTCCCAGCTACTCGGGAGGCTGAGGCACAAGAATCTCTTGAATCTGGCAGGAGGAGATTGCAGTGAGCCGAGATCATGCCACTGCACTCCAGCCTGGGTGACAGAGCAAGACTCTGTCTCAAAAAAAGTTTTCTCTTAACTACTCTCTTTTTCTTTCCAAATCATCCTTCTTATTGATGCTACTCTTAGTCCAAACAAACATCTGTTTCTTTTCTGATTTCCGATTTTCAGGCTGGCTGGAGTTTGTGGGACCAGGAATGCTGCCTGATGAAAGGTTCCTTGGAATTTTCCCATAGAGGACAATCTTTTGCCTGCCACCCATGAATGTTTCTGTCTTTCTTTTTTTTTTTCTTTCCTTCATTCCACAGATATTTATTAAGTTCTTCTCAAGCTCTCAAATATCCTAAACTTAATTTGTGTAAATATTGCTACAGCCCAGGTCACAATGGAATCTTAGACTGAGACACCACCTTCTATTTACCCAGGCAGCATGAACTATTGTTGCCCTATTTGGCGAATACAGTATAAAGTATCCAAGAAACAGCCCAGACACGGAGAGAATATTTTCTGAGCAGTCAGCATAATGAGATTGAATGAGTCCTAAACTATGTCAGAAAATCTATATTTAACTCCCAACTTTGCTATTCATTCTGTCAACCTCAGACAAGTCATCTGAACTCTTTCTGCTACATTGTCTTCAAGTATAAAATGGGACTCATAGTTTCCTCTCTTATGAACTTTACAGGGATGTTGGGTGGTATGAGGGATAACATAAATGAAAATGGTACCAGAAAGTGAAGGCCCCCACCTCCCTGAACCTGGTAACACAGATTTTGCCAAATAAGCCACTTCCCTGGTTTCCCAGACCTCATCAGTGCATGGCTGCTGTCCAGCCTGCCAATTCATTGACTTCACCATGCCCTATTAATTGATTCTGGGGAACCCCATCAGGGAAAGAAATTAATAGGTGTAGCTGTTTGGAGATAGCCCTATTCTCCAGAGAACCTCCTGAATGTCCCTCTGAGTAGATATCAGGGAAAGGACACCCTTCTCAACCTTCTGTGTGGGATAGGAATAGCGTGCACCAGGATGCCTGTGAGACAGGTGAGCTGGAAGCCCTTACTTGCTGCATGTCAGTTTCCTTATTTGTAAAACGAAAAGGTGGTGAGTCTTACTTGGTGGTTTTTGAACAGTGCTTTCCAAGTGCTGTGTAGGGCCCACTCTAGGGTCACTGCCTGGAGAGAGGCAGTTTGGTGCAGGATATTTGGGAGTGTTTCCAGCTCTCTGATCCCAGAGTTACTCAGCTTTTACTTTCTTTATTTGTTTATGCTCCAGCTGTGATTTTATTTCAACCAAGGGTTACAAAGCTTTAAAATTTTTTTAACCCAGGACCAAGTTATATCTAAATGCCCGACTTTGTGGTTCTCTGATACAGTTACTGAGTGAGTTGTCTTTCTTTCATCTTCTTCCCTTGTCTATGTGCAAGGGGTTCAATGCTCTGATGCCTCCCCGTCCACCCCCAGCAGGAGGGTTGGAGCTCTGCCTCCTCGAGTTGTTGATTTCTGAGTCCTCAGCATTTCCCTCACCCTCTCCAGCTTGTCCTCAAGCCTGCCAGTGTCTGTTTCATGCAGCAAAGGCTGTGAGGTGCCCTGGAGCTCTGTGTCCTTGGCTTCAGCACTCAAAGCCCGTGCATGGCAGGGCTCTGGGATACTGGGCTTCAAGGGGATGACTCTACTACTCACCATGACTTTTGGGACTCCCGGGAGCCAGGTTTGGAGAAGGAAATAGAAGGGGAAAGGAAGCCCTGAGCATGTCAGCCCCCACCGCAGTGAGCTTGTGTCTCACCTAGAAAAGCCTCCTAGTGCTCATGTGCCCTTAAATGGACTTGTTCACCATGGCCCTCCCACAGCATGCCGCCCTCGGTTTGTATTTTGGAGGGCTTAGTAGATTAGATGTCTGAAAGCCAAAATCCTTCCCGGTGCTGCCGAGCCATTCATACTTTCTTCTCAATAAACAGTTGTCAGACAATTGGATTAAATGAACCCCCACATATAGCCTACTTCAAAATAATAATCTTCGGGACAGCCTGTTCCTCTGCATTATCTGTGTTTACGTTTGGATCTGGTCACAGTGCTCTGGTTATACTTTCTGGCAACATGCACTTATGGGGCAAGGGTCACTGGGGTGGAGCCACCACCTCATCCTGAGGAAGAGGGGCCCAGGCTCAGCTGGAGTGACCTGGAGCTTAGGTTTCCCCAGGCCAGGCCTTCTCCATGAAAGGCTTCCTCGGCAGCGGCCTTCCAGGAGAGGATCACAGTGAAAAGACCACTTGACTCTGACTTAGAAAACATGGAATTTATCCTACCTGGCCACTAACAAGCCATTGGACTATCAAGAAATGGAAGAGATTTCCCTCATAATCATAGGTTTCTTGTCATTAGAGATGTTGAGGCAGAGATGGGTGGCCCTCGCTCCAAAATGCTGAGGACAGGAACCCAGCAGTAGGTAAAAAGTTGGATCAGATATCCTCAAAGGTCCTTTCCAACTGTGAATGTTTCCACTTCTAGCCTTCTCGTGCAGTTCTACCTAGTGCACAGAATTGCTAGAATGTTTACAAAAGAAGATGTACATAAAAACATTTGACTATATAATATGGCAAGAGAATGTGAGAATTTGTGTTCTAGTTATCAACTTTAAATCTGAGGTGATGATCTTATGTGCACTGCCACTGGGATGGACCCCACAAATGACAGTTCAACAGAACTGTAGGGGAAACTCCCCTTTCCCTGGAGCACTTTGCTGAGATATGTCAACTTCCAGCAGACTTCTCCTGGGGCTTAATATCTATAGCAGTCCCACTTTGGATTCTGCTGGAGATAAAGAAGTAGCAAAGCCAGCATAGCTCGGCCCAGTGCCCTTTTCACACTCATGTGGTTAAGGATGCCGGTTCCTGTACTAGACCTTGAGCTCCACGAAAGCATAGCCATGTCCATTCCATTCTGTGCCATGTAGTCATCATCTAGTCCACAGGGTCTGTCACATAGTTTGTGCTCAGTAAATATTTGTTGAACAAAAATATAATACATTAAGAGAATTAAGGAATTAACCATAGGGTTCTGACTCTGCAGGTAGAAACTATTTAGAGATGTGAGAGCTCATTTCACCTAGGTCTCCATTTGCATGTTACTCTATCAGAAAGGGTATCCTTAGCCAGCCTGTCTAAATCAAATCCCCCCATCTTTTTTTTTTTTTTTTTTTTTTTTTGGAGACAGAGTCTCACTCTGTCACCAGGCAGGCTGGAGTGCACTGGCACAATCTCGGCTGACTGCAACCTCCACTTCCCTGGTTCAAGTGATTCTCCTGCCTCAGCTTCCTGAGTAGCTGGGGCTACAGGTGCACACCACCACACTCAGCTAATTTTTGTATTTTTAGTAGAGATGGGGTTTCACCATGTTGGCCAGGATGGTCTCGATCTCTTGACCTCGTGATCCACCTGCCTCAGCCTCCCTAAGTGCTGGGATTACAGGTATGAGCCACCATGCCCGGCTAGATCCCCCCGTCTTTAAGCTTGTCCCCATATCCTCTCTGGTTTTTCCTTAATAATTTGTGCCATTTGATTAATATATATTTATTATATTATATATATATACATATGTGTATTGTATGTACATATACATACATACATATGCATATACACACATATGCATATACATACATGAATTTGTATCTAAATATTACATATAGTTTTGTATGTATGTCAGATATATCTCTGTCTGTGTAAACACACACACATATAGATATAAACATAGTTTTTGGGTTGTTTGTTTTCCTATCTCCATTCTCCCCACTAGAATGTAAGATTCATGAGGGCAGGCAGGCTGTTTTGTTCACTAATTGTCTTAGGTCATTTTGTGCTTTTATAAGAGTATACTTCAGTCTGGGTAATTTATAAGGAACAGAAATTTATTTCTCATAGTTCTTCAAACTGGAAAGTCCAAGGTCAAGATGCAAGAAAGTTACCTGATCTCTCTGCTGCCAGTATGGTGCCTTGAGTGCTGCAACCCTCAGAAAGGAACATCATGTCCTCACATGGCAGAAGAGTAGGAGAGAGTGAACCCACTCTGGCATGCCTGTTATCCATAGGAGTATGAATCCATGTATGAGGGAGAAAAGGATTAGTCCCATCTCTAGATAGTATTGCATTGGGGATTAAATTTCCAATATCTGGGTTTGGAAGGGAACAAAAGCATTTAAACCACTGCCCTACTCATCCGTGTATCCTAGAATGGGATCTGGCATCTAGTTTTTGCTCAAAAAATATTTGTTGAATGGACAACTAAATAAAAGAATGTTTACTAGAGAAAATGGACTGGAGTTGGATGTGAGAACTTACAGACTAATTGTAATTCGGCTAAGCCCGGCAAGAAAGAGAGAATCCTGCAAGTGAGGGGTGCCGGAAGATCAGACGAGTTAGTAAAAGGGAGAAAAACAAGAGCCCAGTGGTTTAAAAATAATCTCTGTGCTTATCCATCGTCATAAGGGTGGCTGTCAGTCATCAGTGGTTGTCCACGGTGGTTTCAGCCTCTGCCAGTAGTGGCCACAACAGTCCCTATCACATGAGTTAGAGCCCTCAAGAACAACAGCTACTTACTGGGAGTCTATGGAAAGCTCCTCCACTCAGGCTTCCCCACAATTTATGCTTTAAGAGTATACTGATAGATTAATTAAAAACTAGCTACTGGCATCGGCATAGTCACCTTACCTCTTTGCAAATGACTTGCTTGCCCTGCCATCATTCTTCAATTTTTGCCTTTGTTCTCACATCTACTAAAATATTAGTAATAATTACAGGAATATGGTGTAATTGGAATAGCGCTGAACTGACAAGTCTGAGGCCTCGGTTTCAGTCTTTATCATTAACTACCTGGATGACCTCTCTGGTTCTCAGTTTCTTTATGCATAAAAGGAGGTAATCAGTTTACATCAATTGTAAGCACTTTAATTCTCAAATTAATCTTCAAATTCTACAATAGTTTTGTTCTTCATAAAGTCAACCATTGATTTAGGAGGAAATTCCTAAAGTCTACTGGCAGTTCAGTTGTGAAGAACCTAACTACAGTGTAATAAATGATTCTTAAACTCCCAGACCAGCTAGTACAACTTACAAAGACTATTTGAAGCATAAGGTAGTTGAACTCTCATTCTGATAGTCCAGCAGTCTCCAGAATCACTGACTAGTGGGTGTCAAGTGCTGAATTTCTCTGAGCTTAGCCTTATGAGCCCTGAGCAGGGGGCTGGACACTGCCTGTTGGAACTGGGTTGAGGTTCCAGTGGCAGTGGGTCTTAGATCATCCATGTTGGAGAGGCTAAAGGCAGAGCAGAAGGGAAGCATGGAGTTCTCCCAAACGAAGGTTAGCGCACTGGGGGAGACCCATAATCAAAAGAACAAAAATACTTTGCTTTCAGTAGTGCTTTATACCTTTGGAAATGCCTCTGCAATTTTTTTTTATCATCATAGTCAGTGCAGATGTCATTGCTTGGATCTGCGCTAAATGTTGTAAGGGATCTCCTCAAAAGATTTACAGTCCAGGAGGGAGGGCAGCAGCAAGTAACTGTACTGTAAGCCTGACTGTGCTAAGCCCTATAGGATATACAGAATGAGTATCGTGGGGGCCCAGGGGACGGAGGGATAAATGTCAGCATGAAGCTTTATGAAGGAGGGGGCATCAGAGATGGCTTTTCCCAGCTGGAACAAGGCAAGCAAGAGTAACACAGCAAATGGCTTTCCAGGGCACAAGGAACTCCACAACTCATGTCACAGGCATGTAGGATCTTTTGCAATGAGAGGGGTTACTATGACCCATGTATTTCCAGATGTCAGATTAGAAGGACCAATTGGCCAAGCTTGAGGAATTTGAACTCTATTCCTGAATCAGAGTGGCCACAAAGACTTATAAGCATAAGAGATACCCAAACATTCCATTTCGGTTACTTTGCATGTAAAAATAAAATAAAGTGGCTTGAAGTGGTTTCCTTATTCTCCAAGTGCTTATAGATTAGGATAGTAAGGAGCGCATGCGCAGGAAGAGATGGAAAAAATATGAGTTAGCTCTCCCAGTATCTCATTTCTTTCTCACTGTGTAAGCCATTCTCATGCTCATTTTATATATAGGCAAATAGAGGAATAGAGATTTTGGTAAGTAAGTTGCCCCAAATCTTACATATAGTAACCATAGAGCTAGAGCCAGAACAAGAACTTGCACCTGCAAAATTGCAAAATGGATGGTCTTTCTAATAAACTATACTCTGGTCATGTCCATGAACTTCACTGAGGTTCTAGGAAGGGAGATGTGTTCTGCTGCATCCGTTGTTACCATGTGAGCTACAGTCATTGTTGGAATGTAAAGTGTTGATGTTGCAAATTACCTTTATAAAGAGCTGGAGTAATTATCTCCTGCTTCCTGCTCTCCCAAGTCAGTGGGGTTAGAATCTTAGCTTTGTGTGGCCCAGTTAAAAATCTCTTTTCTCCAGTTCCTTGGAGCAGCTGTTGAAAGGACAAAGGCCCCATTGTAATGACAGAGTTTTTCTTGCCTAGCTGAAGTGATCACTAGTGAGCAGACACACAGCATTGCTAACCTCTCATCTCTGGGTGAAGTGTCTCTCTCCTTTCAAGCTAAAGGGGCACAGCATCTGTAGCAAGGAAATCTAATTACATGGCGCAGGTTCTAACTTAAGATGGTGTCAGTTGTAAAATGCTGGAGAAGCAGAAGCATTAGGATAGGCACTTACAGAGACCACTGTATCCTCCAAGGGATGAGAAGAAGAGTGTCAGGGACCACTCTGGGAGATAACTAACGCAGAGCTCAGAGATTCCACAGGTTGGTTCTCAAACCATGGATTAACCTAGCCTTGAAAAGAGCTGCTTGGCTAATTGCATCTGCCAGCTGCCATGTTGGTTACTACGTTGCAAAGAAGGATGGTGTCATGATATTACAGATCTCTAGAATAGCAGTACTGACAGCTTCAGGGATCACCTCATCTGACCATATGGTTTTATATTTGAGGAAACATAGAGAGATGAAGTGACTCACTGAGGGTCAAAAAAATATGACCTTCTGGGCATTTGAAGAACATGGAACTTCCCTTGCATAAAAGGTGTGAGTTTCATTCAGCTCAATTCCATTTGTGTAACTTTAACTCCTTTCCTCCTGAGCAACATGACTGAGTATTCCATAGGCAGGGGACAGAATTTCCATTTAACTAATGAACAAACTGAAGTCAGGGAGTTTAGACATGTCCAGAGTCACCCAGAGATCTAACATTGTATTGCCTGGACAAGCAGGCAAGTCTCCTGATGTTGTTGAGTCTTTGTAGAGCATTGATTCACAAGCATTTGGCCATTTACTTGGGAAAAATTTGTCCTATGCCAGCCATGTTCTTTAAATTAATTATCTCCATGGCCAAGAGTATGCATTTATGAGCCAGCTGAAAAGTCAGGGTTATTCCATTTGGGGGAAAAATTAAGTAGAATTAAGCAGTTAATACACCACTGAGCATGGAAGCTTCAGCATTGAACATTAAACAGTTATCTTGATACACTTTGCTTCTCTTCCATCTATGGACATGATTGATTACTTAACCTCCCCTTATGACTGGTCAAAGCTTTGAGAATTGGTTGTTATGGAAAATGAGCTATGCAGTACATTGAAACCCACAACTTTCATAATATTCCTCCTGACGGTGCCCTAATGCTACCTGGAGGAGTGTGTGCAGTCTAGAAGACACAAGATAGCAGATGCCCATGAGAAAATGAGCCAGCATGGTGGTGGCTTAAGGGTAAAGATAATGAGGTGTTGAGGTGCATTTGCAGAAGTCCCATGGCTGCCAGGGAGACCCACACTCCAGTCCGTTTTATTTTCCTTCTCTTGCCAAATTTTCTGCTTTTCAGAAAAATCCCTACAGTCATCTTTTTATTTGGCTGTAGACAGACACAAACAGGAAAACATCAAGATGGCCTAGTTGTATATGTGGGACCCTTGAGACTGTGGCTTCCGTTCAGCTTGCACTAAGAGGGCAACTGCCATCTAGTTAATAAATGATGCCAGGTTGGGGGTTAGGCACTTTTGTGATTCTAGTTCCCCAGGCTCCTGTCACTCTGTCCTTCCCTCTGATAAACAGGCTCTGGGATCAGTGAGTCAGATGTCATCCACAGCCTAAGGCTTGGTGTAGAGTCAGCGCAGGGGAGCTCTAGAAGAAATGGCTAGAGAGGGAAAATGACCTGTACTGTATTTAGAGATTTGAAGATTGAAGTTTTTACTCCATCTTTAATCCAAAATTAAGAATAGTTGCATTTTAGAATTTATAATGGTAGAGCTGAGTAGAACTGTGTATACCCTTTATCATATTAGCCACTTTATTATTTATTATATTAATGGGGAAACTGAGGTTCAGAGGAACAGTGAATGCACTAGAAACCAGGTTTGTTAATATGCTTTTCCTACCATGCCCCCTGTGCTTTGAGTTGCCTTTGCATTCTAGGAGTCAAATTTGCTAATATGGCAGAGGATGGGTTTATTCAGAAGAAATCTAGAAATACACCATAGACCCTAGGGTTGTTTCCATGCCAACTCGCCTGATTATTTAGTAACAAATAGACTCCCAAACCAAAGTACATTGCTCATCCCCCACCCCCAACCTTGGGGATAACTGATTAAGCTAGATACCCCATTAGCAAATCACCTCCTATGTGGCATCAAATGTGTTCCCAGATGGTTCAGAAGAGCATAGTCACTTTTCAAGATCAGGGAGATCAGAGCAGGACGGCAGTTCAGGATAGGCGTGTCCAGCTTAGGCAGCCTCTCTCCATGTTCCAACCATGCTCTTTTTCCTTCTTGATCCTGTGTGAGTTTTTTTTTTTTTTTTTTTTTTTTTTTTTCACGAGAATGAGCTAAATTTTCCAGGGCTCGTTTAATGGCTGGGAAAGTTGCTACAGTTCTGCCTGGATTTTTTTTTTTTTTTTTAAACCACAGCACTCAAGCTGTTGGGTACATACCCATGAGGCAGTAACCATAAAGCAAAGAGACAACTAAATCTTAGTTCCATCTCCAAAAATGTATGTTTTTTTTTCACCCTGAAAATTCACACATAATAAAATACTTAAGAATCGCCTTTCATTTCCCCATATAAATACAGGGCTGCAAGGGAAGGAGATTGGATCCAAGAAGAGAAGACAGGCTGTAGCCTGCACCAGAGGTGGGACCCACTCAACTCACAGACTCACTGCAGAAAAACCAGGCTGGATAGTCAGGCTACTTTTATGATGGGAGAAATGACTGTTTTTATAGCACACTAAATAAAACCTGCTTTTGGAGCTAGAAGTTTACTGCCAGAATGGGGAGGACTGTTGTTTTTGTTTTCTGTTCTCCTTCCTTTCTCCCAAACCCTCCTTTTCAGCTGAGACAGGAAAGGAAGGTAGTGAGTTTTCAGGAGTCCTTAGAAAGTCTGTAGAAATAATATGATTTTAAAGATTATACTAAACATTATCCTAATTTATCCCAGCATCTCATGCTGATTTTACAGGGAGTAAATTCAGCATTCTTGGCTTTCCCAAATCATTAGAAGAGTTCTCTCAACCAAGCAATAACAAACAACAGCAATAACCTCCATTTATGTAGTTTTTTATGGTTTCCAAAATGTTTTCACATCCATTAGGACTTCAGGGCAACCTGGAGAAGCAGGGTGATCAATTCTTTATTATAGAAAGGAGTGATACCCAGAGAGGTTAGGTTACTTGCCCAAGGTCATGCCACTAATTAAGAGGTGAGTGAAAAGTAAAAAGCAGATACATTAAATAAAGAGCAAATAAAATTAAGACCCTCAGTTGGGAAGGGGGAAGTTGTTGGGGACATTATAGTGAGGGTAAGGCAAGGCTGAGGCACCATTCTGAATGTAGATATTACATTTTATTTATTTTTATTTGTGTTTGAGAGGGGGGTCTCACTCTGTTACCCAGGCCAGAATGCATTGGCATTGTCATAGCTCACTGCAGCCTTGAACTCTGGGTTCAAGTGATCGCCCCACCTTGGCCTCCAAAAGTGCTGAGATTACAGGCGTGAGCCACTGTTCCTGGCCGAAGTGTCGATATTATGGAAGGTGGTTTCTGTTGACCTGCAGCTGCAACATGCCTTTGTCTTAAAAGCCTTATGCCTGGTGCATAATTATCAAAGGCTGGGAGAAAAAAGGCCTAATACATCTAAAGCTTCCATAAGGCCACAGAAGAAAGCTTTTCCCTGCCTGATTTTGTCTGATGGTTAGTGCTGCATCATCAGGAAGTGCCGCAGAAAGATGTTTCCCTGACTGGGGATGCAGTGTCCTCGTGGCATGACACAGTGGTCCCTCAGGGGCCCTCCCAGCTTCCTCGTGCCCCATCTCTTCTTGGATTCAGGGAATTTCTGAATGCCATTCCCAGAAGTGCCTATCCCAAAACATGGTTAAGCTAGTGGATCAAGGAAGGAGGTCCTCAGAGCAACTGCCAATAGGGCAGTGATTAGAAGGGCAGGTGTCTGAGAAGGGGCCTGCTTAAGAAGCAACCGAAATCATCCACACCAAACTGTCTAACCAGAAATGCTCAAGGAACTGATTTAAAAACAAACAACAACAACAACAACAACAACAAAAACAGAAATTCTGCAGGAGATAGTCAAGCCATCAAGCTAAGCAAAAGCTTCAGGTTCAGGTCAGTCTTTCCTTGGAGGTTGGTTCAAGAATCCAGAGCTATTGGGAGAGGTTCTATAGGTAAGAAAGATTCAGCAAAGTGTATGGGCTTGCAGGGTGCCCAGAGGCTTTATGAGGGTGCTTTTCACATGTCTCCTGATGGAAGGGCTACTGTCAGGGAAAGTAGGAGGGGTAGCTTGAGATTGGAGACAGGAGACTGTGGCTCAAGTTCTGGCCCTGATTATCCATGTGAGTTTAAGCAATCCATTAGTCTTTTAAGACTTGATCTCTTCATCTGTAAAATAGGGTCTCCAACGTCCTTCACAACTAAGATTTCATATATTTACAAAAGCACCATGTCTTGTCTATAGTGCCACCGAATGTATATGTTTGTTTAATGAATGATTCTCTGATGAAGAGAGTCAGATGCCTCAGGCTATGACCTAATGTAGCTCTGCAGCCCACATTCAACCTTCACTGTCACCATTCCATGACAGCAACTGCCCACAGACAGGCGCCAGTGCTCATCATTGAAAATATGTGATTCATCTTGTCCCCATGACTCTATAGCATGTCAGCACCCTCACCCCAAAGCACTGCTTCAAGAAATATACAATGTCTAGCTTTTTATATTTTGATAGAGGAAAAGACAAAACTCTCTAAGAAAAGGGGATAAGGTGTGTCCATTTCACAACTCCTGGATAACTGATGAACAATCTTAAGGTATCTATACTCCAGGAAGGCAGAGAAGATTGAGGCTGAGCTATTTGGCCCGGAATAACTGCAGAATCACAGCCAGTGAGTGTGCCCAATCAAAACGTGGCAGTAACCAGAGCCAGGTCTGGGCTGGCCTCCTCTTCAAAGCAGTTATTGTCACTGTGGTTATCAGTGACCTCTCCCAGACCTGGCATCACCGATCAGGAGTTTGAACTAGAACTGTTACCAAAAGGGATGTGGGGATGACTAGGGTTAAATGGTGCAGCATGCTGTACCCCTGTTAGTGGGTAACTGCATTTATGATGGGTGTCAATACTAGTAATTAATTTTTAAAAGGAGACTAGTAATACCTGACATTTGTTGAACACTTCCAATGTGTTCTGTGATGACATTATATATATAATTATACTTTAAGTTCTAGGGTACATGTGCACAATGTGCAGCTTTGTTACACATGTATACATGTGCCACGTTGGTGTGCTGCATCCATTAACTCGTCATTTACATTAGGAATATCTCCTAATGCTATCCCTCCTGCCTCGCCCCACCCCACGACAGGCCCTGGTGTGTGATGTTCCCACCCTGTGTCCAAATGTTCTCATTGTTCAATTCCCACCTATGGGAGAGAACATGCGGTGTTTGGTTTTCTGTCCTTGTGATAGTTTGCTCAGAATGATGGTTTCCAGCTTCATCCATGTCCCTACAAAGGACATGAACTCATTCTTTTTTATGGCTGTATAGTATTCCATGGTGTATATGTGCCACATTTTCTTAATCCAGTCTATCATTGATGGACATTTGGGTTGGTTCCAAGTCTTTGCTATTGTGAATAGTGCCACAATAAACATACATGTGCATGTGTCTATATAGCAGCATGATTTATAATCCTTTGGGTATATACCCAGTAATGGGATGGCAAGGTCAAATGGTATTTCTAGTTCTAGATCCTTGAGGAATCGCCACACTGTCTTCCACAATGGTTAAAATAGTTTACAGTCCCACCAACAGTGTAAAAGCATTCCTATTTCTCCACATCCTCTCCAGCACCTGTTGTTTCCTGACTTTTTAATGATCGCCATTCTAACTGGTGTGAGATGGTATCTCATTGTGGTTTTGATTTGCATTTCTCTGATGGCCAGTGATGATCAGCATGTTTTCATGTGTCTGCTGGCTGCATAAATGTCTTCTTTTGAGAACTGTCTGTTCATAGCCTTTACCCACTTTTTGATGGGATGTTTGATTTTTCCTTGTAAATTTGTTTAAGTTCTTTGTAGATTCTAGGTATTAGCCCTTTGTCAGATGGGTAGATTGTAAACATTTTCTCCCATTCTGTAGGTTGCCTGTTCACTCTAATGGTAGTTTCTTTTGCTGTGCAGAAGCTCTTTAGTTTAATTAGATCCCATTTGTCAATTTTGGCTTTTGTTGCTATTGCTCTTGGTGTTCTAGTCATGAAGTCCTTGCCCATGCCTATGTCGTGAATGGTATTGCCTAGGTTTTCTTCTAGGGTTTTTATGGCTTTAGGTCTAACATTTAAGTCTTTAATCCATCCGTCTTGAATTAATTTTTGTATATGGTGTAAGGGAGGGATCCAGTTTCAGCTTTCTCCATATGGCTAGCCAGTTTTCCCAGCACCATTTATTAAATAGGGATTCCTTTCCCCATTTCTTGTTTTTGTCAGGTTTGTCAAAGATCAGATGGTTGTAGATGTGTGGTATTATTTCCGAGGGCTCTACTCTGTTCCATTGGTCTATATCTCTGTTTTGGTAGCAGTACCATGCTGTTTTGGTTACTGTACCCTCGTAGTATAGTTTGAAGTTAGGTAGTGTGATGCCTCCAGCTTTGTTCTTTTGGCTTCAGATTGTCTTGGCAATGTGGGCTCTTTTTTGGTTCCATATGAACTTTAAAGTAGTTTTTTTCCAATTCTGTGAAGAAAGTCATTGGTAGCTTGATGAGGATGGCATTGAATCTATAAATTACCTTGGGCAATATGGCCATTTTCACAATATTGATTCTTCCTACCCATGAGCATGGAATGTTCTTCCATCTGTTTGTATCCTCTTTTATTTCATTGAGCAGTGGTTTGTAGTTCTCCTTGAAGAGGTCCTTCACATCCCTTGTAAGTTGGATTCCTAGGTATTTTATTCCCTTTGAAGCAATTGTGAATGGGAGTTCACTCATGATTTGGCTCTCTGTTTGTCTGTTATTGGTATATAGGAATGCTTGTGATTTTTGCACATTGATTTTGTATCCTGAGACTTTGGTGAAGTTGCTTATCAGCTTAAGGAGATTTTGGGCTGAGATGATGGGGTTTTCTAGATATACAATCATGTCATCTGCAAACAGGGACAATTTGACTTTCTCTTTTTCTAATCAAATACACTTTATTTTTTTCTCTGGCCTGATTGCCCTGGCCAGAACTTCCAACACTGTGTTGAATAGGAGTGGTAAGAGAGGGCATCCTTGTCTTGTGCCAGTTTTCAAAGGGAATGCTTCCAGTTTTTGCCCATTCAGTATGATATTGGCTGTGGATTTATCATAAATAGCTCTTATTATTTGGAGATACGTCCCACCAATACCTAGTTTATTGAGAGTTTTTAGCATGAAGCGCTGTTGAATTTTGTCAAAGGCCTTTTCTGCATCTATTGAGATATTCATGTGGTTTTTGTCTTTGATTCTGTTTATATGCTGGATTATGTTTATAGATTTGCATATGTTGAACCAGCCTTGCATCCCAGGGATGAAGCCAACTTGATCGTGGTGGATAAGCTTTTTGATGTGCTGCTGGATTCGGTTTGCCAGTATTTTTTTGAGGATTTTTGCATCGATGTTCATCAGGGATATTGGTCTAAAATTCTCTTTTTTTGTTGTGTCTCTGCCAGGCTTTGGTATCAGGATGATGTTGGCCTCATAAAATGAATTAGGAAGGATTCACTCTTTTTCTATTGATTGGACTAGTTTCAGAAGGAATGGTACCAGTTCCTCTTTGTACCTCTGGTAGAATTCAGCTGTGAATCTGTCTGGTCCTAGACTTTTTTTGATTGGTAGGCTATTAATTATTGCCTCAATTTCAGAACCTGTTATTGGTCTATTCAGGGATTCAACTTCTTCCTGGTTTAGTCTTGGGAGGGTGTATGTGTCCAGGAATTTATCCATTTCTTCTAGATTTTCTAGTTTATTTGCATAGGGCTGTTTATAGTATTCTCTGATGGTAGTTTGTAATTCTGTGGGATTGGTGGTGATATCCCCTTTATCATTTTTTATTGTGTCTATTTGATTCTTCTCTCTTTTCTTCTTTATTAGTCTTGCTAGCAGTCTATCAATTTTGTTGATCTTTTAAAAAAAAAACGGCTTCTGGATTCATTGATTTTTTGAAGAGTTTTTTGTGTCTCTATCTCCTTCAGTTCTGCTCTGATCTTAGTTATTTCTTGCCTTCTGCTAGCTTTTGAATGTATTTGCTCTTGCTTCTCTAGTTCTTTTAATTGTGATGTTAGGGTGTCAATTTTAGATCTTTCCTGCTTTCTCTTGTGGGCATTTAGTGCTATAAATTTCTCTCTGCACACTGCTTTAAATGTGTCCCAGAGATTATGGTATGTTGTGTCTTTGTTCTCATTGGTTTCAAAGAACATCTTTATTTCTGCCTTCATTTCATTATGTACCCAGTAGTCATTCAGGAGCAGGTTATTCAGTTTCCATGCAGTTGAGCGGTTTTGAGTGAGTTTCTTAATCCTGAGTTCTAGTTTGATTGCACTGTGGTCTGAGAGACAGTTTGTTATAATTTCTGTTCTTTTACATTTGCTGAGGAGTGCTTTACTTCCAACTGTGTGGTCAATTTTGGAATAAGTGTGATGTGGTGCTGAGAAATATGTATATTCTGTTGATTTGGGGTGGAGACTTCTGTACATGTCTATTAGGTCCACTTGGTGCAGAGCTGAGTTCAATTACTGGATATCCTTCTTAACTTTTTGTCTCGTTGATCTGTCTAATGTTGATAGTGGGGTGTTAAAGTCTCCTATTTTTATTCTGTGGGAGTCTAAGTCTCTTTGTAGGTCTCTAAGGACTTGCTTTATGAAGCTGGGTGCTCCTGTATTGGGTGCATATATATTTAGGATAGTTAGCTCTTCTTGTTGAGTTGATCCCTTTACCATTATGCAATGGCCTTCTTTGTCTCTTTTGATCTTTGTTGGTTTAAACTCTGTTTTATTAGAGACTAGGATTGCAACCCCTGCTTTCTTTTGTTTTCCATTTGCTTGGTAGATCTTCCTCGATCCCTTCATTTTGAGCCTATATGTGTCTCTGCACGTGAGATGGGTCTCCTGAATATAGCACACTGATGGGTCTTGACTCTTTATCCAATTTGCCAGTCTGTGTCTTTTAATTGGAGAATTTAGCCCATTTACATTTAAGGTTAATATTGTTGTGTGTGAATTTGATCCTGTCATTATGATGTTAGCTGCTTATTTTGCTTGTTAGTTGATGCAGTTTCTTCCTAGCATTGATGGTCTTTACAATTTGGCATGTTTTTGCAGTGGCTGGTACCGGTTGTTCCTTTCCATGTTTAGTGCTTCCTTCAGGAGCTCTTTTAGGGCAGGCCTGGTGGTGACAAAATCTCTCAGCATTTGTTTATTGTAAAGGATTTTATTTCTCCTTCACTTATGAGGCTTAGTTTGGATGGATATGAAATTCTGGATTGAAAATTCTTTTCTTTAAGAATGTTGAATATTGGCCCCCACTCTCTTCTGGCTTGTAGAGTTTCTGTTGAGAGATCTGCTGTTAGTCTGATGGGCTTCCCTTTGTGGGTAACCCGACCTTTATCTCTGGCTGCCCTTAACATTATTTCCTTCATTTCAACTTAGGTGAATCTGACAATTATGTGTCTTGGAGTTGCTCTTCTCGAGGAGTATCTTTGTGGCGTTCTCTGTATTTCCTGAATTTGAATGTTGGCCTCCCTCACTAGGTTGGGGAAGTTCTTCTGGATAATACCCTGAAGAGTGTTTTCCAACTTTGTTCCATTCTCCCCATCACTTTCAGGTACACCAATCAGATGTAGATTTGGTCTTTTCACATAGTCCCATATTTCTTGGAGGCTTTGTTCATTTCTTTTTACTCTTTTTTTTCTCTAAACTTCTCTTCTCACTTCATTTCATTCATTTGATCTTCCATCACTGATACCCTTTCTTCCACTTGATCAAATCGGCTACTGAAGCTTGTGCATGCATCACGTAGTTCTCGTGCCATGGTTTTCAGCTCCATCAGGTCATTTAAGGACTTCTCTACACTGTTTATTCTAGTTAGCCATTTGTCTAATCTTTTTTCAAGGTTTTTAGCTTCTTTGCATTGGGTTTGAACATCCTCCTTTAGCTCAGAGAAGTTTGTTATTTCCGATCATTTGAAGCCTTCTTCTCTCAGCTCGTCAAAGTCATTCTCTCTCCGGCTTTGTTCCGTTGCTCACAAGGAGCTGCATTCCTTTGGAGGAGAAGAGGTGCTCTGATTTTTAGAATTTTCAGCTTTTCAGTTGTGGTTTCTCCCCATCTTTGTGGTTTTATCTACCTTTGGTCTTTGATGATGGTGACGTACAGTTGGGGTTTTGGTGTGGGTGTCCTTTCTGTTTGTTAGTTTTCCTTCTAACAGTCAGGACCCTCAGCTGCAGGTCTGTTGGAGTTTGCTGAGGTCCCCTCCAGACCCTGTTTGCCTGGGTATCACCAGCGGAGGCTGCAGAACAACAAATATTGCACAACGGCAGATGTTGCTGCCTGATCCTTCCTCTGGAAGCTTCATCTCAGAGGGGCACCCAGCCGTATGAGGTGTCAGTCGGCCCCTACTGGGAGGTGTCTCCCAGTTAGGCTACTCGGGGGTCAGGGACCCACTTGCGGAGGCGGTCTGTCCATTCTCAGATCTCAAACTCCGTGCTGGAAGAACCACTCCTGTCTTCAAAGCTGTCAGACAGGGACGTTTAAGTCTGCAGAAGTTTCTGCTGCCTTTTGTTCAGCTATGCCCCGCCCTCAGAGGTGGAGTCTACTGAGGCAGGCAGGCGTCCTTGAGCTCCGTGGGATCCACCCAGTTCGAGCTTCCTGGACGCTTTGTTTACCTACTCAAGCCTCAGCAATGGCAGACGCCCCTCCCCAGCCTTGCTGCAGCCTTGCAGTTTGATCTCAGACTGTTCTGCTAGCAGTGAGTGAGGCTCCGTGGGTGTGGTACCCTCCGAGCCAGGCACGGGATATAATCTCCTGGTGTGCCATTTGCTAAGGCTATTGGAAAAGCGCAGTATTAGGGTGGGAGTGTCCCAATTTTCCAGGTACTGTCTGTCATGGTTTCCCTTTGCTAGGAAAGGAAATTCCCCAACCCCTTATGCCTCCCAGGTGAGGCGATGCCCTGCCCTGCTCCATGGGCTGCACCCACTGTCTGACAAGCCCCAGTGAGATGAACCCGGTACCTCAGTTGAAAATGCAGAAATCACCCGTCTTCTGCGTCACTCATGCTGGGAGCTATAGACTGGAGCTGTTCCTATTCAGCCATCTTGGAACCTCCTGTGATAACATTTTTACCAACCTTGTCTTGTTTAATTCTTAACACAACCCCATCAGGTAGGTGCTGTTGTTTTCCCTTTTTTTTTTTTCCTTTTTTTAGACTGAGTCTTGCTCTGTTGCCCAGGGTGGAGTGCAGTGGTGCAATCTCAGCTCACTGCAACCTCCACCTCCTAGGTTCAAGCGATTCTCCTGCCTCAGCCTCCCAAGTAGCTGAGATTACAGGTGCACATCAGCATGCCCAGCTAATTTTTGTATTTTTAATAGAGACGGGGTTTTGCCATGTTGGCCAGGCTGGTCTTGAACTCCTGACCTCAAGTGATCTGCCCTCCTCAGCCTCCCGAAGTGCTGGGATTACAGGTGTGAGCCACTGTGCCCAGCCTGTTTTCTCCATTTTTGAAGTAGAGAAGATAAGCGACGAGCCTCAGTTCTCATAGGTAGTAAGAGGCAAAGCTGGGATTCGAACTTGTTTTTCTGATTCCAGAGTTTCAATGCACTCCCAAGATTTCCCACTGTGTAGGAAACTCTAGTGTAACCCTCACCAGGCACCAGGCACTGGTCAAAGTGCTTTACATAGATTATTTGATTCACTTGTTGACCTCATCTTAAGGGTAACTATATTATGTTTCCTGTTTTACAGATAGGGAAAGTGGGACACAGAGAGGTAAAGCAACTTGCCCAAGGTCACACAGCTAGTAATATTTGGACTCAGCTCAGATTTGACCCCATTTGTGCTGGCTCAAGAGTCTGTGCTCCTAACTGCTGTACACTCCTGCCCCATTTCCTCTCAGAATAAAGATAGAAGACAGTCCACAAGTGACACATGCCACACTATCTTCAGCAGGAATCCTAGAGAAAGTTCAGGAGCATATATAGGAGATTCCAAAGGCAGTGGCCATGGGTTGACATGGGGACCCACATGACCACTGCACCTGAGGCATTGTGATGGGAAGCCATCAGGACATGAACTTGTTCTTGCAGCACTACAGGGAGGAGTGGCAATGAATCCAAGGCTCAGACTCCACCCACAAGGCCAGCCTGTCATCCTGGCTCTGCCCACCAGCCTCTGTGAGGTCACTTCTTTCAGAGGGGACTTACGCTAAATGAGTGAGGCACCAAATGCTTGCAGTTCACAGTGTTCATGGGAAGCTTAAAAGCTGGAATTTTAGATGAATTCAGCATTTTCTTGACATTTTAGACTTGATTTATAATCAACGGTTATTTTAGCCCTAATGGCAAAAAACACCAGTTTAGCAGTAAAAAGCATCAATATAAAGGAAAAAAGGGAAACATGCAGTAAAGAGGAAAAGGATGCTTCTTTTCCTCTGCTCTTTCTTATCTATTTTTTTCTTTTTCCTCTAATACCCACAGGCTAGGTATAATCTTGGTGCATAATCTTGGAACCCTCTCCTGCTTCTGCCTGCATGACTGTCTCTCACTGGTCTCCCTGCACCCACTCCACCCTGAGACAAAGCTGAACAATTTCATTTCAGCTCTCCCATGTAGAAACCCTTGCATTACAGTGTTGGCCAAACTTGGCTGAAGTAAGAGGCTCTCTAGAAGTACCTGTTAAAAACACCAGAGTTCTGGGCCCCAACCCAGAACAATGACTCCACATGTGCAGAAGGGGAGCCTTGTGAGCTGTGTATTTAGAAGAGGCCACTGGTGATTCTTAACCATAAACAAGCATGGGAAATGACTTTTGGCCAGGTTAATGATCCTCTCTCCTCATTCATTTAACTTTCTCCAGGAGGCAGGCTTCTCAAATCCCTTGCCATGCATGCCCTGCCTTTCAAGGGGCTACAGGATTTTACTGATAGGACATTCACACGTGAATGTTCCACCACACTAATTTTGCCCCTTCATTGTAAGATACCAGTTCTCAAAGAGGAGACAAGAATGTGTTATGTTTCTTTCTTTTTTGAGAGGAGTATCATGGAGAACAAAGCCTCAGTGAAGAATAGCTAAAACATTTTTAGAACTGAAATGTTGCTCCGTGTAATTCTTCTCCATCAGGATGAGCCTGCAGTTGTCCCTTAATGCCTTCCTACTGCAGAATGTATCTGAATCAGGACTGCACCCTAATTTTGGCTTCATCCCTCAGAAGTCCAGCCCAGGGCTCCCAGGACCCCACTGGAGACCTTCAGATGCCTGAGCAGGGAGGGCAGAGGCTGCTGCTGGAAAAGACAGAGCCGTGGTGCTGTAGTGGGATCCCGGGGCAGCGGGTCCTCGGCACTTGAACAGTGAAATCTGGAGGCCACCAAGTCCCTTCTGGAAGGATGCAGCAGTGCCACTGCATTCCAATTAGCCCCTCCAAGCCTGCCCCATGGCTGTCTCTGAAGTGGTCACCTTGCAGCTCCACACTAATTTACCTCTCTCTTTCAGTAAGTTTTCTGAAGCCGGCTTCCAGCTCTACTGCTGAGAGGCTGTTTTTTTATTTGTAAGTCACATAATTGAAAATCCAGTTTTTATAATTTTTTCCCCTACCAGTACACATGTCTCGACCACGGGGAAGCCCCTGGAAGCCTGCTAAAAACAGCCATAGGAGGGGGTGCTGGGAAGTCTCTTCTGGGGGCACGTTTGCTCTCAGTTGCAGTGACCTGGTCCTCGGATGCCAGCCAACACAGAAAGGGATGCCTGTCTCCTCTGCTTGCCAGAGCTATCCAAGGACACGCAGATAGACTCCATCTCTAAACAGGAAAGTGATATCTAAGAGGTAGAACAAGGTAATCTGTGCACAAGTGAGCTCTCTATGACTGCATATTGTCAGGTAGCCCCGAGGGAAGCTGTACAGGAAGATCTCAAGCTCTGAACATTAGGCTAGGTTGAAAGCAGAAAGTGGTGAGAGACAGCAGCCAAGAGGGTGACCGGAATGAATGATTGCTAGAAATGCCCAACTGAGTTTAAATGAGGCACTCCCTGGTTAATGTCTCCACCCTAGACCCTATTTCTGCTGGATGTTGTTTTCAGAAAAGCAGTTCACTGAAAAGTATGGGAATGAAATAGCTATATTTATATAATGCCTACTATGGGCCAAGCACTATGTTAAATACTTGACAGTCTTCAACTTCTAATGCTTTCAACTCCCGCTTTAAGGTAGGCACTACTGCTAGTTTCTAGACAAGGAAGCTCAGGTGTAAGAGGTCAGGTGACGTGTCTAGTGAATGGTATGTAGAGCTGAGATTCCACCCCAGGCACAGAACCTGAGCCTCCCCACCACACTGCAGCCTTTCAGCTACTCCTTAGAGCCCAGGAACAGTGAGTCTGGTCAAGGCCTTAGGAGAAGACCGGCACATCTCAGATGCTAGTCCTTGAGCTCCACCTGGGAGCTTGTTAGAAATGCACGCTTGCAGCCCCATCTCAGACTTCCAAAATCAATCTGCGTTTCGGCAGATTCCCCAGGTGACTCTTGTGCGCTCTGAATGTGAGCAGTGCTCGGTTCCAATTCTCACTCCACGGTTTGGTCTGGCTCTTTCCTCTACACTCCAATCTTCCTCTCTTTCTCTCCCATCCCATAGTTGAAGTGTGGAGGGGGAAGAAAACAATGAACAGACTTTAAAATATAAAATGATCTCTCATGTTCTTATCACTTCGACACATTCCTCTCACCTCCAGATATTGTTTCGTCCTCAGCAAAGTCCTGATCTGTGCTGACAGGGAAAGGGACTCCACTAATTGGAAGCAGGGAGTGGGGGAGCAGGGGAGGGAGGTGAGGGGGCAGACACCATGGTCAGGACCACTCTGGAGCAAGCCACGTCCTGGGTCCCTGCGTTCCTCTGTGCCACCACTCCCTGCTGTCTGGCCCCACAACCCTGTTGGCTTCCCTCCTCTGGGGAGGATAACAAAGGCTGGCTCCCCCACCAGGAGCGTCCTGAGACGTCCCTGAACGTGACAGTCCCTCCAGCCACTGCCGATGTTATTAATTTTTAAAACAAACTTCCTGATTGAGGTTCTGGCTGCCTCTAAATTGTCTCTACAAGGAGACTGTGTACTAATTAACCCATAGAAACAATCAATGATGTACCTTTTTCAAGTTTCAGGGTGATTAGAATATGAAAATGAAGAGCACAATGGTGCAGATGTTTTAAAATCACAGCAGACAGCAATTAGTGACACGGAAACCAGCTGCTTATCTCTCCAGATAAAGCCTCTTAATAGGGAATTACACTGGAGGAGCCATTACCCAGATGGATCTCACATGATTTACAGAGGAGGCGGGGCAGTGTTAACTTTGATTTGTGAGCCAGGTTCTTGTCAAGCTTCCTTCCTTACCTCGGAGGAAGGTGAATTTGTGGCTGGGGTGGAGACACGGGCTTCACCTTTCTCCCTGGTGGCCCAGGTTAGGGACAACACCAGGATGAGGAGAGGAGAGAACAATGGTGTTTACAGAAGCCACCAGCACCTGTCTTCTTGATTCGGGCTCTATTGTTTTGAGATCAACTCAGTCAGCTATCTCTGCACAGAGGGGAGAGTGAGGATCTGGGAAGGGGAAACAGTGAGTGGCTTGCGGGCCGCCCTATGTTTCACTGGAAAGAAAAGGCCCTTGCTTTCTGCTGCTTGGCTTTGGAGTGTGTGCGTGTGTGTGTGTGTGTGTGTGTGTGTGTGTGTGTGTGTGTGTGTGTCTCTGTGTCTCTGTGCCTGTGTGTGTGTGTGTGATATAGGGAGTTCATAGTCATCATTTTTGAATGGATTTCTCATTTTTGATTATTTTAACATGATTGAGGTTAAATGTACATATACTGAAATGTACAGATCTTAAATATGAAGTTCAAAGAGTATCAACAAATGTACACAGCTGTGTGACTCACACTCCTATCAAGACACAAAGTACATCCATAACTCACTGGAAACTCCCTCATGCCCATGTCAGCCCTTCCCAGCCCCCGTCCCACCACACTCTACCCTGGAAGCAACCACTGTTCTGACACCTATCATAATAGGTTTGTTTTGCCTGATCTACACCTTTATATAAACAGAATGGTACAGTGTGGATCTTGGGGTCTAGCTTCTTTGGCTCAGCATGATTATGTGTATGTGTGTGGCTTATCCATGTGGTGGGATGTGTCCATGCTTTGTTCCTTTTATAGATGAGTTTGTCTGTTCTCCCTTTGATCGGCACCTGAACCGCTTCAAGGTGCTAACAACTCTGAATAAGCTGCTATGAAGTTTTTATAAAAGTCTAATTATGGATGTATGTTTTCTTTTCTCTTGGGTAAATATATGAGTGGAATTGCTGGGTCTCAGGATTAACTTTAAAAGACATGCTGAGGGATCTTCCAAAGTGATTTTTACTGTTTTATGCTCCCTCCAACAACGTATGATAGTGTCAGTTGCTCCAGATCCTTGTCAAAGTTTGTTATTTTCAGTCTCTTTCATTTTAGCCATCCCAGTGAATGTGCAGTGGTATCTGATTGTGGTTTTAATTGACATTTCTTTGATGGCAGATAATGTTTGAAGACATTGATATGTGTTCACTGGTCATTCCTGCTTGTTACCGGCACAGCATATTTTGACAAACGTATTTTGCAGTTGTTGGGTGAGGGTAAGTTGGTTGATAGTACAGATGAAACCTCTGGTGGGTTTTTTCTGATTTTTTAGGAAATTTGTTCGGCAATTACTGAGAGAGGAGTGTTAAAATACCTTTAATTGTGGAATCATCTCTTAGTTATTGTTTTATATATTTGAAGTTCTATGGTGAGGGACAAACAAATTTAGGATGATTGTCTCTTCTTGGTAAATTGACTCTATATCATTTTGAAATGTCCATAATTATCTCTGGGAATGCTTTTTACTCGGAAGCCTATTTTTCCTTACATTAATAAAATCATTACAGCATTCTTATGTTTAGTGTTTGTGTGGTATGTCTTGTTCCCTCCTTTTGCTTTTAAGCTGTCTTTGTATTTAAAGTGTATCGCCTATAAGCAGCATATAGTTCAGTTTTTCTTTTTTATTCACTCTGATAAGCTGCCTTTTATTTTCTTGCAGTGTATTATTTTTGGTATCTCTAGAGTTAATATAATTACTGATACTGTTGAGTTTAAGTTTACTATGTTGCTTGTATTTTCTGTTTTTCCCATTTTCATTCTTTTTTTCTGCTCTCTTTTAGAGTCATCAAGCATTTTTTTAGTAATCCATATGTTTCCTTGTATTAACATTTTAGATATGCAACTTTTTTTAATACTGATTGCTGTAGAGATTACAATGCGTACCCTTAAAATATTAGTCTACTTTGAACTAATATTACATCCCTTCACATATAAGAAGATTACAAATGTATACTTCTATATGTACGCTCTTATTGTTTTATTGTTGTTGTGGAGTTTTTTTTCTACAAACGTCATAAATCCTAAAATCTTATTTCTGCTTTAAGAAGTCACTTGTCTTTTAACAATCTTAACAAGAATAGAATATTTTGTATACACCAATATATTTACTATTTTTAGCACTTTTCATTCATTCATGTAGATCTCAGTTTCCATCTGGTATCATTTCCTTTTGGCCTAAAGAACTTTCTTTTACATATCTTGTGATTCAGGTCTGCGTGAAATGAATTGCCTCGGTTTTTATTTATCTGAATATCTTTATTTTGTCATCATTTTTAAAGAATATTTTCACTGGATATATAAATTTGACTGTTGTGTTTTCATTCCAGTACTTTAAAGATGTTGGCTCATTGTCTTCTCGTTTATATTCTAATTAATGAGAAGTCAGACTTTTCTTTTTTTTTTTTTTTTTTTTTTGAGATGGAGTCGTACTTTGTTGCCAGGCTGGAGTGCAGTGGCACGATCTCACCTCACTGCAACCTCCACTTCCTGGTTTCAAGCAATTCTCGTGCCTCACCCTCCAAAGTAGCTGGGATTACAGGCGTGCACCACAACACCCTGCTAAATTTTTTTTGTATTTTTAGTAGAGATGGGGTTTTGCCATGTTGGGCCAGGCTGGTCTTGAACTCCTGACCACCTCAAGTGATCCATCCCTTGGCTTCCCAAAGTGCTGGGATTACAGGTGTGACCAGACATTATTTTTGCACCCCTATAAATAATCTCTTTCTTCTCTGATGGCTTTTGAATTTTTTCTCTTTATTTTTGGTTTTGATCAATTTGTCTACAGTGTGCTTAGATGTGGTTTTTGTGGGTGTTTTTATTCTGCTTGGGATTCGTTGAGCTTCTTAGCTATGAGAATATGTATACACTAATCTTTTGGTATTCTCATTATCAGTCTGTTAGACCTCTTGATATTACTCCATAGATCAGTGAAGTACTGTTTTTCCATGATTATAATTAATTATTGTTATTATTTTCCCTTCTGTATTTCAGTTTGGATAGTTTCTACTGCTTTCTCTTCATGTTTACTCAACTTCTCTTTTGCAATGTCCTAGAATCTGTTAAGCAACTCCAGTGAGTTTTTTTTTTGTTTGAGATATTGTATTTTTCAGATTTAGAATTTTCATTTTATTATTTTAGTGTAGTCGTTGCGATCCTGAGACTTCCCATATGTTCATCAATTATGTGTATCTTTTCTTTTAAATACTTGCACATTTTCATAGTAGCTGTTTGGAGAGCCTTGGATTGGGTTTTACCCTCCTGATTGTGGGTCCCATTTGTCTGCTTCTTTCCCTGTCTAGTAAGCTTTTTATTGTGTTCTGGATATTGTGGATGCTATATAAACTGATTTTGTTGTTTTTCTTTAAAGAGTTTTGACTTTTGTTCTGATAAGCAGTTAATTTATTGGCAGATCAGCTTTATGCTATCGAGAGTTCTTTTCAGAATTTGTTAGTGAGGGACTCGAGTAGCTTTTATTCTAGAGCTGGAATAATTCTGTTCTTAAGGAGTACCATTTCTGAGATCTCAGCTGAATGCCTGGGATATTCATTGAAGCCTCCCCACTCTGTCTGGTGAGAAATCAAACCTTGCCCAATACTATATGACCTAAGGACTCTATATTTAGCTGATAGCCCCCAGTAGCTAATCTCTGCTAGGCTTTGTGAAATCTTACCTTCAAGTGAAGACTAAAATTTTTCCAGATACTTAAGATAATCCCTATGAAGGTTTCTAGAGTTCCTTTCTACATAGCTCCCCTTTCTCAGGTATCCTAACCTGCAAATTCCATTTCCCTCAGGAGCCCCAAACTCTGATCTTGGTTTTGTCTTCCCAGTGAAGTCACAGCTATCTGGGCTTTTCTTCCCTATGCCCAGATTTAGAAAGTACTCCCAGGCAGAAAACTAGGGCTACTCTGGAACCTCATGAGTTTCCCTTCTCTAGAATCTCAGCCTGTGTTGTCTATTGTCTAGTGCCTGAAAACAATTATTTCATATATTTTGTTTAGTTAGTTTCATATTTATCTCCATGGAAAGGTTACGTCTACTACCTATTACTCTATCATGGCTGAAATCAAGTCAGTGATTATTTTGAGTTATGCAGAATTATTTACTACTCAAAGAGGTATATGGTAGGGCCCTCTGATGTGTATAAGCTGTTACCACCTTCAGTAAAAGAAGTGCTCTAGTATCATCCACAGCCCCTAAATAGCAAATAAGAATGAATTTTATGGGAATAACATCCAGGTGAATTCCCAGGGTGACAGGATATGAGGATGGGTTCAGTTTACATATTGAATTGGAAACTTCATATTCATGTAGAGGCTGGATAGCTTCTCTGTGTCCATTGGAATCAAAGAATCATAAGATCATGGTACTAAAAAGATATGTAGTGACATTCTTCTCACAACTACCAGTAGCAAATGCAGGAATGAACTGGGCTGAGGAGAGATAAGCTTTGGGACAATTTCAGTGAAAGTTGGAATGTGCATTCCTCCTGTTCATGAGCATAAATGGTAATTTTTCAGTTTTGTTTTAAATTAAATGACAGAACCGTTTCACTCTCTCTATCTCTGTCTCTCAAATGAAATCCCTTGTTAGGCTGGTCTGTTCCGTTGGGGGTTTAGGGGTTAAAAGGAAGGTCTGAAACATTTTTCTTGCCCCATTCACTGGCTACAGTTCAGAAATGTCTTTGCAAAATCCTAGGACTTTGTGAAACACATTTGAAAGCCACTGAGCTGGAACATCTCTTGATAATATCAGAGCCTCTCTAGTCCTTAACCCAGACCCTGTCTTTGATATAATCCAGTGGTTCTCAACTCTGTCTGCTCATTGGGATCACCTGAGAGCTTTGAAAAAGTACTACTGTTCAGGTTCCACGTCCAGAATGTTGATTTAATCACACTGGGTCAGATCTCAGGTATGTTGATCTTTACAAAACTTCCTAGCTGATGCTAACATACAGCCAGAGTTGGGAACCTTTAATCTAGTCACACAGCTTGTGGTTGCATTCTTTGTCTCCCACACTCAGCTCCTGCTGAGGTCTGAGCACTTGCTTCTAGCTTCAGTGATGGCCTGCCAGGATTCCCCAGGGGTTTGGAATCCCACAGTGGGAGGTCATGAACACCAGCATTCCTGGTCCTTTCTTTTTTCTTTTTTTTTCTTTTTTTTTGAGACAGAGTCTCTCTCTGTTGCCCAGGCTGCAGTACAGTGGTACGATCTCAGCTCATGGCAACCTCCACTTCCTGGGTTCAAGTGATTCTCCTGCCTCAGCCTCCCAAGTAGCTGGGATTACAGGTGCACGCCATGATACCCATCTAATTTTTGTATTTTTAGTAGAGACAGGATTTTGTCTTGTTGTCTGGGCTGGTCTTGAATTTCTGACCTCAAGTGATCCACTCGTCTCAGCCTCCCAAAGTGCTGGGATTACACGCGTGGGCCACCGCGCCTGGCCTGTCTGGTCCTTTCTTATCCACTCAAATCATTGATTCTTCAGTCCACCTCACCTTCACTTGGAATACCTACACAGGGAATTATGTTAGAGTTTCATACTATGTAAATTACGGAGAGTTCAGAGAGCAAAACAGGAATGCTCGGTGTTGCTAACTTGCATATCCTAACAGGCCTATGGTGGTTGGTTCTGCATGTTTATCACCAAAAATTGCTGTGAATGTTATAGCAACCACAGAAGGGCCCTACTCCAGAGAAGAAATGTGGTGTTAAAACATTAGATTAGTGGTTTTAAAACTTGGTTGTCCATCAGAGTTCTCCTGAGGAGCATGTTAAAATGCATATGCCTCATTCTCTCCCTGAGAGATTGTGAGTTTGTAGGTCTACAGTGGGCCCCGGTATCTGTATTTATAACTAGCACCTTCAGCGATTCTGATACGGTAATCTAGGACCACATCTTGAGAAGTGCTAAGTTCCAAATTAAGAGATGAGGCCTCCCTCATTGCTCCATACCCAGGCATATTTTCTTGCTCATGTAACCCCAAATATCTTACAAACAGTAAATTTAAATTATTGGTGTCAGCAGAAAGTAGCACAGACATAGCTAACCCAAAAGAGTAGTTTATCTTCCACAAAGTCAGGCTTCTTTTTTTTTAATGAGTTATGTGATTTTTCTTAGATTCAAATCACCATCTTCTCATATCCTTGCAATAAACTTTGCTTTAGGTAAGCCTGAGATAAGGCTAGGTCACTCATTTGCTTCCCATTTTTTGGATTTTTAAGATTTTACTCAGTGATCTAATTTTGTTTTGAAAAATAAACTAAAAAGTGCTTTTTAAAAAGAAACCTGACTTACACACACTTTATTTTTTTATTTTTTTTATACTTTAAGTTCTAGGGTACAGGTGCACAACATGCAGGTTTGTTACATATGTATACATGTGCCATGTTGGTGTGCTGCACCCATTAACTCGTCATTTACATTAGGTATATCTCCTAATGCTATCCCTCTGCTCCCCCGCCACCACCAAAAGAAACTACCATCAGAGTGAACAGGCAACCTACAGAATGGGAGAAAATTTTTGCAATTTACTCAACTGACAAAGGGCTAATATCCAGAATCTACAAAGAACTCAAACAAATTTACAAGAAAAAAACAACCCCATCAAAAAGTGGGCACACACTTTAAATGTATATTATTTAGTTAACTTATAGGGGAGAGAATAGCTATCTACTTTACAAAAGAATTCTTTACATTACAGAAGAACTTGCTTCCATGAAGAAATACTGTAAGCACAAATCTGCCTAGTGTTTTCAGAGTTTCACTGAAGCATTCGACCTAGGCTCAATGTGCATGGAAAACATTTTTCTTATAAAAGTGAGCCACACCTTTGAAACTGCCATGAATTTCACAAACAATCAACTCTTGGGAATGGGGAGAGAGGTGGGAGGCAGCCAGGCAGCCATGAAGCGTGCTAAGCTAAGTTTGGTATCGAAAGTTTTCCACCAGAATTGTGTGCCCAATATGGAATGTCATTGACTGTTCCCTCACATGTTAGCTGTTTTAGGAGATAGTTCTGCTGAGGGCTGAGGGTGGTATAAAGGCTTAAAAAGACTCATACCTTATCAAAAGGACAAAAACAAACCCCAAAACTCTCAATCTAGAGAGAAAAAGGAGATGTGGTGCGTAGGTTAATAAAGACCTGAGTCAGAGAGCCCGATAAGATATCATCTCCCCAGACCACTAGGATGGAAGGCAGAGGCTGTGATGTGTGCTTCCCCTGTCTTACGGCTTGCCTTATCCATCTCTGTCTGGATGGAGTAAGTGCTCAGTTCTCAGCAAAGGACATATTGGAAATGACAGCCTCACTATCGTGAATATAATATGTCATGGCTGACAGATGAAGCGCATTGCAATGGGATATAGCTATCAGCCAAGGCTGGAGGAGGCCTTGTTCTCTGGACCTCTTAGAAAGCAATCCTTCTGGGTCCTCCCTGCCCCTTCTCTGCAGCCCAGCTGAGTGAAGATCTTAAAGCACCATTCCCCCCATTACTCCTGATCCTTTGTTGTGCTTCCCTTTTGTCCACCCTGCACTTTGATTGCTGAGCACTCCCAGCAGGGCAGACTGCAGCTGAAATGGTAGGAACAATGGGATCAGGCAGTGGTCCAGAGAAGCACTAGGGACCGGGGATGCTTAACTGTATTACTCTCAGCTGGTCTGCCCTGGGTGTAAGTGAGCAGGCCCCACCTTTCAACTGCTAGGGTGAAATCCACCCTTCTGACAGTCTCATGGCCTTCTCCAAAGGCAGAGTTAATTGAAAAGTGAAACAATTAGGAGATGGGGAGAACTAACAGTAAAAATTGCATTGAAGGGGAGTTACCTTATAAGCTCCTTTCATCTCTAAGTATTTGGGAAGGATTTCTTGTTTAGCACGTAAGGCATTTCAGTGTTCCAGTTTCATTAGGAGCCATCATCAAATGACAGATTAGTAGTGTATTGTCTTTTGTGTGCAGCTGTATATTTTGCCATGGTAATAGGCACCTCATCCATTTATTTATTTAACAAGCACTTATCGAGAGCTTTCTGGGTGCTTGGCTTTGTAGTAGGCCTTAGGGATAAGATGATAAGTCTCTGACCTCAAAGGACTTATAGTCTAGGAAAAGGAGACAGAAAAGTACACAAGTAAATGCCACCTAGCAGTATAAAGACTGTGATAGATGTCTTTATGGGAGGCAGTGGCAAATACAGGAGGTATACAGAGAATAATAAATTAGGCTGAAGGCAGTGACTGTGTTTGCAGACGTGTTGCAATACATAGATCATTGATCTCACTATTGACAAAATGAAATACCTGTCATAAAATGTATGCTTCTTCGTTCATTCAGTGGATGTTTATTGAGTGCCTACTGTGTGCCAGGTGCTCTGCCTAGTACTTCTGTGATGGTGTATACAAGCAAGAAGGGGAGACAGGCATTTAATTCAGTTAGCACACAAATCAAATGTAAAACTAAAACTATGGTATGTGCAACAAAGATAAGTTACATGGTTTCATGAAAACTTATAATGGGGGTATTTCTATAAGGTAGGGGTGTCTCCCTGGGATTGAGCTGAAGCCAGAACATGAAAAAAACATTAATTAGGGACTCTGTTAGGTACCAAGAGTAAGATAATGGAACAGCAGAGAAAAAAACGGTAGGAGTTAGGGCCCAACATCCTGGCCTAGCGTCACCATGGAGCCTCTCTGTGGACTTTGGTGCCCAGAACTAGAAAAGTGATGGTGGTAGAGGTGGGAAAAAAAGAAGGCCACTGCAAGTCCTGTTTTACTCAGGTCCAAAAGAATCACACCGTTTGTCCCACTTTTTTTTTTTTTTTTTTTTTTGAGACGGAGTTTCCCTCTTATTGCCCAGGTGCCCAGGCTTGAGTGCAAGGGCACGATCTCGGCTCACCACAACCTCTACTTCCCGGGTTCAAGTGATTCTCCTGCCTCAGCCTCCCAAGTAGCTGGGATTACAGGCATGCGCCACCAAGCCTGGCTAATTTTGTATTTTTAGTAGGAATGAGGTTTCTCCATGTTGGTCAGGCTGGTCTCGAACGCCCGACCTCAGGTGATCTGCCCGCCTCGGCCTCCCAAGTACTGGAACTACAGGCGTGAGCCACTACACCCAGCCGTCCCACTGTTATTTTTAATAATCACCCCCACTAACCTTCAAGGTGCCCCAGTATGAGTAATCATACGCTGATACCCTAAGGAGCAGAGACCTTAGCCTCCAAGAGCTCCTCTAGACCTGTGATCCTGCTAGTAAACACAGAGTGCCAGCTAATTTCCAAAGCATAAATAGAAACTAGCAATGCCCTGATTCATAAAAGATAAGTAAGTGGCACTTAATATTTTATGCCACGAATAAGATTTCTATGTTTTTGCTTAAAATGGAATAGCAGCCTATGTCCATAGCAGTAATGCCAGTAAACACCCTCAAGTGGTCGGATTAATTCTCTATATGTTGATGATGGTGGTGTTTCTACTATAAGTTGCAAGATGAATTAAAAAATTAAATTGTTTTCTTAATTTTCTCCTGGGTATTTGCAGGCTTCACTTGAGGAAACTATCTCATGATGCTTACAAAATATTGTAAGTATAAACAGGATTTCACAAAATCAGAGAGGCAGGAAATAACCCTAGGGATTCCAGAAACTAGTGTGAAGGAAATCCTGGTTTCATGACTGCATTGAATTGTCCCTGTAATGCTTTATGCCATCTGTGTTTTGACTCTTAACAGGGGCTGTAAGACATGTTTTCCTATAAAGCGTAAGTTCTATAGCTTCAATGAAAAATAGAGATAAAATGAGATATACAAAGATAGATGATAGATAGATAGATAGATAGATAGATAGATAGATAGATAGACGATAGATAGATATTACCAGCTAAAATTTTCTAAATTCATGAAGCCAGTCATCATATACTTCCTGGAGTGGTTCTTTAATTTACTAATATTTTCTCTGTTTAACAGTTCTTAGGCTAATGCATCCTGTAAGTTTACTACTTTATGTATAAATTGGGCTTATAATAAACCTTAAGGAATACTACTTTGAACTAGTATCATGGCTTAAAATTCATCTGGAACAGTGAAAGCATATTTTTATTAAAAATAGCTTTAATATCTCCAAACGATGTGTTCACTATCCATTCTCATTGTGGTTTTGTAGACACTGATTATGTTGTGCCTCCAGCAACATGTTCGGCTTTTTATTTTAGCTGGAGAGAGTCAGTCCTGAGAAAGATTCTGGAGACATTCCTTTAGAATCAATGTAGGGGAAACACAGTTGACAAAGTTTGGAGGAGTGATCTTGAATGACAACTATTTTTTTTTCCTGACACATTTGTCTAGTAGACTCAAGGTTGCTTTTGAGACTATCCAAGAGTTTCCTCAAGAAAGCAATAAGTGCGTAATACGAAGTTTAAGGATTTCTTTGCATGCTAACCCCCAAACAGAGCAACATTCCTAGAGTCCACAAGGATTTGAAGGCTTAGGACAATTCTTGTGTGTTTCTTTTCTTCCATTTCTTCTCCATGCCCTTGATTGGCCCACTTTTTCCCATGCAGGCTTCATACTTCTCTCCTTAATTCCTCAACCTGGGCTGTTTTTACTGGTTACAGTGGTTCCTGATGAGCTACTTGTACAGAGATGTTGAGCTCTAAGACAAAGTACAAGCTGAAATGAACTGGAACAGGAGGAAGCGAGGAAAGACATACATTCGAAGAGAAGCAGGGACAGAAATAACAGACTGTTCCAGTTAGGTGAAAGAACACTGGGAGTCGGGAATTTCAGATTCTCTCCTGGGATTTGCCATCTTTGGCAGGACTCTCCATTGTTCAGGTCTCAGCTTCTTCACTTGTAAAATAGCATGTAAAAATGTAAAAAGGCACTGGGCTAAGTGACCTTTATGTCCCCTCCCTCCTGTCTCTAAAGATTGCATTAAATCAAGGTAGGTCAAGATTCCTGTTATTTAGGGATAAAAGACAACAATTAAAGTGTGCTTACTGATGTTCAAAACCAGTGCAATACATCTTTACTACTGCAATTGAGAAAACCTCTGTAAGACATTCTAAAATTAAAGGTGGCTGTTCATTTCGGTATTCATTTCCAACTTTCAGATCATTGAGACTTTTGATGTCAAATATTAAGTAGCTTCAACATGCTCATCTTTGTTTCTCTCTCTCTGTCTCTCTCCCTCTCCACTCCACCCACCCTTAGGCTTACGAGAGGCCCCAGAAACATTCAACTCTCCATTATGACACGGGCCTCCCACAGGACTTCACCGGTGACACCTTAAAACCAAAGCACCAGCAAAAAAGCAGCAGCCAGAACCACATGGACTGGTCCACCAACTCTGACAGCGGACCCGTCACTCAGAATTGCTTCATCAGTCCAGAGTCTGGCAGAGAAACTGCAAGCACCAGCAAGATCCCAGCTCTTGAGCCCGTGGCTTCCTTTGCAAAGGCCCAGGGTAAGAAAGGCAGTGCAGGGAACACGTGGAGTCAGTTGTCTAACAATAACAAAGATCTGCTCTTGGGAGGTGTGGCTCCATCCCCAAGCAGCCACAGCTCACCAGCCGCACCCAGCAGCTCTGCTGAGTGCAACGGGCTTCAGCCCTTGGTGGATCAAGATGGAGGAGGTACAAAGGAGCCCCCAGAACCACCTACTGTGGGCAGCAAGAAAAAGTCCAGTAAAAAAGATGTGATAAGTCAGACCATACCAAACCCAGACCTGGATTGGGTCAAGAATGCCCAGAAAGCATTTGACAATACAGAAGGGAAAAGGGAAGGTTATTCCGCAGATAGTGCCCAAGAGGCATCACCAGCCAGGCAGAACGTGAGTTCTGCCAGTAATCCTGAAAATGACTCAAGTCATGTCCGGATTACTATCCCCATCAAGGCACCCTCTCTGGATCCAACCAACCATAAGAGGAAAAAGAGACAGTCCATTAAAGCGGTGGTGGAAAAGATCATGCCAGAGAAAGCCCTGGCTTCTGGAATCACCATGAGCAGTGAAGTAGTTAACAGGATACTTTCCAACTCTGAGGGGAATAAGAAGGATCCCCGTGTCCCTAAGTTGAGTAAAATGATAGAGAATGAGTCCCCCTCAGTTGGCCTTGAAACTGGTGGAAATGCTGAGAAAGTTATCCCAGGAGGTGTGTCTAAGCCGCGGAAGCCACCCATGGTCATGACACCTCCAACATGCACAGATCACTCTCCATCCAGAAAGCTGCCAGAAATCCAGCATCCAAAATTTGCTGCAAAACGAAGGTGGACTTGCAGCAAACCAAAACCTAGCACCATGCTTCGGGAGGCAGTTATGGCCACCTCTGATAAACTGATGCTGGAGCCCCCGTCTGCATATCCCATCACCCCATCCAGCCCTCTCTACACCAACACAGACAGTCTTACTGTGATCACTCCAGTCAAAAAGAAGCGGGGACGACCAAAGAAGCAGCCTTTGCTCACAGTCGAGACGATTCATGAGGGAACTTCCACCAGCCCCGTCAGTCCCATCAGCCGAGAGTTTCCTGGCACTAAGAAAAGAAAGCGACGACGCAATTTAGCGAAGTTGGCCCAGCTAGTGCCGGGAGAGGACAAACCCATGAGCGAGATGAAATTTCACAAGAAAGTTGGAAAGCTCGGCGTGTTGGATAAGAAGACCATCAAAACTATCAATAAGATGAAGACACTCAAGAGGAAAAACATCTTGAATCAGATCTTGTCCTGTTCCAGCAGCGTTGCTCTGAAGGCAAAAGCTCCCCCAGAGACCAGCCCTGGGGCAGCAGCCATTGAAAGCAAACTGGGCAAGCAGATTAATGTCAGCAAGAGGGGAACCATCTACATTGGCAAGAAGCGGGGCAGGAAGCCAAGAGCAGAGCTGCCACCCCCATCCGAAGAACCCAAAACAGCCATCAAGCACCCCAGGCCTGTTTCTAGCCAGCCGGATGTTCCAGCCGTGCCTTCCAACTTTCAGTCACTTGTGGCGTCTTCACCAGCAGCTATGCACCCACTTTCAACACAGTTAGGTGGGTCCAATGGCAACCTGAGCCCTGCCAGCACTGAAACCAATTTTTCAGAGTTGAAAACTATGCCAAATCTCCAGCCCATCAGTGCTCTTCCAACCAAAACCCAAAAGGGAATACACAGTGGAACCTGGAAGCTGTCTCCACCCAGACTGATGGCCAACTCCCCTTCACACCTGTGCGAGATTGGCTCCCTAAAGGAAATCACGCTGTCCCCTGTGAGCGAGTCCCACAGTGAGGAGACGATCCCCAGCGACAGCGGCATTGGGACAGACAACAACAGCACTTCTGACCAAGCGGAGAAGAGCTCAGAATCCCGAAGGAGGTACTCTTTTGATTTCTGCTCCCTGGACAACCCGGAGGCCATTCCGTCCGACACCAGCACAAAGAACCGGCATGGCCACCGGCAAAAGCATCTCATTGTGGACAACTTTCTGGCCCACGAAAGCCTCAAGAAGCCAAAGCACAAGAGGAAACGGAAAAGCCTGCAAAACCGCGATGACCTCCAGTTTCTGGCAGACCTGGAGGAGCTAATCACCAAGTTCCAAGTGTTCAGAATCTCCCACCGGAGTTACACCTTCTACCACGAGAATCCATATCCCAGCATTTTTCGGATTAATTTTGATCACTATTACCCGGTGCCATATATCCAGTATGACCCGTTGCTCTATCTTCGTAGGACTTCAGACTTGAAGTCAAAGAAGAAGCGTGGTAGGCCTGCAAAAACCAATGACACCATGACAAAGGTGCCTTTTTTACAAGGGTTCAGCTACCCTATTCCCAGTGGAAGTTACTATGCACCCTATGGAATGCCTTACACATCAATGCCTATGATGAACCTTGGTTATTACGGTCAGTACCCAGCTCCTTTGTACCTATCGCACACGCTTGGAGCAGCTTCCCCATTCATGAGGCCAACAGTGCCACCACCTCAGTTCCACACAAACTCCCACGTAAAGATGTCCGGTGCAGCTAAGCATAAAGCCAAGCATGGAGTACACCTGCAGGGACCTGTTAGCATGGGCCTTGGTGACATGCAGCCTTCTCTGAACCCTCCCAAGGTAGGCAGTGCCAGTCTGTCCAGTGGTCGGCTCCATAAGAGGAAACACAAACACAAGCATAAGCACAAGGAAGACCGGATCCTAGGGACCCATGACAACCTGAGTGGTCTCTTTGCAGGCAAAGCCACAGGCTTCTCCAGCCACATCCTGAGCGAGCGGCTGAGTAGCGCAGACAAAGAGCTCCCGCTGGTGAGTGAGAAGAACAAGCATAAGGAGAAACAGAAGCACCAGCACAGCGAAGCCGGCCACAAAGCTTCTAAGAACAACTTTGAGGTGGACACCCTGTCTACACTGTCACTTTCCGACGCCCAGCATTGGACACAGGCCAAGGAAAAAGGAGACTTGAGCAGTGAGCCTGTGGACTCATGCACGAAAAGATACTCTGGCAGTGGCGGGGATGGTGGCAGCACGAGATCGGAGAACCTGGACGTGTTCAGTGAAATGAACCCTTCGAATGACAAGTGGGACAGTGACGTGAGTGGGAGTAAAAGGAGGAGCTATGAAGGCTTTGGAACGTACAGGGAAAAGGACATCCAAGCCTTCAAGATGAACCGCAAGGAGAGAAGTTCTTATGACTCCTCCATGTCTCCAGGTAAGGCTGTTTTTCTTCAGACTTGGATTATCAAGTTATTTCATTGCTGGGCTTTGCACCTCAGACACATCTGTGGCACATTGTGTTCACTAGTTTGCAAAGAGGTGGGAATCAAATTAAAATGGGTCTCCTTGCACATTTGAGTTTGCTGCACATTTTGTACATTGTTTACTTGGTATTTACTATCTTCCTTCTCTCCTGGAGCCATTGTTTGAGAAACTGTGAAGCCATAACCCTAATAGCTGCCTAGGCTGCAGTCATGCCCACTATGGTTATGCTTTTTATTAAAGATGCTGTTCTTAGGTCCTCATCTGATCTAATGGTACAGTTTGCTGTTTGGATACAGCCTCTAAAACTCATTAGGAATACTAATAAGATCCAAGAATGCCAAGGCTGGGAGGAAATGACTAGCTAATTTATCTGGCATGCCAGCTCCACAAGTCACACATCTAATGTGAGAAGTCTACTGCAGAGCCATTAGAAGCTGATGACCAGTGAATCCTGAAGTCTAACTGATCAGGTAGCCACAGCCTTGGGCCATATTGTTTCCGTTTTTTTTCCATGGGCATTTGATAAGCTGTCCTGGGCAGGTCCCTTAAATGAAAACTTGACTACATTCAGATACTTGTCATTTTCGTGCACTAAGTGGAAGGAGGCAGGCTGGAAGGTGATATGTGCCTCCTGCTTCCAGCAGACCTTATAACTGTGTCTCTTTGCATGCCCACTAGAAAGGGATTTTGCTCACTAATTTAAACTGAAATGCTGGTTGCTACTAGAAGGATCCTATTCCTTGTCGGTTGCTGGCAGAATTCCCTTGCCAACCTCCCCAACCACACAAAATCCTTCCCTGCTGTTAGGGCCTCACATTTCTGCAAAAGTATCCCTTTGACCCTGGCCTTACATCATATATGATAAGACCCCTATAAAGACCAGAGCAGTTAGTTATTAGGAAAATAGTAGAAACTTCTTACCTAGGAGTTGCAGAAGCTAAATGTTCCCCCTGTTCCCAAATAGTATAAAACCCTCCAGCCAAAGCCTGGCTTTAAAAACCAATCATCCATGTTTAAGGTTTGGTGTAGCGTTTCACTTCTGTTTATGATGTGTACCACTCACTTGTCCTCTCCCTTCCCAGGGAGCCCATATTTCCTGAAGGCAAGAATAGTCTATTCATGAATAATTAGAGACATTTTCTAGGCCAGCAGATTTCAGGAAGAAATATGATTATGAGGTAGAAACCACTTAAAGATCGCCCCAGATTGCCACTAGCCTGTGAGTTGTAGTGGTAGATGTTCTCCTTGGTTAATGAAGAGACCGATTAGCAGTCACATCTCCTGCATTCACTAAAGGTAATAAATGACCTACACTTTGTGTCTGCCCAAAGTGGATGTGCTCATCTGGGCTTCATCATTTCTCATCATCAGACTTTGTTGAAGGTGCTTGGTTTTATGCAGAGTGCAGGCTAAGCCCACCTGGGCAGGAGGTACTACCTTGACCTTGCATGACATGTGAGAAACTGATCTCTTTCAGCATGATGAAACTGATTCATGGGACTTACACTAGCTGTGGACAGAAGATGTTCTTATTTTTGTAATTTTATGAGCCTTATTTAGCTAGAAAATAATGGTGAGGGGTAATTGTTAAGAACCTACACGCAAAAATCCTAACTTAACAGACCCAAGGAGCAAGACCTCAAGAAGCTAAAACCAGACGTTGTGGCATGTTAGGTTTCTCAACGATTTTACGAGGATTTGTCTGTGGCCAGGCTGTGTTGCTGAGTGCTGGTTGACTTCATAAAATTTCCCAGCTGGGGTTCACGTCCAGTCACTGTGTGCCCCCACTCTAGTTATATTGCTTTTCATGTGCTTGCATTTATATCACATTCATCACTTTATTAAAACTCCTCCTCATCCCTGTCCCATCTCATCTCATCTTCAGCCAGCCACTTGAGATGGGAAGAAATAGGTGTCATGACAATGTCATGAAAGAAAGCTGGATTCAACCCGAAGAACTGGATACAAGGCCCAACTCTGTTACTAATTCTCCGTGTGCCCTTAGGCATGGGATTCCACTTCTTTGGGGTACTGTCTGCCCATCTGTAACTCACGGGGTTGGGCCAGACCTCTTGTGTATAGTGTGCTTCCATTCTTAAAGCCATTTCACATAAATTTTTGTGTAACACCCTTTGTGCAATGTTATTAGACAGGTACTTTTATTCCTATATTACAGATCAGGATACTGAGGCTCAAAGAGATCAAGAGAACTGTCCAGGTTCAAAAAACCATTGGTTTTGATTCTAAGCCCAGAACTTTGCCTGCTGCACTGAACCTTGACTGCCTCCCTGCCACCGAGCTAGTGAAAGCTGTGTTTAGAACACAGCTCTTGGTGCCCAGTCCAGTGCTCCTCTATGTCACCTCTGCCCTTTCTTTCAGAATCCCATTCATCCTCAGATCACATGCCCTTCCCTAAGGCATCTGCACAGTGATTATGTGATGATTACAAAGGAGAATAGTTAAGGAAAGAAGACACTCATTTATTCAATTCCTGACCAATGTAGAAGGAATCCTTGTGGCCTTACCTTTTCTGAATATCAGCCTGGAGACACCATGGACAGAGCTTCCACCTCTGTCCTTACTGAAATCCAGCACTCTGAGTTATTTTTGCCACTGCTTTGTTTCTATCTCTGTCCTCTATGAGGTTATTTTTTCCCAGAACTTTAATGAATCATAATTGTTGGTGGCTGCTACATCTATATGAGCTATGCCTGATGTTCCTGCATATCTTGTTAAGTTTCTTACTAAGACAGACCAGATTCCCCCTTATTCCCCTCCCTTCCAAGCCTTAGCCTCTCATTGCTTATATCTCGAATGTCTCCTTCATGGCTGTGCCCCCAAAGCATGAGAGAAAAATATCTTTAGCATAACATAGAATCCAGTGTCATAGTTTGTCAAGACTCCCTGAAGAGCATTCACCTTAATGTGATAGACTCTGAAGAGTGCCAAGTTCCATGAAAAGACAGGAGGCAGATGAGATGAAGCTGAGCTTACTAGATGCATTAAGAGCTTTCAGTGACTTTATCTGAGTGGAGGTGTCTATTCAGCTGGATGGTTCTGAGGGTCATGATTGGAAATAAGCATCTGCACTTTCTACAACTTCTCTCCCTCCACCTTTTCCTTCATCACACTTGATTCATTTCCTTAGCATCCAAATGTCCTATTTCACATGAGCTATTCTTCTCTAAAATAGATACAGTATAAATATAGATGTCATCCTTTAGCCTGTTGAGGATGAGATTTAGAAGCAGAGTCAAGAGAAGGCTTTGAGTGCTCCCTGAGATCAGAGCTGATGAAAGATACCATCTAAACGTAAGTCATTACCATTATGGAGAGAGGAATTAGAGACCCTATTTAGCAATAGCAGCAGTTGCACACTCCATTTCCTTTTTCTTGCTTGGAAAATCTTTCATTCTTTCTCTCCCTGCCCAGCAGATGGTTGCATTGTCTTGTTAGCCCACTTCTAACATACCTAGGGCTAGGATGCAGTACAGACTTCTGACCATTTTTCTGTATTTTACGCCTCCTTTTTTTGGTTTCAGAATGCAGTAGCTCTTTTGGCCTGTTTTCTAAATGCATACCATCTGCTAAATGTCCGTTTATAAAAATGCTTGCCTGGGACCAGAAAATGGATAAATAGTGAGAAGGTGCAATCTCAGAATTGGTATAAGCCTTATCAGCTCCTATTTGGGCCTGTCGGCAGGCATTGCCTTCTCTTGCACACTAACATTTAGCAGAGGGCCAGAAGAGCAAATGCATACTCCAGGGGTGACAATGCATAGTCAGAATGATGCCATGTGCCCTCAAAGCCAAGTTTTCACAAGGTGGTGGAAGAGTGATGAGTGACATTTTCTATTCAGACCACTTGGAAACAATCTTTGCATACTTTGACCTAAACTTATGCCAGATACTGAGACCTCATGACAACTGCTGTTCAAGCTCCTATCAGATAATTTAAAAAAAAAAATGAGAAGAGTGAATCTACATGTGTTACCTCTTAGTTTAGTGCCATTGTTAAGAAGGTAGCCATCCCAAGTCCCCGAATGTTGAGTACTGTCCTCATGATGAGTGGATTCTGAGAACTGATTCTGAGAGCACATTTCAGATATCCAAATTCTGCCATGTAGGTAGCTGGATTCCCTGGCACCTGGCCCCCTCCACCTCTCCTTGTAGCTTCTTTCTTGCCCTTTGCCAACTCCTCTTATCAGCACTGTGGAAATTTGAGGAGGCAGTCTCTGCTGTCACTCACTGGCAGGATATGAATGCCCAAGCCAAAAATAATACAAAAACCTCCTCCAAGCAGTCACCCAGATGAGGGAATTAGCCACGTGGATGAAATGTCATGAAAACTATACAAAGGAAATGTTTCAGGATCATTTCCTTAAAATGGAATAAAAGGAAGAAGAGGACTAATGGGAGGAGAAAATTAAGACCAGGAATAAAGAGAGTAAAACCTGGGAAGCTGACAAAATAAATCTTTTTAACCTTATTCCAAGTCCAATTCTGAGTCCTCTTGTGGGGGGAAATGAAAGATTAATTAGCTAATGGCTGTTGTGGAGTTCAAGTAGGGTTAGGAAGACCTGTCCAAATCTTATCTCTCACACTAACCAGCTGAAAGACCTCTTCTGTTTTTTGACTTTCAGTTTTCCAAAATGGGACTATGACCATAAAGGTTCTGACCAGACCTAATAGTTGAAGATTCTAAAAGACTCAAATTTATACAATGGAATTTCAATATCTACACCACTCCCCTGCACACATGTACAGGCAGTAGTTACAAAGTAAATATCCAAGTTATTGACCATGTTGACCAAATAATTAGTTGTTCAATGAAGTTTGAAAACAGGTACCACTGGTTGTATATTAATCTATGAGACTCATCCCATTCATCTTTAGCTCCAGCCATTTCACTTAGCCATTGGATTTCTCCTTTGCGAAAGGTAGAACTCCTAGTGCTTGAGTCCCACCGGCTGAAACCATAGTCACTATCTGAGACACAAATAGGTTAGAACACAAATATGAACATTTTTATGGGGACAGGGCACACTTGGATTTGTATTTAGACTCAGCATTAAATAAATCTTAATAATGTAGTACAAACATCTCATTTTGCTGATGAGCACACTGAGGCTTAAGAAGGTCAAGTGACTCATCTAATGATACATATTTAATTGGGTGAAGAGCTCAGACTGGGAAGCTTCACATCAAGGAGAAGGGCAGGGAAAGGGAGAGAGAGAGTGAATACAAGAAAAAAACAGAAAGGTGAGTCATGGGAGAGATGTTAAGCTATATGTTTTCCTTTGCTGTGAGCTGTTGTAAAAGGTAAGCATCTCTTTGACAATCATTTGGTTTCCAGGCTATCTCTGGGGACTCATGTCTGGGACTGGAAATGATCTTTGTGGGCTCTGATGGAAGTCATTTTTTTTCCTTTCCTGTCTTAACAATTGCACATACTTATTTTATTGAGCCTCCCAAGTTTCCTCCTAAGGTTTCCTTTTGGAAACCAAGAATTAATCAAATTAAATGATATAACCCATAACTTTGTAGCAACGTAACAAAAAAAAAATAACTGAGACTCACAGCATATCCTTTGCTACATTGAAATCAGAAATGGAGCAATTCTGCCTTTGGAGTTTGAAGTCCCCGAGCCATTTATCTTCCCACAGTTGGCAAATGTTCTCGTGTCCTGGTGAAAGTTTTTATTTTTACCTCTGTGGGATTGGGAAATTATGCAGATTCAGGTGTGGGTGCAGAGAAGTTACAATTTTGACAGACTTGGCTTTGCTATAATATGGATCCTTTCTTGGCTGGAGAAATCAGGAAGCATGCCTTTGGAAGGCTGTCACTGGGCAGAGATAAGCAAGGCACCTTTGGAAGGAAACTCCAGAAAACCATCTCCTCACTCTATAAAAAGAACAAGTGATGAATACTTTTAAAATTGTGGCCTAGGCTTGAGCCAGTATAGCACTTAATCCAAGTTGACTGAATTCAAGGGAAAATGATAAGGACAAGACAACATTTTTTAATGATTTATTTAATGCCTAGTATGTATAAGGCTTGTTGCAATCCCAGAAAGAAATCAAAGATGAGTAACTCAATGTTTTTGCCTTCAAAGAGACTACAATCCAGGAGGACCTCTATAATTTAGGGGAAGAAACCAGCAAGCAGCTCCTCATGTTACAAAGCCAACTGCAAGAGCCATCAGAAAGCCACAGAGAAAGAGCAAGGGCTGTCCAAGTGACTTGTGAGCCACTGCTGTGTTCTCAGTGGGGGAGGAGAGGTGGGACCTGGAAATACTCTTTATAGCAGTCACCATGTAAGATGGGTCTTGAATGATACAAGACACTTTGGGAGAGTGGAGATGGTAAGGGTGGTGATGAGAGATGGGGTAGGAAGCATGACCTAGAACAGGAGCCATGCAAACAAAGGTATGTAAGTGGAAACACCCAAGAAATATTTGGGAAAGCATGCATAGTGCAGTTTTTTTGTTTCTGTTTTTGAGACAGTCTTACTCCATCACCCAGGCTAGACTGCAGTGGTACAATCTCACCTCACTGCAACCTTCACCTCCTGGGTTCATTCTCTTGTCTCAGCCTCCCAAGTAACTAGGACTAGGTGCAAGCCCAGCTAATTTTTGTATTTTTAGTAGAGACAGGGTCTCACCATGTTGGCCGGGCTTGTCTTGAACTCCTGACCTCAAGTGATCCTCCCGCCTCGGCCACCTAAAATGCTGGGATTACAGGCATGAGCCACCGCGACCAGCCCATAGTGCTGTTTTATTGGGGTTTGGATCTGTAGTTGGGGAACATTGGCAGATAAAGTGAGGAAAGAATGTTGTGGTCAGGGGCTAGAGGGTCTTTTTCCCGTACTCTGCGGCTTGTGCTTAATCAAGCGAGCAGTGGCAAGCCACTTTTTATTTTATTGTGTTCCATTTTATTTTTAGAGACAGAATATCTGTCACCCAGGATCCTAGCTCACTAAAACCTCCAACTTCTGGGCTCAAGCAATCCTCCCACCTCAGGCCCCCAAGTAGCTAGGACTACAGGTGTATGCCACCATACCCTGTTAATTTTTGTTTTAATTTTTAATTTTGTAGAGACAGGGTCTCGCTCTGTTCCCCAGACTGGTCTTGAACTCTTGGGCTCAAGTGATCCTCCCTCCTCCACCTTCCAAAGCGCTGGAATTATAGCTGTGAGCCAGTGTGCCTGGCCAGAAGCTACTTTTTAAACAAGTGAAAGCCATAAAATGACCAGATTATACTTTATATTTCTCCCCTGACCACTCCCTTTCCCTAACCTCAATTGGGCAAACTTACCTCATCTCTGTACTCTTCATGCTGTGTTGTAATTATTCACTTACTTGTTTAGGTTGTACCCACCTGCCCTTCCTCCTCCACCCTCCACCCCCGGATTATAACTAATCATAAAGGCATCATTAGTTACACAAATGCTCAAGCAAAAAATATATTTAAAAAGAGCCATCCTTGATTTCTTCTCTTTCCCTCTCTAGCTAAAGTCAAAGATGATTCCAATGTATTGCCTCCAGGCACTGAGAGGGTGGGAGTACATGAACAGAATCCTACAAATCAGAGCGGAAACCCAGCTGGTGTCCAGAATGATGAGGGGCTTAGGCAGCAGTTGCCAGTGCTGTGCAGAGCTAGACCTAGAGATTCAGCAAGGAGAGAGTCAGAGGGAATGAAGGAAGGAGGGTGGAAGAGATGACCTGGCAACCCACCTTAAACACAGAGGCAGAGGAAGTGGGGACCAGGAAGGATGCAGAGAAGGAATGCCAGAAATGCTGGAGAATGAATTTAAGAAGAAAGAAGTGATCAGCAGAGCCAGAAGATGCAGAGTTTATGGAGGATGAAAACAAATGAAAATATGCATGAACATATTGGTGACCCTGAAGACAACAGAAATGTTAAACATTATGTATTTGATGTCTCATATGTTTGGAGCCTCGTGGACTGTGTGCCTAGGCTGAATGGCAAGGAGTTAATGAATAAGTGGATGATGAGAGAATGGGGGCTGCAGGTGCAGAAAATGAAAACATTGCTGTGGTTCTAGCAGTGCCCCAGCTTCTAAGAAGACTACGTTTGTGAAGTCAGCCCTTGATGAGAAGTGATACTTCCATTCTCAATAGGCCTTAAGTCTAAGTTTCTCCAATTCTAGGAGCAGAAACACAATGCCAGATTCCCTTATACGATGTCATTCCACATGTCATAGTATAAGGCCAAAAAGGCCATGTGTAGAAAAGGTAAAGGTTATAGTATTTGAAAAGAGGTAAGAGATTTCAGGTCAGCTCCCCCTTCCCTGCCTCACAGACACACAGGCACATAGCTTTTGATCATATGATGACTATTTGAAAATTCCTTTCTGTGGTACCTTGGGTGTTTGCTGTGCATCTGTGAATGTATGGAAGAATGAACAAGTTATCACAAGTTCTAATAAATGGTTCTGTTACTGAGCCATGTACAAAGGATTATAGATGAAAGCCTAACTGTCAGTCTTACAGAGCTTTTTACTATTGTGGAATAAAATATATATGCTGGTACATAAAAAGCTCGCACTCTTAAAAATGATTGAGAGGTCTTTGGTCACCCAACATATAGCATAGTGCCAGGGACAATTAGGGAGACCAGAAGGAAAGAAAAATCAAGAAAGAGACTAAGTTAGCATTCGTAAAACAACCAGAGAATAAATGCAGACCAAGTTTAATCCATGCTAACTCATTGGCCAACAATGGGAGCTGCGGGGACCCAGGATCAGGAAGGATAACAGTGTTCAGTGAAAGACAAAGTCTTGCGGCAGAAGCTTGGAGAGTAGGTTCACAGTGAGTGCTCCAGCAGCATGAGTGAAGATATTTGAGGGGTACAGGAAGGCACTTGGCTAGATGGAAGTTAGCAGTTGAGTGGGGATGGATTTTTAAGAGGCACAGCTACCGTGAAGAGGGGATTGAACTGCCTCCCAGAGGAAGGGAAGATACAATTGATGCTCAGGGGTGCTGAGTGTGAGATGTTTTAAGCTTGGTGCTAGGTGCTGAGTGGAATGATGAAGTACCAAGAAACATGCCTGTCCTCAAAGACCTTATACAGCCATCAGGAGACAAGAGATGGATATAGACATGTACACAAAGCAATCAGCGAGAATAATGGGAGTTATGCACTTAATGACTAGAAATAAAAACCCATTCTACAAAAAAAGAAACCCCAAAACTAACTATCAGTGAAATAAGCTGCATGTTGTAAATGCAAGTTGATACTGGTGTTTGTCCTGTTACAGAGAGATTCAGAACAAGCTGGATAAGAAGAAGGAGGCATTAAGTGAGGTCAACAGAGTAGAACAGGCAAGTCCCAAGAGCTGCCTCTGCTGTGGTTTCCATGATCTTCAGTGCGGGGGCTGGGGAGAAAGTTGGGCAGTGAGTCAATAAGAAGATGGGGCTCACCTTGTTGATGGAGGATCTGAGGACCCAGAGATAAAAAGCTTTCCCTGAGGCTACATCACAGTCATCCCATACATCTGAACAGGGTGTTATGCTTTTCAAAGCGCACTTCCTTACTTTCATTTGATCTTCAAAATCCAGTGGGGTCTGCAGATAGGTGTTGCTTTTCCACTCGACAGCCAAGGAAATCAAAACCCAACGTGACCAAGCCATTTTTTGTTCAGAAAAAGTGCTAGATCCCAAGTCTCCTGGAATTTTCCTAGCATCCTCCCAACCCCCACTGCCATTTTTCCCGCTATATTTCTTAAGTATTTGATCAGGCCAGTAGTATGACTTACCTTCCAAGTTATCCCTAAAGAACCCTTGCCAGTGGGTTAAATAGAGGAGCCCAGAATAAGGCACTAACTAATAGGCAATATAGTCTTTGCTAAAAATAGGATATTTTACATACAAAGGGAGCTCTTTGGAACTGGGGTTAGCCAAGCCCAGGGTCTGATGCCAATTCTGTGTGCAAAGCCTTTAGCTCACTTGGGGAAAGAGAACTTGAATGGAGCATGAATGTCCTGAAAATCACAAGGAAGACACAAATGGTGCACAAGAATATTCTTATTTGCTAAATTACAAAGCACTAAAACTAACATTTAAATCTTTGTTTTTTTTAATTACAATTTAAGGGGCTTTACCCACCTACTAGTAAACATTCAAAAACTTGCATTTTAAAAATGCTACGTGCTGACTGGGCACAGTGGCTCACACCTGTAATCCCAGCACTTTGGGAGACCAAAGCAGGCGAATTGCCTGGGCCCAGGAGTTCAAAACCAGCCTGGGCAACTTAGGGAGACCCCGTCTCTATAAAAAAAATACAAAAATTTTAGCCTGGTGTGGTGGTGCACGCCTGTAGTCCCAGCTACTTGGGAGGCTGAGGTGGGACGACTGCTTGAGCCCAGGAGTTCAAGGCTGCAGGAAACCACGATTGTGCCACTACATGACACTGAACTCCAGCCTGGGTAACAGAGCAAGACCCCATCTCAAAAAAAAAAAAAAAAAAAAAAAAAGAGTTATATATACTAAAAGTAAAACCGGAATGGAGCAGCAAGTCATTAAGAGATCCATGAAAAAAAAACAAAAGAGAGATCCATGAGTTTGGGCTACACTTCAGAAGTTTGGGAAGTTGTTAGAGTGGATACCTCATCTCAGTTTGAATGTCCACAAGGAACTGGGATGTAGGCTGGAGAAACTGTGGTTCAAAGCCTATCTGAAGCCTATCTGTCACGTCTTGTATTGCAAGTAAGACCAATAGGCAAAAAAGGTTTCTCTTATATGCTTCTTTGTGCTGTTATATTTTTACTTGATTCTAATCACAGTTTTAAAATTATTGAGTGCCTAATATTTGTAAAACATAGTCCTGGGCAAAGTGGCTCACACCTGTAATCCCAGCACTTTGGGAGACCAAACTGGGCCCAGGAGTTCAAAACCAGCCTGGGCAACAGGAGTTTGAAACCAGCCTGGGCAGCTCTAAATATGTAAGGGACACCTTGTCATCCTTTAGTAGATGTGTCATAGTCCTACAAGTCTGTGTCAGTATATCCACCACTAAATAATTCACCTTTTTAGTGCTAAATACTGTTTTTCTATTTGAGGTCCCAATGGCAAGGACAATAAAAATGGATTCCCCATCTATAAACCTATAACATGGAATTATTTGAAAACGTTTTTATTATCTTAAAAAAAAAAACCCTGTTAATAAAGAAAATTTGAAAAATTCAGAAAAAAACTAAAGTCACCTACAATCCCACTGCCCAGAAATAGCCACCATGATAATGTAAATGCACAGGTCCCCAGCTGATGGTAAGCGCTCACCTGGCTTCCTGTTCCAATCTGCCCTTTCTCCAGCCTAACTTAGGAAAACCAACTCATGCTCCCCCCAGGCCACACCCTGTCCTTTGCCTCCTCTTTTCTCCACTACCACTATGGTTGCCAGGTCTTTTCAGTTTTCTCTTAAGTGTTTTCCCAGATTTGCTCATGATAACCTTTCCTTCTGCATGTTGTGTCATTACCCAAACAGGGATACATTTTAAAAATAAATGCAGGAGGAATTGGGCGTGAAAATCATACAGATTTCTAGATTGTGCTATTTAACTAAAATCTCCACCAGATTTCAAGTGTCAGGACATTAACTGAGAAGGAGACAAATTAGGGCTGAAGACAATTGCCAAATATCTTTCTTGAATGTCACTGAATGTTGAATGTTTCTTCTCAGATCAGAATTGGACAAGGGGGAAGGCAATAAATTTTTCAAAGTTTGAAATTCCAACTTCACCTCAGCAATGTAAAATGTAATCAGCCAGTTTCTTTTACAATTACCACTCTCACTTCGCACACATACAACAGACAGAGACAGACACATGCACACAAACACACACACACACACACACACACACAGATCACTCAGAACAAATCAAGTTATGGATACTCTCATTGGTCAGTGTTGCCATCACTCATACCAAGAGCATTTAGAGAGAAGGCACTTGCTATTAATTTTAGGCTTATCACCAGAGAATTCCTTATGCTTGCTTATTATATAAATATCCCAGTATATCTATGGAAATTCCTAAGATAAAATCATAAAGCCAATAGTTTCCATTTCAAAAAGCATCTCCCCTGTTTGTTTTTTCTTCCATTGCTCCTCAACCAGTAAGTCCACATCTATATATCCTCCAAGTTAAACTTTTGCACAAAGGATCAGGCCAAGGAGAAAACAAAATTTTCCAGGAGATTTCTTAAATCTCCATGGACAATGCAAGCGTCACAGAGAGTTTGCTCACATCGCTGAAATAGCTTTTTTCTTTCAGTCTTCCTCCATTATTTTTGAATTTCAACTGTGATAGAGGTAAGTCTACTGCAGTATCTGTCTTATAGAGGAGAATTCTGTTTCTGAATGTCTTCCCTGGTGATGAGATCTCTAACAGTGGCTCCCTGGAGTCCCCAGCTTGGAATGTCAGCTCCACCTACAGTGTCCCTGGGACCCCAGAAACACTTCATTCACATGAGCTTACCTTCCGCCATGCCAGGGTTGCAACTTCTTGGTCCAGAGCAGTGACTCTGTGCTTCATTTTTCATTTCAGTGATCCTTTGGGCGATAATCAAACAAAGCTCGATTGCATCTGTCTCTCCTTACAGCTCTAACTAAATAAATACATTAATTATTGGAACAGAAAAAGAAGAATGTAATATTTTTTCATGGAACGCCTATGAAGGCAGCCATAAGTAAATGAATAATTGATGTCAGATGCAGAAATAGCAATTCCTATTGCATTAAGTCTAAAACTATCTGGCTTAAAGGACCCTCCGTTATCCACTCTTGCTGGTCTCACCTTGTTTCCTGATCATCTTCAAGTATTTCCTCACTATGAGTCCTGCTAAATCTCCTCCTTATCCTATAGAAAATGTCATAATGAGCCCCTTACCTGAGTGTACAATCACCACACGGCTTCTTCATATAAAACTTCCTCTCCTTTTCCATCTGGCTTGCAAATCTCACCTACTAATTTTCTTACCCAATCTGGCATCCCCTGCTTCTCTGATATAACTAATATTTTCACTTTCATTTCAGTGCTTATTTTTATATGGCCTTATATTGTTTACCTTTATATTAGGTAGGGATGTCTTATTCACCCAAATCAAATTTGAGTTGTAGGAGAATCGCAGTCATGTCATACCCTTTTCATAGCTTATACGATCCTTAGGATGGTGCTGAGCACAGATATTACTGACCAACTGACTGTTGATCCTTGCAGACTACCATCATTTCCTGACTTATGCTTTAAGAAGCACTAACTTAAGAATAAATTGAACAATTTCTAACGCAGCTTAGTAGAGCAAAGAAAGCCCAGGAGTTAAAGACTCAGATCTAGATTTGGATGCTAAATATCCCACTTGCTCGTAGTGCAACCTTGGGCAACTTAGGCTCTTAGATGTCCCTTTCCTAGCCCGAAAAATGAAGCTGTTAATACCCACCACACAGAGTTTTATGAGAGCCAAAGAAGGGTAAAATATACACAGGAGCATCCAGCACACCACTTACCATATAGTTGTCAATAATGTTCATTTCCTTTCACTTCCACTTTAGATAATATATTCAAACAGAAAATACAAAACAACAGATTGGTATAGAAGTCTTCTTTAAACAGCAGGCTTTCCTGCCCAATTACACTCTTACTGGGATGAAGTTAAATCCAACTCTGAATCACACAGGGAAAGGCAGAAATTAGCTGGACCACAGTTGTAGTTCACGATGAAGATAAGGTGTCAGGATTATACCGTTATGGTGGATAAGTAACAAAATACACATTTCACCCAAAGATAACGGAAAGCTCACTGAGTAGGCATTATCCGTAGAACTTGGGAATTCTCTGGAAAGGGCAGTCATCACCATCCCTTGGCATCGGGACTGTCACGGCAAGAATGTGTATGACTATTCAGTAGCACTTGTTTTGTAGACCAATGTATCTGCTAACCCCAGCCATAAAAATGCAGTGATAAGAAAAATAATGAAATGTGGATTGGTACTCTATCGTTGTTGTAACAAACCACAGATTTAGCAGTTTAAAACAATGCAAACGTGTTATTTCACCACTTCTTATGTCAGAAGTCAAATGGGCACAGGTGAGTCCTCTGTTTAAGGTCTTACGGAGCTGAAATCAGGTGTGGTCAGGGTTGTGTTCCTCACTAGGGGCCCTGGAGAAGGATCCACCTCAGAGGTCAATCTAATTGTTGATCCACTCAGTTCCCTGTGGTTTTAGGTCTGAGGCCTTTTGCTGGCCTTTACTTCTAGGGGCTGCCCACATTACTTCTAATTTTTTCCATGTGGCCCGTCCAGCAACAGAGTCAAATCACTATGAGTCTTAGACATTCCTCCCCCACCACACCGCAGCCCCTGGGAACTTCTTGCTCTTCTCTGAATGCAAGTACCACATTCTCCCACACCTTCTGGCTTTGCACATGCCATTTCTCTCTCCCAGAACACCTTGCAGAGAGGAAGATCCTAGCATTTTGCCTCATGACTAAGTACCTGTGTTCTTTGTATATTTCTCCTTGTGATCTGGTAGATGGAGGTCTACCTTGTGGATAAGTTTGAAAATGCAGTGAAAAAAACATTAATTCTAGAACTGCAAATTGCTCAGCAGGATGGTAAAGAAGGACAGTTCATTTTTAGACTAGCATATGGAATGCTCCATGAAGGAGGTGGTACCATACCTGGTCCTAAAGAATTGGTTGGATTTAGGTACACTGGGAATAAAGAGGAACCATCGAGGGAAAATATGAATATATATGTATAGTGTTCTTTGAGAAACTATTGCACTTATTCATTCATCACACACACACACACAATTCCTGGGAATACAAGAATGAACAAGAAAGATAAAAGATAGGGCTCCTGTACTCATGGATTTTATAGTCTATTAGTAGATGTACAAGAAGAAGAAAAAGCAAATATAATAATTAAATGGTTCAATGTGATAAGTTTTGGGAAAGGGAAGCTGGATAGTGGGCATGATCTGCTGTACTTCGGTGGTAAATTCATCTATGTGGACGACCTGGGGGGAAGCCAGCCAAGTAAAGCATGGCCTTATCAGACAGCCTGGACTGCCAAGTAGTAGGCGTTGAGAGGGTGCTGCCAGCAAGAGGAGACCACTAGGAGCAAAGGAATGGCATAGTGATCACTGTGTCTTATGCTGATTAGTATGGCCATACTGTTACTTACCTTGATGGTTTAAGTAGTTCCAGACCATCTTTCAATTTTGTTGTATGTCTCAATGGCTTCATAAATTCTTTCTTCCCAAGTAGGCAACAGTGAGTTTTTCTCAAATCCCTGCCTGAATGATTGAGTTGCAATGACTTGCTCCTTGAGAGTGCACTAGCAAGACACACCAGCAACCAAAACCTGTTTGTCATCCAGGAATAGCCTGCATGCTAGGAGGAGGTGGTTTGGAACATGTGTAAAATCAAAACATTTCTCACTGTTAATTTCTTTTCACAGTTCAGAATCTCTGTTCTATTCCATGTGAAAAGTAAAATAACTCCTTTGCTCGGATTTCTTGCTGACATTTCTTTTTGGTGGGAGTCAGGGGTGGGAGTTCACTCTGAATGCTTACTATACCTCCTGCTACAGCTCTGTGGCATTTTCATAAAATACCAACCACCAAAATTCTAGTAATCACAAAAACATGTGCTTTCTCCTCATATCCACTGAAATTCTTTCTCTCATTAAAAAATAGAAGTCTCAGAAATGTAATTAGAAAGCTAAACTCGATATCTTTACATTCTTTTGGTTTCAAGGCGGGGGAAGAAAGCTGCAGTTTTTCTAATTTCCCTTCAGTTCAATGCTACTCTTGAATGGGGAAAATGATACAAAACGTCTGAAGAATTGAGAGTCTGACAAGAGGGGAGGATTTGTATTTCCTTGTTATTAAAAAAGAAGAAAAAGCCCTCAGTTATGTCTAATCTTTAGGAACGCAGTGCCCTGTCCAACCCGCGAACTGTTGGCAGCATCATAACTCTACACAGAATGTTCTTTTAAGCTTTTCCCTCCTTCCCAAGCCTTTCCTGTGAAGTTATAAATCTCAGCATTTAGAGACGTTCTTATGCAAATAAAGGAGGGACTTTAGGTTGGGCTCTTTCATGTTGATTCTGCTGAGGGCATGCTAGAGAAACAGCCCCAAGAAAAGCAGGCGCACTTCCATGGCTAGGTTCTAGGTTTGACTTTATTTGTGAAACCCCATCTGTCCCTCCTACACCAAGTACCAACTCCAGGAAGCTGTGATTTAATAGCTCTGTGCCTAGAGGAAGTTTTACCCAATCCCTCACAACATCCTCCTGATTGTTTGGAAAGTGAAATGATTCTGAAGATCAAACTCTACCGCTTCTTGCACTGCCTCCTCTTCTGTGTATAGCTGACCTCCTCATTCCACCTACACAACACTCCCCTTAAACTTTGTTGCAGCAGGCAGAGCAGTGTGGCCTTAGGTGTAGGTGCACCTGGAAAAACCCCAAATAATGTCCACTTGAGGTCACATAGGCAAGCAGATGTCCTGAACCTATTGCTGCCCTTGAGTCAAAGAATCCTAATTCTCCTTATCTGGTTATTTTGGCTGCTCCGTGATAGTGACATATTTTTCAAAATACATTCATGTGCATTTTCTCCTTTGACCATCATAGCCCCATGAGCTGAGCACTCATATAACGTCCTCAGGGAGCATTCCCAGTGGCTTTGCTCAGGGACTCAAGCCAAAAAGGTGATGATGGGCTCTGACTTAGTACAGTGAGTTATCACCGAAAGGAAATGGGAAAAGAAAGAGACTGACCAAAGAGATCCAGCCAGGCAGCCTTGTGCAAGTGATTTAAACAACCTCTGCCTGTGTTTGCAAATCCAAAATAGAGATAACAGTAGTTAGTAACTCACGGGGTGTGTCTGCTTATAAAGTTGTAGCATATGTACCTATATGTAGCAGAATGCCTGACTCATAGAAAATATACCATAAATGTTAGTGGTTATTAATGATTATTATTAATGTATTGAACACCTATAGTATACCAACCTTTATTTCATATTTTGTTTACAACGATTCTAGTTGGTTTTCAATAGAATACATCACTGTTGGTATAATTACAAATGCACAGGCCTTTTTTTTTTTTTTTTTTTGGAACAGAGTTTTGCTCTTGTTCCCCAGGCTGCAGTGAAATGGGGCGATCTCGGCTTACTGCAACCTCCACTTCCTGGGTTCAAACGATTCTCCTGCCTCAGCCTTCCAAGTAGCTGGGATTACAGGCATGTGCCACCACACCCAGCTAATTTTGTATTTTTAGTAGAGACAGGGTTTCACCATGTTGGTCAGGCTGGTCTCGAACTCCTGAACTCAAGTGATCCACCTGCCTCGGCCTCCCAAAGTGCTGGGATTACAGGCCTGAGCGACCGCACCCGGCTGGGCTTGTTTTCTTTTCTTTTTTTTTTTTAATTATACTTTAAGTATTAGGGTACATGTGCACAACGTGCAGGTTTGTTACATATGTATACATGTGCCATGTTGGTGTGCTGCACCCATTAACTCTTCATTTAACATTAGGTATATCTCCTAATGCTATGCCTCCCCCCTCCCCCCTTCCCCCACCCCACAACAGGCCCCAGTGTGTGATGTTCCCCTTCCAGTGTCCATGTATTCTCATTGTTCAATTCCCACCTATGAGTGAGAACATGCGGTGTTTGGTTTTTTGTCCTTGTGATAGTTTGCTCAGAATGATGGTTTCCAGCTTCATCCATGTCCCTACAAAGGACACAAACTCATCATTTTTTATGGCTGCATAGTATTCCATGGTGTATATCTGCCACATTTTCTTAATCCAGTCTATCATTGTTGGACATTTGGGTTGGTTCCAAGTCTTTGCTATTGTGACTAGTGCCACAGTAAACATACGTGTGCATGTGTCTTTATAGCAGCATGTTTTATAATCCTTTGGGTATATACCTAGAAATCGGATGGCTGGGTCAAATGGTATTTCTAGTTCTAGACCCCTGAGGAATCGCCACACCGACTTCCACAATGGTTGAACTAGTTTACACTCCCACCAACAGTGTAAAAGTGTTCCTATTTCTCCACATCCTCTCCAGCAACTGTTGTTTCCTGACTTTTTAATGATCGCCATTCTAACTGGTGTGAGATGGTATCTCATTGTGGTTTTGATTTGCATTTCTCTGATGACCAGTGATGACGAGCATTTTTTCACATGTCTTTTGGCTGCATAAATATCTTCTTTTGAGAAGTGTCTGTTCATATCCTTTGCCCACTTTTTTATGGGATTGTTTGTTTTTTCCTTGTAAATTTGTTTGAGTTCATTGTAGATTCTGGCTATTAGCCCTTTGTCAGATGAGTAGATTGCAAAAATTTTCTCCCATTCTGTAGGTTGCCTGTTCACTCTGATGGTAGTTTCTTTTGCTGTGCAGAAGCCCTTTAGTTTAATTAGATCCCATTTGTCAATTTTGGCTTTTGTTGCCATTGCTTTTGGTGTTTTAGACATGAAGTCCTTGCCCGTGCCTATGTCCTGAATGGTATTGCCTAGGTTTTCTTCTAGGGTTTTTATGGTTTTAGGTCTAACATTTAAGTCTTTATGCATCTTGAATTAGTTTTTGTATAAGGTGTAAGGAAGGGATCCAGTTTCAGCTTTCTACATATGGCTAGCCAGTTTTCCCAGCACCATTTATTAAATAGGGAATCCTTTCCCCATTTCTTATTTTTGTCAGGTTTGTCAAAGATCAGATAGTTGTAGATATGTGGCATTATTTCTGAGGGCTCTGCCCTGTTCCATTGGTCTATATCTCTGTTTTGGTACCAGTCCCATGCTGTTTTGGTTACTGTAGCCTTGTAGTATAGTTTGAAGTCAGGTAGCGTGATGCCTCCAGCTTTGTTCTTTTGGCTTAGGATTGACTTGGCGATGCGGGCTCTTTTTTTGTTGCATATGAACTTTAAGGTAGTTTTTTCCAATTCTGTCAATAAAGTCATTGGTAGCTTGAGGAGGATGGCATTGAATCTAGAAATTGCCTCGGGCAAGTATGGCCATTTTCACGATATTGATTCTTCCTACCCATGAGCATGGAATGTTCTTCTATTTGTTTGTATCCTCTTTTATTTCATTGAGCAGTGGTTTGTAGTTCTCCTTGAAGAGGTCCTTCACATCCCTTGTAAGTTGGATTCCTAGGTATTTTATTCTCCTTGAAGCAATTGTGAATGGGAGTTCACTCATGATTTGGCTCTCTGTTTGTCTGTTATTGGTGTTTAAGAATGCTTGTGATTTTTTCACATCGATTTTGTATCCAGAGACTTTGCTGAAGTTGCCTATCAGCTTAAGGATATTTTGGGCTGAGATGATGGGGTTTTCTACATATACAATCATGTCATCTGCAGACAGGGACAATTTGACTTCCTCTTTTCCTAATTGAATACCCTTTATTTCCTTTTCCTGCCTGATTGCCCTGGCCAGAACTTCCAACACTATGTTGGATAGGAGTGGTGAGAGAGGGCATCCCTGTCTTGTGCCAGTTTTCACAGGGAATGCTTCCAGTTTTTGCCTATTGAGTATGATATTGGCTGTGGGTTTGTCATAGATAGCTGTCATTATTTTGAGATCCGTCCCATCAATACCTAATTTATTGAGAGTTTTTAGCATAAAGGGTAGTTGAATTTTGTCAAAGGCCTTTTCTGCATCTATTGAGATAATCATCTGGTTTTTGTCGTTGGTTCTCTTTATATGCTGGATTATGTTTATTGATTTGCATATGTTGAACCAGCCTTGCATCCCAGGGATGAAGCCCACTTGATCATGGTGGATAAGCTTTTTGATGTGCTGCTGGATTCGGTTTGCCAATATTTTATTGAGGATTTTTGTATCAATGTTCATCAGGGATATTCATCTAAAATTCTCTTTTTTTTGTTGTGCTTCTGCCAGGCTTTGGTATCAGGATAATGCTGGCCTCAAACAAATGTGTATTAAGCAGCTACTTATTTTGTGTCAAGGAATCTAATACACGGAGACCCAAATGATGCAGTTGCTGCCCTCTGGAGGCTGCCATTCCAAGTGAGAGAGATGCTCTTAGAAACAGAGAAGGGCACTGTGATGTCTTTGGTGCTGAGACAGTGTGGGGCCATTGGGAGCAAATGGATAGAGTCATCAATGCTTCCTGGACGGCTAGAAAAGGCAGCATTTCATTAAGTTTTGAGGGCCCGATGGCTAGACATAGAAAAAGAGCTGATAAAGGCAGAGCAGTAGTGAGAAGAAAGACAGGAACCCTGAGGCAAACTGCTCTGAAAGAGGCAAGAAAATGCTGGTAGGGCTGCCTCATGGGGCATGATGTGCAGGGATAGCCACGGTAAGTGGAGAGGCAGACAGAGGAGGGGCAGACACGCCACACAGAGGAGTTGGTACTGTTAAGACTGCATTTTCGGATACCACACAAAGGTTTTAAGCTGGCAGAGCGGGGAGTGGGGGATAATATTCTCTGAGTCGTGCCTTAGGACAGGGCTTGTTAGACTGTAGTCCAGAACCATTTTGTTATTGTTCTTCTTCTTCCATTCCCTAATTCATTGCTGGTCAATACCTATGTAAAATTTAATTAAAAGGAAAATTTTTAAAAATGAAGTAAAAATAAAGTGCAGTGGCTTACAAAATACAATTCAAATTTGCTTATGATTAGATTGTATGAATATAAAATTATTTGATCACATTGTTATGAAAGTTTCCAAATGTTTCCACTCAATTTCCATAATTATCATAGGCCAATAACAGCCTGTGTATGGGCCCTGGTCATGGGCCACATTTAAGTGGCATTGCTTTAGAACCATGGCTCTACCAGAAGAATAAAGAATATATCTCAGAGGGAAAAGGGAAGCAGGAAGACCACCTGGGAAGCAACTACAATAATCCAGGCGAGAGATTCCGAAGCTCAAAACCAAGGTAGCTAAGTAAGGTTGGCAAGGAGGGGAGGGAGATGAGAGTAGCTGAGGATAGAGACTGCAGGACTGCAGAAAGGCAAAGAGGAGGGAGTTGGAGGGAGGAGTCTAGGATTATTCACCCTCACCTGCTATGGTGTTTTCACTGCATAAAAGGATTTGAGGTTCTAAACTAAAAGCCAGAGAGCCTCCCTGCTTCAGATCCAGTAGGCCTCCCCAGATGACTGATGTGGACTCATGTGCACAGGTGGGTGACTAGATTTACCAAAGCCTGGTAACACAAAACCCAAACAAACCGCAAATATATATTTGTATATATTTAAAAGAGGAGAAAGGCAGTACATCTTTTTAAAACAAAATAAGAACATCCCAAACTCTCATGATATTAAGAGCAAGACGAGTCAAAAGCAGACCAGTTTTACCTAGAAAACACAGTCACTGTATGAATTTCACTTTCCATTTATGTATAAAATATGCTACATTGAGAAAAGGGAAAGCAACAAAACAAAGACACCTAAGTAAAAATAGGATACATTTTTACTAAATTGGCCTGTGAGTGATTCTTTTTAAACACTGGGTTATTGTTCTTTTGCCCTTTGTGAACATGTAGACCTCACAAAGGCACTTTTTGAAATCTGATTTGACCAACACCTGTTTATTAACTTCTATACACGTGGCCCTCTTATCAATGCCACACAAGGTGTGTAAAGATCAGTAAGGGGTACAAAGATATGATTAGAAATTTTCGGATCCAAGAAGAGAGGCCCTCTTCCGTTTTAATGTTCGCACTTCTCTGGCCTTAAGAGTCTTTCTGCACTGAGAAAGAAATTTATGATTAAGAACCTGTGAATAGGGTATAATAAACCCTGCCTGCATCTACAGTTCTACTAGACGCAGGGCACTGTTAACAGTCTTACTTGTGGGGAACATTCATTGACCATCGACCATTCACTACTTACATAGAGATGGAATTTAGGCTTCAATTCTACAGTCTTGTCAATTAATTGCCCTACACTAAAAGAAATTCACTTTTAATGCCAGTTATAGTTTTTCTTACATTAGCAATTCCATCATTTAATAAGTGTAGTAAGCATTGAGTTACTGAGGTTTGATACTCAGTGAACTCAGTGTAAGTGAACTCAGTGAACAAAGTGAAGATACTGTACCTGGGACAGCTTGATATCCTAAAACTAATTCAGCATTATCCAGCACCCCAAGAAGCATTGTTAGGTGTTCTGTGAAAAAAAAGAGTTTGATTATCAGATTATTAAATACTCGAATAAGCAAAAATATATGATTACTACATAACATCGCATAGCTTTCAACATAATGAGGAGTGATATGGATCTATCTATAAAGGAAAAGTCATCTTTTCCCAATTTATCTGACTGCACAACTCTTGTTTCTCCAAATCCACCCATTAAGCTATCAAAGAATACTAACATTCTGCAGAAGATGGTTTGGGAAATACTAAGCTAGTTTAATCCCCTAAAATTAAAAATGCCAAAATCAAGGCTCAGAGGGTTAAGTGTCCTTGCTGACATGAAGCAGTAGTGGCCAAGCCTGGACCAGAATACAGGTTTGCAAGCCTGGGGCTCTTTCTACTTTCTGTCTACCTTAAGGAATTATTTCTCAAAATACCTACTGCCACCTTCAGCAGACTGTGCATGTATATTCAGTGTTTAGTAAGTCGAGCTTTTGGGGAGGGATACACACACACTCACACACACACACACACACACAGACTCATACTTCTATGCACATAGACACCAGAGCTTCTCAACAGTATTAAGTCCCCTTTTGCACAAGGCCCAGGAAATGTGCTGGAGCAGGAAGCAGGCGGCAGGTGCTGAGGAACAGCAGAGGAGAGCTGCCGTGGGTTTTGGAGGCTCCTTGTTTACAGTCCGTATTAACCCTGGGCTGTTGCAAAGGCCAAAGCTTGGCTCGCATTTGAGATATGAAGCTCTGACATTCAAGAAGCTCCAAAGCAAATGAACCTGAGTGAGTAAATAAATAAACCACAAAGAAAAAGCCAGTATTAAAAAAGATTTGCATGGTCTGGTGTAAACTCAGGAAAGGCAGGCTGCTGGGAAGTAAACTGGCCCTCATCCGCCCTGCTGTGCCTAGTCTGGGCACCAGAACTCAGAAGCACATGACTGAGCCATCCCGTGTTTGGGGCCTTAGAATGGTGACCCAGGTACATGTCCTCAGGGCAAAGATACTGCTCAGGGCAAGGAGGGAAATAATTGATCATGGTTATAGTTAGTAGCTATTAGAGTCACAGGCTTCCAAATGCCCAGACTTGGATCCCAGCTCTGTCACTCACTAGCTGGGTGATATGGGTGAGTTATTTACTTCTCTGTGCCCCAGCCTTTTTGTCTGTAATATGTGAATAATTATATAGAGAGGTGTAGATGTGTTATGAGAATTAAAGGAGTGACTTCATAGAAGATGCTGAGAACATAGCCTGGCATATAGGAAGTGATCAAAAAGTATTCATGTATTTATATTTTATTATTGTTGGTAAGTCATAGAGTCATAATTTAAGAACTATAAGCTTCAGTTTCTGTATCTCTAAAATGGGGGAAAATTGTGTCTATTCTGGGACTTCTTGTCAGGAGTGAAAGAGTTGATATATGTAAAGAACATATAGAGTTTCTAACCTGTAGTAAATCATCAATATATGGCAACTCTTACTACCTCTGAGGATTCCTCCATCTCCAGCCCTGAAATGGTCCTTAACCTTCACTGTGGGGCCAACCCCCATGGCATTGAAAAGGTTTCCTTCTGTACTCACCAGATGTGTTCTTTCTGATCCCAGATAGAGCTCATGGAAATGTCTTTTGAGCATGCTGTGGTCTACTTTGGATAGATATCAAAAAAGAAATTGGGAAAGTATGTGTGGGCAACTGATATATTCTAGGGAAAGGAGGAAAAAAGGAGCAAAGAAGGGAGAGAGGGCAGATAAGCCTGATCTAACTTTGGTTACAAACCCTGGCCAATGTACAATCAAGAAGGAGCACCTGCCAGAAAAGCTGAATGTGGCTGGCAAATGTCCCAAATCATTCTGTAGAATGAGGGACCACGAGTGGGGAAATGCTTTTTGATGGATGAATAGGATTGTGAATAAAATGCTGCCTTCCAGGCACTAGACTTGGAATTACCCTGATATGTTGGTTTAATTCAGAACTCAGTGTTTCCTGAACATTGACTTTCTAACCTTAATTGTCTTCTGATTTATTAGTAGATCGCTGTGCTTCTTATGTTTCCTTGGTAGAAGTTACAATCTTGTTTCCCAGAATAATCCCATAGCCTGGGACAGATTTTAGGGATGACAGGCTCAATTCACAGAGGCCAATGTGGCCGATAATCATGGGTGTTTCTGAAGTTGCTGCCCAGAGTCTGACCCAGCTGAGAGGAGAGAACACCTTTCACTTTGCCCTCCAGCCTTTTCATCTCCCCCTTATATCTGTTCAGGAGTGACTGATCTTTGCTTGCTACTGATATAAGGAGAGCTGGTGAATTAGTAAAATCTTTCCCAACTTCCCCAGCAGTTTTCATCTCTCAGAAAGTTCAGCGGCATGGTGCATTTTTCAGCTCTGGGGCCTGTACTCTTTCTATTCTTGAGTCTGAGATAACTACACAGCATCATAAAACTTCCCATATTCCGAAAACAGATCCATCCTCCCACCTCAGCCAGCCAGGGTTGCAACCAGCCCACAGGCCAACATTAGGTTGGGAAGAGCAAGGAAAAAACATAGCTCCATTATTCCTCAGCTTGCAAAGGAGACTGACAGTCACAATTGATGACATAAAACACTAGGACAGGCCCATATTTTAAGAGCGTCAATACAGAGTTCACCATCACAGGCCCCGATTTCCAAGATGCCCCTCACCACATTTATTTCCTGCCATTTTCTTTTTTTTGTTCCGACTGCAGAGTGATCAAGGAGAGAAACTGGAAGCTGGGCCCAGGGATAAGTTGTCTGCCCGTGCAGGGGAAACCGTAACATTTTACATGATATCTTGTAGTGATATTAATCACAAAGCCCAAATAAACTGAAGCCCAAATGAGTGAGCAATAGGAATCTAATCCTGATAGTATTATACTACCTGGTATTAATTTATACTCACCTGCTTTATCTGCCATGATTCTTATGATATCTGCCTCTGCCCAAGGTGGACTGGGTTAAATGTGATTAGCTCCATTTAACAGATTTAACAGATGAGAAGACAATATTTCAAATGAGGGCTCTTACTGAATGTCAAAATGGAAGCTTGCATTACTGTCATTCTTTACAAAGTCAGCAACATCAACCATAGTGAGTCTTTTATAGATGGACATAGAGATGTATGTTTCCCAAGCCCTGTTCTGTTTCCTGCAATGCAGACATGGGGTGGCTGCCCATGATGGCCTGAAGTGAGTTAGAGCTATTGGCTAAGTTTTAAAAGCTACAGGACGTGATGCCATTTTACATTGAAAAAAAAATATTTAATGATCCCGGATGTCTTAAAGATTGTGCAGACACAATTATCCCAATTTTAAGATGAGGATATTGAGCCTCAAGAATTGAATAAATTGTCTAAAATCATGTGTCTCACAAGGGGCTGACCTAGAATTCGAACTCAAATCTGGCTGACTTCGGAGTTGGTGCTTTTTCTCCTCTACCAAGCTGCTGATTTAAACAACTCACTTATTTTACAGAGGTTGAGTAGGAGACCTCTGAGAGCCCAGGGAGGCTTTTCCTCTCCTGTCTGGTGACTGCTACCACAACACCATGAGAGGACTTCTACGGGCTTTTTGGCCATTAGGGGCCCAACCCACCGAATCTGCATTTGCTTCCCTTTGCAATCTGAGAGGTCAACTCCAGTATGTTTAAAAGTTTTGTGCTTTAAAACTGTATTCCTGGAAACAGTCTGTTTTAACTTTGCCCCTAAGCCTTTCATATTTGCCTGGCCCTTTGTTCTAGGATAATTTCAAAGGAGCTGCCTTACTGTAATGAAATTCAGTGTACTACTGGCTGTATCCATATAACATTTCGTTCAGTTCGATGCTCAATCCACAATCTTGAAATAAAATGGTAGTCAATGAAATTTTCTGTATAGTATTATCCTCCATAAGTTCAAAGATAATTTAGTAAAGCTTGGCTCATGAAAGTGATCACAAAGCTGTATGATTCTACTGGGGATACAGGGGTAATATATTTGTGTGTTGAATGAATCTGAAATTTTGAGTCATTGATTGAGCTGGTCATTTTGATTTAAGAATTTGAGAAGAAAGTATTCCAGAACTAAGTGCTAACCAATGGTCCACACTGATATAAAAATCACAAATAACTCTTACATATGGAGGCTCTCAGAGAAACGAAATATGGTCAAGGCTCAAGAAAACTCACTCTATGCAATTGAATATTCCTTATTTTTTCTTAACACCATCTATTGCACATATTGGCTCACAGAGCAGAAATATGTGACTGTCTTGGTTCTTCATTCATGTTCCTCATTTAATACATTTACAAAAAGCAGTTCCTTCTTAATAACTAAGTTCATGTGTTTGAAAACCCATGTGGATGTAAATTTGGAGGTATGGAAATTTTGGAGTCAACTCAGCAAATGTTGATCCAGTGCCACTGTGTGCCCAGCACTGTCTGAATGTCGTGGTTAGGGCAGTGACCACGAGAAGTGATGCTTTGTTCTCTATTCTTGTTTCTGTGGAACCGGACAATAAGCAAAGCCAGGAGCCTATAATATGATCTCAGATATTGATAAGTACTGAGTATAGAATGAAGCAGATTGAGAAGATGTAGAGTGATTGGGTGAGCTGGGAATATTTTGATAGTGGTGTCAGGACATGTATTTTATAAATTGATTGCTGAAATAAGACTAGAAATAGCTAGTTTGCACAGTAAACTGTTTTTAGGGCTCAGCATTATTTGATTACAACTTGCGTCTTGTCACAAACCATGGTTTAGTAGGGTTGGAAATGAGGAAATTTTACTACAATATGTATTATAAGAGCCAATTTCATAGATCATAGAATCTCAAAGTTAGAGGAAAGCTTAGAGGTCATCCAGCCCCAAGTAGTTTCTCTGATTCGCACATTCTTCTGCTTTAAAAAAAAAAAAAAAAATCTAGTCTCTAGAAACTCATTACTTTATAATACAACCAAGTTCAGTTCTGAATAGCCCCAACCTCCCGTGCCTCTCCCGTCTCTTACAAACGGAAACCTTGTCAGAGGAGGGAGAGGCAGGGAGGTTGAGGAGCCTTGAAAGGCTTTTTCCTTTTTCTCAAGCACTGGGGCTGCTCACCTTCACTGAAGGCACAGAAGGTGCAGGCCTCCAGCAGGAAGACAAAAGCCCATCCCTGCTGCCAGTTTCAGAAACAGTTTCCACAGCTCTAGGTTAAGGTTATGGTCATGTGTAGCAGGGTAAGAGGTTGCAAAGCATGGTCCTAGGGAAGCAGTAGGAGCCCAGGTTTGAAAGCAAGAAATATGGGTCTTCTAGACCTAGCTCTCATGGACAGGCTGTTGGTTGTGGCCTTCGCAGATCAGTACTTCTGTCTGGGCCTCAGTTTATGCATCTGTAAAAAGAAAGAATTGCATTAAATCAGTGGTTCCCAAAGTTAAAGTGGTCCCCAGACCAATAGCATCTGCCTCATTTGAGAACTTGTTTGAAATGCAAATTCTCAGGCCTCGTCTCAGACCTATTAAATGAGAACCTCTGAAGCAGGAGAACAATAATCTGTTAAAAACCGATGCACCCTCAAGTTTGAGAAACATAATTCTGCGTGATCTTCAAGGCCCTCAATTCCAGCCGTAACATCCTGTGAATCCCTGAGGCAGAGGCCCAAAAACTGCAGCCAGCTCACTTGCCCCCACTCTCACCGTAATCTCTCAGGTTCCAGCAGTTTCTTTCTGTCTCTCCTTGGATCCCTGAGCCAAGCTACAGAGCCAGTTGGCTTCAGGAGGTGACTCTAACTCCCAGAACATGTACCTCCCTTAAAAAATCTATATCCAGTCTTACATGGAATCAATGCTTACAGTCACCTTGTATCTAAGCAAACTGAATAAAGCTGGAAGCACCAGCAAACCTGCTTATTTATTTCATGACAAGGGAAACAACTTTCAGTTCTGTGGGACTTGACACCTTTGTCAATAAAATCTGCAGATTGCACAATATAGAGTTGTTTTAGAATTCATCTTTCTGACAATAACAGGACTTTGCAAGAGAAGAGCATCCAGGGGTTATTATGGCAGCCACATCTTTGCCCTGAGACTACTGGCTGCCTTGCCCACATTTACCTTTTACATCAGAACCACGCAGTGAATCTACATCGGCATAGAGAAGAATAAGGGAAGAATTTTAAAGCATGTGCCCCCTTTTGGTTGCTTTTTTTTCCCCTCCCTTTTTCGTATGTCTAAAGAAGGCAACCAGATTTGATTTTTTTTAGGAAGCACTTAGTTTTAATAGCTGATTAGCCTACAATAAGGTCGAACTTGTGTTTTGTTTCTAATTAGCAATAAAAACAACAGGGTATTAACGTTTGCAGTTGCTTCACTGTAGCATCTTTCCAAGATTTTCTATTCACGCTGTTCAAAAGTGCCATATACATTGGAAATGTGCATTTATATTCAGAGCAAGCTTATTGTAGGAAACATAAAAAACACCCCATAAAGCAAAAGTTTGGGGAAGGTGGGGTGGAGTTGAAGGTAGTAAAAGCCTCTCAATTGCTTGATTGTGTGAACTGAAGTTGCTGTAGAGTAAGTCACCATTTGTGGTTTCACAGCTCTGGAATAAATGACACTTCCAATAACATTATCCTATACAGGTGTAAAATATACAAATTGGGTGAGGAAAATGGTAGCATCATTGAAATGCGCACAAGCAAAAAGCCTGGGAAGCAAGCATATGGCAGAGTGCCGGGCTGGGGAGGCAGGGGCCGCCGGCTGGAAGATCCACACACCTTGGCTTCCTGGAGCAGTCGCCTCAGGGGGCCAGAGCCAGAGCTCCATGCTTCCACATCTAATTTGGATGATTCTGTGATTATTATATCATTTAGGGTATTCCCTGCCTAAACTCTTTTTAAATTTATGGCTCTGGTTCGACTTGCATTTTTTTCCCTCCTCTTCTGAGTTTGTCATGAGTTGTTGAAAAGCATATTCAATCAAGCAAGAGCATAGCTTTTTGAGTTTATCCATACAAGTAAAATAACAGATTTAGTGAGTGATAAGCGATGTAGTCATCAACATAGATAAATATAGAGACTGAAAGCTCTATCATTTATGTATTTCTTCTGCAGCAGAATATATGATGCTTCCTCTTATTTTATTTCTGTTCCCAGTGGGTCATATAATCTCTGCTGGTTTATGAAGGCTAATCTTAAAACCCTTTTTGGCTTCTACATTTAAAGGCTTGGAAGTGAGTATGACATCATGGGGGACACTCCAAGCTTTAGTGAGGAGTCATGGGTTTCAGTACTAGTTTGCTCTGCTAAACCCAGTCCCTGGCCTGAGGGCAGCCGTGTTTCTATGCTGATTTTATAGATGGTGACACCAAGGCCTAGAACAATTAAGGGACTTGACAAGGTCATGGGATGCTTAACTTCAGCCCTGACTATAACTGCAATTATGGTATGTGGGCCCCCTGAGAAGTCACCGAAACCCCCTGTCTAATATTTCCTGTGGACCCTCAACCTCCAGACCACCAGGCCTTGTAGGGAACTTATTCAGTGGAAGCCAGGCCAATTGAGTAAATCATGATTATGAACATTGAAAAATGAGAGGAGAGAGAACATGAACAGAAGCATTTTAGTTTATAGAATCATAGAGTTGGATGCATTTCTTCAAGCAGACAGATTTTGTGCATATCAAAACGTGATTGGGGAAAAACAGGTACATGTAGCCTCCTTCAGATGCATTTTCTGTTATGGTCAAGTTCATTCCAATAATAATTAATTTGAGGGCTTGTGAAATGTTAGGTGCTATTCTAAGTGTTTCGTATGCATAACTTTATTTTTCCACCAACCAGCTGTAAGAACTAGGCACACTCTTACCCCCATTATACAAATCAGGGACATGAGGCATGGAGTGAAGAAGTAGCTTTCCAAGGTCATAGAGCCCACATGGAGTAGAGCCAAGATTTGCCCCAAGCCAGCCCAATTCCAGAGCCCATACTCCTAACCACTGTCCCATTGCCCTTCTTGTAGGAGCAGATTTTCAAGTCTCATTTTCAGTTCCTCCTGCTGAAGCAGCAGGCCTTATTTTTCTTGCTGAGTAACACCAGAAATGGTAATCAGCACATGCCAGCTGAGTGCTTTCTTCTAGGCTTGGCAACAGCCATGAGCCATCACCTGGTTAAATAACCCCCTGCTTGCCACTCCATTCCTTTGGTCTGTGATGGTATGGAACTTTGGGAAGAACCCAGAGACTAAATATCTGTTTGCTGTCTGTCATTGAACAAGTGACTCACCTTTTCTCAACTTCAATTTTGCATTTGTCAAAAGATTGTTGTTCCTGACCTGGCCATCTTAGAAAAGGTACAGAATCAAAATACCATATAGGCCGGGTGCGGTGGCTCATGCCTGTAATCCCAGCACTTTGGGAGGCTGAGGCGGGCGGATCACAGGTCAGGAGTTCGAGACCACCCCGGCTAACATGGTGAAACCCCCGTCTCTACTAAAAATACAAAAATTAGCCAGACGTGGTTGCATGAGCCTGTAATCCCAGCTAGTCAGGAGGCTGAGGCAGGAGAATTGCTTGCACCTGAGAGGCAGAGGTTGCAGTGAGCTGAGGTTGCACTCTAGCCTGGGAGACAGAGCAAGACTCCGTCTTGGGAAAAACAAAAACAAAAACCATGTATCAGTGGTCCTCAACTTTTTTAGTGCTAGGGACTGGTTTTGTGGAAGACAATTTCTTCACAGACAGGCAGGGCAGGGGAGTGGGGTGCGGAGAAGGGAGGATAATTTCAGGAAGAAACTGTTCCACCTCAGATCATCAGACATTAGATTCTGATTAGGAATATGCAAGCTAGATCCCTCACATGTGCAGTTCACAATAGGGTTCAGGCTTCTATGAGAATCTAATGCTGCTGTTGATCTGACAGGAGGCGGAGCTCAGGCAGTAATGCTCACTCCTCCTGCACCTGCCGCTTACCTCCTGCTGTCCCGCCCAGGTCCTAACAGCATACCAGTCCATGGCCTTGGTTTTGGGGACCCCTGCCATATATGCTATAACTACAGAATGATGTACAATGATGAAGTGATGTTGGCATTATTATTATATGTCATCAGGATGTGGTGTGGATTAAATGAGGTCACACCTCTAAAGCATTTTTCTGTCATGGTGCCTGACATGTAAGAGGCACTATGAGTTGGTTGGTTATCATGTTACTAATTATTATCATTGCTAATGTACCTTGCAGTGATTTAAAGTTTACATGCTTAATTTGCAGAGAAGGCACGAATTTTAAATTTACATAATTCAAACTTTACATGCTTAGGCCGGACGCAGTGGTTCACATCTGTAATCTCAGCACTTTGGGAGGCCAAGGTGGGCAGATCACCTGAGGTCAGGAGTTCGAGACCAGCCCGGCCAACATGGTGAAACCCTATCTCTACTAAAAATACAAAAACTAGCCAGTCGTGGTGGCGTGCGCCTATAATCCCAGCTACTCGGGAGGCTGAAGCTGGAGAATCACTTGAACCCAGGAGGCGGAGGTTGCAGTGAGCGGAGATCATGCCATTGCACTCCAGACTGGGTGACAGAGATTGTCGCCTTTTAAACATAAAATGTTTAAACACCGAATGAGGTGTAAGAGATCTGTTTACATGTACTTTCAGGTTACAAATGTGGGTAGGGATTCTGAGATGCTAAAATTGACAAGAAAGTCTTTAAAAAAAAAGTTTACTTGCTTAATTTGCCAGAAATGGGCAGTGCCTCAGAGCTAAGCAGTAGGTACTATTGTTTCCATTTTCAGATAACTTGTAACTTGTTCAGAGTCTAGTTTTGTTCAGATTTTATTTCTCTAGAGCTATGCTATTCCTTGTCTCTGTCTTAAGTGGCCCAGACAACTGTACATGTGATAATATAATAGTAATAATAATTCTGGCTTGGGCTTAATACACTTATTAATGTTGAAGTATTTTAAGCTGTGGAATCAACCAAGGAGCACAGTCTTATTTATTTCATATGAATCTCACGCAAGGGCACAGTTACTTGAGTAACGATTCTTTTTCTTCTTTTAAATGTTCTTAACTTAAATCTACAGTACAACTGTTTAGTTTTTACAGTGTCTAGATACTACTCTATCAATTTGTCAGTAATCACTCTGTAATCCACCATTTAGTATCTGCAGGATTACTTGTAATCAGCTTTTAGGGCTTTGAATTCTCCATTGTTCATTTTCACTGTTCGACCGTTAGCCAGCTACATTGCCAAAAGTACCATGATTTCCTCACAGATTTACAATGAAGGCCACAGAGATCCTGCAGGGGAAGCTAATGTAAGACTTTTTGATTTAGAAACAATATTTGGAGCCAAGAACCAGAGTACTCAATACTCCACTAGAGTCTTGTTCCCAGAGGGAAAGAGCAACCAATTTATAGATTTTTAGTTTTAAAGTGAGTTAGAAAAATATACATTATGACAGAGAGTAGCTAAGGAACAACTACAAAATGATGTTGCTTCTTCTGGTGTGCGTAACCAGACCTCTCCATCCCAGTGCGAACATCATGGTGTACTTAGTCAAACCTCGATAGGATAGCCTGCTACACACCTAAGCTATATGGTGTAGCCTTTTGCTCCTAGGATACAAACCTGCCCAGCATGTTAGAGTACTGAATACTGTAGATAACTGTAACACAATGGTAAGCATTTGAGTATCTAAACATAGAAAAGGTACAGCAAAAATACGGTGTCAAGGATAAATAATGGTATGCCTCTCTAGCGCACTTATTGTGAATGGAGATTATAGGACTGGAAGTTGCTCTGAGTGAGTCAGTGAGTGAGTGGTGAGTGATTGTGAAGGCCTAGGACATTACCATATACTATTATAGATTTTATAAATGCTCTACACTAAATGCATAAAAAAATTTCTTTCTTCATTAATAAATGAAATGTGGCTTACTGTGACTTTTTACTTTATAAGGTTAAGTTGTTTTTAACTTTTTCACTTTTGTAATACTTATATTAAAACACATTCTACAGTTGTGCAAAATATTTCTTATATTCTCATTCTATAAGCCTTTTCTTGTTTTGATTTTTTTTTTTTTTACTTTTAAACTTTTTGGTTAAAAACTGAGGCACAAACAGATACATTCACCTAGGCCTACATAGCGTCAAGATCATGAATATCACCAACTTCCACCTCCATAGCTTGTCCCACTGGAAGGTCTTCAGGGGCAATAACACGTATGGTACTGTCATCTCCTATAATAACAATGCCTTGCTTGTTCTGGAATGCCTCCTAAAGGACCTGCCTGAGGCTGTTAACTTTTTTTTATAAGTAGAAGGAGTGTACTCTAAAATAACAATAGTTAGTATAGTATAGTATAGTATAGTATAGTATAGTATAGTATAGTATAGTATAGTATTGTATTGTATTGTAACTAAAACCAGTAACATAGTCGTTTATTATCATTATTAAGTATTATGTACTGTACCTAGTCCTATGTGCTAACTTACACATGACTAGCAGTGCAACAAATCTGTTTATACCACCATCACCACAAACACTTGCATAAAGCATTGTGTAATAGCCTCTATGATATTATAGTGGCTTACAACATCACCAGGCATTTTAGGAGTTTTTCAGTTTCACTACAATTTTATGGGACCACTAACATATATGTGGTCCGTCATTGACCAAAACAATGTTATGCCATGTATGACTGTATTTAAAGCTCCTTCTCCAGAAGAGCCCCCAGAGTTTTCCTGCTGACCACTCTCTAGTCACACATGTTTAAGACAGACAGCAATAAGATAGCATAAAACACAGAGACTCATGAAGTCAGTGGTATGCAAACCCCCAATTAGGATTATTGCCTGTCCATCAATAACAATCACTAGACAATGCAGATTCTGGTTCATCTGCCTCTGCTCAAAATGCTTTGGAGCTCTCTTGGAAATTCTTTCAAGCCCTGCCACATTCTTCTAAATATCTGAAATGTCTTTGCCTTTGAAAGGAAGATGTGATTTATGGAAACAGCCAAATCACTTGGAGCCAAGTCTGGCCGGGAGGTCAAGATGGGTAATGTTAGTTTAGAATTACCCATTTTAGATAGGAGCGCTGTCAGAGGTTTCTCAGCAATGATTGGTTTGGTTCTCCGTGAAGATAAAGCAGTTTATTATCTTTAAGCTTGCTGTGGAAAAATACACATAATTAAAACCAATTTAATATTGATAATAATCCCAGTCTCTCACCCTATTTACTATTATGTTGTAGCACAGCAGCATGTGCCTGTATGTATGAGAGTGTGGCCATGTGTGTTTGATTATATGTAAATAGATCAATCTACAGCTAGATAGACAGACATATATAGATACAGCTATATATACTGTTTCTCATGGGATATTTTTTCATTCCCTTTTCCCAGGCATAGTTTCCAGAATTCTCCTATAAATGTGAACCTGTTTAATTGTTGATATTCTCCTAAGATAAGCAATTCTTAACCTTTTTTTAAAAGGCTACAGCTACATAGTTCTTTTAGAATCTGCTGAAAAGTATGCACCCTTTTGTAGAAAAAATAGAAATATATACACATTCATACGACTTGGAAAAGAAGGGACACAAATATCATGTTTAAAACTTTCGACCTAGGATTTGAAAAGCGGCATAAAATTCACATCATAGGATATATTTACAAAACTAAGCTAAAAATGACTTTTCAGTAGACACTGTACATTATTATATAGCATCTCTAGTTAATTAGTTGAATTTCAGGTTGCCTGAATAAGGCTAAGAACAAATAAGTGATGATAATGGAGAAGGAGAAAAGTCAGTGGGTCACTGTGTATTGACGTTGGGATTAAAATAATATAAAAGGTTTCTGTTTCCAAGATACAGCAGGCAAGAAATACTTCAAAACCTTTCTGATATAAAATGTTTAAAAGCTGAATGAGGTGTAAGATATCTGTTTACACGTATTTTCAGGTTAGAAATGTGGGTACAGGTTCTGAGATGCTAAAATTGACAAGAAACCTCTAATACAAAGAGATAGCTAGCCTTAAAGTTGGTGGGCTTTTTCTGCAGCTATCTGCCTATTTCTGGATGTTCAGACTGTTTGGTTTATTTGGTTGCTTATAGGGAAGAGAAAACAAATGTAATTCCCATGCAATCTAGGATGTATGACCAAAAATTCCTTTCAAAGAGTGTATTTTATAAGGCAAAACCCTCAGTAAAAGACTGAAATAGCATATAGCCCATCATAGTCTTCACTATAGTTGCGGGGGCCAGTAACCTCTGAGAAATCTTAATCTCAAGACAGTTCTCATATGAATAGGGGGGCAGGGGAGCAGGGTCAAAATAGATACTTGCTTTGTGACTACAAAATGACCAAATGAAAATTTTAGTTTAAAATTCTCCTGGTTTGGTGGAACCCTTAGGCACCTAACAAGTGGAAGTGCATATTATCTCTGGAAAAATGCACTTAGTAACCATGACTCAAATAGTTCTCATAGAAGAAATGCCAAAACATAAATCATGATAAAATATGATAATGCAAAATACATGAGGAAACAAGTTTTTATAAGACTCAGCAGAAGCAACAAGGAGTAAAATTAGACCCACTATATCTGGAAAAATATGAATCCCCTCAACTACAAGATAAGTAAGCTCAATATGTTTTAAAAAGTAAAGAAGAACATCAAAAGAATAAGTGCAACAGATTATGAAATATGGCAAGGTAGATTTGAAAACTGCCCAAATAGAAAGTCTAAAAATGAAATACATAATAATTTAAATTAGAAACACAATGATGGATGATGTAGCAAATTAGGAATAGCTAAAGAGAGACTTGCTGAACTGGAAGATAGATCCAAAGAAATTATATGTAATATAGACAGAAAACAGTAGAAACAAAGGTTAAGAGAATCATAAGTTAAAAAACAGATTTTTCATACATTTTATTGATGCTCCAGAAAAGAGATAGTAAAAGGAATAGAGTGAAAAGGATATTTGAATATGTAATCCTTAAGAATTTCTATAATTGATGAAAGCCATCAATCCTCAGAAGCTGGAAGCCCAAGAAATTCCAAACAGGATTAAAAAAAAATTATCTAAGTGGACACACTGTAATCAAACAAAAGCCAGGAGGAAAAGATAGATAACCATCAAAACAAACAATCATTAGGCTTTTAGCCAACATCTCAACAGTAACAATGAAATCTAGTATATGGTTAAAAACTATCTTCAAAGTATATAGAGAAAAATAACTTGTGAAGCCAGAGAAACATCCAGAGCAATATCATCTTTCAAAAGCAAGAATAATGTTTTAAGTCTAACAAAACTGAGAGTATTTTCTACCAAAAGACTCCACCTAAAGAGAGTTTTCCCAAGCGTATACTGCAGAAAGACAAAATATTTTCCAGAAAGAAGGTTGGAGATGTGAGAAGGTATAGTGAACAAAAATAATAGAAAAAAATGTGGATAAACATATATTTAAATATTTGAACATTGGCCAGGGGCAGGAGCTCATGCCTGAAATCCCAGCACTTTAGGATGGCAAGGTGGGAGAATCAGTTGAGGCCAGGAGTTTAAGACCAGCCTGGGCAACATAATCAGACCCTGTCTTTACAAAAATAAAAGATTAGCTAGGCATGATTGTGCATGCCTGTAGTCCCAGCTACTCAGGAGGCTGAGGTGGTAGGATTGCTGGAGCTCAGAATTTCAAGGTTGCAGTGAGTTATAATCATGTCACTGCACTCCAGCCTGGGCAACAGAGAAAGACCTTGTCTCAAAAAACAAACAAACAAACAAAAAACAAACCAAAAAAAAAATACACACACACACAGACCCCCCCACACACACGTTGGCTCTACAAAACAAAACACTAAAAATAATGTTCAATTTGTAATACTAGGAATAGCATAGAAGTACTAAATAATAATGTAAATAGGAGTAATCAGGTTAAAATATTCAAAAGTTGCCTTATTGTTTTAGAAAAGTGTAAAGGTATTAACTTTCCATGTTGTTACATTAAATTTGGGTTTTATAATATCTAAGTTAGCCACTAAACAGATAGAACTAAAGGTATAACTTACAAACCATCAGAGAGAGAGCAAAAAAAAAAAAAAAAAAAAAAATGAAACCAAAAAAGAAGAAATGGGACGGGCGTGGTGGCTCACGCCTGTAATCCCAGCACTTTGGGAGGCCAAGGCAGGCGGATCACCTGAGGTCAGGAATTTGAAACCAACATAGTGAAACCGTGTCTCTACTAAAACTACAAAAATTAGCTGAGACTGGTAGCACGTGCCTGTAGTCCCAGCTACTCAGGAGACTAAGGCGAGAGGATTGCTTGAACCTGGGAGGTGGAAGTTGCAGTGAACCAAGGTTGCGCCACTGCACTCCAGCCTGAGTGACAGAGCGAGACTGCATCTCACAAAAAAAAAAAAAAAAAAAGCTAGAAACAAGAAACGGAAAATTGGACAATATAAATCATGAAATAAAATAATAATAACAGTAAACATAAAAGCTTTAAAAAGGCCAGATTGGATCTTCAAATTTATAATCTAGAAATATGCTTGTTGTAAAACATATACCTAAAATATATGGAAATATATGACTGAAAAGGTATGAAAAAAGATAGATAAATAGGAATAGAAAGTTTGTATACTTATATAAATACCATCCAAAATAGTCTTTAATGTCTTTTTCCTTAAAACAAAGTTATTGACTATAAAAAGGGTCCTAGCACAGCTGAAATGATAGAATGTTCAGTTAAAACCAAGAATATTTTAAAATTTCTACTTATATGCACATAATAACATAGTTTACAACTATACAAAGTAAAGATGACAAAGGAGAAATTCACAAACTTGATCTTCGAATGGAACATTTTAACAAATATTTCTCAGTAATGGATCAAACAAACAAAACATAGATGAGTAAGAATATAACAAATCAAAGAAAAACGATTTCCAAATCTAATTGTAATAAACACGCATAAGTGCTACATCCAACTAATAGAAAATACAACAAAGCACATGTAGAACAATAATAAAAATTGATGACATACTGGGCTATAGAGCATGCCTAACAAATTTCAAAGAGTCAATGTCATAGAGATTGTATTCTCTAACAAAAGACAATTAGATTAAACCCGGTAATCAAAAGATAACATTAAAAGCCCCAAATCATTGGAAGTTAGAAAACACTTATATTTAATTCATGGGTCAAAAAATTTAGAACTGAATAATAGTGAAAACACAACATGTCAAAACATGTAGGCTGCAGCTAGGTTGATTCTTGGAGAGAAGTTTAGAAGTTTAAAGATTTACATTAGGAAATAAGAAAGGCTAAAACAAGAAAGGCTTACCATATGACTTAAGAAATTGGAAATTGTTTATTAAATGAATATACTCAAAAAAAGTAGAAGAAAGGAATGTATAAAGATAAAAACAAATCAATAAAATGCAAAACAGGTGCTGTAGAGAGGATCAATAAAGCGGACTTTTTTTTAAAGACTGATTGATTTTTTAAAAATTGCTTCTCAGCCTTTTGGCTAAGATCAAGTGATAAAAAATTATGTTCAAGATTAAGATTATGATTAAGATCAAGACTGATAAAATTATGGCAATAATAGTTGAGGAGGAAGGGGAAGGATAGAATGCAAAGAAAAATATTAGGGAGAGAAGTAAAAAGAAAAAGTATTATGGAAAGTATGTAATTGCAAATGCAATTGAGATGGAAAGACGAATGTATTAGGAACAACTGTATGTCAACATATTTGAACACTTACATGGCACAGACATAGTTGGGAAAAGAATATAACTTAAAAATATCAATTCAAGGAGAAATAGAAAACCCACATTTCCCTTTAATCATTAAATAAATAGAATCAATAGTTTAAAATCGTTTAAATAAAAATGGTCCAAACGTTTTACAGTTAGTTCTGCCAAGAATTTCATTATTACACAAACTTACTTAGATTATAGAAGAAAGAACTTTCTCAGGATGGAACACTGATAACTCTCAAACACAGAATGAGAACAAAGAAATAATAGTGGGCCAAGTGTACCTATAAAGATAGATATAAAAATTCCAAACAAACAAAATAAAAACAAATGTAATCTAGAAATATATTTTAAAGATAATACATTTCAACTATGATTTACCTGAGGAATGCAATTTTGATCTATCATCAGAAAATAGATAAATACAATTCCCCATATTAACAGAACAAAGGAAAAAAAGACAAATGATTATGTCAATTGATGCAGAAGTCATTCACTAACAGCCAACGTTCATTTATGACAAAGGTTCTCAGCAAACTAAGAATAAAAATAAACTTCTTTATCCTAATCAGAGATATCAAGAAAAAACCCTGCAGTAGGCACCAAACCTAACAATGAAATATTAAAAGCCTTCTCTTTACTATCAGAAACAAGGCAAAGAGGCCCAATGTTCTCACATCTATTCAAAGTTACATTACAGGTCTCAGCCAGTAAGCTAAGGAAAGTAAAACAAATTAAAAATAAAAGGTTTGGAAAAGTAAAAATAAAACTCTGATTATTTTCTTATGATATGACTACAATGACATCCAGAAATAATATATAAACAAGTTATCAAAATTAATAAAAGTATAAGACTAAAAGTGATTAAATACAGAAAATCCTTTTGATATATTTTTCTACTTATTGCTGATGTATAGAAAATGAATACTTGAAAGAACAAAAAGTAATACGATACCTAGAAAGACATCTAACAAAATACATATAGAATTTCATTTTTAAAAATGAGTCTTATTGAAGTTTATTAAAAAATACAATTGAGAAAAATATGTTGATGAATAGAAAGATGCATTATGAAAGTATCAATTTTCCTCAAATTTATCTATAGATTTTAATGAAATTCCAGTCAAAATTTCAACAAGCAGATTTGGAACATTGTAAGATAATTCTATACTCAATATAAAAAGCCTACATGAAAGTTATAGGAATAACTAAGATACTCTTAAAGAAGAAGAAAAGGCGGAGGACTTACCCTACCACATATTAAAATATACAAAACCCACTTTTAGATGGATTACATTATTAACTGTGATAGTTGAAACTTTGTCCTTTTAGAAAATATAGAGCAACACTTTATGGCCCCAGAATAGGAAAGTATTCTTAAGACAAAAAGGCAAATCACACAAATTAATAAATCTGACTATCTTAATGAAACTCGTTTATCAAAAGACATAAAAAAGATAATGATAGCCTATCAACTGTGAAAATATTTGCATTTTATATTACCAAAAAGGAGAATTCGGAATATTTAAAGAACTGCTAGAGTTTAATAAAGAAAAGACTTTCAACCTTAATTTTTACATAAAAAACCTGGGTAAAAGAAATGAAAAGGTATTTTAGATGAGAGAACACACAAAAAAAAAAGTTCAGTAATTTTTCTGATTATATTCCAGGAAAATTATAATCAGATTATAGGATTACTCTTGTAATCCAGGAAAATTATAATCAGGAAAATCCAAATTAAAGCCACAATCACCCACACTGGCAAAAATGGAAATCTGTGAATACTAAGGATTAAAGAATTATGGGATTAATGATAATTCCTTTTTATTCTGCTAGGAGGAATACCAGTTGACACAAAAATTTTGGAAAACAATTTGGCATTATATAGTAAAATTAAAGATACACATTTCCCACATCTTACCCAACAGTTTCATTCCTCCATGTCTGTTCTCACAAAACTCTTGCCCACATGTGTAGAAGATAAATACCAATGTGCTCATAGGGAAAATTTTTTTTGTGATAGCTGAACACTGGACACAACTTGGTTGCCCATTGACAATAATGTAGATATGTACATGGTGGAATATCCATACAAAAGAAGATTGTTATCCAAGAAAATGAATGAGTCACATCTACACATATCAGCTGAATCTTAGAAACAGCATGTTGAGCAAGGGAATACATGGCCCAATATCTACAAAATTCAAAAATATGAAAAAACATACTATTCAGGGATCCATATGTATGATAAAACTGCAAAGAAAGGAGGTTGGGCAGGGTTGCCATGTATGGTTGTATATTGCACAAGGATTTCCAGCCAAGGGAGTAATTAGAGCTAAATATCAGCCCTTCAAGATACTCCCAAGCCTTTTGCCCAGGTGTGGGAATTCACCTCACAAGGAAGAAAAAGGTACTTTTCTTAAGTTTACCCAAAGGCACCTCTTGCATGTTGGGAGTAACACACATGTGAATGTCAAAGGTATTGGCAATATAATGTGTCTTAAGCTGAGTGGCAGTAGACAACTGACCATGTTATTTACTTTTTTTTTTTTTTGAGATGGAGTCTTGCTCTGTTGCCCAGGCTGGAGTGCAGTGGCACGATCTTGGCTCACTGCAAGCTCCGCCTCCTGGGTTCACGCCATTCACCTGCCTCAGCCTCCCGAGTAGCTGGGACTACAGGCACCTGCCACCATGCCCGGCTAATTTTTTGTATTTTTAGTAGAGACAGGGTTTCACAGTGTTAGCCAGGACGGTCTTGATCTCCTGACTTCGAGATCTGCCCACCTCGGCCTCCCTAAGTGCTGGGATTATAGGCGTGAGCCATTGCGCCCAGTCATTATTTACATTTTTAATGTACAGTTTAAATGTGAATATGCAGACTTAATATGAAGACCACATTTTTAAAATGTACATGTCCAGGCTTTTTTTTTTTTTTGTGTGTGTGTGTGTGTGTGTGTGTGTGTGTGTGTGTGTGTATAAAATGTACATAGATAATTTAACATTTCTGTCTTCATCCATTTATGCTGCTAGTAATTCGTAAAGAACAGAAATTTATTTATCATGGTTCTGGAGGCTGGGAAGTCCAAAATCAAGATGCTGGGATCAGTGTCTGCCAAGGACCTTCTTGGTGCATCCTCACATGGTGGAAGGTAAAAAACAAAGATGAACACTGTCTCCTCACAGGACAGAATAGCAGAAGAAAGCAAACCAACTCCCAAGAGCGCTTGTTATATTATATAGCAGCATTAATCCATTCATGAGGGCAGGGCCCTAAACACTTCCCATTAGGCCCCATCTCCCAGCACCGTTACACTGGGGCTTGTTTCCAACATCTGAATTTTATGGTCCACATATAGGCCATAACACTTACCAAATGATTTGAACTGATATTTTTTAGGAAAATGTTTTTACCAACTTTGAGAAATCAAATTTCAACAGGTCCACAGTGAAATTCAAATGAAGCTACCCCAAAAACCCAATACAGGGTTTATGACTATTGAACATCAAGTAGCTACTGTTCTTGTTTCTTCCTCTCTCCCTCCCTCTTTTCTCTTCTTCTCTCTCAAAAAGTATAAAATACTTATGAGGCTGCAGAGAATACATGTTTCAATGAAGTCTGATAGCCAGGAGCAATATTTGCTGGGCACATGAAAAGTCTTCTCCAAAGAATGTCTCAGAGAATTACAGAGACTAGAGCCTGCTCACCCGGGGCCAGATTGTCAATACAGCAAGGCTCTCCATCTACAAGGTACTTAGGAGAAGAGGAACTTGTAGGGTGGAGTTCAGGCATCTGGGCAGAGCCAGCTTTCTCTCCTTGGCTCCATTCAGCTCTGTGGAGTCACCTCTAGGAGTGCTTCTCTGTCCACATGTAGGCCTGACAGTGAAAGAGGAAGTATTTACAGACTGGATTTTAACTCTGTCAGGCACTGAAAAACTACCCATGAAGATGAAACTGCTAAACTGACTCTCAGAATCCTCCCCATTCATATCCAACTTTCTGATTTCCAAAGGGCTTTCCCATATGTTATCCCATTTGTGCTTCCACATACTCTGGGAGAAAGGGATGGAGCAGTAGGTACTAGCATTTCCATTTTACACGATGGAGAACCTCAAGTCCTGAGAGGTGAAATGAGTCTTGTAACATCAAGTCAGGCAGATCTTTGGGCTGCTACTCCTATACTCTTCTTTTCCAGCCCACAGAGCACTGGATTAAGGCAGAGGCAAGGGAGAAGACGAAGGGAAAGAGGGAAAAGATATGAGGCTAGTGGAAGAAAAAGGGTAGGAAAAAGGCAAAATAATGGACACTCCTGTGCAAAAAGCAGTGAGATGGGTACAGACAGGTCTCAGCTGACGGGGGTATCCCAGAGTGTTTCCTTCAAGACTCTTTATTGACTAGGGAAGATCAGATGAGAAAGAGGGGAAACACTTGCCATAACACAGGTGGTGTAATCAGGGATGAGGAGGACATCTTGGGAGAGTTTTGGACTAAGAGAGTTGAAGTGTAGGTCTCCCAGTTCCAGGAGCATCTCTTTGTTCTTTGTGTCACTGCATCCCCCATCAGGCTGGCAGCATCTGCCCCTATGATACTAGCTGAGCCACCAGCCCTTCAAAATAGGCCTCCCTAGTCCTCTGCAGATGTCACTCATAGGCACCACGATGTCAGGATGGCCTTAGGTCTTCCCAGAAACCTGCCATCTTGGGACTGCACTCTCCAGCAAGCACACACACCTTCCAGCGTTGGAAGAAACCCAGGCCTTATGCTTGGCCTATTTGCCAGGTGGCTCCCAGCTCTAATCCTTAAATACTGCAGCCCATTGCCAGTGTTATGCTGAGTATTCCTGTGTAACTTTTCTGCAAAGTTCTAGCCAAGCCCTGGCAAGATGCAACTGAAGACAAAACAGTTTCCCCTTAGGTAGAGGTCACTATACAATGGAGCAATTCTTGAGATCTAAAGATCGAGGTTTTTAGACTAATGATTTGATCTCCATTGCATTAGTGTAAATTGGAAATGGATACCATATCTTTAATGCTAATTAGGCATTGCATTACTTAGTCTTCCAGGCCTCATGTAAATAACAATTAGCAATAATTTAGCAGTTGTACATGCTGGCATCTTCTAAGCCATACCATTGTATACCATTCCAAATTCCTTTGCATTAATTAGGATCATAAGCCAATCAGCACTAATTAGGAAGAAAATAAGTATAATAATAAATGAAACAAAATTAGTGATTTGTATCTGGTTGGTAGTTCCTTCCCTTTGCAGTTCATCAAATAGTCTTAATGCGTAGGAACTTCTTGTAATTGAAACTAATTATGAGGTTTCCCCTGCTACTTTGAGCCTCATGTTCAAATCCCACGAAGCTCATTAAATAAGTAACAAAACTGGAATCTTTAGCACATATTGTAACTTGGATCATGTTAATTAGCACCACACGCAAAAGGCAGCAAGAGGCCGTTTAGCAGCCCCTGTTCTAGTTAAAGAGAAGGGAGATTGGGACCGTTACAGTTCTTTGGGGCTTTTAATAAGCCAGGCCAGTGGTGGGTGGGTACTGTGGTGAGAAAGTTCTTGTTATAATACAATGATGGTTTGGGGCAGAGAGGACAACATGGAATCCAGGGCCAAGCTAACCCTTGACAGGAGCATTTCTAGCTGTCACAGTTGTGTATGGAAAACACCTGAGTGGGGTGGTAGCCCCGTTTCCGGGGTATCTCTCCTCACACCAGGCACTTGCCCCATACTTGACTCTGTGGCGACCTCTGCCCAAACTTGGGCCAGTTACAGAGCTTTTCTCTTCAAGGTTGAGTGGTGAGCATTAAAGACCCCAGAGATTTCACTTGCCCTGCACAGAATAAAATTGTATACACATAAACCCATGTGTCTGTTTCTAGTCAAACATATGTACCGTTCAGTAGACATATTGGCTGTATTCACAGCTTCCAGCGCTGATCTCAACGACTGCCGTTCCTTTTTCATATACAGCTAGATGTGTAGATAGCGCTCTAGGCTGCAATTGGAAGATGCAGTAGAAATATGCTCACCCACCAATGTGTCTTCTGCCCTCCTGTCTGTGCTGTGGAGCAGTCTGAAGTTAAGCACTCAGGATGATGATGGGGAAGGTTGGATACGGGGATGTAAATCCACAGGGATGTTGGTTTATGGTGTACCCACCTACAGTACTAGAACTCCATAAACAATATTATTCACTGCTGTTTTATGAGAAACAGTTCTAAAATAGCCCCAACAGAAAACACTTGTTACTCTACCATTTTGACATGTCAGGTTTGATGGCTTGATGAGCAAAAAGACATGGACAGAGCTTTCTAGACACCCAGTGGAATCAGAGCTACTGATGTCTTAAGCTACTAATGTTAACTTTATTTATTTGGATGTAGAACCGTCTGGTTCTTATGTAACAACAGAAAACAATCCTGATCATCCTTCTGGCCTCAACTAATGCCTCATTCTTCTGTAAAGCAGGTCCTACTGTTTGAGCTCACAGAATTTTTTTTTTCTTTTACTCCTAGTGCTCTGGTTACCACTATGAGACTCACGTATGTGTGATTCCAAGTTATCAGATGATAACCTTAGGGGTAATAGTCTGGTCTCCCTAGTCAGGTTATTAGTTATTTAGAATCTGAAGTCCTCATGTGTCACATTCCTTTTCAGCCCTATAGTGGCTGACCCAGGATGTGAAAAAACAGTTTCCAGGAAGTTATGATTTTTTGACAGTTAAGCATTGAAGAGCCTCCAGAACCCAGCATAAGAATGACCCTTTGAAAGTAGAAAAATCTCATTTTAATCACTCCTGTTTTGTTCTTAACATTTTATATATTATGCAGTGTGTGTGATGGGAAGGTGAAAAGTCTGTGGTCTTAACCTCGTCTACTGAGTGATACCTGAAGAAAAAACTCTGGGATGTGTTCAGAGTACATCCATGTCACTGGCATAGATCATGAAGTTGGTGCTTTGTCCACATAGGCACAATAAGATACAAAGTCAGAACCACTTCAGAGATAACTCGCAACGACCCTTCTTACTAATGCTCATAGCAAGACAGGAAAGTAATAGATATCATGTTGTCTGCATTGCTAAAGTCATCTAAACCTGGTGAATCCATTTCATACCAGTTGATTCAATTTTTCTGTGTATGTACAGCCCCCAACAGCACACGTAATTATTTTTAAGGATGTAATTCTGAATCATGTAATGCTGGATAATTGACAATGAAACTAATAAGATAATAGTTATGCCCTGCCACCAGTAGTTTACAGTCTAAGAGAGCTCGTGACTGATCATAGTGAAATTAAATACAGCCGAATTAAGATGTTTAATCAAAAGAAAGAGAATAAGCAAAACACAAAAATCATGTGTCTTTCTTGTTTTAACCACAGATTATTCTTTCCAAAATGTTCTCATCTGTAGTCCAATGTTACATTATATGACAGTGAACTGTTGGCACGCCAGCCTGTCCTAGTAGCAGTGCACTCTAACCTCCTCATTGGCATGAATGCCAACAAAGGAAATCAGGTGATGTTTAAGAGGGATATGATTTGGCATAAAGTTGTCTAGACTGGGCTTTTGAGCCAAGACACCTATCCTTAGTAGAGGATGAAAGAGGAGGCTGCTCTTGGTTATTAGGCACTAAGACATTTGAACTTGGATAGACAAAAACACACTTATGTGAGTAGAATCAAGTCATTAGGCAGAGATAGGGTCACAAGGAAAAAACAAGAGCCCAGGTGTGAGAGCTAGGCCCAAGGACAGAACAGGGGCTACAGTGAGCAGCCAGGATGTTGGGCAGCCCATGTATTGCCCTGAGGTCTTCTGAACATGCTCCTGCATGGAAACAGGGCATGGTAAGTGTAGGGGGAGGTTGGAGACTGCAGTTAGAGGTCTGTGGATCATTGCAAAGCCCCACTCCTCCATCACCACCACCAAATCTGTTGAAAATGTGTCTGTCTAAATTGTGCTAAATATACTTTTAAAATAAAAAATATACATGTATATTTTAGACTTGATAAGGAAGCCTCCCAAAATTCCATAGCTTTTCATCTTATAATTTTTTCATTGGAAAAAATGGAAGAGAAAGCAGAGAAGTTGTAAGGGAATATGATGAAAACCTTAAACAGTAAATAAGATGCTGCTAAAAATCTGTGTGACTAGAGCCATACATCAACGGGAATGCACACAACACACACACACACACACACACACACACACACTCCTAGGAAGCTCTGTACTAGACAGAGTGCATGCTTTACATTTTTGTCGCCTTAAAAGCAGTACTGAGTTACGAAGACAGCCTAAGCAATAAAGATGAGGACAGGATGTATTGAAAGTGGGACCCCAACAAAATAGAGGTTGAAACAGCCCAGGTCCTGACTACTTTGCAAATAGAATGATTCCTTAGTATGTGTGATATGGTCATTCATTCATTCATCCATTTGCTCATTCATTCATTCATTCATTCTCCATTTGCTGAATAACTCCTCTGAATCCAACACACTAAATGCTTGCCCTACCAAGGACAGCAGTGTAGTCTGGAATTGCAGCATGAATTGGGACTGACAGTGACTTGGGTTCAAGTCTCAGCTCTTCCACTTGTTGAGTAAGACATTTTTGGTAAGTCTTGTCACCACTCAAAGCCTGTTTCCCCATCTGTAAAAGGAGGGCAATATTAACTCCTTCTTTATTGAGTATTGTAAGGATTAAATTCTATAATGCCTGAAAAGCTCTTAGGCCAGTATACAAAGTAAATGCACAATAAATGTTAGTTGTTTGTGTTGTTGCAGTTAAATGACAGTATTCTATGTCAGTAGAAAGTAGAGGAAAGCCAATACTGACTCCCAGTAAGAGCTTAACAACAAGTAGAGCTACCTATACAGAGTAGGCTGCCCAAAGAGGTGGGGAGCTGTTCATCTCTGCCTGTGTTCAGGCAGAACTTAGACTTCCAATATTAGGGATACTGTAGAAGAGGCCCATCTTTGAGGAGGAGCAGCAGGAAGGACCCTACCATTTCTCTTGTACCATTTGTGCTGGGCCTGCTGCTCATTACTTTATAGATGTGTTCTAATTTGAGCCTTGCAAAACTCCTGCAATGAAGATATTACCCTTCTCCTTTTGGCTTTGCAGGGACAGGTAACATACCGAGATGCCACAACCAGGAAGAGGTAGAAAAGACCTTAGACCCCTAAATCCATGCTTTTTCCACTGCACTACCTTCATGCTCGGTTAACTCATACTGAGACTAAAGGATCCTCAGGAAACTTACTTTAGACAGAATAAAGTCAGGGTGGGATTTTATCCCACAGAGTGAGAGGGAGCTGTTCCTTTTTGAATCTCCAGATCTCATGCATTATCCAAGGCTCCCCCACCAAAATAATAATCATAATAATAACCTGCCTGAAAATACCACAGATCCGAAAAGTCTGGAAAGCTCCTTCAGAAAAGCTTCGCTTCCGTACATTGATCTCTCTTTGAAAAAAACAAAGCCTTCTCCCCCACAGTTCAGTTCCCTGGCTCCCTGCCCTGCCACCCATCCCTCTCCACCTTCTAGCTACGCTGATGAAAACAGGCCGAAACAGATCATTTCAAAAATTCACCCTAGAACCCCAGCTTTCAGATCTGTGATCTGAAAAGGGCAAAGAGTGGAAGATGGTGGAGGGCAAGGGTTGAGAAGAATCTTTTTTTTTTTTTTTTTTTTTTGTCAAGAGGAACAGATTCCATTCTTGAATCCTTTGCCGTGTTATAAACAAGGCTGAGCACACAGCATTCCTCCTAAAGCACATGGTCCTGTTTTTACAACACAGGCCTGGTCCCTGCTGGAATTCAGTGTTTGCCTCAATACTGTTCGTCCTATTCATTTGGGATTTATTTTAATTTCATGGTATTAATGGTGGCCAGGAATGGAACAGTTCTTTCATTCTTCTTCTGTTTTCCTTCTTATCTCCCTCCACACCCTCGATCTTTTATAATTATATTTTTAAGCATGTAAATGTTTCCAAGGGCAATGCCAAATTCTAAGCACTGCCTGTTATTGCCTTTGGTGGGTGCCTTCACCCTCATACCTGTAGCTTCCACTTTTGCTGGCATTTTGCAGTTCCTTCTCCAAGGTGCTCAAACTTCAGCAACTCTCTCATCTGAAGAGACATTATTGAGATTGTTTTCTTTATATAGAAAGGTGTTCGTTTGTTTTACCCTTTCAGGCTAGTTTTAAGGGCTCAGTTGAAAATGTAATCTGAGAAGGCACAGTGTAGACTTGGCTAAAAATTGAAACAGTGGGTCTTCTTAGCTACTCACTGCCTCTTTGAGGATTGATAGTTAAGAACTTGGGTTGTTGGGGTGGAGGTGGGAGCTAAGCACCTTGGTATATGTGAGAAACTAGTAATTAGATTGATCCATTTAAGAAATACACTGATATGTGCCAAACTCAATAAATAGGTCTTTTTCTCAAAAGGACACATCACATTCCACAAAGCTGCCATTGCTCAAAATACTTTGGAATATTTCTGAAATTATCTCCAGAGATTTTGGTATATTTTCTTTTAAAATTATTCATCAGAGAAAACCCTCATCCTCTGAGAAAACAAAAATATGCAAACTTTCAAAAATCACTTGTGCACAATACTAGGGAATCTGTGTATTTTTTAGTTCCTCATCCATGATCATACAGGACCCTGGGCTTTATTGGTTGGCTCACAATCTGGTTCTATTGGTTTCAAACTCCAAGTGACATTTAAACAATGGCAATATCATTGCAATAAGTAGTTTTCTTTTCATGATTACCCTCTTCCATTGCAAGTAATGTATGTATGTGAGTTCAAGCCTACTCAGTGGGCCTTTGTCCTATTCAAGGAGCATGATTAGACAGCAGTCTATGCCACCCAACGCCATCATGAACCAGCTACATGGGCAATATTTACTCTAGGCATGGCCTCGAGGGCAGGAGGCGCTTCCCACTGTAAACATGTGAACAAGCGAGTAGCCTGCCCATATCTCCATAGCCAAACCATGCTCATATGAGTCCAATAAAAGACTTCACTCCTCTTTCCACATTAGATGCTGGAAGAATAGTAATGTCATGGGAAAAAAAAAAAAAACAGCAGTAATCTGAAAGTCTTTTTTTCTTTTCCTAAATCTTCACAAGGTCTAGTTGCATAGGCACCCAAATGTCTGTTGACCTTCATAATCTAAATGTGGTGACACTCTTTTAAATTCCAGGAAGGGTGACATTTCTTATCACTGTGCTTTATGACTTAGGTGTGGGTAGTCCTTTCATAAGATAGTATCCCACTGCGCCAGTGATTCTTGCCTGGGTTTATTTAGCCCCCCACCAGGAGACTTTTGGCAATGTCTGGAGATATATTTATTACAGCTAAGTGGGGGCTTCTGCTGGCATCTAGTGAGTAGAAGCCAGGGATGCTGCTAAATACCCTACAAGGCATGGAACAGCCTTTACCCTACCCTGTAACAAAGAATTATCTCATCTAAATGTCAGGCGTGCTGAAGTGGAGAAATCCTGCACCAGAATAAATCTCACCTGATGAACACCAAGGTAGCATATGGCATAGGTGTGAACATAGCCCCGGCAAAATGTATGCACTCCTGCCTTCTTTGAGCATGACTTAGTATGGGGACCAATTATTGTGGTTTTCTTCCATTCGTGCCATAAAAACAGGAATACTCCAGGTAGATGTTGTCCTTGGCATCCCAAATTCATCTTTTCTACACCGATGTTTGGCGTGATGATTGGCCTCATTGTACCTTGGGTGTGATGGATCCTTTCACATGCACTGTGTAGAAGAAACAGCATCTCTACTGTCCAAGTTTATGTAAACTTCACTTTCTATTGTGTAACCAGCTGCCTGTTACAGAATCAAAGAATATCAGAGTAGAAGAGTCTCTTCTGGTTATCTTACCTGTGAGGAAACAAGAATTATAAGAATGTGGGTAACTCTTCAGGTAAATGAAAAAGAAACAGGGTTAGGACCAGGTGTCCTGAGATCTAACCTGGTGCCCACCTGACAGCCTTTCCACCACTCCTCCATCTTTTAGGCAGAGAGCGTGGCAGCCCCAGGCCCAGTGTTTCTGGCTCATAACATATCTATTTACAGGCCTAGGCAGTGAATCACAGGCTTCACTCATGGGTGAGAGCTTATTTCCCTCAGCTGCTGGACCCTGCAGAGTCTCTGAACGGCAAAGCTCAATCCCTGACTTTTCTGCCAAGATTAGAGAATGGTTTGCTTTCTTCACTTCACTCCCAATGTCATTTTTTTAAAACATCATTAATTGACATTGGGAGTGATCCTGATAAGCTTCTCCATCATCATGGTCAGGGAACATACCAGAAATATAGCTGGTGTGGGACAAAGGAATTTCATGGGATGTGATTGTTATTTTAAAAGTAAATAGTAGAAGAAGCCAAGTGATCTGCAGAGTCCTATAAGGGCTTTGGCGCAGCATCTCAGTGAAGGAATGAAACTAATATTATGACAAGAGAGATGCCAACCATCATCACTACACAAGAAAAATAATATATAGGGAGAAAATACAACCTCATACACTACATAGTCACATTGTGTTCCCTGGGCATTTACTAAAACAAGAGTCTTGATGGTCAACCCTTAAAAGTCTCCCAAATTAAGGTGCTTTTCAAACCATTCTTAGACTCACCACAAGGTAAGTGAAAGGAGATACAGTCATCATTTTTCTGGTGGGAAAACTGGACAGAAGAATATTCAGCCCCCCAGCCAGAAGGTGGGTTTGGTGTAGGATGATGCCTGTAATAGGGTCATAAGACCATGGGGTCAACAGATTCTTAAAATTGGGAAAGAATTTCTAAGTGCATCCAGAAGGTATGCACTGGATAAAAGAGGAGTTGTGAAATATGACTCAGGGAAAGAGCTGCAGACTCTATAACAGTGTTCAGAGGGAACAGAATGCAAAACCACCTGCAGATTCACCAAATCGGGCAATAAGCCTTCAAAGATACTCCAGGCCTGACTCAAGCCCTCCTGCCTCCGTGAAGTCTTAAAATCTTCCTTTTTTTTTTTTTTTTTTTTTTGAGACAGAGTCTTGCTCTGTCACCCAGGCTGGAGTACAGTGGCATGATCTTGGCTCACTGCAAGCCCCACCTTCCGGGTTCACGCCATTCTGCTGCCGCAGCCTCTCAAGTAGCTGGGACTACAGGTGCCTGCCACCACGCCTGGCTAATTTTTTGTATTTTTAGTAGAGACGGGGTTTCACTGTGTTAGCCAGGATGGTCTCAATCTCCTGACCTCGTGATCCGCCCACCTCAGCCTCCCAAAGTGCTGGGATTACAGGTGTGAGCCACTGCACCCGGCCTTTTTTTTTTTTTTTTTTTTTTTTTTTGAGACCGAGTCTGACTCTGTTGCCCAGGCTGGAGTGCAATGGCATGATCTCAGCTCACTGCAAGCTCCACCTCTCAGGTTCAAGTGATTCTCCTGCCTCAACCTCCCGAGTAGCTGGGACTACAGGCATGCGCCACCATGCCCAGCTAAGTTTTGTATTTTTAGTAGAGACAGGGTTTCACCATTTTGGCCAGGATGGTTTCAATCTCTTGACCTCATGATCCTCCCGCCTTGGCCTCCTGAAGTGCTGGGATTACAGGCATGAGCCACCGTGCCCAGCCAAAAATCTTTCTTAACCAGCGTATTTCCCCCATTTACTCAGCACCCCTACTTCATATATGTCTGTTGCTACTAGCTTGTTCTTTAATTGTTCCTTGTAGGTTCATTCAGAGTCTTTGCAACTGTATCAGTTTGGGATGTAGTAACCAAGTTCCACAAGCTGGGGGCTTAAATAACTGAAATGTATTGTCTCACAGTTCTGGAGGCTGGAAGTCCAAGATCAAAGTGCCTGCAGAATTGGTTCCTTTTTAGGACATTGAGAGAGGCTGTTCCATGCTTCTCTCCTTGCATTTGGTGGTTTGCTGGCAACCTCTGGCATTCTTTGGCTTATGTATGCATCGCCCCTAACTCTGCCTTCATTTCTTATGGCATTCTCCCTGTGTACAGGCCTGTGTCAAAATTTTCTCTTCCTATAAGAACAACAGTCATATCAGATTAGGGCCCACCCTAAAGACCTCATTTTACTTTGATTACTCTATAAAGACTCTCTCCACATAAGGTCACTTTCTGAGGTAATAGGGGTTAAAAGACCATACATCTTTTTAGGGGGACACAATTCAATCCACAATAGCAACTAAACCTTAAGGTCTCAAGAAGAGGAGTTGCCTTATATTCGCACATCCTCTGTTGCACCAAGTGAACTCTACAGCACATAACAAGTTTCTTGGTTGATCAGAAGTACAATGCAGAGCCACAAACATGTGGTGTGTCCAGCTCAGGGTCTCATCTCCCATGGAGCTGTAGAGGGCTGGTTTGCGAGAGATTATCATTTAAGAAGTTCTGTCAAAATATGCCCCGCTTCCCCCAGTTATAAACCTCCTCAGTATAAACTGTGAAGTTGGGAAAGCTGACTCAACCATGCTGCCAGTGGAAAAGTTAACATTCCACCCTCAGTCCTCTCACTCCTGAGGTAACGACTTGCCTGGCCCACAATATCTCTTCCTGAATCAGTTTCCAATTCCAGCCACTCCTAGTCAATGGATCATATTTGTTTTATGCAACTGTTACTTTTATCTCTTTCATTTCTCCTGTGCAGTCACATACTGTATTAGATGGGTGTTTTTTCATTTGTCTTGTTCTGTCTTCTTCTAAATGTACTTGCTATAAAAAAATACACATCTTGAGGGTTTGCTGATGAAATGGAACAAAAGATCTCCGGTAATGCTTAAAGCCTCACTTTGATTATTATTCTCCAGTGTGAAAATTTACATAGGCTCCCAAGAGCCTATTAGATAAAGCCTATGAGGCCTCCAGGCCATTCTCTATGTACCTTGCCTACCATCTTCCATGATGTACCCACATAAATCCTCTGCACCAGGATGCAGTCTCCTGATCTTTCCCATCTGGTCTTTCCCGTCTCACAGCTGTGAATTTTTTCCATTTCCCAGTTTTCCTACCATCATTGGGATTAATTCGCACATTTAACCTGGAGATGTTGATACTTAAGAACACTCAGAAATGAGGAATTTCCTCTTCAAAATTGAGTCAGCTGGCCATATTTTGTCTCTTTGTGAAGGCCAAACCGTTTCATGAATCTAACACGATGCAGTAACCTTTGAAGCTATTCTGAGGATGAAGAATGCATCCAGTTGAACCAGGGCTGACCCACCTCAGGTCAGAGTGGATCTATCCATCCAGAGCCCAGAAGTCATATAAAAGGCAAGTTTTTGCCCCAAGCCTTCTGAAGGAATGATCCAGTAATGCCTCCAGAGCTTCCTGAGGCTTGACAAGGGCTTCTTCAGAGCTCCTGAGATACCAAAGCTGGCTTTACATTATCTCTGTGAGTCCCTGAAGCCTCCCAGGACTTCCAAAGAAATCAACAGCCCTCCAGTATATGCTAATGCAATGAGGGTTCAGAAAAAGTTCAAGACACCTCTCTAGATATCCTTATGTGATTTGCCCCCTTTTTCTTGTGGTATGAGCAGCAGAAACCCAGTTCTATCTTGTCCCTAGGGGACAAGAGGTTTTCTTCATCAATCTCATGGGCGTTGAGTATATATCAATAAGTATAAAGTCTCAGTGATAACTCACAGGGATCCTGAGGGGTCTGACCAGAAGCCGAGTTTTGAAATGATGTGTAGTCTTCATCGAAGACCATGTATGTCCATCATGAATCTGACAGAAATTTTACCCTGAGATTTGTGTCTCTTCTCTCATGAATGTATCAGAGTTAAACCCAGATGTACTTCCAAGAATGAGGGCCCAGGGTCTGCCCTTAGGGAAGTAATGATGCTGAAGATTCCATGCTGTTGCTCTCTCAAAAGAAAAAGCAGTTTGCAGAGATGGAAAGAAAAAGGACTTTGCAGTTTGATAGACCAGATTTCTACTTTGGGTTCCAACTTTTTACTAGCTCTGACCTCAGGCAAAATAGTTCAGATATCTAAGCCTCAATGTCCTCTTCAGAGAAATGGAAACAATCATGATATGAAGCAGGGAGCAAAAATAAATCCCAGAACTCCATGGTTTTCATTCTTCTAGGTAAAGGCAAGGCTGTGACTGCCCTATAAGCTAATAAGAGCAGACCCCAACTCCTGGTGTGGGATTAGTGGTTAGCACTGAGCCAGCCAGGTGGGGAGGAGGAAGCCCAGCCCTGCACTCTCTCTGCTGTCTAGGTTGGGTTTGAAGCTGATGAGTGTTTAGGACAGCTCTAGCAGCAGAAGAGTGAAGACGAGGCAGCAGAACAGCTAGTGTCCCCTCGGCTGTGGAGCAGGACATGGTGCCTCACGTGGAGCTGACTTTCACAGATGAACGAACAGGAGACTGGGGAGGCAATTGCCACCGTGTGCTGTGGTGGCAACATGCCTTGTAATGAGGGCTCCTCAGAAGTCGTGTTCTCACATGGGAGGATGCAGGAAGAAGTATGTTCCCTCCCAGTCGCCAACTGTACCCACAGGGCACCGGAAGGAGTTTCACTCTCAGCACTGGGCCCTGCAGCCAACCTCACAAAATGCTTTTTGGAGTTTGCCAACGGGGAAGCTTGGGCTGCAGCTGCAGCGGCAGGTGCTGGCTGCCAGGTTCCCTGTGGCAACGCAGTGTACGCCAGGTTAGCAGCTTAGCCTTGGAGAAATGGCCTCCATCTCGGATGCCTGTGGCCCAAAGCATGGAGCGGAGCTGCGTTTCCCTGTGGTGGGAAGATAATGACTGCGCTGGTTTTTATGGGGCATTATATAACCTCAACGAGTGGTTCAGCAGTAGCAGTGGCTTTAAGAGGGTATGGAAGATTGTAACATGCTTGTTGTTTTTTGTTCGAGGGATTTTTTTTCGCTTTTGTTGTCATCATTCAGTCTGATTCATTATCATTCATGGGTTTGCTCAGGCCCTTGGCTAATACTTTTTTATGACTCCAGGAGGGCATTGCTTCTGGCCACATGATAACTCAAGTCTGCATTTGTATGTTTTGCAGGAAGATTCACATCTAGGATCTTAATTTGGGCCTTTCTATGAAATAGAAAGAACAAGAGAGAGACAGATTAGGAATTGCTAACCTGTTCTGTTTGATGTGCAGACTGAGGCTAAGAGAGTGACCTGCCTTGTTGCATACCATGCCTGTTCTGGAGCTAGGACCCCAGATCAGATCTTCTGAGTCTCACTGCCTTATTCTTTCCAATCTACCATGCTGCTCATGCCTCCTGCTAGCCCTGTGTTTTTGTTTCCAGTTGGCAGTGGACTGTTTAATCACGTGTCCTTTCCTCTGATCGGTTGTGGTCTTGCCTTTGGTACACAGATCAATGCCTGTTAACCACAGTTCCTCGCCTGGGAGGTTCTGTTACTGAGCACAACTGGAGGAAAAAGAAAGGAAAAACCCTGAGTTATAAAAGCATCTCTGCCTGTGCACCATGCCCCTTTACTCCATGTGCTCTCCTGCACTGCGGGCCCCATCTCCATCTGCTTCTAGCCCACCCCACGAAGCTTATTTTGACATGAACTGCTGTGGCTCTTGGAGATTCAGGCTAAGTGAGACATCAAGGGTGGCTTAACTCCTGGACCCAAAAGCATGTTGATTAAACATCATCTGATGCCTTTGCCTCCATCATATTGGTAAATTCACGCTCTAGTAGATGGTTAACTTTTAATTCTTCTCAATTTAGGAGGAAGCATAGGCCTGGGAAATTCCTAAAAGCTGATAATCCCCAGTTACTTTTGTAAATTACATATGTGCACCCACACACACAAATGCTTCCTATAGCGTTTTTCTGTAACTTCTTAGGAACTTGACAGTGATATGTGTCATGACATTTTTTGGATTAAGCAGGTGTTAAAACGTGTTTACATTCCTTAAATAAATAACTAAGCACATACAAAGGCATCGCAGACATTTTTCCAAAACATAATGCTGAGGCAGCACGTATCTTTGATGGTTCTCATTGGTGTTACTATGAAAATGATTTCTAGAATTTCTCCTCTTCTCCTAATTTACAACTAACTGAAAACAATGACAGTAATACTAGCAAATACTAATTGGGCATTTACCATGAGCCAGACATTGTGCTTAATACTATGCATTTATAAATAAATACTCATGTTTTATTCATTCCTTACAACAACTCTGTAAAGTTGGACACTACTAATATTTACAGATGAGAAAATTCAGGCTTAAGGGGATTAAGTAATTTCTGGAGGTCATGGCTGTCATAGCTGGTGCGGACTTATTCTGGAGTCTAAAGGAAAGCAAAGTTCTAATTTTAAAAGGCAAATGATAATTTTATAACTGGATATTGATAGGATTACATATGATATTCAGTAAGAAGACATAATTCATGTGATCAAGTGAAATCAAACAATTTACTGATATGGATGCTGTGGGGATGCCAAGGAAATATGCAGCACAGTTCTAGGATTAAAGAGTCTACAATCTGTTGAGGGTAAATAAGATATAAACACGTGAAAACATAAATCACAAATGATGATTCTGATTTGATTGGAACAGGACTACGTTGTTAGAATCATAGACTCCCAGGGTACAAGAAACTTGTACTCCAGGGATGTATGTTGTGTCACTAACATGCACCACCTATCAGACCTGAGATGGGCCCCCCGATAAAGATCTGGTCAGTGATTAAACAAATAAACCAGCAAGATCGTCTAGATAAATCTCCTCTCTGGTGCAGGAATTCTCAAAGCAGCAGCCCCAGGGCTTCAGAGAGACTAGGGCAGCCTGTGCCATCTTATAGCAAGGGTGCATTCAAAGTGCTGATCCAAGACAGCAAGATAAGGAAAGGGTGTCTCAGTGGAAATCACCATGCTGCTTCCTTCATCCACAGAGTCTCACTAGGAAAAAATGTAACTGCTGCGCTGAACAGCCTGCTCAGCATAATACTTGATTTACACACAGGTGTAGCCTCTCTTTCTCTCAGGGGCCAGGTAATTGTCTGCTGACCAACAGCCAGTTTGCTAACCAGGCTTTGTGCTATTCTAGAGCTATGCATGTGAGTTCCAATAGTCTTCTAAAACCTACTCCCCAGGCGTGGCTGCCCCTGCATGTGCATTGGCTCTTTGCGCTGCCCCATGAGTCAGACCACCTAGTTCTGAATGCCACCTCTGTCCAGCTGTGTGATCTTGAGCAATCAGTCTCAGAAGATGAAAGATGGAGATAATCTGAATTAAAGAAAATAATCCATAGAAAATGCCCAACTCATAGTAAGACTTTGTACCTGGTAGCTCTTATTGCTGTGGTTGTCGATGATGTTGTTAGAAACTCTAAAGAAGTTTCTTTAAAAAAAGAAAAGATCCTAGTAAAATAAAGATCTTACCTTATGTTGAGGGCTCAAGAAATGTTAGAAGAGGGACTTCTTCATAATTCTCCAGGCTTGACCCAGGGCAGTTGAAGAGAGACAGACAGAATCCTGGTGTGATACAATGCAGTCAGGATTTGTTTGAATCATATATGGTAAGAGATGCACTATGGAATGACCGTCATGAAGGAAGAGTTTTTTATACTCACAGTATTCCTGGGAACAGGAGGCATGGCACACCAGGCAGGGCCACTGGGGGAAGAACTAGGTCAATCAAGAGGCAAAAGGATGAAAGGAAAGTGTGGACAAAAACCTGTATTGTGGTTATCATGGGATGGAATCGGGGAGGCTGGGGAGGCAGATTTCGGATTGGCTAGTCGGAATAATTTCAGGGGCCTCCAGGGTGTAGAGATTGCCCCCAGTTGTCTGGTACCTTGCCCTGGGGTGGTGTGAGTGTGGGGAATAGTGACTCATCCTGTGAGAGCCTCATAAAGGAAGTGGTTGGTAGATGTGGGCTCTGGATTGGTTGTTTTGCATGTGAAAGATGCATTCTCAAGGGAGTCCTTTGCTAGCTCTAGGAATTCACTAGCCCTGGGAGGAGCCATCTCTCCAGGATCAGCAGGATTTGTCAAAGCATCATAAAATACAGAAAATAAAAGAAAATGTGGTATATATGCACACATACAATGGAATACTACTCAGCCATAAAAAAAAAATAAAATCATGTCTTTTGCAGCAAAATGGATGGAACTACCAGCCATTATCTTAAATGAAGTAACTCAGAATCAGAAAGTCAAATACTGCCTGTTCTCTATGATAAACAAGAGCTAAATAATATGTACACATGGACATAGATTGTGGACTGATAGACATTAAGGACTTGAAAGGGTAGGTGAGTGGGAGAGGGATGAGGGATGAAAAATTACCACTAAAAGCCCAGACTTCACCATTACAGAGTATAGCCATGTCATAAAGCTATACTTTGTAACTCCTAGATTTAGTCAAATGTTTTAAAAAAACATGCATAATACACTTGGCACTGCAGTCCTGGAAGGCGACAGGAGTAGAGTCAGTACTTAGGAAAGGCAAGGTGATGGCTTTGTCAAGCTCACAACCACCTCACACAAACTCCAGGTTGAGCCCCGTGGTGTCTGCACAGTAGAGAGCAGGATGCTGGGTCTGTGCCAGCCCCAGGCCCTGCAGCCTCCTGCCATTCCTGGAGGCTGAGATAACATGGGGGGACCCAGAGCTCACCTCCTTGGCCCCCACCCTGCCTACCTGCTCTACCTTTGATAACACACCACGAAGGATGCTAGGAAAATCCGGTTGCCTCAGCCCAGTGGGAATTTGCTCTCAAACAAACAAAGGCCTGTTTGTAGAGCTGGAGTCCACTTAGACACAGACACAGACCATTTAGGATTATATCTGACTGTTTCTGACTCTTTCTTTCTTTCTTTCTTTGTTTTTTGTTTTTTGTTTTTTGTTTTTTGAGACAGAGTCTTGCTCTGTCACCCAGGCTGGAGTGCAGTGGCGTGACCTGGGCTCACCGCAACTTCCACCTCCCGGGTTCAAGCAATTCTCCTGCCTCAGCCTCCCAAGTAGCTGGGACTACAGGTGCCTGCCACCATGCCCGACTAATTTTTGTATTTTTAGTAGAGATGGGGTTTCACCATATTGGCCAGACTGGTCTCGAACTCCTGACCTCATGATCCGCCTGCCTTGGCCTCCCAAAGTGCTGGGATTACAGGCATAAGCCACCGCACCCAGCCCTGACTGTTTCTGAGCAGCAGCCACTGAGCGGCTGTGCCCTGTGTCAGTTTCCAGGCATCCCCAATCCTGACATGAAGTCTGAAGCTCTGATGGTTGTGGTTGACAGACAAAACTCACCCACCATGTTTCTTTCTGCTGTGTTTTTAAATTTAGTTTCAGGAAAAGGCATGTGGTGTCCAAGACACTTGGGAATACACAGATGTGTTTAAACAACTTGGTTTCTTCTCAGGTTCTGCCTTAATTCAATAATCCATTCACTCTTTCATTCAATAAGCAAAGGATGTTCGGCAGAACAAAAAAATTCTGAATTCTGAGACAGTACAGCAAAATGAATCATTGAGCATTGGGACTCAAATTCTCCAAGGTGGGAGGGCTGTGGAAAGCCAGTGCCTGCTGTACAATCAGCTGCCAGAATGTAGGCTGAGGGAGGTAGTAAAACAGCCTGTGCCCATCCATTAAGAAACAGCTGAGCTTCATAGGGAAAGCTTGTCCATAGCAAGGAGGTGGAGATCAGAGGAATCAGTTTCAGCCCATGCCATCTAGTTAGGACTGGTTTAGTTTGTGGGCCACAGACTTCCTCTAGCTCTGACCTGCCACCCTGCAGGAAAGAAGCAAAGGAGGAGGAATCTGTGCTGGTGACTCAGGGCACGTTCCCCAGCAAGGGAGAAATAATTCAGATTACATCCTCCTGCTGTTGGATCAGGGCAGCGCATTTCAATTTAAGCCCATACAGCCAGAGACAGGTTCATGTAGAATGGAATAAATTAATAAATATGCTGTTGTTTAACTGGGAAAGTGCTCTGGCCTAGGGACGGCTTGCTGAATTTCCTCCTGGCACACACTCAGGAAACAAAAACATCGGGGGAACTCAATGTCTGATTCTTGACAGGGTCAAGAAACAAGGACCGTATGGCATTGTTTAGTGGTTAAGACTTTGTAGCCAGGTTGCATGCATTCAAAATCTGACCCTACCACCCACTAGTTGTGGTAATAAAGGGTGAATCACTTACCTTCTCTGTGCCTCAGTTTCCTCCTCCATAAAATGGGAATGAATATAATGCTCCAACAAATAGACTTGTTGTAAGTATTAAATGATATTTAAATAAATAATAATTAATAATTAAATAATACATGAAAAGGTCTTAGAGAGTGCCTTAGCATGATGTACCTGCAATTGAAGTCTTGGCTATACCTATTACCAGCACAGTGTGTGAGATAAAGAGTTTCAGGAACTGGAATGCATGCTTCAAACAGCCAGTGGGGTGCCTGCTCTGGACTCTCTGCCTCGACATCAGGGGATTCCTGATTAGTGGCGAGCATGCCAGGGCTTGGGGAGGATGTTCTTGGAGCTAGATCAACTTGCCCTAGATTTTTCAGGGTCCAAGGCACAGAGAGTAGAAAGGAATGACCCCAAACCTGGCCAGAGCAGAAGATGGGGAGCCTCAACACTGAGATGGAGTAGGTATCAAGGTACAAGAATAAAATCAACTTCTCAAAAGTCATATTTCCACTCTCTACTGTAGGGGTCTGGGCAAGATGGGTTGTTCCACCAGCTGAGGTGTGTCAGGCCATCTCACATTTTGGCCCCAATTCAGAAATCTGCCCCCTCTGCCAGATCTATGGATTGGCAACTGCTGCCTAGGTCTTGATCTACCTTTACCTCCATCACCATGAAATCTTCACCTAAGAACCTAACTACAGTGAATAGGTATAAGGTGCTTAGAAGCACACTTACCTTTCGCAGGGCCTTAAAATACAACAGACATGCACCTGCCTTTCTCGGGTGACCCTCAGCATGCCTCCAAACATCCACTCATGCCCCAAGCCTGATAAAACTGGCAGAAGGTCAGAGGGTTTTTAGAGATGTCTAAACATCTCACAAACGTGTTTGTGAGAAGTAAGAGAAGAATATTGGATTACACTTTATGCCTGTGCATCTACCTTTATCAATGTTTCACACCAACAAGCACAAGTGTGATAAAAGGCAATGAGGGAGGGAGTCAGTGGCAAAATTGTGTTATAGAAACTATCTTGGGGTGAACAGAGAAAAATAGATCATAAGTATGACATACATATGCCCATAAATCATTTCTTTTACAGAGAGAAGGATAAGAGATTTGACATTTAGTCATGGGGATATTCTGTTCTTGAGTTACATGCTCTTACAAGATGTCACATGTATTCAGTCCTCATAATTACCATATGAGAAGAAGTATTACCATTTTACACTTCAGAAAACTGAGGCCAAAAGTCCTACATGCAGCCTCCACCCACAAGGAGGTTCCTTCCTAAACAGACAATCCACCCTAGCATCACTGAAAGAAACCAAACAACAAAAGAAAATACAGCCCATGCATGATAGAGCTGACCAGCTACTTTATTTTGCTTTCTAGAGGCAAACAATTAGTTTGAGCTGTTGCCGAATTTCATATGAACTGGGCTGGTGAGGGTGGGGGAGGTTTTCCCTTATACACTATTTTAGGAAAACTCATGATTGAATGTAATTTCTGCAGCTGCCATTAGAAAGCAGGATGGCAGCCACAGCGTCTAGGAGAACAGCAGGGCGGGCTAAGCCAGGGTGCAACTGAGAAACCCAGGGAAGAGAGCAGAGCCCATGCCCTAAAGTGACACCAAGGTCAGGACCCAGCCCATAGAGAAAGTGGTGGGGGAGAGTGTGGACCCCTTCAGCCCCCACCTAGGAAGGGGGAGCATCCCACAGAGTTCCCTGTCGCGGCGGAACCTTCTGTATCTTTGTTCTCTCTCCGCCACGGCTTGTAAGTATTAGCCTGATGTTGTTTACTTCTTCTCCCAATCTCTCCAAGGAATATGATTCACACGTTTTCAGATTTATTTGAACAAAATGCAATAAATATGCTGCTTCAATTTTAACTGCTGGCCTGTAGCCAGGGTTTTTAATGAATCTGGCCTGTGCTACTGAAGTGTTCCAGGATCTCCAGGGCTCTGGGCACTGTGAGATTATACACATTGGTGCACGCACACACACACACACACACACACACACACACACACAGAGCTCTCACTCCACCCCCACCCCTACCTCCCCACCTCCCCACCTCCTATTCCCCGGAGGGCCAGTGACTCACAGTCAACGGCAGGTTTTCAGAGCCGACTCTGGTAAAAATTAGCAGGAGCCGTTTATTGTTCAAGGAGAGGAAGGACTCCTCCATCTCCTTTCACGGCTGCGTGGAAGTGCCATCTTTTAATTTTTCCCCCTCCATTGGAATTGCTGTACCCACCTCTAAAAACTGCCATCATCAGCCTTTTTGTCTCGTCCTTTGTTTTCTTGCAAATGGTCACTAGACCGGGCCCAGCCTGTGGGGACTTCCATATAAAAACAGCTGGCTATGGAGGCTTAATGTGGAGATAAAAGGACTCTGAATTGATTTTCACCACAACCACACAGCCAGTGCTCCAGGCTTTGGAGAGCTAGAAAAAAAACAGGAAGAGGGACCCAGGCCAAGGTGGTCTGGGCACGACACACTTTCTCAGAAGGAGTGGAAGGAGGATGAAACTGGCTGACAGCAGACCTGAGGCACACAACTCCAGACCCCACCCTCCAGTAAATATGGCCAACATAGGGCAAAACTGTGGACTCTGCAAAATGTGTCCCCTTGGGTGGCCCCAGCCTCTTTTGGCAGGAAAATGATCACTAAGACCCCCTCCAGCTCTAAGGACCTGCAACTCCCAAGTCCTGTGCCCACTGTGAACACTTAGCTGCATTATGGATTGGCATCTGAGAAACTCCTCCGAAGGAAGGGACCTTTGCAGGGAAGGGCAATTTTAGGGACTGGGATATGGTTTTCCACTGGTGACAGAGACAAAGAGGTGGCTGTAAAGGTGGCTATCAATGTTTTGGCAAGTGCTGCCTCGTTACTAATGAGCACTGCCACCTAATTTGTTTCTTTTAAAGTGCAAACCATGGTCTGATCTTTTTCCATTATGACCAGTGACTTTTATTGATGTCAGAAGCCCCTATGTGTTCCTCCTGTCTTCGAATTACTCTCAAAAGCAAATCACACATCGCTCTGCAGAAGTCTGCCCACCACACTGCGTCCCTACCTCACTTTAGCACGTTCCCTAATGGGGCCTTCACAGTCATTAGGCAAAATAAGCAAAGAAACTGCAAAGTTAGGAACCTGGGCAGGAAAATCACATGAAAGTCCTGGCTGCTCTCAGTGAGTTGGTAAGAGGACCAGGGTGCAGAGGTCTGAGTTGGGACAGTGTCACCAACAATGTAGTATGACTTCTGGGAGCCTCAGTTTCCTCATCAGTGGAATATTGGAATCCACTTAATGATCCTTCCCAGTCCTGATAGTCTGGGATTCTAACATCTGGGCTACAGATTTTGAGTGATTCTCCCTTACCACATCTGACCCTCCATTTCAGAATTAAAGACACTCACAGTTAAACACCTCCTCTGTTTTTCACTTTCTTTAAATGGGAAATGGAATAATAAATAGCCCTTATTTCTACTGTGAATCCTCAAATCATAAAAATTGAATTCTCTTATTTATAATATGTATAGACTTGTAAAACATTCCTTATGCAGACTGAGAAAAATTACCATCTTGTTTTCATTTCAAATGGTAGTGTTAGTTGTGTGGTTTTGTATGTGTTGAGCTGTTCTTGTCTGTGCCCTTTACCAAACACTGTGTACTTCCATTAAACACATATGTGTTGATCATGTGACCTCTCACTAGCCCTTTGCTGGGTGGACGCTCTTGGAAACATATGAGAAATATATGACATTGTCTCTTTCCTCAACTTACTAATTATCGTATTGGGAAGTCAGGATTGTTATGTGTAACAGTGATAATGTTAAAATAACAGCATGCTAGTTAGGAGCCAGGTGATGTGTTATGTACTGGATAGATTTTTACTTCATTGAAGCCTCACAACAAATTCCTTAAGATATCTCATTTTATTCCCATTTTACAGACAGGGGATCTAAGGCTTAAGTTAATTTTTCTGCTCAAAACAGAGCAGTGGTTAAAGATGTATCTGATTGATTCTATGAATTCGAAATGTCATGTGGCTAAGTATTAAACTGATTACGAGCAAAATTTACGGAGCTATGGCGTAGGCTCATGCTCCCTGCAAGGTCATGGATGTGGAAGTTCTGAGTAAGGGAGGTTACCTGCTCCTGATTAGGAATGAGCAGGAAGGAACCTAGGACAATGGAGAGGAGGCAGTGATCCAGAGGTGAGAAGGAGAGTATAGACTCCTAATGAGAGATTTTCAAACAAACACTGGAAAACCATTGCCTTGCCACCCCACCATGTCTTCAATAACAGACAAGCCTTTGATGACACCACTGGAGACAGGAAGCCTCCACCTGCTCAAGCCTAGAACCCAGGAACTCTCTAGGCTGGATGTCCTTCAAGCACATTTTTGGCTTGACAAAAGGGCTGCCCTCAGATAACTTTGATGATTTTAAAAATGGTACTTTTAAAAACAAACACATTCCACATATTACATAACCAAGGCTGGAAAAAATAATGTTTTACTGTCAGGTTTGTTAGTTGGGAAATGTAATAATTTCCAGGTTTGGGGAATACAGTCGGGGAATTTCTTTTTACTTGACAAATAAAAATTATATATATTTATCCTGTACAACATGTTGTTTTGAAACATGTATATATTGTGGAATGGCTAAATCGAGCTAATTAACATACATTGACTCATGTATTTATCGTTTTTTGTGAGTAATTTTTTTAAATCTCTTTAAAAGTTTGGCATTTGCCTCATTGGCAATTCTTGACTATTTCATTTGCTCTCTGAATCCTGGTTTCAGCTTCCTTTCTTCTCTTTGGGAAGCTTAATTCTCAGGTTCCTGTCAAACCTGACAGTTATTTTTTAGCTCTGAGTACATGGATGTTTTCCATAGTTGTGGCCTAATTGCACATTCAGTCAGAATTAGTATTTTTTTTTCAACAGGTTCTGCAACTTCTTAATCCCACATTAGGCCATTACCTGTTTGAACCCAGGGCTAACTAAACAGAATTAAGAAACAAGCCATTTGTTGACAAGAATTTTTTTTATACCTTTACCTAAAGGACATGCATAAAAAACACCTCTCATTCTCTCTGCCGGTTTTTGGAGTCCACACACTAAATTGTCAATTGTATTTCCAGTGGCCATGGGAAAGGAAAGCTGCTTAAGAAAAAGCACCTACCATAGAGACTTGGGTTCAAATTCCTTGTAACATTTAGTTGTGAGACCTTTGAATGCTTCTGAACATTTCAGCCTCATTTTCCTTATATATAAAATATGGTTGGTATTATCTACCTCCCAGGGTTGTGGCAGGTTGAGATTTAAAGTTACTCATATAATTGTTTGGTCTTCAGCCGTGGACAGTTAGTTGGTCCTGAAATAACCAAAGGGACTTTGTTAAAACGTGGCTTCTCCTCGATCCCTTGAACCTGGGAGGCGGAGGTTGCAGTGAGCCGAGATCACACCACTACACTCTAGCCTGGTGACAGAGCAAGACTCTGTCTTAAAAAAAAAAAAAAAAAAAAAAGTGGCTTCTCCTCGAAGGCAACACTAGGGCATGTCCTTCTGAGTCACTTTTACTATGAGGCACCCACACTTACATCATAGAAACACCCAGACAAGCCTGGACCTAACTGGGTTTTCCAGGCCTTTCCATGCCCAAAACCCATTACACTTTATTTGGTTTATCTAAAGAAAAAATGAGATCTTTGTTATCTTCTAAAAAATAGGAATGTTTCCCACATTTGACTCTCAGATCTTCCCTTAAGGTGGCCAGGTGCATTTCCTACAGTTTAGGAGCAGAGGAAATTCTTCTATCTACCCAAAATGCAGAATCAGAAGGAATTAGAGGCCATAAAGAAACTCAGGACAAAAAGCATAGACATCCTTCTATGCTCAAACTCATAGAGCTAAAGATAAGTGAGTCTGGAAATCCCATGTCCTGAATCTCTGTCCTCTCACCATGCAATTTTTTTTGATGACCATAAACCATGCACTGAACACCTGAAGTCACCTCTGTATGGAGATGCTCCTGTCCAGCATGGTCTGTAAATGAATCACTAGGTGTGCAAAACTTTCCAGACATCAGTGCAATGTGCTTTGTTCTCTATTGCATATCCATCCACAAATGTGGGGTGTTTGTGTATTGAACTAATCTCAGTGTTCAATACTCTTCTTTCTATAGCGGTCAGAAATTCAATATGTGTGGTTTGTCTTTAGTTAGAATGATAATCATCACTGCCCTTTCTTGGTTATTATACCAATTCTTTTCATCTTTATCTTGTTTTGCAATGGCATGGTTACTAAGGTCTGGCAGACATCCTTCTTCAATATAGTTGCTCAGCAGACATCTGTTGAACAAATAAATAGGTAATATGAATAAATACATGAATATCACAACACATATCAATTCAGTGGTATCTATAACTTACTGGACTGACTTCAGTTTACAAATTAAACAAGGCATGAAATTTGAAATTAGTAAAACAATTTAGTTTTGGGTCTGTATGCCAGCTATCGTCTATTTTGACTATTTTTAATCAGTTATTAGGATGCCACAGTTTAAATCTATAATGCATCTGCTTCTTTAGGAACTGACATTAATCCCCTATCCTGGTCTAATGGCCTCCCCAACTTGCTCTCCTGGTTAAACTGCCTGTATGGTTTCTATCTGCATATCTGTCCTCTTAGACCACCAATGAAATGTTCACCCCCTGTCATTATTATTCAGTTGTTTCTCTTCTCTTCCCAAACCTCCCATTTTCTTTCGTGTGTTCAAAGCTTTTTCATAATTGGAGAATGAGCATTATAGGAAATTTTGTGCTGGGAATGAAGTCCTTTAAAACTATGTCAAATATACAACTCATAAAGAGAAGAAGAAAAATTGAAAACCCCAGAGCAAATATATAAAAATTCACATTTGCAGAATACATACACTAGAGAGGGAGGGTCTTATTTTCTTGAAAACATAACTCTCTCTAAGCCCTCCTCTCCAGCTTTCTCTAAACATGAGCTGTCCTAATGAATCAAATAAGATTTGATTTGCAAAAATAATCATTTGAGCATGGGTTTAGGTGTCTTCTGAGCAAAAAACATAGCTTATTCCTTAGTGTTTCCCTCATAGTGCCTAGAAAGAAACTTCTAACGTAGAATTTGTCCAATAAATGTTGAGGAAGAGAAAAGGAAACCAAGGGAAGGCAAGTCGGAATTATGTACAGTAGGGCACACGAGTTAACTATGCCATATCAAAAGTTCAGTTTCTACCCTTGATTCGAAAGTGTCTTAAAATTGCTTGGCCACCTTCTCAAAACCTACTAGGAGCAGATTTTGTCCCAAGTTGGACACATAGAGAACAAACCACCTCTTTTCCATGGCTGAGTGTTTATGGTTCTACATAGACATCCTTCATGACTCCATATGACCCACAGGTGAAATTCAAACTCCAGGCACTATTCCCTGTCTGATCCTGAGCCCAGTCTTCTGTTACATTTCACCTGGCCACCCCAGAAACCTGTAGTCTGGCCACACAAGAATTCTTGTGTTTCCCCAAACATGCGGTACTGTTGTGTGCTTCATGCCTTTATGCTGGCTGGCCTTTCTTCCTGGAAAGTCTTTCATCTCCTTTCAGTGAATGCTTCCAAATAAGTGCTGAGTGCAACCACCTTCTCAGTGACGTCCTTCCTCCCCAACAGTGAAGTCACTCATTTTTCTAGTAGTCATGGCTCTTACACCTGAGCCTGTGATCCTTCTCACAGAGTAATAAAATTAGCATCTACAGGCCAGGCACGGTGGCCCACGCCTGTAATCCCAGCACGTTGGGAGGCCAAGGTGGGCAGATCACGTGAGGTCAGGGGTTCGAGACCAGCCTGGCCAACATGGTGAAACCCCATCTCTACTAAAAATACAAAAACTAGCCAGGCATGGTGGCAGGTGCCTGTAATCCCAGCTACATGGGAGGCTGAGGCAGGAGCATCACTGGAACCCAGGAGGCAGAGGTTGCAGTGAGCCGAGATCACACCACTGCACTCCAGCCTGGGCAACAGAGCGAGACTCCATCTCAAAAAATAAAAATAAGAATAAATAAAATTAGCATTTACATGTTTGCCTCTGGCACTTTGAAGATAGAAATGTGTCTTTGTATCTTAGTAGCCTCACATTTAAGCCTGGGGGATAGGTACTACTATTAGTTCTATTATTGATGAGTAAACTGAAGCACAGAGAGATTAAATAACTTACCCAGGCCTGGATAACCAGTAGCCTGTAGAACTGTGATTTGAACACTGAGAATGGGCTCAGAGCTTATCCTCTTAACTGTTTTGAAATGCTGCTTTTTCATAAAAATTATCATACTGGTTGCCTTGTTACTTTTACTGTGGTATCTATGTTAACATAAATTCTGATTCTTAATCAACCAGATCAATTATTTATGTTTGTATCCGAGACATATAGTAAATAAATTCCATTTTTAATGATTGTGCTAGAATATGCTAGTTCAAGTCACCTCCATAAATCTCTAGTGTGGTCCCAGGTACAATGGAAGGTAATATGGGTGATCTTTTCGGCTCAGGGGAGATTGTTATTTTTATTTAAATTTCTTGTTCCAGCATCTTGTTTCATCAACTGGATATTCGGCTACCCAAAGACTAGACTGTTTCTTATATTTTACAGTCCCCCAAAGGGCACGGAGTTGCTGTATTCACAGTAGGCACTGAAACTTTTACTGAATAAATTAACACGTGCACAAAACTGCTTCCTTATAGCCAACCACCAGCCGTTGATTGAGAATGTAGCATCAAATTGAGTATGTAGATGATGACAAAACTTGGCTTATTGGGGTTCCGCGTTCAGAGAGTTCGAAGTTAGTTAGGATGGCAGAGATGGAGCAATTAGTTGGCCAGCAACCTGTCATCCAAATTGAACCCTCCAGTCAGGCATTTGGTAGTGTCCACCCTAAATGCCTTTTAAATATTCAAAGTTCTTTGACTTTGTTCCTGGTTAGCCTGTTCTGAGCATATTCTCTGTGCCAGCCACTTTGCTAAGCATTTTATTGGCATTATCTCATTTAATCCCTACGATAGCCCTCTGAGGTAGGAGGTTTGTTACACTTTTAAAAAATAAGGAAACTGAAGCTTTAAGAGGTTAAATCATTTAAACAAGGTCAAATACCCAGTTAAGTGACAAAGCTGGGATTTAAACCAAGGACCGTCTGGCTCCAGGGGCATGGCCTTATCCACCAGCTGAAAACTCCTTTTCTTATAAGTGGCATATTTCCCAATTACTGACTAACGTATTTGGATTTTGATCCTTACACAGAATGCTTCTGTCTCCATGTCTTTGCTTTACTCTCCTCCTCTTAACCTCTCTCCCCTCTAAAATAAAGACTAAACAATTTCACAGGCTGTTTCTTGTGTCTTGAGACAGGCATAAAGAGTAAGGACTTCTGTAATAGGGATTTCATTTGGAAGGCTGAGAAATGGGAGTTTCAAAGACTGGAGACAAGATGCCAGTTCAGAATCAAAAAAAAGATTTTTGATTCAAACTAGCATCCTGTACTCACCTCTCTGGTTCCACGATGCTGAATAATAGTGTGAGGCTGCTTTTCCTGAAATGCTTCTTTCTTTTTTAATAGCATTCTGCCTCCACAGCAGTCTGTGAATCTTTGACTCAGAGGCAATATCTCTCTACCAGTTCCAAACCTCCCCAATGACAGTTTCCTCTCTTAGCTCAAGCCCCACCGAGGGCTCTTCATCTTCACTGTACACTTCTGTAAACTTCCCACTACTCTTCTCTGGATGACCTAAAGACCTTCTCAGACACAGTTACTATTAAAATACTTCCCTTTTATCTTAACTCGTCAGTCTTGCTACAATGTAATGGCAGGCTGTCCATTAGCTCTGCACACAATGCAGTGGTTGGAACCAACACAGACATCATCCAAATCAGACTTACTTTGGACCACTCTGGAGCCAGGCAACAGTGAAATTACCTTAGAGGAGGGTTGAAAGAAATGCACTGCATCCATTTCTTAAACAGGGGCTTACAGAATCAACCAAGTAGAAAGAAATGTTGAGATGCATTTAACCTCATTAGTTTCAGTAGGACTGGCTCTCTCCAATCCATCAGGGTTGAGCTACATTAGTGAAACTCAACTATTTCCACATCTCATTTACATAATGGATGAGATGTGAAATGAGCCCAATGTGAAGGGAGCCGCCTGGAGGCACTAAAGTTTATCACAATATGTAAGAGTTCTTTTAGATCATTGCATTAAATTTCCACTAACAAGATAACAAATTAATTGTCTGTATTACTGTACTAGCCCAAAGTCTATTGAGTACAGAGTATCAGCCGAGGAAGGCAGCTGGGGTTTCAAGGGCTGCAGATGCTCAGAGATGCTTAAAGGGAGGTGATGAATACTACCTTGGCTTTCTCCTGCCCCTTTAAGAAATCCCAGGCACCTCTGTAATCTGATGGTGGACTTTGGCTTTATTAGTGAAGTAAGCGAGGATGAGTAAATCAACTGTATCAGACAAGCCTCAGGACATCTAGAAATTGATCATTCTGCCGAAATAAGCACTCTGTGTTTATTAGCTGGGAGTTCATCACTATCGCTTCTCCTCATCCAATTCCTAAGAGATTTCAAAGCCATCATCATGGTATTAGCTTGTCTGACTGAACTACTAGAGATAAAGATTAGGAGATCTATCTAATGATGGGTCTGAGTTTCTCTGATTTTTTTTTTCACTTCTATTGCAAAGAGGAGAGCTTTTCTAGCACACATTCTGTATCTACATGTGCATGCCTGCACACAATCACTATGTATTTGTATTCTACAGGAGGAATTCAAACAGCGAAATAAAGTAGGTGGTTTGAAGAAAGGACACCCAATAAAGCACTTAAAACAATGCAACTTTCTCATCTGAAAAGACATGACTACTTAACAAGGAGAATGTATGCTGAATTGATTTCTCAAGCCATATACAGTGGGTGATCTTTTGCTGAGAAGACTAATTATATTCCATAACCTTATTTACAATCCCAACATCAATACATGGCCAAACTTCTACAGATATGTCCATAAAAGGTGAGGACATGTTGGGCTAATCTTTCGCAAGCCAGTAAATGTGCATTTATCTGTTTAGACATATATTTATGTGCACGCATGCACTAAGTTCCTGATATCAAGCTCTTTTTTCAATGTGGCTTCTAAATAAGCAGTAATCAAAATGCAAATAAGGTGACCCAGTTAGCATTGAGATCTGTATTACCATGCAGATGTGCTCTGCGACTATGTGCTCTAGAGGTAAAAAGGAAGACACTACAAAAGATGCTTATATTAACTGGCATTGATTACTAAGTCCTTCACATTAGGAAGAATCTAGAGAAGAATCTTCTAGAGACAGTGGCCCTACAGCTTGTATCACATCTGGCATTTTTGGCTTGGTCTGTTTCTAAGCCATGCTGTGATTATGGCATAACAAGCATACACCAGGAGTAAAAGAAGACTGGTTTCTTGAAGTCTCAGAATATAACCTTTGAGCACCAAGCCAGCATGCTGGCCTGAGACGATCCAAGGACATGACTAGTGTCAGAATCATGCCTCTGCCACCCTCTGTATGTGACACTAGGCACAGCAAGTCACATCCCCTTTCTGGGACTCAGATACCCAGGAAGGACTGGACTAGCTTTCTTCCACCCTTAACCTACCTTGATTTTACTTTACCGAAGCTCCAATATGTTCAGCAATAGCCTGTAACATGCTTTATGTCTATTACTATAGCAAATTCTTAACCTACCTGATTGCCAAGGATGTAACGTGCATACTTGGTACATTGTACTACTAAATTGGTCTTACTTACATGCACGCATTGGTTTTTTTCCTTGTTAGTACCCTTTGCAACTCCCTTTGTTATACTTTTCAGAGAATAGTTACCACCCTATTGTCTCTGCACTTTTTAAAGCATGGTTGCAATTACATCCGCATTTTGTTTGGTTCTGTCTATCTGTGCTTTGTCCTTCTGTAGCATGTGTGTGTGTGTGCATGCGCGTGTACACACGTGTGTATGTGTGTGTACAAACCAACTTAGGCAAGAATTCTAACCTGAGCTTAAAAATATCTATGAACTTTAAGCTGGGTTCTGTGTGTATATATGTGCTTCTCCCTCCCCCACCACCACTGACCTGGGAAGAATAGAATCTGATGTTGGAGATGCAGAAAAATTAAAACCTTTAACTTGGGATGTCTCCTCTTTGCAATTTTTATGTCTAATACCTCTCCATTCTAAATGATGTCATTGGACACTTCTAGAGAACACCTTTGAGCTGGCATAACCTTTCCACTATAGAATCGAGGGAGAGTGACTTCTGCATTATTATAATTTACTGCATAGAGTAAAATACTCTTTAATGTAAATCTATTATTTTCTAATGAACAAAAATGTTATCTCCTCAGTCTATTTCTGCACTTCTGAATTAAGAAGGCAAGAACTAGCCAGACCATGTATAGTGGTTTCTCTGAATCTAGAAAGCTCAGAATCAGAATAGTGATTTATTCTGACCAGAAGGAAACCAAAGCAGAATGAGATTCCAAGTCTTGTCCAAGTTCATCTAACGATCATGGGGAAGAGCTTGCAATAACCCAGTGTCTCATGATTTCAGTCTCTTAACTTTCATATTAGCAAATTATTTCTCTCTCATATAAGATATTAACCATAAATATCCATTGAATAATTTCTTTGGATCAGTCTTATGCTAGCAAGATATAGGAAAAGAATATAAAGTCTCTGCTTTCTAGGAATTAAAATCTTGTAGGGGACACACTTAACTTTAACATATGTAAGAAATAAGTTTAAAATGAGCCAATCACTAAGTGTAGTGCTAAGAAGTAATCATGGTTAACACAATTGAGTGTTTACTATAAATGGGCACCAAAGGAAGTGTTCTTACATGTGCGTTAGTTTTCTCTTGCTGCCATAACAAATTTCCACAAACTTAGTGGCTTAAACAACATAATTGCATCATCTTTCAGTATTGGAGGACAGAAGTCTGAATGGGACTCATTGAGCTAAAATCAAGGAGAGCTCCATTTCTTTCTAGAAACTGTAGGAGATAATCCATTTCCTTGTTTTCTAGCTTCTAGATGCCATCTGCATTCCGTGATCATGACTTCCTTCCTCAGTCTTCAGGGCCAGCAACATAGCATCTCTCTGACCCTGTTTCTTTTTTCTTTTTATTTTATTTTATTTTATTATTATTATACTTTAAGTTTTAGGGTACATGTGCACAACGTGCAGGTTAGTTACGTATGTATACGTGTGCCATGCTGGTGTGCTGCACCCATTAACCCATCATTTAGCATTAGGTATATCTCCTAAAGCTATCCCTCCCCCCTCCCCCCACCCCACAACAGTCCCCAGAGTGTGATGTTCCCCTTCCTGTGTCCATGTGTTCTCATTGTTCAGTTCCCACCTATGAGTAAGAATATGCAGTGTTTGGTTTTTTGTTCTTGTGATAGTTTACTGAGAACGATGATTTCCAATTTCATCCATGTCCCTACAAAGGACATGAACTCATCTTTTTTTATGGCTGCATAGTATTCCATGGTGTATATGTGCCACATTTTCTTAATCCAGTCTATCATTGTTGGACATTTGGGTTGGTTCCAAGCCTTTGCTGTTGTGAATAGTGCCGCAATAAACATACGTGTGCATGTGTCTTTATAGCAGCATGATTTATAGTCCTTTGGGTATATACCCAGTAATGGGATGGCTGGGTCAAATGGTATTTCTAGTTCTAGATCCCCGAGGAATCGCCACACTGACTTCCACAAGGGCTGAACTACTTTACAGTCCCACCAACAGTGTAAAAGTGTTCCTATTTCTCCACATCCTCTCCAGCACCTGTTGTTTCCTGACTTTTTAATGATTGCCATTCTAACTGGTGTGAGATGGTATCTCATTGTGGTTTTGATTTGCATTTCTCTAATGGCCAGTGATGGTGAGCATTTTTTCATGTGTTTTTTGGCTGCATAAATGTCTTCTTTTGAGAAGTGTCTGTTCATGTCCTTCACCCACTTTTTGATGGAGTTGTTTGTTTTTTTCTTGTAAATTTGTTTGAGTTCTTTGTAGATTCTGGATATTAGCCCTTTGTCAGATGAGTAAGTTGCGAAAATTTTCTCCCATTTTGTAGGTTGCCTGTTCACTCTGCTAGTAGTTTCTTCTGCTGTGCAAAAGCTCTTTAGTTTAATTAGATCCTATTTGTCAATTTTGGCTTTTGTTGCCATTGTTTTTGGTGTTTTAGACATGAAGTCCTTGCCCATGCCTATGTCCTGAGTGGTAATGCCTAGGTTTTCTTCTAGGGTTTTTATGGTTTTAGGTCTAACATGTAAGTCTTTAATCCATCTTGAATTAATTTTTGTATGAGGTATAAGGAAGGGATCCAGTTTCAGCTTTCTACATATGGCTAGCCAGTTTTCCCAGCACCATTTATTAAATAGGGAATCCTTTCCCCATTGCTTGTTTTTCTCAGGTTTGTCAAAGATCAGATAGTTGTAGATATGTGGCATTATTTCTGAGGGCTCTGTTCTGTTCCATTGATCTATATCTCTGTTTTGGTACCAGTATCATGCTGTTTTGGTTACTGTAGCCTTGTAGTATAGTTTGAAGTCAGGTAGCGTGATGCCTCCAGCTTTGTTCTTTTGGCTTAGGATTGATTTGGCAATGGGGGCTCCTTTTTGGTTCCATATGAACTTTAAAGTAGTTTTTTCCAATTCTGTGAAGAAAGTCATTGGTAGCTTGATGGGGATGGCATTGAATCTATAAATTACCTTGGGCAGTATGGCCATTTTCATGATATTGATTCTTCCCACCCATGAGCATGGAATGTTCTTCCATTTGTTTGTATCCTCTTATTTCATTGAGCAGTGGTTTGTAGTTCTCCTTGAAGAGGTCCTTCATATCGCTTGGATATGAAGTTGGATTCCTAGGTATTTTATTCCCTTTGAAGCAATTGTGAACGGGAGTTCACTCATGATTTGGCTCTCTGTTTGTCTGTTATTGGTGTATAAGAATGCTTGTGATTTTTGTACATTGATTTTGTATCCTGAGACTTTGCTGAAGTTGCTTATCAGCTTAAGGAGATTTTGGTCTGAGACAATGGGGTTTTCTAGATATACAATCATGTCATCTGCAAACAGGGACAATTTGACTTCCTCTTTTCCTAACTGAATACCCTTATTTCCTTCTCCTGCCTAATTGCCCTGGACAGAACTTCCAACACTATGTTGAATAGGAGTGGTGAGAGAGGGCATCCCTGTCTTGTGCCAGTTTTCAAAGGGAATGCTTCCAGTTTTTGCCCATTCCATATGATATTGGCTGTGGGTTTGTCATAGATAGCTCTTATTATTTTGAGATACGTCCCATCAATACCTAATTTATTGAGAGTTTTTAGCATGAAGGGTTGTTGAATTTTGTCAAAGGCCTTTTCTGCATCTATGGAGACAATCATGTGGTTTTTGTCTTTGGTTCTGTTTATATGCTGGATTACATTTATTGATTTGCGTATATTGAACCAGCCTTGCATCCCAGGGATGAAGCCCACTTGATCATGGTGGATAAGCTTTTTGATGTGCTGCTGGATTCAGTTTGCCAGTATTTTATTGAGGATTTTTGCATCAATGTTCATCAAGGATATTGGTCTAAAATTATCTTTTTTGGTTGTGTCTCTGCCAGGCTTTGGTATCAGGATGTTGCTGGCCTCATAAAATGAGTTAGGGAGGATTCCCTCTTTTTCTATTGATTGGAATAGTTTCAGAAGGAATGGTACTAGTTCCTCCTTGTACCTCTGGTAGAATTCGGCTGTGAATCTATCTGGTCCTGGCCTCTTTTTGGTTGGTAAGCTATTGATTATTGCCACAATTTCAGAGCCTGTTATTGGTCTATTCAGAGATTCAACTTCTTCCTGGTTTAGTCTTGGGAGGGTGTATGTGTCGAGGAGTTTATCCATTTCTTCTAGATTTTCTAGTTTGTTTGCATAGAGGTGTTTGTAGTATTCTCTGATGGTAGTTTGTATTTCTGTGGGATCAGTGGTGATATCCCCTTTATCATTTTTTATTGCGTCTATTTGATTCTTCTCTCTTTTCTTCTTTATTAGTCTTGCTAGCAGTCTATCAATTTTGTTGATCCTTTCAAAAAACCAGCTCCTGGATTCATTAATTTTTTGAAGGGTTTTTTGTGTCTCTATTTCCTTCAGTTCTGCTCTGATCTTAGTTATTTCTTGCCTTCTGCTAGCTTTTGAATGTGTTTGCTCTTGCTTTTCTAGTTCTTTTAATTGTGATGTTAGGGTGTCAATTTTGGATCTTTCCTGCTTTCTCTTGCCCTGTTTCTGTCATCATATCTCTTTTTCACTAACTCTTCTCTTCTGCCTTCTTTCATTTGAATGGGCTTTTGTGATTGTATTGTGACCATCTAGATAATTAAGAGCACTTGCTCTATCTTAAGGTCAGCTGATTAGCAGCATTAATTTTTATTTGCAATCTTAATTTACCTTTGTCATATTCACAGGTTCTAGGAATTAGGATGTGGACAGCTTTGGAGGGGAAACATTATTTTCTGTTTACCCCAATATGTAAACTCCTTTTATCCACACAACAACGTCATTAACATATGAAAAAAATTCAGACATGGAAAGCTAATGCAACTTTCCCAAGATCACACAGCTAGTAAGACCAGCAGTCTCACTCTAGAGAATATATTCTTTACCTATTTGCTATATTTTATAGCATGTATACTATACACACTTTAATGGAAAAAAGGAGTTTAAGAATAGAGGAATATGTAGGCTAAAGTAGTTAGTGCAGTTTCCTAAAAGGTTTGAGCCTAGAATGATAGATGTGTCCATCTAACATTTGTAAGTACCTAGTATCTACCAAGCTAGGTGCTGGGGAACCAACAGGAAGTGAGACATGGTTTGTAACCCCAAAACTTTTACAATTGCCTGGAAGAATTGGCAGAGAAATGAACAAATAAGTATGAAACAGGAGGTATATTCTGTTACAGAAGTATGTTCAGGATGGTGAGACGACAAATGGGAAGGAGGCCTGAACTCTACCTGACAAGAAGATGTGATTTTAATTTTTCCCAGCTGCCTTTCCAGGCATAGCTCAGTATTTGTTTTTTTACAACTCATCCAAAGTACTCTTTTTGCAGCTGCACAAAGAAATGTAGTTTCTGCTTTTGCTCTGGTCATTTTCCAGCCCTGGCAGGCCCTCCTTCTGCTTCTAGTTGTGGAATTCTACCCAACTTTTAATATTGAGAGTTCTGTACCTGTGTGTATCTTCCTGAGTGGATGGTTGACTCTGTTCGGAAAGGACTCAAGTTCCTGAGGCCTGATGGTGCTTGTCACCTATGGGTTCTTAAGAAACATTGAAATAATAAATGGATGAAAGGAGGTCACCTCAGATCCCATTGAGATCTCATTTGCCTCCTAATTTGTGAAGGACTCGTTGGACATCCTTTGTTGTTTGGTTTATCAATTTTATAGGTGTTTCTGTCTTACCCCCCTCTCCACTTCTAAACCATCTCTGTGAAGACAGAGATCACAACTTTCAAGTTTTGCTAGTCAACTCTCAAATGATTGTTAAATTCCAAATGATTTATTCTAGACTCAGTAAATAGTATTCTGCCCAAAAGTAACCTTCATCCTAAAAGGTGAAATTTATCTTAGAATGAAAGTGATGATGATAAATTTCCTTCATTCATCTCTTCACTCATCCTAGAATGAAGTAAAACTTATTTGACATAAAACTAATGCTGATAGGGTCACCACCTCTGATTAAGCATGTTGTTTGTTGTTCACAGGTGCCTGGCATGGGGGGAGAATGGGGATAAAATCCATCCTGTGTTCCTCTCCCCAAGCTATGAGACCCTGGGGTTCACGTGCACACAGAAAGCTGTGTCTTTTTCTAATTTGCCCAAAGGTGCCCTCTCTTTACTAAGCTCTGAGTCCATGGAGCTGCATTCACCTGGAATTTGCCTTTTTCTAATTCACCCAAAGATGCCATATGAATAGTAGCAGAGGCTCTGTCTTCTGATGATTAAAAAGTGCTTTAGGCTCTTTCATTGCTCTTATAAAAAGCCACAGCTACCCTTATGCTACAGAAAAATTATTAGAATGTAAATCTTGGGGAAAAGGGCCTTTAATTGTTTTGACCAGTGCCATATTTAAAAATAAAATTTTTATTGACTTTGGCACAAAAAAATATTATTTCCCAAAACCTACGGGTATCTATTACTTGATTCACTTTATTCTATAATGTCGATTCCCCTTATTGCCATGAATGAAGTTCATTTGCAAACAAGAAAAAAGAACAATAGAATAATCTGAATAGACAACCAATATATTAGCGAGGGAATTATTATCAAGTTTTCAAAAGTAGTTTTTTCCTTGTGAAAAATATGTCATTTACTGGTTTACTCAAAAGTCTACTTGTTATAGGGAAAGAAAGAACATTGAATTAAGTCAAGAAACATGGATTTCAGCTTTGCTTCTTCCACACATATGATATGTGAGCTTGGGCAAATCACTTGGTCTTCTGTGCCTTTATTTCCTTGTTCGTAAATTAGGAGTTTTACCATTTGCCTCTTGTCATCCACAGGGATGCTGCAAGGGACAAATAGCATAATGCATATCAAAGCTCTTTGCAAGCTTAAAAACCACTAACTGCTCAATATAACTCCCAGTCTATGCCAAAATCTGTCTTCTGCAGTGTAAAGGGAGCCAGGAAGATGACTAAAGGGACCAACCATCCCAGTGGTGTCAGCCTCTTCCACCATGCCAGCCTGGGCTTTCTCACCACGAAATATCTACATTTGCAAATCTTAGAATTACAAAATTAATTAAACTGTTCAACAAGCCTATATTAATCACATACTATCTGCCAGATATACTGTGCTCTGCAGCGGATGTTACAAAATGAATTACATATGGATCCCTTGGTGATGACTCCATCGCCTCTTTTATTTTAAAGAAACTATGCAGAACAAAGAACCAACTGGGAATCAGAGAATCTAGATCATCCCACCTCTTACAGCTGTGTGATTTTAGACAGATCACATGACCTCTCTGAACCCCTTGACTTTCTTATCTAGGAAAGGGTAGTAAATAGTAGCCATCCCACAAAGATTTTTGTTTGTTTTTCTTCCTATAGAGAAATGATATAAAGTAGATAACTAGCTTTATAAACCATGGAACAACATACAGCTTCTCTAAGGTGAGGCTGGTTTTTATTATCCAAGGTTGCAGAGCTCATTAAAGGGATCCTGGGAAAGTCAGCCACCATAGACCCTACGTTTCCTTCATGACCTCTGTGACCTTGAGCAACCTGGGGAACAGGTAATTGAGCAGCAACTACTACTTCGGAAGAAACAGAATCGAAATATTGAAGCTATTGACTTACCCTTAAGGTAGTAAACAATGCTTTGGTCTCTGACCTTTTCGCATCCTGGGGCAGTCAATAACCTGGCCGCTAGATGCAGCGCCTGCCACTGATTTTGATTTGGGAGTAGTTTAACCTTGAACTGAGCTCCAAGTAACCAAGGCAACAGGAAGTCAGCTTCTGCATGGAAGGAGCAGGAATCCATAAATCAAGTCCCTAATGCAAACACGGTGTGCAGGTAGAGGTTTGAGGGGATAAGTGGTCTATGAGAAATTACCTTTGAAAATGAGTGACTATTTCTACACAGGCTACAGCACAGTTTCAGAGACTTTTTTTAAAAAAAAATTATCAATAGAGGTCAATAGGTTATAGCGGAATGTTTTTCCTATAGGTTTAACTTTTCTGTATTTCCTCCCGGCTGTGTCTTTTAATTAAGAACAGATGTTGGATCCACAAAGTTATTAGCATTGTTATTTTCCTCTTTAAAAACTTACTGGCCTCCAAATAGGCAATCCTCACTGCAGTTTGTCTCATGTTGGGGTTTAGGGATGCTCTGAACACGCCTACCAAGGGTGCTATCCATACAGTCTACTTTCTGAGTTTGAGACAGTGATCCCTTCCCAGAGCACACCAGTGGCATTACAGATTGTCTCTGTGTAAGCAGTGGTGCTACATCTCAATGGTCCAGTCCGTACAAGGTTAAATCTGGGTTTCTTTATGATCACCCTCTAGCATCAAAAATCTCCCTCCCATTGATAGAAGCCTGGTTCATGCTGGGAAGAAACGTTTCAAATGCCCCCCCCCCGCCCCCAACTTTGCTTTTGCTCATCATAGAATATCAGTCACCAATGAAGGGTAATGAAGAGACTTCCAGTAGCCTGCCCAATGCACTCTCCCAAGGACCAGTACCCCATCACCGTCTCCTGACACCTCTGCCCTCAGATAGATTTTGTGGATTAATGAGTGTTCATAGATTAGCATTTGTTTAAAGCTTTCTTAATATTCTTGTTGTGTTATTTCTAGGATTGTTTCCATTATCCTTTCAAAATCCAAAAATGGCTGAGAAAAATGTCCGGCTTTTCTTTTTCTTTTTTAATTTGTTTTTGAAATCATTGGGTGGTAACTAGAAAGCCGTACTATAATCTAGAAAATTTTAAAGGATCTAGGGTTTTCAAGAGAGCTAATAGTGACCATCTAAATTATAGAATGTTTTAAATATCATTTTATTACTTTTAGTATATTCTGTAACATGAACACTTGAGTAGCATAGTACACCCAAGAGAGATCTGATTGGATCAACTCTAATGAATTGAGGTGGACTGAGACTAATTTGGATTGTGAGCATTTGCATAAAAATGGGTACAATTAAAGTGACTTGACTCCGTTTATTCCCAAGTGGGAGTTAAATATCTGACTGCTAATCCTGTTTATGGCCTTCATGCCCCAAGCATAGCATAATTTGAACAAAGAATTACTTTCCCAACTTGTGTCCACAGGTATAAAGATGACATATCAGTGAGTTTTTCCAGAGGAGCTGTTATGCAATAGAAATCTGACCGCTTATATTTCCTGAGCTGTTCTGTGGAAATTCTGCCTCCATCCATTCGGTGGGAATGCCATGGTGGTGCAGTGTACCAAAATGGGAATTTTTCATCAGACTCATGCCTGCTCTGCCCATTATCAGACTTTTTAGCAGCCAAGTTGTGAAAATACCTCAGTCATTCTGCCCCAGTGCCCATAGGCTTCTGGATATTTTCCAAACTGTGTTTGTTTTCTGAAAGGAATGAAAAGTTTAATACATATTTGTGGGTTTTTTAAATATTAATAATAAAGAAGGCTAAGAAGTGGCCAGGTGCCGTGGCTTATGCCTGTAATCTCGACACTTTTGGAGGCCGAGGCGGGCAGATCACAATGTCAGGAGATCGAGACCATCCTGGCCAACATGGTGAAACCCCGTCTCTACTAAAAATACAAACAATTAGCCGGGTGTGGTGGCAGGTACCTGTAGTCCCAGCTACTCGGGAGGCTGAGGCAGGAGAATCGCTTGAACCCAGGAGGTGGAGGTTGCAGTAAGCCAAGATTGCACCACTGCACTTCAGCCTGGGTGACAGAGTGAGACTCTGTCTCAAAAAAAAAAAAAAAGGTTAAGAAGTAAAAACACTCCCTCTTCCTTACCAGTCTCTGAGCTCTCCTTCCTCAGAATAACCACTGTTACCTATTTGGATGTGTCGCTTTACAAATGATTTTGAATGAATTTTAAATATGTCTGTACCTAGCCCATGATGAGCACACCTGCAAATTTTACAAACAAGGCATATTATACATACTTGCTACACCTTCTAGTTTCTTGATGGTTGTGCCTTGCAATCTGTCTGTCATAGAATTTGATGTTTGCCTATCTCCACCTTCAAAGTGCTATGAAATATAAACTCCAAGAAAAGCATAAATGGCATTTTTGTTCATGGTATCACAACTGGGAGTTTCAGAGACTGGAATGGAGAATAGGAGGAAGGAAGGAGGTAAATGTCAGCATGACTGTCTTCCTTAGGTAGTTACAGATGCCTTATCCAGGTGTGATACTGGGGCCTCTTCATCCTCAGCATGAAACATGCTGTCAGCAGACTGGGGTCATGATCAGGTATTAGAGTTTGGCCAGGTGGACCAATGTGATCCCTGGGTTTAGTGTCCGGCTACCTGGAAACTTCCAGCTTTGACATTAATAGCTGTATGAGTGAGTTCAGGTCTCCTTTAACCTTTTAGAAATGTGTTCTCTTCATCTGTAAAATTGAGAAAATGGTAATATCCACACTACATGCTTCACAGGGTTGCCACGAGGCCCAAGAGAAGCTGATCTCACTATGTGAGGTAGTGTTACTCTGGGAGGGGACTGGATCAGTCAGGTTAGTTGGGATAGAAAAAATGAGTCAAGAACCAATATGGTAAGGCCCAATTTGTTGTTGCTGCTGTTAGTGTTATGTAGCCTGCAGATGAAGAAACTGAATAGGTAACCATTTGAAATGGATTCACATACCCTTAGCCTCTTGACTTACATTTGGATGAGTTAGAGAGCCTTGTTTTTGCATTGGGGTTGGAGGGAAGGTGCCCATATATTCTTAGTCATGTCAGGGAGAAGAACTGACCCTTTGCTTGCTGGTTACCATTGGTTCTGAGGAAGCAGCAGGTCATAGTAATGATAGTCGCAATAATAGGGATAATAATAATGTTAAGCACTTTTATAGCACGGAATATGCACTAGGCACAGTTCTAAGCTCTTTACATGGATTGACTTGTTGGATGCTCACAACAGCCCCTACAAGGTAGTATCATCACCACCCCATTTTTACAAGTAAAGAAGTTTAAAACGTGGAGAGATTAAGTAACTTACTCGTCATCACAGAGTTGGAAAATTGCAGAGCCTAGATTCAAGCTCAGGAAATGGGAATGCAGAATAGCTCTTACTGTTTGTTACACAGGAAATTTCTAGTTCCTTACAGGGGCACCTCCTGACTCCTCAGGCTTTTCAGCATCATCATGACATGACATATGATGCGTGTTATGACCAGACACTCAAAGGCCCCCAAATCAGCTCTCCTTACCCTACAGGCTGATGACACACTAATCCCCACAGTTCATCTTCCACCTCCGGCATGCTGGCCTCATCTGGATCATGTTTACTCCCCACCCATGCCTTAGCCTATGCCCTTACTGAAAATGCCTTTCCTTCATCCTTGAAGCTTCAGCATGAGCCTTTTCTCACTTCTTTCAACACTGATCTCTACATCCTTAGAACTCCCCAAACACCTAGGATAAGTAAAACACAAGCCTGCACGAGCTTGCTGTCCAATTTTTCCTTCTCATTCAGTATTCTTTCCCCAGCTGGATGAGATGAGAAGTCTTACTAGGGTGGGAGCCATGTCTCTTCCACTCTGAACTCCCCTTCATGCTGCACACAGCACAGCCTCTGTAAAGATGGGAATGTACATCCTCAAAAGGCAAAGGGGCACCTGATGGATTATTCTGCTTCATTAGGCCTATGCTGTGACCCCACCACTTCCAGGCAGCCAACCTAGAATGACATCACTCCTAACTTTAGCCACAAAAGCAAAACCAGTCATAGCTATTTTTTCTCTTTTAGCATTTTTAAATTTCATTCTTGTTGTACCAGAAGGAGGTGTTCAAATCATTTGACCATTTCCTCAGATCATGTCCAGGTTACATGTTGTCTATCTTCCTGTTCCCTTAAAGTGACTGAAAGCTTTGGGGTTGTTATTTTTTAGGGATGCCAAGTCCCCACTTAAAAGTGGACCAGACAGCAGTGCATAGTAAGAACGAAGGCTCAGTGCCCACCATGATGACCAGGAAGAAGCCAGCCGCAGTTGACAGTGTTACAATTCCACCAGCCCCAGTGTTATCTCTCCTTGCTGCATCTGCAGCAACGTCAGATGCAGGTGAGCACTTTTCAGATGCTTTGGGTTCACCCCAAGCAAGATGAATGTGGAGAAAACCCACTGAGAATGGCCTGTTGAATACAGGTAAGAGTTCTCTGTTTTGCCATCCTCCCCTAGACTCTGAACATGGGAGCTGTTTCAGCACTGGCTCTTTGAAGTGGGAGGAGATCTGAGAAAAGAAGGAGATCTCCTGGGAATGTGGAGGGTGGGTACTCTGGAAAGCTCTTCATTTTATTCTAATATGGGTCCACTGAGTAGCAACCAAATGCTAACATTATTAATTACTCTTTATCAAGCCTTAGGAATTATTAATCTCTGCATCAAGGGCCTTATATATGTTATTTCTTGTAACTCATAAAATAAGCACTTGTATCCTCATTTTCAGAAGAGGAAGCTAAGAGTAAAGAAGCCTGCCCCAAGAACCTGTGGACAGTCAGGATTCCAAAGTCCATGCTCTCAACCAGTGCGTTTCACTGCCTCCCTTGCTCATCAGTGTTGAAAGATAGTAATCACTGATTTATTGATGCATCGATACCTTCTACCCATGAATTGATGAATTTCTCAGTAGTTCCCAGAGTCCTCGCCAACAGTGGATAAAATATAAATGCCTTATTTAGATATCTCAAGTTCTCCACAGCCTGGTCCTTTCCACCTCTGTTCCCCACAGTGCCTCCCACCAGCCCCTGTGCCCACCTCCACTGTGTCAGTCTCATCCCTGCCTCCAGGAAGACAGGCCTTGGGTTTGGCTTAACACCTCAACTTGGAGACAGCCTTACTCAATTCCTAATCACATCCTACAAGTCCTTAAAACCCAGCTAGTCACAGCTCCTCCAGGACATCCAGAATCTCTACCATGCAGTTCCCCTCATTTCGTAGACTGCAACTTCTCCCATGTAACAAAATTGCACATACCTCAGAGGCAGAGTCAACCGTTTAGATTCTTGCTATCTCGCTGACATACAGCATGACAATGTTACATACATATTTCTTGAATTAACATATTAATGTAAATGTGGCAAGCACATTGCAGTATTTAGAAAGGCCTGTTAGAAACCCAAGAAGAGACTCATTCTTAATATTTAGTCCAAATTCGTTTTTCAATTTAGCAGTTTGCTTTGAGCAAAGAACTCAACTTGTCTACATACCTACCTCCTTCGTGGAAATCACTGGTGATTAGAAAATGAGCCCAGTTGAAATAACAGAAAGAAACACTTGGAATGACACTTCCCCAATTGAATTCAGCAAAATACTAGTAGGTGTTTTGGATAAATGATGTTTTCATGGAAAAGTAGGTGTAGGAAAACCTGCTGCCTTACCCCTGGTTCCTTCCTGAAGGGCTTTCCAGGGCCTTGCATTGACCAATGTGCATTGGGAGGTTGCAGGAGGGAGACACCGAATTACACAATCATATCTGATCACACAACCCTTTTTTCTGGGACTGTCTCCTAACATCTCTTGGAAATGGTGTTCTCTCCAGCCATTTGAAAACTCTTGCTCTGAAGGAATGGGGTCATCTCTCAAATATGATCATGAGCCTTCACTTGGTGTGAAACAAAAAGTTTTTGGTGGAATGGCCAGGTAAATGGTGCCAGTGAGGAGTACAAGAAGAAGACAAAGGAGGGAAAGTCACACAGAAATGCAGAGGAAGTTACTCCTGAGACTTGATGGATTAGTAGCACCTTGGTGGGAGGGTGTCCAAACAAAGGGATCAAGTTGGGCAGAGTCTTGGAAGTGGGAACTGGTGCTGTGGCTGACTTCAAAAAAGACATCATTTGGCTTAAGCAAAAGATTTGGGCTATTGTCTGCACCCACCCAGATCAGTGGTTATTCAACCTTGTCGATTAAGCACTGGAGACCTCTCTTTATGGATTGAGAAATTAGCCTTTGTGTTTCCACCTTTGCCGGCCATGCACAGATATTTCTCTGAGGCCAAAGACAGGTGGTCCCCCATTTTCCTCCCTTGCACTCTTTCCCTTCAGTATAAGAGAACTTATTGTTGGGATCACATGCTTATATGGGCCTGCCTCCTCTAGTGCATCCAGTAAATAATTTACAAATATGCCAAATGGGCAGTAGAAACAGGTGATATTATACTTTCATACTTGCCTCCCTGGTAATCAGAGCTGAGCCCAGACTCCCCTGTTGCAGGATGCAAGAATGGGCTGTTTATTTTTGGCAGTACTTAAATGAGACCCTCATGAGAATTTCACAGATTTGGTCCATTTCCGGGTCTCTGGCTGTTGAGCTGGACTTTTGGGGGGAAATAGGCCAGATATCTACCCCAGGTGCTGGAAGACAGACCTTCCTGAGACTTCACTCCCCACAGATAAAAAGCTTCCCACAAACCTGGGAGAGCTAGAAACACACAGGCTGGGCTTGTGGCCAATGCTCTGTTTTACATGTGAAGAAACTGAGGCCTCTTGAGATTCAGAGATTTGCCTGAGGTTATACAGTTTGATTGGAACCCAAATTTCCTGATTTACTGCCTGATTTCTAGTGGATTCCCACTTCTGTCATAGTCCCAACATGAGCAAAGGCAGATTTTTTTTCTCCATAAATATGGACTTCTACTTCTTTTGGAGAACAGTGAATGAAACTCATAATTTGATGGGGTAGATAGATAGCTTTAGCCAAAGCCAAGCACAAAGTAGGTAGTTAACAGTTTCTGGATTTGATCTTATTTAATTAGGTGCTTGAAATATAGTAACATATATAGTACTGTAATATGTATTTCTGATGAAACAACTCACTTGATTTTTGTTTTCTTTAGAGTGCCTTTCTTCATCTTTCACTATAAGCAAGGTAGAATTACTTCTGGCTTTAGGCAGGGATCAGCTTATTTTCTAATAGGTTATCATTCCTACAGAATGGTTTTGGAAACCCAGACAATTGCAGGGAGAAAAAAAAAGGACAGAATAGTTAAACTAGGTGGCTTATAAAACAAATTTAAGCAATCGTGTATTGAGATAAGAAGATACTGAAGTAATTCAATTAATTAGAAATTTTATTTAGAAATAATGGATGCAGGCCAGGCATGGTGGCTCACACCTGTCATCCCAGCATTTTGAGAGGCCAGGGTGGGTGGATCACCTGAGGTCAGGAGTACAAAACCAGCCTGGCCAACATGGTGAAACCTCTACTAAAAATACAAAAATTAACCAGATGTGGTGGCATGCTCCTGTAATCCCAGCTACTCGGGAGTCTTAGGCAGGAGAATTGCTTGAACCCGGGAGGCGGAGGGTGCAGTGAGCCGAGATTGCGCCACTGCACTCCAGCCTGGGTGACAAAGCGAAACTCCATCTCAAAAAAAATAAAAAATTAAAAAAAAAAGAGTGGATGCAAAAATACCTAGTACAGTTCCTGACACATAGTACATGCTCAGTAAATAATCACTGAGTGAAACAAATGGTTGAGAGGCAGTAGCTGTATGCTTTTACAGCATTAAATATGGTGAGAGACATCTGAGAAAAACATACTCAATCTTGAAACTGCTTTTTTTTTTTTTTTGAAATGGATTCTTGCTCTGTCACCGAGGCTGGAATGCAGTGGTGCAATCTTGGCTCACTGCAACCTCCACCTCCCAGGTTCAAGCGATTCTCCTGCCTCAGCCTCCCAAGTGGCTGGGATTACAGGCACATGCCACCATGCCCAACTAATTTTTGTATTTTTAGTAGAGGCGGGGTTTCACCGTGTTGGCCAGGCTGGTCTCGAACTCCTGACCTCAGGTGATCCGCCCACTTCGGCCTCCCAAAGTGCTAGGATTACAGGCCTAATGACAATTAAATGGAAAACATTTGACAGGCACTTTGTAGGCTGCTGGAAAATACTTGCCAAATAATTTATCAACCTGTAGTAAGAACAGTACTTTTTTCAAATAGGTGATCTTTGGTAAAAGTACAACAAAGGAACATTCCCACCTTATTTTATAAACAATACAATATGGGAGAAATGAATATGGGTCAGGGGTTTACAAATATGTGTTTTCTAGCTTGTATGCATATATGCATGTGTTATATGGGTCCCCCAATTTTTTTGTTTCAGGCAATTTTTTTACCTTCTCAGAGTCTCAGAGGCATACTGATTATGACATTATTGATTGGTAAAAGGGGGCCATCGAGGAGATGCAGGAGAGAGTGGCGAGCTGGGAACATGTCAGTTTGTGAGCTACTGGGAGGGAGGATGGCAGTGGCTGCCGGAGGTGCTCAAACAGATCAGCCTCGGTGGTCAAACTGCTCAATAGCTATTGATCAGCTGCAGTCCCCTGGTGCAGCCAAGGAGGTCTGATTCAAGGGAGCATTGCATCATTATTGTGAGTAATTAGGGCTAATGCAGTAAAAGCACCACTGAAGTTTGCTCAAAGTGAGGCATAATTTGAAACAACTTCTATTACACTAGCCCAATCATGATTTAACAATCATATCAGATAATCCATACCTGAATAAGCCAGGCTGATTTTTCTGATTTTCTAGATGTTGAACTAACTTCTCAGGGAGATCACGTAATGTATGGAGAATCTGTGATTTCATTTCAGAAACATGTTTTTTCCCCTTATATTTAAGATGAGTCTATATGAATAAGTAGATTCCAAATGGTGGTAAGAACTCAGTAAAACATCAAGGCAACAAAATCTATATGGTTTTGCACTTGAAAGACTAGACTAGCAGTAATGGGAAGACAAGTATATCCTTTCTCTCTCTCTCTCTCACACACACACACTCACACACGCACGCACACAAACACATACACACCAACATTCTCTCATCTTAAGTCCAAGGAGAAAAAAAAAAAGCAAACATGTATCAGCCATGCTATCACTGGATCTCAACTGCTCGAGGTGTAGCTCAGTTTGAGATAACAAGGAAGTAGAGTGAGCACAGCTCTTAGCTTCTATCTGTTGTATCAAGGCTAATCCATTATTATTTCAAACTATATTATCTACCATGTTTAAAACTACCAGAGCCCATGAATAAGTAAAAATATTTAAATTTCCTAAGTCTGTTAAATTTTTAGGCATTTTGCTTCTCATGGCAGGGACTAATGTTAGGAAAATCGTTTTGTTATTAGCCCAGCCATCAGTCGAATCAGAACTAACTGATACCTGTAGTCAAGATGCAAAACCTTAAGCTTGAAAAATTAATTACCATTACAAATAATAGTGGGAATTCTTAATACTATGAAATCAGAATGAAATTCAGTATACTAGTAGCTAGAACAAAATGATGTGAAAATTGCTTTCAGCTCCCAAATTCTATGATACTTGAGTTTTCTCTTAGCCAGCTGCCATCTATGGGAAGGGGCCCAGAATAATGAAGTAATATCCAGCTACAAAAAAGAGCAATGAACAGGAATTTAAGAATGATGCAATTATTTATTTTACTTCTTTTGTTGTTATGTTGAATGATGACCTGGAGCCCCTAACCAAAATAACAGGTCAAGTCAGCCAAAATCTTATCTTTAGAAGAACCAAAATAGAAGAAATAAAGGTGCAATTTAATAGGATTTGGAACATCCAGGGACCATAAATATATACATTGAGGAAGTCTCCAAATTGTAAAATATATTCCTATGTGCCCAGTCTAATCACTTAAAATATTTAGTAGAAAACCTCCCAAAGAAGATCCAGAGCAAACAAAGCTTAAATTTAAAGCAATCGTTCAAGTTGTCTGAAAAGTGCTACCTATGGGCTCATGTTGAAGCCTCACAAAATGAGCCCATTTGTCCTGAAAGCTGTGCTGAATATGGCACGTGCATGAAAGGCACTCCCTCCCGCAGCTCTGGGCCACCAAGGGACTCGGCAGGGTTGGAAGCTTCTGTGTTTCCCCATCACACACCAAAAGCCTTCTGAAAAACCTCCAAAACTTGTTGTTATTTTCACTCTTAAAGGAGAAATAAGCTCTTTTCTGATTTAATCTGAACCTCCTAGAGCAGCTGAGCTTCTCCTATGGCCAAGGGAAGCCGAGGGAAGCACCAAACCTTCCAGAATCTGGCCCTGCCTTCTGCCCCAGCTTCATCTCCTTGGAAATCTCAACCAAATTTCAACTCCTTTGGGATTTCCACTGCCACAGTATTATTTTCAAAAAACTAAAGTTATTTCAAAGGCTCATTCAACTCTTTAATGCAGAAGACAGCATGGTGGTAAGGCCAGCCCAAAGGAGAATTAGACAACAGGGTATTATGAGAATGCAGGCACTGGAGAAAGCGTATAGAGCAAGTTGTTCAGTTAGTGTCCTAACAGGCAATAAAATCATAACCTCGTGCTTTATCTCTTCTACCAAACAAAAATCATTTGCTTCTTTGCTGGGCAAAAGTCCACAAGTTAACATAAAAGCTGGCAGATTGGCCAGGTGCGGTAGCTTATGCCTGATCCCAGCACTTTGGGAGGCCAAGGCAGGTGGATCACCTGAGGTCAGGAGTCCGAAACCAGCCTGGCCAACGTGGTGAAACCCCGTCTTTACTAAAAATAAAAATAAAAAAAATACAGGCCAGGCACAGTGGCTCACGCCTGTAATCCCAGCACTTGGGAAGCCAAGGCAGGTGGATCACGAGGTCAGGAGTTCGAGACCAGTCTGGCCAAGATGGAGAAACCCGCTCTCTACTAAAAATACAAAAATTAGCTAGGCATAGTGGCGGGCACCTATAATACCAGCTACTCTGGAGGCTGAGGCAAGAGAATCACTTGAACCTAATGAACCTGGGAGGCGGAGGTTGTAGTGAGCCGAAATCTCACCACTGCACTCCAGCCTGGGTGACAGAGCAAGATCCATCCTCCCCTCCAAAAAGAAGCTGGCAGATTCCAAGCCTTTAATCAGTAGTGGACAGCAAGCCCAACAAGGGCACATTTTCCTGGACTGTTAATAATCCTTGGGGAGGCCCAAAAGGACTTGTCTCTTTCCATTTGCCTTGTTTCTAAGTTTTGGCTCATTTTTTCTACATACCACACATGGGCCATGAAATGCTCTGGTTGAATGCATGTGTTCTGGCTTTATATTGCCTATGTTGAAATCTCAGTGCTCCACTCACCAGCTAGGTGATCTCAAGACTTCAGTGTTCATATCTGTAAAATGGGGAAAAGAATATGACCTAGTGTCAAGGATCGTGGTGAGTAATAATGGAGATAATCCTTGGGAAAAGTTTAGCAAAGTACCTGACACATAGTAAGAGTTTGAGAAGTGGGTGCTGTTTTTGCTGCTGCTATTGTTGATGTTGTCTGTTTTCTTCCCTGGAACTTTTTTATCTTTTTCCCCCTTGCCCACCTCTCATGCCCTTTGAATGGCTAATTCATGATGCTTCTTCAAGCCTCAGCATAGGTGCCTTCAGCTCTAACAAGCCTTCCCTGACACTCATATTGAGAACCACAACAAAGTCAAGTTGAATGCCACATCCTCTGTGCCTCCCTGGCTCCCTATAAGCTCATTGATCATTGATTCCTACATTTAATACAGTGTCTGTGCTCCACCTGTGTCCCACAGTGGACCAGAGGATCGCATAGTCCCTGTGGCCAGATCTTATTCAACTTTACCTAGCACCGAGGTGGGCAAACAATAAGTAATTGCTAAATATTAGCCAAAGTGTATTGAACAACTGTTTCCTGCACAAACGTGTTTGGTTCATGAAAAGGTACACTCAAGAGTGTATGAACTCTAATATTCATTAGAGTTAAGGGGCAGTGATTTTCCTTCAGTTTCTATATCAGATCCAGAAGCAGCAAACCATCCTAAGAAAGATCACCAGATGGAGCAACCTAGAACAATTTGGCAGCCCTCCAGCCTCCTTTGTTCATTAATAGCAGCCCAGCCCTTAGTTAGTCCCCCAGCGTATTGAAGATGATTATTCTTGAGTTAAAGATTCAGCCTATATGGCATTGTACTTGCACTACCAAAGTGTGTATTTATTCAGAGAAGAAGGAATATGCACGCATATGTGTCTTCCTTCACTCAGAAGTTCTGTGAGAGTTTCAGGATAAGCCACTCAATGGAAAAAGGGAGAGTGCATCAGCCTATGCAGTACTTTAATTATTTTGTATGTGTTAGTCTTGCATTGTGGCCAGAGTATTGGTTTCACTAGGGCAGCAACCATTTGCTATTTAGATTTTGTCTCACTCAATAAGTATTGGGCATCTCAATTCCCAAAACCTTGGGATGTATGGAATGAAAATAAGAGAAGCAAAAGCCAGGAGCCTTGCTGTTAAGCAACTCATAATCTTATTTGAATGTCAGGAATCTTGCACGATGCTGGGTGCTTAGTAGATACTCAATAGACATGCCTGGACTTCACTTAGCTAATTATTTTCTCTCCAGAGCTGAGATTTTAGGAAATACAGAGGTTTAATGACAGGTTTGAAAGTGCTGTGTCTTGAGAAGTTTAACTCAATTTTTCTTCTCTGAATGCTTCATACAGATTATGCTCCCAACCACCTCATGCCACAGTCAGACCCTCTTAAAAATAGAGTAATGATAATAACACGTTTTATCTTCTTCCCAGTGATAGTATCATTCACACCTCCATTGAAGCCCAGTGGGAGGTTTGGCTGTGAGGCATCAGACGCCCAGGGAGTCAGGTGCGATTATTGTAATGACCTCACACTCGGAAAAGAAAACCTCCCATACGTGAAGCGATTTCTATTAAGATACTCATTTTATATCAAATATTCAAGCTTCTCTTTATAAATGGGAGAGAATGAAAGGAGACTCTTATGGGGCAGAGTTTATGTGGCAAAGAATGAAAGGGCACGCATATTTTATGATCAGTTTTGAGATGAAAGTGTGGTGCCTGCCTTGTTCACTGGCGCTTTCCATTTCCAGAATTCTAATTAGATTGTTGGTGTCATGGTGGCGAGATAATTTAGTGGCAACTGAAAGCAACTGTGTTAATGAGAAGGGGGCACTGTGCATTGGGTTTTCTGTAATTAATGGAGAGTTTTTGAAAAACTTCTTGGTTCCAATAAAGTTGGCATAGTGAGCCCAGCTGCAGGAGTAGGGGGTGGCAGGGCAAAATCTTTCCCATTAATTGCTGCAGAAATGGTCTCAGGCAATGCAGAAGAACTATGTAATGACTGTCATTAAGAATGATCTTGAGTGGTCCAGGCAGGCTGTAGTCAGTCTAAGACAGCAGAGAGACAGAGAAGAGGCATGGAGAGAAAGGAAGCAGGGACAGAGAATAGAGTAAGGATTGTGAGACAGGTGTGACAAAGACAGAGAGAGAGAGAGAGATCACTCACCTGTCTGCTCTCTCCATTCTCTCCCTGGGAGACACTGGAGTCATCCCAACATATCCTCCCAAGGAGTCTCCTCCTGCTGCTTCAATTGGAACAGACTAGACAAACCTGGATTACAATAAACTACAAGGGACTTTTGCCAAACACTTCCTGTTGCAGATGAGAAAATTGAGACCAGAAGGGTTACAAATATTGCCTGACTGGGAACTCGGAAACTTGGACTCTTTCTGGCCACCACATTGAGGCAGAGTGAAACTGGATTTGAAATTCAAGGGTCAGGGTTATTGCGGTGTCCTCATTATAGTACTGCCATACTTTTTAATCCATCCCCTTAGGTAAGTCACAAAGTCTCACTGAGACTTCTGAGTTCTAGTTTTCTCATCAATGAAATGAGAAAAGTGATTTCTGCCTTCTAGGCAGGAGCAAGAAAGAAATGAAATAGCAGATGAAAACACCAATCACATATTCAAAACTTAACATGTAAGTATTTTATGAAACCCTCTCATGTCAGAACTAAAGTTATCTCATGTCAGGATTTAATCATGTGAAGTCACAATTTAGCCATGTGATGACTTAGATCATAATATCCATTAACTGTCCTTTAGAAAATGATATATATCCTCACTCCCCCTTCCAAATACTCTTATCTCAGGACACAGTCCAAGTCCCCTACCCTTGAGGGCATTAGTGGCTATATCAAGCTCATCTTATTCAAACATCTGTAAGACTTTGTTAAAAATTGTCAACCTTTTTTTTTTAAGAACTTGCCACACTGCAGTCAATTCTATGAATGATATATACAAATAGAAGATTAGCCCCTGCCCCAGAGGAGCTTTAACACTACATGGGAAGGCCTGCCTCCAAAACATGAGATGACCAAAAAGTATTTTTAAATGAATAGATCGAATAACAATCTGAGATACTAACAAAACTATTATTCAGCAATTGGTTGGTCATGAATTTTCAACTGAATGATACTAAGAGATTCTCTTTTGGGAAGAGAAGAGTTAAGATGGACTTCTAAAGATAAACTGAATTAGGTAAGCAGACAGAAGCTAGGAGACAGGAATACAGCATTTATATGGAAATAATGGCAGATGAGTCTGGAAGGGAAATTTGAGATCAGAAGATGGAGTACCCAAAAGTCTAGAATAAGGCAGGGTGACTATTCTGACCGGCAATGATAGCAAAATGACAGCCATGGCCCAATTGCTGTCTACACTCGTGTTTTGGTTGGCCTACGGAAGGTTATACATTTTAAAAAATTAATTAGCAGTTTATGAACATCAGAAGATTTACATAATAATCAAGATTTCTGGCTTTATGAAACTGTGATCTTTGGGCTCAGATTTTTAACTGGGAATAATTGATTGGAATAGGATAAATTTTCCCCATTAAATGTGCCATAGTCTCTTGTGTTTACCATGCCCTGCCTCCTACCTTTCTTCATAACCCTGACCAGCTTCTCTCAGTACCTTGAATGTCTGGCTCCCTACAGGGAGCCATTGAAGGCATTGAACTGGAGCAGAATCAAAACAATGTGCAGGAACAGTTAATCTAGCAGCAATGATGTGTCATCTGCAGTAATATCTTCCGTTATTTAATTATGGAATTTAGGGGGTTGGAAAAGGCCTTTGAGATGGTGAAATTCAGAGAAATTTGGCACTCCAATACAGACAAGAGTATAAAATTAATGAGGAAACCCAGGTTTTATCAGTCTTTTTCTAGCTCCCTGTCTTCTTTGCTTTCTTAAGGAAATATAGCATGAAATTAGCTTTGAAATGAGGCAGCCGTTGCTTTAATTATTGCCTTCACAACTTCTGAGATGTGTGCTCTTAGGAAAAAAATACTTGGTTTTCATCTCTGTAATGTAGAGAAACTAAGGGACACTAATCAAGGTCCTCAAGTGGTTGTAATCACAATTAAATGAGGAAATACATGAAATACTGCAATATACACTGTAGGTTTTCAAAAAATGTTAGTTCCTTCCCCCTTTGCCTTCATTTGAGGACAAGAGCAATGCATTCTACTTGCCTTGTATGGTGTAAGGTATGATACAAAGCATAGCTGTTACAAAAATAGTCCGTGAGTTTGTGAATGGTTGAAAGCTACCTCCTCACCCCCACAACTAGTAAAGAGTAAAAGTCCTTTTTGTCCTCTTTCCCCTATCCAGGACACCTAAAGTTTAAGATCTGTTGTTTTAATGTCCATTGGAACTAACTCCGTTAGTTTATTTTATGGAATCAGCTTTTGAAAGGGACATAAGGAAAAATCTCACTTTCCCTCTCTCTTGGAGTGTCTGACCTATTGAAGAACACTCTTCCCCAGGAATTATGTTTTCCTTGATACCTCTTTAAACTAAAAGAGACCAGATAGTCTTCATGAGACAATCAGGAAATGTGAGTTAGTGCTACCAATGGATAGTTTCAAAAGACAGAGAGAAGGAACTGATCGAAGGAATGGAAATTTTTCAGTGGTCCCAGCAATGTGTGTGAACACTCTGTGTGGCCGGGATCCAGGGCTAGCCAGCATCAGAAAAATGACAGGACTCAGAACAAAAGAGAATATGCCTAATACTACCTATAAATTCAGCAGGGATCCATATCAGCCTCTAAGCAGTCTTCCTGGAGTGCTTGGGGATAGTTTTGTTACTCAAAAATTCTCCTCCAGGGCATCTTCTTGTTCTGCAATGCCTGAAGATATTTTGAAAGGACATTTTTTATTTTGAAATCTAGTTTTGTTAGTGCCTACATAGTCACAATCCTGGTCTTTGTCTTATACAAGTTGCCAGAGTTAAGTGATTTGGGCTTTACATATGGAAAGTTCATTTTGTTGTGTAATTAATGGGAAGCAGACTCTGGGAAGCTGATGATCCAGGCCCTTATTTATATGAGAGCATATGTCTGTGTTTTGTTTATGACTCACTCTCCTACTCCACGCATTGTAACTTGGATTTGTTTACACTAACTTTTCCTAGAATCCAAGCCACATGGTGTATGAGCCAATAATTTATGGTCTCTAAAAGGGAAAGATGATGAATGAGCTTTTTCTTCTTAAATTGTCAAATCTTAAATTGAGGAGGGAGTGTTTGCCGTCTTGAGTCTGTTCAAGCTTATACTTGAAAAAAAGAAAAAGTTAAAGCAATTTTTTTTCAAAAAACTCCTAGTATAGCACTCAGAATGTGAATGTATATATATTTGCCAAGAGAGCATATGACCCTTCTCCCATAATAAACCATTATGATTCTGATTCACATGCTTGGCAATGAAAAGACCATTCATGGTGGAGGCTATACATGTGCTGGGGCAAGGGAATATATGGGAAACCTCTGTCTCTGTACCTTCAGTTTAATTTGGCTATGAATCTAAAACTGCTCTAAAAAAGTCTATTTAAAAACAACAAAAAAGACCATTCCTTCCCCCGCTTCTCTCTCTCCCTCTAATGTATAATATGTACATGTGTTCCTTTTCCAGGGGACCCATCGTTTCAGTCAGTCTTAACGTTCTTAACATCCTTAATGTCCTTAAATGTTCAAGCTGGTTTTCTTGGTGACTCTTAATAAATTCCAATCTTGCTTTAGTCCATGTTTTTGTCATTGAAACTCCACTTCTCTTATGGAATGAAGTTTAGGTGTTGGTCTATATTTCACAGTACTTGGTTCTGAGAGACTTTCAGTTAATGGTGCTCTGAACAGAGTAGGGAACAGCTGAAATATGTGAGGACCTAATTTAATTGACAGTGATTTGAATCTCCAAAAACATCCTTTCATGCCTCAAACACAGGCTTTACAAAATAGATCGTAAGTGCTAAGTCAAGTCACGTAGATTGATTTCAAGTAAGTCAGCTAGACTCTGTGCTGCTCACTAGGGGGAAGGCACAACATTCCATGCCCCGTACAGTGCCTGGCACAAACTGGGCCTGAATCAATGTTTATTCCAAGCATGAATATGAAGGGCTAAGAGATGGTCCTTGTCCCTTAGGAAAAATAGAGTTTAAGAAGAGCGTTCATATAGATTAATCCCATAATCATAATAGAGGACAGACTAAGTGAAGTGCCATCAGAGAGATAGAGGCAACATAGAGAGGAGCAAACAGATGAATGCTGAAATGAGAGTCCATGCATGGCTTTTAGGAAGAGGACTTAATTGGACTTTTAAAGAATGGGTGGAATATACAAAGATATGAAGTGTTCATAAAAAGCTTTAAGACTGAATTATAAACTGAATTCCAGTGGAAATTTGGGAGCACTGGAACAATGCCTGGTATTGCTTTGTGTTGTTTCTTTTATTTTTTTCTCACTAGGGCAAAAGAGTTGCCTCTGGATAAAAGAAAAATGCAAGACTTTTTTCCCTATTCAACATCAGATGTAATATCCTCTCTGACACTTACAGAAATAATAGAGTTGGGCACACACACCTGTAGGCTATGCAAAATTATTGTTTCTGTGGTTCATCCATCATCTACTAACCAGACAGATAGGAGAAAGTCGAAAGCAATTGGTGTGAATTGCTTGTTGTTTTTAGGGAGAATACAAAGATAGTTAATTTTGTAAACTGACATCTTTTTCTTTAAAAACTTCAATAAAGAAAAAATGATAGCATGGCTTTTAGTCACTTGAATCCAGCCCAGAGGTAGTTAAAAGGACAGGCATTAACTTTTAGAGTATTCGAGCCCTTTGAAAATTCCTGAAAATCTGAGAACTCTTTGAGAAAACAAAATTAAGTTTCAGAATTTTCACAACAGACTAGAATATTAATTCACAAAGTTAATAAAATTAAACTTTGCAGATTTAAATAGAAGGCTTGCATTTAAGCTTAACACCCAATTCCACATAGCCTTGGCCAGTGTTGGCAGCTGTTTATATGAAAGTGTTTAAGGGAGTTAATTGAGCCTCCATTTAACATGAGCCAACAGTAGAATGTTGTTGGGGGAAAAAAAATGCAGTTTTTAAAAAATGTAGCTTTTTTTAATATAAATGTGGTGCCTTGATCACAGAAAATAATCAAACCAATTTTTCTGTACTAACCGCTTCATATCTAGAAAATCAGTTCAATTCTAGGCACTAAAATCTCAGATCAACTTTAGCAGATGATATAATCTCCAGAGAGTGATCAAAATGAAAAATTTGTTTTGATCTAGAATTCATCTGATAGGAAACACAGATGAAGGATTTGAGGATGTCTTACCTAGAGCACAGAAAACTTGGAGGTATATGACTTTTGTAGAATTATGTTTATTGAGAAGCAAGGGTCCTTTCAAGAAATTGAGAGATTTGTCTGGAGACACAGAACTGAGGGGTGATAAGCTAAGATCAGAACCTCATTCTTCTAATGTCCTGGTCAATATGTTTTCCATCAGATTGCCAAGTATGCTAGCTAATACATAAACAAATGCAGTTACTATTAAGACCAGGAAAAAAACAAAACAGAGATACTTACCATTATATGTAATTCTTGAAGTTCTAGCATGGTCAACAGGACTTATTTTATCTGAGCCTAAATATTTAAAATGTGGAAATTTTCCTATGTTCATGTTTGTTATATGGTTCTTTGTTCTTCCCTCTATTTTTTTTCAAAGTTTTAAAGAGACAAAGAAAATGTCTCACAATCAGGTAAGAACATGCATGCACAATAGTTGGGGTATTATATAAGAGATGGTATTTATGGTTAAGGATAAAGTGATACCACATTTGAGAGGAAAGAAAAAAGAAATATAAAGAGCCCTTTGAGAGGGTGCAACCACCCCCACTGTGTGACCAACTGGCATGCTGTGAGACTCAACAGATGTAGCTTCAAACTTTTTGGCGTTAACTACATTTCTATCCAGCCTTCCATGTTGTCTTATCAGTGTGTTGGGACTTGATCCATATTACAACAAACAAAAGCCAAAGTTGAATGAAACAGAGGACGGCTAAATGCCCTCGTATTTCTCAGTTTACCAATGCTGCCATTCCCAATTCACTCCTTACCAAAAGCCTAGGAAGCTACTAATTTTTTTTTTTTTTTTTGAGATGGAGTCTGGCTCTGTTGCCCAGGCTGGAGTACAGTGGCACAATCTTGGCTCACTGCACCCTCTGCCTCCAGGGTTCAAGTGATTTATCTGCTTCAGCCTCCTGAGTAGCTGGGATTGCAGGCGTGCGCCACCACACCCGGCTACTTTTTGTATTTTTAGTAGAGATGGGGTTTCACCATGTTGGCCAGACTGGTCTCAAACTCCTGACCTCGTAATCCACCCGCCTCAGCCTCCCAAAGTGCTGGGATTACAGGCGTGAGCCACTGTGCCCAGCTGACTATTTATAAGTGGCTGACAAATAAATAGCATCTCCAGAAAATCCCCCAGCCTTAAAACACTCCTCTGTTCATCCATGGTGGGCAACCCCTTGTGATGAATATTCATGATGCACCTTACAGGGAGCTATAATCTCATCTTTTGCTGGTTCTCTTATTTCTGAGGTCTCTGTTTTGCCCAGTTTTTTCAGGACTGCCAAAATCTGGCTTGCCCTCCTTAGAAGTCCCTTGAGCAACCTAGCAATGTTTTTACTCAGCTTAGATTATCTCTGGAATGAGTCGCCACTGTCATTATCTGTCCAAAGTCCCAGGTGGTTTGTTTAACCCGTGGGCCCATGAAATAACTGGCGTTATTTCCTTGTGGTCAGAGAAGCCTATAGACCAGGACCTGTGAATTGCCTAATCAAATAAAGAATGTCAGCATTAAATCCCATTCAAGGAGCTCTCCATGGATAGGGCACCCCTCACTGCCATGGAATTGCATGTAACTCAATTAAAGGTGTTCTGGGGAATATAAAGATGAATGCTGTCCAGGATTTCGGCTCTAGGAGTTTACAGTCTGAAAAAATCTAGCAGGAAATATTAATCAAACATCTACTATGACACAGGAACTGTGTTCTTTGTTTTGAAGGGTATGAAAAAGGACAACACATGCTGTCTTCAAGAAGCTTTAATGCTTCCTAGGCCATAGAAAGTTAAGATCTTTGAAGATTAAATACCAAGTGAGTGAATAAACTCTCGAGGAGTTTTTTGAAAAAGAAAGGACAGCTTTAAAGCAGTGGGCTCCAGATTTTTGATCATGCGGTGATATTAGTAACATAATTTTGAATAGTCACATCATTTAAATACATACTAAAAATATGTGCCCTCTTTTTCTTAAATACAAACTTTAACAGGATGAGATAAACTTGAAATATATTATATTCTTAAAATAATTTTAAATTTCATTTTACCTATTATTAATGAAACAAAAATATTTTTGTTGCTATCAAAATGTTATACTGATTTAAATATTTTTAATAGTGTTTTAAGGAGAGCCAAGCAATTGAGTTTGTATACTTGTTTTTGAAAATCTTGGTTTCTTTTTAAGCACTTGTGATAAATAATTTAAAGTTCTCTTTCTGAATTCAGTTTGTTTCAATACTTGTTGTTAGTAGATGTTGTAGGATAAAGAATATTTCACGTACACATAGATTCAAAAGAATAAAGTACATTGTTGACTGTGCTGAAATCAGTACTATTTTTTTCCAATCTCATCTATCAGTTAAACAAGATTTTTGTTGAAACTTGGCAAACCATCCTCTTTGTTAACAATTAGATGGTCCATTTTGTTTTAGTCCAACTCTTCATTCGAAAGTAGTTCTGTTTGCAAGGTATTCAAATTTGCAGATTAAAGGGATTTTATAGGTTATATTATTTTCAGCAACAAAATTGCCAAATGGTGGAAACATTTGCAATAAATTTCTAAAACTGCTCTTTCTATAGCATGAGTTTCTTTCCAAAAGCAGTTACTTTCTGGCCCAGTTTACTGTAAAGGGACATTAAGTGTTTTGTTTTTTAACATCTGCAGGGTAACATTACTGACAGCCCATTGACAGCCTAGAGGAGTTAAGAAAATTTGGAACCCTTGTCTTTTTGTACAAGAAAACTGCCAAATTCATCTTTGAAAATGGCAACTCATGTATACAGTTTGGTGTGAAATGACCAACAGAACTCTATGTGGTATATAAAGTATTGTATGGGTCTTCTTCATCTCATTACAAAGTATTTTGAAATTTTTTTCTGTTGAAAAGTCTTGCTTTTCTAAAATTACCATGTGGGCTGGCCTGCTACAAATTTAAAATATGGGACACTGACAGCACCCTGAAAGCCAGTGAGATCCCCCATCAACCCCTTGAATGCACATGGCCTCTCCTCCTCCCAGGAATCTCATGCCCAAGTGTGACAGGTGACCTGTCATCTGATGGGCAGCGCAAGTAAGGGCATGGCTGGAGTTCCATTTATTAAGCATTAGAATTATTTAGGTAAAATATAAATAATGTAAATACAAATTATTAATGTGTTCTTTCTGCAGCTCAGTAAATTGTCTGGCTTCCTCTGGAGGGAATGTGCACCCCACTTGGGAAGCTGCTGGTTTAATTTAGAGAGGCAGAGAGGAGGTGAACAGTGTGGGCAAGGTGGCAGGGGCAGGAGAGCACTAGGCCGATTTCTAAATCCAACACCCTTCCTGAGAAGATTAGAGAGCTGCCCTGGGGCACTAACTGTTTGGTGGCCTAGCCCACTTCAGAGCTCACACACATAAACATGCTCACACTTAACATACCCCACTGCTTCACCTCTCCATCAGCCAGTCTGCCCACCTCTCTTACCTTGTCCCAAGAAAAAATGTGAAATAGGAGCAGAACACAGACCAGAGTCCTTCAAGCCACTGCAACTAAGATAAAAAGTTCTTTCACAATAAACCCCTAAGTTGTTGTTTGAATAGTCAAGCAGTTACTATGCTTTAAACAAGCTAGTCATGTTTTCAGAGAAATCCCAAAGTATGTTAAGATGATATTAAGAACAGAGTGAAAACACCATCATATGACAAATCCCCCACATCTGCTAACTCTTAATTCTAAATTACTGCTTTAAACTTAGCAGTTCTGTAGCACTTGTGTTGATAACAAGCAGCAACTCAGATGCCCCCTACCTTGCAGAGGCCTCAGTAGCAGAGGCAACTTGCCATCTTCTTCAAAAGAGCTTTTAAGGCCAGGACTGTAGAAGGTTAATTTAAATTCTAAGGATGGAAGAAGAAAGTTTGCATGCCAAGGTAGGTTGCCTCATTCTCCCCATTAAAAATAAAAAAGCAGCATTAGGAAAATAAGAGACCATTACCAAGGCAAGCAGAAGTACAAAGTAAAATAAATAAATAAAATGCAGGATTTACATTAGAGAACATGAGACGACTGAATGCCATTGAGCTTGTATTTGCTGATCACATAATATGCACCAGATCAGGTACTGCTGTATCAATGGGCCTGTGCTGGGAACTCTGGAAGTAGAGAAAAAAAGATGTGGCCTTTGCCTTCAGAGAATCTTCTAACATGTATCAGCACACAGAGCAATTCATACTGCAACTCTCTGCCTTGATTGAAGCACAAGATATTCCAGCTGTATCTGCCCTGAAATGCACCCCAACTCCAGGCAGTTCAGCCTTCCTCAACATCTTTCCACCTCCCCTTAGGAACATTCAAACAGCAAGAAAAATTCTAAGGAATCTAGAAGTAAATTTGCCTCCCTCCACAATCCACCCAAAGCTTTCTTGTAAAATAGAATGTGTCTTGTACATGGGCAAAGTACAGTCCACAAACATGAGTGTCTATTTCTTGGGAATCTTCTATATAACTAAGCCTTGTTAGCCTTTGGCTCAGGGGGCCTACTGTATGTACAAATTCTGCATCCAAAAAGCAGTGCTAAGTCCATTCTCTAGTTACCATAAACGACTTGACAAAATCAACAGAACGCTGATGAGCCAATCTTCTGATAATGGGAGTGAAAAGATAGAATGTCTAGATCTGGACCAAAACCAGCTCAACCATTTGCATGGCAATTTCAAATATAGATAGGGTCTGAAAGAAAATTTGTATTGCCGAGTTATGAAGAAATGAATTTGCATTTTGCCTGGGCCACTCAATAATTATTCTTTAAAACTAACAAAGAGCAGGCAAGATATAGGACAATTATAGGAAGGAGAGCAAATATGGAATCAATCTTGCAGCAAGAGCCCAGAAATGACTGTCCAATAATGAAACAATTTGAAGAGAGAAAAATCTGTAAACATTTAGAGGGACAGTGAAATCATAAGCAATAAGGGGAAAGATTTGTGAATATCAAACCCTGCCAAGTCTGAAGTTCTCCTCCCCCCACACTAAGTTTTTAGAATTATTCGATTAAATAAATGTTTAGAAAGCCACCCCACATTTGGGGATGCAATTAATAATGAGTATAGAAAAGAATTACGGCAAACTAAATATAGAAGGGAACTTCCAAGAGCATCTGGTTCAGCCATCCAATGTAACAGATGAAGAAACAGAGATGGAGGGGTTAAGGGGTTTATCTCAGTTCACCTTGTTTTCCAGCTTCTTCTACATAGAATCATTTCTACTGTACCATACTCTGCTATTATTCACACAGAGGAATGACAAATCTGAACTGAAAGTTTGGATAACAAGCATAAAGGAGAAATAAATGAAATTCAGATGTTTGGTAGATGTGAAAAACCCTAAAGACTATAATGTGCAAAAGAAAGAGGGATACTAAGTCCTAATGCCTGATGCCATCAATGGAGATTGGCTCATGGCATATATTTATTTATGCAGTTGGTGAAAGCATAAAACACAGAGAATGCATTCATGTTTCTGTGCCATTAAAACAGGAGGGCAGCTACAAGCTAAGCCTTCTAGGGAGATGGTGGATGCATGACCTTCACTGGGAACATCTCCTCTTATTCTTCAAAAAATATTTAGGTGAAATAAAGCCCCAAGAGGGTGAAAATTAGAGCACTGTCCAGCCCTAAGATTTTAAGATGTTTTATTGCCACTTATTTATAATTTTTTTAACATTGTGTTATCGAAAATGTCAGACATATACCAAAGTAGACAGAATAGCATTAATAAACTTCATGTACCCATCAACATCAACTTCAGCTTCAACAATATCAACTTACAGTCAATCTTGTTTCATCAATACTTCCACTTACCTCCTCTCTTCCTTAGTATTTTAAAGTGAATCCCAGGTGATAGTACGTGATTTCATCTATTAATATTTTAGTATGCATTTCTAAAAGATAGGTACTCAAAAAGCATAATCACAATGCAAATATCACACCTACAGAAATTAACAGTAGTTACATAATATCATGAAATGCCCATTGTTCAAATTTCCATTTATTTCATGATCTCTTTTAACAGTTTGTTCCAATTGTCATCTAAATAAGGTCCTTTATCTCTTTAGTCTCTTTTGATGCACAGTTTCATCTTCCCCCTGCCCTGCAATTTATTTGTTGAAGACACCAGGTTGTTTGTCTAGAGTCTCCCACAGTCCACAATTTACTGAATGAATCCCTGTGTGTCTTCTGTCCTCTGTAGTTCAAGGTAGTTAGTTCTAGATCTGTGCTGCCCCATAGGGTAGCCACTAGCCACACTGTAGCTATTTAAATGAAAATTAGGTGATATTAAAATTCAGTTTCTCAGTCACACCAGCCACATTTCAAGTGTTCAGTAGCCACAAGTGGCTAGTGGCTCTATGGGGCAGCACACACATAGAGAACATTTTCACCATCTTAGAAAACTCTGTTGGACAGCCCTACTCTAGTGGCTTAATAAAACTCTATGAGGTTGCCTTGGGGGGAAGTAGATGTTGAGTAGTAGGTGAGTCATCCACCAAATCTTTGACTCACAGTTGATCTCCTACACAGCAGTCACTTTAAACCTCCACAACTGGACTCTGAAGATAAAATAAAAGTTCAAGATGTATGTGTGTTTTTAAAGTTATGTAAGTAGTATACTTAAACATGTTTTTGTGATTTCCTTTTTTACCCAACTCTTTAAATGAGATTTAACCATGTTGATATATTTATGTGTAGTTTGTTCATTTTAATGGATGTATAATATTGCATTATTTTATGTATCACAGTTGATTAATTAGATTGTTCTCAGTTTTCTGTATCATACACTGAGCTTCAAGGAACATCCTTATATGACTTTTGCCTCCTGATATATATGAGTAAAGCAGGCAAGCTTGACATGAAATTGCTGGGACACTGAATGTGTACATCTTCAACTCTAACAGTTATTGCCCAATCATTCTCCAAAATGATTATAACAATTTACACTCCCACCAACAGTATGTGAGTGTTCTTAGTTTCTTACATCATTACCAATACTAGGTAGATTCAGATTTTTAATTTTTACCAACATGAGCTCATATATATGCAACAAAAGGATTAAAACAAGCATAGAAAAAAGGGAAAGGAATGGAGAAGGGAGCCATGACTTAGCTCCATCTGTAATGTTTTCTTATTAAAAAAAAAAATGACAAAAAGTTAACATTTGCTAAATGTGAATGGTGGGCACAAAAGAGTTGGTTATGTCATTTTTTAGGATTGTTTGGTAGATTTACACTATCAGAATTAATTTTTATTTCATAATCCTTTTTTAATGCAAAGACAATAAATTATTCAGCACATGTTTTTGAATATGGAATTATCTGCTATCTGCTAGGTTTCTGTTTATTTATTTTGGTTTGGAGATTTTGTTTTTGGGGTTTGTTTACTTATTTATTTTGGCATTTCACTTTAAAAAAACAACACATAGAGCGACAATCCATTGGTTATATTTTCCCCAAATGACCTGCAGCTCATGGAGTATTTCCATCAAGCTTAACTCGGTCAAATACAGTATTGCCAAGTAATTGATTTACTTTATACTTCTATTCTATATTACATGTCAGCAAGGTGATTTACTTTATTCTTTCATGCTATTTTATATAATATATCACATAGCATTTGCTTCCTCTATGACTGATATAAACTAAAGAGAGGGCAAACTGTAAATGAAAGCTTTGCTTGGAATACTGTCAAGTTTTGTGGAATATTACTACTGACTAGTTGTCATTGACTCCTGAACTATGTGGACAAGGTAAATTATCTGTCACTGACATGAAGGTGGGCTAAGTTTTAGTATCACTATATTTGCAATGATCACTTTAAAAATCCAAACCAGAACTCTTCTAGGGAATACGACTACAAGGCCTGATTAGACTGATTTGTCAGTCCAGAAACAATTCTTAAATCTCTTTTATATACAAGGCACCCTGCTAGGCCCTTTGAGGGACATAAAGACAGACAGGCATTGGTTCTTGCCTCTGATAACTTACAACCAGGCAACCTTTTTCTTTTACAAAACTAACTACAAAAATTTTATTTTTATAGTCAGAAGCTCACTCTGGCTTTGTTCTATTTTGATCTTTATAACTTATTTGAAAGATCATTCAGTAGTTATTCATTGCTCGGTCAGTCTTACTGACCTTTGGCCAAAAGCGCTAACATTTTGACCTGGCCTGTGGGACTCAGCTCTTTCCACTCCATGAAGCTGGGGGTGTAAATAACTTCAAATAAAACCCTCCTGGCAATCTGTGCTGGGCACAGCATGAGAGAGAAATGGGACAAAGCAGAGGAAAGAATCAAGTGGGAGTACCCAAGAATAAGTGAGAATGGTATCCATGTTTTAAGCGTCTTTTTTCCTCCTCTCTCTTAAGATATTTATTCTGCTTCTCTATTAGTAGGTACAAAAATAATAATGGGAGGAAACAACAAACCAAAATGATAAAATGCAACACACTCCCCTCTATGCGTAGGTCTTCCACGTGGGCTCCTTTCGGGTTGAACATGCAGCGTAAATCATAGCGGCAAAGAACTCAGTGAAGACACACTTCTTATGTTTATAAACAGCCAGGGGGAGTGGCCACCTTGAAGGTGGAACCATGGAGTCTGTGTGAGTGTATGTGCCCATTTGTGTGTGTGTGTGTGCATGTGCACACAGGTATCACACATGTGCCTGCTCATGACCAACATAAGGAGAAAGAATGATCTGCAGGAGGAATGGTTGGCTATATCTTGAAGCCATTCACGCTTTATGGTGTCTGAACTTCAAAACTAAGCAGTTCTGAAGGCCATTTAGTGGCAGCAGCGCAGGACTTCCTGAGACAAGAAGTTCGGCTCTTAAAATAGAGGTGCAGCTGGCCAACAGGACATGAAAAGAGCTCTTTGCAAACGCCAGCCTGGTAGGGGTAGTGTAAATGATTCAGGAACACCTGGCTGATACTTCCCTTGAGGTTCTCAGAGGATGAACTGGTTATGAAGGACCTGGTTAACTGAATGCCATCAGGGAACTTGACTAGTCCAGAACACTGGGGGAAAAGCACAGCGAGATGATGCCATGATAACTAGAGTGCTCCAGGAAATAAGCCTCCTTGTGTCAGTGGAGAAGGGTTAGGAATAAAATGGTTCAGTTACATATTCTTATCCTTGATCAGGCCAAGGCATCTCTTCTATGAGATCGATAGTACATCTGCTTGATATGGAGGCCCACGTGCCCTTTTATTCATCTAACACCTACAAAAAGAGAAAGTCTAATCCTGTGCTAAATTGAATCGGATCAAATGTCAAAAAGGTGAATAAAAAATTACCTATATAATAAGAGAAATAATGGGAAGATTTAAATTGTGATTCTGCCATTGAGTCCCACGGCTCTAGGCCAGTTTACCTCCACAGTATGAGCCTCAGTTTCCACATCTTTACAACGGAAGCAACAATATTTCACATAATTGTTGGGAGGACTGAAATCATGTCAATAGAAGTACTTTGCATGCACAATGAATATTTGAGAAATGTTTGTTTTTATTTTAATAAAGAGGAATAATGCATCTTGGGCACGGAGACATACCCATAGCATTAATTCTCTATAATCTTTATAGCCAAGTAGAATGCTAGCTGTCAGTGAAGAGGCTGAGTTGAAGGCACCTTGCATCCTGTGCTCAATTTCTTATCTCTTCCCCTCCCGCAGTCGGCTCCTCCCTGAAGAAGAGGTTCAAGCGGCGGGAGATCGAAGCCATCCAGTGCGAAGTGCGGAAGATGTGCAACTACACCAAGATCCTGTCCACCAAGAAGAACCTGGACCACGTGAACAAGATCCTGAAGGCCAAGCGGCTGCAGAGACAATCAAAAACAGGCAACAACTTCGTGAAGAAGAGGCGCGGGCGTCCCAGGAAGCAGCCCACCCAGTTCGATGAGGACTCCAGAGACCAAATGCCGGTGCTGGAAAAATGCATCGACCTGCCCAGCAAAAGGGGCCAGAAGCCCAGCCTGAGCCCGCTGGTGCTGGAGCCCGCCGCCAGCCAAGACACCATCATGGCCACCATCGAGGCGGTCATCCACATGGCCCGGGAGGCGCCGCCCCTGCCCCCGCCACCGCCGCCGCCCCTGCCGCCACCGCCGCCACCACCCCTACCCCCGCCACCCCCTCTACCCAAGACCCCCCGAGGCGGAAAGAGGAAACACAAACCGCAGGCCCCCGCTCAGCCCCCGCAGCAGCCGCCCCCGCAGCAGCCCCTTCCCCAGGAAGAGGAGGTGAAAGCCAAAAGGCAGAGGAAGTCCCGAGGGAGTGAGAGCGAGGTCCTTCCCTAGGGCGGGTCTGGGCGTCTGCACCTGGGGCCTAGGGAACTGACACGTGGGAAGCGCAGTGAGCCGGGGCGGGGGCGGAATACCCCGCTGCAGGGACACCCACGCCCTTCTCTCCAGAAGCCGGGCAGGCAGAATCCGGCCAGACGACGGGGCTGAGCCATCAGGAGCTCTTGGGAAAGCAAAGCAGGGAGACACCTTCAGAAGAAGCTTGTCTGAGCTTCACCACAGCTCCCACCACGCGGCGCTTCAGTACGGCTGGATCCTCCGCAGGCGAGCGGAAGGCCCCCAGGAGGAGCAGGCTGGTGGCGCTCTCCTGACCTCCCGCTGCCAAGGTGCGCCCTCGACTCCCGATTTCATTTGCTGGCCAGGAAAATCGAAAGGGAAACACCCTCAATTAGGAAACATTCCAAGGGGAGAAAAGCTGCAAATTGCTCAACTGGCATTGCTGTAACCCGTTCCATTTAATTGGTTTTTATTTCTTTTGATTTTCAAGCTCTGCTAAGCTTTGGGGTACCAACGTCATCTTCAGGTGACCTGAATCTTTCCCTTAACCGTACAGTTTCTCGATGGAATTGTGTGATCAGAAGGTGGAATTCTAGTGATAGGCGACCTCAGACCCGCATTCATGTTCTGTGTGCCTCTTCTATTGCACATACACGGATTTTTAGCATTGTCTATTCCTATTTTTCCTTTGCCCATTGTACTTCCATATATCTTTTTATTAACTTACTTGCTGCCTTTTTTTTTCTTGGTACACATTTAAATAATGTAATCCTTAACCTGTGCTGTAAAGTTCACCCTTGGCATGCTGTTCCAAGAACCTGGCTTTGAATCCCAATCGTTGTGAAACATACTCAGTATTGATAAAACCTTTTTAATAAGTGACGCAGAGCAGCCAAGGATATGTTGACCCAGATGTCAACCAGGCTATTTTTATACTTAAAACATGTCAGCAGAGCATAGGCAGAATAAAATGGTTTTAATACCCCACAGCAAATAGAGTAACTGACAAACCACCAAAAACTGAAACCCCAGACCCACCAGAAAGACAAGTGTCTAGCAATGCCTTGGTACCTGATCTTTTTCATTCAAATAATTGTCATAGGTTGTTCAAAAAAAAAAAAAAAGGAAACAAAAACACAATAGAAGTCCAGTATCCCTTGATAATTATTTCTTAAAAGCAAATGGGAGTAAGTGTTCTTATCTGGAAAAATAAATAAATAAAATGCTCAAAGGGTATCACCACTTCAATTTTATCAAGCCACCTTGGACAAAGTATCCAAATTGTGGTTGCCTTAATAAACTAAAACATTATTGTACATAATGTAATTATAAATCTATCAGTCTGCATGGATGCAAACTGTGTGTGACAAATCGTCTTTTAAATGGTCAATTTCAGCTGTACATTTCTCATCCAAGTTGTACTCTAGCCATTGGTTTAGCGTGGACAGATATTCCATCTCTATTATCCATTTCCACAGCCCGAATAAAATACGTTAAGCAGGCTCAGAATGAATATGAAGAATTCCATTTCCGTAGATGTTTTCTAAAAGTCAGATTGTGGAAATTTCAAATAAGTATTTTCAATTTCCTCCCTCACTCCCCCTTACCTTCCCCAAGACATCAAACACCTGGCATGGTAGATTATAGAAAGAGACACTGAGAGAGAGAATTAAATTTTCTAATGGGAATTAGAATATCTGGTTTACCTCCAAATTAAGTTTCTTTACAGGAAGTTGGGACCAGCTGGAAATTGTATTATCATTTCAGAACACAATATTACTTCCTTAGAGAGAGATGGATTTTTGTTGGCAACATAAAATAATAAGTGATGGGGTATCTATGTGAGTAAATTTTTAAATTCCAAGTTAATATGCTTGCAAACATTACTGCTGCGTTATGGCACCAAGAGTTGGTTGAAATTACCCACGTAGTCATACTCTTGTGCTCTGTCACCATGGACTTCACATCATTTGCTGCCCACTAGTTCAATCGCATTTAATCCTAGCAATATGTAAGTTTAAAGGACTGCATTCCCCTCTACTTTAAAGCTTATATCCTAGATACTCAGTTTGTGACCTTGGTTGACCTTTGGCATTTCACGCAAGTTGAACAGCAAAATCAAAGCAGCCATTTTTAATTCGTCATTCCCAAGCCCTATCTGAGTGGTTCCAAAGTCACCTGAGAGGAAGGTTTAAATTAGTCCCTCTCACCCCACCACTGCTATAAAACAGCAACGTTTTCATTCCAATTCAGCCATAAAGAGGTTTCTCTTCTTACTGGGTTTTGAAATCATTTCCTTTTTTCTTTCGTTTGCCCTTCTTCCTTCCTGTGTTATACTATCTCTCCAACCACGTCTATAAGCAGACTCAATCTTCTTGCAGAGGAAGATGAGCTGGCACTCTGCAAACTTCTTTAATAAGGACCCAAAGTTTAATTGACATTAACCTCTAGTAGGTGAGAAATTCCAAAAAAGCTTTGGGGTACATTAGAATTTCCAAAGCTCTGAAAGATATTTCAGGAGATTTAACAGCAGAGTTGCAACTTACACGTGAATTCTGGTCTATAGTGGTCATGTGAGTTAAATTCGAATCCTCTACTTGTATGACCCTAGGAATAGATTGGAATACTGCAGAGAACCAAAGCTGAGGCATGCTAAACAGCCGCTTGGAGGTGGAAGCAAGTTCAGTCACCTACTCAGCTTCCTCTCTCCACCACCCAGTTCCTCCCTCAGTATCACATTATTTTTTTCTTCTGCTTTTCATTAACCTAACTCATCTCATCAGTACAACCATTTTCTTATTCTCTAACTACCCCCAATTCCTTTAGCCTCTCCCCACCTGTCCAAACTCAGCTCAGCCGTGGGCCAATGCAGCTTACAGACGGTTGCAGAGCTAGGAAGAAAACCCAGCTCTCCCAACCCTGATCGTGGAGGTCTCTGGCCCCCCAACACTGCCTTCTGGGGCTGCATTTTTTTTTTTTTTTTTTGAGAAGCGGTCTTTTGGGATACATGGTGCTCCACATACAGCTTCACAAAATATTTCATTATAAGAGAAACTCCTTGATTTTTATTTCTTTTTCTTTTGTTTTCTGGATTACCTGCCTTCAGTAAGCAGATGCGGACCCACTTGTAAGGAGTCTGGTTAGTGATGAGAAAAGGATGAAATCTAGATACAAAAGCCACCTTGACGGTGATGATGGATCTTTAATCCACTTGACTAAGTGTCTGGAAGAGCTACTTGCTCTTCCACCCCTCATCTCAAATGAGAGGAGCAGAAGTTTAACTTCCTCAAATAGCCCAGCTCTGGCTAAAACCCAAAGAAGAAAGGTCAAAGGAAGGGAAAGCATGTCAGGGGCTGGTTTGTGACTTGGCAGGACCAGGAAACAGCAGCCACTGACAGCCCAGAGAAGGTGACTAAGGGCTGGCAGAAGATTAGAATGTTAATTTGGCTGCTGTCCGGACTAGGAGGCCATGTTCAATGGCAGTCAGAATTTGTGTTCTGCGCATTGCTGGGTCTATAAATATGATAAGCAAGTGGTGACAGAATTATAGTATAAGGTGATGTACTACATGCAGATCATAAAGGATTTGGTTTTAAGACTTAAGTAGAAAATCCCTCTCCTAGCTTATTACCCAACAATATTCAGATAATGAGCTTTTGGAGAATATCTTTTTCCTATCACTAGAAAGATTTACCTGGGAACTGTCTAAAGTCTACACACATATTTCCAAAGCCTTTAAATACCAACTGCAGCATGGAGAGAGAGGGGTGGCAGAAGCTGAAATGCCTCAAAAGCCATTTAAGTGTTACGTTGCAGGATTTTCAGTCCTTCTCGTTATGTAAAAGTAGATAAATATAGACGTTATTCTCAACACTACCCTATAGTATCACAGTGGTCCAAATGCCAGAGCTTACAGATAATGTCATCACAGTGCCTAGAAACTCGAACTGTAATATACCGTAGCATTTTCTTGGTGTTTCTTAAAGTTTCTTTCCACAATACAAGGTCCTCTCTGCCTCTTGTTTCTTGGAGAGTTCACCCCACTGATGAGTCTTCCTTCCCTGTTGGACTCAGTCATTTGGGGAACAGTCTTAGAAGCACATATCAACCAAGGAAGAAACTTCCTGGATATCTATTGCCCACTTGCCCAGGTCTAATAAACACTAAAGGGGGGAAATTGAAAGGAGCTGCCAACTGGTCAACGTGGAAGGGCAGTTCCACCCTAGATTGGTGTCTTTCTTTTTCTTCCTTTTTTTAAAAAAAATCTATTTCTTAAATAATAATAAATGCACATGATGTGTTAAATATGTACATATATATTTCAAAAGAAAAAATGGGGCACAAGATTGTCTTACAAGTCGTGCTGGCTAATTTTTAGTTTGTATTCATAAGTGGTTTTTAAAAGCCTTTTTTAAAGTGTAATTTGCATGTTCTACTTTGATTGTATGTAAACATATTTTAGAACAAAAAAATGTATTTGTATTTTATTGAATATAGAGGCAAGAAAATTGTACATTGTTTGAAATGTTCTTTTTGTAACAGTTTTTATTCATAAAGCATTTTTGTACATTTAAAATGAACATGGACTTGCTGTTATTTGAGGCGTAGATACATCTAGCATGCTTACTGTCATGCTCCTCCATGGTCTTAGATGTTGGGTTTTAAACATTTTTTTCTAAAAGAAAGCTCAGTCTTTTTCGCTACCAGATCAGGTTAGCACAGTATAGAGCACTTAACTATTAAAAAAAAAAAGTTAATCCTATTCATATGTTATTCATTGTGTGAAATTAAAGACATTCAATTCAGTCTAACATGAGTTGTGAATTCTTTTGTTTTATTTTCCATCTGGTTTACATCACTAAGGAGTTTAATAGCATTTGGGGGTCTTTGCTCACACCAACTGGATACAGAATCATTGAGAAAATTTTAACAACCGTCTCTCTTTTGTATGATACTGGGAAGTACATTCTGGGTAAGAGTTGAGTCTGATTTACTGGGTTACTGTTCACAGAGTATTGCACTAACTGGCCACCAAGCCAGGGCTGATTCATAGAACCGGTTAGGCCTCTGCTGAAAGCAATCAAAGGGTACTGTAGGATATTGAAGACCCACCCTGTCCTAAATTTTTAGACGAGCATTACAGATAGGGATTAAGCTTTCTTACTAAATATCCCATGATGTCAGACATCTGAAGGAAGGATCCCTGGCTGCACTTAAGGTTTTACTGCAGTGACAGGAGGGGCTACTTAATAAATGACAGACAGTTACTGATTACCTACCCAGTGCCTATGCTGAGCATCCTTGCTCTAAAGGGACTTACTAGGCCTCCATTTGAAAAATGAAACTAGCAATTTGAAGCTGAATATGGCCAGCTGTGAAAGAGTGATGGGGTCTCAAAAGGAGTCTTTACTGCTTTCCTGCCTGTTTTTTCTACCCATTCTGTTCCACTTTTTAGTTTGTATTTATAAGTGGGTTTTAAAAGCCTGTCTTAAGCACTTTGCACATTATACTTTAATTGTATGTGAACATACAGGCATTTATATATTTTTTGCCTTCTTTCTTTGTCTTACCTTTGGACGTGCGTCTTCCAAAAGCCAACAAGATAGTCAGGAAATGTTATGAGCTGCTCCCCACTCCTAGCCATCAATCTGACCCAGCATAACATCCACTGTGACTTTCGGTATTTGCAGCACCTGCAGTAGAATTATAGACGTCAATGGAAGTCTTCAGGAGTAGAGTATTAGGGAGCCGTTGCAGGAGGAGTGAAGCACTCCTACCTCAGCTCGTCTCCTGAGACTCAGAGAATTTGGTCAGCCACCTCTAGTAGAATAGGACTTGCCTTCTTTCTCCTCTCCTCCTCCCACTATCTTGCACTGAACTAGGACAATTTAAAGCATTCTATAGTCATCATTCTAACTTGGGCTCATTAATTCCATTGATACTTCTGAAATCAGCAATGACTTCCGAGAGTGGCCCTAATCTCTTCCTACCAGCTTCTCGTGCAGGGACAAAGCTGTTGCCTAGGAATGGATTGGCTCAACTCTAAAGTTTTTAAACAGTCCATAGCGGAGCAATGTGCTGACAAAGATTCTCAGGAAAGTTGGATGTATCCACACATGTGGCTGGTGCAAATCTCAGTCTACAGATTGATGGATGGGAGGAATATATACTTTTTAATTTTTCTCCAGCTCAATATTTATTAATTTGTAAGGCTCCATTCCACCAACATATAGCAGAATCTTACTTGCAGAGCCAGGGAATCATTTTTCTAATCCAAAGGGGAAGGAAGGAGGGATCCTGGAAAGCCTGGCTCCAGCTTTCTTCCAAATTGTTTCTCTGTGCCCAATTCCTTTCTATTTCCCAAGTTTCTAGACATTTGAAGCCAGAAAGAAAGTATTTTTCATGTTTTCCCTGCTTTCTGCTGTCAGAAACATGCCCTGAGAGGATAAGCACAAACCAACCTCGCTGCCTGTACTGGGAAGAGGCAACTACTAGAATAGTGAGGATGCTGGAAATCAATTGCCACGTGGAAAAATTTAACCTGTCACACATGCAATAGGGAGTGAGGACAATGGGATGCTCAGGGCTAAAGGATTTGCCCACAGTCATAAAAAGACTCTTTACAGGTCAGATGAAATAAGAAATGGCTATGAAAGGGAGTGGGTAGGTGCAAAACAGTGGTGTGTGCATTTCCATTCCTTATTACTAACATTTTCACTTTTATGGAAATGCCAATACCCAGTTTTAAATCATTATAAAGCATGGTAATACACTTTTCTAAAGTGTCATAAGGGCTTTCATTTTGGACTAATTAAAGAAAAAACTAGTTCCAAAGTGTTACATTCACATATGGGAAGATTGGGAAGTAACAAATGATAAGTGTTAAAACCTCAAAAGAGTTGGAAACTACATACTCTCATTATAAAAAGCTTGATATTTTAAAGCTTAATTCTCTACTTTTTAGGGGACCGAGCACTGGAATAAGGGTCAAGTGACATGGAATATGTTCCTGCTTGGTCACTAAAGACTCTGTATCCAAGAGCAAAAGTTCTTTGAATCTCATCTGCCTACTTTATAAGATGGGAGGTTAAACTCTCAATGGTGTCTCCAATGTTCTTCAAGTCAAAAATCTCTGATTCTGTCATCTTTGTACCTTCCCAACAGAACCTATCTTTGATTTCCAACTTTATTCCCACCATTGTGTAAAGCCAGCAATACAATGTGGTAGTATGAAAGAAGTTAATGAAAAAAATAGAATGACGACATACGGTTAAATCTTTCCTTCCTTCCTCCCTCCCTTCATTCCTTTCTCCCTTCTTTCCTTCCCTGCTTGCACATTGCCAGGTACCAAAGATGGAAGAATGAGCAAGAAAGACAAGACCTCATTGAATTTTATTCAAGCAAACATTCCTAGATAATGAATATTCTCTATATGTTCTCTGCCTATCCAAATTCTACCTACTTTTAAGGTTTAATTCCAACTTCACCTTCTCCAGGAAATCTTATGACCACAGTCCAGAAACACCTCTTTATCTCTTGTACCACTCATTTGGTAACTGCCCTTAATAATTCCACACATGACAGAGTATAATTGTCAACCAGGGCTGTCATATAAGGTTGCACCAATTGCTCCCTGCACAAGGGGACTTGGCTGAAAAAATTAGGGCTAAAATCCAGCCTGTACTTATCTTGCCAAGATCTGCTCCCTTGGTGTGGTGTCCACCCTGAGTGGGCATCTTTTTCTCATTTTCACAAAATTTCTTTTGTGAGAACAGAACCCTTTAAAAAAAATTCAAGATCTACTGTGTGTCTTTGTAAAGCAGAATAAACTCCTAGCAGAATGGTATCTGCCTCTCCTTCCCACTCAAACTGTCCATGCTCCCCTTGCCTCAAGACCTCAATAGCCACTCACAAATCCAGGAAATCCTACCACCACCATTATAGTCAGCAATACTCCATACTCTAGAAGACTCCAGAATCCATTTCCAAACTTAACAATTGCCCCAGCTGTCTGCCAGGAGAAGTGGGAAGAAAATAATGACACCAGAAAACAACGCTGCACAAATGAGTCAGCTAGGTTCAATGGCACATCCTAGTGAGTACAGTTTACTAAGATGCTGGCATCTGACATCTCACAAAGTCTTCAATTTTTCAAAGACTTTTAAAATTTTTATTTTTACATAATTACAGAGTCACAGGAGGTTGCTAAAGAATATACTGAGTCCTATGCAAGTGTCTCCCAACTCTCCGCATCCCATGCCAATGTCCCACACAACCACAGTACAATATAAAAATCAAAACATTGATATTGGCACAATCCATAGAGTTTATTCAGATTTCACCAGATGTACATGATTTCATTTATGTGTGTGTATTTGTGAGTGTGGTTGTATGTGTAGAGATCTGTGCAATTTTGTCACATGTATAGCCTTGTGAAACAGCCACCACAGTCAAGATATTCAATTGCACTGTAGCCACAGAGCTTTCCCTGTGGCAACCTCCCTTTGAGTTCCCCTCATCATCCTTAACCCCTAGCAACCACGAATGTCTGCTCTATCTCTACAATTTTGTTATTTCAAGATCATACGTATTGCATAATGGAATCATGCAATATGTATCCTTTTAAAAATAAAGTCTATTTTTAGAAAAGTTTTAGATTTAGAAAAAGTTATGAAGATAGTACAGAGAGTTCCCATGAACCCTGCACCTAGTTTCCCTTAGTATTAACTTTGTACAAAAGTATGGTACATTTGTTTGTTACAATTAATGAAACAATATCATTACATCATTATTAATAATGTCCACACTATATTCAGATGCCCTTAGTTTTTAGCCAATGTCCTTTTTTAGTTTCCACCCAGGATACCATATTTTATTTAATCCTCATGCCTCCTTAGGCTTCTCTCGGCTATATCAGTTTTTCAGACTTTCCATATTTGTGATGTCCTTGACAGTTTTGAGGAACACTGGTCAGATATTTTGTTGAATATCCCACCATTGGGTTTGCCTGATGATTTTCTCGTGATTAGAATGGGGTCATATGCTTTGGGGAGGAAGACCACAAAGGTGTGATTGTCCTCACTTCCTATCAGGGGTACCTACTATCAATATGATGCATCATTGTTGATGTTAACTTTGATCACCTGGCTGAGGTAGTATCTGCTCAGTTTATCCACTGTAAAGTTACTCTTCTTTTCTCTTTTTTCTTTTTTTTAAGAGATGGGGTATTACTCTGTTGCCCAGGGTAGAGGACAGTGGTGCAACCATAGCTCACTGCAGCCTCAAACTCCTGTGCTCAAGTGATGCTTCTGCCTCAGCCTCCCAAGTAGCTGGGATTACAGGTGTGCACCAACACACATGGCTAAATTTTTTTAGTTTTTGTAGAAACAGGAGCTGGCTGTTCTACAACAGGAGCCCAGAATGGTCTTGAATTTCTGGCCTCAAGCAATCCTCCCACTTCGGCCTCCCAAATCACTGAGACTACAGGTATGTGCCACTGCACCCGGCCCTCTCCATTTTGAAACTGTATTCTTTGGAAGGAAGTCACTTTATGGAGCCCACACTTAAGAAATGTGGAGTTATGCACCACCTCCTCAAGGTCTGCATTTATACATAAATTATTTGGAATTCTTATGCACAGGAGATTTGGGTTTTTAACACTTTTGATTTTGAAATAATTTTAGACTTACAGAGAAGATGCAAAAACAGTACAGAATTCTATTTAATGCCTCACCCAGCTTCCTCTGATGTTAACATCTTATATAACCATAGTACAATGATCAAAACTAAGAAATTAACTGCGGTACAATACTATTAGCCTCACTGCAGACTGCATTTCACCAGTTTTTCCAATTATGCCATTTTGAAAACATTTGGAGAAATATTAAATTGTAGTAAAATACACATAACATAAAATTTATCATCTTAACCATTTTAGTGTATAGTTCAGTAGTGTTAATTATATTCACTGGAGATTGTGTAACCAATCTCCAGAACTTTTTCATCTTGCAAAACTGAAACTCTATACCCATGAAACAACTCCCCATTTCCCCATCTCCCCAGCCCCTGGAAACCACAATTTTCTCCTTCTGTCTCCATGAGTTTGACTACTCTGGATACCTCAGATAAGTAGAATCATATAGTATTTGTCCTTTAGGAGGCTTGTCTCTTATCCTTCATTTATTCATTTACTTGATGATTTATTTATATTGGTATAGACTCATGGACACCTGTTTTATATTTTGGGTTATATTCCAACACTATTTTGTTGCTCAACTTAGTAGAGCTATGGCCATTGAAAGCTTTTTCTGTGGATTCCTGTGTCCCTTTGACATACTCCAATCATTATGGTGGGGTTTTTAGTTTTATTTGTTTTGTTTTACTTTCTCATACCAAAGGAGCATCATTTTGTGTGTATGCTGGGAAAGTCCTAGAATTAGTCATTTCTCTAAGAGCTCTGATTCTTTTTATGGGAGAAGGGTGTTAGAAACCAAGTTCTGAGTGCCAGGTATGCTTGTTGCTACTACAGTATTATTGCTTCTAGGCCCTCTCAGCTGACACAGCAAGGAAATACATGTGTGTATACTACCTCATGTATATTCACCACAAGTCTATGAATATTTCTATATGTGTTCATTTCTATATGTATTCATTTAGACTCATGTTATAAACATGAGTCTAAACTGCTACCTCTAACTCTAATCTATTACCCCATGGATCATTCTAGCCTCCTCCCTTTGCTTAGCTATACTCTCCCACTTGATAATGAAAAACGCAAATCTTACCATCTGCCGTTTATTTACTTAAGTAAGTATTTAATTCCAGTATAGCAGTATCAGAACAGTTGACACATATCTATCCTTTTCTTACTTAGCATAATTTCTTGAGGTTCCCCCAAGTTGTTGTGGGTACCCATAGTTGGTTTCTTTTTATTATTGAGTAGTATTCCATACCATGGCAGTACCAGGGTTTGTTTGACTCTTCATTCATTCAAGGACATTTGGGCAGTATTGATTTTGGAGCTCTTTTAAATAAAGCTCCTATGAATATTCATATACAAGGACTTATGGGAAAATAAAATTTTATTTCCTTGGAAAATTTCCCGTAACTGTAATTTCTGGGCTATATGTTAAGTCCATTTTTAGTTTTGAAGGGAACTGCCAAACTATTCTCCAGAGTAGTTATACCATCTTACATTCCTACCAGCAACGTATGAATGATCCAACTTCTCTGCATCCTCATCAGTATTTGATGTTAATACTATTATTTATCTTAATCATTCTGATAGATATGTAGCTGCCTTAGTCCATTCAGGTGGCTATTACAAAATAGCACAAACTGGATGATTTATAAATAACATTCATTTCTCACAGTTCTCGGGCCTGCTAAGTCCAAGATCAAGACACTAGCTGATTCGTTGTCCGGTAAAGGCCTCACTTTCCGGTTCATGGATGGCGCCTTCTTGCTGTATCCTCATGTGGTGGAAGGGGGAAATAGGCCTCCTTTATAAGAACACTCATTCTATTCATAAGACCTCCACCCTTATGACCTAATCTCTTCCCAAAAGGCCCCACCTCCTAATGCCATCATCTTGGGGGTTAGGATTTTTACATATAAATTTACAGGGGAAACACAACCATTTGGACCATAGTAGTAGTAATAACTCATGTAGTTTAAATTTGCATTTCTATAATGGCCAATGATGATGAAGAAGTTATCATGCAGTTTTTTTCTTTAATTGTTTTGTTTTTTGCCATTAGTACAACCTCTACAGTGAAATGTTTTGGCATATATTTCACTCATTTTCTAATAGGATTGTTTGATTTTGAAATACTGCTTTTGATAATTTTTTATATATGCTAAATATAAAGCTTTTGTTGTACATATGACTTGCAAATTTTTTTTCAGTCTGTAATTTGTCTTTCCATTTACATTTTAAGTCAAAAAGTACCCCTGAAACGTTGATGTTACTCACATTTTAGTGTGAGAGACAGAACAGAGTTATCACGATAAAGTGAATTGTTTTTGAAATACACACCTATAAAGGGCATAGCTGGGACTAGAACTCAGTACATTCATAGTCAAATACTTTTCTACAATGCAAAGTAATCTTGGTAACATCTCATATGGTCATTCGTTTCCTTTTCGTGATGCCAAAGAGCTTTTCAATTAATAACAGACTGTGATTTTGGAAGGAACCTTAGAAAGCTTATAGCTGAAGTCCCTCAGTTTATAATGGAAAAAACTGAAGCACAAGGACATAAAGTGAACTTGCACTACTCACATGGCTTATCAATTATCAGTGGCTCCCAGGCTGGAGTCTGAGGCCTGGACTCCCCCATCTGATTCTTTCCCTACTCTACCACATTTCTCAGTATTCCCCAAATCCCACAATGTCCAGCATGCCCATGTCCTGAGAGGTTAGGGAAGGAAAACAATAATGAGTTAGAAGGTCAGAAAGGAGCTCTTTACCTTGCAGAGGGTGAAGGAAAGTGAAGAAGTGCAGCAGAAAGCAAATGGCACCAAAAGAAGTGATATGGGCATGTGGTCACCAAGGAGAATCTTAGAGATTTCTTCAGTAAGAATGCAAGGGGACTGCCAATGCCTTGTGAATGTCATCACTGTACCCCAAGACAGATTTGTTATTTATTTCCCTGAAATATCTGTGACAATCATAATAGAGCCTGTATTTTCAGGCCTAATAGTTTACTATCACTTTGACTCAAACTTCTAAAATATACTTATTCCTCAGTTCAGCAATTTATGCCCATACTTCCATACTTTCCGTTGTACCCTTTATCACCACCACCATCTCTCTCTCACCTTCCCACACACATCCAGGCAAACACACATCTAGATCCAGGCTGAGGTGGAGTAGTGATGACACAAAGCTAGGGAAAAGGCTTTGCTTCTCATTCTGCCAGAGCCAAAGCCTTTGGCTTAGGAAGCTATAAGGTTCTGTCCACGGTGGCCAGGGAAATGTGCATGTTTAGAAATGATCACGAAACCCTCAAGGGCTCTCTGAACTCTCTGCATCTTTGGGGACATATTTTATTTTAAAATCCTTACATTGTAAAATAAAATATCAATGTACAAACCATACAAAATGTGGTTTTATGAATTATAAGGTAAACCTTTAATAAGCACCGCTCAAGTCAAGAAATAGAACGTATCAAACTACCCCAGAAGACCCTCCATGTACCTCATCATATCCCAGCCCAGCCCTCCCTTCAAAGGTAGGCTCTCTCGTTACTTGCTTTCATGTGTTTTTTATGATTATGGTTTTATCATCCAAGTGAATTCCTGGACATCAATGGTTAGTCTTGCTCACTTTTAAAATGTGTTATGTCTTTTAAGTCTCTGAATCTACGTCTCCCCCACATTCCTTACTTTTCCTGATATGTACCTGTTGAAGAACATAGACTATTTGACCTGTAGGGTTGCCCCATTGTAGATACTGCTGAATGCATACTCAAGATGCAGTTCAATATGCTCCCTCCTCTGTCCTCAGAATTCCTTGAAAATTGCCTGGATCTAGAGATAGAATCAAACGCAGGTTTGATCCCTTTAGCACGGTTATAGGTGGCATTGTGTTCTTACATCAAGTAGCACATATGTCTGGTTCTTTCTCTGTGACGTTCACAGCCATTGATGTTTTAATGCCTAGGTCTATTAATTTATGAGAGATTGCAAAGTGATGATGTTTTAACATTATTATGTTTTCATTAATTGGTATGCTTTTATAAAGAGATGCTTCCCTTTGTCAACTCTTTGATTACCTCTTGGTACAACTCACAGGAAGAGCAGGATAAATATTTGATTCTTTCTTTAATTTTCAAGATCATATATTCCCTATGGTCCTCCAAAGATGACCAACTAGACTTTTCATTTTAATCTCATCTTGAACTCATGGACTTAGCCATGTTTGCAGGGTTTCAATCATTGTAATTACTGTCATTATTGAAGCTTAAATTCATCCATGTGTGGCACATTGGAGTCTATTCAAGTTGGTTCCTAAGTCGTTTTTCCATAATCCCAGCTGTTTTTTATAATCTGGTAAGCTTTGGTGGCTTCTTGGATATATGATGTTACAAGACGCTCTAAGCTCATCTTATGATTTTTCTGTTAGACCTGAAATGAGCCATCTTTTCAAGAATACTTATTTCATTTTTTAACTGGGAAATGGTATTTCAAGACCACAATTTGGACCCTAGGAACGGATGGATAGATAGATAGATAGATAGATAGATAGATAGATAGATAGATACATACATACATACATACATACATACATAGAAATATAATCTGAAATAAATTTGAATTGTAAATATCAGTATGAATGTGTGTATGTGTATATTCATACTATTTCTAATTCAAATTTATTTTAAATTTTTGTACTTGAATTGTAAAAGTTTTAACTAAAACTTACATCTGTATCTTCTAAAAGAATCAAAAGAAAAACATATTATTTTGGTTCATTTACTCCACATCATATACACAAGATATAAACAACCGTAATTTAAAAACAACCATAAAAAAGTGAAACAGCCATAATACAATTATCAATATGATTACTAAAAACATAGAAAAATAGCATATGTTTTCCGCCTTTTCCCATTTTTATAGTTGTTCTGTATCTACATTTTCAGAACATAATGAGCATATCTATCTGCTCCCTTTCAACACACATTTAATCTTAGTTCTAAAAGTAACTATTTAGTGCTCACAACCAGACTTATGTCAATGCTTCAAGTCATGTTGGTTGCCTGAAACTCATGCTCAAGCAAATCCCTAAGAAAACGCTCATGGGAATAAAGCTTCCTGAGTTCTTGCATGTTAATAAGAGTTGTACCCTTTATACTTGAAAGTCCATTGGCTGAATATAAAATCCTTGGCACACAACTTCTTTCCTTAAGTATTTTAAATAGGTTCCTCCATTCTCATTTGGCATGAAATGCTGCTTTTGAAAAACCTAATTATAATCTAATTTTCTTTCCCTTATGTCACTTGTTCTTTCTGTTTAGATACACAAAGTATATTTTCTTTTTTCTTAAAATCCAATAGTTTTACTAGAATATATTTTGGTTTGGTTAATGGTCTCTTTAGATAACTGATTCAATATTTGTTAAGGAACATTTTCCTGAATCATGTATTTTAGTATTTATTCCCTTTTCTTGTGTTGGTTTTCTTCTTCAGGGATTTCTGTTACCTTCAGGGATCTTCTTCGTGTGGCTTCAGTTTTAGTCACTGTTAAGAATCTTAAGTTCTTTTCACCCTTTCCCCTACATTTGTTTTTAATTTTAAAAATTCTCCTCCATTCAACCTTCTATTTCTCTTCAGGTATTTTCTGTTGAGTTTATTCACTCTTGTATTCCTACTGGTTTCATCTTAATCTTTGACATTATATTTTTATATACAGTTGACCCTTGAACAGCATGAACTTGAACTGTGCCAGTTTACTTATATGCAGATGTTTTTCAATAAGTATATTGGAAACTTTTTTGGAGATTTGTGACAATTTGCAAAAACTGACAGGTGAACCAAGTAGCCTAGAGATATCAAAAAAGACAAAAATATATATTATGAATGCATAAAACATATGCAGATACTAGTCTATTTTATCACTTGCTATCATAAAATATACACGAATCCATTATAAGAAGTTAAAACTCATCAAATCTTATGCACACTTATAGACCATACACAACACTATTCACAGTCAAGGGAAATATACACAAATGTAAAGATACAGCATTAAATCATAACTGCATAAAATTGACTATAGTACAGGATAGCCTACTATAATAATTTCATAGCCACCTCCTATTGCTATTGTAGTGAGCCCAAGTTTTGCAAGTATCCACTTAAAATGTCATATGACACTAATCATCACCGTATGAACAGTTCATCGCTCCAGTAAATTGCATATCGCAGTAAAAAGTTATCTCTCACAGCTCTACTCCTCAGGATCCTCAACGTGAAGATGATGAAGATAAAGGACTTTATGATGATTCACTTCCACTCAGTGAATAGTAAATAGATTTTTTCTTCCCTACAATTTTCTTAGTAACATTTTTTTCTCTAACTGTATCATAAGAATACAGTATATAATACGTATGACATACAAAATATGTGTTAATTGTTTATATTATTGGTAAGGCTTCCAGTCAACAGTAGGCTATTACTAGTTAAGTTGAAGGGGGAGTCAAAAGTTATACACAGATTTTTGACCGTGAGGCTCTCGGCACCCCAACCCCGATGTTGTTCAAGGGCCAACTGCATTTTCATTTTCTCCTGTCTTCTGTCACTTTATTTCTGAGTTTTCCTAATTATAAATTATGCTATTATTTCATGTCTCTTATTATTTTCATATATCTTTTGCCTCATTTTGAAACAGTGAATTAGAATTTTGATTTGTTTTGTGGGCATAAGTTATTGATATGTTTTTAATTCTGTCTCTTTTTCTCTTTTCCTTTTAATAACTTTTATAGGATTTAGAAGTTGATACTTTTCTGTTTCTAATTTTTATTTGAAATTAGTTTTCCTAAACTTTTAGAAAGAGACAGTGTCCAAGATAGTTTTTCTAATTTTGCAGCACTCCATCTTCTGTCGTTTCCCTGTGGTGTGAAAAATGTTGGTTTGCTTTCTAGGATTTCTTGGCTCTGTTTCCCTCACCCACTTTTATTTGAACCTTCTCTTTCCATCCTTTCTATGGTTCCTAACTTCTCTTATGTCATTTTAAATGACATGAGGATTTGACTATTAAGCATATTCTCAAGGCTTGACCATGTGCTACATGCTGGTAGATGTTAAGACAGCCTAGAGCCCATCTCTGATCACAAGTTAAGGGTCTTTCCAAGTTTAATTGTAGATATGCCACACAAAATAAATGGGCCAGACTGCCCACATTTGCAGAGTTAAGGAGAGACAAATAATATATCTAGATGTAGATAGGAACTGAGTTTGACCTTAAAGAGTAGATATGGACTGCCTGAAAAAGTAAAGAATGTAGGCAGACAGGTATACAGATGGCCCTGGCCAATCCAGCTCTCCTTCCTCCAGCTCTTATTTCTCAGAATAATTGTAGAACGTTCTAAGAATGTGACATCCTGAAATAAAGAGGAAGTGTCCAGGGCAACACAGTCTCTGCCCTCATCCCTCGTAAAACAGGATGCTCTGTAACACTTGGGCTCAGCAAACCGAGACACCCGGGGTATAAAACCCAAGAGCAGAGTGCTTTCTGGGGCCCTCAGCTGCAGTGAAACATAGAGCATGTGCAGACGGAACTCCATTCACCTGGGGCAACTTGCCAGAGCCTTGAGTCTGGCTCCCCAGGGATCCTAGGCTTCTATTTGTTCTTATCTGTGAGTAAAAAGTTTATTTTGCTTCACGTGTGGTGTGACTGTTCTGTCTCACTGAGCTTGAGAACCTTTGCAAAAGTGAGGCATTCCCTGGCATGTGCCAAAAATGCAGGGAGGTGGGTGGGGTGGGGGATGAAAACACAAGCAAATATGTGGTTAAGATTTATGCACAGGAGCGGACATGGTGGCTCACGCCTGTAATCCTAGCACCTTGGGAGGCTGAGGCGGGCAGATCACTTGAGGCCAGGAGTTCGAGACCAGCCTGGCCAACACGGTGAAACCTCATCTCTATTAAAAACACAGAAATTAGCCGGGTGTGGTGGCGGGTGCCTGTAATCCCAGCTACATGGGAGGCTAAGGTGCGAGAATCTCTTGAACCCAGGAGGTGGAGGTTGTGGTGAGCCAAGATGGAACCACTCACTGCACTACCCCAGCCTGGGTGACAGAGACTCTTTCTCAAAAAAAAAAAAAAAAAAAAAAAGGAGTCATCCACACAGAATTATGGAACAGAGAGGAGACACGATTGGCTAGTGAGGTAAAGTGCCACAGAAGGAAGAAGGAGAGGGGTCAATGGGGAATGTAAGTGAATAAATAGAAGGGGATCATAATGTTAAAAAGAAAGAAAATTGGGCTGAAATTGCTTAGCATTTATGATACATTTTAAAAACAATAAACCAGGATTCAAAATTCTAGAGAGATTGGTTTGTGGTTTATGGGCCAAGTCTTCTATTTTGATTATGTGCTCCCTTTTATACCTAGTACCTTGCACATACAATGCTCTGAAATTTGCTGATTCTACACAACAGGAAATTACTGTAGGTATACTCCAAAAAAAAAAAAAAAAAGTCTTTGGGAACCAATATAAATACACTGATCATAAAACAGGTGCTGGCCCTCAAGGAAAATATAGCCAATGATGTCTAAGACAGTTGAGATAAAAAATTCACAAATCAGCGTGGCTGTGAATGACCATTAGTATGGCTTAACGTAAAAAAAAGTACACCTTTTAAACATATGTTTAAGAAATGTTATTTTCAAGAATCACTAAATATGTGAAGCAAGCAAAGAGCAAACGAGTTTAAACTCAGATAGGAGTAGATGTCAGCACTTAATAAATGATATTTTTTCCCCTCTTTCTCTCCTCTCTTTTTCCGACATGAATGTGATACTGTTCCTACCAGACCAGAGGCTGATAAACATCGGCCCCTGGGCCAAATCCAGCCTGCTATCTATTTTGTGTGGCCCACAAGCCAATGGTTTTTATATTTTCAAATGGTTGGGGAAAAAAAATCAGAAGAAGAATAATATTTTTATGTCACATGAAAGTTACATGAAATTCAAACTTCAGTGTCCATCAGTAAAGCTTTATTTGAACACGGGCTTACTTATTCATTTACATATTATCTGCAGCTGCATTTGTGACACGACAGACTTGAATAGTTGCACAAGAGATCGTATAGCCCGGAAAGCCTGAAACATTTACTATCTGGCCCTTTGCACAAAAAGGGTGCTGACCTGTAGACTAATACAAATCATGGGTCCCTAGAAAGTTGAAACACAGATTGTATTAACGTAATTCAGCTCATTATGAAATTTGCCTTGCAGCATTTTACTCAGCTCCTGAGAGGAAACAATATAACCTTCCAACTCAGTCACTTTTCTTCCAAGCCAGGACACCATACTTCGGCATCCCTCAATCATGCGGGCTTCTCGTTCCTTGCATAAGCTGGTATTTATTTAGACTGGTCTCACTAACCCCTTAATGTTTCAATTGTGTCCAGGCTTCCAGTCCCGTGAAAGCCTCCTGGCCTCTAGAATCCCACCCTAACCTGTGTTCTGCCAGATGGAAGCAGTTGCCCTTCTGCCCCGCTGGAGCATTTAGGCTGTGAGGTCAGATCATCTAGCCCTGATTAATAATGATCTGTTTCTCATTGCTGTCATCTCTGTTGAGTGTCTGCTGAAGTCTGAGGGGAGCACCTCCAAGGAAAGAGCCTCTGCTGAGCACTTTTTTCTGTCCCTCCTACCTAGGGCCACCACGCCCATTAGTACATGATCAACATGCATTTGTTGATTGATTTGTTGATGGACTGATGGAGCAGCTGGGCTACTGGAGGAGCAGCCTGGGGTAAAGGAGGAGCGATCAGAAAGGCCTTTATGTGGGCTGTGCCTCAGAAAGTGTCTATTAGTTTTGTGCTCTTTCTCCTTCATGCCCCTTCTGGGTTCACTGGATTTGAATGGCGTTTGAGAAGGGGAGAAGGTGGCGCAAGTGAACCAAAGCAACTTAACTCCATCTGCCTTCGATTCCAAGGCTGAGAAAACATTTCCAGAAGGCCTGGTGCATAAGAACCTGATGTGGTGACAGGACGTTCTGTCTTCCTCTTGTTACACAAGCAAGCGCGCTGAGTCTCGGCAGGCTCATAAATCCTGAGGGCCTTTTCCAGCCGCCCCGTTCGGGTCGCCTACCCCCATTCCAGGAAAGGGACGCTTTGAAACCCTCATCACAAGAGAACATTGTGTTTTTGAACATCCGGCGCCACTGGGGTTTGACTTCTCCCAGTGCAGGTAGGATGGGCCAGCCAGTGAGGTCAGATGTGCTTTATGCTTCTAAAGCTCTTGCCTTTCAGAATTTTGGAAGAAAATACAAGCTGCCCAACACTGCACAGTGCTATGTTTGAGTGAACTGAAATATGTATTATAAATTCATGGCTTGAATTTTCCAGAAGGAGACCCAGAGATGTGTGGCCCAGGGATTAACACAGAGTGGCTGCTTGCAGAGTGGAACTGGGATGAAACCAGGGCCCAGGGAGGGGGCCAGGTCAGACCTCAGGAATTTGTAGCAAGTCACTGGCAAGTGATTCCCCAGCCAGCCCACTTTGAAGGCTCTCCCGTAACTATCAGAGGAAGGAAAGTCTGGGGCCCGGCATAGAGGAAGAGGGAAGGAAGAGGAAAGAGAGAAGTGGGGACACTCGTAAGCCAGACACCTAGCCCAGGCCCCTTCACACACTCCCACACCCACAGCAATGATATCTTGGTACTGCCCCCTTTTCTGCTTATTTTCTCATCAATATTTGTGGTGTTTCTGGCCACACATCGAGTATTTGATGTTTGGCGACACATTTTTAAAGCACACACAAAAAACACATTATGCCAGCAAGGTACCGAGTTCTGGTTTGGCGAAGCATTTAAAACACACACACACAAACATTGTGCCAGCAAGGGGCTGAACTGCAGGTCCTCTGGTGTGAGACCTTAGGCAAGAATTATGTTCAGTTCCTTCTTCTATAAAATGAGAGACCATAGTATCTACCTCCTGGTGTTACCTTGAGAGTTAAGTCAGACACTGTCTTTGAAAGTACTTTATTCACCGCTATTCAAGCAGAAAACATTACTAAGAAGCCTGGGGTACTAAGTATGTGGCTACAGATACACCTACTATGACTATGGCCACTAGCCCTGCAACTATTACCAGATATGCCAATCAAAGGGACGGACGACCAGGTGAAGAATCTGGAAACCACATCATATCTCAGAGGAATGGCTGAATAACCCAGCTGGCACTGGACTGTAGAAACATCTCAGTGGGAAAATAACTATCTTCAAGGATGCAAAGGTTTGTCTTGTGGAGTAGCAGGTGGCTTTGTCCCGAGTGCCTCCAATAAAAACTCAAGACCACAGATCAGGATTAGAATTAGAATTGTTCACTGGCAAGTAAACAAAAACTATTTTATTACAGGACAAGGAGAACTTGCTCTTAATATAATTGTCAAAGAGTGCAAAATACCATCATAGGACACAGTGAAGACATTGTCTTAGAAAATGCCAAAGGAGAGAGATGAACATCTATACAGACAGACTTCAGTCATTCAGTCATTAATTTACTTCTATAACAATGTCTATTGATGGCCTTCTGAATCTCAGGCAGTGCTTTGTAGGTACTGAGAACACCACAGTGAACAAAACCGATTCTTGCACTCACAGATGGTCCATTACATAGGGCCCTGGATGGGAGGGCGATGCTGCATCACTATAGCCATTTTTTTTTATCACTTCTATCACATTTCTCTTTTAGAACACTACAGTTTCACAGGTATATGATTAAATGGGAAGAAGGGAACAATTGACTCATATCCTGTTTTTTTTTTTTTTTTGGCCTTGTACATTGATTCTCCCTCCAACCTGGCAGAGAATGGCCCTGGCAGTATGGAATGAGTAGTGAAACAATCCTCCAATTCCCAAGGAACCCATTCTTCTTACTCAATGGCTCTCCCTTGGTGAAAATGGCTTGCCCTCCCCCAGTGAGTTTCAGGTAATGACTATTCTGAGAGCTGGACTTCCAGGACAGCCCTCCAAGAAGAGTCCCTGAAAGACAAAGAGCCCTAAGCCCCCAAGACATCTAGGAAGCTCCTGCAAGGGGAACAGCAGGGTTCCTGCACACAGGCACAGGTGACTGCAAACAGGATGATGTAACCCTACTCTGCCTAAAATACATCTTCTCTTGCCTTGAAGATAGTCTGCAATTCTCCCAGGCAACGTCTCTTAAAATGCAAACATTCCTGACAGGAGTCCTCCTTATTGCTCAAATCCAAGCTCGGTAATTCCTGAAGGTTCACCCTCCTAAAACTTCACCTGGCTCTTTCTCCTCCCCTGCACCACAACTGCCTTGCCACCTCTTGCCCAATGTTCTAACAACCTCTCGCCAGTCCTCTTACCTCCTACTAAAACTCATGCCTGTCTGAGCAGCAAATCTTTGTAACACTGGAGCTCCTCAAAAGCCTGCCACTTTCTGACTAACCTTCAGTGGCTCACTGCTGCAGACAGCACAGTCTTCAAGAGGGAGTATACACGCCCCAGGACTCTGGGAAGGAAATACTAGAACTTCTCTGAATATGTTTTCCTAAAAAGTAAGAAAAGTTAATCTTTACTGATAGAGCTAACATATAGATCAGGGCAGGTGAGGTCTTTACAAGAAAAGGAGGTAGCACATACCAGAAGATGGCCCCCTCCAGGCATCTATTGGCATTAGGAGCCTGAGACATACTGCACTTAAGTGGATTTGAGGTTATACTATTTGAACTATTTAAACCAGCCTCCACACATAAATAACTGGTTTAAACAATTTGCTGCTTCAAAAACTCTTGCTAGTTGAAGAGATGAGGAAACGTATGAGTAAACAACAAGATAAAATAGAATCGTCGTTTCCCCAGGTCTTATCCCACTATATGACCTTCATCAGCTCCAGTACAAAGTAATAACAATAACCTAAACAATAACAATAGCCTAAGTAACAAGAACCTAAAGATATCTGATAAGGAGGCTAAAACACGTTTTAAGTCCTTGAGAACTCTGCTCCAAATGCGTGTTTACGTCTACCACGATTAACACTAGACTACTCCTTCAGATCATATCCTGAGCATATGAACTGCCTTGAAACATAATCTAATAATCATATGATAATTAACAAGACATTTACAACCTTGGGAGTCACCATTTCATAAAAGAAAAAGATAAATAATAATATGTATCTATTTATATATATGCATTTGCTTTATTTGCATAAATAAATATTAGAAAGGGTTTATTTATATAAATAGATATTAAAAGCTAATAAAAGTTGTTCACTGTGTGGGCAAAGAGGATGAATGGATGGGGCTGGGGTGAGAGAGATTTCTCATTTCATACCTTCTGAAATCACAGTGACTTTGGAACAATATGACTCTATTAACTATTCAAAACATTAAGTGAAAAAAACAGCTTTGACAACACCATGTCGAACTATGAATCTGTAGCAAAATTTAGTGTCATATAATAATCCAATTATTTGCAAAATGTCACTAAAATTAATAAAAATGTATAGAATCCTTGTTTCTATTTTCTTAAAAATATGAATTCAATGGAACATGTATAAAATTTAGAAATACCTAAAGATCGATATATTTGAGATGCCTACTCAAAATTGTTTTACAGACAGTTGTGTGTAGACAAAAATATTTGGTAATGACTGGCCTGGAAGATTAAGTCCAAACTCTCAAGGCTGTTCTTCTAGACACCTTCTTAGCCTCCATTCCTTCCCTTTCCACACTCTATGCTTCCGCCACATTTTGGCCACTGCCCTGCCAGAGACTGAATATACAAAAGGACAATGGTCAGACCATATATGAAAAGAGAAAACTTGGCTGGGTGCGGTGGCTCACACCTGTAACCCGAGCACTTTGGGAGGCCAAGACAAGTGGATCACCTGAGGTCAGAAGTTTGAGACCAGCCTGGCCAACGTGGTGAAACTCTGCCTCTACTAAAAATACAAAAAAATTAGCCATGCATGGTGGTGAGCACCTGTAATCCCACCTACTCGGAAGGCTGAGGCAGGGAGAATTGCTTGAACCCAGGAGGCAGAGATAGCAGTGAGCTGAGACTGGGCCGCTGCACTCCAGCCTGGGCAACAGAGCGAGATGCCATCTCAAAAAAAAAAAAAAAAAAAAAAAGAAAAGAAAAAAGGGAAAACTTTAACCCATGACCAGCAGTAACCTGCCCGGAAACCAACCCCTTGTTGACAACCCAGGAAAAACACACCTAGTCTAAGACTTACGGGAAGCCAGATCACTGTTTCTAGTGACAACTTGGGATGCTAAACAATAACTTCTGTAACAATCAGTCCAAAATGGCCAGGACTCTATTAATAACTGACTTTTCCCTAATTTTTGACCCTTCTTCCAACTTAGGAGCAACCAGTAGAAGCCAAATATGCCCTTCTAACCAATCACATGCCAAATATTCAATGTACCCATCTATTCACCTCTTCATCTGTTTTAATTTTTTCTCCCTTTCTCCTTCCCTGTCTTCATCTTCTCCCTCCCTTCCTATCTTCTTTCGTTCCTCCTTTCCTTCCTTCCTTCCTTATTTTTCCCCTTCCTTCCCTTCTTCCTTTCTTCCTTTCTCCATATTTCTTTGTTTCTTCCTTGTTTTCTATTAGGACTACAAGAAGAAAGAGAACAGCCCCATTGAGAAGAGAAGCAGGAATCTAACATTAGGAGATCATTTCCTCAAGTGCACAAAGCTCAGTTCCTAAATGAAACCCTGAACTTCAGGGGCCACCAATAGAAGGGATGATGGCCTGAGATAAGCAGAGAGTGTGGAGTTTGCAATTTTACAAAAGAGCTAAATATAATAGTAATTGATGGAAGCAGTTAGATCAAAATAAATTATTTGCTAGGCAGTTTCAAAATCAGAAAATGCTTAAAATGCAAACCACAAAATGAAGACAACCTCAAAGGTTAATGAAAACCTGCAACAATAGACAAAGGAAATGAAGAATTACAATAGAGCCTCCTCCCAAATCTATTAAGCAGTCATACCAACATCCTTCCAAATGGGGAATGCTATCCAGCTCCATTTATTCTGCCTTGGAACTGCTGAAATAAGGACAAGATGTTAAGATAAAATGCCTCAGTGGCTTCTCTCTCCACCAGACCAAGAATAAAGACACTAGTCCCTTCAAACATTGCTGAGACAGCACTGGCTTATGCAGCATTGCCTAGTAGGTGTCCCGTGAGAATTTGCAGAATGAATTAAGAGTCCATGGGTCTAGCCAGTTAAAAAGGGCAGGGAAGAACTAGGGAGGATAGTGGTAAAGAAACTGTATGGTAGGTCTAAAGCAGAGCCAAAAATACTTGTCCAGGGAAGGAACTCAAACAAAGTCAAAAAGTCTAAACTCATAGGAGTCACTATAAAAGTTAAAAGGTAGATACAGGGAGGCTGAAAAAGTAAAATTGGGTAATAGGTTCTGGGTTGACAGAAGGGAATTTAGTGCTATGGAGAGTACAAATTCAAGATTCAGAAATTTAGGCGTATGCTCAAGTCTGAAAAATAGAATATTCAGCCGTGGGAAGAGGACTGGAGACAAGTACACATGGGCCCTGGGGCACATAGAGGGGTGAGTTGCCTCCAGATCTGTAGGATTTATATTTCATAGAATCTGGCCCTATTTTTGTCAGAATGTGTTCTTAAAACAGTACTATGTATTGTAGTCTGGCAATGAATGCCTGAAAATCAAGAATTCTGGCTTTATGCTAATGTCCTGTTCTGTACCCTTAGAGAGGCCACTGAACTTCACTAACTACAGAAACAGAAAAAAACTAGTTCCTGAAGGATGAAATAGCCAGGCATAGGCAGGAGAGAAAAGCCACTGTACAGTTGTCAGGAGTTCTGGTTCAGAGCCTGGCTCCATAACCAATTTATGTGTGGCCTTGGACAACCATCTAGACTTTTTCTGTTTTAGTTTGCTCACCAAGAAGATAGGGATGAATTGCCTTATAACTTGCTCCTGTGTTTATGTGGGACCCAAGTGAGATCCTACAGGTACATGTCCTTTGGAAACATAAAAGCACTATTCAGACATGTCCCTTATAATTATGAGTCAACAGTAGGACAACTAGGTTTGTAACTATTACTTAGGGCACCACCAAGCACTATCCTAAAATTGTTCAATTTCTTTCCAAGGAAAGACTGAATTTTGTTGGGTTGGGTTTGTTTTGTTTGCCTCCCTCAAATCTTTAAGTTACACCTGGGAAATTGGTGGTTGGCCTGATCCAGGCCTGCATTCTCCTTTCCTTTGCTTGGCATGGGATTTCAGCTGCTTTGATGTCAGATGCTCTGCTTGGCGACTCCAGCATGGGCAGCATTTTCCTTGTCTCGCAAGCTGTCAGGACAACAGGAAATTTTAGAGTTGGCATGAGAGTACAACCCAGCCACCCTGGACTCTGTTTCCTCCAAGAGATAAGCTTAGTTGACCGTGAAGACAAATGGAGGGTAATTCTGCAGAAAATCGCAGGGAATTGGCCCATTTGGGTGCCATGTAGTTGGGATCTTGTGCTCATTGGGTGAATTGATTTTCAATAAAAACATCACCTCTGTCTGTTCCTTTTTTGCTGACAGTACACAGGAGGTATGCTGAGCCGGGAGAAATTGGTTGCAAAGTTTACCCTGCGGTCTCCCTGACACCCAGTCACATAAACATCCACTGGCAGGAGCAGCCTCTAGTCAGGGAAGCTCAACTGCAGTATGATTATAAGTTAACCAAGAGTCAAAATGGCCAAGAGAACAACATTGGACCCCCAAGCCCATGAACCTTCCTTTTATGCCTTTGCTCTCTTCTGCCTCTAAACATTGTTTTCTCCCCTTATGGTTCCTCAAAATTTGCTTTCCTGAGAGTTTGATACTATTAATGAAGCCTTAGAGTGACATGCAAAGCAATGAGCCAAACATTGAATCGAATGACTTGGGTTTAGTCTTTAGTCTTCCACTGTGCACTGGAGTGACTTCATTGCCATCTCTAAGCCCAACTGCCTCCAGTGTCAGCCAAGCAAGGGATAATGTAACCAGAACTTCTCTCTTATTTCATGCAAGTGTGAGAGTCAGACGAAACTAACAACGGAAGGACACTTTGAAAAATGGAAAGTTACAGTACTTTTGATATGTTTTTATTAGTAGCAATATTTGTATTAGGAGTAGCCATAGGAGTAGCATTAGTAGTAGCAGTCTTCTTGATATCAGAAAGAATCAACTTCTTGCCAGTCTAACTCTGTATCAACTATTAACCTCATTACCATAATTACTATTTAATATGCATCTCTCATTTTATTTTTTCTATGGCATTCACCTAAGCATAACTAATGTCTGTCTATTCTCTTCCATGTCTCTCCCATCCAAACTTGCTCTTGGGAAAGGATTTGATCTCAGTCAACAAAACAAAAAGGGTAGACGTGGTAGAATAAAAATCCTAAACCTAAAGAGGAAAAAAGTGAAAAGGAAAGAAAGAGGGGCAAAGAAAGAGAAGGAAAGCATTCTCTAGGACTTAGAATCTCATGGAGAAAAAAAAGAAAGACTGTTTAAGGTTTTGTTAGGGCCTCCCTCCTCCACTTCTCTAGGCCAGGAACAGTTTGACCAGTGGTCATTTTCTTAGCTGGCTTAGACTTCCTCAATATGGAGAAAGAAAGCGCTTATAAAAGTCCCAAGAGGATTTGAGTAAACGTGATCCTGCAATTCAGGGTAAAATCTTTGTGTTATTTTACACAATTAATTGCTTCCTCAACATTTGCTGTAAGATGCTATTTTAAGAGGTGAGTGAGCCACAGGAAGCACTGAGACTCCCTGTGCTGAATGGATGGACTGTGTCCTGGTGATCAAAATTCATTTCCGAGTTATTTCCTGAAATGGTATTTTGACACCTGGGTCATACGTTAGCTTTATGGAGTTCCTCTGTGACATGCAACGATGATGCAGATGTGTGATAGAACATTATTCACAGAGAGGTAACTTGGAAGTTCATTCCTGCTTGTGAAACTGAGTTAAGTATAGGGAAAGGTTTAAGAACTCAGATTTGCTTAAATGCAAAATGCAAAAGATTAGTTTACTTTTTAGTTGGGATGACTTTCTCCTGTGGCATCGTTCCCAATCCAGTTGTCTGTAGCAGAGCCTTCGCGAGGCTAAATCGTTCATTATAGGGCTCCACATATTAAGGGTAGAAGGATCCTGAGGGATCACCTTTTTCAGACTTCTGCTGCTGAAAAACTGCCATTATTATCCCCAATTTCCTGATAAGCAAACTAAGGCACAATAGTGTAAGCGAGCCAGCCATAATCATGCAACTGACAAAGGCTGGGCGACAGGCTCCAACCCAGAGCTCTATCCCAGGTGGAAAGCAGCATCTAACTTTTATCCATAAGCATCCTGGACTACTGTTGAGGGAACAGTGAAATATCCTTTACCCTGGGCTTGAGAAAGATGTAGAAAAAGGTCAATCAGCTGGTGGGTTTTGTATCATAACTGTTGGTGTTTTCTCCTCCCTCATTGAGCCAACCTCATGAGTTGGCAAAATAGGAAGCTATCAACAGGGTATGAATACCTTCTCAGCCCGACAGGGCCTCCAACCCCTGAAATACCTTTTCCAGGGTCAACACCTTTCTTTCTTCAGTAAGTGCTAGGCCTGGAAATGCAGATCTTCATGTGGTAGCATTCTACCATGATTAAGAGAACAGCTTTCATATTTAGAAACATCCAGGATCAACTGGCTTGTCACCTACTAGCTGTGTACCCTACAACAATTATTACGAACTGTAATCTAGTTTACTTCTTTGTTAAACAGTAGTACATCACCTATCATGTGGGGCTGGCTATTGGGTAAATGAGATTGTGAGATCCTCGCACATCAAGTGAATTCACCAGTTCCATTCTGCCAAGATGGAGAAATTGGGCAGTCTTTGGTTTCCTCTCCCAGATCAACTCTTGAAAAACTGTAGGAGCAAGAGGTTAATATGGATTTCAGGAAATAATAAGAACCACAAGTGAAGAATATCTGGGAGACTAATGTAGAGAGGTATGTGGTTACAGGGTGCAGCTAGAGGTAAAATTGAAGAAAAAGGTTCAGTTCAGCACTATTCACAATAGCAAAGCATGGAATCAACCTGATGTCCATCCATGACAGATTGAATAAAGAAAATGTGGCACATATGCACCATGGAATACTATGTAGCCATAAAAAAAGAATGAGATCATGTCTTTTGCAGGAGCATGGATGAAGCTGGAGGCCATTATCCTCAACAAACTAATGCAGTGACAGAAAACCAAATACTGCATATTCTCACTTATAAGTAGGAGCTAAATAATGAGAACACATGGGCACAAAGAGGGAAACAACAGACACTAAGGCTTACTTGAGGGTAGAGGGTTGGAGGAGGGAGATGATTAGAAAAAAAACTATTGGGTACTAGGCTTAGTACCTGGGTAATAAAATAATCTGTTCAACAAGCCCTCATGACATAAGTTTACCTATATAACAAACCTGCACATGTACCCTGAATCTAAAATAAAAGTTTTTTTTTTTTAAAAGATTACATTTAGCTCTTGCCTGTTCCAGCAGTAACACTCCTTTGGGACAATCATTGCCTGAATTTTATACCGTAAGTCTGCAGCAAGAACCCAGACCACCAGGGCAGGTCAAAAGCTTTACTGGGTGAGAAACTGAAAAATAGGTACAAGAGGCCAGGCACGGTGGCTCAGGCCTGTAATCCCAGCACTTTGGAAGGCCGAGGTGGGCGGATCACCTGAGGTCAGGAGTTCAAGACCAGCCTGGCCAACATGGTGAAATCCCATCTCTACTAAACATACAAAAAATTAGCCAGCCTGGTGGCAGGCGCCTGTAATCATCCCAGCTACTTGTGGGGCTGAGGCAGGAGAATTGTTTGAACCTGGGAGGCAGAGGTTGCAGTGAGCCGAGATCACACCACTGCACTCTAGCCTCACCAACAAGAGCAAAACTTTGTCTCAGAAAAAAAAAAGGGGGTATAAGGGTCTGGTTGTCCTCTGGCATGGCATTCATTGCCACCTCAGCTCTCTTCCCCACAGACTGCCAGCTGTTGTATTAGTTTTCTATTGCTGCCATAACAAATTACCACAAACTTAGCAATCAGTCCTGTGTGGAGAAAGTCTGGGTACAATGTGGCTCAGTCGGATTCTCTGTTTAGTCTCACAAGGCTGAAATTAAAGTGTCAGAAAGGCTGTGTTTTAAGGCCCTGGGAATAAATCCGATTCCAAGTTCATTCAGATCATTGGCCAAATCCAGATCCTTGCAATTTGGTGACTGAGGTCCCTGTTTCCTTGGTGGCTGTCATCCAGGGGCCAATCTTTTCTCTTAGAACCTGCCTGCATTTCTTATGCTTTCCATGCAGCCTCTTTCAGTAACAGTGAGTGAAGTTCCTCTCACACTTCAAATTTCAGAAACATCTTTTCTCTGTTGTACCTGTCTGACTTTAACCAGAGAAAGTTCACTGCTTTAAGGACTCATGTGATTAGATTGTTCTCACTGGGAGAATCCAGGCGCCTCTCCTATTCAAAGGCTCAAAACCTTACGTGCACCTGCGGAGAGTTCCTTTTGCCATGTAACATGACATATTCACAGGATTCCAGGGATTTCAGTGTGGACACCCTTGGGGAACTCACTCTGGCCTGTCACAGCTGGCATGCTTATAGGACTATTTTATCAACACTAAAGACCTGTTTCATCACCTGCTCCTTCCAATCCTTTCACCTGCAGTCTAGATTCTTCTTCTCCTGCCCTCATCCATCAATTATTTTCTCTTTTGCATATATTTATAAACTGTTTCCCTAGGGATCCTTACTCATAGACTGTAAACATCTACTGGTTTCTCTCCAGCTCTTAAAACCCTCTGTCAGTCCTTATCCCCTCTTACATATGCATTTCTCTTTTTTATACCCTGTTCCAGATAACATTTTTCACTCATCTTTGCCGTTCCCTCATCTGCTCACTTCTCTGTCCCCATAACAAGGCTTTGGCCCCTAGAAATCCAAGGAAACTGCTTGAGCACGTATCATCAATGACTTTCAAGCTTTCTAACCTGAATGTAATCCCCAGGTGTCAAGGGAGAGACCAGGTGGAGGTAATTGAATCGTGGGGGCAGTTCCCTCATGCTATTCTCATAATAGTGAGTGAATTCTCACGAGATCTGATGGTTTTATAAAGGGCTCTTCCTTTGTTGCTTGGCACTTCTTCCTGCTACCTTGTGAAGAACGTGTCTTGCCTTCCACCATGATTGTAAGTTTCCTGAGGCTTCCACAACCATGCTGAACTGTGAGTCAATTAACTCTCTTCCTTTGTAAATTATCCAGTGTCAAGCAGTTCTTTATAGCAGTATAAAAATGGCCTACTACAGAGACCAAGTCCTATCCAGTATACTCTATTTCTTTGGCATCTGTCACATCCTTACATCCTCCATCCCCATTGCTATGTCTTTATAGGAACTACTATTTGTTGAGTCCCTATATATGAGATATTGTGAGATATTGTTAGACCTTTTTTTTTTTTTTTTTTTTGAGATGGAGTCTTGCTCTGTCACCAGGCTGGAGTACGGTGGTACAATCTCAGCTGACTGCAACCTCTGTCCCCCGGGTTCAAGTGAGTCCCCTGCCTCAGCCTCCCAAGTAGCTGGGGTTACAGCTGCATGCCACCACGCCCAGCTAATTTTTTATATTTTAGTAGAGACAGGGTTTCACCATGTTGGCCAGGATGATCTTGATCTCCAGACCTTGTGATCTGCTCCCCGCCCCGGCCTCCCAAAGTGCTGGGATTACAGGCGTGAGCTGCCACGCCTGGCCTTTAGACCCTTTTTTTTTCTTTGAGATGGAGTTTTGCTCTTGTTGCCCAAGCTGGAGTGCAATGGCGCCATCTCGACTCACTGTAATCTCCACCTCCCAGGTTCAAGCGATTCTCCTGCCTCAGCCTCCTGAGTAGCTGGAATTACAGGCACCTGCCACCAAGCCCAGCTAATTTTTTGTATTTTTAGTAGAAACAGGGTTTCACCATGTTAGCCAGGCTGGTCTCGAACTTCTGACCTCAGGTGATCTGCCTGCCTCAGCCTCCCAAAGTGCTTGGGATTGCAGGTGTGAGCCACCGCGTCCAGCTAGACCCTCTTTGAAGATTATTTTAGTTTATCTTCACAACAATCTGGGGAAGTAGGCAATATTATTTCTATTTTACAGCTGACAAAATGTAGGCATAGTTAGGTTAAGTGATTTAGCATGGTTCACATAGTTTCTAAGTAGCACCCCAGGTTCATCTAGTTCTTAAGTCAATGCTCTTTCCAAAGCACTGTTGCAATATGCTGTTTGAGATCTTAGTATCCTTCCTATGGACTCCGATGTTTTCTCTAAACAGTCTCCCTACAGCCCTTCTTGTTCTGTTAATCTCTCCTCAACACATGGAATCAGAGTAATTTGTATAAAACAAAAATTCAAGGATATTACTACTTGGCTTAAAACCTGTCCATGTTACTACCTGGTTTAAAAAAAATCTGTGCCACACTGAGATCATTCTTACCTCTTTAAACCTCATTTTCGTTTGATTTGCTTTTGCCTCCAGCTTATTTTCTTGTCGTACTCCTATCTGCTCCCCATATCAAGCTCCTAGCCACTCCCAAACTTGCCTCCCTATTTCTCACTGCACCCTCCACTTGGGATTCCCTTTTCTAACTTGTATTCTGGAGAACCTCTGTCATTCAAAATTAATCAGCTCAGCTTACTCATTGAAACTATCAACCTCCTAGTAGAAAGCTTTCTAGGTTTTTCCAAGAAAAATGCAATTACATGCTCTTTTTGTGTGTGTGCGTGCACCATGCCCTGTACATTTTTCTCTTGTTGAACTCAACTTTGGTTCACTTATATTTGTTTACCTTTCTTCTTCCTTCTATTAGAAGTATAAGGTCCAAGAGTCAACGAACACATATTGCTTGTATTTACATTCCTACTACATGCTTGTCACATGTGAGGATTCAATGATTGTTAAATGCACGAATTCATGAAAGACAGAGACTTGAAGGCAAGACTAAACAGTCTGGATTTTATTCCCTAGATTTAAAAAAAAAAAAAGGAAAAAAAAGTCATTGAACTTTTGGAGAGGTTTTTGGCTTGCTTTTGCACATGAGAGTACCATGTTCAAGGTGGATGTAACTAGCAGCAGTATGCAAGGTGGACTGACATGGGGAGCACTAGATCCTGGGAACACGTTACTAGACCACTTCTATAGACCAATAAACAAATGGAAATGTGGTGGAGAAAGACACTCATAATGACCTCTAAGACACAGCTATTCAACACATGGAAAATGAGAGCAACATAGCAATTGTGCATTACTATGCTCTTTTGATGTGATGCACCAGCAGGCAGTGAATATGGAATAAACAAAGAATTGTGTCAAGTGTGATTTCACAATGCCTTTGGATTTCGGAAATGGTGGGTGGATTGCGGGCGGGCGGTGGGGGGAGTTTATCATGTCTTTTTATACAAATCATAAATCTCCTTGGCACCAATTGAAAGTAAAGGCAGCAGCCTGAGTATTTAGATTTTATGCTCCATTTATTGTCTCATATTCCTCCAGTCAAAGATAATTATTTCTTAATTAATCATACATAAACAGTCTATATCCTTTGCAGAACTGGCTACTTAAAAGAACATTTATCACAGCAATTGGTCCCACATACCCAACTGCAAATCACCCACTTTCAGCTGATTTTGCAGCAATTGACTCCTGATCATTTTTGTGTTTCTGATGGTTTGGGGAAGGCAGGGGGACACAGATTGGAGGAGGCCAGAGGAGGGATAACATGCATAATTATCCTTTTTTCTTGTTGATTCTCTTTAGAAAAAAAGTACGAGGATATAAAAAACCCACCGTATATTGAGATATTGGCCATTTGTCTTGGAGTTGCTCAAAAAGTTATTTTATTTCAACCACAAGAAAAAGCTCCATGAAGAGTTACCCCCAGAACAATGCCACCACCACACTATTCAATTTTCTGGAGTTATATTTATAAATGACCTAAAACTGTAGACGTGGGTTAGTGCCATCTTGGTATGGGTTATATGATCTTGAAAGGAATGTACTGAGTATTTTATCTTCATGGGCTCCCAGTGAAAATGCAATCATAGCATTTTGGCATTGAATCCAGGAATATCTAGTCATTTTGTCTTGTAGTTCTCCAGTCTCTTAGAAAGTACTAACCAGCTTTCCCTACCTCATGGACAATAGCTGATTGATGAGCAATGTTAAAGATTTAAGTTAGGCTAAAGGCCACGATACAGAGACTAACCACCCAGGTTGTCCAGTTAAGTCAAGAAGACTTTATCTTAGACAATGCAGTGAACCCAACCCTATGTAACTAAGGTAAGTCTAGAAAGCAGCTGCTTCAGCCATCATGTGGATCCTTCTCTTTGAAAGCAAGCTATCTGATGGATCTTCGTATCTCCTCTAGCAATAAGCTCTGTTCCTGGCCCCAAATAACAATAACAAGGATAGCAAATATTTATGCAGAATTAATTAGGGGCCAAATACTATTCCAAGTGCTTTCCACATATTAATTTAATCTTATCAACAGTCCCAGGAGGTAGACTTCTATTACTATTCCTATCTTACAGGTGAGGAAACTGAAGTATTGAGAAGGCAATTTGCCCAAGTTTACAAAACTAGTATGTGCAGGTGCTTAATACATGTAAATCAATTGGGATTAAATTGTGAGTTCAAAGATGAACTGAGCCAGTTTTTCTCAGTGTCTGTGTTGCTGCTTATAGTGCCTTAGATCCAAGAGGGTGTTCCCTTCCCCTCATCATATTTCTGAGATAAAAGTTAAAACCAAAGTCATTAACCAGGCCTTCTCTGCTGCCAGAAAACCCACTGGGACAGGTTTCTCAGCCAACTTCATTGTTCCCAATGGAACCTTCTGTCCATCTCATTCAAATGAAGGCTTTAAGAGGTTTTCTTTTCTCCCCTTTTTCTTGGCCCCCTCGTTTGTATTTTCCCTGCCCGTATCTAACCTGTAAATTTTTCCAAAGAGCAGTGATATGTTCTACTCATCTTTTTTCTAACTCCTTTTTATATAGCAGGCACATAATAAATGCACGTTAAATATCTTAAATATTTATATAGCAGGCACATAAATGCACATTAAAGAAATATATAAATATTTTAAATATTATATTTTTTAAGTGGCAAGCTTAATGAATTCCTTGACGGTATTAAATTGCAACAGTTGTACCAAAAATGCTTTGTAAACTGTCCAGTCTAATTCTCCTTGCTTAGAAATGAGGACACTGAAGGCTGGGCATGGTGGCTAATGCCTGTAATCCCAGAACTTTGGGAGGCTGAGGTGGGCGGATCATCAGGTCAGGAGTTCGAGAACAACCTGACCAACATGGTGAAATCCCGTCTCTACTAAAAATACAAAAAAATTCGCCGGGCGTGGTGGCGCGTGCCTATAATCCCAGCTACTCAGGAGGCTGAGGCAGGAGAATTCCTTGAACCTAGGAGGCAGAGGTTGCAGTGAACCGAGATTGTGCCACTGTACTCCAGCCTGGGTGACAGAGCGAGACTCTGTCTCAAAAAACAAACAAACAACAACAATAACAACAAAAAATAAGGACACCGAAGTTCACTGGAGGAAACTCATCTATCCAGTGCCCAGTTGGTTGATTTGCAGGAACCTGAAAATAAGGCTACTATGAAATCCTCTTCCTTCTTCCACCTTCTTGCTTCCTTCCTCTTCTTTCCTATGACCCTGTGCATGACAACATGGGAAGGGTTCCACCTATATATTCAGACCTAATAAAAACCTTGTAAACAGGGTATTTTTCTCCTCGTTCTGTAGATTTAGAAATTTAAAATTTACTAGAGTTAAAAAACCCACTTAAGGCACTTAAATAGTAACTATTGAAGCTGTGTTTGTCCGATGCCAAATCCTGTGTTCTTACCTCGTTTACTACAAGAATGATATGACTTCCTGAAAGAAACTTTGTTTTTGTATTGCTATGGAAAAATCACCCAAGATATACTAACAAAATATCATCACGATATGCAAAAGACAGCACAGGGCATGGGACTTTGTGTAAAAAAAAGAAATATATAAAAACATATATCTTATTGGATTGAATATGCCAAACTATTTACACGAATGGACAGTAAATTAATCACAGGGATTACTGTGGAAACTTGGCAAATAAGGCAAGAGTGGGAGACTTCTCACAGTACTTTAAAAATACATGTTAAAATTTGAAACATATACATGGATTATCTCAACTTTTTAAAATTTAAAGCAGGGTTTACAAAGTATATGGCTTTTTGTCTTGGCCATTTTGACATGGGGCCTTTTTAACCTGGTCATTAATTACAACTATTATAACTGTATAACTGCATGTCAGACATACTGCAATTATTCATTGTTGAGCCATGCCAAATCAAAACCAGTACAGAAGCCTCAAGATTATGTCTAGAGCTTCTGCTTTTACAAAAAGTACATGAGGACTTTGAGAGAGAGGCATTGTGAGGCCAGCTTCCCAGTCTTTAGCCACCCGACTGCCACAAGGCCTCACGTAGTTTTGCCATGTTGGAATAACCCCTGCCCATGGTCAGTTCTTCAGCCTCATATGCTCATTCACTTTCGTTTTCCTCTTGACCAAAAGTAGATCTGTATGGCCAGAATAGATTCACATTATCTAGGTTTATAAGAGCCTGGAATATAAACTACAGAGCCAGCTTAGTAATTTATAATGAGACATATAACAGAAGAGCCAACACATTCTCTCCCGTAGGCAAAGACACATGGTGGTGCAACCTGTATTAACAGATTGCTTAATCCATATGTCGTGAGAACAGGGTGGATGAGCTCTGTGCTGGTGAGCAGTAGTTCAAGGTTGATACTACTATCTCTGCAGTAGGAATAGCTGTGCCACCAGGACCTGGTAGGTTCTGTCCTCAGGTCTGGACACATCTCCCTTGGTCATGGCTTAGATGACCCTGGAACTCCACAGTGTTGTGCTTCTGATAGACATGTTCTCCCTCTTTAGACCTGTTAAAATGTTCAGCCTGGTTACGTTTGACCTGGTGACTATTCGGATCTTTAAGATGACTTAGCACAGTTTAGTTCTAATCACTACTTGAATGAATTACACGAACCTGCAAAGGCCAGCCTCATTTACCTTAATCTCCAATTTTAGTGTCTCCTTCCTGTGAACTTCGTGCCACACCTACCATGAACGTTCTACAGAACCCCTGTCTCCTGACCCCACTCCCAGGATTTTTCATGCACTCTTCCTGAGAGCTGACCAGCTGTAAGTGGTGGCCAACTGAAAATACTCAAATCTGATATCCAATCCTGAGGCTTTGTTTCCTTCAGTCTGGAAAACTATATTTTCAATTCCTCTGTTTACATGAAAGGGAAATAGTGTATTTTTGTATTAGGACTGTATACCTACATAAGAGTGAGTTGGCCTCCACATTAAGTGTCAGAGAGTATAGAGGAAGGAACCATAAGATTCCTCCAGAAAGGAGGTGAAAGGACTGGACGGAGCATCTTGTTTACTACAGAAGGTGGTGAAAGAGCCACAGACAGACTTGAACAGTCTCACACTTTTGCTGATAGCTGATGCTGCAAGAGAGCATCCAAGGGAATTGAAGATCCTCAAGTCTCTCCTCACTTCTGCTAAGGGTGTTTCCCTGGCAATTTTTTTATAAAGCAAATTCCTCCAGAAAGATCATATATTCAAAGTCAAAAGTGCAGGAGGATGTATGGCAGTGCCTTTCTGGGAACTGTTTTCTTGTTTTTCACGTGAGATCCTTCCTTTTTTGTTAAACTACATTGTACACATTCATTTCTTGTTGTACACAACAGAAATTCAGAGTAAAAAGTAAGAGTTAGAAACTTCTGTAGCAATGTGACATTTTCTCTACATCCAAGTGTAAAACCAGTGGACGTTAGCCCAGGAAAAGGGAATAAATGGGTTTGAACATTGTCAAAGTCATGTGGTAAGTGGTACATAAAGCAATCTGCATAGAAACATACGTAATAGGACCATGCACTGGTCTGTAATGAATGAGGGGAAAAATATTGGTCCTTCTCCCTCACAGGTAGCTTGGAAAGCACTTCTGTATGGTGAAAGTCTTCCTCTTGTTCTTATTCCTCAGCTATCCAGTTCCCTCCTGGAGGCAATCAATGTTATTGGTCTCCTGTGTTTTACACACACACACACTCACACTAGCTTATTAAATGTTCTGTATCTTGCTTTTGCTTTTTTCATTTAGTAATATGTCTTGAAGATTTTGTTTGAAACTTTTAAAATAGCTGGAGAATAACCACTTGTACAGAGGTTCTTTATTTTAGCCACTTCTGTTTTGTTATGAAGATACTGCTTAATGAATAATTGGATATATTTTATTTCACACATGCAAATAAAATGTTTGACGTTGAACACTTGTGTTTAAAAGGAAGCATGCATTTAATATGCATATTAATTGTTAAATGAATGCTTGTTGAGTTAAAAATGCAAGAATTGGTGAAGCTTTTGAGGAAAGATAGGCAGATCATCTGTGGAGCCTTAAGTGCAGGAAGAATTTGGCGTCATAGGGTGGAGGCTTTATGAAGTGGGGGGACAGCTCACAGAGCACTCAGGTTTACCTCCACACTGCCTTGTAGGAAGGCAAGAGATTAGCAGAACTGAGCCTCAAACTCAGGCCCCTCCTATCTCAACTTCCTCCCTCTTTGGACTCCTGCTGGGATGCTCTGCTCCTTTCTTTCTGTTAAACTACATGTGTATACCCATCACTTGTTGATTGGACTTACATCTCTCTGTAGCAGGGCGAGCCGCAGACAAGAACCCCTCAGATAGCGAACTGTAGAAGGAAAGGGCTTTATTCAGCTGGGAACATTGGCAGACTCACGTCTCCAAAAACTGAGCTCCCTGAGTGAGCAATTCCTGTCCCTTTTAAGGCCTTACAACTCTAAGGGGGTCCGTGTGAGAGGGTCTTAATCAATTGAGCAAGCAGAGAGTACATGACTGGGGGCTGCATACACCTGCACTGGTAATTAGAATGGAACAGAACAGGATAGGGATTTTCACAGTGCTTTTCCATACAACGTAATCTATAGATAACATAACCAATTAGGTCAGGGGTCAATCTTTACTAGGCCCAGGCTGTGGCGCCGGGCTGTCTGCCTGTGGGTTTCATTTCTGCCTTTTAGTTTTTACTTCCTTTTTTTCTTTGGAGGCAGAAATTGGGCATAAGATAATATGAGGGGTGGTCTCCTTCTTATCTCCTGTGCCTTTTCAGCTTCAGGAAGACACAGTGGAAAAGTGGAATGAGTTTAGGCTTCGATATAGATGCAAGGTCCTGGCTTTAAAGCCTTCTCTACCTGTGGGACTTGGGCCAGTTGTTGAACCTCTCCATTTCTTGTGTCTAAAATTCAGACTGTAGTGTGTCCTCTAGTGTGTCCTCACAGAGCGGGGAAGTATGAATTAAGCTGGCTCAGGTAATGCTCCAGTGCTGGTGTCCAGGTTGTAGTAAGCTCTCAAAAGGTTTTGCCCCCTCACTACCTTGAACACCTGCCCAGATGCTCTGTAAATGCTCACTAAACTGAATCTAGTCACATGAAACTTCACAGTACATTTCTGTATCTCTTCCTTATTGAGGTGGCTGCTTGTGTCTTCATATCTTCAAGATGCATTTACTGCCAAAGAGCTTGGGAGGCCAACTCTTAGAGGCTCATTGCATTAGAATGAAAAAAGCACAAGAGGCTGATTGTCCCCCAAGGAGAAACAGGCAAGATACTGAAGGAAAGGGAGACTGCTGCTCTTCTAGGAGTTCAATGAGAAACAGTCATTAGAGCCAAAGCCTGCTGTGCAGAAAACAGGCTGTAGTGAGAGAGCATTTTGGATTCACTGACCCGAAGTTCATGCTTCCTGTCTATTTGCTGCATTCTTATATTACCTTAACAAATGTCAGCCTAGCTGTTGAAGGTACAAATGGTACACTGCACAGAATGCACTGAACATGTTTTGAGCTCAATGTTGATGCCTCCAAAAGGGCAGGGTGGGAAGGAAATGACCAGGGCCAAAGAGGCTAAAGGGTGCCCTGTTGCAAATTAGCCAATTGAGAGTTGTTTGCTGGGACATGCATTCTGGTGCACGCTGGTGGTGCACTGGTAGTCTGTATAGCTCCTGTTGCGTCTAGTCCATGAGCTCTTTAGCCCAAATGCACTCAGATGCTCACAACAGGCTTTTAAATAGCACTTGCTGGATGAATGGCAAGTGTGTCTTTGCAGTCTCCTGCAGGATTAATTAGCAGTTTCCTGGACTTTGGTAGGATGTCCTTAATGCTCAGCAACAATCCAGCACAAATCAAAAACCTGTGTAATGGTCATTACCATTAGAACTCAATACCAGGAATCCTCACCTTTTGTTATAAACTATTTAACTCCCTCTGCCTCTAAGAAAAAGCACATTTTTGAAATTAAAGCTGCATTTACACCCTTAGAGAAAGGTGTTTTGTTTTAGCTTGAATACTGAAAACTAGTCAGTCCCTCAGGCTAATGTGAACATGATCCCCTTGTTAGTCTTTTGCTTTTCCCATGTAATACAAATGTCAAAGTCCTCAATACCAATACAAATTCCCTGCTCTTGAAAAAGACTGGTAAAAAAGGATAAAGATGTGGATGAAGAAGAGGATCTGGCCTCTCCAGGGGGACTAAGCAGAATTCATAAGAATGCCAAACTTTTCAACTGAGGCTTTAATCGTTATCCATCCATCCACCCATGCATTTAACATCTATGGGATATCTACTATGCCAGAAACTGTGCTTTGGATAAAGGATGAAGAAACCACAGCCTGTGTCTTCAAGCTTCTGGTTATGAGCATCCACCAAGAAGTTACCATAGGTGATCTTGTCAGATGGCAAGAAGCCATCTGAATTCAGAGCAAGGAATTAGGGATGAAACCAGAGAAGGCCTGAGTAGTCATGGATACAAGAACATCTATCTCCCTCAATACTTTTGTGAAATTACCAGTTTTCTGAGTCTTCTCCCTTTACTTGTAATAACACTAGTCAAAGGTTGATTGCCTGATTTATTCCTTTTGGTTCCTTCCTCTGAAGGTAAGGATTCTGCTTAAGGAATGTCTAGCAATTAGTAAATACCTACAGCATAGGACTCATGTCTTCTAGAATGCCAAGCTTATTGCTAAATACATGTATAACTAATAGGTGCCTGTCTGGCCTGTTGTAGCTTTGGTATAATCTTCACTAGGTTCCATGAATACTGAGTAAGAACAGGACACTGGCAAAAATGGCAGTCATTTCTTTACTGCTGTTTCTTCTTCATTCACGCCACCTTCTAGAGAACATCCTCTTTGAAATGTAACCCCAAGTACCAGAAGCTCCCCAAGCCATGCTATGGCTAACTACACCAGATGAAGCTCAGGAAATCCATGTCTCTTCTCAGAATTAAAAAGGAACTCCTAGATTAAGTAGATTAAATTAATGAGTGTCAGTGCTTTAACTAGAAACCTATATAGATTCAAAGGGTGTGGCCACTTTTGGGTACTGCTCTGATTTACGTGATGAGTGCACGAGTAGAGAAGCTCATCTGTGACAGAAAAATGAAGCAGAGATGAGAAATTCTTAGTATCTCCCAACTCTGCAGGTCCTATGATACCCCATTATGTAGCCATTGGGTTCTATGAGTTATATATTTACATGTATAACTTCTTTCTAATATTTAAACTAGTTTGAATAGACTTCTAGTGCTCATAACCAAAGGACAGCTGACTAAGGAGAATAAAGGTCTAGGTTCTTACTAGGAATTTATCAGGATAAAAGGCTAGATACAGAAGGAATATGGACTGTGGAGGTCAGAAAGCACCAGTCTGTGATAATCCAATAATCTTACAGAAATAGGAGAAGAAAGATATCAAACCAACATCAACTTTTGCCTGTTTTAGATTAAAAAAAAAATCTGAAGCATTTGGTCTGTTTCTGCTTTCCTGATGATCTATCTGATATGAAAATCTTGCATTGTCTTTATCTACAGCTGTTCCAGCTAGTTGGTATGGAGACATTGTGGCTTTACCACTGCAGCAGCACTGCCCAGCAGAACTTCCTGTGATGACAAAAATGTTCTATATCTGTCCAACACAAAAGCCACAAGTCACATGTGGCTGTGGAGCACTTGCAATGTGACTAGTGTGACTAAGAAACTGAAAATTTAATTTATTTTTAATTAACATAAATGTAAATAGAAAGAGTCACATGTGGCACTCTCGTAGCTACTGTATTGGCTAGAGTGGCTCTAGAATATGCTGCCAAATCCCACAACTGTTATCTCAATGCTACAACCCACTTCAACAGCCGCCCAACAGTTCCTCTCTTCTCTCTGTTGTTTCATTATATGGCCAGTCTTCACAAAGCTATGGGAGAGATCTTCAAAAATACAAATCAGCTTAGGAAACCCTCCTGTTGATATCCCTCCTGTGATTTATCTTTACATTTGTAATAAAATCTAAACTTCTCCTGCAGCCTGAAGGTCCTACCTGATCTGACGCTTGCCTACCTATTTCGCTGTATCTTCTTCCAATCCTCCTACCACTCTGTCCCATATTCACCACACTCCAGCCTCACTGGCCTTCCTTCTGTGCCCTGGACACACAAAGGACACCATCAGCTCAGGACTTTGATTTCGTCTCTTTTAAACTTAGAATATTTTCTTCCAGATCTCGCTGTAGCTGGCTCTTCCTTGTCATTTAGATCTCAGTTTGTTTATCAGTTTCTAAGATAATTCTTTCCTGGCCACCCTGCCTAAAGCAGCTTCCACAATGGGTCCTTCTTCTTAAAATGTATTTATTTTCGTTCTGTTTCATTTTCTTCATAGGACTTAGCACTTTCTGAAATCATCTCATGTATATCTATCATATTATATCATATTATATCTTTATCCACTTACCCATCTACTCATCTATATTCATCCATCCATCCATCCATCCATCTTCTAGTGCTCATAACCAAAGGATAGCTGACTAATATAAGGAGAATAAAGGTCTAGATTCTTATTTTTTATCATCCATCTTATCTTTTACCATCTACCTTTTACCTCTGTATCCCTTCACAAAAAGGTAAGCCCATAACAAAAGAGGATTTGTTTGACTTAGTCACTATTGTAGCCTAAGAGCCTGGAACACTGCCTGGAATGCAGTAAGTGCGCAACAAATATGTTCTGATGGATAGACTGACTCACTGAATAACTACTCATTCATAGTTTGGAACCCTTGGCTGAGGCTCTTGCAAGGACTCCTTCTCACACAGCACTGGATCCATCAGAAAGGTACTGATATGTCAAAAACTGAGCTCTGACCTTTTCCCCAAAACTGACTCCTCTGCAGTTCTCTCTGTCTTGATTAGTGATAGCACCATTCTGGTACTGATTCATGCCAAATACCTCAGTGTCATCACTGACTCCTCACTTTCTCTTACCCCACATCCTATCCATCAGCAACTTTTGGCTTAGATGACCACTTCTGACTACCTGCACTGCTACCGTCTCACCTAAACCACTAAAATCTCTTCATCTCGTGCCTACATTATGGTAGAGCTCTCTTAACTTCTCCTACTCCTAACCTTGGACTCTTCATTCTAGCTTCAACAGCATGATTCTGTTAAAACATAAATCAAATTATGCCATTTCTTTATCCAAAACCCTCCAGTGCCTTTATTTTACTCAGAGTAAAACTCAAAGTTCATTTAGAAAGACCCACAAGTCCTATACCATTGACCCCATCACCTCTTTGATCTCACCTTTAACAATGCTTTCTCCTGCTCACTTCTTAACCACACTGGCATCCTTGTGCCAATAAGATGCCAAGCACACCCCATCTTGCTGACTTTTACAGCACTGCCTTTAAAAACTAGAAGTCTCTGCCCAAGCCACTCCTATTCTCTTCCCACTTTATTTTTCACTCTAGCACTTAAAATCTTTTAATATATTACATAATTTTTAAATTGTGTGGTTCATTCCTCATCTGCTTCTCATAGAACATAAACTCTATAAGGGCAGGGGCTTTTACTAACTTGTTTGTTCTATTCACTGCTACAGTTCCTATAACAAGGCCTGACTCTTAGCAGAATTCAATTCATCTTTGTTGAATGAATGAATGAATGAATGAGTGGCACATAGCCAGAAATTTAACTTAACTAATTTAAATAGCTAATGAGATAATTTTCCAGATAAAGTGAGTTTATGTTTTAAATAGATGGAAGTGTCATCAATTGAATAGGATGCTAAAGGATCAACTTACTGAAATACTTCTGTCCCAAAGTATTGAGGCCACTCAGAGTCCAAGTTGATTGGCTCAGCTACTGATTTTTCAGAGCAGAATATTCTCCTTCACCATTGGCACTTAACACCACAAGATCATCAGAACAACTTGGCTAACACAGTATGCCCGTCAGACAACCACAAACACAGGGAGGAGGAGATCTTTGTAAATAAGTCAAGAAAGTGAATAAAAAATCTCCTCTGTCAGGATTTTCTTGTTAGCATTGTTTACAAACTGCAGGTTCTTTAGAGCTGATTGCCACCCTAGGAGATGACACCAGGGGGCCAGAAACTATCAAGGGAGTCAGGCGTGGTGGCTCACGCCTGTAATCCCAGCACTTTGGGAGGCCAAGGCCGGCGGATCACAAGGTCAGGAGACAGAGAGTGGGGATGCAAACACCTCAATAAATGAAAGGTCACTTCAAGAGATGGAGGAAAGGCAGCCTGGACCCATAGCTGCATCACTAGCTTTTCCTGTCACCTCAGTTGTGCCAAAATGCAATACTTAGCTTCAGGCTACTTCAATGATACCAACAATAAAGGGAATGAAAGTGATATGGTGTCTTCCATTTTAAAATAATAAATCAAGGATTCAGAGAGGCCAACTAGTTTTGATATATAAAATCTGCTTAGTGCATGTAGTAGAGCAGCCACCAAAAATCTCTCATCACGTCTGTGAATTCCCCACACCCCTTACTCACATCCATAAGTTCTAATGAACTGAAGCTTTCTTATTTTAAGTGAGCATCCAATAAACTATGACTTTCCTTGACTCACCATGCATTTCAGCTCTCCACTGGTGGGAAAAGAGAGAAGAATCGTTCCCTAGGAGTTGTGATGATCTTGTAAAGAATTTTATGATCCACTCTTTCATGTCTTAAATCTGTGAAGTACATATGTATTGAGTATCTGTCTGCTTTGTGCAAAGACCTAGGAATTTGATCTACAAGGAGAAGGGAGAGACAGGACTCTGGTGATAGAGTCCAACCTGTAAAGAAGTAAAGGCAGAGGGACAGCTGCCTGTGGTTGAACACTTATATCGGAGAGCCATCCTATCTGAGGAGTAGTTTCTAAAGCCAGAAAATATGATTTGAAATCAACATTAGCTTGAAATATCTTAGGAAATACCACAGTGAGAACCAACTTACAACTTTTTAGTAAGTTTATCTCAGCCAGTTTTTCCACTAGAGAGATCTTTCCTGGCTGAGTACCAATGAAATGATTGCCTTTTGTTTAGGGGCCTTGAGAATACAAAACAAAACCAAAATGAAAACATGAAAAAAAAAAAGAAAACCCTCAAACAGCAAAATCCTGGTCAATGTGGGAAGATTTCCACAGAACAAGGGTCACATGCAAACTGAGACTATCTCAGACCAGACACTCATGAAGGGGAATGAGCTACAGAATCACCATATTTTGTAGCTTAATGTTGATCTTTCTCTATTTTGGCTAAACCCATATAGTTGAGTTGAAGTCCAATGCCTGAATAAGACAACGGGGTGTTACTATGAGTCAGGTGTTTGTATACTTTTCTAATCTTTGAAATTCATATGCAAGATATATATCATTAGCTCCATTTTATAAGTCAAGGTGATGAGGCATGGAGAGGTTAGATAATGTGGCCAGGGTCACACTGCAAGTAAGTCAAAGTCTGTTATCAGTCCCAGATGGCAAAATAAAATTGGATAAGTTTAGGATAGTCTAACAAAAGTATTTTCAAAGTGTGTGCAGGGTGCAGTGAGCTACAGCAGATAGTGCAATATCTTGGTGTTACCCCACTAAGCCTGAAGAAGAGAGGGGAGGCATAAGGAGAATGTGCAGAGCACCACTGATTGGGACCATGGTTCCCTTGACGGATGCAGATAACCCAGGTGAATAGGCAGGGAGGGAGCCAGGGGAATAAATATTCTCCAACTTCTTTCCATTCTCTGTCTCCTCTCTCTCACTGCAAGGTTCCTCATTAACTGAACCCTTCAGGAAGCAGAGGACAAAAAAACCTTTTGATATAGTCTGTGCTGTCAGCCTTCTGGGACACTGAAGAGGGTGCATGGTGAGTCAGGAGCGGTGAGTGGAAGCTATCCAGCACAGTTCTCTGCCAGATAGTAAGTCATTCCTTCAAGTGAATGACAGCAGCGTTTTCCTCATCTTTATATTTCACAGAACAATGTCTGTCATATTATAAACTAACAATTTAAGAATGCAATAATACCCTGTCTTTCTTTCCCTTTCTGTTCTGTCTCCAAGATGAGAGGTCAAAAGCAAAAGATGATATTAACAGTCAACTGTGGGCTGCTAGTGGTTGTCTAATAAGAGAAACTGTTGTGCTCCTCTCCGCCCCCACCACAGTTTGCGTGGCGCGAGTGGAGAACACGCTAGAATGGGATTCCCTCTGGTAAAGACTCCATGTTCCTTGCCCTTTTGCAGTTGGCCTGGAGGCTGGGAACAGGGAGGATAAGTGTTTCTTTTTCTGGGGATGCTTCCAAGCCATTTTGTGGAGCATCAGCAACTTTAATTTGGGTCAAGACCAAAGTTTGAGAACCAAGCTATTCAGTGAAATTCTTTACAAGATGTTGGAGGAAAAAAAAAAAGAACACTATTTTTCAAGGGATCAAAATTGTTGTGGAAGCACTTCAGGTTGAATCATACTCATGAGAAAATGTTGCAGAAGAGGACTGCGTATCTGTTTCTTCAATTAGTACTTACTCACTGTCTATCAAGTTCTCTAGTACCATAAATAATCAGCTAGAGAGAACATTAAGGAATGAATAGACACTAGTTTAAAAGCTACAACTAAGAACTTTTTTTTTCTTCTCAAAGCCCTTCCCAAAAATCCAGTGTCTCAAAAACTGGTCAGTTATGCTCTGAGGAGGTTGTTTTGCTCCACTTGGAGTATTTGTTTCTGACAAACCTTTCATATGGTGTTGATGGTGTTTTAACCACAAGCAGCTGGGATCTCACTATTCATTAAAATTTCTCTGGGCACATTTGCACAAGAAGAGAATGTGTAATGAAATCTTCAGGCTTAAAGGTCCCAGAGAGGTCATCTGGTATGTCCCCTGTCTTTTTGTACTCACTCTTTCCCAAAGTAGTTGATAGGAATCTTCCTGAGGGTGAGAGTTTTGAAGAAGAAAAATAATCCTCTCTTCCAACTTGCCTTGTCTTGCTGCAAGAAAGCAGCCTGCTTCCTTTGAATCTTGTGCCTGTTCAGAATTAAAAATGGAAAGTACAATAGTTTAATACGGTTTATGACCTTCATGTTTTATTAAATTTCATAAAGGCGTTCCATTCAAAAGAGGGTCAGATTTTAAATTAAGGCTGTACAACAAATATTTAAATTCAGATTTAATAAAAAAGTTATTGTGTATTTATGCAATCGCAATTGATTATAAAAGACTTAGGTATTGAAATTTTAAAAAGGTAATAGATATTGCAAATGGATAATAATGTTTAACAGGACACTGAATTTGGTATTTATCTGACCTATTTTAGGTACATTTTGAAAATTTATGGAACAATGGTAATTGTTTTTTAGATACAAGTGCTTCACACATAGAAGGGGCATAATAAATATTGATTGAAAGAATGCACAGATTATATGAGTAAAAAAACTTGCAAACTTTATGATGTCTTGTGTTATGAGAACTAATACACTTTAATTAATTCAATGTGACAAAATTTCATAGGGAGTGTAATTTGTTCTAGCATTGCGCCAAGCTTTGAAGGAGCTATGTGAAATGTTCATGAGAGAGCTTGCATCCTTAAGGAGGGGAGCATTGAGATGAAGAGGCATGATCTATATAGACATAAAACACTGTGGAAATAAGAAAAAGAGACACTTGGCTCTGTTGCAGCTCTCAGGGGAGCTGGAATGGTGAGATAAGATACTACAGAAGTGAAATTGAGGCAGGTATTGAGTAACTTCCAAAGGGTTGTATAATATGTTCTCCCATTTTATCAAAACAAGCATTTAAAAATTGTCAAAGGATTTGCCAAGGATTCTCAGTAAAGCAGTATCTAAAGGCTATTTAAAGAAATCAAACTTCCTCCCTCATGCCAGTATTTCTCTCTATGGAAATTTTCTCTTCAGTTATATTTCCAGAAGTTTGACTCTATAGTGCCTGGTTATAACATTTTTGTGTTTTTACCACTTATGGCTTACTGAGCTTCTTAAATATGTGGGTTAGTGTCTTTCATCAGTATTGGAAAGTTCTTGAGCTTTTCCCCCTCAAATACTATTTCTTTCCTATTCTCTTAAGAATACAATTACATGCATATTCAATGGCTTCATTCATATCACATATTCCCTTCTGTTTTGTTCTTTTTACTCTTCCCATGTTTTGGTTCAGGTATTTTCCTGTAACCTCTCTTGAGATTCAACAATCCTGTCCTCTGTTGTGTCCAGTCTGCTGTTAAACACGTGCAATTTCTGATATTATATTTGTACTCCTAGAATGTTCATTTAATGACTTCTTAGTAGATTCTTACTCGCTACTGAAATATTTTATCTGTTTATCTATCCCACCCATTTCTCACTCTATTTTCTTCAACATAGTTTTTTGGAAGTCCTTGTTTGTTAATTCCAACACCTAGATTTTCTCTGCATTTTATTCTGCTAACTCGTCTTATCTCTTTATTGTGAGTCATTTTTTCTGTTTGATTTTATGTCTAGTAAATTTTGATGGTATAGTGGACCTTGTCTATAATGCAGTACAGAGGTTTTAGATTATGTTATCTTCTAAGGCAAATTGAATTTTATTCTGGCAGGTCGTTAATTACTGGTGAACCCCTTTGATTCTTTTCAAGCCTAGTAAAAGTTTTGTAGAACAGAGCTATTTCTGTTTCTTTTTTTTAATTATTATTCTCAGGCACAGCCCTTACTTTTATAGAATGGCCGTTTTAGAACCTCTAACTGGTGAGGGTGTTGCTCAAGTTACTGCTACACTGGCTGCCATCTGCGGGGCTTCTGGAATCACTGGTCAGCTCTCAACCTCTCAGCACCTGCTATCTCTAGGCTTCCTATAGTCTCATGCTGTACTTGCACAGGCAAGGAGTCGGTCTAGGGTGTGATGCATATTTCCATACAGACTTTTGAGATTCTCCTTCTCTGGCAATATACCTTCAAAAGTCCAGTTACCTTAGCAGGCCCAAACTCTAATTTTGCTTCCTTTGGCCATTAAGATCACTTAAGCATTTATTGGGCTCCTCTTTCATGCATCAAATCCCAGAAGAGTCATTGGGAGAAAGTCTGAGTGAATCTGGCTATCATCTCCTATGCCTGCTTCTCTTAAAGAATACACCATTTTATTTGGTTGTTCTCTGATATCTGCAAACAAATGATTTGATATAATTTATACAGGTTTTATAGTTTTCTAATGGGCAGGAGAATACAGTACCCGTTACTCCATCATGGCCAGAGTCTCCCTACTAAAGAGAAGTTCAAACTCATTTATACACATGCATAATATGCAGGTTTAGTTGTATTCTCACATACATATGTGTGTATGCATATGCATATATGCATTCAGGTTTTCTTGTGTGTGTAGATATGCACACACATATGAATGAACATATCTACACGCATACAGGTTTACTTATAAATATACACAATGTATGAGGATAATTATGTACACACAAACATGAATGCAATTGAGGGTTAATTCATGCAGGCAGAGTTAGCTTTGTGTGGTTAGAAGGTAGAGATTTTCCTCCCCACTCCTGGGTAGTCTATTGGAGAGATATTTTGTTAATTGAGGATTTTCTTGAGGGTTAGTTCACCAGTCATTGACTCCTTACTGTGAATTCCTTGAAATACTCTCCCCTTCTAGCTAGGTCCAACAAGGGTAAAGGCTAGAACTGGTGTTCCAAAACAGGTCTCTGCATTCCCCTTCCAGTGCTCCTCCTGCTGCGCCAAATTGTCTGTCTCAAGAAGGAATTGGTTTTTTCTGCTATTCTTCACTCCGCAGATACATAGTTCTTTGCTGCACTAAGCATTGACTACTAATGGAGATGTTCTAGGCAGCACTCTGGAGATTCCACTCTGTCCCTCTGCCTTAGTTTCAGGAATAAGCTTTAGCAAGTTTTAATTCTTTCTCAAAACAGAAGAGCCTATTATTCACTCAAGCAGAGTGAAGAATAAAAAGAAAAAGTAACATTTAGCCAGAAGGAAAGGCTGGAATTAAGTAGAAAAGGAACCACAGCCCTGAGCGACTTTTCAGTTCAGAGGCTTTTATTTCTTACCCTCCCTGTTCTCTATATCTGATCTTGTCCCAGTAATGGTAGCATTCAGGCCTTCTCAGTATTCTTCCCATTCTGTCTTCTAACCCTCAATTCCCAATAAAACTTCAATTTGAGGTGAGAATAACCAGTGATATTAAGCTGAAATCTGCTCCCCTTGAAGACACTTGCATCTCACAAAGGATCTTCTCCTTGAGCTAAAGAAACAAAATTCCAAAGGTGGCATTTCTAGCATTAGAGAGTGAGTGAAGGAGGATTGGGCCAAAGCTTAGGGGGAGGCAGGAAAGTCTTTGTGCATCTCAGAAGTCATTCTCCATGGTGGAATCCTTGGCGACTAATAACACAAGATTGATAAAATCCTGACATTCTACTCTGAGTCTAGGTCCATTGGAGATGAGGCTATTTTCAATCCCAGAGGGAGGGAGGATTATATAAAGGGACTTTGTGAAGTGAAGAGAAAAAGAAACTCCCTGAGGTGCTCATTCTTTATGTTTTTTTAATTTAAAAGCTGATAAAATGATTAGTCTGATCTAAGTTTAACAAAATTATTTATACATCCTAGAAAGTGTTTACACATCCTAGAAAGCTGTATGGTAAGAAAAAATTAATGTATTTAATTCTTACAGCAGTCAAATTTGTCTTTTAAAAATGTGAATCATATCATGCCTTATCACAGCTTAAAAGCCTCCAAAGTCTTCCCGTTGCATGAAGACTGGACTAGCAGCACCTGGTGATCTGGTATCTGTCTTCTTCCTCTCCATCTCCAAGCTCCAATCATGCTGACCTTTCTGTTTGGAAGCCCAGCTTGTTTCTGCCTTGGAAATCTCACTTTTTGTTTTCATTTGAAGAAAGAGCCTGAACAGCTCTTCCCTCAGATCTTTGCTTCTCCTTGTCATTCAAGATTCACTTCCAATGTCATCTTAGGTTTCCATAACCCTTCATGCTCCATTACATTCTCAGATTGCATTTTTCTTCAGCAACAATCTTGATTTTTGTGCAGTCATGGTCTAAGCCCTTTCTTCCCCATGAGAATGCTCTCTTTGAGGGTGGGGTCCCATTTTTTTCTCCTCTCAAGTACATGTTTGATTGGCAGAACAGCTACTGGCTTAGAGCAGGTTTTTAGTAAAGTGTGTGAAATGAAGGAATTAATGAATCAGTGAACAAATAATTCATTCCAATAGGCTTACAAGAATTGCATTCATAGTCATAAAATGCCTAAACCGAGAAGCCCACAGAAAGGCTCTCACATACTTTTCACTTAATGCAGCTCCTACCCCTCCTTCAGCATTTTGATAGCTGCTTCTGCTTAAAACAACAGCTTTATGCAACAGCTCATCTTGCTCAGACAGCCTTCTTAGTCCCACACTCAGTGTGTGTTGACTTTCATTTACTGCACAGTTTTAACATGTTCATCTGGTTTCCACGTCCTTAGGAGACCTACAGCACCAGATTAGGAAAGGGAGGGGACTGTCACTGAAAGGAAGATGAGACATCTCATAGTTGACAGTGGAAGAAAAAGACAAAACTCTCTGAAGAACTCATAACCTGGAAGCTGCACCCATTTAGTTAAGGAAATAGTTGAGTGCATTTAGTAACTGAAAAGCACCATAATATACATAAGGGGAGTACTATAAGAACCTAGACATTGTCACTGAACTGATCTGGGTTCAAGTTCACATTAGTAAAGTGGCTTCAGATAACAAAGTTTACAAGCCCCCAATTGCTCCTTTGTACATTAGAGAAATAAGTCTTGTCCTGAGAGATACTGTGAGGAGTGATAGAATCTTTGTACAATACTTAGCCTTCTGTACTGCCATGAAGTAAACCTTCAATAAATGTGAACTACTCTTATTACAACCTTCAATAAATGTGAACTACTCTTATTACAATAATGCTCATTTTGATGGCCTTATAGATAAAAGGATAAATTCTGTGCAGTAAATTTTATGAATACCCAATGCTATTACTTTTTAGATTTTAGTATAAAATAAATAAAACTTCAAACATTCAAACGACCTCACAGAATTCATGTTAATACTAATATGTTTTATTTTAATTAATTTTATATTTTATGAACCCCTTTCATAGATATTCTCTCATTTGATGATTCACAGCTGCTTATTCAATGAACAATGTAAAGCTCTAGCAATATTTTGTAATAAAAGTTACCTGTATTCCGGTTCAAGAAACAGCTGCATCTCTTCAGTCTTAATGTTTGGTTTGGCTGAATCAGACTTCCTATGCCAGAAAGTACAGAGCCAATTTGTTCTCTTAAAAGCTCAAATGTTAAAGGTAGGGAAGAAAGGTCTTTATCTTTAAAAGGCAGCTTGGAGATATCAGTTAAATTTGCTGCCACCCACAGATGCTTAACCTGGAGAAATCAGAAATAATGGAGGATTAAAAATTATGTGCCTACAGTAATTTTGGAAAATGAAGGAGTCCCTCAGGTAGAAACATGATCCATTAGCCCAAAACTTTTCAAGTTACAGCCTATAAATATTTGAAGTGTTTAACTTCTAAGGAGGCAAAGGAATTACTCAACCTAGTACAAGGAGAGGTGATGAGGAGTAATGGGATGACATTAACAAAGAGAACATTTCCTCGACGGAGGGGAACAGATAACTTAAAGGCTTTGCTTAAAATGGAGACTCTGTGACTTCGAAGAGTTGAAGCAATATGGCACTTTATGATTAGACCTGATGGCTGAGTCCCATTTTCAGTTCCTGTGGCTGGTCACCTGCTCAGAGTTCATGGAGTGATTTTTTAATGGTTCACTCAGCACCTTTTAGCTTGGATTTAGGTGAACTAGTATGAAGGAAGAAGAGTCAGAATGAGTAGAAATGTTGATGCTTTGTAGGACATTGACATCCACTTTTGCTGTTTTTCTTATTCAACACTGCCTATTGACTACACCCCATGTTACCATGATTGCCTGTTTCCTTGATGGTTTTTAATGATGACTGAATAAGGAAAGGAAAAGACAAGAGGCAGGGACTGGAGGAGAAAGGTGAATATGAAACTGGCTGTCATACACATGTAATCATTGATGAATATTCAACATTACCCTGAACAACTAGCACACAGGCAACTGTTTCTATTTGTAAATATATACTTCTTTCTGGTTCCCTTTGTTGACTCTTTATCAGCAAGCCTGCTTTCTATATTATTAAATACAAGAAGAGAAGAAAACAAATATAAATAATGAAAGAACCAGAGTTGAAATATTTATGTCCTCCAATGTATCAATTTTGAAGTCAATAATGAGGCTTTAAAATATTTAGATGATGCCAATGCAGTTTAAAAAATATTGTAGGATTCCATTTATATGAGGTATCCAAAATAGGCAAACTCATGGAGACACAAAGTGTAATAAAGGTTAGCAGAGGCAGGTGGAGAGGGCACTAGGAGTTATTGCTTAATAGATACAGAGTTTCTGTTTGAGATGATGGAAAAAGTTCTGGAGATGAATGAGGGTGGTGATGGTTGCATCATGAGAATATACTTAATGCCACTAAATTGTGTACTTAAAAATAGTTAAAGTGGTGAATTTTATATTCTGTGTTAACACAGTTTTAATAAAGTTTTTCTTAAATTTTTGAATGTTAAATCTGAAGTCAAGGGATTCTTTATAACTGAATTGCTAGCTATAGGAAATTTTTTCAAGAGAAGATGGTTTTCACACTCCCTAGACATCCGAATCATTTCCTAACACCTTGTTTCCCCATTACCACTAGCAATAACTTTCTAAAATTTAAGTTAATCTTTAAGATTAAATGCTAATATTTATTAGCCACATATTGATTTTGAATTTATGGCATATTATAATTTGTGATAAGATAAAATTTATTCATTTACTAATTCAGGCAACAAACACATTTTAGCACCTGTTGGTCAAGACTTTAGGTAGTAAATGAGCATGATATATATAAAGATTGGTGATATTAGTCTCTACTTTTAATGAGCCTAATATCTATCAGAAAACTAAGACATGTATTTCAACAATTGAAAAAAAAGTAGAAGTTAATATATGTTGAAGATACTGCAGCTGTATTTAAATTAATATATTGTAATGAATTGTTTCACAGTTTGGAAAACATACTTGCATAAAAGGAGGAGGATTTGTTTTAACATCGCATCTTCATGAGGGCTAACATTTCATCCAGGTCATAGAAGATGGCAGCATATTAATTCCCATTTTGTAAATTACAAAGACTTCACATAGCTATGTACAATCTAACAGTTTGGAAGGCTTATAGATCTATAGTACTAAAAGGAGACATGGGATTTGGAATCAGAGCTAGATTTAACTTCTAACTCTGATTACAACTATGTGGTTGACGGCAAATTACTTAATCTCTTGGAGTTTCAATGCGGTGTCCCATAAAATGGAAGCAGTAGCTCCCTAATGGGCAAGTCCTGGTGACTGAGATAACGTACATAAGGTATTCAGATGTAGCAACTGCTCAATAAATATTCGTTGTCTTCTCTAGTCACGGTTGTTGTAGGTTAAGTTGTTATAACATAAGGCTGACTGATTCCGTGATTTACTTGGTGTGATTCCTGGGTCAGGCACACCAGTCCTAATTATAACACTGTTCGTACCTAAAAGTGTTACTTGGTTCTCAGTGATCTGTGCTTGATAATCTTTGTGGTGAGGTTTCCAATGACATGACTCCAAGAAAAGCAAGGACTGTCTTTTATATAAATGTGTGTGAATACACATATATAAAAGATACATTTATACCATTTTCAAATATTTCAAGTAATGCAATCTAGTGTCTAATAAATTGTTAGAGAACAGGGCTCCTACCAGATGTGTTTGAATGACTGGATATCAATCATTTGTAATTAGCACACTGTATGTAAATTTATGCAACTTAAGTGCTTGAAAACAATTCATTCTTGTAAGTAGATTAAATTGTCCCTTTTACAATCCTGTTTACATTGGTAATCTATATAACAGACCCTCATTTCATTGATGGTAAACTTTACCCTGCCCGAGTTCAAATTCTTTCAGTTTGGCTAAGTGCCATCTGAATTCATGAGGTTATAGTGTACGAAGGAAAAAAAATGGTGGAGTACTAAATTCCATCAATCAAGTGTTGGCTGTCAGTGACAGGAAATTGGCACAGGCACAGGGACCCCTGACCAGATGGTAGACATCTGTGCCTTTCTCATCAGCAGGGCCAGGTCAATTGTGCACCCTCTGCAGATAGGCCTCAAAGAGTCAGAGCCCCATGGGTGGACGGCTCCTCAGGGCTGTTAAAACATTTTGGTTATGAACAGCAAAGAGGAAACTGACACCTTGGGATGCCTTGAACTTTTTTGTTTTAAAAATTATGTCACAGAACTTAGGGCAGAAGTCAAGTTTGACCTCCTTGAGAGTTGTTAAGACTGGGTTAGTATCTGCATCTCCAGAATGCAGAGAACAACACAGAGAAGCAATCTTCCAGCAGGACATTCTCAAAAGTATCCTGGGAAGGAGTGTGGGGAACTCTGGCTCCAACCAGATGGGAGAACTTGGGCTATTATATGGTTTGGAGTCTCAGTTTTTCTGTGCAAGATGGAACATATGCTCTTCGGTTTTTCTGCCTTCCAGGGAGGATTGGAGGATCCCATAAGCTGAAGAATATATGAATGTACTGCTTGAGTCCAGAGAGAACAGGAGCAAGTAATGCACCACAATACGCTTCACCTACTTAAATCACAGCCATTCCATGACAAGATTAAGCATTGTGTTTTCCATGAAAACTACCCTCATTCTTTCTTTCTTTTTTTTTTTTTTTTTTTTGAGATGGAGTCTTGCTCTGTTGCCCAGGCTGGAGTTCAATGGCACAATCTCAGCTCACTGCAACCTCTACCTCCCAGGTTCAAGCAATCCTCCAGCCCAGCCCCCCAGTAGCTGGGTTTACAGGCCCATACCACCATGCCCAGATAATTTTTTGTATTTTTAGTAGAGATGGGGTTTCACCACGTTGGCCAGGCTGGTTTTGAAGTCCTGACCTCAGGTGACCCACCCAACTCGGCCTCTCAAAGTGCTGGGATTATAGGCATGAGCCACCACACCAGCCCAAACCACCCCCATTCTTACCACCCAAGTCATGCCTCTTATGTCTGAAGTGCTAGGACCTCTAAGATCTAACTGGGTCTTGTACTATTCTGGACTGTACCCTGAAGTGATAAGGAATTTGAGCACAGGAGCCATGTCTTTTCATCCTCTTTCACAGGAAGATGCTAAATAAAAATGTGTTAACTGATTCATAGCTCTGACATTTCCACTCATATTCACAGCCCACTAGACTGCGGTACTTTTCCCTCAAATCTCTGGCTGAAATCCTGTTAAAAGGACAAGCAGGATATTTCCATTCTCAGGGATTGTCAGTAAGCACCAGCCCTGCCAATGCCCACAGATGAGTCCCTGCCTCTTCTGTTCTGTGAAAGTGAGGGGGACCCTATAACCAGCCTCTCCCACTCAGAGAAAGTCATCATTGAGCTCCAAAAGCACTTGCAGATCTGGCTCTCTCTTTAAAGACTGTTGTTATTGAATTTTGATCACCAACAGTGGTAGCAAGGACAACATATGAGAGAGATAGAGAAAAAGAAGGGGAAAGAGAGAGAAAGAGACTGATTTCTTATCCTTGTGGTGATTTAAAAAAAAAAAGAGGCATAAAAATTTAGAGACCTGAAATCAAATTATAGTTCTGCTCTTAACCAGCTCTGTAAGCTTGAGCAAGTCATTTCACGAACTTGAGCCTCAGTTTCCTTGCTTCTGAAATGATTATTTGATCTAGATAGTCTCTAATGACCCTTTCCATGTAATGATTCCAAGTGGAAAAATCACAGGTAGTAAGTTATAAGAAGGTACGCAGGGAGTGGTGATGGGAAATGTGCTAACTCTTGCACTCTTTTCTGGAAAAAAGAAACAAAAATCTGTATAGTTATTTATATGTCAGCAGAATTAAGGCTCTGGTGCGGCAACCTTCAGAACTCTACTTGGGCAAATGTGGAGATTCCATAGATGAGCATGAGAGGAGGCTTATTTATTTGCATGTTTACTTGGGAGTACATGTGCATTTATTCATCATTTACATATTTACTTCATTGTTCAACAGATATCTGTTGAGCATGAAGGACTGTTGCACTGGGGATATAGCTGCACACAAAATAGATAATCCTGGCTTTCATAGGACTTATATTCCAACATTCCAGTAGTGACAGATAATAAATAGATAATACATGAGCTAAGCTTAAGAAATCTGAAAATGGAGTAGGAAAAGGGTATATAGTGAGGAATAGGAAAGGTGCTATTTTAGACATACTTGGTATGTTTGAGGGACAACTAAGAGCACAAAGTGTGTGGAGAGCACAATAAGAAAAGGGGGGAAATGAGATCAGGGCAGTGGCAGGGACAAGTATTATAGCATCTTATAGGAAGGTAGGTGTTTGGGCTTTTATTCTGAGTGAGATGGAAACCATTGCAGGGTTTTGAGTGGAAGAGTGCCACGATCTGACTAGGTTTTACAAGGCTCACTCTGCTGTACTGTGGAGAACACTGTGAAGGCAAGGCTGGAAGCAGAGAGACCAGTTGGGAGACAATTTAAATAATTTGGGAGAGAATGGATGGCTTCAGATTAAGGGCACAGCAATGGAAATGGGGAGACATGTTCTGGAATCTAAATACATTTCCAAGGTTGAGCTGACAAACAGTGCTGATGAATTATATGTGTGGCATCAGAGAGAGACAGATGTTAAAGATGACTCATATTAAGGAGACTTAAAGCTTTTTCTTTGAGCAAGTAGCTGGTAGAATGAAGATGCCATTTGTGTTATAGGAAATAGAGTGAGAGCATGAGGGCTTTGGTGTAACGCTTCAAATCAAGAGTCCTGTTTCAAACATGTAAAGCTTGAGTTACCTTTCAGATCTCCAAGTAGGGGTATAGAGAAGGACGTTATAGCCATGCATCTGGGGATCAGAAAGAGGTCAAAGGTAGAGATATAAATTTGGCCATCACCAGCATATAGCTAGTATTTCAGCCAAGAGACTGAATAAATTCACCAGATAAAATAGATGAGGAAGATGACCAAAAACTAAGCCCTGGGACTCTCTGACACTTACAGGTCAGAAAGATGATGAGAGTGATCAGCTCTATCAAATGATTCAGATTCTGGTAAGTCTACTAGGATAAGGGATTTTATTTAGAATACCCATTGTGACGCAGGCAAGTTTTCTTTTCCCTCATTTGCAATTGTGGTTCCAATCAATAGCCTTTCCTGCTCATTTGAATATGAGAAATGACCACTAAAATGAAACTAAGGCTCTGGTCCACTGCCATCCACCACTTGCATGAAGGCTCAGGACTGGCTTCTGTTTGGGATCAATTAGTGTGTGGATGGGTGGATGTGTGTGTGTGTGTGGCAGGGGCAGGGGGATGGGTGGTGCCTGAGAGAAAGAAAGATAGATACAGAGAGATAGATATGTTTCGTAGAGAAGCACAATAGAACTAGGCACTGTCCCGGGCCTTAAAGTGCCTTCCCTAGAAAGACAGAAAAATCCCAAGTTGTTGTAGATCAAAATATACTTAAATAACTGACTACAGAAAACCAAAATGGAGAGACTTAGCAATTAGACAAGTGCTATGGAGCTGGGAAGGCACTATAATGCCTGAAAATTATTGTGACTCTGCATTGGAAAACTAAAGAATTAATTTATTTTCAGGAAGCCACGCCTCAAAGTCATTTCTCAAGTTATGTTAGTACATTCTAGCTTTCGCTTAAAAATGTCCAAGGGTGTTCCATTGTCTGGAGGATAATATTTCCCACAGAACACTGGCTGTCACTTGAGGTCTTTCAAACACTCATCCCACTCAGTCCTTCTAACCATTCTAATTTATAGTGAGCTCTGCCTTCAAACTCTGAGATCACTAATTACCTGTCTATCATTCATTAGATGTTTTGTCTTTAAACAAATGTGCTGTATCTCTTCACACAGATTATAAGTGATGGGAGAAATGAAACCTTATTTTACATTTTCTCCCTGTTCACTATTACAGAACTATTATTAAATGGGTATTTGATAATGCTACTTGAATGAATGCACAAAAACTTAAATATTTCTTTACCTGCCATTTCTAGTATCTAACCAGATGAAATGTAACTAAGAACAAAATGAACAGACATATTCTGGGGTGGTGGATGTACCATTGCTAAGGTATTGAGCTGTCATATTTTCCATATTTAAGTAGAATATAAAATGAAAGAGTTTAAACCCAGGGTTGGTGTGTGTCATTTGTGTTCTGAGAATTTCATGAAACCTATCTCAAAGCTGCCCTGTCTTTTACAAGTTAAATCATGGCTGACTTGTTATTGTCATTCACAAAAAAAACAATGACTTAACCCATGGGCCTTAAATAGAGTAACCTTATGATTTATAATCTAGGCTGGGACAATTTTGAGAGTGAAAGAATATGCTAACAAAAATTATCTCAGACATTGGCTGGGCATGGTGGCACGCATCTGTGTTCCCAGCTACTCAGGAGGCTGAGTAGGGAGGCCAAGGCTGCAGTTAGCCGAGATTGTGCCACTGCACTCCAGCCTGGGTGACAGAGTGAGACCCTGTCTCAAAAAAAAAAATAAAATAAAATTATACCAGATAAATAGACATAAACCAGGGCTGTCCTGAATTTTTGGGTAGTAAACTCCTTGCAAAAGGATGAAAGCTATAATTAATTTTTCCAGAAATAATTTAACTTATGTTTTAAGATATTAGGCACCCCCATAGCCTATTCAAAATCACTGCTTAAAAATCCTTGACCCATATTACTTCCTGTCCATTTAAGTGTGTTGCTCACACAGTAAACTCACACATCCACATTAAAGAATTAATATGATCTTCAAACGCCCCCAAATAAAACCAGATGAACAATACATAGGTACTGTTTGCTGTGCTTGATATATGCTACCAACTAAGATGTCTGTGAAGTTTATTTCTATGGAAAATAAAAACCTATTTTCTGCAGCAGTTTGAAGAGGGAGACATGTTCCCATTTAGGGGAAAATTGTTAGATATTGTTCTATTTATAAGAGCATAGTAATTACTTTTGAAATAGATTCATACTTTTTCAGTACTTTCAAATATAACCCTAAGTCCTTTGTCTTTGAACTCCTTTTGGCCTCCTTGATACCAAGTTATAAAGTCAATGGACCTATGAGTTGTAATCTCTGAGGGAGCTTGGTGACTGTACCACACCCTGCCAATCACTGTAATATGCTGGGCTTCTCTGGGAACAGTTCTTATGCCTTATATTTTTTGTATGATGTCAAATTTCCAACCACGATATTGTAATAACCTCATCACAACACATCAAGTAAGACTTACAGTGTGTGCCCCACTCTATTCATTTTGTCCCTTCAGTTTTCTACATATAATGAGCAATTAATGAAAATAAATGTTTGGTGAGGAGGCACAGTCATAGGATGCTGCCAGTTGCTTGTCCTAAAAGATATTTCTGTATGCACATGCATAGACAAATATATGTTAATATGTAGGATGGACTTTTATGTCTCAATGACTATTTTTAAAAAGAACATTAAAAAATCTAAAGTAACTATAATCTCATTGTAGAACATTTGAAGTACTGGTAGAAAATGTTTAAATCACCTGTAAGTCCTTCATCCAGCGGTAACCACTAACAGCATATACCTTTATTTTTCTATTTATTTTTTCGTGTATAACATATAAATAAAAAGCTTGGGGAATTTTTATAAGATGGATATTTGTGTGTGTATATGTATGTACATTTATCTGCATTTTTAAACTCAGATAAAAGCATAAGCACTTTCCAAAAATCTAGAAATTAGACTTAAAAAAGAACTTAAAGATCTTTCTTTTGTTTAGCACTATTATATTACAGATGAAGAAATTAAGACATGAAATTCACATCCACTTTTTGATTTTTCAATTAACAAATACACAGAGCCAATATTTTAGTAAATGAATATATGTATTGATGTGTAATATCAAATTTAGATGTTGTGGAATAATTCAATAAACATATAGACTACTATAAGTACAACTATACTTTTTTGAGTAATACTTGAGAGATAAATAATGTTTTGGTATATTAGTTTCTTTAATCTCCAGAATATAGTAAATACTATTATTACTATAATTTTAATTTTAGATATTAGGTAATCGAGGTTCAGTTCAATGAAACAACATGCCAAAATCAAATAAGAACTAGATAGCTGAGCTGAAACTTGAAGTTCAATGCTTTGATTTCAAAACCTTGTTTTTGTATAGTATTTGGATCCAGGTGGTAAAGTTTACAAAGTATGTTCTGCCATTAAGCATTCTTCCAGTTTTGCTGAAGGGACAATGGTATGGTTTTGCTGTGTCCCCACCCAAATCTCATCTCGAAATGTAATCCCCACAATCCCCACATGTCCAAGGAGGGACCAGGTGGAAAGTGATTGCATCACGGGGGCAGTATCTCCCATGCTATTCTTGTGATAGTGAATGAGTTCTCACAAGATCCGATGGTTTTATAAAGCAGTTTTCCGGGCTCTTACTCTTGCCTGCTGCAATGGAAAATGTGCCTCTTCCCCTCCGCCATGATTGTAAGTTTCCTGAGGCCTTCCCAGCCATGTGGAACTGTGAGTCAATTAAATCTCTTTCATTTATAAATTACCCAGTCTCAGGTAGTATCTTTATAGCATGTGAGAATGAACTAATGCAGACAAGATGTATTTGTCAGACTACATGAACACACAGGCAAACAAAAATAGCTACAATTTATTGAAGATTCACTAGGGACCCAGTACTATGCTAAAGAATTTTGTTTCATTATCTAATTTAATCCTCACTTCTAAGGTAGGAACTCTTATTCGTAAGGTGAAATTATCCACTTTACATGCAAAGAAATTGAGAGATCATGCAATAAACCAGTAAAAGAAGTAGGGTTTGGTCCCAAGTAGTTGTATCACAGAATCATAGAGCTGAATAATAATCCAAATACAATGAAGTTTCTTTGCCGAAAAACTGAAGTTCTTTTTTTGCCATTAAATCTGACATATTTCCTGATGCTGGGAGTAAGTGGAAAGAAGCTTCATAAAAATTGTAGAGTGTTGGACTATTGAGAGTCAAGAAGGAACTTAAACTCAATTTTGACATTGAATAAAAACACATGGATAAGTTGAGTATAAGAATAGAACTGTTGTCATTGCAGATGCAGACAAGAACAAGAGACAGATAGAAGGATATGGTATTTATGGAAACAGTAAGGCATCTCTATAGACAGAATTCTGAGACCACAGCAAGAGCAAATGTTTGGAGCCAGATTGCGAAGGGCCAGGAGTGCCTGGATGAAGAGTTTGGGCTTTGCCTTTAAACAGTTCAGGGCCATCAGATATTTCTGAATATGAAAGTTTGACAATGGTGTACCATAAAGCTGGAAAGGGGAGGATGTCTAGGTCAGTATAATTGGCCCTGAGCAGGAGCAGCTGTCAGGAGCTTCAGTTTAAAAGCTCATCTTTGGTTTTGCCTACAGAGTTAAGGAAAAGAATCATTGCTGTCCATGGTTCTATTGTGGCTATGCCCTGGGGCAAGGTTGAAAAAAAATAAATGTCAGTCTGATTTATTCTGTTGAAAAGCAAGAAAGAGAGCATAAACTCTGCTCTGTGTTAGCAGTGTGAATTTCAGGAATCACTTTCAATGGTTCTCAAGCCTGGCTGCGTGTTAACTTACCTAGGGCAGTTTTCAAAAGAGTGTATGCTCCTGACCTATGCCCAGATACTGTGATTTAGTTTCCTTGGGGAGGAGCCTAAGCACTGGGATTTTATATATATATATATATATATATATATATATATATATATATATATATACACACACACACACACACACACACATACACACACACACACTTTATGTTCTGGGATACATGTACAGAATGTGTAGGTTTGTTACATAGGTATACATGGCCCATGGTGGTTTCCTGCACCCATCAACCAGTCATCTACATTAGGTATCTGTCCTAATGCTATCCCTTCCCTAGCCCCCCACCCCATGACAGACCCCTGTGTGTGATGTTCCCCTCCCTGTGTCCATGTGTTCTCATTGTTCAACTCCCATTTATGAGTAAGAACATGCGGTATTTGGTTTTCTGTTCCTGTGTTAGTTTGCTGAAATGGTTTCCAGCTTCATCCGTGTCCCTGCAAAGGACTTGAACTCATCCTTTTTTATGGCTGCATAGTATTCCATGGTTTATATGTGGCACATTTTCTTTATGCAGTCTATCATTGATGGGCATTTGGGTTGATTCCAAATCTTTGCTATTGTGAATAATGCTGCAATACACATACATGTGCATGTGTCTTTATAGTAGAATGATTTATAATCCTTTAGGTATAAGCCCAGTAATAGGATTACTGGGTCAAATGGTATTTCTGGTTCTAGATCCTTGAGGAATTGCCACACTGTCTTCCACAATGGTTGAACTAATTTACACTCCCACCAACAGTGTAAAAGTGTTGCTATTTCTCCATATCCCCTCCAGTATCTGTTTCCTGACTTTTTAATGATCGTCATTCTAACTGGTGTGAGATAGTATCTCATTGTGGTTTTGATTTGCGTTCCTCTAATGACCAGTGATGATGAGCTGTTTTTCATATGTTTGTTGCCATATAAATGTCTTCTTTTGAGAGTCTGTTCATATCCTTCTGAATGGGCAAAAGCTGGAAGCATTCCCTTTGAAAACAGGCACAAGACAAGCATGCCCTCTCTCACCACTCCCATTCAACATAGTATTGGAAGTTCTGGCCAGGGTAATCGGGCAAGAGAAAGAAATAAAAGGCATTCGAGTAGGAAGAGAGGAAGTCAAATTGTCTCTGTTTGCAGATGACATGATTATATATTTAGAAAACCCCATTGTCTCAGCCCAAAATCTCCTTAAGCTGATAAGCAACATCTCAGGATACAGAATCAATGTGCAAAAAGCATTGAGAATTTTAAAAGCTCACAGCTTCTTCTAGGTTGAGAACAATTGCTGCAATGGAGGATATTAAAACCAGTACTGGAACACCATATGTATGACTTTTATTATAGCCTTAAAACAAAATCTCCTTTCCAAACCCATCAGTTAAACCTGAGCTCCCAGCCTCTTCCAGCCAAGTATTTTAGAAAATATATTTGGATTCTCTTTTTTTAAAAAAAAAAATATTTATGTATAATTTTGTTGCAGAATCCAAGAGAAGAAATAGAAAACTTAATTGTCCTGCCTGCATTTATTTTTCTCATCTTGTTTGAATTTTCCATCCAGATCTACCTTTCTGACTCATTTTCTTATTTTTCCTCCACTAGCTTTCCCTGCTTCACCACCACTTATCATGTTATTTTGTTCTCAGCAATCAGTGTACAATTTAAGGAAGAGATTCCCTTCCCCCAAGAAACCTTTGTCTGAATCATTCTTCAAGGCTCAGCCAAGGCAAGTCTTATCTCCTTCATGTGTTTATCCCTGGTGGACTCTGTCCTGAAATCCTATTTTTCCTCACTTATTGGTACTTATGACATTAACAATATCTTGAAGCATCAAGCTTTTTGCATGTAAGTGTTTCTTCTTTTCCTCCTCAAACTGCAATGCCTTCAATATCTTCAAATACTGCTTGTGGCAGGTGTTCATTGAATCTCCTCTAATGGTCTTCTATGATGAACTTCTCCCCACACTCATGACTCTTTAATGCTGCTCGTGGGTCCTGATGCTTAGGTTGTATCATGCTTTCTCACTACTGTTAATTTTTTCACTGCTCATTCTAATTAGAGTAAATGACTCATGGTTTGTAGCATTTTCTGAGGCATTCTCCACAGATCTCTGGACCTCTTCTTACAAGGAGACCTGAAAAATTGTATATTTTTATAGCTCTTAGATAGTTTTGATTATTAGCCAAGTTTGCAAAGAACTTCTTAGAGCAATATTTTAAATTTCTTCTGCTACAGTGCATAGGAATATATTTTTATATTCCGATCCAGTGCCTCACACACCCATAATTGAAACAAAGAAATATCTACCTTTATTACATGTGAGATATTCTGATGTTTTCTATTCTATTTTGCTTCATGTTTTTTTTTTTTTAAATAGTGATCTTGCAATTCTCTGTTGGGTTGCAACCCTTAGTCTGAAAAAAATATTCTTCTAGAATGTAGTAAGAGTTACACTTTTTTTTTTTTAATGCTAGTGGTATTGATTTGTATCTTTGTGTTATGCCATCCCAAGAAATGGTTTTACTTGAAAATTTTTTTTATTTCATTTATTTCTTTCTTAAACTAAGTCATGAGTATGAGCCATTTCCTCAGGCTTACTCTATTTCAGCTCTATGTTTCTTTAAATGTCTAGAAAGTCTTAGTGCTTCTAGGAGATATCTCTGAAGAATCTTGCCCATGTTCCAACCCATAAAGACAAGAGAGTAGTTGCTTTTAACACCATAAGGATCTTATAAATATCTCGATTTGTGTTTACTGTGCATTTTCTTTGGCTGACTTCAGCCTTCTAGAAAATACAGTTTTTGCCTGTCCCTATCTGTATTTCAAGAATTTGAAATACTGCTGTATGCCATTTCGTTGATTTCGTTGTTTAATACATAGTTGTTGAGTGGTTGTCTTGTGCCTTCTAGCTTGGTCTATATGTAATAAAACTTGACATCAATTTATTCAAGCAGAGACCTCTTAATATACCATGCTGTCACTTCTAGCTTTCCAGCTGAAAGACAAGATGGCTGACACTCATACCAAGGTGGATTGTGTCACTGGTTCTCCTGTATAAGAAAGTAAGAACAGGAGCTGAGCCAAAACGATAAAAAATGCACGGCCCCATTCATTTTTTTAATTGCTTTTTGCAATGAGATCCTAAAAATCTTTGGCTAATCAAATCACTTGGACAGAGGTAGAGATAAAAAAAAAGGCACCCTCAATTTTTCTATCCTACGTTAATTGGACCAATGATGGGGCTAAGGAGACCCCTCAGAGCTTGAAGGTGTTTCTGTCACTTAGCGGAAAGCTGATGCAAAACACCTCACATAGCTAGTTGGATTGCACATGGATATTATGGATGCTGCCTGGAGCAACTGTCTAGATTAAAAATTGGCTTATGAGTAACACACTATACTCTGGATGAAATTCATAGGGTTGGGTTTAGGCTTGCTTTTTAAAATGTTTCATTTTAGATATCCAGGTTATTTTAAGCTATATCACGACCATCTTACAGAAGGTGTGTAGAAAAATAATAATAGTTAAGAAACAGAATATCTTTATGTTGAAAGGCTGATTTTTTTATAGTAAGATGTAGTTAAATTTATAGGTCCATATTTTACACACACACACACACACACACACACACACACACACACACATACTGTTAGCAAGACTAGCTAACACCATCAAAGAGGTCCAAATTCTGTTGGGCATGTGGAGCTGTGCAAAGAAGAAAGAGAATGAACTCTTCAGAACTGACTATTGATAATTGAAACTGATAACTTCTTTGAATTGGATTAAATAATTGCATGAAGATCATAAGATACAATTTTCTTTTGATTTTTATAAATTTGTTTTACAGATTTCTTTTCATTCATTCAGCAATAATTTATTGAGTACTCATGATTTGTCAGGCAAAATGCCAGGTTCCTGACATTAAGGAGCTCTCAATCTAGTGAGAAGCATGTAAACAAAAAGGCTTTTTGAATGATAAGCTTCAATGGAAAACATAATAGAAGCCATGTCGACTGATATAATCTGAACCAGTATTTTGTGTATTGAGAAAGTTAAAAAGAATTGTAAAATTGTTAATGCTATAAATACTGTATGTTTAGCTTAAAATGATCATTAATCAATTACAATGTAATATCAATGCCTTTTGCGTATGGGTTCAATAGCTGGTGTTTTACGTGGTCTTTTTATGTAAACCATGTCTACAATGCATTATATTCAATTTCTAATTTTAGTGTTTTTGCTTTGAGGAAGAGTGAAAAGTTAAAAATATTTGCATCAAAACAGTCTGAATTCTGAATACCTCTAGAATGTTTTATTTTTACCTTCACTCTTGTATAATTTTTCACTCATACCTAATTTGACTTGCTTTTATCAAATCTTTCCAGACCAATTAACATAATTTTCAGAAAAACAACAACCCTTATTTTTCACACTCATATCATCAGTTTAATACATGATTTAATTACATAATCACAATGAAAAAGTTCAACTACCAAACCTGGGAACACACAGTCGGTTCTCAGGACCAAGGTATGCACTAGGCAGAGGGTACCAGCCTCCTACTTTCAGTGTGCCCTGTCAGCTATTTTACAGGGGAAGAAAGCCAGAAGTTATTGTGAAAATTTTGTCATTTGAGACATCAAAAAGCTTGCTAGGTAAATGCTGTAACCTAGGGTCAAGCAAAATGGAGTAAGAGTGACTAAAGGACTGGGGAGATTTGGAGAAGGTTTCATAGAGGTGATGATATATGAACTGGATCTTCAAGTAGGAGTTTTCTTCATGAAGAAAGGAGCAAAAGCTATCCCAGCCCGAGAAAGCAGCTTGTTTAAATGCAGAGTCAAGAAAGATATGGAGTGTTTGAGGCGAAGTTGGAAGTTGAAGGTAATTAAGCACAACAGTCAGTCAATGGATAGAGTAGTGAAAGATGAAGTTGGAGAAGTAGGATGCAGTAGATTGTAGAGCGACATACCAATTAATTAGAGATTCAAAATATAATTTAGGTACATGATTAATTATGAAAGTAGGAAGGGTACTCATTAGGTATTTACTAAGTGAATGCAAAGGAAAACAGGTGAGTGCCTATTACTGTACATCACTTTTTAAAGAATAACCAGGTAAAGATTAAATTTTATCAAGAATGCAGTATACAAATATTTTTTAAAATTATCTTCCAAATACAAGGCTTGAAGTAAAAGCAAAAACACTGTGTGTCCCAAAACTGAATATTTTTAAAAATCCAACTAGAAAATGGGCAAAAAACATGCACAGACATTTCATTAAAGAGGATACACAGATGCCAAGTAAACACGTGAAAAGATAGTAAGCATCATTAGCCATTAGTGAAAAGTATATTTAAACTACAATGAGATATCACTACATACCTATCAGAATGGCTAAAATGAAAAATAATGGCAAGGGAAAATATTGGCAAGGATGCAAAGAAGCCAGATCACTCATACATTGCTGGTGGGAATGTAAACTGATACAGCTACTTCAGAAGTTTGGCAGTGTCTTTCAACACTGAAAATCTACTTAACATTCACCCAGAATTTTCAGTCTTGGGTATTTATTCCAGAGAAATAAAGTCTTATTTTCATGTGCACAAATGTTCATAGCAGATTTATTCATAATAGTCTCAAACTGGAAACTACCTATATATCCCTTAATGGGTGCATAGTTAAATAAACTGTGGTTATACATACCATGGAATACCATTCAGCAGGAAAAAGAAACAAATTATTGAGAAATAGAACTTGGACAAACCTCAAGAAAATTATGCTAAGTGAAAAGCCAGTCTCAGAAGGATATGTATTGGTTCCATTTATGTAACTTTCATGCAATAACATACCTAAAGAGATGGAGAATAAATTTGTGGTTTCCAGGGATTAGGGATATTGGGGAAGGAAAGAGTGAGTGTGGCTCTAAAGGGATAGCACAAGAGAAATCTTCGTGGCAATGGTATAGTCGAGTGTCTTGATTGTGGCGGTGGTTATGCAAAGCTACATGTGTGATAATATTCCATAGAACTATAAATTTGCATCCCTCAACATACACAAATGGGTTATAGATTTACCATCTATAACTGGTAAAATATGAATAAACTATGGATTATACTAATATCGGGTTTCTGGCTTTACTATGGTGCTAGAGTTGTGTAAGATGTTAATATTGGAAGAGGCTGGGGAAATGGTGCACTGGAACTTCGCTGTACATTTTTTTGCAGCCCTCTGGAATATATAGCTATTTCCCAATAAATAATTTTATAAAACTTTGCATCTTTGTGTTATAATTTCTATATGTCTAATCAGTTGTGGCAAGTAGCTATACTGAGCCATATCTGTCACCTTGTGGCAGCCTCTGTGGTGGTAATTCTTTGTTAGGATGTGGAAAATCTATTCAGGATCAACCTTAAGCCCTAAGCCACAATACATGTAATAGTTATATCTATCACACTCAATGACTGTAAGCGATACACTTTGTGACAGCTGGCTTCACCACATGCTACAAACCTTGTATAGAATAGGTCTTGGATATAGATAATTGCTCATGATACAAATGCATTGATTATACTGACATCTGCCAATGTTCAGTCTCAACATACTAATGGATCTTTTCCTTAGGTAAGGGACAAGAGCACATTCCAAAATAAACTAACTGAAACCTAAACATAATCAACAAAGATGGTTTTCTGCCCTATATATTAATGAAGGTAAAGAAAACACACGAATTCAGGAAAAATCTAAAACAATTCCTAAACAGTTCAAACTTTTAGAGCAATCTTTGTTTGCAGGTAGAGAAGGGTGAGGTTTCAGGATCGTCATGAAAGATGTTGGCTTTTATCCACCTTTTTCTTGATGCCAAAACTTTTATAACTGGGAGAAAATACTCTTCCTTTCAGATGCAGAAATCAGATGCACTACAAATCCCCCTAGAAGGAGGATAAATGGTAACTTCCAGGATAGAGCTTGGTATTGCTATGACGACTTTAGATTCAGGTTATGAATCTAAAGGTTATGAGGAATGTGCCTGAGTGTGCAGCGTGAGTATGTGCTCCCCTGCATTCTGTGACTGCAGGACTGACAGGAAAACATCCCGCTTTAAGAACCTGACTTTAAGACAGGCCCATTATTCTTGGATGATCCAGTGCTATGCCTTTTAGAATTTTTGCCCCAAGTGGGAATGTTCCCTCTTTCTGCCATAGATTGAGATCTCCCCAGTACCCAGCTCTTCTGCCATCTCAGGCACCAAGGAAAAGAGGGCAGGTAAGTCCCTGCAGCAGCCCTGATGCACCACCATGCCGTAGATTCTGATCTCTTCACACATTCTCTTAGCCTTGTTGTCTTGGTCCCTGGCGCCTCAGCTGCTCTCTGCAGCACATTAAAGACTTGCCATCTCTATTAGCCACCAATAATGCACTAATACATTTGTCCTCCTATTACCTCGGACACTAATTTGGTGGAATTGGATAGTGACAGCACATTGATGTTGTTGAAGTTAATGACCCAGCAATTTACAAGATAAGTCACATTAGTAGTCAAATTGATTGTAATCATTGTTTCACTGAGCAGAATCTGCATTAAGTACAGTGTGTTGTGCTCTGTCCTTCACCACCCCATTAACAGAGAGAAAGAGATGATCAGAATCTTCACCTTCATATCTTCTTTCACATTTCTGCAATGAATATGTTGGGACTTCTGCTTTCTTTTATAGCTTTCATTGAAAGATGCTAAGCACATATGAGAAACAATAGAATTTAACTTTATATACCTTTGAATATAACTAGGCCACTGGAGAGTTACAGTTATTCATCTCTTCTTTATTGGGCACCTATAATTTTCTTGGTTTTGTGATTTGTACTAGGGACTCCAGATAAGTTGTAAGATGTAATTTCTGTCCTCAGGGAGCTCACATTTGAATAAGAATCATGTAACAGCCAGGCTAGGTGGGTCACACTTGTAATTCCAAAACTTTAGGAAGCTGAGGTGGGCGGATCACTTGAGCCAGTAGTTCGAGACCAGCCTGGGCAACATGGCAAAACCCTGTCTCTACTCCCCCAGCTCCAAAAAGCAAACAAACAAAAAACATAGCAAGCCCTGCTGGCATGCACCTGCTCCTAGTTATTTGGATGGCTGAGGTAGGTGGATCACTTAAGCCCAGGAGGCAGACGTTGCAGTGAGCTGAGATGGTGCCATCATAATCCAGCCTGGGTAATGAAGTGAGTTTTTTTTTTTTTTAAGGAATCATGTACAAGATGATGAGGTGGTAGGAGACATAGGAGACATTCTCAATGGGTAGAACAATCACTTCTGAAGAGAGAGTTGAAGTAGACAGGGAGAATGTCATACTGGAGATGAAATTGTCAGTAGGCACTAAAATATTTCTAAGATTGATAAATATCAGTAAATAAGTCTTTATTCTTTAATTTGTAGTTAGAAAATATAATTTAAAATATATTTATCCCTTGCAGTTGTACAATTTTGCAAAATATTAAACCTTGTTTTCCTCCTTTATTAAGGGGGGTAGTATTGTTGGTCTCATGTGTCTTTAATAATATGAGAATGGTCAAAATGGACATAAACTTCCTGGCAGAATGTTGGCATATAGTAAGCATTTAAGTAAAAGCTATTTGATTCCATATCTGATTTAATTTCTAGGAAAATTAAAAGCCACTTGAAGCCAAGATGGAAATAAGGTGAATGGTCAGACTTAGAGATGCAATTTGGGTTATGAATAAACAAGATGTATCCCTGAAATGATTGCCTCAGCTGTGTGTGTGTGTCCATGTGTGCATGCGTGCCTATGGCCATGCGTGTAAATAAGCTCTGAAGGCACGGAAAAGGGATGTTCTAGAACTGTATTGAGTCAGGAGAGTAGCATGGCAGCATGCGAAAGGGGAGTGAGAACTGAGAAACCATGTGGTACAAACTCTTAATTTTGCAAATGAAGAAACTACAACCAAAAGAGGGGCAGAGGTAGATTGTTCCATGACATATAATTATGCAAGCACAAACCCTGGATTAGAACCCTGAGGAACTCATTCCTAGAAAAAATATTCTTTCCACTACTTCAAGAAGCAAAAGTATCTCTTGTGAAGAACAGTATTGGTCATACGTTCTCATCTGGTTTCTGCATGTTTAGTCTTATTTCTTCACCTTCACACATCCTATAGGAATTCTCCTCTGGTTAATAGGGTGTTATTCTCACTCTTGCATGTCTCTGAAACACAGGACCACCCACATCCTGTCTGCTGCTAAACTGAACTTGTCACCCTTCTTTTACCTGCTAATTATATCACAAGCTTCCCTGATTATAGATGAATGTCCTGACCTGGGCTGAGAACCCCATTATGCCCAGTCCTGGTGGGTCCTCAAGTGACTTCCCCACTTGTTATCTGAAGCTGGACAATCACAAAGCATTCTTATGTCCTTACAAATTAGAAAAATTATGTTTGATGTCTTCTCATTTGAACTTCTGCTTTTGTGCTGTCAGAGAGCCTGGGGCATACATTATGCCTACCTTGTGACTAGATTTCTGCCTAGATAAAGCCCAGGACCCTTTAGTTAATGCTAATGAAACAGAAAAATAAAGTCACAAACAATATCAATAATAATCACAATAATAATAGCAATAAATGAGTTCCTTCCAGTTTAGAGCAGCCAGAAAGAAAGGCACATCAGGGACTTGCAGTGTGATATATTGTGGGAATGCAACCGCCCACCCTTACCAATTATTTAAAAAAAAAAAAAGACATGCTTCACTGCCTGCTACAGATATAGCCTAGAAAAAATGAATAGCAGAATTACTGTCTGTCCCATGTTGTAGTTCTTATTATCTCATAATTAAAAATTGCTGGGATGTTATATTCCCCTAATTTTTTCGTTCTCCTTAGTATATTCTTGTGGTTCAAGATTCAAATAGGCCTGGGTTACTGTGGTGTAATGATGATGTTAGCCAAAAAGGACCAACATAATTGGATTCTACAATGTTGGTAAGATATGGAGTAATGTGCTGAGGCAGGACAACACAGTTGAGTAGGTGAGGAGGAAGGCTCTTAGGGAGGATATCAAGTAATGTGGAGGCAGCAGGAGAGCAGAAACTGATTCCTACACACGATAGGAATGAACAGGCAGAGTGTGGATCATCACCAGGCTCAGCATCTAGAGATACAGTCAAATAGTCAAAAAGAACAGATGCCCAAGAGGCTTTAGAGCTTTTGAGATTTAAATCTAGACCTCAGAGCTAGCAACGACAAAATGTGGTTCAGAGAGAATGGGATAAATACCAAAGGCTTGCTAAGGTATGATATGTTAAAATGTTAATACTAGGACACTGGGATCAGCTGCCATCTGCCCATTTAGTACTCCCCCAGTTTTATGTAGCATTTCTATAAGGCTGAAAAAATGTTGGCTAATGCATTTCTCTTTCATACTAGGACCAGGGGGCCTAGGAATGTGGATTGCCTCAGCCTCCTGAGTAGCTGGAGCTACAGGCATGTGCAACCATGCCAAGCTAACTTTTTTTTTTTTTTGAGACAGAGTCTTGCTCTGTTGCCTAGGCTGGAGTGCAGTGATGCAATCTTGGCTCACTGCAACCTCTGCCTCCTGGGTTCAAATGATTCTCCTGCCTCAGCCTCCCAAGTAGCTGGGATTACAGGCATCCCCCACCATGCCCAGCTAATTTTTGTATTTTTAGTTGAAACGGGGTTTCGCCATGTTGGCCAAGCTGGTCTTCAACTCCTGACCTCAGGTGATCCACCTGCCTTGGCCTGCCAAATTACTGGGATTACAGGTGTGAGCCACTGCGCCCAGCTGCTAATTTTTAATAGAGACGGTATTAGCAGCCTGTGGCCCTCCTCAGATGTCCAATCTTAAACTTTTTCAGACATCAGAATTGTTACCCAAATAAACATTTTTTCTTTATTATTAATTATCCAGTCTCAGGTATTCCTTTATAGAAATGTAAATGGACTAAGACAATGTCTAATTCACCATTAGCATTAGGTCTTGTCTTTGTGCCTAAGGCCCAGCAAGTCTCACTCTGTTTGTTCTTGCCTCTCCCTTGCACTTAAACTGCTGTTATTTCTTCCTCAATATTTGCTAGGCTGGTTGGGGAGGGAAGAGCAGGCCAGAATTCTCTGTTGTCCTTATTCAGCCTTAGCCTTAGTCATTGTGTTGCCCAGGCTGGTCTTGAACTCAGGGGCTCAAGCAATTCTCCCACCTCAACCTCCCAAAGTGCTAGGATTGCAAGTGCGAGCTACCATACCCAGCCCTGGATATCCTCCTTCTAGCTCTTTGAAACTATATATTATGGTTAACTATAGGCATCCTACAGTGCTATACAACACTAGAACTTATTCCCCTTATTATGTTGTAATTTTGAATCCTTTAGCAAATATCTCTTTATTCCCATTTCCCCCACCGTTTTCAACCTCTAATATCCTCTGTTCTACTTTTTACTGATGAAAGGTCAAATTTTTTTAGCCTTCCACATATGAGTGAGAATATGTGATGTTCAACTTTCTGTTCCTGGCTTATTTCACTTAACATGATGTCCTCCAGTCCCATCCATGTTGCTTTGAATTAAAAGATTTCACTTTTTTATGGCTGAATAGTATCCCATTGTGTATACCAAATTTTCTTTATTCAATCATCTGTTGTTGGACACCTAGGTTGATTCCATATCTTGGCTATTGTGAATAGTGCTGTGATAAACATGCGGATGCAGAGGTCTCTTCAAGATACTGATTTCCTTTTCTTTAGATAAATGCTCAGTATCTGAATTATATGGTAGTTCTATTTGCAGTTTTTTGAGGAACATCCATATGGTTCTTCATAGTGGCTGTACTAGTTTACGTTTCCATCAACAGTGTGTAAGAGTTCACTTTTCTCCACATCCTCACCAGCATCTGTTCTTTCTTGTCTTTTTGATGAGAGCCAGGCCAACTGGGGTGAGATGACACCTCACTGTGGTTTCGATTTGCATTTCCCTGATGATTAGTGACACTAAGCATTTTTAAAATATATTTGTTGGCCATTTGTATATCTCCTTCTGAGGAATGTCCATTCAGATCATTTGCCCATTTTTTTTTTTTTTTTTTTTTGCTGTTGAGATACTTGAGTTCCTTGTATATTCTAGATATTAATTCCCTGTCAGATGTATACTTTGCAAATATTTCCCCCATTATGTAGGTTGTCTTTTAACTGTATTGATTGCTTCCTTTGCTATGTAGACGCTTTTTAGATTCATATAATCCATTTGTTCACTTTTGCTTTTGTTGCCTGTGCTTTTGAGGCCTTATTCATAAAATATTTTCTCAGACCAATGCCCCAAAGTGCTTTCTATATGTTTTCTTCTAGTAGTTTTACAGTTTCAGGTCTTACTAAAGTCTTTGATTCATTTTGAGTTGATTTTTTGTAGGATGAGAAGTGGGGGGTCTAGTTTTATTCTTCTGTACATGAATATCCAGTTTTCCAGCACCATTTACTGAAGAGATTACTCTTTCCCCAATGTATGTTCTTGGTGCCTTTGTCAAAAATGAGTTGGCTGTACATGATAGATTAATTTCTGGGTTCTCTATGCTGTTTCATATGTTTGTTTCTGTTGTATACCATTTTATCTTTACTATTGGCTCATTATTTATATCTCTTTTAAACTTTTCTTTTCAGTAGTTGCCCCAGGATTTATAGTACACAACTTTAATTAGTCACAGACTGCCTTCAAATGATAGTATGCCATTTCATGTGTAGTGTAAGCACATTAGGACACCATACTCCCACTTTTTTCCATCTGTCTTTTATGCTATAGTTATTATACATTATGCTGTTACTACATGCAATAAACACAAAATACATTGTTAACTATTTTGCCTTAGAAAATTATAGCCACAGTAATAAAAATTAGAATAAAATAAATTTTATACTTACCCTATGTCATTTCCATTGCTTTTTATTTCTTTTTGTATATTCAGTTTATTCTCTGGTATTATATTCCATCTGCCAAAAAAACTTCTTTTAACATTTCTTGCAGTGTTGGTGGTAGTGAATTTTATCAATTTTTGCTTGTATAAGAAATTTATTTTAGCTTTATTTTAGTTTTATTTTCAAAAGATATTTTCACTTGGTAGAGAACTCTCTATTGATGTCTTAAAAATTTAGCAGTTTGAAATTATTCTCCATTCTCTTGCAGCTTGCATACTTTCTGATGAGTAGTCTTCTGTAATTCTTATCTCTCTTTCAGTATATGTAATGTATCTCCCACCAACTTTCCTCCATCTCCCTCTAGAGTTTTCTCTTTATCTTTGATTTTCAACAGTCCAAATATGATTTGTTTAGGTGTATTTTGGGGGATATAGATAAATATCTTGATTGATGTTCTCTGTACTTCTTGCAGTTGTGGTTTGGATGTTTTCATTAATTTTGAAAAATTTTTGGTCATTATAACTTTCACATTTTTTTCTCCTTTCTCTTCCTATTTTTTTTTTTGAAATTTCAATTGTAAATACAGTAGACTGTTTGACATTGTCCCACAGTTCTTGGATATGCTTCTGTTTCTTTTCTTTTCTTTTCTTTTTCTTGCTTGCTTGTGTTTTTTTGTTTTGTTTTGTTTTGTTTGTTTTTTGTTTTTTGTTTTTTTTTTTGCTTGCTTCCTTTTTCTATTCTTATTTCTTTCTGTTTTAGTTTGGGTACTTTTTGTTGACCTACCTTCAAGTTCACTGATTGTTTTTCTATTCTCTGTTACTCTTTTTATGAGTTTATCAAAGACATTTTTGTATATTTTGTTTCTCTTTTATTTTTGGCATATTCATTTGATTCGATCATATAATTTCCATCTTTATTTCTGTTCTCTAAAATTTTTCTATATGTTCATACATCCCTGCCTTTTCTACTAAAGCCTTTAGTCTATTAATTACAGTTACTTTAAATTTCTTATCAGGTAGTTGAAGCATATGGGGCATATCTCAGTCTGATTTTATTGATCTTTTTTTCTTGATAGTGTGCCGTTTGAATTTTTGCTTTATAATATTTTTTGGAAGATGAGCATTTGTGTAGGACTATAAAGGCTAAGACAAATAGTATTTTTGTTAGACATAGATATGCTTTTTAACTTTATCATGCCTATGCCTTTAGTGGTGGTGGTGGAGATGTTGAGTCAATCTAGTTTGGAATTGACCTGGGTTTGGATTTTGTTACTGCTGTATTTACCTTCTGTTTACCATAGGCTTCAAATTCCTCTAGCATTAGCTTGCACATGAAAAAAAAAAACTGGTTTTGTCAGGGTTATTTTCTTAATGTCTGCTATAATTTGGTTTGTCTGACTGCTCCAAATCTTATGTTAAAATTTGATGTCTCATGTTGGAGGCATGGCCTAATGGAAAACGTTTAGGTCATGGGGGTGCATCCCCCATGAAGGACTTGTTTCCCTCTATGCTGTACTCATGGTAATGAGTGAACTCTCTCTATTCATTTCCACAAGAGCTGGTTGTTAAAAAGAACCTGGCACCTCTATCTCTTACTTCTTCTCTTGCCATGTAATCCCTGCACAGCTGGCCCCCTCTTACCTTCTGCCATGAAACTCAAACTCCTGACCTCAGGTGATCCACCTGCCTTGATCTCCCAAAGTTCTGGGATTATGAGTATGAGCTACCATGCCTGACCATGAGTTTTTAATTTTTAGTAGAGATGGGATTAGCAGCCTGTGGCTGTCCTCAGATGTCCAATCTTAAACTTTTTCAGACATCAGAATTGTTACCCAAATAAACCACTTTCTTATTATTAATTACCCAGTCTCAGGTATTCCTTTATAGCAACATAAATGGTCTAAGACAATGTCTAATTCACCATTAGTATTGGGTCTTCCCTTTGTGCCTAAGGCCCAGAGAAGCTCACTCTGGTTGTTCTTGCTTCTCCCCTCCCCTTAAACTGCTGTTATTTCTTCCTCAGTATTTGCTAGGCTGGTTGCAGAGGGAAGAGCAGGTGGGAATTCTCTGTTGTCCTTACTCAGCCTTAGTCTTAGGAAAATTCTTTGTCCCTGGGTCTCATGTGCAGGTCCTTCGCCATGATCCTGCCTCTCCCTCAATAGTACAAGTTCTTTTGCGCCAACCAAGTGACGTTGTTCTGACCTATTTCCTTCCCCAGGGGTTAAGATTTTTTTTTCTCTTCTATTCTCCCAGCTATGATGTGTTTCCACTTGTGCCCTGAGAGGTAAGAGGTTTTCTGTACTTCCTCCAGCAGCTTAAGCCTTTTGTTCTGCAGGGCAGCTAGAAGAGTAGAATCCAGGTGAGACTTGTTGCCTTTCCTAAAGTTATTGCTGCTTCCCTCCTCCAGGCATGCAGCACATAGGAGGATTTCTCTAATCTTTCTCACCTTGCCCCCATCTTTCTTGTGAGTCAACAGTATGGTCCCTGGAAAAGATCCTGAGAGTTTATACTCATTTTCTTTATGTCTGTGTCTCCCATGTTTCTATATTTTTAATCATCCTTTAGCAATGATTTTTCTTTAGCAATTGTTACAAATTTTAGCTGAGTAGTTTTTACCAGACTGCAGGATGCCTGGCACCTGCCCCTAATAAGCAAGTGCTGTGTCCTGTCTTTCCCTGGAGACTTCTCCCTTCCTTTGGATTTCAGGCTACTCAGTTGTCCTGCAAACTCAGCTCTCCGATGTCTTCGAGAAAAATAATCTTTTCATAGATTATCCACTTTTCTTCATTCTAAGAGTGAGGATGACATTTTTCAGTTTTCTGCATCCTAAGCTGAAGCCAGCTATTTGTAAGCTGTTGTTTAATTTGCCGGGCTTTTTGGGGGGGTCTCCTATTCCCTAAATATATTTTCTAAAGCTTTTAATATTTTTATACATAGATGTAGTAAACATGGTTATTTTGTAGTATTTGTGTGATTGTATACAACTATAAAGTCTTTGTGAATATAAATTTTTTTCTTTCTGTTGTTTCTGCTGCTTCGTGGATGTATTCACTTGTTTTGTGTCCCTGTTTATTTTGAGGGTGGGCTAGTCCTCTCTCTCAAAAACATATCTGTGTAGGTTCCCAAAGTCTTAGGATGTGAATATATTTTCCTCTAGAAAAAGTTTACTTTTTTTCTGGATCCCCAGGGCGCCATAAGCTCAGAATCACTTTAAATCTATTCTCGCATGGTTTGTGGTTTCTTTGATCACCCCAGGGATTAAAAGATGGGACATATATCCATATATAAGTCTGTCCTCTTGGAATTAAACTCTCTTTCTCTCTCTCCCTCTTCCTTCCCTCCACTGCCCTTTTCCCTTCTTCTCTTTAATAAGGCAATTGTCCTCTACTTTCAGAAAGGAAAGCTTTCAGGATAAAACACTAGAGAAACTCATTTATACAGACATATGGAGATTTAGAAGGACAGAAATATTTGAATCCAAAGAAGCAATCCTTTATGATAAAATATATCTCCCCAGAGATTATTAAATGGAGTAGTCTATGGGAAAAAAGGGAGACAAGGAGGGACTCTTCCACGGAACCCTCCATTATCTTACTACCTATCTCTCTTACAAAGCCAGGTAACTGTTGGCCTAGAAGGCCAACTTTAATGTGAACTATAGATAGAAGAGAGCTGGATGCTGGATCAACAACTTGCTAGATAGTCTAAAACCTGGAGGGTAGAAACCTGTGTGTGGGCAGCATTATTGCTTTATTCAGTGGCTAGGCTGGGAGTTTCAATGAGACGGAATGCACTCTACAGAGAAGGTTACTGAGATCTGGCCTGATTCTCACTGCCTGAAGCTAATCATTGGTTCCCTGTGCTTCTCTGAATGTTGGTTACTGAATCGTTTTTCAATAAATGTGTTTTCCATATCTTCTGTAGGTCTTCAGCAAGGAATAAATGTTGATTCTATACACTTTCTACATAAAAATATATACCTCTATGGCTTTCCCTAAAGCAAGACAGAGTTAAGAGTTTATCAAAATCAATAAAGTTTAAGGAAGGGAATATCATTAAAGCTTGGCAGATCAGGAACCTTAATAAGGGTCAGTTTTCCCCATTCCCTACCTTCTCCCAGTAGGTGTGAACTTCAAGGCCTGAATTTATCTTTTTGCTCCTCAGACTCAATGACTTCAGGATTGTTCTTTGAAAGTTATACCTCAGCTTTGTTTCAATTTGCTCCTATTATGAAGCAAAAGAAGAGCTTTGCTCCTGTTTTCCTACAAAGAACTCTGCTTACATTTTCCACCATTCATAGTACAGGAAAACTGCCAGACATTTCCCAGGAAATCTAACCCTTAAAGTTACGGTGAAACCCTAGTCCCATAATAGCTTTATGTTATAGAATTAGATAACTAAAGAAAAGTGCAAATATTGTTTTTATTTATTTAGAAGGGATTTTTTTTTTTTTTTTGGTCTAGAAGAGACTTCAGGTACCTTACCAGAAAAAGTAAAAAAAAATAGCAAAATAGTAAATAAAGGAAAGAAGGAATGAAGGAAGAAAGGAAGAGGAGAGAGAGAGGAAAGAAGTAAAGGGAACCAAACATTTCACAAATACTTCCTATGCGTTGGCCACAAATTTGGTTATAAGACATAATTTAGTTTACCTTGAAAAAAGCCTGATGAATCGTGCAAATTATGTAGTGTCTTATCAGGTTCAAAAAGATGACTTGTTCAGGATACCCAGAACTCTCCTAACATTAACAGTAGCTAGGAATGTCTCATAAAGAGGACTACTAGCCATCATAAAGAGGACTCTGAGTAAAAGAATTAACAACACCCTTTACAAAATCATTTGGGTAGTGACACAGCACATACTCCTTGGAAGCTTTTCTTATGAGATCCCTCAGCATTGACCAATGACACCATACAGAAATACAATCTATATAGGTAACACCACAGGAGAATAAAACAGTATATAATGGGGCCCCAGACATGCAGCAGGGGTATTTCCGAGTCCTGGGAGATAATAGAATAAACTCATGGAGGACCTGTCCTTGAAGATGGATATTTGGACAAAGGAAATGATGATGTCAGACATCAATGTTTTGTATATATTTTAAGTCTTTTAAATGTATTGAGTAAATGCATGAGTAATATGGAAAGTTAGTTTTCCCAATGACATCAAGTGTTTTGAGGGATGATGTGATAAAACTTTGTATCCATAACACAGTGTCTAGGACATAGTAAACATTCAATAAATAGTAGTCATTGAATTAAGCCAAAATAAAAGGCAGAAATATACACAACTGGCACATTGAATAGTAAGAAGACTGGCTTGACGGAAAAAGAAGACTAGGTGGAGAGGAATTCAAACATTTCCTCTTTCAGGAAGCTTTTCTTTTTTAAAAACTTATTTTTTGTATACTTAATTTGTTTAAACATTTATTTTAGGTTCAGGGGTACATGTGCAGGTTTGTTATTGTGTATTGTGGGAGTTGGTGTACAGATTATTTGGTCAACTAGATAATAAACATAGTATCTGATAGGTAGTTTTCAAATTCTCACCCTCCTCCCACCCTCCACCCTCAAGTAGGTTGTGGTGGCTATTGTTCCCTCCTTTGTGTTCATATGTACTCAAAGTTTAGCTCCCAATCGTAAGTGAGAACATGTGGTATTTGGCTTTCTGTTCCTGTGGTAATTTGCTTAGGATAATGGCCTTCAGCTCCATCCATGTTGCTGCAAAGGACATATCTTATTATTTTTTATGGCTACATAGTATTCCATTGTGTATATGTACCACATTTTTTCATTTTAGTCTACCCCTGATGGGCATTTAGGTTGATTCCACGTCTTTGCTATTGTAAATAGTGCTGCAATGAACATACGCATACATATGTCTTTATGGCAGAACAATTTATATTCCTTAGGGTATATACCCAATAATGGGATTGCTGGCTTGAATAGTAATTCTGTTTTAAGTTCTTTGAGAAATTGCCAAATTGCTTTCCACAATGGCTGAACTAAATTACTTTCCCACCAGAAGTGTATAAATGTTTCCTTTTTTCCACAACCTCACTAGAATCCAGCATCTGTGATTGTTCGATTTTTTAATAATAACCATTCTGACTGGTGTGAGATGGTGTCTCATTGTGGTGTTGATTTGCATGTTTCTACTGATTAGTGATGTTGAGCATTTTTCATATGCTTTTTGGCCATGTGTATGTCTTCTTTTGAAAAGTATTCATGTCCTTTGCCCACATTTTAATGGGTTGTTTCTTTTTTTGCTTGTAAATTTATTTAAGTTCCTTGTAGATTTCTGGATATTAGACCTTTGATGGATGCATAGTTTGCAAATATTTTCTCCCATTCTGTTGGTTGTCTATCTACTCTGTTGATAGTTTATTTTGCTTTGCAGAAGCTCTTTAGTTTAATTAGGCCCCATTTATTAGTTTCTGTTTTTGTTGCAATTGCTTTTAGTATCTTCATCATGAAAACTTTGGCAGGGCCTATGTCCAGAATGGTATTTCCTAGGTTGTCTTCCCAGAGTTTTTATAGTTTTAGGTTTTATGTTTAAATCTTCAAACCATGTTGAGTTGATTTTTTGTATATGGTATAAGAAAGGGGTCCAGTTTCCATCTTCTGTGTATGGCTAGCCAGTGATCCCAACACCATTTATTGAATAGAAACTCCTTTCCCCATTGGTTATTTTTGTTGATTTTGTTAAAGATCAGAGGGTTGTAGATGTGCAGCATTATTGCTGGGCTCACTATTCTGTTCTGTTGGTCTATGTGTCTGTTTTTGTACGAGTGTCATGCTATTTGGTTACTTAGCTTTGTAGTATAGTTTGAAGTCAGGTAACACAATGCCTCCAGGATTGTTCTTTTTGCTTAGAATTGCCTTGGCTATTTGGGCTCTTTTTTTTCTGCTTTATTTTTTATTTTTATTTTTGTTTTTTTATTTCAATGGGTTTTTGGGGGAACAGGTGGTGTTTGGTTACATGAATAAGTTGTTTAGTGGTGGTTTCTAAGATTTTGGTGCACCCATCATCTAAGCAGTGTACACTGTACCCAATGTGTAATCCCTCACCCTCCTCCCTTTCCATGAGTCCCCAAAGTCCATTGTATCATTCTTAAGTTGAGCTCTTTTTTGGTTCCATATGAATTTTAAAGTAGTTTTTTCCAGTTCTGCGATGGATGTAATTGGTAGTTTAATAGGAATAGCATTGAATCTGTAGATTTGCTTTGGCAATATGCACGAGGCCTTTCTCATTCACTCATCTTTAGGCTGAGTTAATCACTTCTCCTGAAGACTTCTTTCTCTGCCTACCAGGGGCTCCTACTAGGGAATTTTCAGACCATGTTGTAATTATTTGCTTACCCTTCTGCTCCCGTTTACTCTCCCTACCTGCCAACCCAGGTGTTCCTTGGATACAAAGACTCAGGGTTTTATACTGTTGTATCCCAAGCCTAAATTCTTAATGAATATTGACTGAATGAGTGGGAAGATTGGGCCTGATTACTGGAATAATTTTGAAGGAGTTTGATCTCCAACCTTTACAAAGACTTTGTCCTACAGAAAAAAAAAAAATTAAGTTCCTTGAGCAAATGAATTAAATAGATATTATTTTCTAGGAATATGAATGCTTTTATGTCTAGGTTTGCATAAGAAGTTACTAGAAATGAGACCAGTTCTGAAGCTGTTGTAAGGACAAAGGGCTGGAATGACAGGAACCAGAATTATGGTAAACAAGTAGAAAACAAAAACAGTTGTCTCAGCAGGTTGTTTTTCATATCAAAATAGCTCATGCAGGAAAAAAAAAAAGTTTAAAGTGAAGTTTTGGGCCAAGTGCGGTGGCTCACGCCTGTAATCCCAGCACCTTGGGAGGTAGAGACGGGCGGATCATGAGGTCAGGAGTTTGAGACCAGCCTGGCCAACATGGTGAAACCCCATCTCTACTAAAGATACAAAAAATTAGCCGGACGTGGTGGCATGCACCTGTAATCCCAGCTACTCAGAAGTCTGAGGCAGGAGAATCGCTTGAACCTGGAAGGTGGAGGTTGCAGTGAGCCAAGATAGCGCCACTGCACTCCAGCCTGGGTGACAGGGCAAGACTCCATCTCAAAAATAAAAATAAAAATGAAATTTTGGTTAAATTCTACTTCTTTCTTTCCTATCACATGAAAAATTATTGCCCCAAGTCCAAAAATAAATGTTCTTCCCATGATTATTCACGTATCTTTAATACCCTTGGGGAAAAACTATAACAGCAGCATGAATATGTCAGTAATGAACTGACATATTCATTAGGTTTTTCTAATAATGAATATGTCCTAGGTTGTCTTCCCAGAGTTTTTATAGTTTTAGGTTTTATGTTTAAGTCTTCAAACCACCTTGAGTTGATTTTTTGTATATGGTATAAGAAAGGGGTCCAGTTTCCATCTTCTGTGTATGGCTAGCCAGTGATCCCAACACCATTTATTGAATAGAAACTCCTTTCCCCATTGGTTATTTTTGTTGATTTTGTTAAAGATCAGAGGGTTGTAGATGTGCAGCATTATTGCTGGGCTCACTATTCTGAGCCCAGCAATATTCAAATATTCAAATTCTGAATATGAATTTAATGACATAAGCCATTAGGTTTTTCTGCCTTGAAGGGAATGAGGATTAAAGGGAACTCACATCTCTGAAAGAGTTGGGCTTGGGCTTTTCTTCTCCTCCAACACTAACGTTAGAAAGTCACTTACCCTCTCCTAGTGTCTATTTCTTTATTCATCAAAGAAAGGATAATAATATTTTCCATAGCTTAGTTATGGGGCTACTGAGAACTGGGACCTTGTCTTATATCCAAATACTTAGCACAATGTAATAGTAGGCAATCAGTAAATATCCGTCCAAAGAATGGATAAAGGAGACAATGAATATTATATTGCTGAGAAAAGTCTACACATCTTATAAATTTAATACCATTATAAAAAATAAAGCTATCTCATATTTGTGCCATTTCATGTTAGAAATCACTCACAAAGAGAGAGGAAGTTTTTTTCTCACACTACACTGCTTGTTTAAGTGTAGCTGGTTGTGGGGCAGGGATAGAGGGGATACTGATGTGGAAGAAATAGTGAGACACTTTATTTCTTCAGTCTCAGGTATGTTGGGGGATGTCTATAGAGATTGGCCATTTCTGTAGAAGATTCTGGATTCCACCCTGCTTGCCAGAGGCTTCTGTGTCAACAGCCAGAATGGACGTATGTCTAATTTTAACTCAAGTGGAGCAGACATTTATTTTGGGAAGACAGGATCCTTTTGAGAATGGCTGCAATTGCCTGTGGGTTGGATCAGAGTTGAATTTCTTGATCATTTTGCTTCACTAGTGGGGAAGATATTATTGAATTTTTACCTGGCTCTGATATGATTTCTTCCTTTAACTTTCTAAAGGACGATTAGAAGAATTTATTTTTAATTCTCCAAGATGCCTTACCTGTTGCACGCTTCCTGGGATCTTTATCTGATTTAGCCTTCATATATGGCTGAGGGAAGTGTTTAAGCAGCAACCTTTGGTGGTGTTTTAGGCGACCACATTTCCCTCACCCCTCAGGGCACAGCAGCTGTGATGAGAGAAGGAAACACTGGATTGAGAGTTAGATAGACTAGGAGTTCCTTCCAAGATCTTCTACTTATTAGCACATAACCTCAGGCATGAGAACTACTAAAAGCTCCCATTTATTCTTACATAAATTACATAAATATGTGGGGATATATATATATATATATATATACATACATATATTTATATAAAATAATATTGCTTTTCTTGACTCCATAACTATGCCTGGAGCTTATGTCATTTATCTTAACACCTAAACCTTTCAAGACATATGTAAGTTATTATTCTTGGAATCTGTAAGGTCTAATTCCACAGTGATTCTTTATACCTTTTTATACTGCTTTAAAGATGGAATTGGGCATGAACAAAAAGAAAAGGATAAAGGAAATTTTCAAAGAATTTTTTCCAGGTAAGGCTGCCTCTGTTTGGAAGCCAGTAGTAACAGTAAAGACCCCAACATGACAGAACTACTTGGCTAGGAGCTGGTGACGTCTTACTCCCAGAGGAGTGAGTACAGATTGGTGTATTCTCAAGACCCTATGACCAAGTGCTGTTGCAGAGGTACCTACAGGTCCATGGGGCAACTTCATTCTGAAAAGCATTCTATTCGAGTTGAGGAATGTCTGCTGGAATCTTCTCTATGCCTCAGTGTAGAGTATATGGTGCTGGGATAGTATAAGAAATGGTCCTTGACCTCTAGGAGTTCAGTTTACTGTAGGTGTAAGATATAGACCAAAGAGACAATCATAAAGCAATGATAAACAGTGTATAACAAAATGTAAGTGAAATGCAATTCAAGTAGGGTGACAGAGAAATGGAATGCCTGAAATGCCAGCTCAGGTTCCACTAGCTCTGTAAGCTTCAGAAAATCACTTTATTTCTCTGGGATTCATTATGCCATCTTTTAAATAAGGGGCGTATGTACAGGTAAGAGGCAGATAGACTCAGATCTCTTGCAGTAAAAATCCCAAGCATGCCTCTGACAAATTAGAATAAGACATCCTTTTCCCCAGGCAGGGCACATTGTTGGCTTGTTGAGCAGAGAATAAGTTATCAGGCCTCACTTGTCCTCTTCTTGCCCCGCTTTGCACAGTGCCTAACCTGCACAGGGCCTATATTGCAGTCTTTGGTCTATCCTGGCTCTGATACTTGTTTGCCCTGTGGTCTTTAGCAAGTTATTCCCTAAGCTTCATCTTTCTTACCTGAAAAATGGAAGAATTATGTCCACTTAACAGCATTGTTTTGAGTATAAAGTTTAAAGCAGATATAAAATATTAGTCACAAACTAAGCATTTAGTGTCAGTTATGAGTGAGATCATTGAGACAATGTGGAAAATGCCATGATGTATTAAATAAGTATCACATTTTTGAAAGCCAAGGAGAGGAACACTATGAGCAAGATGTGACTTCATGTAGGAGATGTGCCTGCAGGTGGTCCTTGCAGGATGGTGGAGTTCTGATCAGCATCTACCTGGGATCACATAATTTAGGCAGGGGAATCTTCTTCGAGATCAGGATAAGTGTAGTGTGTGAAAGAGTGAGTGAGCAAATCCGCTTTCTTGGAATAGAAACTTGATATCAAGAATGTCAAAAAGAGGGCATGAGTATTCAGATGCTTCAGAGGATAAAGAACTATGGGAGGGATAATGATTGCTAAAGAAATTATTTTGAGAACGCCTATTAAATGCATTTGGAATTTCTAGATCAAGTTTCCACACCACTTAATTTTGGTCTGTAGTTTCTGTTTCCCTATCTTCTGTGTGAATACAACCTAACATCTACCTTACTGGTTTGCCCTTCAGCTGTGTCTGGATTTTTTAATTATATATATATTTTTATTTATATTTTTAAAACTCTTTTTTTTTGTCATAGGTACCTACTCTTTTTTCCCCCCATTAGTTTTTGGGAAACAGGTGGTATTTAGTTACGTGAGTAAGTTCTTTAGTGGTGATTTCTGAGATTTTGGTGCACCCATCACTCAAGCAGTATACATTGTACCCAATTTGTACTCTTTTATCCCTCACCTTCTTCCCCCAAGTCCACAAAGTCCATTGTATCATTCTTTGCATCCTTAGAGCTTAGCTCCCCACTTATGAGTGGGAATGTACGATGTTTGGTTTTCTATTCCTGAGTTACTTCACTTCGAATAATGCTCTCCAGTTCCATCCAGGTTGCTGCAAATGCCATCATTTCATTCCTTTTTATGGCTGAGTAGTATTCCCTGAGATATATATATATTATATATACATTATATATATATGTATATATATATTATATATACATATATATTATATATATATGTATATATATATTATATATACATATATATTATATATATGTATATATATATTATATATATACATATATATTATATATATGTATATATATTATATATATACATATATATACCACATTTTCTTTATTCACTCATTGACTGATGGGCACTCAGGTACCTACTTTTATTTTAATCTCCTGTTTTTGTTTTATAGGCTGTTTTTTCAAGAATATTATTTCATCCATTATCTCTCTGAGGATATTTAAATATTTTAAGAGCCTTTCAAATTACTCTGTTATCTCTGTTTCCTTTTATGGTGTTAGCTTTCTTCATATTATCGGTAGCTGTTGGTTAAATGCTTAGCTTCAAGAAAATTTTTCCACATAACTTTCCCACTCAAATTTTCATTATCTGTGAAAGTCTCCCTGTCAAGTGGCAAAGCAATACTGTTCTGTCCTCATTTCACCACCATGTTTCTCCTGTCTGTCTGTATCTCTTTTGAGGAAGTTTCCTCATTTTTTTGTTTATACTACAAAGTATGGCTTTGAAGTAATTGATTTCTTTCTTACATATGCAATGGTTTTGTGCAAGAAGTGAAGATTTCAGGAAGTACCCAGTCCACTTTTTAGAAATCAGAAATCCAAAACTACCTCTTTCTAACATGTCCTATATGTCTAAAATGTTATAATTCTTTATGTTCCCTTAGGCATGTAACTACATGTTAAGGCACATTTTCTGGGTTTTACATCTTCTTTTTGCTTTCTATTTCTTAAAAAGTTCAAATTGGGGCCAGGTGCGGTAGCTCACGCCTGTAATCCCAGCACTTTGGGAGGCTGAGGCGGGCGGATCACGAGGTCAGGAGATGGAGACGATCCTGGCTAACATGGTGAAACCCCGTCTCTACTAAAAATACAAAAAATTAGCCAGCGTGGTGGCAGGCGCCTGTAGTCCCAGCTACTCGGGAGGCTGAGGCAGGAGAATGGCGTGAACCCAGGAGGCGGAGCTTGCAGTGAGCCGAGATGATGCCACTGCACTCTAGCCTGGGCGACAGAGCAAGACTCCGTCTCACTAACACACACACACACACACACAAAAAGTCAAATTGGTGTTTGCAAAACACAATGGAGTCTGTACTAAAATATTACTGGACGCTGAATTTTTTTTTGAGGTTTGTGTTTAGCCTTATTTGTTATTCATTTCCAAACAAAACCAATGCCACGTTTAATTTTTCCACGTGATTTAGAATTGCTGTATCCAATACGATAGCCACTAGCCACCCAGGGCTACTCAAATTTAACTTAATTAAACTAAAATTGAAAATTCGGTTTCTTAGTAACACTCGCCATATTTCAAGGGTTCGGTAGCCAGTGGATAGCAGTTATCGCAAAGGACAGCACAGATAGAGAACATTTTTATCATCACAGAAATTTCTGTTGGATGCCATAGTTATTTGGATCATTGAGATTCCAGAGATATAAGCATAATCTCTCCTAATATGTGTATTTGTGTGTGTGTGTGTGTGTGTGTGTGTGTGAGAGAGAGAGAGAGAGAGAGAGAGATTTCATGTATAATGCAGAATTTCTTCAGTAAACAATATGGAATATGACTAGCAAAAACTAAGAACACAGTTTTTTAATATATTTGACTATATTTGTTTAGATCCTTTAGCTAAAACCATATGAATGGGCTGTGAGTTCTTCACTGGTGCAAGTCCATTTGGAGTGGTCTCAACTCTACTGCTGTCTGTGCCCTGTACCTCTCCCTCTCCAAGATAAGAACCCAGCAGGGTTTGTATCCTCTGAGGCTTCCTCTCTGCTTGACTTGCAGATGGCCATTCTCGTGCTGCCTCTTCACATGCTCTTTGCTCAGTGTGGGTTCATCCTTGCCATTTCTTATGCCTGTCCATATTTTCTTTTCTTATAAGGACATCAGTCAGATTGAATTAGGGCTCCCCCTAACATCCTTATTTTAACTTAATCAGCTATTTAAAGGTCTTATCACCAAATACAGTCACATTTAAAGGTACTGGGCGGTTAGGGATTCAACATATGAATTTTAAGGGAACACAATTTAGCTCATCATAGATAATGTCCTTAGAACTGAAGAAAATATAACCAACTCATGATATACTTAGAAGGCTATGAGTTCCCCTGATGAATTTAATTTTTTGTATAATTGCAGGTCAAGTAGAAAATCCCAGTGGTTCCACCATGTTAGTTCCATGTAATTAGTGTGTTGGTTATCGGTATTTATTTTTCCTCACTAATGAGGGTGCTTGGGACCTAGGAGTGAATATTTCTTCTAAAATCATGAAGAAGGTTGTAGAGTCATCTTGGGATTGTCATTCAACTTCTTTGCATCTCTGTATCCTCCAGTGTAAAATGGAAATAATCACAACTGTCTTATAATGCTGTTTTCAGTTATTTTCTACAAAGTATCTATCACAAACCCTATTTCGTAGTTCATGCTTTATAAATGTCTTTTGGAAAAAGAAGAGACTGAGTCTGTACTGACTTCCAAACAACCTATATTTTTAAAAATTTCTTCATCTAGATTTTTTTCCCCTTTACTGACAAATTTAAATGCTCAGTCAATGCAGTAAGGCCCATGTAATTAAACACTCCAGTCAAAAGAACTCTAGCTTACTAAGATTTAATGAAGAACTCAGAAGTATTCAGATGCAATAGACATAAGATTTTTTCCTCCACCAGAAGATTGCTGGCCACCCTTTCACAGAATACCTTGGGCTAGGGGAGTCATCTAGTTTGAAACAACCTCTATTCCTGTGAGTTTTCTCCAGGGACAGCCATAGTGCTCTTACAATCCATCTGGAACTCCCTGGAGGAGCTTGCTCCATTATGTGTCTCTCAATTAATTATACCATGCCAAGAAATAACTAAGACACCAATACTTTTGAATTGGAAGGAAATCTAATCCTATCTCCCATCCAATATAGGTGACCTTTCTTCCGCACTCCTTTCCTCCAGCCTCATGGGCGCTTAGGCATATCAAGCTCACCCCAAGAATTCCTACCACACATTGAGATAAAAATCTCCCTGTCTATCACTTCCAGTCCTGAAAGCAATTGCAATTCCCCTAAGTCCAGCCTTAAAAATGGCCTTTAAGCCACATTTATGGACTAGAAAGAGAACAAACTCATTGATTTAATGAGATCATCCACGTTTCACTAACAACAGTTTTAAAATGCTGTTCTGAGGACCATTCCTGCAGTTCAAGTTTGCCTGTTGTGAATTGAGTCATTACAGGTATGTGGGTGAGTGGATGATGCCAACCTTATGGAGAGCTGGTTGAATGATTAATGGCCTTGGCTTCTGATTTTAGAGGTTCCCATTAATCACAAGGGATTGAGTCTTTTTCATGAAGACTCTGTTATAGCTTCTCCTGCCATTTCCTCACTTCCTTCCTAAAGTGAGTGAGATGGATATTTTTGATCTTGGAGTGTGGAAACCATTTCTTATAAATCCCTTTGGAAATTTCTGGACCAAATTACCCTAAAAACACATTTCTTAATCCTATACTATTTGAACCACTCTGGAACAAGAAGAAAATTGGTAAAAATGCCAATGAATGCACTCCTGCAGCTTGGTCTGTGAAGTTATTATCTTTATCATGGGGAATTTCAAGAACAGCATTTATAGAGGTCTTAATTAAAGAATACCAATATCATTGGAATCATTAAAATGTCAAAGAAGCTGTATTTGCCACCAGTACTGTCTCTTGACCATGGATGGATAAAGAGTTACGTGAGATAAGAGCACGGTGAAGGGAAATTAGCCCCACAATGGGGACACAATATTTGGGGTCAAATCCTGGTTCTGAAATTGACTGACTTTGTTGCACATAACTGTTACCTGCCTCAGTTTTCACATCAGAAGTAACAAAAGAGGAATCAAGATAAGGTTATTTGAAGAGTATGGAAAAATCTGTATAAATATTAGTCAGATTCTTACCTAAACTTCACTGACTTCTTTCTTCTGTCCTTTATGACTCCAAGATTTTAGTCATACTGTGCAAAATTGAAGTGGTTTGCTCAGATAAATTTTCAAAGTCAGCAACAAGCTGACCAATGGGACTGAACAATAGCATGGTGAGATGGAAAAAAATGGGGGTCATACATTCCTGGGTTTAAATTCTTACTTTACTTACCCATGTATCCTTAAGTAAGTTACTCCACTTCCTTCATTTAATCTTTAAAATAATATTTACCTCATAGGATTATTGTAAGATTAAAAAAGATAATATATATCTAAAATAGTTGCATAATGCCTGGCACCTATTAGGTACTCATTAAATATTATATATACATAAACGCCTCTTCCTCCCCCTCTTTTTCTTCCTTCCATAAAAGTCACCTAATCTCTGATCAGTCAATGTGGAACTTGTGATAGGGAATGGAGGAGACAGAGGATAGAGTGAGCAATAGATTCAGCTGGAGCCAGAGAGTCTGCAGGACAGGAAAACAATCTACCAAGATCTTGCCCATCTGTTAAGGAATAGGAATTCTGTAAGAAATTTATTCTCACCTCCCATCACAGACCTCTGATGGGTCTTCCCTGCAATATGGTGGAGAAGCAGAAGAAAGGACAAGGAAGGATTCTTGATCTTAAAAGTTTCTACAACCACCCTCCTACAAAATCTCATTTCCTAGGCCAGGACACTTGGCTGAAAATAAACTGTGAAGCTCTCTGAGCCACTTGGAAAAATGCCAAGAAGTTGCATTTTTGACTTGTAATTCACATAGAAAATGAGAGCATTTCAGATTTTGTTTGCATGTAACTGTATTGAGGGTTCCCTTCTTCTCAAAATGAAGCTGCTTGGAACCTCTTCACAGTAATATTTCTCTACCGTGAGTAAGTCATAAATACTCAGGGCCATTCCTGCCAATCTAACAAACCAAGCTGAAGTGGACCCTGGTAACTGTTGACCTCAGGGCTCATTGGAGGGGACTGGCTGAAGTCTTCATTAGGCAGGCACCTGGAAGGCTTAGGAGGGCCCCGAGGCAGCTCCAGGGCATGTGAAGAGCAGTGTTACAGCCTCAGAGACATGGATACCAGTCCAGGCTCAAACATGACTTGTTTGGGACCTCAGGCGGGTCTGTTGAGCTTTCAAGGACTCAATGCCTCCTCTTTAAAATGTGGATAATGATCATTATACCACTTTACCTCACAATGATGGGGTGAAGATTAATGCTGATTATAGTTGTGAAAGTGTTGTATAAAAACAAAACACTATTATTATCTTTAGTAATAGTCTTCTTAAGTCTTGCCATAGCTGCCCTGGGACTGTAATCTATGGGACCACTTTATAATGAGCTCTTTTGGGAATTCCTCTAACCAAATTTCCTTGGATGCCATTCAAATTGGACCAGTATCATAGTCTTAGAGAGTGTTAAGAGCTAGAAGCAATCATAATAGATCTAATTTAACCCTCTCATTTTACAGAGGAGGAAGAGTCCTAAAGAAAGAGAAGAACTTGCCTTAGGTCACCCACGTACAAAATAGAAAAGTTGGTGTAGGAGCACACAGCCGTACATAGTGCATACACTGAATTCTACTTTTACACAAAGTGTACATAAACCAAACCCACTTCTTCCTTTCATGGCAGTTATAGGTATGGATTGATCCCTCCCCCTTTCAGACTTTGAGTCCCTAAATAGTCCTCCCTAGTTTTCAATTTGCCAGTGCGATCTCATTTTACTTACTGCCACAGTGAGCTTCTTAAAGCACATGTCTGATCACAACACACACACATGCACACACATATTTTAAAGCTTCTCCATTATCTTCAATATAAATTTAATATTTTTTAAGTAAAGGGAATAAGCCATTCTAGGATCAGCCACGCTTCCATCTTACTTTTGGGCTCCCTTTCACATGGACTTGACCCTCTAAGCCTCCTGACCTTGCCATTTGCCTTCCATGATTTCTCTTCTTCCCTTTACGAGTGATCTTCCCTCTCCCTCGAGTCTTCTTTCCCCACTCCATTATGTGGCAAATCCCCCCAGTCGTCCATTATGCAACTTTCTCTCCCCACCCCCAAGCCTCTAGTCATAGGTACTTTATTCTCACCCCACACACCTGCTTATTTTAACATCTGCACACCATGCAAGTTGGAAAGGGAAGATCAGGGTTGGCATAACTGAACTTTAAAGTCTGTGTCAATCTCAAACTTCTAGCAATTTGTGCAGTCATTGAGGAATGGAGCTTTGGGGAAGACTTTTGATGTAGCTGTAGAAATTTGAAAGATAAAAGAGTTTGAAAAAAGCAGAGAGAAAAAGATATATCAATATTTGCTTGTTCATGAAATGTTTTATAAGACACTTAAAGCTGTCTGTCACCCAAGTTATATTATAATGTCCTTTACAGTCAGAGTGCATGTCTAATTCTTGACTCTTGCTCATCCCTGTACCTCATGCCCAAACCGTGCTCTATATGCAGAGGTGAGGTGGTACAATTAGGCACATTTGTCTTAGAATATCGCAAAGGAAAATAACACTACTCTGTCAGTTTGGCCGCATACTGTCCTCTCTCCTTTCTCCTCCTCCTTTCCCTCTTCCTCTCACTCCTCCTCCTCCAGGTACTTCTCAGGGGAAGGTATAGGAAGGCTAAGAAAGAATGTTCTAGATCACTCAGAAGGCACTGTTCAGTTGCTTTTGTAACCCCATTCCATCCCAGACTAAGTGAAGAAAATTATTCTAAAAACACAACTCAGTCATTATAGAATAGCTCTACAGATTTTTAGTGCCTATATTGTTCAAAAGCACCATTATTAGATGTCATAAAAACCTATGCAGCAGGTGGATACCAATGTTATGATGTCTGTGTATCAGACAGAAAAACTGAGTCTAAGGGGGTTTATGTTACAGACCTAATTGGAAATGCTTGTCTTGGAAACCAGGGCCCTGACTGCCTATTTTGTGATCACCAAGGGCAAAGTGCTTCTGCAGACAGAGAGAACTTGAGCCTCCTATTTACCCCTTTGGTGATGGAAGACATCCCCACCCTAAATTAATACTAGATGACTGCACACCTACACTGACACCATGCAGATGAGGCTGGCAGCAGTTTATTAGTCATGTGTACTCACAGTCCAGGGGGTGAGCCGGGGGAGAGGACACCACACATCATGTAAGGCCACCTAGGGGTTGCACTCAGGACAGAGGGAACCATCAGGGGATGTGGGAGGCAGGCTTTGTAATAACGAGGGTAAGGTGACCCCTGGTTCCCACAGGAGGGTGTGATTGGCTTGTTTGCATAACTGCTGGCTGGAAGGGAGGTGAAACCCATTAGGTTAAGCGCTGGGAGGGGTGCAGCTTGTCTAGTTGATAGTAGAACTAGCCAGGTGGGAAGTCTTTCTGCTGGGTTGGGGACATCTCTGGAGAGAGCAGAGGAACTCACACTTAGGGCCTCGTGGTCCTATGAGGCTCAAAGGTGTCAAGGCAGCACATGAAGTATTAAGTCTTACAATGCAGCTTTCCTTCCCTGTTCATAGAGCATCTGCTCTGCAGAAAATACTCTAATTCATTGGCACTTCCCTTCAGGCTTTCACTAAGATCTTCTCTCTCACACAAATAACTGTTCATGAAAGAATCCCGTCAAGGAGCTGGCCTGTCCCGTGATGGCCCGATAGATAAGGAGGCCTGACATTAATTAATTTGCCTAATGAATAACATGGTAAAGTCTTGGTTCGATAAGTGCACCACTTACACCAAGGTCTTTCATTCACATTCAGCTTCATAAAATGGACATCCCTGTAGAAACCAATTGAATATTGTTGGTGTCTGGGATAATGAACAATGTCAGCACACTTCGAAGATTAAAGAGCCACACCAAGGGGAAGTGGCAGCAGAAGAGATGAGCTTTGCTTAGTGAAGGTCACCATGGCCTCTCATGCTTGGACCATTTTCCCCACTGAAGGCATCATGATAACCAAACCATTCTTCGGTTTTTCTTTTCTAAAAGCCTACAGCTTTGAATCTCAAGATTTCATTGAAAGCATCTGATTTCCAAGAATGTTCATGTTCAATGACGCTTACAATAACTCACAAGACTAAAAATTTACCTGGTTTTCCAAACAGGTTTTATGTTATTAGGGTTATGTTCTGACCCTCCCCTTATCCCCAAATCTCCTAATATTTATTCAAGGTATAATTAGTGGGCCAGATAGAAATAGAAGATGTTTGCATCTTCTCTCCTTACAGATGTTGTCTCTGCACTAAAATTTGCAAGAATAGTGAATTTGTAGTGGTCCCATATCTGGTACCTGCAGACATATGGACTCCTCTGTCTTTCTGTTTGCTACATTGTGATGAGCAATACAATTTGGGATTTATGCAGCAATAGAAAATGGCAGGCCTATGGAAATTAAGATATTATGTCCAATTAAATGCTTCTCATTCCAGCCTGCACATGAGAATGATTTGTGGATTTTCTCCTGTTCCTTTTCAATGTTCTTTGTTTGGTATTTTGTTTGTTTTACAGGTTCCTGTACTCCTTCTGTTTCTACTGAATTAAAATTTCCTGGGCAGAGGCTATGCAACAAACTGCATGTGTGATTCACATGTTACTGTCATGCATAACCAGGGGCAAGAATCCCTGATACCTTTTGAATAGAAAAGCTTTAGCGGTGACTACACATCCAGAAAAATCCATAAGTTCAGATCAGGGACCAGTTAATATGGAGAAAAGCAAAGAGGTCCAGAAAAGAGAAATCAAAGACAGTCAAAAATTGCTAGGAATGAAAGTAAAATTAAAAATTAAGCAATAAAGAGACAACTAAAATAAGGAAGATTATAAAAATGGCTTTAGATGTGAACACCATGCAACCTTTATTCTAAATATGACCTTTTTCCCCAAAGCCCTAGTTTTATATTCTACCAGGGCTCACGGAAGTCAATTTGGAGTTGTAGCTGGAATATAGTGAGGCAGGTTTGGACAGATTCAGATTCCAGATAAGCCCAAGGGTGGGAAGGGTGGTGAAAGGGGGTTGGCACAATGAATTCTACAAGGTTACACACAGATTCCAAATACAATAATTTTAGTATATATGTGTGTGTGTATATATATATATATGTGTGTGTGTGTGTGTGTGTGTGTGTTCAACATCTGTCCATCTTGAAAGAGTTATTGACATAATTTAACTACTTTTACTAGTAGGTGACTTATACCAAAATTTTACTAGGAGGATTTTTTAAAAGTAAAAATTACTGCCGTATCCTCAGTGAATTAAAAATCTGGTTTTGGAGGCAGTTCTCACCAAGTTTTGATTATGTGATTTAGCCTTATGCCAAAGACGGAAAAGTTAGGATTGGTTGAATTCATCTCTTGCTGTTTCCCTACATGTTCCTACACTCCAGAGAAGCCAGAATGTAGGAACATAACTTCTCTTCTTCCCTTTATGAGTGATCTTCTACTTCCAGTCTCCTAACATGCCAGGCAGTTTCATATCTTCCTGTCTTTACTGGTGCGGCTCCCTCTGTCTGAACTAACCCCAACCCTCCATAGCTGCCCAGCAATGCCTTTGCTTCCTGACCAATTCTACCTCAGTAACATCCCTCTGTTAATTCTCTTCCTGACCTCTATCTGTCCTCAGAGAACTGACACTTCCTCATTTGCAAGCCTGCCTTCTTTCCGGAGTGAACGTTTTTGGTTCTGACTGGTTAGAAGTTTCACTGTCAGACCAGGTCATGACTGTTACCTGTTGCCCATGGGTGGTTTCCCTCATGGTATTGCAAGGAGATGGGAAATAGGCATACCAAATGGTTAAGACAATTCCTTTTTCTGTTTGTTTTGATTTCTAGAGCCAGTCTTGTGGTAAATATGCATCATGTAAGAAAGAGCAGAAGTACTGAGAAATGCCAAGACCATACTACAGTCATACATGAAGAAAAACCAGGATTGGAATGAGTGAATGGAAGTCAACTAACTTTGACTACATTCAGCTCTTAAAGCAAGGCCATTTAACTATCTTACTATCACAAAAGGAAATATATTTGTATGACTGTTTTCTGACTGTTGTATGACTGTATATAAAATATTAACTTACTAAATATTATTGAGTACTCATGCTGTACCAGGAAATATTCTGTGAGTTTTACACACATTGGTCCATGTTATCCACACAATGTCACTACAAGATAGGACGTTTTGCAGCTATAGGAGCTGAGGCTGAAAGCAACATAGCCAAGAATGAGCAGAGATGGATTTTAAACCCAGATTGTCAGGTCCTGCAACCTACACACATAATCATTATGCTTTGTTTAGGGTAATCAACTGTCCTGGTTTCTCTAGAAATAAACAGGTTCCTGTTACCTAGAACGTTCATTGCTAAAACCAGGAATGTCCTAGGCAAACTGAAACAAATTGGTCACTCCAGCTGTGCTACAGGATCAGGGCAACTGCAATGAGGTCTTAAGGGAAATGTTTGTTTGCTAGGGCTCCTGTAAAAGAGTATCACAAACTGGCTGGCTTAAACAACATAAAATTGTTGTTTCAGAGTTCTGGAGGCCACAGCTCTAAAATCAAGGTATAGGCAAAGTTAGTTCTTTCTGAGGGCTGTGAGGGAGGGATCTGTTGCAGGCTCCTCCCCTTGGCTTATAGATGGCTTTCTTCATGTTCACGTGGCATTCTCACTGCATATGGGTCTGCCTCCAAATTTCCCCTGTTTTTAAGAGTGCCAGTCATACTAGATTAAGGCCTACCCTAATGACTTCATTTTAATTTGATGATCTCTGTGAAGACCTTATCTCCAAATAAGGTCACATTCTGAAGGGGTTAGACCTTCAGCACATGAAGTTTGGGAGACACAATTTAACCCAATGCAAGGATCATTTGATAATCAGGAGTCAGGGTCAAGGTCAGGCCATCGAGTATATCATAAGTCTTCCATTTTGTTGTGTGTTCAATTCACCTACATAGCATAAAAATCAAACAACAGAAAACATTGCATTCAAGCCCCATAACAGACCAATTAAGTTGGGATTTTGATCATGGAGCCCCAGTGTTGGAAAAATTGTGAAAGCTCCCCAGATTAGTTTAATATACATCCAGGGCTGAGAATCTATTTGAGCTGAGGACCCTGCAACTAGCGGGATCAGAAGAAACAAGGTTGGGGGAAAGGGTTAGACAAAAACATAGAAGGGGAAAGTATGATCAAGGGTTCGTATTTATAGCAAAATCCCCCATTGGAATTGGGAGTGGTGGCACCAGGAGGTCAGGAGACAGAGGAAGGTGAGACAGGGTCAAGCAAAGAGGTAGTGAACAGAAGCTATGTGCTGACCTGGGCCAAGCTCTTCAGCTCTTCAGACCTGGGAGGAATCATTTACTGGCAGATAATAGAAAGCAGCTGATTTGAAAGCCAAATCCAGGAACTAGACTTGCTCAAGTGTCTGTCGGAGGCTCTATCTGCCCCTCTGCTGCTGCCGTTTATACACGTCACAGACTCAGCCAGCCTACAGCCACCTCTAATCAGGAGGAACGTGAAGGATGATTTAATGTCTGAAACGTGGAGGCTCACAGGTACCCCACTTTCAGCAGATACACATTGTTTGAAAATCCAGATTTGTAAAATGGATGCATTAGAGAATATTTACTTCACAAAATGATTCACAGTGGGACTCCTTTAAATAGCCTGTTTCCCCTTGGCCAACTGATTTTATTTGCCAGAAGTCATTGCACACAATAGTTTTCCATAAGCACATCTGGCAAGAAGAATCATGAACTAAGTTTTAGAACACAATAATTCTTGCGTTTCTGACACCAGTTTTGAACTTAAACACATAGTGCACCTCTCTGAGACTTCATTTTCTTATTTGCAAAATGAGAATATGGGTCCTGACTAGTTTAGTATCTTTAAGCAATGAAATACGTGTGAAAATAATTAGAAAATGCTGAAATGTTTTAACAAAATATATTTAGGGAAGCCATTATTAACACTAACATGTGGCTTGAGGAAATCTTATGATTCTATTGTTATTTAGCTCATAATATTGGATGTGATGAGATGAAGATGCTTGCTCCATCGATGGCTTTAGGGAGGATGCTTTATGGCCTGAGCTCTGTTCCAAATTAGGACAATTAGGAAGTCTGTCCCTGACTTCATCACAGTGAAGAGGAGAGAAAAAGTTCAGCAGAGAGAATATAGGCAGGGCAGAATGCTAAAGCTGGAGTGGAAGAGAACTGCAGGCACATCAAAGTCATTTCTAGAATTAAGAAGACCAGGCAGCTAGCCTTTTCCACAACAGAGGAAGGAAAGTCAGCATTCCCTCCAGAAGCCTAAGCTCCCGTTGAAGTTTGGGCATCTGCAGATGGAAAAAATTAAAATTATTAATAAGAGCCCTGGAATGGAAAACAATCAGTCCAGTGAGGAAAGACTGTGATGAATCAGCAGAAATGGGATGTAGGAGAAGGGGCATTGCTGTCTGATACAAAACAAACAATAATGTTGTTGGTGACCTTAGGAAAAAGTTACTAACATGTCTGTTTTTCTTTTCTCTTTTTTTTAATTATACTTTATGTTCTGGAATACATGTGCAGAACATGCGGGTTTGTTACATAGGTATACACATGCCATGGTAGTTTGCTGCACCCATCAACCCGTCATCTACATTAGGTATTTCTCCTAATGCTATCCCTCCCCTAACTCTCCACCGCCCCAACAGACCCTGTTGTGTGATGTTCCCCTCCCTGTGTCCATGTGTTCTCATTGTTTAACTCCCACTTATGAGTGAGAACAACCAGCATATCTCTTTATGAGGCAGAATTAGATGATATTAGAATGCCACTGTACATTATAGCTAACTATTCATAAACTTTATTTTGTAATGAAATACATAGTTATCATTAATAGTTCATTTTAATCATTCTTTTGGCTTAAATCGTCATGTTTTATAAACAATCTCTCTTAGTGCTTTCAAGTAAAGAATAATCTTGCCTAACGTTTGAGACAAGCTGCTGAGGCCCTGGTGGACACAACCAATTGCCAGCATCCCTTATGAAACTGGGTTGGATAGAGGCTTCTGGAGTTCTGTCCTGCCTATACATTGCACACACAAACCCCTTTCCTCCTCCCTGACCCATGCTCTCACTCCATCACTTCTGTGAGAAGTTGCAAACTGAGGACCAATCAGATTTTCACTCCTCTCTTCATATCCCTCCTCAGCAGCAGCAGCACGCATACACAGGGATAGAACTCAAAGCCAGAGGGAACCAAGCAGATGCATATTGGAGATAAAACATGTAGACAGTATGTGCAGGGAAGCCTGCACCTGAAGAATTAGTATTTTATGCCAAGCCACTTGGGAATACATTTTCGTAAAGAGAATGAAAAGGAATTAAAATGGGAACCAACTGCGTAAAGGAAAGGGTTGAAAGTCTTACAGAACGCTCGTCAGCAGGATCGTTTCAACACTGGCTCATCCTTCCTCTCTGAGTCTAGGTGTTTCTCATTCTGTCTCTGCTCTATTTTCAGGAAGATTCAAGAGGTAAAACAGGACTGAGCCAATCTGGGAATTTGAGAGGGAAACTGACTTTCGTTAGTGAGTCGCATGGAGGGTGTGATAGACCATCAAAGGGTTTGCTCCTGAGCACACCATCCTCCAAATTCCTGAAACCACAAAGTGTGTTGAACAGTTACTGTCTACAGTCACGATTTAGGTCAGCTGGAAAAATTTCTTCTGGAACACAGAGCATTTGATGATAGACATGTCTAGGGAGCATCTAAACATTATCGTGGGAGTCAAGATAAATGAATTGTCAGACTAACTCCATGTGTTTCTTCAAGCAGGAGAGAATATATGTTTTGGGAGGTCTCTAGTGGCCTTTCCTAAGAAGTTTAAAATACTGTACAAACTAATCTAAAAGTGAATTTGCATGACAGTTCCAGCTTGGGTGGATTCCCCTCACCAGTATTGGAACCTGCTCTCAAGAATGTCAAACTTGCAACAGTGCTCATGTCTGAGGATAAGGTTCTCCAAGATAGGATGGTAATAGGACTTATGATCTGACTCACAGTGTATGCTCAGGTCTTTTATAATTGTTTTCTTTCTTTTCATAAACTGTATTTTAAAATGTGATGTAACACAAACATTGCACAACATAGGCACATTGTCCTCAAGATCTTTCTTGGCCCTGACTCAGATTCTATTATGAGTTTAATTGGCTGGACCCAGTAAAGATGCTGATCTGCTCTGATATCCACAGACTGAGGCCAAATTCCAGTCTCAGGACTCACCAGACTTGTGGCATTGGAGCAGTTCACGTAAGTCCCATATGTGCCATAGTTGCTGCAGAAATAGCAATGCCAACATCTCGTAACAACTGGGAAGAATGAAGCAGCAAATACGAGGCGGCTCCCAATACCAAAACTCACTCCCAATGCAAGATCATTAAATGTTACTCTCATGCCCCCTAAACTAGATGTGGTTACTTATCCTGTTCCCCCGAGGCCTCAAGCCTATGCCCCTGTCCCTGAGCTGGTTTGGCAAGAGGCCCAAAGAGGGCGGCACCAGCCTGGCTGACTCTGAGGTTCAGTGGCTCTCTGGTCAGGCCTCATAACTCTCTTGATGTGGTGAATTAGGCTACTGTCAGGAACCAGGAGCTGCCCTTCGGGATTCCTAGGGAGATGTTATGGTCAATGGGGGAAAAGTCAGCTAGCAACATCTGGCCCTGCATTGTGACAACTGCTCAGAGAACATCCTTATCTCTGCTTCCTAGTGCTCTATAAAGAGAGGTTATTGCCTCAATCAGCCTCTTGATATATTTTATGTTGACAGTGTGGGACGTAATGACTTTCAAACATATTGACAGTTTATTTTTTACTACACACCATATACTACTGAGTGATATCACTATTCTTGTTGATTTTTATGTTCAGTTGAGTCAACATTAAGCCTCGGGGCAGCTCTGCATGTCAGATCTTTACCACAAGCCATTGAGCACTTCTCTCAATAACAACTGACCACATCCAAAAGGAAGGCAAACCAAGCATTTGGGGGCTAATGTTTTCCTCCTATAAACTCAAACAAGAAAGCACATGTGCAACAGAACTGACAATTATTGCACTCAGTGTGTGAAGCATCAGGGCTACAAACCAACTTAAGTTGTGTGGTTTTCCTTATCAAGGCTTTTATAGAGATGGTGAGACATATTTATAAATAAATCTGTAATCCCTGCTTCCAAGGATATGGATGTCTGGGCATGAACAATCAATGGGTGGTTTCTGACTTGGGAACTCCCCATTGAAACTTGGGAACTTAGACCAGCTGCCTCTGAGTCTCACCTTTCACTCAAGCATCCCATGTAATCCACCTACCTGCTAGCAGCAACTGTGCTACCCTTCTGATGACTTTGGCTGGTCCTTGTTCTCAGTTGTTGCCTGGTGCATATCAGATAGGATGCTCTTTGAGCTCTCTGCATGGGAAACCAATTGAGACAATGCTGGACACATAAGCATTGCTCATTTCCCAGTTAAGTTCTGTGGCTTTGTGTCATGACCTGACTGGAGCTTGTATCTTCTGTGTAGCCCTCTTCTATGTGCTTTCCTGCTGCTGCACCATTTGTATAATTGTGAGCTTGGTAGAGGCATCATTGCAGATCTGCTACTAACTCGGCATGGCCAGCTCGACAGAGAGCCAGTTTGTTAAACAGCTTGGTGGGGGAGTTCATCCGTCTTGATGTTGCCCTGAATCTACAACTTCATATTCAATATGCTAAATAATCCTCTTTTCTTTTCGTGTGATTCATGATAGTGTCATCCTCATCAAGCTTTATCTTTCTCATTTCTTGCAATTTTCTCTTAAGGTAACACATAACTGGCAAAAAGGTGAGTTGCTTTAAATCACCACTTTAAAGTTTTTAATTTATTTCCTAAATTGCTCCTGAGGGAAAGAAAACAATATGATTTCTAGTATGAAATTTCTATTTATGGTGAATACCATGTGGGCTTTGGAGCCAGACGTTCGGTATTTGAATTTTGGCTGAACCTCATACTCGTTTTTATATATGTAAAACACTGAGTGCCTCAGTTTCCTCAAGTGTAAAATGAAAATAATGAGTCATGCCTATTCCTTAGAGTTGTGTGTTGATTAAATTCAACCACAAAAAAGAGTGAGAATAGGAGGCATATAAGCAGCACTCAGTAAATAAGTGTTTAATAATATTTTTGAAATGTGCTTATATTGGAAGCATAGAATTTACATACATGAGCCTTTATATCTTGGCAAAAGTGACTTCCTTTTGAAAATTTACTATATTGTGATCTAAGTGCTTAGAATATGGTTTATCATGAGAAATCTTTCTCTTTTGATGAAGCACTCAAATCAGGGCATTGTTTTGGTGGAAAAGGAACTTTTTTTTTTTTATGAAGCACTCAGGGTCTTGAACATGATGCTTACATCTCATGATGAAACATTCCTAAAAATGAAAAAAAAGGGTTTTCATTATAAAATCTCCTGCTCTCTATATATTAAAACTTTTTGGATATTTTAATTCTTGTGTCAAATGGTGCATAAAGGGTGTTTTATGGTTTTGCATCATGAGACCAAATTCAATGATGACAGGGGTCATGCCTGTTTCATTTTCTGGTGCATATGGGGCCTGGCTCCATGCCTGACACATAGGAGCCACCCCTTGGTTGGTTGTTGACTATATACACAACCATTGAAAGCAAGGATTTGAGAGTTTGACTCACTGAGAGATTAGCCATGTGTGGTTGTTGACTCTAAATACACTCCTCTTGTTTCAACATTGGGGAAAAAATTGGAAAGAAAATGATGTTGATAAAAAGTCATGTTATTTAAAGCCAATTAATAGCCACAAGGTAGATTGTTGATGCAAAACTTCCCATATGAAGTATAATTTTTTCTGAAATTTGACTAAGTGTGATCTGCTGTTGTATGGAATTTTTGTTGATGCTCTTTGGTGAGCCAGTTCATTCTGACATTGAGAACTGAGGCTGCCGCATGTGCGCTTACACAGCTCACTCTATAATTGATCTGATGCTGACAGTGACACTGCCAGCTCTTACTCAGTGCTTTCCTGCCTCTTGCCTCTTGCCAACTCATTCCTCTTCTAAGGTTGCTTCCACTGGTGTTACCTCCAGAGCTTTTGGATAAGGCTGTAATCACAGAGTCAGAGTTACATTAGGTTTTTGCATTTTGTGTATCTCTCTTTATGACAAGTTATCCTGGGCTTAGGTTGAATATAATGAGATATGATGATATTCTGCCCAAGACCATTTCTTCTCCACCATACTTAATCTGTAACCCTGGAATCATCCAGAAAACCCTGCTCCCTTTTCCCACAGTGGCTTCTTTGCCCTAAACACTGCCCAGAATGTTAAGGATAGTCATAGCCCTTGCTGACTCAAGCCTTAGTCATATTATCTAGCTATTGGGCAATACCATCTACTCATTATTCTTTCCACTTGCACCATCAGGCCATTAGGAAAACAGCACCCCAGGGACCACCCAGTATCCTTGCTCTCAGCACAGGGAATAGCTTTCTCTCAGAACCTGGCCAATAACAAAAACACAACCTAAAAAGAACTAAGTATCTCAAGAGGGCTACAACCAAAATGCCACCTGAGGTTAGAAGAGACAGAGAAAAAATTTCTGGCTGCAATGATGAGTAAAATCTTTCAGAAAGAGATGGTATGGTAGCTAAAGATGATTCTTGAAGAAAGAACATGGAAAGGGAACAAATAAAAGACTTTGGGGTCACTTTTGAGTCGTGGCTCGGTCACTCTGCTCCCGAGCATTGTTGCATAGACCTGAGGTTCATCATTCTTCATAGTTAGACCAGATTCCTAGAGCTCCTTTTGCTCTACAACTTCACAGACCAGTGACTCTATGAATGGGTAGGATTTGGAGAGGCAGAGGTGAGGAGCATTGGAGACAGAAGCAGAAGGGCAGGCAAAGGTTCAAGGTGTCTTTGGGAAATGTTGAGTAATCTGTGGAAGGAGGTAAGACTCAAAAGGGAAAAAATAGATTCAGTTTTGAAAGGAAGTTAAAGTAAAGAACTTTATTTTGAAGAGAAAGGTAGGTTGGTGGTAGAAGGGATATATAACCTTGAGTGTTTGCACATGGACACAAAAAGGAACTCAGGACCTTACAAGACATTTCAAATATGTGAGGAGGTTGGTTCAGTGTCCTGCAGGACAGAAATTGTAGGTTAAAATGTAGCTAGGACAAAATTGTCTAGCCAAAAATGCAGTTCTGCAATGACCTCATAGAACTTTTTAATTCACTAGAAATAAATTACTTTCTATTTTTCATTGTTGCTGGTAACACTGATCACCTGCTCTGGAACCAGTGTTAACTTTCATTGAGTCTCATCCTATTTTCCTGTGGGTCTAGGCAAATGTGACATGGTTATATTGTCTGAGTCTGCTTGAGGAAAAGGCAGCCCATGTTTTGATAACTGGGAGCAAGTCCATCAGTTGTGAAGGAGTCCCACAGGAATCTACCAATTACAAAATGATAAAAGGTGCCATTGGGGGTAGGAGAAGATGCAAAATGTGTAACACCCAGTTGTGTCTCTCACAGAATTTCTAATCTAGTTAGGGAAATCAGACAGACACAGACACTCAAAATGATGAATAATAATGTAAGTGCACATGGAATGACTCAAACAGAGATCTATAGGATCTGGGGAAAAGAAGAGAAAAGTCTGGTCAAAGATAGGGTTGTTAGAGTTGGCAAATCAAAATACAGGATGCCACTAACATTTGAATTTCAGATAAATAACAGATAATTTTTATCACACATATGTTCATGAAACATACTTGCACAAAAACATTATTGTTTATCTGAAATTCAAATGTAAGTGGGTGTCCTGCATTTTCTCTGACAACTCTAGTCAGGGGAGATTTTAGAGAAAAAATCTAGTTTATCCTAGGGCTTCGTGGATGTAAAAACCTTTAGAAAAAAAAATGAGATCTTTAGAGGAAAAAGGAAGGTGTATAATGTTTAAAAGGTGACTACCATTTGCAAAGGGAGGGTAAGTAAAATATATAGTCTAGAATTAAGAGCTTATCTTGAAGAGAAATGTGGGCTGTCAGGAATTTACCACTTGAATTACATGGAAATTTTCAATTGATAGGTTCAATGACTTCTGGATTGAAGATGTGAAATTTAGGTAGATATGATTCTTTTGTTTTATAAAAAGTGTATGGACTATTAATGTGGAAGAAACACTAGCAGTCATCTCTCCCCTCATTTACAGATGAAAAAGGGACAGCCGTAAGTCATGGAACTGGAACCAGAACTCTGATCTAATTCTCAGGCCAATGTTCTTCCTCTTCTCCATGCTAGTTATATTTTTCTTATTTCTTAGATGAGTAATACCAGATAACAATAGGCCAAACCAACAATTTATTAGGACCTGGTGGTGAAAGCTAAGTAGTGAAATTCTTTGCTAAATTCTGTCATGAATCACTCAAATCTTCTCAATTTTGGAAATCTTTCTTGGGTGTTCAGATTATTCCCTAAGGCCCAACTTCTTTCGTTAGCCCTCGGTGGGGCAAATCACTACTGATATCTTACAAAGTTTAGGGAGGCAGTTTTTCTCCTGAGTTCTGGTAGTTGTTATTTTCCACAGACAACGAAATTCTCCACACACAGATTTGTGCCAGAAAATAATCTTCCATGTGTATCAATGTCGTAAGCAGTGACTGGCCTGGGCTGAGCATGCAAATAAGATTTGGCTTCACTCAAATAATTATTCCCTTAGTTACTTCACTCCTCTTTGCACTCCCCACAGGGACCCTTGCACTAACCTAGCAGTAGCTCATGTGACCCACTCTCTTTCCTAGGCCAACCAATACATTCAACCATCATCAAAACAATTTCTTGAAAGGAACCCAGTAATTCATAAGGTTAATTCAGTGCTCCCCTTCCAGGTGTGATAAAATTTATAATAAGCCAGCATCATTAATACCATAAAATACTGAAGAGGCTAAAATGGAAATGTCATCTCAGAAGTCACCAAGGATTGAAAGTCATGTTTGAGCTGAATGTTCATGGATATTGGTGGTAACTGAACACTTTCTGGCAACCCTGAGCCTATGTCTTGTGGATGGTTATCTACCTTGTTTATATGTTTGTTGGGTCATAAAAACTCAATTCACTCATTCATTTATTTATCAGTGGTTTAGGTGTCTTCCATTTGTATAGCACTGTCATTGCCTTATTAAAAGCTATAGCTGAGGAGAGGTGATGTTTAGAAATTGTCTAGTCTTCTGTCTTTATTTTACATACTATTAGGAAACCAAAACTCAGAGAAGTGAATTTTCCGAAGTCATGTCTGATGAACAAAGCTTATGACAAAATCCTACTTCTGTGATCCAATCCAGACTCATCCATAGATTGTCTCAACCTTGATGGAAATCAATTCATAAAATGTAATAATTGGAATTGCATCCCCAACACAAAACAGCTACTAAAGATTACAGCTGGTATTTGGCACTTTTACTGTTAAATAAACACTAAATTGACACTACCAACTGCCAAGTGCTTTCTCCTAATTTGGAGAAAGTGATAATTTTAGGGAAAGTCACTCTTCTTTTTGAGTTTCAGTTTCTTAATAGTTTAGGATGAGGAAAGGCATAAAGAACAATGGGTCAATGTCACACTGCTTTTAAAGGGGTAAAATGGGAAGTCACATACTACCATTATTAAGATACCAATGTGATTAGCTGCCTGTGCAGCAATGAGTTTCTTATTAGCTGTAGTATTCACCAACTACATGACCCTTTGTCAGGGATAAGACATTTTGAAATGTCTTTGTATAAGACATTTTGAAATGGGTGGGAGATGGAGCTGGAAGATATATTTAATGTTTCTTCCATCTCTAAGATTCTGTGATCAGAAATACAAAATACTAAAGGAAAACCCACATCTGATCATTTAAATCTAGAAGCAATGACAATAACAACATGAATGAGACATCATATAGGATGCCTAATCATAGTACTGGCTCAAGTATGGAAATTCAATATCAATGTAATCATGTTTTTCCTTTCATCATCATGCAAGTAAGAGCCAAAGTGTCAAGAGTAAAGGAGATTGCCTGAGAATTTCTCTTTTTACAAAAAGGGAGGAAAAAAAAAAAAAAAAAGAAAGAAAAACTTACTGGATGGAAGTTGGAAGATGACTCAGCAAAATAACCCGAGAGAAGTCAGGTCTGCTGTGAACCCAGGTGTTTGGGTGCTGATGGGCTAGTGAAGAGGCCAATAAGTTGTCAGTGGCAACTTGGAAGGTTTTAGAACCTGACTTGGAACTTGAAGCATGCGTGGATAATCACAAATAATTTTCAATTATTTTTCCACTGGTGATAACTACTATTTAAAAGTAAATTTCCTTTAGATGCTTAGAAATGAAATGTATGGCTCTGTTTGCTAGCAACCTGGCTGTGGTACTACAGAGAATCCTAATGCGTGAAGCTGAAAGAGGGCCCTGAGATGTTGCAACACAGCCCTGCATTTTGCAGAAGAGGAAACTGAGCCCAAAAGTAGTGCAACCTGTCTCAGGACACATAGCTAATAAGTGACAGAGCTTAGATTAAGATCAAAGTCACCTGGTTTTATTTTGATTGAATTGGTGGTCATATATTAAACCATTTCCTGAGTTTCACTTTAAATGGTATTATGGAGTAAGCCATTACCTCATGTGAGTGTATGTTACCAGGTCAATTTTTGCATTGATTATGTTTCCCTCCCACCCCAGGGCAGCCCCTGACCTGGGCTCATCATTTCTATTTTAAAGCACAGGGCAGATCGGATATGTACACCTAGGAAATGAGTTTTCTTCCTGGCAGGGGGCATGTCATAGAAGATCTCTCCCACCATGTCAGCATCTCTATTAAGAATGACACTCACTCTGCCTTCCCCCAGTGATGACAGAGTCCTGGCCATTTTTCTTCTTTACCGATGGATTTCCAGGTGACTGACAGGTGGTTGTAAGGGTAATTCCTCCTCGACAATTTCCCCCAAATTCTATTCTTCGCTCCACCATTTTCCTAACTACTATCTTGAGAATAATTGTTCTAGGGAGACCACTCTAGCAAGGTTACACATATTCTCTAATTTGCACATTTCTCTCAGAACTGGGAAGAAATGAAACCCTGCTAAAGTGGAGAGAGTCTGCCAGAATCACCGCTTAAAAAAAAGGCAGAGTTTGAATGTCAGTCCTAAATTGCCATCCGTCCCTGCTTCGTTCCACTTCTAATAATAGTCTCATGTACCCTTCTGCACACACACGCTCATGTGCCTATTAACAGAGAATTCAGGAAAGAACGGGTCTTGACCAAAAACACAAGAATTGGATCCTAGGATGGTGCATTAAAAATTGGGCAGGGTAGCAGGGGGCAGGAGAAGGACTGGACATGTTTAAAATATGTGAGAAAAGGAACAACCCACTGGATGGATGGATCATGCATATGAACAGAGAGCTAACAGAAAAGGAAATGCAAAAGGCTCTTAAATGAAAAGATGCATGAGCTCATACATAATAAGGGAAATGGAAATGAAAATCACACTGCAATCCCATTTTTTACTTATCAGATTGGCAAAAATCCACAAGATCACAAACATACCCTGTTGTCAAGGCTGTGGGGAAACAGACCCTTTTTAGACATTGCTGGTGGGAATTTAAATGAGTACAACCCCGATGAAGGGCAATTTGGTGATATCTGTCAAAATTACAAATGCAAATACCCTTTGACCTGTAATCCCAGTCCTGGGAATTTATCCCACAGATATACTTGCACAGGTGCAAAATGATATACCTACAAGGTTGTTAATTGCAGCCTTGTTTGTAATAGCAAAGGACTGGAAACACACCAGAAGTCTGTCAATAAGGGCCTTTAAAATAAATCATCATATATCCACACAGTGAAATAATACGTAACTTTAAAAAAGAAAGGAGTTCTCTGTATACTAATTTAAAAAGCTCCCCAAGATATTTTTTTAAAAAGGTAAAAAAAAGTGTCATAATATACTATATTTAGTGATTTGAAATGTAGGGGTAAGAAAATGTTTAAAAAAAAATCCTCTGGAAGATTCAGGTGTGGGCAATACCATTAGTTGCATGTGGCAATGCTGAGGTCTTTGTGTGTTAACTGGGCAGCTGGGGAAAAAGGAATGGGTCTCTTCACTCTTCATACTGTTGAACTTTTGTGACTTATGAGTGGATCATGTTCCATGGAAAATAGGACCACAGGCCTAAGATCTTGAATAAGCTGTTTTCTAAGGTGACAGGCAGAAAAAAAAAATAAGACTCAGGTTCAGTAAGTTACACCACAAGCTGTTCACTGAGACGGGTTACAACATTGTGGAATATTCTGTGGTGCTGACTTATTATTGGGCCATGAGGTGAGCAACCTTGAAGAGCCTGCTGTAAAGGGTGCTGACAGCACACTTTTGAAAGGGGTTATATTGTTTGTTCAGGGGAGTAAAACATAAGGGTCTTATCAGCTTGCTGTGCCCTTAATTGGCAGTCTATTTGACAAGTAGCTCTGTCTGTTATAAGGGGCTGATTACTTCTTCAAGTATCTGATCAAATAAATAAAATTTTAAAACTATACCATACGACAATTCTCTGGCTAATAACCTTCTATTACTGCCCTGTAAAATTCATGTGAAGAAACGGAATGGAGAATATATCCTTGCAACCAGGTAAAAGGATGCCAATGAGCAGACTGCCAAGGAGGCTCTACTGAGGTCTACACTGGCTGTCTGCCTCTGCCAACCCCTAGGAAGAGAATGAGCTTGCCCACTCGAAGTTGTAAGCACAGCTAATAATCACTAAGGTTCCTAAGCACCAGGCATCAGCAGGAATACTTTGCAAATGCTAATTCACTGAATTCTCACAACCACAATATGTGATAAGTAATATTTATATTTCCATTTTATATATGAAGAAACTGTGCACAGAAAACTTGCTCAAGTCTCCTTAGCTAGCAAAGAAACAGAAGAGGGATTTGAACCCAGGCAGTCTAATTCCAGAGTCTTTGTAATCTTAACTCCAATCCTAGCCCCTTTCTCTGGTTGAGAAACAGGATTTGCACCATATAGAAAATTTCCACACAATTAGTAGTCATTGTCCAGACTGAATTTTTTTCTTCACTTCCTCCCATTCCCAACTAATACTTCCATTTCTATGGCTACTCACAGATGGAAACCCCCAGAATAACATTTTTTACAATCCTCGCTAGAAAAATAGGAAAGAAAGGCTAAAGCTAACAAAATGTCTTATTTGACGTTGTTGACCATTACTCCTTCCAGAAGCCCCTTCTTCCTGTGGCTGCATTCACACGCCCTCTCCTGATTTTCTCTCTGCATTGTGGACTTTTCTCACCTAATATGATTTGCTGGCTCATTCTCTTCCCTAGCCAATGAATGTGGAGTTCCACATGGCTCAGTCCTAACCCACTTCTCTATGCAAGTTAATTCCTCTTTCTTGGAGATCTCAAAGATGTCCAGAGCACAGGTCCATTTGCCAAAGACTCACAAATCTCCCAAATTAAGCCCAAACCTTTATTTTGAGCTCCAGATCAGTATTTTAACTGCCTTTTGACATTTCTACTTGGATGTCTTCATGGCTCCTCTAATTGCAATCTTACTAAAAATAACCTCTTGCTTTTTCTTTCCAAAACTATTTTTTAAACTTATCTCAATGAAAAACTCTACTAGCAAAGCTGCACAAACCAGGACCTAAGGGGCATGTTTGACTCCTCACTCTTCTTTGTCTCCATTCTTCCAGCACATTTTGTTATGTTGCTCTTCATAAAATCTCTCCATTCTGCCCACTTCCTGCCATTCCTACTCAACTACCCTGGTAGAAGCTACTATCTTCTCTCATGCATTCCACTAGCCCCTAGCTGGTCTAACTGTGTCCGTGGTTGACACCCTAATTCATGTTCTTCTCTCCAATCAGTTTGATCATCTGAAGACCAATTCTAGCATATCAATCACTACACTGCTTAAAACCTGGTTAGCGGCATTTCATTGGTTTTAGAATGAAGATCAGTGTCCTTAAAAAGAGCTGGCAGGGCCCTACCTGAGCTGGCCTAGGCTACTTTTCCAAAGCCTTGCATTATATCCTCCCTTTTATACATCGTGTTCCAGCCACAGATTTTCTTTTAGTCCTGCCTCAGTGTGTGTTGCATGTCCTGTTTCCCGCATCTGGAATGCTCTCCCTCCCATTCTTTTGAATAACTCCCATTCACCCTTCAATTATCAGACTAAATGTTAGTGCCAGAGGAGTCTTCCTTGATCACTTCCAATATTCACTCCATTACTCTTTCCCCTCGCAGTATACAATAATTCACAACTATATATTTGTGGGATTATTTGTGGGTCCTTCCTGAAAGATGAGATCAGATCTATTTTATTAGTAGTTTATTACTAGTGCTTGGCATAGAGTAGACATGCAATTCATAGTTACTAAATAGCCATTTGTTTTGAATGAATAAATGGATAAATGAAAGGGTAAGCCGAAGTAAAGATTTTTAGATGAAGGCAGAGTAAGGACACTGGTACCATGATATCCCCTGGTTTTTCATGTATTTCAAAGATGAAGTTATAGAAGATGGAGAAGTTCCATATCAGAAAAATGTCTTCTTCAGCCTATGCTTCAGCCCAATGTTCAGCTGCAAACCCAAGATTCTACTCATACCCAGGAAGGTAGAGAGAAGAACCACAGGTAAACAACACAGCCTGCTCAGGGGCAACCAGAAGATTGGGCTCCATGTCTCTTCCAGGAAGAAGCAATTTGTTGATTATTAGAATCCATAAACACATAAAACACTTAAAGCAATAGTAAATTTGCATATCAAAACATAAGAAAAGTGAACGGCTATGAAAAACCATTTAATATAGAAACAAGATGAAAATTTGAAAACAGTTTTGCATTCTTAAGAAGCACTAGACTTCAGTCTACATAAAAGAGTGACAGTCATATTAGGAAGGAAAGTAATGAAATAAAAACATAAGTAGATGAAATGAGAGATGAGTAAGATTAAAAAAATGCAAGAAAACATAGCAGAATAAAAGCACACGTTATTGCCATTAAAGAACAAGCAAAAAAATAATAAGCCAGTAATTTAGAGAACACCTGAGAAGTTTTACATTAATATGAAATGAAAGCAAAGATATAAATACCTCTGAGTAGAAAAAATAGCAAAAGAATTATAGGCATTCCTGAGGAAGGAGCTAGAATAATTGGAATAGAATCACTAGTCAAATATGCAATGATAATAACATTTAACTTTATCAATCCCTTGTGTTGTGCCAGGTCTGTGCTAAAACATCACCATAAGCACATAATTACTGCTGCATGGAATAGTACAAGTGGAAGCCAAGTTTTATTTCTACAAATAAGAAAACCAAGGCACCAAGAGTCAAAGTAATTTGCAAAAGATTCTTCAACTTACACATGAGAAATCCTTGATGCATATCCTAGCTCTAGTACCTGTGTTCCTAGTTACCATGATTACTTAATAAAATATTTTTGAGCTGAAGAAAACATCTGATCATGTAGATGGAAGGTGTTAATCACTTTCTCAGTAAAGTTGATCATTAGAAAACTACTACAAGTCTACAGAGAAATTTGTAAAATAGATGGTTGCTGGAAATGTAACCTGGAGAATCCCTGTCTCTGACAGATATAGGTAAACAGTCTTTAATCCCCAAGTCTGTTGCCTGAGACAAAATGAAGTCTTCCCAAGTGACTTCTAAAATTTCCCAGGGAGTTTGCTTCCTCTTTAGCCTCTTCCCAGACACTGCCCATTCCACCCCTATCAATTTGCATGGTAGACTCAGGCCCTTCATCAATTTCTATGGATCCTGTATCATAGCACACCAAACAATCTATTTGCATCTATGAGTTTAGAGGTTTGAGAAAGGTCGGAGAGGCCATTGCAGAGCATGATGTGGACTTCTGTCATCGCACTGGCTTCCCTCTCTCCCATCAGCCCATTTCTCTCCTCTCTCCCACCATGGCCTCAGGCTGGAAGTCTAACCAGCTTCCTTTGCCATAGGAACATGCCTTCAGAGTCTCACCTTCTAGCTCTGGCAGTTTCTTAATGCACTCTTTTGAAGAAGGAAAACAAAAACAAAACACAGGTTTCTTCCTAAAAGTTATTCTGTGAATAATGCTTTTGCTACATTGTAAGAAGAATAAAGATTTTAAAAATTCTCCTAAACATCCAGCTGACATCAGACCTTTCCTCAGTGTCACTGAATGCCGAAGGAGAACACAGCAAGGTTATAGCATAATTTCTTTTTGTTTAAAGAATATTCTCCAGGTGAACTTAAACACAATCTGGATTTCATAAATGAAAGGAAGTAAAAACCATTGTCTGGCATATAAGGGTTCACAAAATATACCACAAAAGTACGTTTTTGAAAAAAAAAAACTGACAACCTATAGAAAGATTAATTAAAATTGAGAACTTACAAATGATAGGAAGCAGAGCAGATCTAAAAAAAAAAAAAAAAAAAAAAAAAAAAAAAAAACGGGCTGGGCACAATGGCTCATACCTGTAATTCCTGCACTTTCAGAGGCCAAGGCAGGTGGATTGCTTGAGCCCGGGAGTTGGAGGCCAGCCTGGACATCCTAGTGAGACCTTGACTCTATAAAAAATAAATGAAAAATTAGCCAAGTACAGTGGCACACACCTGTAGTTCCAGACACTCAGGAGGCTGAGGTGGGAGAATAGCTTGTGTCTGGGAGGCTGAGGCTGCAGTGAGACGTGATAGTGCCACTGCACTCCAGCCTTGGCCACAGTGTGAGACCCTGTCTGAAAAAGAGAAAAAAACAAACAAACAAAAAAACATGGGCCTGGAGCCTGATTGACTGCTGGGTTTTAAGTCCTGTCTCTGTTGCCAACTAGTCATGTGACTGGAGCAAGTTATTATCTCTGTGCCTCTGTTCATCTGTAAAATGAGGACAATATTAGCACTCATCTCATAGGGCTGTTGTGAGGATTAATTGAGTTACTATTCTAACGTACTTAAAATTCTTGGTACCTAGAAATGACTATGCAGGTATTTGTTAATTATAATAAGAAATGTGGAAGTTGAAGTATAAAAAATATGGGAAAATAAGCATTGAAATCATTCACTTAAACATAGAACTAAAACTGAATAATTCTTGTAGCTTAAAAATAATGTCAATGTTACAGAATTTGAGACACGAGTTAAGAATTGCAAAAAGAATAGTGATTTATTAACAGACTTTGTAAAAAATCTCAGTTTATATTTTAAAGGAAAAAGGGGTATCAAGGAAGTATAATAAAACCATGCTAAATCCCTTCCCATATTCAACTTAGGATTCAAGAGATTCCATTCCATGTTTTTCTTTAATAGTTATAGAAATATCAACTAAAACTTAGTGAAATGATATTTTTGAAAAACTGAAGAATTCAGAACATGATATAATCCTTTCAAGTCTCTGGGACATATAAAATCAAACAATATATTTTGCATAGCAAAATAAGAAAATAAAAAAGTTTACTGAAGCACAATGAATAGAAAATGGGAAGCAATGTATTATTCAGAGACACTCTTGGGTCATCTAGGGTGAGAAGGGGATTCAGGGAAGAAGGGGCACAGGACACTGTCCTAGCCGACTGGATGGAGACCTGGTATGCTGCACCACTGTGGGCCTGGCTGTACTCTGCTCTCCAGCCTCAGGTAGCTCCCCAACCATAGGACTTGTTCCCTCACTGGTTCACCACTGCAGGCCATCACTGTGTCCACATCACTGTTTAATGTCCCCAGATGCCACCAACCGATTGCTCTCTCATCTCCTCTCCTCCATAGGACTTGCACACGAAGTCTGTATGTCCGTAGGGCTTTGTACATCACTCTTGCAAAAGGACTCTCTTCGTCTTGCTTTCAGACTTCTTCAGGTGAGGGAATAATTGAGGTGCCCACTCAACATTCTATGGGGTAACCTGCTGAGATATCGGGTGCAGCCATTTCAGAGGCTCTCTTTGGATCAAGTGCCACTCCCTGCTCAGGGTGGCAGAGGTACAAAGCCTCAGGAAGGTGGTGTGGGTGGGGCAGGCACTGTGGCCTCACAGAGGGAGGTAGTTTCACACACTGGGTCACCGTGTGGTCTTTTCAATTACCCCCATGGAGGGCCAAGTAAAAGATGGCAAGAGGGAATGTAACTTCTTCCAAACCTGCTTTTATCAGGCTCTTGGTTTGTAAAATTCCCAGATACATATGTAACAGAATCAAGCAAATTCAAGCATAAAAAAATGACAATATTAATTTCAGATAAACTAAAATTAAAAGAAATTGCACAAAATAAGATAAAGGGTCCATTGTAATTGATAAATGATGTCTTCTGAAACAGATTTATGTACCAATTAATAACATCAAAATGTATTTGAAATCCATAAGAAATACAAAAAGAAATTTACAGAAAAACAGTTTATTTTAATATATCTGTGCGACTCTTTATTAAGTGGATTAAGATAATTTGAATATAATAATGAGTTTCCATTAATATGTATTAAACAAGAGTTTATTTTTTAACCTGTGCCATTTCTCTTTAAAAACTTGGGTTAAGAGGAAATCAAAAGTACAATTACAAACTGGTTAAAAAGTTCCTAAAACGAGAGAGTATTTATCAAAATATATGATTTATGGCCAAAAGAGAATCATTGGCAAATTCACACCATTATATGTTTTTGTTTATTAAGCAATAAGAAATGAAAGTAATTAAGCAGCCAAGTAAGTTTCAGAGGATTACCACACTAATCTAAAAAATAAAGAGAGTAAAATAGTGTGTATAAAATAAAAATCAATGAATTATGAAATAGGAAAATTAGATAAACAGACTTTTAAAAATAATATTTGGTACATTAGAAAAAATAATCACAATAAATGACCTTAGGAAAATTGAATCAGGAAAAAAAGATAGGATAAGAGACACAGTACTTTTAAAGTAACACAATACTATATAAAACGCTATAGTGATAAATTCAAAGAAATGGATCGTTTTCTTGAAAAAGACCTTTCAACATTGATTTAAAAGGAAAAAATAACTGAAAAAAATTGTTAAAGACTGTAGCTGATTTGAAAAATGTGTTATTTCAAACTTTGAAAAGATAAATAATTCTGTTTTACCAGAGCATAGAAAAAGATAAAAAGTAATTAGTAAAAAAATTGACTTTAAAACTCCTAAGGCCAACGAGAGTATTTTATAATACAGAAAAGATACATAGACATCAGAAGCTTTCCTATGTTTCACAAAGAAACAGAAACTATTATAAAAAACAAGTCCTTTTAAAAAATAAATACAAAAATATATAAAGCAACAACAAAAAATATATAAAGTAGAAGAGTATAAAATGTGCTATAGTTTCATTAAGAAAATCACACAGTTGTCTGAAAAGCATGAAATATGACTTAATACATGAGAAATATGCTACATTTGTACATAGGAAAATTCATATAAATATGACAGTTCTTCTGATTGTAATTTATAGGTTAATTCAATCTGAAGTGATTCTAGAATTTATCTGGAAGAATAAAGGCTACAGATTGCCAAGAAATTTTTTTTAAATAAAAATCATGAGGGAATAATTAAAACAGTACCGTATTGGTGCTAGACTTGACAGATTGGTGACTAGAACAGTATAAATGGCCAAAAACAGAGACTGGTATAGATTAGAATTATGAACAGTTAGATTTGGAAATGTAGTTCCTGGGTCCATCTGTTCATAAGCCCAAGTGATGATGAGGGTACTGTTTGCGCTGGCTTCCCCCAGTGCATTCCCACTGAACCAGATTGAGAGGTCGTCTTTCAGTGCTTTAAACCCAGGCACACCCTTCAGCTTCTTGCTGATCCTCCTGCAATGGCTTATCCTTTAGGAAACCATGTCAGTTCCGTGAAGGCTGATAACACCTCTCGGGGTAGGCCGCTCCCTCCTTGAACATCTCTGTATGTGCTTGGAGACCCTCAGCAGTTAAAATAACCTCACCTTTTATCTTGCTGCACACTTTGATGTGCTGATTTGAATGAGCCTTGAAGTGGGATGGATCAGCAGCCTACTCGCACCATATAAAGCTTTTATTTTCTCAAACTCCTATCCTCTCAGAACATTTACCAAACAAGCCACTGATGTTGATCATGTTTCTTTAGCCCACATCCAAAATATTTCCCATTAGCTTTGTTAGTGTAGATTATTGTTTATTGCAGAGGAGTCTGGCACTTTCCTAGATTGCACAATTTGCTTTTGTCCATCTGAGCCTTTTCTTTCCTTTCTTTTCCTTTCTTTTCCTTTTCTTTCTTTCTTTTTCTTTTTTTCTGTCTTTATTTCTTTCTCTCTTTCTCTCTCTCTGCCTCTCTTTCTTTTCTTTCTCTCTTTCTTTCTTTTCTTTCTTTCAAGACAGGGCCTTGCTCTGTGGCTCAGGCTGGATGGAGTGCAGTGGTGTGATCATAGCTCACTGCAGCATCCAACTCCTGGGCCAAGCTATCCACCTCTCAGCCTCCCAACAAGCTGGAACTGTAGGCAGCACCACCTCACCTGGCTGATTTTCTAATTTTTTTTTTTTTTGGTGAGACATGGAGTCTCATATGTTGCCCAGGCTAGTCTCAAACTCCTGCCCTCAAGCAATCCTCCAATCTCGGGCTCCCAAAGTGCTGAGATTACAGGCATGAGCCACCATGCCCAGCCATCAGAGTCATTTCTGACTGTGGAACTATTCATTCTACACATGTGTGCAGTATTTACCAGTTTCTGAGTGCTTGCAATCATTAGTAATGTTTTATTTTTTAAAACTGCTTAAAAATGATCTCTACTTTTGTTTCTGTCATTATCTTACTATAGTCACACTGCTATTGTGTTTATCTGATATAATAGGGTTAATGATGTTAGAAAACTCAAATTTAGCAATGAAAAAAGCAAATACATGCAGTAAGTGAACTAAAATTACCACAGGTGACCACTAATGCCACTCTTTGGTGGCAAATGCAGTCAAAATACTCTTGCTCTGAAACATAGCTTGATTCCTATTTAAGTTCATAAGCAGAGGAGATTCTATAACAATGTCATCACCAATCAGGAGAAATAAAAAATGAAGAAATGGCTTGTGCAGACACAGTACTTAATTATTTAGAATGGGGATAAAGTTAGATCCTTGTCTCACACCAGGCACACAAAACAATTCCACATGGATGAAACATGTTAATTTAAAACACTGAGATGCCAAGGAAGAAAAGGTAACTACTGACTTACTTAATCCTGCAATAGAAAACCACTTTTTAAGTATAAAAGTAAAGGAAAAAAATCACATATAATAACTGAAATATTAAACAAGGCATAAGTAGTAAACTTTCAGCTGCAATTAACAGATAATCTAACTTTATAATGGATTAAACAATAAAAAATAGTATTGTTTCACAACATCTGAATCCAGAAGTAGAGCAGGTTTCAAAGCATTGACTTTGTCCAGTGGGCTCAGTTCCTTCTCTTTGTGATCACTTCAGCTTCACCTATGCCTGTGGGTTGGCTTTATCCCTCAACAAGTTCCTCTCATGTTGGGAAAATAAATACAGTAGGTTCAGGTTTCACATCTGCACAACTTCTTAGCTTGGATTTCCCAGAAGGAAGGACGTATGTGCTAGTATTTTATTGGAAAGTATAATTGATGGGAAGCAGGAGTGAGGAAAAGTGAGAATGGTGCATCAATGAGTGGAGAGCCAGTTCCCTAGCTGGCCTCTGCTTTGAACCAGGCAACACGGATTGTTTCACTGCATCTCACACTTGAACCACTTAGTGCTCCAGAAACATTTGTGTCTCAGAACAGTCCTTCCTAGGAAGGGAGAAAGAAGAATGTATTTGTCACTTGTCTCAAGGGTCAAAGGATTGTTCTGCATAGGGATATTTTTCTTGAACTTGGAGGTTGTGCACACATTGAATCGTTCATGGTCTCTCATGCTTCATATCCACAGGGAAGATCTAAAGCATGAGGCAAAAGGCATGCAGTGTGACCCTCTCAGATTGTGGCCACCTGAGGCTGGCCAGAGTCTACACAGACATGGTTACTTCCGAGAAGCCTGGTATAAGAACAAGCGACCTTTGCCCCAGAATCGGGAGGAATAGAAGGAAACATCCTCAGTCTGATGAAGGGCATCTACAATAAACATACAGCAAATGTCATACTTAATGGTGAACCATAGAATGTTATCTCTCTAAAGTTAGGAAGAAGACAAGGATGACTACCCTATCACTTCTATTCAACATTGTCCTAAAAGTTCTAGCCAGTGAAATATGGCAAGAAAGAAATGCATCAAATTTTGAAAGAAAAAAATACAACTATCTTTACTTGCAGAAAATATAATTATTCATGTAAAAAAAATCTAATGAAATATATGAAAAAGCTATGAGAACTAATAAGTGAATTTAACAAGGCATCAGGATTAACAATTAATATACAAAAATCAACTGCATTTCTATATACAAGCAACAATCATAAACTGAATTTTTTTTAAATTCCACTTACAATAGCATCAAAATATATAAAATAGGCTTAAGTTTGATGAAAATAAGACCAATACAAAGAAAACCACAAAATATTGCTATGAGAAAATAAAGATCTAAATAAGTGGAGCAGTATGCATTGTTTATATATGTAGGTAGATTCAGTATTGTTAAGATGTCAATTATTTTCATATTAGTCTCTAAATTCAATATTCTCAATAGAGATGCCAGCAGTCTTTTTTGTTGTTGAAATTGGCAAAATGACTCTAAAATTCCTATGCAAATGCAAAGTACCTACAACCGAAAACAACTTTGAAAGACACAAATTTGGAGTAATAACATTATGTGATTTCAAAACTCATTATAAATCTGTAATAATAAAGACTATATAATACTGGTTTAAAGATAGACATAAGGTCAATAAGACAGGACAGAGGGCCACTTTTATATATGACCAACTGGTTTTGCACAAGGGTGCAAAAGCAAACTAAATGGGAAAGGATAGGCTTTTTTTCCATATATGGTACGAAACAACTGAATATTTGTAGGCAAAAAAATTAATATTTCACATCATCTAGAAAAATTAACTCAGAGATTTAAATGTAAAACCTGAACTATAAAACTTATAGAAGAAAACATAGGGGAAAACTCTAGAGACTTCCAGTTTTAACTCATGCACATAGACAGCCAGGAAGTCCTCATTTCCTTCCTTACAAGAATAGCTGGACAAACAGAATGTCAAGGATTTTTTTGGACCCATCAGAGGACTGCAGTTGCAGGACAAACTGCCACTCCCAGATCTGGAGAGACAGAAGCATCCAGAGAGTCATAGCTAAGATCTGCTTAACTGGAGTATACACCATTGCAGTCATAAACTAGTAAGAATACTTACAAGGTAGTTGCGATGAATTGTTGAAGACTGGGTGTGACCTACTGTGAGAGGAAGAAACTCCCAGAGGCTGCCATCTTAGGGAGAGCCCCCAAATTTCTATGAACTTTCCATCCAGGGATTGTACCATGTTTTTATGGTGAAGATCCTCTCGTGGCTTTATCTGTCTCCTGCAGCTGAAACATCACATCACCCCAAGGCTCTCCTTCACGAGATTCCTTGATATGAATCACTTTCTCTGCCAGGATAATCCCCTGCAGTCACTGTGGGGAAGCCATTAGATGGTTTTCAGAAATTACTGTTGCCCACCACAGCAAAGCCTGGGTGCTTTTAAAAAGCATGAATTACTCAAAAAGTTAAATCACCACCCAGGAATATTCTGCATTTCCTTTTATCTTAGAATGTTTAGTATACTTTGGTGACTATGGCAGAAACACAAAAAGCCTAAGCAATGACCTGTATGGATCAATCAGCGAGAACCACAGGAGATTTGGGTGAGTTCTGTGGTTGACTGGGTAGACAGACAACCTCAAAAGTTTAGATGGAGCCTTCACATTGCCAGGGACCATGTATGCAGCCCAATTTTAAAGACAGCTTTTGAGATTGAGGTGGAAAGAATGCCAAACTGAATAAAGCGAAGTGTCTGCCACCAACTCCAACAGAATAGGACTCCCAATTAGAATTAAATTGTGGAACAATAAAGGTTTTAATCTGGGGGTACTAAAATTGCAAACTATGATATATCCCCTAGGATACTCCTTTTAGGATGTATAACTATCATTGTTTACTAGAGGCTGAGAAGGAGATAATCTTGGCATCATGGTATTGAGAGATGCTTTGATCATCTAGCACTTTTATGGCATTAACGTGTGGTTGCCAACAGCCCCCAAGAAGGTGAAGCCACCTTATGCCCGTCCAGAAAATTATCTATGACTTGGGGCAAAGGTGTAACTTCCAGATCACTTCTTCTCTATGTTCTGCTAATTACTCCCTTCCCTGATTTCTGCTTCTGGTAAAAACAAACAAAAAAAATTAGTTGTTTGATAATAAGAGAATTCTGTTTTGGGAGAATATTGTGGAAAATGTTTATCTTTGTGAAAATGTATCTTTTGAGGTGAGATTGAGTCATCTTATGCCAGTGGGTGTTACAAATTCAGAAAAGTTTCTTAAAGAGTCTATGAAATAGTAGGTTCCATTTTTTTCCTACATTATATTGGGACTTCAGGACTTTTGTAGCTACTTAGGAAGGGTCCTGTCAGTGCTAATAGAGGGTATTACCTAAGTTATCAGACCGGTCTATGCTATAGCAAGTCATTTCACTGCAGGTTCTTTTCTTTTAAAGCCAAGTGAACCTTCAGAGCTGTCTCTATGGGCAAAGTGAGACTTAGGTTAGGCTACACAGAATGCTTATATATCCCGGGTCATCAAATTTCCCGGTTCGGAGGGTGTAATTTAAAGGGTGTGAGAAACTAAACAATTGAGTATGTCTATAATCCAGGGGCCCTTATAAATCAGACATAGATATTTGAATTCAAGATGGTAGAGGATGAAGAGTTAGTGTTGGTAAACCAAAAATATAGTTTGAAGGAAGTATAAGAGAGGTAAAACTTTGTGGGCAACTGAAAGTAGTGCTATGTCTTGCCCCGTTACCTATCTTCTATTCTGCTGATGCTCTCAGGTAAGAATTTATAGAATCTTTGGACACCTCCTCAGTGATGATCATCACTAATTCATCCTGGCCATTGATCCTGATCTTGTTGATATCCTGTGTCTTGTAAGTAGGTTACCATCTTTTCTTTTATGTATAATTCCCTGTTTTGATAACCTACCTGCAAGACAAGGGTGGTCTAGGACTGTAATCAAGCATGCTCCTAGAATTTCCTACCCTTATCTCTGTATTCCAGCTATTTGTCTTCATAGGCTCTAGGTGCTGCTTAACAACATTAGCATTGCCCATCACAGGACCTCCAGGATCCCAGGTTTCAACTCCCTGCCTGAATGTCTTTTCTTTCACCTTCTCCCAGATTTTCCTGCTCCTAAGAACTGTAAGTCAAGTTCTGCAGTGAGGGTTTGCCTTGTCCCTCCCAGACTTGGAACTTTCTTTCCTTGCCCAATCAATTCTGCCTTAGATGGAGTATGAAGGCAGCCAGACCTAGGAAATTCCCAAAATATAGAGATTAAGTATGAGCCAAAAGTCAAAAGTTATTTGGACAATTGAGAGTTCAGGACACCCTGTGGTGTCAGAAGGCAATAAAAGGCAAGGTTGGAAATAAAGTATGAGCTATCTGACAACATGCCCAGAACAGCTGAAAGTGGGAATACCTCTGCTTGCAGGCCTCCTGTTGAATGATTCTACAAATATTTTTTGAGCTCTGTTATATGCAATGCAGTGTGCTAGTTTGTTACATGCCTTTTCCCAGGTTTGGGTTTTGTAACTGTTTTCTGGGCAAAAGCCAACCTATAATCCTGATGTAGAAACAACTGATTTATGTAAAAAGCTAGTAAGTGGCAAACTGGATGTGATGTGTGATGAAAGATACTGACAAATATTATAGAGGACTGGAAGTATGCTCAAAGATTACATGCTTGAGCTTTGTAGTCAGAAGACTTGAGTTCAAATCCAGACTCAATAATTATGACTTCTGCAACCCTGAGAGCAAAATTTTCTTGGGGTCAGGTTATTTCAGTTAAATGGGGGTAACAATACAATCTGCTTTATAATGTTCTTATGAGGGTTGAATGGGATAAGGCACAAAAGCACTTGGAAGTGTCCCTGGCTTGTTACAATACACCAATAAGTGTTGTCTTTCTTGTTGATAGAAAATAAATCTGGCAGCCAAATGTAAGAGGATATAGCCTATGGAGAAACTGTCATCAATAGATAAAATGTAGATATTGTAAAAGTATGAAAAAGTAGAGTAGAATGATTGAGACGCTGGGTCTTGTACTTGGACTTCAGTTGTCTCACTAGCTGTGTGACATTGGCAAAATTATTTAACCTCTCAGAGCCTGACTTTGTACATCCATTAGGCATGATAATCGTGTATGTTTCACATAACTGTTAAGACAAAGCATGCCAAATGCTTAAAGCAGTGCCTAGTGGCATAGTAAGTGCTCAGTGACAGATGATGAAACCAGTCATCCATGTGGGGGGAGTTTAGGACCTTTGCTTGGGTGATAATGGATGCAAAATCACAAACTGACAAAGAAATAAAGAGCCAGGAGTATGTGTGTCAGTAGGCAGGCAGTCCCATCCCTAGGGCAGTCCCATCCTAGTTTACATTTAGATGAGGCCCAGCTCTCAGAGTTCCCTGGGAAATGTCACCTCTTGGCCCCAGAAGATTCCCCAAAGCACAAAAGCTGAGATGATGGTCCTGGTTTTCCACAAGATACAGCTGATACCTGGGTCCTGAACAGGACACAGGTCTGTAAGCAACATTTGAACATAGGGGAAGGCTTTGCAGGTGAGATAAGAATAATTTGTAATTAGCACATTCTCTGTTTAGCAGAATTATTTGCATACAAAGTGATTTTTATAATTACTTGGGAACTGTTTGTTGACCTTTCATCTTTAGTAGGCTAAATATTTTCCTGTTGATATAATAATTATCTCTACAATCTCTTCCTTTAGATCTTGCTTGGAGAAGCAGCATATTAAACTACAAAAGTTCTCAAAATCCTTTTCTGGGGATAGACAAATAAATGAGTATTGGCACTTTGTGTTTAAACTGACAGATCTCAAAGGAGGACACATTTACAAATCCTGCTTTAGATTCCTGGAGTAGATGTTAAAAACACAGTTTCCCTCCTCTCATCCTAGGCTGAATGAAATAGAGCCTCTGGGTGGGTCTAATAGTCTGCATTTTTAACAGATGTCCTAGATGATGAGTGTGAGCAGTTGGGTTTGAGGATTAGCATTTCAGGTCACTCCAAGTGGAATTTCTGCCACTGAATCAAAAACCAAATTGGTCAACTGGTTCACTTCCTGGTTTGTAATAGAGATGGGCCGTGGCAGTGATTCAGTTCAGTGAGAACCAGACACATTTCTACCAATCCCATGACACGAAGTCTACCCTGCCAGTTTAGTTTGTATAAAGCATCCACTAAGAGTCAGGCACTTTTATTCAAAGGGATATCATTTAATTGATCAACCAAAAATGAAGGTATAATTATTATCTGCGTATTAGAGATGAGAAAACTAGCACTCAGAGGTGGGCAATAATTTGCCCAAGGCCTCACAGCTAAGAACTGCAGGGCCAGGATTATAAACTAGGTCAATTTTCTGCTACTCCATGAGGCCTTTTTTAGAAGGAAAATGCATCATGTTTCCCTTGTTCCAGGAAGGGCATTTTGGCTGTCAGTGACATGTTACAGAGGGAGAAAACATGCTTCTTGAGCTGAAGTACCTATAGCTCAATGGGGAGACAGGAGGACAGCTCCCATGGTGTCCCAGCTGGCATCCAGCTCCATGCCCTCCCAGCTTTCCTCCTCTTGGTTCATCTCTTCCCCAAGCCACATTCTATACTAGATTCTGACCCCAGTCCTTTCCCCCAATAGACTAAGCTCCTTGAAGGCAGAGGCTGTGCCCTGTTGAGGTCATGTTCATCCCAATTCCCCTTTGTTAGCCCAGCAATGCTGCCAGATCCACAGTCTCATTCACACGTTATATGCAGTGGATTGTGTAAGAAAATAAATAAAATGGAAGCATATGAATTAAGGAGTCCCAGATATGTCTGAATCAGAGAGACATGATTCAACATATGTCCTGAACTGTCAGTTCTTCCTGGGGTTCCAGAAGAATAGGAATGCCCAAGGTAGAAATCAAACAAACGTATACATCCATATAACAATTGTTTCAGAATACCTTCAATTATGGAACAATTTCTAAGTCATGTCCCAAAGGAAATGACATTTTAAGTATTCAATTAAATGACATATCTTGGTTCTCAAGTCCAGTTCGGGCTGTTTCTTGGGGACTTCAGCCAGCGTCCTCTTTTGTCTCCACAAACTAGGTCCCCTGGGGGGGAAATTCTAGGGCTTTCTCCAAAGAAACCTGCCCTTTCATCTCAACACTGAGACCCTGGGAGCTTGTCCTCACTTTGTGGCATGAGACCTAGGGGTGTCAAGCAGACACCCCTGGGTGTCCACCCACCCACTGGGTAATTTATGTAGTAATTGGGAGAAACCAGGTAGAAACAAGAGGAAAAAAACCATGAGTAGATCTGGAAACCATATCTTGCCTCTGCAGAAACTGGGAATGTTTATTCTGGACAAGAGGTATCCTAAGAGGAGTTAGGACAGCTGCCTTGGTATATTTGATGAACTGCTGGAGGAAGAAGGAATAGCCCCCAAAGAGGAATTACAATCTGTGTGTGTAAATAAAACTTGTCTATTGAGGAATCCCAACTCATGAGAATATCCATATGCTATGGCTTTTTATTTTTCTTGTCTCAGCTTTCAACTGTGCTTCATTGAGCCCCTCTTCCCTGCAGAGTAGCAACAGACATCTTGTCCTGATTCTAAAATAGTGAAATTTACTCTCTCTAGCACAGTTTTGTCCCTTTTCATTTTCTTTTTAGTGTACTTGGAGGTGTGGTATCAGGCATATATTCAAAATATTATTTTTCAGTTTTATTGAAGCCTAATTGACATATTACAAACTGCCTATACTTAAAGAATACAATTTGATATGTTTTGACATATGTATATATGGTTGTTTCCACTTCTTGGCTATTACCAATAAAGCTGCTGTGAGCATCCATGTGCAAATCCTTGTGTAAATATATGTTTTTATTTGCTTGAGTAATAAGGATTGGAGTACCTAGGATTAGAATGGTAGGTGTTGTTTAACGTTTTAAGAAATGCTACATGGTTTTCAAAAGTGCTTGTATCATTTTATATCCCCACAGCAGTGTTCTGTTTCCTTCACATCCTTGCCAATACTTGGTATGGTAAGTCTTTTTAACCATTCTAACAGGCAGGTAGTGGGTTTTTTTTGTGTGTGTGTGTGTGTGTGTGTGTTTTTTTTTTTTTTTTTGAGATGGAGTCTCACTCTGTTGCCCAGGCTAGAGTGCAGTGGTATAGTCTTGGCTCACTGCAACCTCCGCCTCCCGGGTTCAAGCAATTCTCCTGCCTCAGCCTCCTGAGTAGCTGGGACTATAGGCATGTGCCACCAGGCCCAGATAATTTTTTGTATTTTTAGTAGAGACGGGGTTTCACTGTGTTAGCCAGGATGGTCTAGATCTCCTGACCTCGTTATCCATCACCCTGACCTCCCAAAGTGCTGGGATTATAGGCATGAACCACCGGGCCTGGCCGGCAGGTAGTGGTATCTTATTATGGCTTTTATTTTCCTTTCCCTAATGATTATCTTTTCATGTACTTATTTTAAACCTTTTGTCTTCTTTGGTAAACTGTCTGTTTAAATCTTTTGTTCATATTTGTATTGAGTTGATTATTTTATTATATTTTGAGAATTCTTTATATATTCTGAATACAATCCTTTAGCAGACACATATTTGCCAATATTTTCTCCCAATCTGTAACTTGTCTTTTCATTCTCTTAAGAGTCTCTTTCAAAGAGCAACATCTGTAATTATTATGAAATCCAGTTTATTAAATTTTTCTTTTATGGATGGTGCTTTTGATGTTATACCTAAGAAATTATTGCCTAAGCTAGGGACATAAAGTTTTTCGTCTGTTTTCTTCTAGAAGTTTTATTGTTTTAAGGTTTACATTTATAATTCTTTTTGCTTTGCATATAGGGCAAATAATCAAGTTCACTTTTGTTTTTGTATGTGTTTATCTAATTATTCCAGCACCTTTTCTAGGAAATATCATCTTTCCACACTGAATTTTGTACCTTTGCAGAAAATAAGTTGGTCATATGTGTAGCAATCTATTTCTGGACTCTCCATTCTGTTCATTGATATATTTGTCTATCTTTCTGTGACTAGCACACTGTTTTAATTACTGTAGCTTTATAATATACCTTGAAATCAGGTAGTGTTAGCCATCTACCTTTATTCTTCTTTTTCAAAGTCGTTTTGGTTCTTCTAGTTTCTTTGTATTTCCAGAGGAATTTTAGCACCAGTTCTTCAATTTCTACAAAAATTTCTAGTGGGATTTTGATTAGAATTATATTGATTCTAGAGAGTAATCTGAGGAGAATAACATTTTGAGAATATTGAGTTTTCTATTCCATGACTACAGTATCTCTGTCCATTTCTTTAGGCCTTCTTCAATTTCTCTCAGTAACATTTTGTGTTTTTCAATGTATAAATCTTGCCCATATTTTCTCTGATTTTCCCCAAATATTGCATATTTTGATGTTATAAATGGCATTTCCTAAGTTCCAATTTACAATTATTATTTGGTAATAGATAGAAATGCAATTGATTTCTGTATATTGATTTTGTATTCTGCAACCTTGATCAACTCCCTCATAGTCAACTTTTTTGTAGATTCCATTGGATTTTCTCCAGAAATGGTCATATCATCAGTGAATAAAGATATTTTCCATTATTTCTTTCCTATATGAATGCCTTTATTTCCTTTCTTGCTATATTACACTAACTAGAATCTCCAGTACAATGCTGACTAGAAGTGATGAAAGCAAAAACCTTGCCTTGTTCCTGATCCTAGGGAGAAAGCCTTTAAATCTTTTACCAGTAGTTAAGGTTAGTTGTCGACTTTTTTGTAGGGTCGCCATCAGGTTGAGAAAGTCCTCTTCTATTCCTAATTTATGACAGTTATCAGAAATAGATGTTAGATTTTGTCAAATTCTATGGAAATGATCATGTGGTTTATTTTTGCTCATTCGTTTAGATTTTAGTTTTTCTTTATAAGGTAAATTACATTTATTTTCCAGTGTTAATTTAAGCTTGCATGCTCAGGGTAAACTCCATTTGGTCATGAAATAGTCTCCTTTATATGTATTGTGAGATCTAATTTGGCAAATTTGTCTTATTGTCTTTGCATCTCTATGAGGGATATTGGTCTGTAATTTTTTTTTTTTTTTTTTTTTTTTTTTGAGACAGTGTCTCACACTGTTGCCCAGGCTGGAGTGCAGTGGTGCGATCTCGGCTCACTGAAAACTTCACCTCCTGGGTTCACGCCATTCTTCTGCCTCAGCCTCCAGAGTAGCTGGGACTACAGGCACCTGCCATCATGCCAGCTAATTTTTTGTATTTTTAGTAGAGATGGGGTTTCACCGTGTTAGCCAGGACGGTCTCAATCTCCCGACCTCGTGATCTGCCTACCTCAGCCTCCCAAAGTGCTGGGATTCTTTTCTTTTAATATCAACCTTGTAGACTTTCCCAAATCTTTTTGAATAATACTCTTGGAGATCTCCCTTACCTGGCTTCAGGCGTGAATGAGCAGAGAAAGAAGAAACTTCTTTCACCGCCCTTCCATAAAGGCAAACGTCTGTTTTTCTTGCAGTCCTCTCCTTAATGAAACTGTTGACTCTGGCCTCTTCCTATTTAGATCTGGAGAAAGAGAGGAGCCTGTAGCATAATGAGGGACGAAGTATCTGTGTCCTCTCAGAAAACCCTGAAGGGAGTGTCTGGCCACAGTGTTTCATAAGGAGTGTAGACTTTGGCCTTAGCCACAATCCAGGACAACAAAAGATGCTCCAAAAAACATCTGGGTACAGAAGTTACAGAGAAACAGTTCCTTATCAAATGTGCTAAAGAACTTCTTACCAGTTAGAAGATTGCTAAAAAGGTTGAAGCAGATACCAAATGATTGGGGAATAAGAATTTTTTTTTTCTTTGAGACAAAGTCTTGCTCTGTTGCCCAGGCTGGAGTGCAGTGGTGCGATCTTGGCTCACCACAACCTCCACCTCCCAGGTTCAAGCGATTCTTCTGCCTCAGCCTCCAGAGTAGCTGGGACTACAGGCACATGCTACCATGCCCAGCTAATTTTTGTATTTTTAGTAGAGATGGGGTTTCTTTATGTTGGCCAGGCTGGTCTTGAACTCCTGACCTTGTGAACCGCCTGCCTTGGCCTCCCATAGTGCTGGGATTGCAGGTGTGAGCCACCGCGCCTGGCTGGGAACACGAAATTCTTATCTGGCATGCGGGGAAAGTAATTTCTATATCAGAGTCGTGAATTCAAAGTAGCTGCTCATATTCAACATCTCTTAAAATATAATAGAATAGCGTAGGATTGGATAGGATAGGATGAAATGGGATGGGATGGGATAGGATAGGGCAGGACAGGATCTAGTAATATAATATTTTTAAAAGAAAAATACGAGACAAATCAAACAGAGTTTAATTGAGCAAAGAAAAATTCGTGAATCGGGCAGCCTCCCAAGCCAGAGTAGGCTCAGGGATACTCCAGCACAGCCACGTGGTGGAAGAAGATTTATGGACAGAAAAAGGAGACTGACATACAGAAGATGGAAGTGAAGTACAGAAACAGCCAGATTGGTTACAGTTCGGCTTTTGCCTTATTTGAACACTGTTTGAACAATTGGCCCCCTTTCATTGTCCAAAACTCAATGATTGGCACAAAGATAGTTTACAGTTTGTTTACACTTCCACTTAGGTTATAATTCAGTATGTACACAGAAATATTTACACTGAAGTTAAAAGAGGTAAGGGAGCAGTTTTATGCCAAAGTTGATTTAACAATATCAAGTGCACCACAGTAGTTACGAGTTGGCTGAGACTTTTTTTCATTCTCATTCTCTTTCTCTCTCATTCAATCGCATGTATGTACTAGGTCACAATGTAAAAGGTGTTTCTTATTGTGGATCACAGTTGAAGAATTTTGAAGCTGCTCAGCTAAAGGACTTTCCCTCTGGGAAGCTGTGATTCTCTGAAGTGCCCAAAGAAATTATGCAGTAAGGTAAGGTTTACAGCTGTTGCTGAGGTTCTTTCTGTAAGTCAAAATCTGCTTTGAGCTTGCCAACCTCAAGGTGATATTGAGGAATATTTCTTAAAACAGACAGCTGCCTTTGTAGGAGAGTGGGGAAGCATGATTATAGACCATCTGAAGGTGCTCTGTGCCCCAACTCAACCCACCAACTGTGACTTTGAAGGAAGCCCAAGCCAGAAGAGTGAATTTTGTGTCTTCCCTCAACAGCAATCAATCAATACAGAGTTAATTCTCTAGTGCCTTGCAGGTTGTCAGCAAACTTCTCAAACTGTGTTTCATACCTGGAGCTAGGGGCTGTTCTCAAAGGGCTTTTCCATTTACTTGGCAAATAGAACTAATATCCTTGAAATAACTCACAGACCAAGACAACATATCAACAAGAGCTAAGCTGCATGCAGCATAATGTAACTACAAAAGGAGTTTAGCAGCACAGAAAACGAATTAGCCAATGGGGAAGACATCTCTAAGGTAGACTTGGACTAATGTTGGAATCATTACGAAGGATGTGCTGGCTTCAGAAATCCGGAGGAAAATGGTAGGGGCTCTTCAGTGTCAAAAGACATTAGACATAGATTTGGATGTGCCACACACATTTATCTTCCATCATGTCCACACTCCAGAAAAAAACAGCCTATTGTGCATTCCAACTAAGTCTCTTAAGCTGGGAGTTAGTCTAGGACCATGAAGAGAGAATTTTCTTTGTATCTAAATACATAATTATATTTTAGATTACTGGTTACCTTTCTCATTCACCTGTTCTATCTCAAAAACCTGTGGTATGCAACATTAACTTGGCTCTATAGAGAGCTGCATGATACATAAAAGACCTTCTATGTTCAGATTTTGTCCAACTGATGAGGAAAAAGTGTGACCCAGTAAGAGGAGTGAGAGCCTATCAGTATCAGTCAATAATATTCAAGCTATCCAGCTCTATAAACAAGGAAGATATTCGGGGTCAAAAACAGGTGAAGGTGAAGAGCAGTATAGTCAGAGAAGACATCCTGGAAGAAGTTGAATTTGTGTTTGTGACAGTCTTGTGGGTTCTATCCCACCAACCCTTCTCAGCAGTGACTCAGCAAATTGATTTCAGAGGCAGCCTCTGGGAACTTACATCCCACTGATGGGTTTATAATGAAAATGCTGACGCACTCCTAAGTCAAACCAGGACTCTTGAGCAGCACTACAGAATTGAGTGCGTCATTTCCCCCTGAACAATGCGTCTCATTCATTGCTTGAAGTGTAACCATTCATGTTGAAAATGAAATTCCGCAGTGATCTGTTTGGGGAAATTATTCAGAGCTACTCACTTAAAGATCTTGCTATCTTTTGTGGTTCTCAATTAAGGCTCACAAGAACCTCTCCAGGGTAAATTGGTGCCAATCTAGGCATTGAGAGTAGAAGGAAAAATGAAAATCTAAAGCTCGTAGGAACTTTCAAAAGTCATTTCTAAAGGCCCCTAGGGAGTAGATAACATACAGACCAAGTTATACTGAATATAAGTTATACCGATTATAACCAGAATATCTAGAATATTGGTATACTAAGAGAAAAAACATGGAAGTGAAATTAGGAAGCATTGGTCTTAGCCCTGGTTCTGCCTATAGCTACCTGGGTGCTTTGGAGTTAATGAATTATTAGACATAGAATGATAATCCTGTCCAAATATATTTTGTTAAAAATAGAAAAACATAAGGTATGCAAGGAAAAGTTTAATAATACCTGGGCTTCTTTCACCCCTAATTAATAATCATGAATATTTTGCTATATTTATGTTGTCTCTTTTTTAATACACAAATCATGAACACATAGATAAAGTTTACCTGGACCCCTCACCCAATACTCAACCACTATCATGAGTTTGATTCTTTCAGTCTATTTAAAACATTGCATCTAGTTGGTCACATTTATGATGTGTTCCTATTATAATTATTAAGGATTTCAAAATTTTGCATAATAGGCATCGATGCTATATACAAAGTCTTATTCTGTAGCTTGCTTCCCCCATGTACATTTGGATTTATTTCTACCATGTTATTTTGTGTTCTCTATATACTTTTGCTTTACTTCTCTATTTCCCTCATTAACAGTCTCTTTTGAATTGATACAGTATAATTTCCTCTCTTTGCTCTTTTCTCTCTTACACAGCTTTGTAAGTTATGCATTTTATTTCTATTGTTTTAGTGGTTGCCCTCAGATTTTTAACATATCTGTGCTGTTACTAATTTTTTTAACAAAATGCACCAAGGAAGACCTTAGTATACCTCATATCCCTTAGATCTCCTCACTCTAATTTTCTTGCTACTGTTGTCTGGAATTGTAATTCCAACATGTTTTAAAGATAAAGAGAAGCATATTTTCTCAATTATTTACAGTAAACACCAATGTATTTTTATCATCACAATACCTAGTTTCTTTGTGCACCAATTTTCTTGATTCCCACTTCTTGTGGATTTAATTTTTTCTGATGAATTATACCCTACAGTAGTTTTTGCAGTGAGAATCTGATAGTAATTAAACTTAGTCCTTAAATGTCTGAAGATGTCTTACCATTTTACAATTACTCTTGAAGGCAAAAAATTATACATTCACAATTATTTTCACATAACACTTTCACCAGGTTCTTTTATTAATGAAAAATAAGCTGCCAACCAGATTGATGGATTTTATGGTGTCTTCATTGCAATGTCCATATGTGGGTTTATTTTTATTCCTTCTGCTGTGTGTACACATTAGGCTTGTCTAATCTGAAGGCTCCTGTGTCTTTAATTTTAGAAAATTTTAGTTATTACCTAACTCTTCTAGACCCTCTTCCCAATTATTTGTATTTTTTTCTTCTAAAATTCTTATCAGACAGATATTGTTGCTTCTCAGCCTCCAAGTCTGTTAATTTCTCTGTCATTTTTTTAAAACCATGTTTTCTGTCTTCATCCTGGAAAATTTGTTCAGTTCTTTTTTCATTTTACAATTTCATTAATTGTGTCAGCCTAGTATTTAACTCATTGTTGAGTTTCTCACTTCCATCTATAATTTCTTTGAGGATTTCACAGATACTCATTTTAAAACTTATTTTCAGATTTTCCCATTATTTCTATTTCCTTGAATAGGAACCTCTCATTTCTTTGGTTTCACTCTTCTCTTAGGAAGTTTTCTCTTGTGCTCCTTCCTGTAAAGCCATTTGATGTCACCTCAAACCTCTTGGTTGTATGGGTTGTCTGGATTCATAGGACTCCTTATATTAGCAGCTAAGCTGAAGTCTTCCTTTCATAAAAAGGTGGCAATTCCATTCTCAATGCTCATACCTACAATAGCCTGGGAACCATGGTCATGTGAGAATCTTGACTTTGGCAGTAGGTTTTGGAAAAACCGTGTTCCTAGAAGCCACCTTGGGCAGGCAAGAGGGAATGTTCCAATCTCTATGAAGTGCAGTCTGTGTCCGATCAGGAGTCCACATATCCCCATTAAAGGACTCTAGCTGGACCATACATATGGAACTAGTCTCAACTCCCTGGTGGCCATGGGGCTTTAACCTCTGCCTATATCTATAGGTTTTCTTTCTTTGGGGATCCTTGAATTTTTTTCTTAATACTTGGTGGAGTTTTTTATTTTAAAATATAAATAAATGTATTACATTCTTTGTGTTTGGAGTTGGGGGAAAGATTATACATGAACTTTTCTCTGCTATGGAAGTACCCTTCATTTTTCAGACAGGAAAACTAAACCCAAGAAAATGGAATAAGCTTGCCTAAGCCACAACCTAATTGTGGTCAATATGTAGATTAGGAAACACTTCTCTGCCTTAAATACATTCAACATGAGTCTCTTTGCCCCAAGATTTTGATGTTCAAAATGGAGAAACTAATGCCTGCCTTACCTTTATCAATACATTAGTGCAGTAATTTGAAATGGCAAATAAATGTGAAAGTATTTTAAAATAAAGTTTAGTCTCTTATGAGCATCACCATTTTAAAGTTCTGCTGTGTGTATAAGTAATGTCAATATTTTCATTGCTGAGAAATTGTTTCTGATTTTTCTATCATAGAATTTGTTTTTTTCATATGCCATTTCTACCCTCAAAGTCATTTTTAGTATTAAAGAACCCTTGGGTAGAAAGTTACTTTGGGTAAACTCACAGAGACTAAGGAACAAATTTTAGTTTTTCACATTCAATAAACACCTGTTGAATGCCATTGTTTTCATGCACTTAGGCTTTGCCTGGGATGCAATATGTAGATTTCTTTTTTAAAAAAGAAACTTTTAAAGAATAGTTTTATACTTATAGAAATATTGCAAAGTTAGATCTCCAAAATACCCAATGCCTGCTTGCCTCTATTAACAACTTCTATCAGTATGGTATATTTATTATAATCAATAAACCAATCTTGATTCATTATTATACTTTTATTAGTATTTACCTCTTCTCTTCTAGGATCCTATCCAGGGTACCACATTACGTTTAGTCATTATGTCTCTTTAGGCTTCTCTTGGCTATGACAGTTTCTCAGACTTTCCATTTTTTGATGACCATGACGGTAACAGTTTTTAGGATTATGGGTGAGGTATTCTGTAGATTTGTCTCATGTTTTAATTCTGAGTAGAGTGGTGTTATGGTTTTTTAAAGGAAGACCACAGAGAAAAAGTGCTATTCTCATCATTTCCTATCAAGGATACAAAAAGGTGATATCATTTGTGATGTCTGAGGTAGTGTTAGTCAGGAAATCTCCCCTTTCCCCTGAGCATGCTGTATGCACTCTTTGGAAAGTAGTCATTTTGGCCAGCCCACTTAAAGAGTGGGGAGTTATGTTCTATCTTCTTGAGGGCTGAGTATCCACATCAATTATTTGGAATTGTTCTGAATGGGAGATTTGACTATTCTACCCATTTATCTATTTAATAATTCATTTATATCGGTATGGACTCATGGATATTTATTTTACTTCACTTCTTTATTTTTCAAGTTGTTTAAACTTTGGTCATTGGAAGTTCTTGGCTCTTGTGTTCCTCTGACATATCTAAAACCTCCATGTATGTATGTGTGTAGTGTGTGTGTGTGTGTGTGTGTGTGTGTGTGTGTGTGTGTGTGATTAAATACTTCTTGCTTTCTGGGATTGAAAGATTCTCTATGCTCATTTTGTATATTTCCTGTTTCAGCCTTAGAATCAGCCATTTCTCCAAGGAGTCTTTGTTTGTTTTAGTGAGTAGATTATTAACTAAAAGGAAATATGGCATTGAATCTAACATGACTGGACATTATTTTCTTTACTCACTCTCACTTATGAAATATTTGGTAATTTTTCTCCTGTCAGTTTCACAGGAATAGGGTGAATGGCCTTATAAAATCATTAGATTTATTTGAAAGGGGAGACTTTCAAAATGGAGAAATGTTAACTCCTGAAGAAAATTAAGAAATTCAGCCAAGATAACACAGAATTTCAGCCTTAATTGGCAATTCAGACCACCCATCTCTTCTAAGAATGGGTCTAATAATGAATTATCAAATGAACATTTCTTAAATGCAAGAGCAAAGTAACTTGGAGATATACTAAATTTCAAGAAACAAGATTATTTTTCTTTAATCAGAACTAAGGACAATACTTCAGCAGGTATTAATAAGCTATTGTTGCTGGTTTAAACAAAGAAACTTAAATGTTTATTGTTGCAATCTACCTTTTATGTGTGCCCAGACTCCAAAGTCTGGTTTTATTTGTAAGGTTCCCCAACAGAGTGGTTGCTATAGATATAGCGAAAGCCCAAAGGACAGCATGCTGAGCCTTTGGAAAAACAGTTTCATTTCCAAAGGCAAGGAATAGATATTGAGGCTTAAAGAGAGTTGATACTTAGGATAAAGTCATAGCTAATGTAAGGTTTTCAGAATAAAATCTAAGATTTCGGAGAAATCTAGGGACCAATTATGTGATGTTCAAAGGAAACAGTGAATACAAGTGAGTCTGAGTTTTTACCCAATGTTTGAGGCAAATATATGCAAGTCGTTCTGCTCAATGTTGTCAAACATAACACTGGGGAGTAAAATATTATTTTTGTTTCTTTTTGTGATAATTATAGCAAAGAGGAGGAGAATGAAATGAGGATGATGAAGTCTGGGGTTCTAGTCTCCTAGTTTTAAGTTACTTCAGTTTGGAAATTACTGTAGTGGTGTAACTCGACTACAGCCTGGTTCTCTCTCAAAGAGAAGGGGATCAGATTCTATGGCAAGTGTTTCTCTTGACCTCTTCTTTGAACCTGCCTCTCCCACCTGAGTTTCATCATAAAGTATGCTCATGTACCAACATTTAACATAGCCAATTAGTTTCTCAAATGGAGTTTTCCACCTGGAGAAGGCCAGGTGTACAAGTCCTCCTTATCTTCCATCAGCTCAAAGACAATAAGATTTGTAAAAATTTAACCTCTCAGTAATGTGTAAAGAAAAAAAAGGAGGAAACCATATGGCAGAGGGGAGACCAAGCAGAACCAGAGTGGTCACAGGAAGAATCACCGTTCCAGTGGTTCTGGCTGGGGCCGCTGAGTTGGGTTGTCTGGCTACTTAAGAAGCAAATTCTCCAATGGGAAAACAATCAGGTCCTCACATATCACTTGGCCATTGAAAGAGAACGGGATGCTAATGAGAGTAGTCCGAGGAGAGGCACTTCAAAAGCAAATCTCCTGAAATGACAGACCCACGTTAGTGCTGAGGGACTAAGGAGTGGGGAAGGACTGAGTGAGCCAGGAGAGTGAGCCAGGAAAACAAGCCCCTGGACACCTATGTGCCTTCAAAGTCGGCTGTCTTCTTTGCCTTGATCACCTGAGAAGGACTCCACATTCTTACCCAGTGTGATCTCCTAGGTGACATTGACTACTCTTCTCAAAACCATCACTTCAAGGTTCAGGCGGAACTGTGGGGTAAGGCATAGCTCTTTCTTTAATGTTGTTTCTTCTTGCTAACGTTTGGAAATCCTTCTTTTCCACCTGCTCATGAGAGAAATTATCGGTTTCTAAGTTTCTTTTCATTTCCCTTCCCACCTACCAAAATAAAAATACAACACTGTGTGTGTGTGTATGTACATCATCATTTTCCTATTATTAAAATATCTGACATGCTTGTTAGCCAATAGTATAGATAATTTGCAAGCCTTTTGAAGATGGGATCCTACTTTTGGTGGCATGGAGAAATACAGCTGTGATTTCACATATGGCATCTTTCAATTTCTAATTAGTTTACTTTCAACAGCCCCCCCATACCCTAATCCAACACCAATTTAGATTATAGTGTTAAAAATATCATCATAAAATGTAGCCTTGTACAAAGAGATGATCTAATTATTCAGCCTTGCTCTATCAGCCTAATGAATTATGCAGTCTTGCCTGCAGTATTTCACCTGACAGAATGAGTGTGTCAAACACTATAGTGCATGAATTCTCCAACCAGCCTGTGTAGGTGCCAGAGCAGTGAGTGTTTAGTGCCACGATCTGAGAGTCAGTTTTACGGAGCTTGAAGAGTGAATATTAATAATTCACATTTTTTTCTGTAGGGGTTGGGAATATGCATTATCCTAAGGGGCTTGTATGCACATAGAATATATGATATGTGATAATTGTTGTATATTTAATAATGTTCATTCAAACAAAGGGCAGGCTGTTGCATAATTACTTGCACATTATTCCAGAGTGGTAATAAAAAAATATAAGAGGAATCCCCCAAGAGTTCCAACAAGTTTATTTGGGACAGATGAAAATCAACCTCTTGAGGCTCCCGTCAGGAGAACAAGAGGACATATTTACAGCTCTATCTGTGCACATGGGAGAAAGTTCAAACATCTACTCCAGCTACTTAGGTGTACTGAATGGCCGTTAAATGGAAACCTTCGGGTCTACCTGATTGTCTGTTCCACCGTCACCGTGTGTGATTGTAGAGCTGGCTTGTGCGGTCCCTATGGACTGTGGAAACTTTTGACTGGTCTGATGGAGAGTTGGTATTTGATGACCTCTGAGAACATTGCTTATCAGTGCATGTAGACTCAGTGTAAGTGTGGGTTTAAAGTCAATGATGGTGACTATGTATTCTTATTTTGTCTTATAAATAACACTCTCAAGAGTAATGCATATATTGTAAATTTATTGTGGCTAAAAAGCCAAGTGCTCATTGGCATTAGCAATAAAAGAATGATAGTTAACAATTTATGGCCTTATATTCAGGTTAACTGGCTGATGTCAAGGGAAAATTTATTGGACATATAAGCCATGGTTTTATATCAGTGAGCCAAATTCAACCAATGCATTTCACGAATTAAAAGCAGCTTCCAATTTTAAACCTATCATTGAGATTAAAAAAAAAAAAAAAAACTTTCCCAGAGAAGGTACTTACCTCATTGCTTGCCAGAAACTTTCCTCTGCCTCACACTCCACCTATGCTAATGTTGCATGAAGAGAGAAGTTTATATGAAGAAAGAGGGAGGAGGAGAGTTGGCTGAGTGAGGAAATACCTGCCTTGGGTATCAGCTCCCTCAGCTTTGCTCAGAAGACCTCCATAGGAAATGTAAGTGTTAAGGCACAATTATGTCCCTGGCCATGGTATGGAACTAGGTGAGAACTTGGAGTTTCCACTTGGTGCTGGACATAGGGACCTCTCTGTGTTGAGACTCTTTTCCCCAGCATGCGGGCCTCCTAATGGCATGGGGGCCCAGACCTTCCCCTAGCAGCACCAGCTTTCAGGCAGCATACAGGGCCAGGGATTAGTATCACCATTCATCCACTGAGGGATGATGGATGATATTCTCAAATCAGCAGGCCAAAGGTGGTTCAGGTATAATTTATACAAGTACAGGTTGCATGAACTTTAAGCCAGTGTGGGAAGGATGGGCTGGACTGTTATTTTATCAATTACCTGACAGAGGATCTTTAATGACTTCATGCTGTAAGTTGCAAAACATTTTATTAGAGTCGACTCTAAATTATCTGGGGATAGAAGGAGCAGACAAAGCTGGACATCAGCATTTGTTGAAGCGAGCCATATAATGAGGACCATTGGGGGTTAAACACAGTAGTAGGGAAAAGGTCATTGTTGTTGTGGTGCTTAAGAGCCCTTGATGGAAAAATAGATCGGGTAGATGCAATTCAAAGACACACCACTCAAGACTTCACTGCTTGCATTGAAGCTAAAATCCTGTCACTAGCAAACCAACCTAGTGGGTTTTAGAAATCTTTTCTGTTTTTCACATATTATAAACTTGAAGATTCTGAGGATCCTTCAGAGTACAAGGCCTTACAGAATGGTCCCTGGCTGGACCTATCCAGGAATCCATTCATTCTTTTATTCAACACATATAGAGTGAGCATTTACCCTATGTGAATCCCTGTGATTTCAACAAAGGAATCTGTTGCTCTCCCCTTCCATGCTAGTGCAGGAGGACAGCAGCATGGAAAGAGGGAGGGGGATCCCAAAGAAAAGAGGAGAGTAATGATTCAGTCCACCAGTTCCAGCCTAGAGCTCTGCATTCAGCAAAAGGCTCTCCATTTACTGTGAATCCAAAAGATGATTTGAAGAGGCCAGTGGAGATGGATAGGCCATGAAAATAGAGGAGCAAAGTGTGTTGTTTCATCTGTTTATGTGAGATAGTGGTCATTGAAAACAGAGTTGATCTTTACACTGAAATTTACAAGATAATTGTTCTAGTAGACCAGATGGTGATGAAATCAAGTTTTTGGCCTTTTCATGTAGTGTTCCATGTAGCCCCTGTAGCTCAGTCACTGGAGAACATACTTTCCTGAGGTTGGTGCAGTGGAAAGGCTGTAATCCTGAAAATCTGAAAGATCAGATTCTTGGCTTGCCTTTCCCACCTCTCCTGGTCCCTTTTTCATTTGTGACATGAGGGTATTTGATTAAAGAAGCCCTAACAATGACCCTCCAGAAATATCAGTACACACACATGCACATACACACACACGTACACACACACACACACACACACACAGATACTTGGCCTAAAAACGAGTACTGCCTAAAGGTATTCAGCAAGGTTAGCCTTACTGTGCAATAACTTGCAAATAACTTTATTACATTTCATCCAGTTTGAAAATTCTATGATTATATTTTTATATGCCTTTCTCCTTTATAATTGAGCATCTATTGCAAATCTCTTATTATTTCCTAGGGTATATTACTTTCCCTGTGTATGTTTTAAGGAAACTACATTTTAAAGACAAAATAATCTGAGCAGTTGAGTGCCATACAGAGCTGGTAGGCAGGTACTAGTTTGGGGAGTTCTGCAACTCAGGCCTCTGGACAGAGGGTTACATACACCAAGAGCTAAGGATACCTACAGGGTGCTGACTTGATCCATTAACAGATCAGCAGTCTACAAACTAAATATCCCAAAAATCAGAACCTGTTGTCTTTCAATCCATTGTGGAAATAAGGGCGTTTATATGGACTCCGAGAGTATTCTGGTCCAGTGAGGCAATAATTCTCATCCTATCATAGAATATGTATTGCCCCAGTAGGACATGGAATGCCTGGGAATGTTCATCAGTATCCAAGTATTCCGCATAGTAGATAATGTATTAACTATATCATTTACTCTGGTACCTAATGGTAAACAACATACATTTAGGTACATTTTTTAACTACTAGAGCATATCTGTGTGCTCTAGAAAAAATGGCGAGGCTTTGTAAGCATTTTAAGTAGACAAGGGCAGGGTAGAAGTAAAATATCCCACTTTAGTCAAAAATTCATGTGGCATTTTCTTATTTGAATGTTTAAAGATTCTTGTTGGAGGAAAGGGAGAGATGGAGACATGAAGGAAGGAAGAGAAAGGTAGGAGGGAGAGAAGGAAGGAAGGGAAAAAGGGGGAAGAAAGGGAGAAAAGGAAGGAAAAGGGAGAGGGAGGGGAAAAGAAGGAAGGAAGGAAATGGAGGGGGGAGGAAAAGAGAGAGAGAAAGAGAGAAAGAAAAAAGAAAAGAGAAAGAGAGCGTAGGGGATGGAAGAGGGGAAGGAAAGTGAAGAGAAGGGGAGGGGAAAAATAAACCTAATAATGTGTGTGCATATGTGTGTGTGGCATGTGAGCAGTTGAAAATCTAAGGTTGGAATCAGAATCTAAAATGGAAATTTCAGTCATAATACTTAACTGGGTTGCTAACAACAGCTTGACCATCAGCCTTCAAACAATAAAGGGAATAATTTTTTGTTAAGTTGACTCTGCCGAATGTAACGTGAAGAGAGTTAGAGATGGGTCATAGAGCAAACACACAGACATAGGGGAATCACGTTTCACGATAGAAATTAGTTTAGGGTGGTTAGAAATACTTCTAGTATTGCATTTTTTTAAAAAAAAGCTAGAGATGCCCAGAATGTTTTCTTAATAATAACTAACATTTGCAGAGCCCCTTATAATTGACAAGGCTTTTACAGCAATTACCAAAGTTAATTCCCACAGTAACCCTATGAGTTTAAATATTAGACTTCCTATTTTACAGCTGAAGGAACTGCTACTCAGGAAGTTAAGGGGATTTTCTCAAAATCACTCAGGAGTCAGCCATAAAACTGGGACCCAAAGCCAAACCTTTTCACTATGAATTGTCCTCTCAGCCTCTCTGCCTTCACATCCATTGAGGCTTCTGCAGTTACCTCTCTATGACAAAGCTGTAACCACCTGGAGAACAGATATGCACTTCTCACAAGCCTGTGGCCACCTAAAGCTACTTCTACAACCAACACAAAAATTTGGGCTTGGAGATCTAGAATTGCAATAAAATTGTTTAAAATACAGAACTAAAATATGTATTTTTTTCTCAAATACAATTCTTTGAAGTATGCCTAACTTCTATAATAATAAAGCTTTGTCGTGATAAAGTTAAGAAATAAAACCATATGAGTTGCTGAGTCATCAACAGTGACCCTGCTTGTGGATGTTCATTTCTGAGAGACATAAGAGCTAACGACAGGCTTATGAGTTAACACAGGTGGCCAACTATAGTGGTTACAACATCTCTGGGTCCACCTCTGCTTTCATAGGAACCTGCAATATGTTGAGAAACACACCTGCACATGTGGAAAGAAGGGAGAAGGAGAGACGTTAAAGGCAGGGGACTCAGGAATGTGTGTGCCCTGGTTAGGGATCAGAGTAAGCCTCGTTAGTTGAACTGAAGAGCCCGCCTTACAGAGCAGTGGAGTGAGAACCTAGAGAGAGAAAGAGACTGAAATGGCAGACTGAGAAGCTGGGTTTTATACTGAGAAGAGTGGGGTGTCATGATGGATGACAGAGTAGAAACAGGGCAGAGTGAGTGTACTTAGGGAAGATAAATCTAGTAGGAGCATGGAGAATCAATCAGATAGAAAAAGTTAGGGGTTTGGGAGACCTGTTGCAAAGATATGGTAGTATTATGGAATGAGGTAGCATGAACATAGAAATACCAGTAAAAAGAAATTATTATTATTTCTACTATTATTATTAATAAGGAACATTGTCGAAACTGGCTTTGAATCATTTTGAGATGTATGATCAAAAATGGATTTTGAGGAATACTGGTGCCTCTGGAAATTAACAGGCATTTAAAAAAAAAAACAACTGTGGCCGAGCACGGTGGCTCACGTCTGTAATCCCAGCACTTTGGGAGGCTGAGGCGGGCGGATCATGAGGTCAGGAGATCGAGACCACACTGGCCAACACGGTGAAACCCCATCTCTATTAAAAATACAAAAAAAAAAAAAAAATCAGGCGTGGTGGCAGGCACCTGTAGTCCTAGCTACTCGGGAGGCTGAGGCAGCAGAATGGCATGAACCCGGGAGGCGGAGCTTGCAGTGAGCCGAGATCACACCACTCCTCTCCAGCCTGGGCAACAGAGTGAGACTCCGTCTCAAAACAAAAAAAAACAATAAAAAAAAAAACTGGTCAAAATGTATAGAAATTACAGGTAAAATCAGGTTTTAAAAATTTACGGCAGGATTTATGAGACTTTATTATGTAAAATATACATTTTTAATTTCTGAAAGGATGATAGAGAATGCTGCATTTTCCGAACATTTTAAAGTAATTAGAATCGCCCCTTCCTTTTTCTTTTTTTTAACAAGTAAAGAATCTTTTAGAATTTGTAGAAATGTCTTAAAGATTATTCTTGACTGGGAAATCAGAAACCTAGGTTTCAAGTTAGTTAGAATCTAATGTGTAACCTTGGACTGCTGTGGACCTTGATTTCTTCATTCATCTTGCTAACCTATTTTTCGAGATTAAGAAGATAAAAAGAGACTGCAGGGAAAGAATCGAGACAGCTATTTATTCAACAGCAAGTATAGCTGATGGACATGCTCTCTTATTGAGGCAATAATTAATTGGTCACAACCATGCCCAGTGCTCCTGATTCCACTTGATATAGTCCTCTAATATCTCAGGAAATTATCCACTGGAAACAAGGTCAAGCTTTAGAATTTTCCTCTAGTTTTACAACTTTATGCATACCATGTGATTATGTCAGTATGAATGCCCCTAAATGGGATGGAGAAAGCCCAATAGCATCAGAAGTGTTCCTTCTCACCAATGCATGTCTTACCTCCTCAAATATCCATGTAGGCAACCCCTACTGTTGTCTCCAGATCATGGTCACTTGAGCCCAGGGAAGGATGCTAGACTTTTATGCCAAGATCTAGGGTCTGCAAAACAGAAACATCCAGGATAGAATGAATATTTCATACCCATAGATTGAAGTTGGTATCACTTTCTGCACCTGATATTCTCCAACACTGTGTACAGATTGAAATGGAACTTTACTGAAAGAGATAACCCTCCAAAAGCAGTACTCCTTTAAATAAAACAAAGGTGGCCTGGCATGCTGGCTCATTCCTATAATCCCAGCACTTTGGGAGGACTGCCTGAAGCCAAGGGTTTGAGAGCAGCCTGGACAGCATAGTGAGACCCTGCCTCTATGAATATTTAAAACTTAGATGGGCATGGTGGTGTGCACCTGTAGTTCTAGCTATTGAGTAGGCTGAGGCAGGAGGATTGCTTGAACCCAGGAGTTCGAGGCTGCAGTGAGCGATGATTGCTCCACTGCACTCTAACCTAGGCAAGAGCGTAATGCTGTTTTGAAAGAAAGTAAAGCTGAGTATTGTCATATGCCTACTGTGTGCCAGGCACTGCCAGAGGCATTTTGAATGTCATCTAAATACAGCATCATGGACCACAAGATTGGTATTGGCTTCAGCTTGCCCTTGGTTTTGAGTTTTTGCTCTGCCATCTGCTAGTGTAACTTTAACCAAACCATTCAAATTTCTGAGCCTAGTTTTCTCATCTGTAATATGGTACCAATGTATAGGGTTGTATTGAGCATAACGTGATATAGAATATGGAATGTGTTGTTGTGCATTCTGTGATTCATTCATGTTAGGCTTTATTAACACTACTACTATTTTTTTCTCAGTACAACTTCAAATATTCTCTAACACAAATGAAAGAAACAAAGACTGAGGCCCAGAATGACAAAAATCTTAGGAAATTTGCTAAGTGAAATTTTATTACTAAAGGCAACAGACAATATTTTCCTATTTTCCCCTTTTCCCGAGTTGTGATCTCTCTTTTCAGATAATGTTCTTACGGATCTGAAGCACCAGAGAAAATGTCTCTATTTTGCTTTGACTTTTCTAGAAGGAGCTATTGTGACTTCCATCCAGTTTTGGAGTGCCAGAGTTCACCTTTATCATGCAGCCAAAAAGTCAATTTCTTGACAGCACAACCAACATATTTTCCCAGTGCCCAAAGTACAACTTGATGGAATGCTGTTTGCCTTTCTCCCCCTTTTAAATCCCACAGTCTCAGCCAGGGGCTCAGTTCTTAGCACATTATTCTTTAGCCTATAGGAAAACTAACCAATCTTAGACCAAACAGAAAACTGCACAAAATTTAAGGTGAAAAATAGAATGATCTGCAGTGTGCAAGGCAGATATTTCAAATTACACATTGTTTCAGATGACTTCTTTAACTTTTAGGGAGAAGAAAAAAATTACAAATTAATTCAAATCAATTGTCATGTTGATCTCTCCACCATTCTACCCTCTTCTCTTCTTTCTTCTTACCTTCTTGCCTTCTCTTTCCTCCTTCTTACTCTCCTTCTCTTCTTTCTGCTCTCTCCCTCCTCTGCTTCTTTTTTCTCCTTCTTTATAGCCATCATAATCACTAGTGTTGACTTTTATTCAGCACTTACTGTTTGCCAGACACTGTGCTAAACACTCAATGTACACTACATTCTTTAGTCTGTCAAAACACAATGTACAGAACAATACATTTTCTGTACAAAAAGAAAATTAAAAGGCTGATGCCCAAAGGCTACAAAATCTCCAATGACAAAAACCATACCTGAGTGGGCTGAGTTAAGATGACAGCCAACCATCTCAATAGAAAAGGCTTTTCCTACAACATAAATGGAACTTGTATTGTTACCTTAATGCTAATGTATTTTTAGGTAAATAGTGAATGGCTTCATTTAGGTATACATGTGGATTTGATATATCTACTTTAAAATTAGTTAATATTCTTTTAAATGACTCCCATTTTAATTGAATCATATATTGGAATTAATTCTTATATATTTTTCTGTGATAGGGTTATTTAATAATTATCCTGGGGTGAAGAGGGAAAAGTGGAATGCCTTATTTATTCAACTTTTTATGTATATTTGTAGTCCAACATAGATCAAACTTTTGCATAGAAGGTATTTTCATTTTGTATAGTGCACATGTGAGTATATTTGTGCAAACATACCACAAACCATATTCCCTGGAGTTAATTTGCACATTGTAAGAAACCGTAGCAAGTCAATGTGGTATGAGGCATAACTGTATTATGGTTTTGAAGCTTAGCAGAACTGGATTTTAATCCAAGCCCTGTAATTCCTTAGCTATGTGACCTTGGACAAGTTCCTTAACCTATACAAAGTCCATCAAATTTCCTTTGGTGAAAATGGGGCAATAGTAGGCACCTCTTGCAGCTGTTGTGAAGGTTACATGAGAAAGCACATGAAAAGGTCTGGCATACAGTACGCGCAAGAGAAGCTAATCCCCCTCCTCCAACGTGATCCTTATTTATTGTAATAATGGCCCCTAATCTTTAGCTACACCTATATTGATCCCTTATCTATATAATCTAACGTACATGTGTATTATTATATTGTATGTGTGTGCACATGTGATACATGAGATACACTCACAACCGCATAGGTAATCATACTCCAAAGAACACACACGTATGCCACCCCAGGTGTACCCTTCAATGTAGGGTCAAACTTAAGGACGTATAAAACACCCACATACACTCACTTTAGTCCGTTGGTACTCTATTAGGACCTGGCCTATACAGAATTGTGAAAACTGATCCGATCCCTCTCTTGTGCCATGGTTAACAGTACCCACGTATGCCATAGATGTGTCCTGGCGCCATCTAGTGGGGGATCCAACTTTCTGCTCCATAGTGCCTCCTTAGGCTGGCTCCAGCCATTGCTCCAACTCACCATTTTGTAAGCTGCCTCCATCATCCTAAAAAACGACCATGCTGAAAGAGCTCCTCTGTATTTCTTGGCAGACCCTTTCCAGTTTTCATCCTGGGTGTTTCTGAACAGGAACATATCTCATTGAAGTATTTGCACCTCTACCTACAGACAAGGAAAAGGCTTGGAGCACCTCCATTCATTGTGCCAACAGGACCTGAATGACCGTGAGTTACCCTGCATCATTTATAAGTCCATGTCTTCAGGATCTAGAAGGAAAACTCTGTATACTGTAATTATATGGCTTTCTGAATTCACTAAATTTAGGAATATTTTATATATTTTTTTCAGGAAAAAATATATTCTTTCTTTCAATGGGAATATTGACCCACAAAAAGACGCCACCAGTCAATTGTTTCAAAGAGATGAGATGGTACTGGTCATCCTTTAGCTATGAAGGAAGCCAAGCTGGTTATAGGAATTGTTACTACTATACCTAGATTAACCCATGGTATTCAATTTTCATTTTTTTAACTAGTAGATTTTATATACCAAAAGCATTAATAATAGTGGAGAAAATGCAGGCCATTATGGCTCTGTCTATATAGCTAATTAGTTTTGTAAGTTCTTTATCCCATTCAAAATGTTGAAGGTGACTGAGTAACATGGAAGAGGATGAGGTGAGGAGTAAATATACTGGTTTAAATCTTATTGATTGGTTAATTAGTCCACATAACTAGTACATGCTATTAAAAACCAGTCAAATCCTTATCAATGTTCCAATGAAGTGACCAGTCAAATTAATGATCCTGTTCAGGCTGCTTATGTCACAGTAAGGCATATACAATTTGGGGGAAAGTATCAACCCATGATTCTTGCTTTCCCATCATCTGCCCCAGATCTCTGCCAGGGCCCAGGGAAGTTTGGACTGACCACTTTTATTATTGTTTCACAGTCGTCAGACCAATAATAGTGCTGAAGATGTTACCTATATGATCAATAGAAATGGCCGAGCTTTCTGCCTAAGCATTCCCCACCTGCCAGGATAAAAGGAAGGGTATAGGTAGGAAAAGGGTATGCAAGAGTGACAGAGATAGGTGAGATGAGGTTCATTGCTGGATAGATTTGGCCCAAACTTCTGCTGCTACGTTAATAAGCCAAATCTTATTGAAGAAGATAGGAATTCAGACAAGAAATAAGTAGATTGTTTTACTCTTTGTGTGTATGTAAATGAGAATTGTATAAATTTACTCAACCCAACTCATATCATGAGAACTTAGCTCATTTGAAAGGCTTGGGTTTGTTTTGGCAACAGTTGAATGCTCAAGTTTGCCTTCCTGCTCCTTTGTTTAAGGGGCAAGTGACGTGCATTCTGTGTATCTTGACGGAAATCAGAATCTCGGTCTCTGGGTTGGGGAGATAGAGAGGGAGGAAAGGAAAGCCCTGTGCTTTCATTATGCTCGAAGTTGCTTATTTGCAAAGAGGTTCTTCATCAGATGAATGTATCTGTTATTCCGCAATGGCCTCTCAGTTCTGCTGCCTTTGTTGTAATGTTACATTTTGTATCTAATATTTCTTGCTACTGCTTAGAAATCATTGTGACTACATTGGTCTTTATCGATAATTTTATGTAGCATAATCCATCACCATGTTAGATGTTGGGGCAGGGAAGAGGGTATTACTTTGTCTTTCACTTGGTGCTCAGACAGCTCTCTCATATTGATTTCTTGGCTTGCATGTTTGTTAAATGATGATTTGCACTTTTCCAGTATTGTGTTTATCCAGATTATGTTTCAGATGTGTCTATAACATATCATCATTAACAACAAACATTTATTGAACACTTACGGTCTGTGGATCAGGCTCCAGACTAGGTACTGGGAATAATAAGAGAAAGGTAATGTGACCCCTACCCTGCAGGGTTTTATTATCTATCGGACCATGTCTTTAAAAAAAAAAAAAAAGAAAAGAAAAGAAATAAAAGAAAAAAAAAAGATACCTAATAGCTTATATCCAGTGAGTGCTACAGGCAGTAAGTACTCTTGGAGTTTAGAGAAGGGAGTGATTGGTGAGGACTGGATGGTCAGGGAAGGCTGTAGGAATGAGATGAAATTTGAAAGCCTTCTTAAAAGATGAGAAGACTCTCTTTACGGGTTACTGAATATAGTGAGTTTCTAAAAACCATTGTGCCAGGAAAAAAATGCCTGTATCTTTAAACTAAAATTGCCTTATACATTATTCATGAGTTTAAGATTAAGAATCAATATTCACCTGCTTTCCACAGGGCTTTGTGCTGAGTTCTATTGTTAATAGCCTTGCACGCCTGTCTTACACACCAAGGAAAAGTCAGCCCTGTTAAGTTTGTCATTTAGATTTCTGTGGCCTAGTCAACTTTTAAGATTGTCTTTTGCTTTGTCTAAAATTTGCCCTAGTTTTTCCCTTATTGAAAGCCCTAGTCAGAAAAAAAAAGAAATGGATGTTCAATGACTTCTTAAGGTTAAATGAATTTTAAGAAAATAGGAAAGGGAAAAAAATCATGATTTCCTTGTGAATGTTGCTTCATCGCATCATAAGAAGTCAAGTTTGACTCCGGAGAGGATATTAGGCCCCCGAGGGAAATATCCATTTATGAGAAGTTCTAGGGGTTTTCTTCCATAGGAGAGAGATGCTCAAACATTTTTGAAGATTGAAAACTTCACTTATTACTTCTGTGGGACTTCACTGGTCTAGATAGATATTTGCCGCAGCTTATTGACAGAAAGCTTTGCAGGAAGTCTGTGGTTACGATTATTAATATTCTAAGGACTAAGCCCTATGACTTTCCCAGTACCAGTTCTTTTTACAGAACTCTCTCTGTGATTTCTATAATGGTATTTTTTTTTTGGTCTCTCTGTTTTATAATTTATTTTGGCTTTGGTGGAATGAGAGGCAGGGAAGAAACGAAATCCATGTTTTCTTCTTTTTGTTTCTTCATACAGTGTACATTTAGGGACACCTATTGAGTACATAACATGAAGCATTCCACAGATCTCCAGGAAACTCTAGCCTGCTTATTGTGTCAAACATGTAAAAAGGAGTGAACATTCACACACTCTTGAGTTAATGGGTCAGAAAATAAAAGAATAAACTTTTTTTCCCCATAACTGCTACCCTCACTTCTACCAATAGTAGTGGGGTAGATTTAAGTATTCCAATTAAGGCCAATTCAATCTTCTTTATTTTAAAATAGTTTTTTAAGTGTGGTTTGGTCTAATTTGGGCAAATATTTAGTGAATTTCAAGTATAAATGCTCAATAAGGGCTATTTTCCCTTTCACAAGAAGCACCTCTGTGTCCCTTCCCAAGACGTCGATGTGTGCAGGGAAAGCTATGTCTTCTGGGACAAGGGGGTGCCTGTGGGCTGTCCTCACTGCTGGCCAACAGAGTGAGGCTGGTCTAGTCTGATTCCTGAATACTTTGTGCTGGCATCTGCCTGCTATGGCTAATCTCATCTGTTTTCTGGGGGTGTTATGTTGGTGCTCACAGCTGAAGCCCATAGTCATTGAAATATATCGGTGTTGGAGAGGCCGTGTATTTTTTATTCTTCTCATCTAACCCAGTGTTACAGAATCTCAGCACTCCTCTGTCCCCCACCCCACTTTCTGCGGTATATGGGAACTCACAGTACCGCTGCATGCAATGCACACATCATGTGTACTCAGAGCTCTGAGAACCACCTATTTGAGACTTCCGGCCATCTTGGACATAGGAGGGCCGAGCAGCAGTCCTGGGTGTTCTGGAAGAACTCATTTTGTCTAGTCCGATGTTTCGGTCAACTTACTTCCCACCTTTGGCCAAGGCCCAAGAAGGTTAGGGCCTTTGATTCTCAGAGAATCAAACTATATTCTTATCCTGGGGACATCCACACAAAATCCTCCTCCTCCTTATCTGGAAAAGCACTCTCCTCTTCCTATCTGGTGAGAACTTCCCTTCTTGTCTATTCTCCACACTCTAAGTTAGGGTAATAGTCTAACATTGAGTTGCCAGGCTTGGCTTCTCATCTGGAAAGAGGTGATTTTGGAATTTCAAAAAGCCCTTCTCTCTTGACCAAGCTTGACTTTCATAACCTTTATGTCTCTGTAGATTCAAAACCCAATTTTCCTCCTTTCCTTGCACTTCTATTTTAATAATCCTTATCATCCCCAAAGCAACAGATATCTCTAACCAAATATGGAGAACACATTAAACTACATAAATATAAATACTTATATATGTTTTTATATATAAGCCAAGTTACATATCTATTATATATAATATACATATATTACATAGATATATATTACATGTATATATACATCATCATATATACATATGTATATATAATGTGCATATATTACATATTCCATAATATGTAATATATATATACCAAGTTACAACATCTACCAAAAAGAAGAACAAGTCTCCACATAGTTATGAGTGTGATTATAGTAGCCACAGTGGGTTAGAACAGTGAGGAATGGCTTTCTTTTAGGCAGGGGGTCTTGATCTGGACCTAAAAGAAGGAAGAAATAGCATAGGTGAGAAGAAGAGGGAAAGGGTTCTCAATCAGATTTCATATCTTCCTCCCCCACATCCTTAGAGATCTGTATTTATAACTCATGCACATTTAGCACAGTCTTTGTTATCACCAAGTTACTCATAGACATGTTTTCTTGTAAGATTTATAAATTACCTGAGGATTGGGATAACAGCATTTTGTGTTTTATATTTCTGTCTGTAATATTTTCTGGCCCTGTGCTTACATATGGTTGGTCCTTCTATATATTCAAAAGTTAACATGCTTAAAAACTTAGGATGTTAAAATTATTTTTCTCTTAGCTTTCCATTTCAAAGCTGCTGTGTTGCTTTACCTCCTATATCACAGAAGAATATTTTCAAAAAGATATCCAGGGAGAGATTTGCCTTAAATGTTCTTCAAATACCAGTTATTCAGAGTCTCCTTTCTCTTCACTCTTCTGATCTGTGGGATTTCCATAAGGTGGTCACCTCCAGTTACTTGTTTTATTGTAGTAAAACATAAATAACACAAAATTTACCATTTTAACGATCTTTAAGTGTACAGTTCATGGGCATTAAGTACATTCACACTGTTGTACAGCCATTGCCCATCTACGTCCGGAACTTCATCCCCCTGAAGTGAAACTCTTTAATCATTAGATAATAACTCCTCACCCTTCCTTAGCCCATGGCAACCGCCATTATTTATGTCTCTATAAATTTGATTCTAAGTACCTTATATAAGTAGAATCATAAAATATTTGTTCTTTTGTTCTAGCTTATTTGGCTTAGCAAAACATCTTTAAATTTCATCCATGTTGTAGCATATATCAGAATTTACTTCCTTTTCAAGGCTGAATAATATTCTACTGTATGCATAGGCCACATTTTGTTTCTCTCTCCCCTCAAGTTGATGAAGAAGATAAAATGCTTGTTACTGTCCAATTGGCATCTATATGCATGCTAGTATTTTTGGTAACTTGATTCCCTTTATATTGTGAAATATGTGACTGTTTGACTTCAGAGCTTGAATACAGACCTTCCTAAAAATATATGCCATGTGGTACCCACCAGAAATAGCATTTCCTCTGAGGCAGTAAATAGTAATTCTGAGGTCAAGTCGAGTAATAGCTTGGACTTTTAAAAGAAAAACAAACTTTTTAAATTTTATGTCTTTAAGCTCTCTTTCTTCTGCAAGTCTTTGAAGTGGCTAGAGACATCAACCACTAACTGGAGGAACACTAGTTCCTTGGACTGCTCATCCTAAAAAGATGCCCCGCACGAAAGCAGTATGGAAGGTCAAATCGATTTGTGAGTGTAGCTTTCAGTAGCACCCCTTGCAGGTCCTCTTGGTCCACATGCACTAAATCTCTGAGAAGTCTTGCTGCTTTAAAAAAAAAAGCTTCATTGATTTTACTCAGCATTTTCCAAACACATCTGAATTCAGAATTAATTTTTAGTTGTTATTTTGGTAATACTTTGAAATATGCTGGATTAAAACAAGGTAAAATCTTTAAGAAGATAACAAAAGTCAGGGCATCTGAAAAACAAAAAATGTATAAGGGAGTCCTCTCAGAGCGCTGACCTCAGTGGATTGTGATCCATAGACAAATAAATTTGCCTCAATTTTCCCATCATTAGGACAAAGTCACTTAGATTCATAGTCAGATAATTCATATTATTCGTTTTAAAATCCTTTAGCTAAACTGAAGAATTTTTCTTGCCTGCATAAATAACATGGAAAAATCAATGTAGTAAACCCTTTTAATACTCTTGTCTGCATTTTTGTGAAAGGCATATAGCAATGTTATTTATATAAATTTGTTTAAATAAAATGCTGTGTAAATAAAATTTCTACAGTCTTTTGCTGTATGGAGCAAGTAATAAGTGAAGGCAGTTAAGTCCTTTGTTAGAAGCATATTCACCACAAAGGAAACTGATTATTAATCATGGGGTCGGTCCTCAGGTGGTAGAATCTAGAGAGTAAGAGGAGGTGAAAGGCGAACGGTTATCAAAGCCATGAGTAAAATATTCAGTGGGGGCTATATGAGACTCATGGAGAAAGATGCATTTGCAAAATAGCAAAGAGAGCTAAAAGAAAAATAGTTCCTTGTTTTTGTGCCTCTGAAAACCTGAAATATCAGTTACAAAGGACTTTTCATAACTTAGTAAATTTCTTATTGTTTGTCTTTAACCTGCGTTTTTAAACTTTCCTAAGTAAATACCTTTAGTTTACTTTTAAACAAGCACCAGGGTTATTGCGGGACAGAGAGGCAGGAAAATACATGCAGAAACTATGTTTTAGGAAGGGGAGAATCCCTGCAATAGAATGGATGAGTGGGCAGTGATAGAAAAAGACTGCAGAGAAGGAAAAACAATCAACAAACAAAATCAAATGTAAATAGACCACGAAGTTATTTAAGGTTTAAGAAGTAGTCCACATGGCCGATACTTGCAGAGGGTTAAGACTTTGAATCTTAGCTCAATGATAGATTTTCTGTCGGAAGTTAAGGTGACCATGCTACTTTGTTTTCTGACAGCCAGTAGGCATGCAGTAGCTATCTGGTAAATGAATGAGTGTCCAACTTAGACTTAGATCACATTATTAGATTAAAAAATGATATTGCTCTCTATCAGCTGAAGTCATTCCTAATAGAGCTAGGAAGTACCCATTCCTGATAGTAAGCAAGTAGCTGATTTGGAAGTTGGAAAAATGCCCCTGGAAGGAAGTGTCATCCCGTCCTGTTTAAACCAAATCACCTGGTCTTAGCCAAGTGACCACCTTCACTGGGTTTATCTTGCAGGAGAGTCTGTCTGAGGTAAACACCATCTAGAAGGAAATGCCAAGTGGTTTTTGCAATCAGTTATCAGGCCCTTACTACGCACAGACTAAAAGTCAGTTTTGTCATTACTTAGTCCTAGGTTTCTGGATTCTTTTAAGGGGAAAAGGTGTTTAGCAAACAAAAAATGTTGGGCAGCCACTAATTCATCAAACTGAGGCAGGGTTTTAAACTTGCCTGTCTTAAGCTTGACCTGTGTCCCTAAATGAGTCTACAGTGAACCTGTCTGTCTTTCTGTTGTCACAGGCATTGGGCCTTGGGACAGGGTAAGAAGCCATTTGGGATACAAGTCACCATTATATTTGCTGAAGGCATTTGACATCCTGCACTCGTGCCCTTTAATTGCAAGACTTAGAGACTGAACGTGAACTAATTTGAACCAAAAAGGGAAACGTTAGGATATGTATTAATTTGCTAGAGCTGCCATAACAAAGTACCATAGACTAGGTGGCTTAAGCAACAGAAATTTATTTTCTTGTGGTTCTGGAGGCTGGAAGGCCAAAATTAAGATGTTGGCAAAATTGGTTTCTCCTGAGGCCTCTCTTTTTGGTTTACAGAGGGCTACCTCCTCACAATGTCCTCACACAGTCTTTTCTCTGTGTATGTACATTCCTGGTGTCTCTTTTCTGTGCCCAAACTTCTTCTTCTGTTAAGGACACCAGTCATATTGGATTAGGGACCATCATAAGAGTCTCATTTCAATTGAATCACCTCTTTAAGAGCCCTATCTCCAACTACAGTCACATTTTGAGATTTTGGGGGTTCAGGCTTCAACATATGAATTTGTAAGATGAGGGCACAGTTCAGCCCATAACAGGGTCATTTAATCAAACCATCTAACTGCCAGGGGTACAGCTGGACTAGGAAAAAGAGAAATCACTCATGGTCAAGATTTTCTTCTTCTAAATGTTGTCTTTGCTGTTGTCTTTCAGTCTGCTCCATTGTTCTGGAATAGCTCATGGCTTCTAGCACCTCTAGCCTCACATCCTTATTGCATTATTAAAGATAAAAAGAAGTGCCCTCCTCCCAGTTTGTGTTTGAAAAATCCAGGGGAAAGCCTCTAATTGGCCTATCTTGCATCCTGTGGTCTCCTACGGGCCAGTGTGGCATGGGAGTGAGACACTTTAATTGGTCCAGAATCAGCCGGTGCTCACTACCAGATCAGTCACTGCGGCCGGGGAGGCAGGGTGTAATCAAAATAGCAGCCCTCATCTGGAACATATTTCAAGAATGAGTGGGATGGGAGGAGGAGGTGTTCTCCCAGAGAAGCTTACCACCAGAAAAAGTGTGACCCATACAGATACTCAATGTGTCATTTGGGAGTCAAAGACTGTCAAGTCAGCAGGAAAGTTTCAGTGCAACGTGAGAAGTACCCTGAATAGGGATCTCATGTAACCTTCAACAGAAAACATGCAAAGGGTTTTAGGACGGCACTTGGTGGGCACCAACAATGTCTTAGAGTGTGTAGAGGTCAGCAAAGACTTCGCATAGGAAAGGGTCTTCAACCTAGCCCAAGGAGAAGAAGGCTAGCCACATAAAGTAAGGCATGGGAAAGATAGACAAAGGCTTACATAAAAGTTGAGGATGGAGAGTACACATCCTCAAAATAAGCAAGGTTGGAAGACCCATGGTGGATCAAAAATGAGCATACATTTTTGGCTATTTTCTCAATGAAACAACAAAGCTCAGAAGTCCATTAAGATACAAAGAGAGAAGATGGAGAACGTAATTTGGTTTGGTTCTCTTAATAGAGTTTAACATTTCCCATAGCTTGAGTACAGAACTACTAGTCTGGGATTTGACATTAACTGTGACTTTGGGCTATAAACCTTTTCTTTGGTTCTCAGTTTACTTGTTTATTTCAAATAAATTGGACCGTATGAATGTTTAGGATCCTGCCAGTTCAATTAGTTGCTACTTATCTTTCTGCCCAAAAAAGTATGAGTATGTTGCTTGAATGTTGGTTATCAGCTCCATCTGGTCTCAGTACTGACCTCGTTTTTGGAATGCAAAAATCTGCATTTGGCGTGAGTCCTGTCCATGAAGAACTGCAGACTAATCATCAGGGCTTAAATGTGAACAATGGAATATTAGTGCCAGGTCACCATACTGAGACTGACATGTGAGAAGTACAGACAGTTCTGTTCTAAGGGCTCAGAGGAAGGAGAACAGTGGTGAGAAAAGCTTGACAGAGAAGTAGGATTTCAACTGGACTTTGAGGATGGTTGTGATTTACATAGGCAAAGTTAAGGAGGGAGGTCAGAGAGAATGGGGGTTGGGTACCAGCTGGATGGGGTGTGAACAAGAAGGCAGAGGTGAGAAAGAGAAAAGCTTATTCAAGGAAGAGTCATTCAGGTCTGCAAAGATCACCAACTACCCTTTGGATATCACTGCACACTATCTATTTTAAATATTCCAGGCCATTTTTATTCCTTTGTTTAATACTTCTTATCCACTTGCTTGGATCGACTTCCCTAGAAGTTGGTCCTACTCATATAAAGCAGCCATTTATGGGGCTTGGATAGTGTAAGATGGTCTCTCCCTTTCTCAGTGCCTGCATTCCCCAGTGATACTCAGCTGAGGCCGCAGAAAACCCTTTACTTCCCACTCAGTCCTGTGCAGGGCCTCAGGCACCCCATCAAGACTAACACTAAACAAGGAGGGTGTGAGGGCTGCCATCTTGACCTTCATCCTTATCACCATGGACCATCATGGCCAACAGAACTATATGCCACGTACTCTATGCTAAGGCATTATAGTTATTATTTCATTCAATCCTTCCAGCAGCCCTATAAGATGGAATCTGTATTATCTCAAATGAGGAGAATATTGCTTAGAGAGGTTCAGTGACCCACCCAAAGTCACAAGATGGTAACTGATGGAACTGGGACTTAGGCTCTTGTCTCTGATCGCTGGGAGCTCACAATCACTGCGTGTGAGAGGTCACAATGACGGAAGTTCAGGAAGGCAAACAGCCCACCGTGGGTCATGCATTAAGCACCATGGAGAAAAGCAGAGAGAGACAAAAGAGGATCCTTTGATAGATGCATATGTGTGTGTGTCTCTGTGTGTGTGGTCTCCTACCTAGAACACAAGGGAAAAAAAATTTATTACTTGCCTGAGTGTCAGAAATAATTAGGGAAAACCAAACACAGTCAGAAATCCTGGTCTCTACTAATGGATAGTCAGAGAGGAAACTCACTCTCAGACAGGGTCTTCTTTCCAATGGTTAGTTTTCATGATGTGTGTGTTGGTGGGAGGTACACACACCCCCTCCCCTGGCTAGGCTTCCATGGCTAATCTCCCCAAGGAGTACTTATGTGGGAGGTAGCACTCTTTCCCACTGACTAGTGGGGACACAGGTGCCCTCTCCTAGCTCCCTTAAGGACTCTAAGACTCAGCCAGCCCTGAGGTCCAGAGGCAGGAGATCAATTGCCTGGGCCAGAGCCCTGAGGTGGGGCCTTGGAAACCCGGAGACCTTCAAGGCTCTAGACTCTTCTGAGCTGAAGTTGAGCTCTCTGGGGCAACTCCAGGGAAACAGGCCCTTTGTGAGGTGCTCCTTTGATGAGAAACATAATATACATACAAATTGCTATTATGTCAGCTTCTGAGCAGCCACTTCAATCCATTTGGGCACCTTTGATTTTATTCCCCTCCAATTCCTTTCCTTCTATAAAAAAATTAATAAGAGCATGTTTTCATCTGGCCTCAAGAGAGTAATTTATTTATTCAAAGTAATAATAAAGTTTCAGCATAATCCTTAGTTCCCAAGCGGTAAAGAGACTCTTTGAACAATTTATTTTTCCCATTCTTGAAGTGCGAGGGAGACCAAGAGGCTGCTGTGTGGTGTCCTAGAGCCCACTGCCATGGCAACAGCCAAAGCCTCTTGGCTGCCCAGCCATAGGCTGCTGGGAGGCAGAGAGATGTGAAATGGTCTCATAACACTCTTCTTCCCCTCTCTCTGCTACAAGTCCTCCCTTTAAGAAACTGATGGACAGAATGGGTTGAAGCTCTGGATCAGCTGTGGGAGTAAGAACAGCGACCTTGAAAGTTTATCACGACCAATCAGGTGCCAGGTTGGAGGCCCACTAGAAGCAGGTCAGGACAGATGGGTGAGATGATGGCTCTGAATTCACATTCACACTATGGAGTCAGAACATGGGGCTCTGAGGGCTGGGTGAGTGGGCCCAACTATGGGAGACAGGAAACCTTCAGAAATCTTGGTCTTCAGTGAGTGCTGCAGGATGATAGAACCACCTCTAACAGGAAAACCAGTGCTATTTGACACTTATCTGCCAGCCAGTGTGTTAAGCATTGTATGTTCATTATCTCATTTCGTATTTATATGAGCATAGAACACTGTTGTTCCTATATTTTGGATAAGGAAAACAAAGTTGTGGAAATTAGTTAGCTTGTCCAAGTTCATACAGCTAGTAAGTGACAGACCTGGGATTCAAACCTGACTGGCTTGAAGAACTCAGGTTTGTATCCATTATAGACATTGCCTCTTGGTTTGAACTGGTTAGGGAAGGCTAATGAGGGTAGTTCTATCAGTTAAGAATAGTTTTGTCAGATGGGTAGATTGTAAAAATTTTCTCCCGTTCTGTAGGTTGCCTATTCACTCTGATGGTAGTTTCTTTTGCTATGCAGAAGCTCTTTAGCTTAATTAGATCCCATTTGTCAATTTTGGCTTTTGTTGCCATTGCTTTTGGTGTTTTAGTCATGAAGTTCTTGACCATGCCTATGTCCTGAATGCTATTGCCTAGGTTTTCTTCTGGGGTTTTTATGGTTCTAGGTCTTATGTTTAAGTCTTTAATCCATCTTGAATTAATTTTTGTATAAGGTGTAAGGAAGGATCCAGTTTCAGCTTTCTACATGTGGCTAGCCAGTTTTTCCAGCACCATTTATTAAATAGGGAATCCTTTCCCCATTGCTTGTTTTTGTCAGGTTTGTCAAAGATCAGATGGTTGTAGATGTGTGGTATTATTTCTGAGGGCTCTGTTCTGTTCCATTGGTCTATATCTCTGTTTTGGTACCAGTACCATGCTGTTTTGGTTACTGTAGCCATGCAGTATAGTTTGAAGTCAGGTAGCATGATGCCTCCAGCTTTGTTCTTTTGGCTTAGGATTGTCTTGGCAATGTGGGCTCATTTTTGGTTCCATATGAACTTGAAGGTAGTTTTTTCCAATTCTGTGAAGAAAGTGATTGGTAGCTTGATGGGGATGGCATTGAATCTATAAATTACCTTGGGCAGTATGGCCATTCTCATGATATTGATTCTTCCTATTCATGAGCATGGAATGTTCTTCCATTTGTTTGTGTCCTCTTTTATTTCGTTGAGCAGTGGTTTGTAGTTCTTGAAGAGGTCCTTCACATCCCTTGTAAGTTGGATTCCTAGGTATTTTATTCTCTTTGAAGCAATTGTGAATGGGAGTTCACTCATGATTTGGCTCTCTGTTTGTCTGTTATTGGTGTATAGGAATTCTTGTGATTTTTGCACACTGATTTTGTATCCTGAGACTTTGCTGAAGTTGCTTATCAGCTTAAGGAGATTTTGGGCTGAGACAATGGGGTTTTCTACATATACAGTCCTGTCATCTGCAAACATCCAGAATCTACAAAGAACTTAAACAAATTTACAAGAAAAAATGAAACAACCCCATCAAAAAGTGGGCAAAGGATATGAACAGACACTTCTGAAAAAGAAGACATTTATGCAGCCAAAAGACACATGAAAAAATGCTCATCATCACTGGCCATCAGAGAAATGCAATCAAAACCACAATGAGATACTATCTCACACCAGTTAGAATGGCAATCATTAAAAAGTCAGGAAACAACAGGTGCTGGAGAGGATTTGGAGAAATAGGAACACTTTTACACTGTTGGTGGGACTGTAAACTAGTTCAACTGTTGTGGAAGACAGTGTGGTGATTCCTCAAGGATCTAGAACTAGAAATACCATTTGACCCAGCCATCCCATTACTGGGTATATACCCAAAGGATTATAAATCATGCTGCTGTAAAGACTCATGCACACATATGTTTATTGTGGCACTATTCACAATAGCAAAGACTTGGAACCAACCCAAATGTCCATCAATGACAAATTGGATTAAGAAAATGTGTCACATATACATCATGGAATACTATGCAGCCATAAAAAAGGATGAGTTCATGTCCTTTGTTGGGACGTGGATGAAGCTGGAAACCATCATTCTGAGCAAACTATCACAAGGACAGAAAACCAAACACTGCATGTTCTCACTCATAGGTGGGAATTGAACAATGAGAACATTTGAACACAGGGTGGGGAACATCACACAACGGGGCCTGTCGGGTGGGGGGAGGGGGGAGGGATAGCATTAGGAGATATACCTAATGTAAATGATGAGTTAATGGGTGCAGCACACCAACATGGCACGTGTATACATATGTAGCCTGCATGTTGTGCACATGTACCCTAGAACTTAAAGTATAATAATAATAATAATAAAATAATAGTTTTGATTGCAAGTAATGAAAACTGGACTAATTGTCACTTAAATAGATAGAAGTTTATTTTCCTCTCCTAATTAGAGTCCGGAGGTGGGCAGCAGCTGGCACACACTCAACAGCTCAGTGACAGAGGCTGTTCTTGTGCCCTTTTGCTCATGCTCAGCACCTTCTTGTCACAAGAAGGCTGTGCACCTCCAGACATTACATCTGTATTCAAGGCAGGAAGAAGGAAAGGAGAAAAAGTTGGTGCCAGCACTATTCATCATCATTTAGCAGGAAAGTAAATGCCTTTCTCTCCCCAGCAAAAGCAGACTTATATGTGATATTGGTGAGAAAGAGTCACACTAGCCTCCCCAGCTGAAAGGCAGGCTGAGGAATGCAGGAATTTATCTCTCCACACCCTGCAGTGAAAGGACAGGAATGGCTTTTTGCAACTACTTCACAGCAAAAATGTGAGCTGGGCATTGGATGGTCAAAAAGAAGGAGAAAATGCTAAAGGAGAAAGTTGCAAGAATGATGAGAGTATCTCAGTCCATTTGTGCTATTATAACAGAATACCACAGACTTGGTAATTTATAAAGAACAGGAATTTGTTTCTCACAGTTCTGAAGGCTGGGAAGTCCAAGATCAAGGCACCAGCATTTGGTCTGGTGAGATCCTTCTTGCTTCATTATCACATAGCAGAAGGCAGAGGGCAAGCTAGCCAAAAGCAGCCTCTTTTATTTGGGCCTTAATCCCATTAATGAGGGAGGAGCCCTCCTGGCCTGATCACCTCTTAAAGGCCCCACCTTTTAATACCACCACATTAGCAAAGCCTGACTTTTGGAGAGGCCACATTGAAACTGTGGCAGATGACGAAGCACTTCTAGGTCTGGATCTGGGGTTAATGTGGAGAACTGGTGGGAGAAAAAATTGGAAAACCAAGTGGGGCTTAGATTGTGGTGCAATGTAAGTACCAATCCAGAAAGCCAAGCTTCATCTTTACAGGCATGTATTGTTTCCACACTCCTGTCAGCCCCATTCTCTTGCTCCTTTCTTTAACAAGATACATGTGTTAGTTACTTTAATTTGCTAAATTTCAAAGTATTTATCCCAAGGCTTGGAGCTGGATTTCATTGCAGGAAAAAAGGTTCTAAATTCATATATAAAGAGATACTTTGTGTTTCATTTAAAGTGGATTGTATCACTTTAAATCGATAATAGATTAATTCTTCCTTTTCTGCTTCCATTTTCTCATTGCCATTGGCAATGTTCATTCTGTAAGACAAGAGAGAATCTGCCATTGATTAAAGGGATTAAGGGTAAGAGACAATGACAATAGCTGTTGTGTTAGGTGACAGGATGTGGGATGATTTAGTATTATTACAACATTTTCATGAAAGTTGAATTTTATTTTGGTTAAAACAAGGAGGAAATATTTAAGGTCATTGGAAAAGAATATTTGGTCAAATTACTGTGACAGTGGTTCTAGAAGAGAAGGATGAGTCTTAATATAATGGTCAGAAACTTTTCTGGAAGGGGAGCTGTTACCACAGGCTTAGGGGTGGACTATGGGAGTCCTCCCTTAGGTGTTCCTTGATGTGTGGATGCCCTTCTCCCCAGGTGAGCCCACTGCCACCATGGGAGGCCTGCTTTGTCTCTGGGGTTCTTCCAGACTGGACTCTGTAGGGCTATTGTAGTTTCTGGGTGACACAGAGTTCATGTCCAGGTGACTGCCACAAACTCGGGACACAGGTCCTCAGTGTCCCTCTTTATAGGAGATTTCTTCAGAGGGATTTCTGGACCTTCCCTCTTCTCTTCTTAGTTAGGGAAACTAAAAGTTTAGGGTGTCTCCACAAGGTCCTCTCTTGAACTCTTCCCTGGCATCAGATTGTCTTTCACCCTCATCATATCCTGATGTAAAATGCCGCTCATCACCATTTTCCTTAAGAAAGCTAATCGTGTTCAACACTCTGTAAGCTTAGGACCTTGACAGAGGCTTTGGGAGGCTCCAGTGCATATGGCGAAGGCTCTGGCTGTCTCACCTGAACCTCATGCCTCTCAAGCCCCTCTCCTTTAACATCCATACTCCTGTCATGTGATTAAGCATTGGCCCGGTTCCACCTCCAGTGTTTTCCCCTACAGCCATTGCCATCTGTCCCAGAAATCATGGAAACTGCCCAAATCTGGTATCCAAAGACCCTCTCCAACTTTTAGAAAGACTGTTTCGTTTACCATGTGTATGTTTCCCTACTTTTGCACTGTGAATTATTGGCCTGTAGTCTTTTCAAAAGCAGACAAGCACACATCCTCAATAAAATACGTTCAAGGACACATGACTCAAGTCTTAATGCACTTACTGAATTCTTTTCTTGTAAGCCCCTGTGCTGATTTAGGCTCTGTAGTAGATGCTGGAGATACACGCAGATTGAAGCCAGGTCCTGCCTTCCAGAGGGCCAGAAGTCAGACGCTAATAATTAAGAGGTTAAATATTAAGGGAAAGAATCAGAATTTGAAAAGTAGATAATAGATATAGATCACCTGGGAGTTAAGACAGCAATGATCCCCGTAGGTTTTTTGTTTGTTTGTTTGTTTAAAAAAAAGCCCTCTCCCACTGCCTTCCCACTCTTGCTTTCTTGATAGGTCAGGCGAGAGCTAAACGAGTTCTGCCGTGTCACTCCTTCACTCTGAAACCTTCTATAGCTTCCATCTACCTAAAATTAGAACCTGAGGGCCTAGCACAGCCATACCTACACGATCGTTTTTGAAGCTACTTTTCCTACTTGTATCTACTGGTATACCCTCCTGCACTCTACCTGGTGTCAGCTCAAACTCTTCATCTTTCCCCAAGCACAGAGGTGTTCCTATGACATAGTTCATGTTACTTGAGCCACATAGTGGTCTCAATGGTCTCTTTACTCAAAATCCTACTTACCATTTCAAGGTCAAGCAACCTTATTTAATCTGGAAAGTTGCTTCTGCATTCCCAGGTGCAACTCTTCACCCTATGGAATGAACATGATTAAAAGTGTAAGTTCTAAAGCCAGACTGCTTGGATTCAAATCCTGGATCGGTATGTGCTTGCTACACAGCCTTGGGCAAGTCAGTTAATATTCTCAGGCCTCTGTTTCCATCTGTAAAATAGGGTCAACAATAAAACATATCTCAAACATTACATAATTTATCTGTATATTGCTTATGATGGGGTCTGACATATGGTAAACAGTATTTGAGGGTTATTGTAATCATCATCATTGTCATTAATATTATTGGCTGATTCCACTCTTGCAGAGTTACTCCCAGGTGCCTTTCAATTGTGACTTCTCTCCTTGTTCCTCCTTTGTTACTTCGTGAGGTCTGTATTACTGTTCTATTGCTGACAATAAAAAATAACCACAAGCTTGGTGGCTTAAATACCCCAAATGTATTATTGTAAAGTCCTGTAAGGCAGAAGTCGAACATGGGCCTTGCATGGGCTAATATCAAGGTAATGGCAGTGTTTTGGGGGGCTTCAAGGGGAGAATCCATTATCTTGCTAATATCAAGGTAATGGCAGTGTTTTGGGGGGCTTCTAGGGGAGAATCCATTATCTTGCTTTTTCCAGGTTCTAGAGCACCTGCATTTCTCGGCCTGTGGGCCCTGTCTTTCATTTTCAAGGACAGTGACATTGCATCTGTCTATTCTTCCGTTGTCATACCTCCCTCTCTGGTCACAGCCAGGAAAGATTTCTGTGAAGGAGCTGTGGGATCAGATTGTGCCACCCAGACAAGTTAATCCAAAAAAAATCCCCCCAACTCAAGGCCCTTAATTTAATCACATCTGCTAGTTTCTTTATCCATGTAATGCAACATATTAATAGGTTCTGGAGATTCAAATGTGAATGTCTTTGGGGGCCATTATTCTGCCTACCACAAGGTCCTTGAAGGCAGATCTTCTTTTTCCCCTTAAGTATTCCTTGTAAGGGTTGGCATAAAAATGCTTTTAAGAAATGTTGAACTGAATCCAGTTCTCAGAGTGTCAGGGAAGGAAGACTCCAGGAGAGTTCCAAAGAGCTGGTTGTTGTCTTCCGGAACGTAGTTTCTTAGTATTATTTGTACAAATTATTGGAATGAATAATTATGCTATTTTGAGTTAATACCTCAGGCAGGAAAAATATTTTTTGAGCCCAGGTTTCAATTATGTTACATCTTTAACAAGAACAACAACAACAAAAGTGTATTGGCAAGAGCGCCAAAGGCTAGGGTGTTTTATGTTAGCCTACCAGCCTCCTGGAAATGTCAAGGAATAGAAGGGCATTACTATCCATGCTTTGCAGGGTAAGAAATTGACGCACAGAGAAGTTAAGTAACTTGTCCAAAGTTACAGTGGACAACCCAGAGGCAAAAGCTGAAATATTAACATCTTGATACTTTTTTTATTTTTTATTTTTATTTATTTTTTTGAGGTGGAGACTTGTTGTGTCACCCAGGCTAGAGAGTGGTGATGAAATCATAGCTCACTGCAGCCCTGACCTCCTGGGCTCAAGCTATCCTCCTACCTCAGCCTCCTGAGTACCTGAGACTACTAGCATGCATCACCATGCCTGGCTAATTTTTTATTTTTTTGTAGAGACAAGCTCTTGCTGTGTAGTCCAGGCAGGTCTTGAACCCCTGGCCTCAAGCAATCTTCCTGCCTTGGCCTCCCAAATGGGAAGTGCTGTGATTACAGGTGTGAGCCACTACACGCCTCCCATTATGGTATCTTGATGATTAAGCTAGTGCTTTCTCACAGCTTGTGACACTAAAAACCCTTCCTTGTCTCCAGTCAGGATACTCTGACCATTCCTTTCTCATCATTAAACACTCAAATTATGCCCAATTCATTGTCTTCATGCCATCCATTACATAGTCCTTTAATATGGCCATATGCAAATGGCATGATCAATAATAGTGCTGGCAAATGAGGGGCATGTTTGGAGAATGACACACACTTCAGTTATGCTATGCTATGGGGTGCGTGTGAGGAATTTGGTAGTTCATTCAGTGAGTAGGTACTGAGCATCTGTAAGTGTTATGAGTTCCCCTGCTGTCCTTGTGGAGTGCTTATAGTGTGGTGATGAAAGCAATTCTTCAAATAAATAAGTACGTGTGTGAAAAGTGTTAACAAAGAAGAAACACAGGCTGCTCTGGGAAGAAGCAACTGATGAAGCTGGAAGACTTTCATATGATGCCTTGAGAACCAAGCTAAAGGATTTCAACTAAGAGTCCATTGCAATAGTGAAAAAAAACAAAATGATGAGTGAATGAACCAGAGTTGAAGCTATGGGAGCAGAAAGGGAAGTGTATTGTTTATTCTCACACTGCTAGCAAGAACTACCCGAGACTGGGCCATTTATGAGAAAAGAGGTTTAATTGACTCAGAGTTCCACAGCCTGTACAGGAAGCATGGCTGTGAGGCATCAGGAAACTTACAATTATGGTGGAAGGTAAAGGAGAAGCAAGCACGTCTTATGTGGCAGATCAGGAGAGAGAGAGTGAAGGGAGAAGTGCCACACACTTTCAGCCAGTCAGATCTTATGAGAACTCACTATCATGAGAACAATGAAGAGGAAGTCCATCCCCATGATCCAGTCTCCTCCCACCAGGTCCCGCCCCCAACATTGGGAATTACAATTCAACATGGGATTTCAGTGGGGACACAGAGACAAGCCATATCAGGAAGAATCAACTAGGTGAAAATAGTAACTTGTCTATACCCATTGTTCTAATTCTCTGGCATTCTAGTGATCATTTAGACATATGGAAGAATTAACCAACTTGGTTGCAACTTTGAAGATTCATTTGTCAAACCAGGGTACAGGAGGCTGTCACCATAGACAATCTGTTTGTGAACCAACTCAAGAGACTGTATATAAATACATTTTGGATTGTTACTTTTAATAAATCTGTCATAAGTTCAGCTTAATTGGTTAAGTCACAAGGGCTTTAAGAGCTCCTCCTGTGTAGCCAGCTCAAGGCTGGATGTCATGGGAGATGCTATTAAGCAGCTTATAGGCCCATTTTGAGGCACATTCATGAAACCACAAAAGGGTAATGTGACTAAAAACTTAGAATCAAGTTCCAAGCTGTGTGTAACTGGCTACCGGTGCTGTGTTGGTTCAGGTGGGCCGTGAGACGAGAAGGTATAGGTTGACTTCTTGCACCCCAATTTTTCTCTAACTTAATTGTCTGTAGGAGATTTTTACCACTTGAAACTCATTCCTTTTGGGTGAAACAATTTCCCCCTCTTGCAGTTGTCTTTGAACCTGAGAGAAGTGTTAGATTCCTTTAGTTTCACTCTAGGTAACAACTTTCTAACATTGTGAATGGTTCAACAATGGAACCCATATATCGGAGTGGTAGTGAGTTCCTGTTGCTGGAGAGGCTCACACAGAACCTGAGTGAACATCTTCCTGCAACACTGAAGAAGGGATTCCTGTGTTGTTGAGGAGATTTCACAAGTTGACCTCTTAAGGTCAGCATTCTCCTGATCTTGCTCACATAACTAACAAAAATGTATTGTTGAAATGTTACTTGTTCAAGATAAACTATCCCCTCCCCAAAATCAGCTCTGGTTATACAAATTATGTGACTCTTTGACCCTGATGAATGTGTTGTCTTTTTCTCTTGATATGGGTGAAAGTGTATCACAGGAGTATTGGACACCTAGAAGCACTGGAAGAAACCAAACAAAAAAGTCCCCTATTTCATGGTCTTGCCTGGGCTCCGTCCTGTGTATCACGAAAATGTTTAGGCAGAAAAAGTAATCTCTGTGGCTCTGAACAAAAAGTTAAGTTGCGATTGGACAAGTGCTTAACATCCTCATTAAATTCCTAGTTTCCTTGGGCTTGCTGGGTTGATCTTTCTAAGTGTCTCTTAGCCTTATTGCCTCCCGAGGTGGTCTCTATGTTTCTGGATTTATTCCAAAGTGCTCATCACTTTCCCGCCCCACCCCCCGCTTCCCCCGCCCCGACTCCCCCTTCCCCCACCCACAGTGCCCCCACCTAAAAGCATTTGCCAGTGGTCACGGGTCCTTTATGTAAAAAAGTGGAGTTGCTTCTTACCTTCTCACTTCCACTCATTTGCCTCTGTGTTTTTTTGGGCAAGGAGTGAGTTTAGAGCTACCTATCAGAAAAGTGAGAAATTAGCTCATTAGCAGAATGCAAGCTTAATAATAGATAAAGAAAGACCACCAAGACTATTTGTTGTCTAGACTACTTACAGCCTTCCAGGTATTATCAGAGGTAATTTCTGCACACTATATCTCCAACCAGAATCAATTATTCTTCCTGTTTGAAAAATTAAGAAAAATTAAGTGCTGATAACTAAATTCCTTAACCTGCCCAGCACCAGCAGATCATTTAAGAAGCTCACTGGAATTGCAGATACAATCCTGGGCTAAGAATATGGAGCTTTGGCTACCAAAGATGATTGCCCTAAGATATCTCCAAAGGGCTCATGTAGGGGCTGTTAGGTGATCTGCAAGGTAGGGACTCATTTTGGAAAATTACTATTTATCTTTCAATGCATATAGTCTTGGAGTGTTCAAGTACTCCATTCCAGTGTATTTACTTATTGGGCATCTGTTAAGTCTTTACTTACACAAGCATTCTGTGACTAAGAACATTTTAAAACTACTGATTTTAGTCAACTGATTTTAGTGAACTCCTTTAGTTGACATTTAGGAAATAGATCCCAAAGTGGCTAAGAGGCTTCCAAAACATCAGTCAAAATTTTGGAGGTAAAGCTAAAGACCAGCAATTATTTAAGTGGAGACGCATAGACTAGGTGTAAATTAGTAACACTTTCCTTCTGTTTTCACTTCATTCATTTCATTCTTTTGGCTTCCCTTCTGTGTTCACACCACAAATCAAGCATGCTTTGTCCTTAATCTTCTGTGGGGAACCCGTTTTAATTCTCTACTGCCTTGTTGGGAAACCGTATCTGCCTAGAAGTTGCCCTGGAGTTTCTAGAACCAAACTCTATTTCTAATGGGATGAATTATTTATATAGCAGCATTTTGTTTTTATTATTTAGCGCCTTTTTTTTTTTCTTTTCAAAATACATGTTTCTTTATCCAATACCTTATTTAGTCCTCACAACATCCCAGTGAGACAGATGAAGCAGGTGTTAGTAAAGTACATCACACAAATAGCAAAGTGACTGTGCAGGTAGAACTTTTGGTGTTTTTCTTTTTTAGAAAAACAAGAGACATTTTCTGCTATTTCATTGTGTAGATGGGCATAGAAAGTCACTTTGGAATCTTCAAATCTGCCTCTTTTCTGAACAAACAAGTAATTCTTCTAATCAGGCAAATGTAAGATGTGAGGGGCTAAGCCTTTATATACTTTCAGCATCTTATAGTATGCTTACCTGGAAAAGAGATGAGGAAATTTGCATAGGTGCCAAGGGGTCCCCTGGCAGACAGGGGACACTCAGATTCTAAACAGATTCTCCTTTTCTTTTCATTAAAATGCTTTATTTTTATTATTTTGACACACAATAATTGTGCATATTTATGGGATCCAGTGTGATATTTCAAAGTATGTATATTATGTGTAATGATCAAACCAAGGTAATTAGAATATCCATCACTTCAAACATTTATTTCTTAGTGTTGGAAAAATTAAAAATCTTCTTTTCTAGCTATTTGAAAATATATAGTAAATTGTTGTTAACTACAGTCACCCTACAGTACTATAGAACGCTAGAATTTATTCCTCCTATCTAGCTGTAATTTTGTATCTTTTAACCAACCTCTGTATATTCCCCTCTCCTCTCTACCTTTCTTAGCCTCCAGTAGCTACTATTCTACTCTCTACTTTCTGTGAGATCAATTTGTTTGGTCCCCATTGTATGAGTGAGAACGTGTGATGTTTGTGTTTCTGTCCCTGATTTATTTCACTTAATATAATGTTCTTCAGCCTCATCCATGTTGCTGCAAATGACAAGATTTCATTCATTTTTATGGATGAGTAGTATTCCAATGTGTATGCATGTGTGTGTGTGTGTGTGTGTGTATATATATATATATATATATATATATGGGAAAAAGTATATATTCATGTGTGTGTATATATGTGTGGGTGTATACACACACTTTTTCTTTTTCTTTCTTTCATCAATGGACACTGATCTTGATTCCATATCTTAGCTATTATGAATAGTGCTACAATAAACATAAGAGTACATATCTCTCTTAAACATTGTGATTTCCTTTCCTTTGGCTATATATGCAGTAGTGGGATTGCTGGATGACATGGCAGCTTTATTTTTAGTTTTCTGAGGAAGCTGTATGCTGAAACATCCCCTTTTAGATCTTCTGTGATAGCTTAGCAGAGTCAACCAATGTCTGTTGGTGGGAAATCACTTTAAACATCTGAAACTGTTGGTCTAGTCTCAACCCTGGGGCCTGGAAGTCTTGGGGGAGAGCCCAGAACTTGTGCTGCTAGGCATATGAGTGTAACCACTGACAACTGTAACTCGGAGGTCACAAGTGAGGAGACCCACTATAGCCAACAGCAGAATGGAGACCAGAAGAGACACCAGCTCAGCCATAGAAAGAACATAGAGTACTGTGTGGTATATGGCTATTTTCATTTGGTGGCAATAGAAACAAAGGCAGCTCAACTGGGGCTCACCAATAAACACATGAGGGCCCCAAATTCTCTCTCTTCTGACATTTGAAATGAAAATTAGCCCATTTGACAGAAGTTCTTGGATAACTAAAGAAGCCTCAAGAGGAAAACACTAGACCCCTTGTTTTTATGAACATCCAGGATGCCCAGGAGAGTGTCCCTGGTTACGTATAAAGATGAGGTGAGATATAGATTCTAGGTAAGGAGTTGAAGGATTTTGCCCAAGGTCACATGGCTGGACAGATCCCAGCACTCAGCCTTCCTTTCCAGCCCCTTGCTAGTTCTCTAGTCGGCACAGCATGCTCGATTCACTGCTAATGACTCTGCTTTAACTACGCTCCCCATTCTCATGCCTCTGAGTGGAAATGTGACCTTGGAGTGGTGGCGAATCATAAATCCTCCTGAGCCTTTCTGCTGCCCAAGCATTGGCTGTTTCCCATCTAATTTTTCATATTGTTAGGGACAGTTCTCAGAAACCATTAGATGTATCATCTAAGAGCCCTTAGGCACAGTTCTGAAATGCTGAGAACTCTTGTCTTGCTTGTGGGAGTCTGGAGGCAAAAGATGATTCTCCTTCTCCAGAGCCTTCCTGAGAGGCTGACAGTAAGACCAGGGGCACCTTAAGGTTTCAGCAGAGTCTGCAGGGCCCCTGGGAGTGCCTTGTCCTGGCTCCCACAGACTTCCATTGTGATTGGTAGTATGCATGATAATGGTAGTTTAGTTCTTTTCCCTTGAAGATAGCTTTTAAATGTGCTCTGTTGGCCTCTTGATGAAATAGCTTCATGCATATTAATGACATCTTTTATTTACTGAGCAGCACCATTAAGCACTTTGAAATACCAGATTCCACCCAAGGTCTCCGGGGAGACAAGCCAATATCTCTAGACTTATTGGATGAATTGGAAACTGAGGAAACAAAAAAAGCTCAGTAACTTCCTGAAAGCAACACAGAAAGTCCCCAAGCTACATGTGCTGTCTGCCTAGCAGATGGTTATGGTCTTGATTGGGTAGTATTATATCAGGTTTCCGGCATGTCCATTCATTCTTATAACAGGCTTTTATTGAGCACTTGCCATGTGCACAGCACTATATAGGACACTGAGTGTGAAGGAAGGTGAAAACAAGACTAATAAGACACAAAATGAAAGGGCAGACTCTATTTAAGAAACAGTCCGGTCTCTGCAAACCTGAGAGAGCCGTTAGAGTGTAGAAAGCAAGATCCAAAAGGTAAGATGGCAGCACACTGTTGAAGACTTTGAGGGATTGCTACTCCCACATGCTCATGCTCCTTGGCCCAATAACTCTACTTCTAGAAATATAGCCAGGAACTAAAATGAGTTAGACACAGGTGACTTGGAAAAGATGACCATTATGTAACATTCAATGGGGAAAAAAATCTTCAGACCAATGATTTTATTTTTATAAACTGCATGTGTAAATGTTTGGGATTGTATGCATATATTATGCATGTAGATAAATAGGTGGGCATAGATAGGTAGATAGATAATGAAAGATAAGTAAGAAAGAGAGGTAACTAGAAAATTAAGGAATTTCAGGAAGCGTATACGTACAACTAACAGCAATGTTGGCAGGGATAGAGGCACATTGTTGTTTCTAATTTCACATTGTATTTTAACAGTCAAGTTAGAGGTGATTTTGTTTGTTTTTTATTTTAAAAATAAAATACTCAAAAATTAATACCTAGAAGGCGTTGTCCCCAACCTCAAGGACCTTATAGCCTAGGACAGAAGACAAAGAAGCATTAACTACACTATCAGAAAGAATAAAACAAAGACACTATTAGCATATGAAGGATGTCTTTAATAAGTGTATATAAGATAAAAAGAAAAGGTGTATATAAGAAAAAGGTGCATATGTTGAAAGAAAGTTTCCTACCGGGAATGTTGGCCAATGACTTCTTTCTTCCTTTTCTAGAGTAATACCTGCTAGTGAATCCACTCTTTAGGTTCTAGGGCGGCTCCTCCCAGATCCACTCACCTAAGGAGGAAACTACAAGCCAGTCCCAAATCCCCCCAAGTACCAAGTAAAGTGTCAAAGATGAACCAACTCTTTCTAGGCTCCCATTCCAATCCCACTGCCACTGTCCCCTGTTGGAACAGAGACCTGTAGGTGTATTAGAGCTGATCTAGGGGAAGATTTTGGTAGCTTTGTTGATGTGAATTTTCCCAGGGATGTTGAGCTTTGCCTGCCATGTGTCAAGGCTAACTAGAGATAAGGTAACATAAATGAACTTTTTACCATGTGTGTATGCAACCCCGGGCAGGATCCCTGAGGTGGCACACCTTGAGGGTGAGGAGGGCAAGCTAGGCTGATTCTCCTTGCAAGGTGCCTGCTGTGCTCTTGATGCTGCTGAAAATCATGCCCATCAGGGCAGAGACACATGTTGTACAGCAACAGTAAAAGATCATAGACAAAAACACATGTGGAGGGTGGAGAGGGCAATGAAGAGTGCCTCATTCTGACCGAAAAATCTACAATGGCTTCACCGGGGAGGAAATTCTTGTGCTAATCATTGAAGGACTGAGTTTTAATTAGTAACGAACATGGGAAGGGTATTCTAGAAAAACAAAATGCAAAATTTAACATTCCAATAGGAGCTAACATTTAAATAGCCCTTACCCTGCCAGGTACTAACCAAAGATCTTCATATAGAGTGAATGAATGAATCCTTGTAACAATTCAATGAGGATTATTTTACGTATCATCATGTCCTCCAGGCACATCAATGTCACAAATGACAGAATTTGATTCTTTTTTTATGGCTGAATAATGTTTAATTGTGTATCTATACCACATTTTCTTTACTCATTCATCAGTGGACAATTAGGTTGATTTCATGTCTTGGGTATTGTGAATAGTGCTGTAATAAACATGAGAGTGCAAATATCTCTTTTTTTTTTTTTTTTTTTTTTTTGACCGAGTCTCACTCTGTTGCCCAGGCTGGAGTACAGTGGTGCAATCTCGGCTCACTGCAACCTCTGCCTCCTGGGTTCAAGCGATTCTCCTGTCTCAGCGTCCCGAGTGGCTGGGACTACAGGCATGTGCCACCACACCCGGCTAATTTTTTCTATTTTAGTAGAGATGGGGTTTCACCATGTTAGACAGGATGGTCTTGATCTCCTGACCTCGTGATCAGCCCACCTCGGCCCCCCAAAGCTCTGGGATTACAGGCATGAGCCACCACGCCCGGCCCAAATATCTTTAATATACTGATTTCCTTTCCTCTGGATAGGATGCCCAGTATATATGTGATTGCTGGATTACATGGTAATTCTATCTTTAGTTTTCTGAGAAACCTCTATACCGAAACATCCCCTTTTAGATCTTCTATGTTCTAAATACTGCTATTATACCCATTTTACAGATGAGGAAACTGAGGCACAGAAAAGTTAAGCAATTTTCCTAGGGTCTTGGAGGGAGAAAGTGGTTATTTTTGTTTTTTTTTGTTTTTGGTTTTGCCTTTTTGAGACGGAGTCTTGTTCTGTTGCCCAGGCTGGAGTGCAGTGGAGTGATCTTGGCTCACTGCAACCTCTGCATCCCAGGTTCAAGCTATTCTCCTGCCTCAGCCTGCCGAGTAGCTGAGATGACAGGTGCCCGCCACTACGCCCGGCTCATTTTTTTCTATTTTTAGTAGAGATGGGGTTTCACCATGTTGTCCAGGCTGGTCTCGAACACCTGACCTGGTGATTCGCCTGCCTCAGCCTCCCAAAGTGCTGGGATTACAGTCGTGAGCCACCGCGCCCAGCTTCATGGAGGAAGAAAGTGGTAACACTAAGCTTCAACCCAGGGAACCTGGCTCTAGAGACTTGCTCCTACCCTCTGAGAACCTTTAAGTGGAAGAATAATGAGCTCCAGGAAGAATAATGAGTGAGACAGGAAAAGGAACAGCATGGAGCACCCAAGGTGAAAAGTGCAGAGCAGCTACTCCCCTGGCATGGCTGCAATAGAGACAGCAGCCCTTGGGTGATGAGCTGGCACTGCAATGGGGTGGTCCTTGGCCACTGAGTAAAAGGCTAGGAACTTTATTTGAAGAATCAGGAAGCCGCTGGACATGTTTTCAGAAAAGGGGTGATGTGCTCTGGCTGCTGTCTTGGGAAAATGTCTCTGCTGAGGACAGGAAGGCTGAATGTGAGAGGAGTGAGAATGAAGATTTAGGAGGCCAGTTAGGTAAGAGATGCTGAGGGCCTGAATCAGGTGGAGTTATCTGAGTGAGAGAAGACAATGGAAACAAAAGGCCCTTTGTAGATAAGAAACCACTTTCTATCTGCTTCCGCTTGGCCACTGGGTCCCTGGTAGGAAGTGAATGGTGAAGACAGAGGTGCAGCCTGAAAACAGGCAACAGCCAGCAGTGGCTACCATCTCCAGGCAGTCCTCTGGCCTCTTCTCAGCCTTCGCTGACTTATTTGATTTTCTTTTCTTTTCTTTTCTTTTCTTTTTTTTTTTTTTTTTTTTTGAAATGGAGTTTCACTCTTGTTGCCCAGGCTGGAATGCAATGGCACAATCTCGGCTCACAGCAACCTATTTCTCCTGGATTCAAACGACTCTCCTGCCTCAGCTTCCCGAGTAGCTGGGATTACAGGCATGCACCACCACGCCCAGTTAATTTTGTATTTTTAGTAGAGATGGGGTTTCTCCATGTTGGTCAGACTGGTCTCGAACTCCCGACCTCAGGTGATTCGCCTGCCTCGGCCTCCCAAAGTGCTGGGATTACAGGTGTGAACCACAGTGCCCGGCAACTTACCTGATTTTCAAAACAATCTTCCCCCATCACCACCTTCTCCCAAAACTCTCCCTTTCCCAACCTTGAAACTAAAAACTTCTGCATTCTACATGCCTAGGACAGTGTTTCAGAGCACTTTACTGCACAACAAAGCCAAAAGCAGCTGGCATGATTTTGGCTTTTTCTGGTCCAGGTCCTGGGGGAGGTGGCTTGAATAATTCCTGGGGGTTTGGGAGCAGATGACGCTAAGCCCAGGCCCAGTTTGCTGTACTCCGTTTGTAATTTCCTCACACTGTAAATTGTAGACATTATAGCTGGGCACTCTCTTTATGGCTTACTTTCATCTTGAAATGTTCCCGTGCTACATTTTCATGTAACTTATGCACCTCAAATGTTGTAAAAACTGCCGTAAAAGTCAATATAAATTCAATAATGTCACGTCAGTCAAAGGCGGCGGAGCAGCCCTTTTGAGCAAACAATTGGGAAACTAGAGGGAAAACTCGATTGCTCCATGTTGCAAATTGATTAAAGATATGAATCAGAAAATTAAAGGGCTTTTGGAGTTTAGGTTATTACTAACTGCTTTACTTTATGGAGCAATTACTTTGATTCTATCTTGAGTCCAGTAAAGCGACTGCCGGCATATGGTGAGATGGGGCCCTGTGTCTTTCTTATTAATGTGAATTACTCAAGATCAGGCTAAATGAATGCATACATGCGTCTGAGCCATGTGAATTCATTTCTTAAGCACCGTATCTAAAATTGTAAAGAAATAATTTATACTTAGGGTCATATCTCTATTAGCCTAAACCTGCAGGTTCTTCTCTGCCAGGAGTAGAAACCCTATTTTCAAAGAGTGAGATGTTGCAACAAGTCACCTGTATATTTAGTTTATATATTTTTAGCCTATGTTGGAAGTGCAGGGAAGCATGGGGTGGTGTTTACATGAGCTGGTTTGTGCTACTCCCAGGTTTGGCCTATTGAGCTAAGTATTGAAATGTCAATCTCATCTGATTATCTCAGTATCTGAAAGTCCATAATGAGATAGCCATTCCTTTAGAGCTAAAACCTTTTTGTACTGAGCTCCTTGTATAAGTATCATAGGATTGAAAAAACTGGGGCTCAGAAAAAACCTTAGCAATAATTAATTTGGCCCTTTGGGCCTTGGCAGCCGGGAAGCTAAGAGCTAAATTTAATATTCAGTTGTAGTAATTACCCTGCAATGGATTCCTGGCCTAGCATGAGGACAGGCACATTCAGTGGGTGCTCAGTGAGGGAAGGCTGAATAGAGGCATGAGAGATAATGAATAATAGTCACGATTATTATTGCTTACTGTGAGTGAGAGCTTGCATGTGTGCCAAGTGCTTCACAAACGTTACCATAATTAATCCTAACAATAGTCTTCTCAGCCATTTTCATGACCATTTTACAGATGAAGAAGCAGGCTTGTAGAAGTTAAGAGACTGGTCCATGTTCACCCAGCTTGGATTTGAAATCAGACCTCTATGACCTCAGAACCAGCAGTCACAGCTCCCACCCCAAAGAATGATCACATGGATGCTCACAAGGACTTAAAATGGGGAAACTAGGGTTGCCCTGAGAGTTATTTAGAAAAACATCGCATATCTGAACAGAGATTAGCTGTTCCTTGTAGAGAGAAAAGTTTCCAAACAAGAAGGTTTTGACTGTAAATGTATTCCGAGTTTTCAGTCATCTTTAGGAAAAATGGACCAAGAAGGAATGTTGTTCAGCAAGAGAAGCACAGACCCACTGGAAATCAAGGAGGCTGGTGTGGGAAGTAGCCGCCCAGTTGTGGCTGAGAGACTGGGTGTCATAGCTGGGCCTTGCACATCACAGTTCTGTTGGCATCTGAATATACGTTCATTAATTGTCAGAATTCCCCTGTTCTGTTACTGTGCTCACCAAGAAGCCTTCCGGTTTGGTTTTGGCATCCCAGGTATGTCTGTCTACAGGCAGACATGTACTGGCTATACCCAATCTGATTGGCACAAGAGTAATGGTATTCGGGGTAGATTAATTAATGAGGTGTCTGATTTATATAATGTCTCTGGGGTTAATTGGAGACCATTCCTGGCCAGCCTACTCATTCATGGGAGCTTACCAAACCGGGTTTCTGAGACTGCAAGGCTGAGAGTCAAATCCTGGACTGCCAAGTTCCGGAAGCTTAGAAGGCAAGTCTCCGAGCCCCCTGGGCAGCCCACTAATCTAGGCCTTCCTCAATATATAACTTCCCGTTTATTCAAATTTTTACAAATTACTTTATAAATTATTATGCTCTGCTTTGTTTAACAATGATTCTGAGTCTGCTGGTCACTATTTTATTTGTTCAGTTTTAGACATGTCTATGAATAGTCATTTCAAACTCTTTTTAAAAAAGCCGGGGGGAGGGGGGTGGTGCTGGGCGCAGTGGCTCATGCCTGTAATCCCAGCACTTTGGGAGGCCAAGGCGGGCGGATCACATGAGGTCAGGAGTTTGAGACCAACCTGGCCAACATAGTGAAACCCCATCTCTGCTAAAAATGCAAAAATTAGCCAGGCGTGGTGGCACACCCTGTAATCCCAGTTACTTGGGAGGCTGAGGCAGGAGAATCACTTGAACCCAGGAGGCAGAGGTTGCAATGAGCTGAGATCGTCCTACTGCACTCCAGCCTGAGTGACAGAGCAAGACTCTGTCTCAAAAGAAAAAGGATTGGGGGGGTGGGGGAGCAGGTGGCAGGTGGTGCTTTAAAATAGACATGCCTGTATGAGGAAAGCCCAAATCAGCAAGAAAGATTATATGGCATCCCGCTCTGATCAGGGTACTGAAGGAATAAGGTACAGGGAAGTTATGGTAGAAGGAGGCAGAAAAAATAAGAAAGACAGTTTTAAACTCTCTAAAATTTTTGCCAAAGGAAGACCCAATTGTCTCACATCTATTCATTCATCCATCTGTCTATTCATCCATCCATTCATTCATTCCAGCCAATACCTACCAATAAAGTGTCATGTGCCAAACAAACACTGTTGAGCCTAGGAATGTAAGTGGAAGGTGGTGATTCTGTCGGCAGGGCAATCCAACTCTTCTGGCTAAATACTTTATGCCATGTGCCATACTCAGACATACTCATCACACAATGAAATGAAGGGTGCCTCTCTCAAATTCCTGTGATTCCTTCCATCCTAACCTTTTCCTGCACCTCCTTTCTGCAGGAGGATCAAGGAGTGTATAACAGGCAATGGAGCAAACTTCTAATTGAGGTTTCCAGTTAGAAGTGGGAAAGGGGTTTGAGGTTTAGGCCCTGGGGATTCCTGTAGCCCTTGAATCATTCTATAACCCTGGCTTGCCTTATGTGTGAATACTTTTAAGAATGTAGCTGGAGATTTTCCCTAGGACTTCATGGCAGCTGGAGTCTGTGAGGTCTCCACTGTGTTCTCTGTGTTGCAGCATCTGCTCATTCTTGTCTCTTATCACCATCGCTGTGACCTTTGTCTTACCATTTCTCCCTCAGACCCCATAATTATCTGATCTCTTGAATTTAACAGAGCTCTATGCAGTGTAATTTCATCAGAGGTAATGTCAGAAAAACAAAACCTGTTGGCCATTTGGGAATTTAGGAAGCTCTCTGAGCATCCTGTCTTCATGCCTTTTGATTGCTGTGCACACTCTGACTTGGCCTTTACTTTCTGGTCACAACCGGCCACCAAGGCCAAGTAGAGTGTAGATGAAGGGAAGGTGTTTTCAGTAAGTGCTGCCAGTTTGCTCTGGAAACTGTATGCAGAAGAGATCATTTCCATACAATTTAACTCATCATTCCTTCATAAAATACTATCCACTCACTCAGTCACTAATCATCCATTTCTAATTATTCATTCATTTCTGTATTCATGTATTGAGTTCTATTGAACACCTCTTCTACCAGACTAAAAGCTGGTGGAATTTTCAAGCTCCTATTCTTGGTATATTTTCTTCAAGAGCATATACTATTGTTTTGCTCTTTTAAAAGATGCTTTGAAAAGTAAGTCATGTTTCTAGAGCAGCTTCTGTGTAGATTCTTATTGAATGGGGTTATGGACTGAATTGTGTTTCCTCCTGGTCACAAAATTCACTTTAAACCCATAATTCCCAGTGTGATTTTATTTGGTAGAGTCTTTAAGGAGACAATTAAAGTTCAATGAGGTCATAAAGGAGGGGTCCTAATCTAGTAGGACTTGTATCCTTACAAAAAGAGGAAGAGACACCAGGAATATATTCACATAGAGAGGAAAGGCCACGTGAGAACACAATGAGAAGGTGCTGTCTGCAAGCCAAGAAGGGAGGCCTCAGGACAAAACCTACAAACACCTTAATCCTGGACTTCCAGCCTTCAGAACTGTGAGGAAGTAAATTTCTGTAGTCTAAGCCACCCAATCTGTGGTATTTTGTTAGGACAGCCTGAGTAGACTAATACAGATGGTAAGAAGGGATAATGTAGCATAGTCCTAGGTAATAAAAAACTTACAATATTAAATAATACATATTTTATATAGCGTATTGTTAGTATCTTACAGTGATGTTAAATTTAAACTGTCTTTTCATAGGCTTATCTCATTTCAAACCTCTCACTAACATTGCAGAGTAGAAATAACTTTTGTTGTTGTGGTTGTTGTTTTTGAGACAGACTCTCACTCTGTCGCCCAGGCTGGAGTGCAGTGGTGTGATCTTGGCTCACTGCAACCTCCGCCTCCCGGGTTCAAACAATTCTCTTGCCTCAGCCTCCCAAGTAGCTGGGATTACAGGTGTGTGCCGCCACACTGGGCACGGTGGCTCACGCCTATAATCCCAGCACTTTGGGAGGCCGAGGCAGGCAGATCACGAGGTCAGGAGTTCGAGACCAGCCTGGCCAAATATAGTGAAACCCCGTGTCTACTAAAAATACAAAAACAAAAACAAAAACAAAAAAAAACACCTATTATTGTAATCCCCATTTTTTCAGAGGAGGGGAATAAGACTTAACAGAGATAAGATAGCTTGTTCAGACCATCCAGTTTGAAAAAGAAGAAACTAGAAACTCAACTCTATATACCCCAAAGGACTGCCTTGCCTGCAGTGACAGGAAAGCACCCATGATACAACCAGAGATGTTTTTCAGAGCGTCAGATTAACAGAACATCAAGTTTAATGTGTAGGTTCTTCCCACCCTGACACCCTCTAGAATTTCAGCACACCCAATATAAAATCTGTATTCAAACACAAGGTAAATTCTAAGGCTATTTCGGCACTGTTAGCAGAATTACTACTTTGTTTTAAAGGTTGTTTCAACACCAAACTCCCCGGTACAGTCAAAATTTGATTCTTTCTTTAGAAAAATTGATTTATACACATTTTCCATAAACACATCTATTGTACAAAAAGTTATATAAGTTTGCAAGAATCGAGCAAGTAATGTTGAAGAGATGCTGATAAGGAGAGTAATGGTGTGTGGCTTCCTTCAACGGATTGTGGAGGCCTGGACCTATGACCTAAACATCGTTGGGTTCTGGCCTCAGTTACTTATCTGTATTCAGATATAGATGTGGGAGAGAGATTTGTTTTACAAGCATTTGTTGATTTCTCTGATAAACATATATAACTTTGTCTATTTGTTCTTCTAGAAATACAGTACTCCCCTTCTCATTCAGTAGTTCAAGTGAGATCTGTCATGCTCTAATAGATCTCACCTCCTGAACAAACTGGACCAATTATAGAATCTTAGCCTGCTGACATCAGTTGGTTATTCTGGTAATGTAGGCCTTTTTTTTTTTTTTTCATATTAACACAGTCAAAGCACTTCTTCAGCATTTTTGAACTCAGGCTCCAAAAGAAATTCTCTGGTGCTGTGATATGAGGCACTGGAGTTGTAAGCAACCATGTCTCTCATGACCAAAGAAGCTCATCTATGTAGGAGAGAATGGAGCTGACACAGACAGAAGCATTGATGAGAGAGGAAGGTGGTGGAATTACAATTCCTGATTCCTGGTGTCCCGGGGGCCCATAACATCCATGCCCTTCCAGCATCCAGTTGAGCTCTTAAGTTCTCCTTGTGCCTAAACTGGCTCTGGTTGAATTTGTCAGTAGGGAGCAAAAAAACCCCTTTCTATCAGTGAGGTTCTGAGAGTATATGTCAATAATCCATTGAGAAGATGGTAGCAGGATAATTTAGATTTGTGCAGTAAATGCTTAGCTGGCAAGAGTCACTGATTGGAAAAGGAAGGAAATGTAGGGAGGTGGCAAAAAAGCAACACCCTCTCTCAGTTTTGCCAAGGAAAAACTTTGCCTTAGAGAAGAAAGATCCTCCAACACAGAAAAAGGTCATAGTCATTGTCAAACCCATTTTATCCTCCCATAGCAAATACTGGATGCTTTGATTTGATTTTTATTTCTTCTGTTCTTGAGACATGAGTGCCTGTCTGAGGTTCATGAAAGGCACTAGTGCATGCAGACAGTTCCTGATCCCTGGGCAGAAGGGATTTGAGCTTGATTATTCTTATCCCAGCATGAAACAGGAGGACTTGGCCTGTTCCCCCCGAGATCTCAGCCCTCATAAGACCCCTGGACCACAGAATGTGGGACTAAAAAAGTTGGTTGAGCTTGTTCAAACAAAGTCTCAATTTCCCGACAAGCAGTTGGAACTTGGGGTTACACGTTGAGGTAGACTTCAGACTATTTTAATGGCATGCAGAGACATGGCTTTCCAACCAATTGGCATTCAGGAAATGTTTATCAGTTCTGACAGCCACAAGTTCCACCCTGGCCAATTTTAGCTCCTGTGACTGGAAGTGACTTGGATGTTTGAAATTCTGTAAAACACAGGCTAGTTTTGAAATGGAGCCACAGAACTTCAACGGTATTCTGGCTTAGCTCTTAGGCAATTTAGGTCAAAATTCTCCTCTCTCTTCTAAACAGGGAAAAGCTTCCCTGAAAGGACTGGTGATAAATTTTCAATAAATCTGCAGGGTGGCGGGAAATGAGAGAAGAATTTTTTAAATGATTTATGAACCTGAGTGAAATGATATTTTCATTGCTGTCCACTTTCCATAATTTTTCTCTTTTAAATTCCCTTTAGTGTCTTTTCAAGGAAATAGAAGAAAGGAGCCAGCGTCCTTTGGGGGTTGCCTCTAAGATAGCGAGCACAGCACAGGACTACATATACACATGTGTCTGTTCATGTGTGTAAGCAGCTTCACTTGGGAGCAACCGATAACTCCATTTATAAGCATGTTTGCCTCAGTATCAATAGAGAAGGAAATATATTTTATATAAGTACATTTTTGGAGATGTTTCCTTCATTAAAAACTATTATAAAATTTTTTTTGCATAGTCATGCTCCAGCCTTTTTTTTTTTTTTATCTGCCCTGTATGTACATGCAAAGGGTGCAGTGTTGCTAACTGTGGTGTGTGCCTGTGTGTGTGCTGAACATGCGTTGAGCGGCTGCTCTGGGTTTGTGCTATTTACTTTCTAAGCATTGTTTTTTTTTAATATTCTCAAAAATTCTTGAAACAACTATTATAAAACATTCATTTGAGAAAAGACATAACTGATCTCAGAGAGGTTGAGTAACTGGTCTGAATTTCAATGAATGTGTGGTCTTTTAAGAAACATCTGGCCTCTGATTTTATCTCCTCTTCTGTCCGATGAATAGTCTCTCTCCTTACATCCAGGCACAACCCTTGACAGCAATGAATGGTATAATTCCTTTAGAAAATATCTATTTGGCCAGGCATGGTGGCTTACACCTGCAATCTCAGCACTTTGAGAGGCTAAGGCAGGAGGATTGCTTGAGTCCAGGAGTTCAAGACTAGCTTGGGCAACATAGCAAGGCTCTGCCTCCACTAAAATTAAAAAATTAGCTGGGCATGGTAGTGTACACCTGTAGTCCTAGCTACTAAGGAGGCTGAGATGGGAGGATCCCTTGTGCCCAGGAGTTCAAGGGTACAGTGAGCTATGATTGTGCTGCTGTACTCCAGCTTGGGTGACAGAGCAAGATTCTGTCTCTAAAAAGAAAAAAAAAATGTTGAATTCATTCTATGAATCAGAGTCATTGACTAAATTATCAACCTAATAGCCACCAGAAGAAAAGATGGACCCTCACTAAGGCCAGATCTTGGATTTGAAATGAAAGTGGAATGTGAACCCACATTTGGAAACTCACACATGTGATATGATTTACTAACAAACATTGATAACACTACTGAAAATATGGTCACTTTAAAGAAACAAGTGACTAAAATCAACAAAAGTCACTTAAAGCAGTACTAATGAGCATCTATATCATGTTTTTCTGCTCACAGCATTAGGTCCAGTTTGACTTTTTGGCTTTAGATCATGAGTACCATTTACAAACACACACGCATGCACACATTTGGGGCCACATTTTTAACTAGTCCTCTTTGGTATTTTAATCTCGTTTTATTCCATGACTACTTTAAAACACTTGATTGTCATACATAGCCTAATTCTTCCCCCCCTTATTAATTTTATTCTTATTTTCTCCTCTTTGTTCTCTTTTTTCTCTCCTTCCTTTGTGCTAATTTTTATGACTCTTGTTTTCTCTCTCACTTTGAGTTTTTCCTTTCCATCATTGCTGTACTCACTTCCTGTTCTTCCTACTTTCTAAACATCCTTCCCATTTCCCTTGTCTCCAAAGCTCTATCTGGGGATGGGTAGTATTAGATCAGGATTTTCCATGGGAAACCCACTGAATGGTGCTGCCCCGGGATTGAGAAAGACCCAGGAGGTCAAAAGGGCTGAATGTTCCTGTACTTGTCTTACAACTGAATCCTCTGGCTAGTGGCTTCTTCCTTTTTTTTTTTTTTTTTTTTTTTTTTGGCTTTGAGACATCTTCGGGTGAGAAAGAAGGTTATCCTTATAGGAATGTTTTCCTGAATTGAAAGCCAGTTGTGAACATTATGGGAAACTTTGAAGATGAGATGCCTGAGGCAAGTTAACTGGAAAAGTGTGTAGGTCCTACCAGAAGTAATATTCACTGCTCCTCTGAAAGAGTTAGCAGAAGGCTGCAGAGAAATCAGGTTGAGAAAACTTCATAATTCAGCCATAGACAGTAGAAAAAGAATCTTTTTATTATTTTTTTATTTCCATAGGTTTTGGGGAACAGTTAAACTATTTGGTTACATAAGTTCTTTTGTGGTGATTTGTGAGATTTTGGTGTACCCATCACCCAAGCAGTATACACTAAACCCAATTTGTAGTCTTTTATCCCTCACCCTCTTCCTGCCCTTTCCCTCTGAGTCCCCAAAGTCTATTGTATCATTCTTATGCCTTTGCATCCTCATAGTTTAGCTTTCACTTATGAGTGAGAACATACTATGTTTGCTTTTTCATTCCTGAGTTACTTCACTTAGAATAATAGTCTTCAATTCTGTCCAGGTTGCTGCAAATGCCATTAATTCATTCTTAGAAAAGAATCTTACTCGGAAATACTTTCCACTATATTTGAGAGGCCCAAACTACCCTCTTGGTCAGAAAAGTACTCTTCTCCTGCACATGCATCATGATTCACAACCTGGGTAGTGTATTGTTTCCTAGGATTGTCATAACAAAAAAACACATACTGAATGGCTTAAACAACAGATATTTAAAGCACCAATCCTGGAGACCAAAATGTAAGACCTAGTTGTCTGCAGCGTTGTTTCTTTTGAGGCCTGTCTCCTAGGCTTGCAGAAGACCATCTCCCTGTGTCTTCACGTGGCCTTCCCTCTGTAATGTATGTATCTGTGTCCTAATTTCCTCCTCTTATAACGACATCAGTCATAGTGGATTAAGGCCTATGCTAATGACCTTGATTTATCTTAATTACTTCTTTAAAGACTCTATCTCCAAATACAGCCACATTCTAAGGTCCTGGGGTAAGGCTTCAACACATGAATTTTGGGAGCACACAGTAAGCCCATAACATGTAGCGAATAGAGTATCTATGCAAATGCAGCAGCCTCCAGTTAATGATGATGACAGAGTCTCTCCTGGTGTAGAGTCTGGAGAATCTGAGACGCATTAGCTTGTAGAATATTAAAATCATCATGGAGGAAACACATCCCTTGAATCTTTGCTTTAGTGCAACAGCTTGCCTCAGAGGCTGTGTTACTGATGAAAGCTATTTCTGCAATAGAAAGCCCTTGGTCTTCATTGTGACCAGCAATGAGAATCCTACCAAGGGTGTGCTGAGTTTCATGTTGAGCTCTGGCCTGGACAGACCCTGCCCTCTGAACATGTGTAACAGAACCATAGACTTATTTTCTTCATAAAAAAGCCCAGGAATCAATTCTATCATGAGAAGATTTGAAATCTATTTTCACCTGAGATTGGGAAAGTAGAAAGATGAGGATGAGATGCTAGAATTTTGAAAGCACACAAAAACCTCAGAAATTATCTGTATCTGTGTTTCCTGGACTTTTTGCATTTTGCCACCAGCAATTTTTAAGAGGGGTGTCCCTCAAGGTTCCCCAGTGTTTGCTTTGTTAAATATAGATAGACATCAATGAATGTAAAGAACATATTAACAAAAAGTTAGATGGATATAATCCAGAACATAAACAGATATTTAAATGGAGTCATTTGTCCTAACAAGCAGGCAAACAAATGCAAACAAGACAAAAACAAAACTCTCTCCACTTAAACATCTTGCCTTATTCTGACAAGAACTTCAGCGTGGATCAGGAGCTGTCTGCTGACTCACATTTGAAACCCTCACGGTTCTAGATCAATGATGTTCAAACTTGAGAAAGCTCAGACTCTCTACAAACTCAATTTGAGAGACATTAAAATCAAAGTTAGATGTTTCACTTCTAATTTTACTTTGGTGCAACATACTCATAGCAATATTGACTTTTTTTTTTTTGGCAAATGAGAGAGCCTAATGGAGAGAGGTCATAGGAATTAAAAAGCATGATTAGGCTGGGATAGAACAAAAGTCACAAAAGATGCCTGTTTCCTCCCATCATGTTTTTAAATATAAGATTTGAACATTTCTACAGATAAGATAAGTTAACATAAGGACAGCTATTCAAAAAAGATGGATGTTGGGGTGCTCAGGAAACAAAGCCATGACTGATGAAATAAAAAAGGCTGCATCCATCCACCCTACAGTCTTTTCCTGCTCCAATTCTTAATCCCTTCTGCATCAGAATCACCAAGAGGATATGTTAAAACCAGATTGTTTGGCCAAAGTATATCCAGAGTTTCTGATTCCACAGGTCAGGGTAGGGCCCAATATTTCGCATTGCAATGATTTCCCAGGTGATGCTGTTGCTGCTGGCTGGAGGGTAACACTTTGAGAACCCTTGCTCCAACACAGGCTGAGAAGCGGAGCATCCTGACCACCCAGTACTGAGAGGCAGGAAAGAGCAAATGGGAAAATAGAAAACACGGTGGAGGAAGGACGGAATGCAGACCAAGAAGCAGCTCCAAGAGAGTGCAGAGAGATCCAGGGATTTGGGGATATGAGCAGATTACTTCTACACAATGCTTCTTAAAATAGTTGCTCTCTGCATTATGCTGGATGCTTTGAAAAACAGACATTCATTACAACTTTAAAAGTCAAATGACTGCAAAAAAAAAAAAAAAATCTTAATTTGAAAGCACAGAGCCCAGGCACTTTAAAATTTGGTGAGCATGCATGATTTTCCATCAGCAGCTGTTAGGAGGATAATCAAGGATTAAATTTTCATTTAATCATTTTTATATATGAATATACTTCCCTCTCCTTCACCCCAACCCAAGCCATTTGAAAGATGGAACTGAACCTCTGGCTCCAAGTCTTATCTTCAGAGAACAAATAGATTTCTTCAATTTTGTAAACTTATTAAAGTGATTTAAGAAATATTTGATTTAATTCCTATTTTCTAAATTAAATTTTTATAGAAAATAATAGTTTGTTTTGTTTTTACTATAGCGTTCTCATGTGCCTGAGTGGGTGAGGAGATTCTATTCTATATCTAGAAAGAAATCTGGGCAAATTATATCTTATTTGAATCCAAGGCTTGCTGGAAATTGGTGAAAGTGGACATGAGGGGGACATGAGGAAGTTTCATAGCAGAACCAAAGGACCGAACGCTAGAAGGGGCACTAGGGGTCATCCAGGCACATAGCTTTATTTTATAGGTGGGGAGTCCCAGGTCCTGGGACGATCCCTGTGCCGATCATCACACAGCCAGGCAGTGTCCATCCTGGGACGGTCAACCAGCTCGTCTCATTCAGTCTGGACACTCTTGCCAGCTGGCCATGTGCCTCCTCAAAGAACCAATAGAGCTCCAGCTCTACTAACTGGGTAAATTGTCTGTTAACTGGGTAAATTGTCATGTCCTGTATTTGGTTTTGACTCCAAGTCCTGGCACCCTGGGGAGAGACACAGGAACCTAGAGGATCTTGAAAGCAGCCTTGAAGGCAAGTCCTGGACACATGTCAGCCACTAGGCATCTTCAGCCCAGAGCAAGTGAGCTAACATATTAGAGGCCACACACATATTTCCATCACATGAGCTGAGATGCTGAAAATTTGGAAAGGGGTCCTCAGGGGAAGAGGAGAGAAGTGCAAATATAAACCATCCAACTGCACAATTTGGTGAAGATTTTTGCTTCCATAGACTGTGAAACAACCTCAATTTTCATGCTTTGAAGGCCTGCAGGCAGCTGACTGGATTTTGCTTTTTCTCTGGGAAGAATCCACACTCCCTTGTCTCTATGTTTGAGGAGAGAAATCCTCTATTTGAATCTTCTTTATTTCAGCAATCTCGGTGAAAATAAGAGGTCACCAAGGAGTGGGGTGTGGGGGACCCTAAGCCATCCTCAGGGGCCTGACCTGGGTTTCCGTTTGCAGCAGCCTGGAGGGGGCCACGTTCTTCCTGCGCCCCATAGCTGCCCCAAGGAGGCCAGTGATGCTGGCAGGCTCAAGCTGGGCTTTGCCAAACCAGAGGGAAGGACTTCCCAACCCTTCCCTGGGGCAGGCCTGGGCAGCCGCCCACATTTACTCCGATTGATTCCGGCTGCACAGTGCCTGGCTGGCCTGGCCTTCTGCATTAGTAATGCTGTGTGAAGGGAAAGGAATACCAGCACACTCGCTCCCCTACCCATCCCCTTTACCTCCACATGGCCATCTTGCCAATTCTCTCACCATACTCACTTCCATTTCCTGCTTCTTTCCTTCTCTCTCTTCTTTTCCCATTCCCCCCGAACACACTGTGCTACCCTTTCTCTTTCTCTGCATCTTTTCTGGCTCTGCATTTATATCCACCCAGACTTTCTCCCTCTCCCAGGGGCTTGCTGTAGCACCCTGCTGTTTTCTCTTCCTACTGCTGGCTCACATCACCTCTAGTGTCACACCAGAGTTAAGCCATCCTCATTGCTCCTTTTAAATAGAGAGATGTTGATTTTGCACAGCTGCAAGCAGGATTGAGCAAGATGGCTCTTTACAGCATGGTCTTTTGTGGCCAAAAAGGGAGAGTGCATTTGTGTGTGTTTAGCAGCTTTGTCCGGGGCTCCATTGTCCAGCATTCAAGAGCAGATCCCTACTTTGCCAGAGAATCACAGACAAATAGTCAATTTGCTTTAAAAGACCCTTGATTGAAACCTTTGGAGAACTCTACCTTTGGCCGTGGTTTCAGAAAGTGATTGCCTGTCATCTCAAGATGTTAGAGTCAACAGCAGGTCTGCTCAGGACCACATGTTTATTTTCCACAGTGGCATGTGCTAGGTCACGTGGTGTCCATTTAATTTCCACGACTGACATTCCACAGGTCTGAGATTTCATTCCTCTGGGATTATTTCAAATACTTGTGGTTTTAACTAGCAGGGGGAAAAAAATATATATATTTAAAAAGGAAAAGCATAAGCCACCAGCCCCTGCACCCCCTTCAATGGTGTCCTTGGCAGAGTTTTGTGGGCAGCTCCTCCACCCTTTACCTCCCAGAAACCTCCAGGCAGAGGGATCCCAGAGAGCATAGAAAGGCCCGGATGTATGCTTTCTAGAGATCTTAAAAGACTAAGCCTTTTGAATTGACTTCAGCCTTTCATAATTGGGGCAGTCATTGTACTTTTGATTCCTGACACCTGCCTTTGTCTCGCCCACTGACAAGCTGGGTTATGGGACTCAGCATTCTGGAGGTGCCGGAACAAATGTCCACCCCTATCCCCAGGGTACTTGATATTTCCTGGTGAAGAGACTGGTGGTACCTTTTATCTAACATTCCCTAGTTAGATCTCAGACGGTAGAGGAGAGAGGAGAAAACTCTTACTGAAGTATTTGGATTGTTGTTGTCTCACTGGGAGTTAAAGGAACAGAAATAGATAAACTATGGCTGCTACAGAAGAATGAGGTGTCAGCGACAGGGCCAGCCCAAAGCTAAATTGTGGGGAAAAAAATAAGATGACATCATCTTCATTTCAATCACCCCCTTCCATCTCTTTGAATTCCACTGAAACCTGGCACTTCTTTATGATAGTTCAACTGCCTGGAGAACTCCTTATAGGTGTGTTGTGCAGGGCCAAGAATGGCCTTCTGTGTCCTGCCTCTCCTTCTCTGTGATTCTTACAACTCCAATGCCTCATTCCCTCTTAGCTAATCCTGTGCTAAGGAACAGTTAAACTCAATTCGGTGGAAGGCATCTTAATGGATCATACTTTTGTGTTGCTTCTCTGATGTGATAATTTCATTTTAACAAAGGGTTAGTTACCAATGATAGAACTATCATTAAGACAGATTCTGGAAGGTTCAAATCCAACAGGAAACTTGCTATCACCAATTGATGACCAAAATCAGAACCTAATGGTTTACAGTTTTTACTTCTCAAAACTATTTTTCTAGACTGTGTTGGGAAAGAAAGGGAAAAGGGGCAAATCTCAGGTATAACCTAAATTAGGATTTTGGAATATCAGCTCTGGAAAGACCTTGAAAGGTCAACCAAACATCATAAGTACCCTGTGATGTCCCTTAGGCTGGGGCTCATGGTCAAGCCCATGAAATGGCCGTATATTACCCCTTTACATGGACCAGTGTTGCTCTTGTCTGCAGATTGCATGCTCTAATGTGGATAAATCGTATTTGTTTACATTTCTATAGACAATGCCAGACATTAAATTTTGTCACATCCTGCTACCCTTACCTTCTTTCCTGATGCCTCCACCATGTTCTTCTGAAGGACCCATGTGAAAGAGTGACAGTGTTTTCAAGATGGGCTTGTGTAGAAGTTGGTTGTAGTGACACATTTTCAAAGAGATGGAAGTGAACATTAAACTGATCACTGCATTTGGATCCATTGACTCTATAAAGTGGCAATTTGACTTTGGAAATTAATTGTTCCAGGGATGATGGACACTGAGGAGTTTTAGATAAATTCACATGTAATAGACTAAGTTGTCTAGGAAGTTATTCCTAACTTTTGTATTTACCAGTGCATGAGACACATGTAATCCTAATGCATACCTTATGGCCCTTCTGCCATTATTGAGACTTTGTATGCTAGTTCTTAAGTTCTTCCTCTCTTCTTTTAATAAAATGGCAGGTCAGCTATTGGCCAGCAAGAAGAAAAGTCAATATTTCAATCAATTTTAATCAAATAATGAGCTAGTAATTAAAATATGCAAGTCATGAGTTTTTAGAAATTACAATATTGTTAATATTATTTCCAATTGATTTCTTTATTTCTATGTCGCTCTTGGCAATCTTAAAATATCAGTATATTGGAGATTTCCTCCATTTCTCCAACCTCATAGAGGAGGTTCCCCAAAGTGTGCCCTGTGGAGAAGGTATAAGATCACTGGTATTAAGTAGGACCCAAGGGCCCCATAGTCAAGTATGTTTATATTACCTAGGTTGGCTAAAGTTCAATCTCTTTAAGGATTTCTCCCAAGTTTCAAAATGTATGTGCATTGTTTTTCATGTAAAAGGTGGCAATTATCACATATTTGAGCCACAGAACATCCTCTGGGAGGAATATCAGGTACAACTAGTACGCACAAGGACTATTGCTCCCAAATGAAGCACTTTGGAAAACACTTGTAATAATAACAACTACAGTAGTCACAACTGTCATGAGCATTTACTGAGCACTTAGTATATGCCAAGCACTGTTCTTCATATTTGGCATATCCTAGACACCCGTTTCATTCTCACCACCATCCTATGAGCGAGCTACAGTTATAACCCCCAAGGCATAAAAGGCATAAATCACTTTTCCAAGGTCACCTGTTGTTACTTTTGGAGATGTGATTTGAACGAGGCTGACTGACACTAAAGCCTGGACTCTGCACGTTCACATTGGGCTCCCATCCCTCCTTTCTGTGATGGGAGGTTGACAATGGTAGGACATAGTGCCCAGGAGCCTACCATAACCCAGGAGCACAGATGCCCAGAAGTGCCCGAATCTCACAGACCACCCCTGTTGCAACAGTGAAAACATTACCAGTATCAGGAGTAGGAACATTTGATCAATATTATTATTTCCTATCTGAAATATTTAAACCTCTGAAATCTTAGAACCATTGCAATATGCTACAGCCCAGAACTTAGCACCTGATTTGATCTGCTTTCTTATGGATCCAGCTGTGTAAGTCTGAATAAGCTAGGTACTTTTGTCTTCTCAACTGAACTTTAAGCTTCTTGTAGGCAAGGACCTTTCTTATTGTTTCTTCCTGACATAATAAGTGCAAATTATATTGATCAACTGATTTGGATGACCATTTTAATAATCATCCTTTTATTCTTTGTTATAGTATCTTATTTTCCAGTAACGTCATCCACATGGTCCTTTGCAGTTTGTAAATGCTTTGACCAGTACTGAGATCATTGATCCCCATGACAGCTCAGTGAGGGAGATGGAAGTTGTCTCTCCCCTTTCCAAAGATGACTAGGGGTGTGACTTGATCAGGCTCCTAGAGGAGAATTTGAAGGTGGAAGAACTGGAACTCAATGTAGTTTCTTCAAATCCAGGCCTTGCACTTCTCTCAGCTGCCTTGATCTCTACATCACCTCAGAGAAGTGCAGCATCTCATCCAGGAACTACCATTCTCATTGGAGTGTGTCCCTTCATATGCTGACACTGGCACACTCACACGTGGATTTCCCTGAGCTCTGGAGCTACACTGCCTTCTAACCCCTACAGTTGCTCTTCAAATAGAAGGCAGTGGTTTTGGCCTGTAAGACATCAGGCAGAAAAGAAAGGGAGGTTTGGAAAACTTCAGTGCTACACTCTTATCTCCTCTCTCCTGCTCAGAGGGTGGAGAAAGATCCCTATCACTCTGGAATAATTTTTAGGGTTAGGACAGCAATAAAGTTCCTTGGAATCATGAATTATGTCCACTGTAGGGTCATAGAGGCAAAACAGGAAGAAATAATATGTTGGAGAGAAATGACAACCCAGGGCAGGGGAAAGAAACAGCATTTGGATAATTCGCCACAGCACAATTGCTGCTGTCTGGAAAAATGAAAGGAGTTTGCAGTGTGCCCCAAATCTATGGGAATTCATTTCACATAAATGGCACCAAAAGAATGATCATAAAGATAGCTACAGACTCAGGATTCCAAGTTGGCTGCCTTATGTTTGGCCAGAAATAATTTAGAAGTATGTAAGTGAGAGAAATACAAAGAGAAGGAAAGGTGAAAAGTAAAGATAAGAGTGATTCATAAATTGAATGAAGATTTTTTTTCCTATGGAATAACGCATTCAGTAAGGAAACAAGTATGTCTTCAAGGGCACTGAAGGAGCACTGCACTTTAGATATTGAAAATGGAACCAAGAAGAATGTGGCCAAAATGCTTAACGAGAAGGGTAATATTTTATTTCTTTAGTAATTGCCAAGCACTGAAGCCCAAGTTTACTCTGAAGGTATATTCTTGGAAGAAAAGAATATAAAGGAGTAATCTGGGGAAGTAGATGGCAGGATTTGTTTTGTCCCTCAGACAAGAGAAAAAATAACGGTAGAGCACAAAGCTTGAGCATTGGGCTCAGTATTTCTGAATTTGTCTTCTCAGATATGGTGCTAATGGAATGATTTTTTTGGTAGAGGGGGAATGGGAGGGAGGGATGTCAAAAAGCTAACTACTCCCTTAGCAAACTCTGACAGAGTTCAGGGAAGACCAGTTCTAGCACTAGAGAATTTTCTATTTTCCAAGTTTGTTAAAATATACACAGATGACAAGTTAGCCTGAAGCAAAATCATGAAATAGGAGAACATTGGCTTTAGGAACTTATGAATCAATCCATCATTAGATATTTATTGAGCAGCTCCTCTGTGCAATGGATCATACTAGGGAAGGCATAAACACAAGGCACATGTGTCCTTGCCCTTGAACAACCTACAGTTTAGTTAGGAAGTCACAAGTTGCTATACCCAGAAGAATTAAATAGTATTCTGAGTCACATCATGAAGTAACAGGAAGAAAGATCTTACAGAGATCTTTAAATTTGAAGAGCAAACACTATGTAGCATTTACCATGTTGCAAGTCAACTTTTAAAAACTTCACACTCAGTAACCCTACTACTGGGTACATACCCAAAGGAAAATAAATGGTTCTGTCAAAAGACATATGCACTCATATGTTCATTGCAGCACTATTCACAATAGAAAAGACATGGAATCAACCTAGGTGCTCATCAAGAGTGGACTGGATAAAGAAAATAAGGTACATATATACAATGGCATACTACTCCGCCATAAAAAATAATGAAATCATGTCCTTTGCAGCAACATGGATGCAGCTGGAGGGCATTATCCTTGAATTAACAATGCAGAAACAGCCAAATGCCATGTATTTTTACTGGCATTTGTTGTAGAATCAACAATGTACTGGCATTTACTGGGAGCTAAACATTGAATACACATGGTCATAATGATGGTAACAACAGATACTGGGGACTACTAGAGAGGGGAGGAAGGGAGTGGGGAAAGGGCTAAAAAACTATGCATTGGGTATGATGATCACCACCAGGGTAACAGGACCATCCGTACCCCAAACCTCAGCATCGTGCAATATACCCATGTTACAAACCTGCACGTGTACCCTCTGAATCCAAAATAAATTTTTTTTTCTATTCTCTTAATTTCTTTTTTTTTAATTTAAGTTTTAGGGTACATGTGCACAATGTTCAGGTTAGTTACATACGTATACGTGTGCCATGTTGGTGTGCTGCACCCATTAACTCGTCATTTAACATTAGGTATATCTCCTAATGATATCCCTCCCCCCTGCCCCCACCCCACAACAGGCCCCGGTGTGTGATGTTCCCCTTCCTGTGTCCATGTGTTCTCATTGTTCAATTCCCATCTATGAGTGAGAACATGCGGGGTTTGGTTTTTTGTCCTTGCGATAGTTTGCTGAGAATGATGGTTTCCAGCTTCATCCATGTCCGTACAAAGGACATGAACTCATCATTTTTTATGGCTGCATAGTATTCTATGGTGTATATGTGCCACATTTTCTTTTATTGTTCTTTTAATTTTATTAATATACTTTAAGTTTTAGGTACATATGCACAATGTGCAGGTTAGTTACATATGTATATATGTGCCATGCTCGTGTGCTGCACCCATTAACTCGTCATTTAGCATTAGGTATATCTCCTAATGCTATCCCTCCCCTCTCCCCCAACCCCACAACAGTCCCCAGAGTGTGATGTTCCCCTTCCTGTGTCCATGTGTTCTCATTGTTCAATTCCCACCTATAAGTGAGAACATGCGGTGTTTGGTTTTTTGTCCTTGCAGTAGTTTACTGAGAATGATGATTTCCAATTTCATCCATGTCCCTACAAAGGACATGAACTCATCATTTTTTATGGCTGCATAGTATTCCATTGTGTATATGTGACACATTTTCTTAATCCAGTCTATCATTGTTGGACATTTGGGTTGGTTCCAAGTCTTTGCTATTGTGAATAGTGCCGCAATAAACGTACATGTGCATGTGTCTTTATAGCAGCATGATTTATAATCCTTTGGGTATATACCCAGTAATGCGATGGCTGGGTCAAATGGTATTTCTAGTTCTAGATCCCTGAGGAATCGCCCCACTGACTTCCACAATGGTTGAACTAGTTTACAGTCCCACCAACAGTGTAAAAGCGTTCCTATTTCTCCACATCCTCTCCAGCACCTGTTGTTTCCTGACTTTTTAATGATTGCCATTCTAACTGATGTGAGATGGTATCTCATTGTGGTTTTGATTTGCATTTCTCTGATGGCCAGTGATGAATCCAAAATAAATTTTAAAAATTAATAAAAACAAAACATAAAAACTTCATAAATTGCCTCCTTTTATATTTAAGACAGCCTTATGAGGTCAATTCTACCCTCATTTTATAGATTAGGAAATTATGACACAGCTGGTCAGCAGTGGAATAGGATGGGAACCAGCAACATAAACCTAGAGCCTGGGCCCTCCACCACTGTACATGCTGCCCCTTGGGAAACACTGTGATGTCCAGCAAAAGGGGAGTTATCCAGGCAATCACACCACAGGGATTCTGAGGAAGGGGATGCTGCAGTCATCATTCTGGTCCGGACTCTCATTGTGTGCTTTGAGCCTAACCATAGCCCTGCCAGGGTGGGAGGGTAGGCCCCTATTAATTAATGCCCACGCCTACAATAGAAAGGATTGACCAAATTTTTCAAGGTCATACCACTCTAAACAACAATCTGGTGAAGCTAGAACCCGATAAAAATAAGATCCCCTTCCTGGTAATCAGAGCTTCCCACCCTGGATGGGGGAGCCACTTTGTAGTCCAGGCACAAGGCCCGGTCCTGAGTACCCGCTGTCTTACTGTCATTCCTTCATTCGACAACATTAATTGAGCACACTGCTACAGACTGAACATCAAGGAGAGGATGGAACAAAGGCAACTCCAGCATGAGCCAGAAACAGTGACAGACCCCTGAGACCTCGATCATGGCTTTAAACTTTGTATTTTGAAAGAATTTTGGACTTACAGAAAAGCTGGAAAAGTAGTACAGAAAATTCCCATGCACACTTCCTCCAGCTTTGACTGCTAACATCTTGCACACACATAACACAAATATCAAAACTGAGAGATTAATGTTGGTACAATATTATTCACAAATTCAAGATTTTATTTGAATTTCATCAGTTTTTCCAGTGTTTGTTTTCTGTTTCAGAATCTAATCCAGGGACCTATGTCACATTGAGATCTCATTGGTCCTAAATCTCCTCCAATCTGTGTCAAGTCCTCAGTGTTTCCTCGTCTTTCATGACCTTGATACTTTTGAAGAGTCTTGGTCATTAATTTTGTAGAATATTTCTCAATGTGAGGGTGTCTGATGTTTTCTTGTGATTGGATTGTGGTTATGCATTTTTACTAAGAAATTTACCAAGGAAGTGATGTGTTCTTCTCAGCGTATAAGATCAGGGGTTAGTGATATTGATAGAGCCATTTACTGGTGATATTAACCTTTATCACTTGGTTAAATTGGTGTTTGCTGAGTTGCTCCACTGCAAAGTTCCTTTTCTTCTCCCTTTGAAATTTATAGATATCTTAGAGGAGATACTTTGAGATTATACAAATATCCTGTTTCTGTTCAAACTTTCATCTACAAATTTTAGCACACATTGGTGGATCTTGCCTGTACCAATTCTAATGTAGAGTTTTAATGATGATTCCTTATTTCCCTCATTTTTCTACATTTACTAAGCAAAATTCTTCTGGAAGGAAGAGCTGTTGTTTCTCCTATGTTTTTTAAGTGTTTATGTATATCGGTTTAGACTCATGGATATTTATTGTATTCTGCTCTTACAGATCAGGTCATTGAGAGCTCCTTCAGGTTGGTTTTTCTGCCCTTTTGATCTGCCCACATTCCGTTTAAAGCACTTTCTTGCTTTTAGCCACTGCAATATGTTCCAGAATCATTTTGTATTTTCCTTACTACAGCTGTGGAATCAACCAGGTCTCCAATGACACCAATGAACCAGGTCTCCTTTTATTGGAGAATGGCATTTAGAAACCAAGATCTGGGCATTAGGTATACCCATTGCTACTATTATGACATTACCCCTAAGTCCCCTCAGCAGACAGAGCTTAAAATATATACTAATGGCTATTAACACAAGCATATGCACTATCTTTTCTATCTATCCATCTATCTCTATCTATTAGAATCAAAGGTGTCATTATGAAGAGTATGAATCAAATGTGTCAGATCCATCTATCATCTAACTATCAGATATCAGTTCATACTGACTCCTCTGATTCTAACCCAATACCACAGAGTTCATTTGAGCCTTCCTATTTTCCTTTTTTGTTTTTATTGCTCATTATTTATTTATTTATTCATTCATTTACCAAGCGAAAAGGAACAGTTTTTACCAACAGGACTTTAGCTTTTTCCAACCTGACTCTATTTTCTACAATATATTGCTTCCTCAAAACTATAAGGCACATAAAGTATTTTCAGAATTATTAACCCATACTCTTTTGAGAAATAAATTTACTAACTATATCACAGTATTTTTATGTAGTTCGTTTTATCTTGAGCCTTAGTGTATTAGTCCGTTTTTTTGCTGCTGATAAAGACATATCTGAGACTGGGTAATTTATAAAAAGAAGTTTAATGGACTCACAGTTCCACATGGCTGGAGTGGCCTCACAATCACAGCGAAAGGCAAAGGAGGAGCAAAATCATGTCTTTCGTGGGGGCAGGCCTGGGAGAATGAGAGACAACCGGAAGGGGAAGCCCCTTATAAAATCAACAGATCTCGTGAGACTTATTCACTACATGAGAAAAATATGGAGGAAACGGCCTCCATGATTCAATTATCTCCCACGGGGTCCGTCCCATAACACATGAGAGTTATGGGGGCCACAATTCAAGATGAGATTTGGATGAGTACACAGCCAAACCATTTCACTTAGTATATGATTTTTGAGTTTTGAAAAACAGAAACTTACCTTGAGCTTTCAGCTGTACTGTTCTCTGTGCTGGCCATATCTCTCCTGGAGGGTTATGTTCTAGAAAGTTCACTTTAAGAGGGACACCAGCAAAGTAGAGAATATCCAGAAAAGGATGGTTAAGATGGTGAGAAGTTCAGGAGCAAGACATTCATTAACCCAGTGAGTGGGCCATGTCTTTGTATGCACCTATACATTCACTCAGTTATCACTGGTCCACTCACCCATTAAAAATCATTTATTTGGGGTATATAAAACAACATATCCTATTAGCAACAAAATAGTGGGATTGTGGAGGTTGGATCAGAAGTCGGAGTAAGGCTATGACAATTTTCTTCAAGCTTATGAAGAGCTCTTATGTAGAATAGGAATTAGACTTTTTCCTAACTAGCTCCAAAGAGCCAAACCAAGACCAACGGGCAGAATTTAGAGTGAAGCAAATTTCGGTAAGAAAGAATAATTCTTAGAATGGCCACAATTAAATGGGCCATCTTGTAGAGTTATGATCCTCATTACTGAAAATCTCTGTCAGAGGCTAGGAAATTGGAAACAAGGTCCTCTAAGGTCCTTTTGAAATATGATTTTATCTGGTTCTATAACACACCCCTTCATAACCAGATATTCATTTGCTTTGTGTCTGCCCACCCTTTCATTTTATTTGGACTCTTGTCAAAGGCACTTGGCTTGAGAGAGCACCATCAGAGACTGCAAAACCTGCACATGAATAACAGATTCTGTCATATTAAGAGGGAGAGAAAATTATAACCTGGACATTTAAAAATGGATGATTTGGCCATCATTTAGTATTCACTGGCTGAGTAAAAGGTGCTTCAGGAATAAGCCTGAGGAGAGAGCAAGCCCATCATTTGGGAAAGAAGTGGAGACAAAGGTAATTTATAAGCAGAGAGTGAGTTGCCCTGTTGTTACTGTTTTTAGAATTTATTTCAGGTCAACAAATATTTGTTAAGCACCTAATGTGTGCTGGGTATCATTTTACGTGCTAGGGAGAGAACAGTTACCAAAATAAACAAAAATCCTTGCCATCATGGAGTGTACCTTCCACTAGGCAGAGACAAACAGTAGTTAATTAAAGTATATCGTAGGTTAAAGTTGATGCATAAAATTGATTAACAACAAAAACAACAACAAAAAACAGGTAAGGAGAATCAGGCTCACCAGGGTAGGAAGTTGTGGTGTAAAATGAAGTGGAGTTCAGGGTGAATCTCCTGAAGGTGACCTTGACTTGAGACCTACAGGAAGGATGGAGGTCATTGCTGCCTGCTGTGCATCCTGAGGAGTGTGCTAGAACTGTACTTCCTGGTTCCCTACTGCTTCAGTAAGGCCACGCCATCACTCCCGACTAATGAGCTAAGAGAGAAAGTGGGTATATTCCACCTGTGTTGGTGCATCTAATGACACTGAATTTGGGGAGTTTGGAATTTCAATTCTGACGGGTTCATCTCCCACTCACATTGCACTAAAGCCTGAGAAGGGCAGGAGGTCTTGGCCATGTCATGCTAACTGTAGGGCTCTTTCAAGTCATTGGTTTTATTCACAAATCTGGGATCTTTTCATTTACATTCTCCAAACTTCCATCCAGACAGAGTTAACTACACTTTACTGAGTGCATGGCCTCTTCATAATTATTAGCCAAGGCTTTATTTTCATGGAAAATTCAACCTAAACTCCCTTTAAAAAAATCAAGTTGTTGATACTTTCTTTATAGCCTTTTATGGCCAAAATGCTGTGAAAATCTCACTACAAACTGGTGATTATCAGTTGGTATGTGGCAGTTCTCTGGGTGCCAATCACCCTTTGCAGACACATTGCCAAATCATATATACAACTGTGTGTACAATAACTTCATTACAACTGAGGACCCATAATTGTATAGCTATGGCTGTCTGGCCGAATGCTGAGCTGGGTGATATGAGTACTTCTTGCTATAGGTCAGGGGTAAGGAATATAGTGTGTGATCAAACACCTACCAGCCTAACATCCTGTATTTTTTATAACATGTGAGAACACTGCCTTTTGAGTTAATAACAGAATGGAGTCAGGGCAGTGACATGTCTCCTCAAACATGACATAGATCTGAAGGGAAACCAGGCAAACCATGTGTACATTAATGTGGAAGCTTTTATGGGCACTGGGAGGTTCTCCAATCGTACTAGTAATGCATTCTCCTCATGGACAGCTTGTTTAGGAACATTTAGTATCCAGGGTTCTGCCAAAAATTGCAATTATTCAATTCAAAAATTCTGACAACACATCCGGACACAGGCCTGTCCTGTAGAGTCACGTTTTCAAACATGAGGTAGGTGGGTATGTCACAGCAGTCTACTGAGATCTGATCCTCCTCATGCAGCTGATAGGAGATGGAGCTGAGAGCCTGACTTTGCTCCCCAAGTTCAGACCTCTTAGTCTCCATGCTCTGCGGCCTCATTTGATAACTCCACAACATTTTCTGAGCTCCCGCCCTTCTGGTTATCCTTACCACACTCTTTCTGGCCCCAGCATCATGATGATACCACACTCTATTCCACTATGCTGTCAACACTTTTAGACTCATGGCATCCATTGTTGGGGAAACTGGATATTTTTAGGAGTGTGAGCTAGCCTACACATCAATAGGCAATCATTTTCAAACATTTGATCATTATGAATAATGCAATCATTAATGAATGTCTACTGTGTGCCAGTGCCAGGCACTAAGATATCAAGAACTACAAATGTTCAGATGTCAAAGAACATCAGACCTGTTGTTTCTGGAGTTCTCTGGATCCTGTGAATCACACCCTTACTTGCCATTTATGTAATGTGGAGAACATTCCTGGAAAGAAATATGACCATTATTGTTATGGGAAATATAAAGGCAAGAAACCAAACATCCTGACACTGAGGACACTTAGATTGCAAAGGTGTTTCCCAATGACTGTAATGGAAACTGGATCCTTAGCAGCATTCAAGACTAGACTAAACAGAGTTATAAAGAGATAAATTGTAGAGAACAGTTTGGCGTGGACTAAAGGATGTGCCTGTTTTGTGTTCTTTCATCTCAAATCCATGACTGTAAAAATTTTATTTTCTCAGGGATTTTTGTTTTTTTATGCCTCTATAGCAAACATAGTTCAATGCCCACAATTCAGCACTTGACCGTAAAATGTTGTGCATTCATCTCCATTTGTTTCACGCCCATTAATCATGTCCACCCTCTCCCTTGCAAAAAATTGTAATCTCCAGGGAAGGGAAAGCATCATAAAATTTTATTCTGTAAATCCCACAGTAACTAGAACAAAGTTGAAGCAAATACCAAGTGCCCGATAAATATGTGTTGATAAACTATGGGTTTATTTAACACAAATATCTGTCTAAGCCCTACACTAGGATCTGGAGAATTTAAATATGTTTCTTCCTCAAACTATAGGAGAAGTAGAAGAAAGACCACAAGTAGTTAAATGTTCGTATAAAAGTTAAATAGAAATGCTGAGAACTAATACATATAGCAAAAAAGAGATCAAAAACAGTCTCTAATACAGGATAAATAAATGGTACGATATGATCTATGCAACCACCTTGAGTGCTTTGTTTCATAAACAGTTGGACTCAAACTGACAGAAGATTTTGTCTCAGCTGAAGTGAAAAAGAATGCTCTGATTTTTCCCCCTTTGTCCTGGTGTCTCTTTGGGATAGCAACACGGTTACATGAAGTCTAAATGTGTGGTATGTGAGAGATTTGGAAGCACCTAGTATAAGCAATTATGAACAGCTATGGTCTTGACTCAAAGGTAGTGGACAGGTGGTAAAAAGTCTGGACTGCAGGCATTTCATCTGTTGAATGGAGAAGGGTAGAGAGCTGGTATACACCACGGCTCAGACTGGCCAAAGGTTGAGCCGTATATGACAGATAAGGCTGGACAGTTAAGCATGAACTATGAGAGTTATTGAGAAAGTCTATTGTCCAGCAGGTTAGAGCAGCAAAGGTGGAGGAATTGAAGTGGAGGCACCAAGGGGAGTTCTCATCTGGGTGGAAAGAGTCTTCAGCATCACTTTGCCTCCTTTATGCTGTTGGTGTGTTTGTGTGTGTGTGTGTGTGTGTGTGTGTGTGTACAAAATGGGATGGGAGGAGGCATGGGTCATTAACAATGATCATTGACAGAAGGAGGGAAACCCTGAGGGGGATTCCTTCTTCCCAAAAGAAACCTGAATGATCCAAGCTTTATAGGCCAAATCAAGATAAAACAATGAGAATGACCTGGACCTCTCAAGGCTCTCCCCTTTCATTTTCACTGCTAGGGCCCTCTTCACTCAAAAGCAGAGTGGATAGGCAGGATTTCAGTTGTGCTAGGAAGATTCTTCTCACGTGGTTGGTGCCTAAAGGACATTCCTCTGGTATAAGACTTTGTTTTAAAGTGTGTATATGCCATGTAGAAAAACATGATAAGGTTTTAGCTGTCATTTGTACATTACTGAGGCTGTTCTTCAAATCCTTCCATTTAGGGCAAAAAGTGGAGGGCAGGCATTGATAGATGGGGAGTGTAGCTAATAGTGCTAATGTCCACAGCCCCCAGCGTCACTGTCTCCCATATGACGTCTTACCACAATTCACTGAGACTGCCTGAGTGCCAGGGGTTAATGCCTAAGCTCCAGCCACCAACCCCTCCATCATCAGTCAAACTGCCTTTGACTGATGATGAAATAGATGAAATGCCTGCAGTCCAGACTTTTTACCACCTCTGCACTACCTTCGAGTCAAGACCATAGCTGCTCATAATTGTGCGTACTATGTGCTTCCTAATCTCTCACAAGCCACATATTTAGACTTCATGTAACTGTGTTGCTATCCCAAAGAGACACCAGGATAAAGGGGGGAACATCAGAGCATTCTTTTTCACTTCAGCTGAGACAAAATCTTGTGTCAGTTTGAGTCCAACTGTATGAAACAAAGCTGTCAAGGCAGTTGCATAGATCATATCGTACCATTTATTTATCATGTATTAGAGAGTGTTTTTGGTCTCTTTTTTTCTATATGTGAGAATTAGTTCTCAGCATTTCTATTTAACTTTTATATGAACATTTAACTACTTGTGGCCTTTCTTCTACTTCTCCTATAGTTTGAGGAGAAAAACATATTTACATTCCCCAGATCCTAATGTAGGGCTTTAACAGATATTTGCATTAAATAAACTGCCTTTGACTGATGATGGAGGGGTTGGTGGATGGAGCTTCCTCATCATTTGATAGGACAACGTCAAAGCCTAAACCATACACTCTTCCCAGTGTCCACAGCAGAGTTGGACCCTACTTGCCCTTAGCAAGCAGCTACTCACTAATGTACTCTGTGTGGGTTTCCTTTCCTTCTCATCACCTTTTCCCACTTTTCTACTGGTTCTTCTGTTGTTCACATCCCAAATAAACAATTTGCACCCAGTTTTTTTAGTTAAGATATTCTCCTGGGAAAACTCAACCCAAGACAGGAAGGCAGGAAAGAACTAGAGGGAAGAGAAGCCACTTTCTGCTACCTTCCTAATGTTGTTGAGGTCTGCCCCAACTTCTTCCTGGTGCTGCATGCTTGCTACTCTGATGACAGCCATAAAACTATAAATCATTTCGTTCTAAAACTTTATTTTATAGACCAAGTCTGAGAGGCTAAATGACTCATTCTAGGTTACTTAGACAGCTAGTGGCAAAACTGGGACCAGAACCCAGTTGTGCAGTGTTCCTGCAATAAGCTGTTAGCTTGTGCAAAAAGTATGTGCTCGTTGGATCTCTATCATAACAATAACTGGCACTGATAAATAAAATTGATATTTGTTTTGTCTCTACATCCCATCCATCTTTGGATATTTCTATGAGATCTTAAGAAGTATTCAAGTCCAGAGCCTGCCAAGAAAAATCAGATTCAGGTAAAGATGTAGCTAATAATGGAATGCAATTGGCTAAGAGATGGAGTTACTGGACTCTAGCTCAGCCTAAGTCTACAACTAGATCTTGGGCTTCACTCACCAAAACCAGCAAATGCAAAAATACTCTAAAAAAGTGAGAAAGCCCGAAAGAAAGCCTTGTTGATTTTAAGCAGATACAAATTTAGCTTTCAGCAGGATATCAGTAAATATAGCAGGAAAATGCCTTCCTTTATGTGTGTAAGGTAAAACAATTCTGCAGCAACTTCCCTTCTCTGCTTCCCACACACTTGCTTCCCCTGAAGCTTAGATGGTGGATCCCACTTTCAGATAAAGAACATTGGTGATGCATCCACTTGAAAATCAAGTGACATTTGCAGAGCCTAACCAAGTTAGAAGAACAAAGGAAAAAGTAATTCTTATCTGAGCAAGTAATGCTTGTCAGCTCTTCCCCAAAGGAAATGCCCTCTGTTGTGTAGACATCTTAGTGGCTGGGCCAGTCCAGTTTTAGTTCTTTCTAGCAATGGTTGTTTTTTCCTTTTCCCTTGGGAGGTGATTCTAGGAGCTAAAAGATCATGTTAGCACAGATTGTAGAAAAATCAGGAAATTTATGACTTGAATGGAAATACAGACTGATGATTAACTGTAATTCACGACATTATGCAAAAGAAGATAGCAGCTGGAAAGCAACTTTAAAAGTATCAGCAAAACATGCAATGATAAAAAGCTACCTACAGTGAACAATCTGAAACACAAATCAAAAAGTAATCCCTTTTACAATAGCCACAAATTGAATACCTAGAAATTAAAAAGAAGTGAAAGAATTCTATAATGAAAACTATAAAACACTGATGAAAGAAATTGAAAAGAACACCAAAAAATGGAGAAATATTCCATGTTCATGGATTGGAAGAATCAATATTGTTAAAATGTCCTTACTACCCAAAGCAATCTACAGATTCAATGCAATCCCTATCAAAATATCAATGACATTCTTCACAGAAATAGAAAAAAAAATCCTAAAATTTATACCGAACCACAAAAGACCCAGAATAGCCAAAGCTGTCCTAAGCAAAAAGAACAAAACTGGAGGAACCACATTGCCTGACTTCAAATTATACTACAGAGCTATAGTATCCAGAACAGCATGGTACTGGCATAAAAATAGGCACATAGACTAATGGAACAGAGTAGAGAACCCAGAAACAAATCCATACATGTATAGTAAACTCATTTTTGACAAGGATACCAAAAACATACACTAGGGAAAAGAGAGTCTTTTCAATAAATGGTGCTGGGAAAACTGAATAGCCATATGCTGATAAGGATGTGGAGAAAAGGGAATCCTTTTACACTCTTGGTGGGAATGTAAATTAGTACAACTGCTATGAAGAATAGTTTGGAGGTTCCTCAAAAAACTGAAAATTCAGCTACCATATCATCCAGCAATCCCACTGCTGGGTATATATCCAAAAGAAAGGAAATCAGCATATTGAAGAGATGTCTGTACTCCTGTTTGTTGCAGCACTGTTTACAATAGCCAAGATTTGAAAGCAACCTAAGTGTCCATCAACAGATGAATGGATAAAGAAAATATGGTACATCAACATGGATGGAACTGGAGATCAATATATTCCATCCATGTTGTTGCAAATGTTGCAACAACATTTTACTATGTTAAAGTGAAATAAGCCAGGCACAGAAAGACAAACATCACATGTTCTCACTTATTTGTGGGATCTAAAATTCAAATCAATTGATTTTTAGTAGTAGTACCCTTCTAGTTTCGTGGACATAGAAAGTAAAATGATGATTACCAGAGGCTGGGAAGGGTAATGGGAGGTTGAGGGGTAGATGAGGATGGTTAATGGGTACAAACAATAGAATGAATGAATAAGACCTACTATTTCGAAGCACAATAGGGTGACTTTAGTCAATAATAACTTAGTTGTATATTTTAAAGTAACTTAAAGAATATAATTGGGTTGTTTGTAAATCAAAGGATAAATGCTTGAGGGGATGGATACCCCATTCTCCTTGTTGTGCTTATTTCACATTGCATGCCTGTATCAAAATATCTCATGTACCCCACAAATATATGCACCTACTGTGCACACACAAAAATTTTTTTTAAATAAAAGCTACCTAAGCCAGCAACTGAATCCCTTATAGGGAGCCTAGTCATTAAGTAAACCCTACACTGCTATATCCATCAGGAATCGTGCAATTGCAAATATCGGAATAATGGACTTGACTGACTTAAACTAAAGCATGATTTTTTTTCACTCATCTATCTGAAATGTCTAAGAGTTTCAAGCTCAGATGGATCGAGGTGTTCTAATATTATCAGAGTGGGGTTTTTGCTCTGTTACTCGACTCTCGCTTTGCTATGTACTGGTTTTATTTTCAGTGGTTTTATCCATTGCAGAAGTAAAATGACCATCCAACAGTTCCAAGATTACATCCTCATAGCTGTAAGATCAGCAGTAAAGAGAGAATAATTTTCTCAAAATAGTCCCAGAAGTCTTGTAACTGCCTTGTTGGCTCTGATTGGGTCACATTCTCATCCCTGAACCATTCACTGTAGACAGGAAAATGGGATGCTATGATTGGTTAGGCTTGAGTTATCTTCTCTGGAGGTAAAATCAAGATAACGTTCAAACCATAGAGCCTTTAAATGGGTAGGTAAGAATTTCCCAGGAGAAAAGCGTTGTCCTACAGATGAAGAGGGAACAGGTAGTGTGCAATACAACCATCAAATACTTCTACACTCTAGACTTGACTTTTTTCTGATAATGTGTGTGTATTTGTGGAAAGGAGTGGCCAAGAGGAGAAGGAGGAAGCACAAACAGGTGAGCAGAGTAATTGGGTGTGCAAATGAAGTCCAATAGTCTTTTTAAAAAAGCATTAACCAGGAGCTAGGAGGCAAGATGTAGGCCAACAGCTTGAAAAACAAGCTGAATCCAATGTGTTAGCACAGATTGTACTTTGGGTGACACAAAATTCTCTTCTCGTTTGGAAATTAAAGCTTAACTGTGACATCTGCAAGGCATTTTTTCTTCTCTGGACTCTGTGTGAGCATCTATAGAACAGCATCGAAGGGTGAAGAAAATTTAGATCAACGGAATACTAAGATTCCATTATGCTGTAAATGTGTTATATTTAACATTTAATGCATTTTATTTAATTTGAGTTTTAATTCTAAGACAGAACTAATGAGAATTAGGTGCAAGAAAAAATGCAATACAATGCACACTGCTTCCTCATATCTTTGATTCCATCTATGTGATAACAGGCTTACCAGGAATCCCTTGTATTGGTGATAGCACAACCTAACTTGACCAACAATGACACCCACAACTCTGAGATCTTCTGTTAGTGTGTGGGGGTAGGGGAGGCCAAAGTACATGAATCAGCTGTGATTTGGCTGGATTCTCTCACCCATGTTGACTTTTCCTGGGTCAATTCATGCAAGATGTGTGTTGTTCTTGTTAACGAGGCTAAACATCTGGCTGAATGAGAAAATTTTAGTCTGCTACTTGCTTAAATAGCAAAATCTAAACAATCTACTAAGCTGAAGGGTTTTTTTCTTCTACTTTATTTTTGGAAGTCTTTGGGGTTAAATGATGCCTTGACCATTGTTTGCCAAGGCCAAGACTCAGTTATAAATCTTTTTTTAATCTTTCCTTATAGTTGTAGTCCAAGCTTTCACAAGGTCCAGGTTTTCCAAATCTCTGATTACTCCACGGTTATGGATGCAACATCTTGTTACGCTGCCTTTGTTCTTTGAGTTACTCACAGGGTAGGAAATCCAAGCTCTAACAAATTCTTACTTTCTCAAGGCAGGATACTGCCAGTCAACAGATGTCTGGGTTGGGACTACCACAACCCAAGATTTACAGCAATATCCTCAGATCCAAATATATAATTAATTCTGTGGTAGTAGTTTGGGCCTTGCCCAAGGGAGTTTGGCCCACTTAATTCTCTGTGACTTCCTTGATAACTCAATTCATTTGTCCTCTTGAACATCATTTGCTCCTTATTGAACACATCTAAGTCTCCCTAGAGAACATGATTTTTGGTGTGTGTTTCTCAAGCAGAGCTCTTCCAGAACAGTTTTTCTAGACTTGATTCCCTGTTTTGATAGATGCATTTGAAGGTCTCTTCCAGGGAGAAGCTGTAGAGATGCGTTGACTGAATTATCTTTCTTAAGATTTATCGTTAGTTATGATTTTTCCTTTTTCCAATTTATGATTATATTTCTCTGTAATACTTTATTTAAATCAAAACATTATAGAACATAGGGCTCGGAAAGGGGTTGGGGGTGGAGGCAAGTAAAGCACTGTTTTTCACATTTCAGGGAACATGTGGTAGTTTCACATTTGCAGTGACCTTATTATTCGACAAAAATGAGTAATAATGAAAAAGTATGTGCAAAGAATAAAAAGATGGAACAAATACTTCAAAATTTTCTTACAGGGTTTTGAAAAACTATATCTCCACTACATTGGAAAAAGTGTCATATTTGTTCAATTCATGTAAGACCAATGGTTGTATTCATCTCTCACAAAGAAAATATATAAGATAAACTCAATAAGTACTGAACGAATTGTTGACTAAAGATGATGGAGTAGTTTTGCAAACCAGTGTTACTCACCTTCCTCTTTTCCATACACTGCTCCTCTCTGTCCTGCAACAATGAGATGGTGCAAAGACAGCAGGGTATAAAAGAAAGTGCATGGGATTTGGAAGGAAGATAGCGGTTTCCTCTTTTTAAGTCGGGGATGAAGGTACCCATATGCCAGAGCTATTGTGATCAATGAATTAGACAGTATATGTAAAGAATTTAAAATTGTGCATGCTTATTTAAGGTGCTTCAAAAAAGTGACTCCCCCTGGAAGTACTATGCCTGCAGTTCTGTTCTCTACCACTAGGTGGAAGTAGTCTCATTAAAGATAGTAATAGATTTCATCTCTTTTTTTGCTAATAGAGTGATCAGTTGTTTACTATTTGGAGATCAAAATCCCTGTCTTCACTGAGCTTACATTTCAATGAGGGAGATAGATAACTTTTTAAAAAAATAAATCAATGCAAAATATGCAGGTCATTGAGAAATGCTAAGAAGAAAAAGCAGGTTAAAACAGAGAATTAAAGAATAAAGGTGCTGTTTTTGACTATATGGTCAGGAAAACCTGTTTGCGAAGATGGCATTTGAGCAGAGATCTAAGTCAAAAGACGAAATGACCCATGACAGATAACTGAGGGAAAAGTGCTGCAGACAGCTGCAACAGCAAGTGCAAAGGCCCTGAGGCTGGCTGCTTGTGGGCAGTGGGTTTCAATAGAAGTGTGTGAGGCAGAGAGTATAGGTAAATGTAGTCTGTGGGGTACCTGGGGCAGATCATCTAGAGCCCTGTAGGTTGTGGTAAGAAAATATTTCACAGGTGGCATATTTCATTTATTTATTCCTTTAGTAAGTTCACTCATGTGTGAATCAGATGCTATGCTAATAGGGACCCAATAGAAATACAGAATTTTCAGTGCAGGTGCCTGGTTACTATAACAGAGGTGTGTACAAAGTGTAAAGGGGACATAGAAGAGGCTTTGAAATCTAAGGAAGTCAAGAAAGACTTAGAATATCAGCTTTGAGAAGTTAATGTTGAATAGGAGTTTTCTAAGCAAACAAAGAGGTGGAAAGCAAGGAAGGTAGGATAAAACTACAGATAATAGCAGTCAGAAATTGGAGAGTGTGGTGTGTTCAGGATCATAATTGATATCTGATAGAAAAAGCCTGCAATACTGCATGTGATTTAATTTTTTTAAGTTATATTGAACAAAAATTTATTAGACATTACCTATGTTAACATTGAGTTAGAATACAATTTGGAACAAGTTTAAAGTAAATTGTATTCCTAAGCACAGATTGGTGACATAGAAATAACTGAATTATCATCAAGTATTCCTAAGTTACATTTTATTTTATTGGTCTGCAACCTCCAATGCAAAACTGAATTACTGTACCGGTGCCCAGGACAAGCTACACCGTAAAGGTTGATGTTTAGACCCGACTTTCCACTGTAGCCCTGGCTGCTTCGACCAGTGATACTACTTTGCTTTAATTGATTGTCTTCTCTGGTAGACTTAAAACCAATCTCTCTTTATTGATGTTAATAATAGTGATCCTGGGCCTTTTGCCTTTATCTTCTTTATTCTCTCCTATTAGTTAAAACTGTCCTGAAAACAGAGAATAATACGAATGTACCATTTTCCTTAGCCTGTCATTGGAGCCAATCAGTCATCTCAGGAAGAAACACTTCTTAGCTGACTTTCCCAGAAGATTGACACCTAGCACTTGAATTTCCTTGGTGGATAAGAAATAAATAACCTACATATAGCATCTTATGGTTTCCAGTTCTGCTACATATTAGCTGTATGACCTCGGACAAGTAACCATATTTTATGAATTTAAAAATCCAAAGATTGTCAGATGCATCCTTAATTCAGACACATTAAAATGTAAAAAGAAAAAAAGCCCAACACATTATAAGATGCCACAACTTTATAATGCGTATCTATTCCAGAATGTTAAAATGTGAAACTATATTTGTTTAAAATCTGAAAAATACATAGTAGTTCGTTTTTCTTTTTTTCTTTTTTTTAGAAACAGGGTATTGAAGGCTGAAGCGCAGTGGTGCGATCATAGCTCACTGCATCCACCAACTCCCGGGCTCAAGCGATCCTCCTACCTCAGCCTCCTGAGTAGCTGGTACTATAGGCATATGCCACCACACCCAGCTAATATTTTAATTTTTTGTAGAGACAGGGTCTTGCCATGTTGCTCAGGCTGGTCTTAAACTCCTGGACTCAAGCAATCCACCCACCTTGGCCTCCCAAAGTGTTGGGCTTACAGGCATGAGCCACCGTGACCGGCCTACCTAGTTTGTCTAAGCCTCAGTTTCTACCTTATAAAGTTGTTTTGAAGATAAATGAGAAAACATATGTAACACAGGATATGATATACAAGAAGCACACAAAAATGTGCAGAGAACAAAAAGTTTCTGTACTTTCTTATTTTCTGTTCTAAAGGGGTTTCCTTTTTCCTACCTTCTGAACACATTTAACATTTATATGAACAGTCTCACATTGTGGATTTCTCCCAGTAAGTACACCCTGCTTTTACTCCACCTCCCCCTCCATGCCAGACTGACTCCTTATAACTGAACTCATGCAGGAGGACTTTACCTATGAGGTCAAACTCATGTATAGTTAGGGCGTTCCCCAAACACTCCTAAATTCTGTAATAAACATTGTGACTCTGAGGTTTAGTGAACATATGGTATTGACAAAGAAAGAGCTATTTCCAGGAGCTTTCCATTGTAACTCACAGCCCTTGAGATGAATCAATGACTTCCTCGTAGAGGGTGGGGTTTTCTGATATTTATTCAGTGTGACATTCTTGTGCTTTTGGTGGAAGGAATATGAGATTCCCTGTTAAGACAGGGTTTCTCAATATCGACACTACTGATATTTGGGGTCGGATAATTTTTTGTTGTGAGAATCTGTCCTGTGCATTTTATGATGTTCAGCAGAATGCTTGGCTCTGGCTACCAGATGCCAATAGCACCCACCGGTTGTCAAATATCCCCTGGGGGTAATAAATTTGCCCAATTAAGAATCACTGTGTTAGAGCATCAGATGCAGTAATTCTCACTGACCCTGGCTGAGCACCTGAGTTGGGCAGGAAATAATAAACTTGGCTCACCCATATCACAGGATCACTGTGATGGGCAAAAGGGAAGGAGCTTATGAAGTGCTGTGCCAATACAGTCATTCCTCAGTATACAAAGGGGACTGGTTCCAGGACCCCTAAGTATACCAAAATCCATGCATACTCTAGTCCCATAGTCAGCCCTGTGAAACCTGTATATACTTGGATTTCGCATCCACAAATACTATATTTTCAATAGTGTCTAGTTGAAAAAAATCCACATATAAATGAACCTGCACAGTTCAAACCCGTGTTGTTCAAGGGTAAGCTGTATTATCGTTTATACTTTTCCACCCAAAACCTGAAGGGAGATCATTTCTTGATTTACTTTTCTAAACAGCGTGGTTGCTAACTGGTGCTTACCACTGCACAGCCACTGTATGGGAGGCGTGATGTAAAACACTTTGTATACATGATCTCACAACAGTCCCAAAAGTTTCTATCTATCCATAGATAGAAACAAGTACGAGAGAGATAATAAGTAACTTGACCAAGGCCACATGCAGTAAATTGGGGAGCTGAAACCTGCCCAGGCATGCTGGCCCAGGGCCTGGTTCTGATCAGTTCTGCAGGCCACATGGAGGGTTCAGCTCCCCTTCGGCAGACATCTACTGACTGTCCAGTGGGCCAGGTTCTATGCGTGACGTCAAGGGATTAAAGGGAACATGCCAACAGCAGTAACAGGTTGTCTGAGATATTTTAGGATAATTATGAAGGAGAAATAGGAAGACCCTGAAATTTATGTACAATATTTTCTAGCAAAAACAGGTCACTTGAAGCATTTCTGATGAATTTACGGGCAAAGGTGAAGTTTCCTCATACTGCTCAGGCCTTCCTCATATATCACTTTGAGGGCTTGCAGTAAAAAGGGATGGATGGAGTCAAACACCCTTTCCTTTGTTGACAACCTGTTGGAAAGCAGGGCCTTGACTGTATTTTTCTCTTCTGAACTGTTTTCAAGTGATCTGAATGTGGTTTCCATGTGATCATCTACTACTATTGGGTTTTGTTGGGGGGTGGGGACACAGAGTGTGTCGTTTACTTCCATCTCATGCCTTGAGCAGATGAACCAGTGGTACCAAAGCAGAAGATCTTTTTGCCAGGAGAGTCAGTCTCTTCTGTGATTCCTTTTACCAAGCAGGTGATGACTTTTGAGGCTTTTTATTGTGCAAAGCTCCAAATGAGAAACAAAGAGGCTTTAGACACAGCCTCTGCCTACCCTTAAGAAACTTACAACCATCCAAGGCTCACGTACATAAAAAACACAAAGCGACCCATGAGAACAGAAGCTGCCATCAGTGAAGAATCCACTCTGTACAAGACATTTAATAAGTAACCTCAGCACTGTTCACATTCTAGGCTGCATAGTTCTTTGATGTGGTGGTTGGAGGGTGTCCTGTGCCTTTGGGATATTTAGCAGCTTCCCTGGTCTCTACTCACTCGGTGCCAGAATCCACACCCCCACCCCTGTGGTTGTCACAACCAAAAAATATCTCTACACATTGCCAAATGTCCCCTGGTGGGAAAGTGCTGATCTATTTCTAACAAACCTGCTATTTGTGCTGCATACTTTTCACTCCTCAAACCAGGAAACTGAGGCTCCAAGACAGTAAAAACCTTGTTCCAGAGCACACAACTAATGAGAGGCAGAGGTAAGATTTGAAAGGAACCTTCCTGACCTCAGTGGGGTTGTAGCCCCACTGCCTGCCAGGAGCTAAGGGCGCCGCTGATGTGTACAACAGGAATCACAACAAAGACCCCTGAGGAGTCTGGCATGGTGGGAGGAAAAGGGGCCTCAGTTCAGACAGGAGAGATCAGGGAGGGAGGCAGACAGCCCAGGTTCAAAGGCATGTAAGGGTGTTAAGGGGCCACAAGCTGGTTGGAAGCGGCAGGGAATGGTTTGATTTTGGTCGATTGAGGTTACACAATTGTGGGAGTGATACTTCCACCACCGTACCGGGGTCTCCAGCCTCGAAGGCCACAGACTGAAGTGTGGTCTAGTCCATTTTGATACCAGTCCAGGCTCTAGTCTCCATTCTGGGTGATGTATCTACAGGTCCTGGGAGAAGGACTCTTTCTTTCTGTATGGCTGCCTCTGGTTGAGCTCTGCTCCCTGACTCTCAGCCCTCCTGGAGGCATTTGTCATTGGGGTTTCCCTGCCCGGAGCACTAAGCAAGCTAAGCTCAAGGTGCCGCAAGCTTTGAAGAGAAATAAAAGCGCTGAGAAGTGATGTTTATCCCCCTGTGGTCTGGCTTTTAACCCCTGCCTTTTCCTCTTGAATCATCTCTGAAGAGGTAGACCTGGGAAATGCAATTCTGCCCTTCTCACCTAACCCTGCCACCAGCATCCCACCATCCCAGCATCGCTGTGCCTTTATCTTTCCTTCCTTTCTCTCTCCTCCCTCCACTTCGAAAAGAATTCCTGTGCAGGCTTGTCAATCTGTCACTGAGGTCTCCAGCCTCCTCCCCTCCCAATGTGCCAAGCCCCACCAAGCAGCCCCTCCTTGGCGCTGTCCTTTGAACATCAGTCTAAACAGTCATTCCGTGTCTGTCAAAATACTGACAGCGCTTCTCCCTGCTCGGAGAGCATCAGATCCCATCTGTATCACAAGCAGTCTTCCAGGTTTATTTTGCCTATCACGTCTGAACACTTGCTATTTAAATTCCAAATCATTTTTCTGGGGGTTAACAGTGTCCCTGCTATTCTTGGAGTTTACTCACTACATCTCCAACTCAGCAACCTTATTTGTATGCTGCTATATCATATATATACACACTTACACACACACACACGTGCATACCATACACACACACGTGCACATGGACAGACACATCAGCAATGACTCCACCACACCATCACTGCCATAAGCACCAGGCAGGATTATCATTGGTCTGCATGTTATATGAACAACAAAATGTCTGAGACCATTCCTGCTTTCAAAGGCCATTTGGATTATTGGGAAGAAAAACAAAATATGGAATAAGTTTAGATATTTTTTGTTTGTTTCTTCAGGCTCTTTCCAATCCAAATTTCATTTTCTGACTCTGTCAGTTGAAATATGTTGAGAACGGTTGTCATCATTCTCTCTCTCCTCTCTTGAGGGCTGGGGGGGGGTGCAATTTAGAAGTATCTCTTGGTAAATAAAACATGCCTATCACTTTCTATGCTTAGTAGAACAAGGCCACTTAATGGCTAAGGAGGGTGAAGTCATCCTGCCTGGGTCAGGAGTAGGAGTCTCTTAACAAATCTGACACCTTTCTGTTAATGTGAAACACTTCTAGGTCTAATCATACCACTGCCATGCAGCTGAGAGTGTAAAATAAGAAGGGGAAACAGGATCAGAGGTCAGCCTTGTTCACCAGAGCTCAATGGCTCAGTCTCTCACCTGCCCGAGCCCTGGCACCTGGCTGCCTCCCCTGGCATCTCTCTGACCTGGTTCCTACTTGCAGCCTCCTCCTTTCCCATGAAGCTGATCTCCTACCTACCTTGACTTCTTTTTTCCTGAATCTGTTCCTGGAATGCTGAATCTTGGTGTAGCTCACTTCCCTGTGGCAGTGGGAGCCTTTGGTCATGGAGGTGACATCACTGGGCTAATGCAGACAAAAATGACATGCTGAGCCATTGCACCCCAGGTCTGAGTCCAGAGAAGGGTTTGAGAGCTGGTGACAGCTTCAGAAGAGAAGTCCATCAGGCCCTTCTTAGTCCAGGCTGGCTTGAAATGACCTAAAGAGTCAACTGTGAGTGAGAGAAGACCAGCAGCTGGGGTGCTTTAGTTATGAGTAGTAGGGTACTCAAGAGCTATTTGGACCCCAACTTAGTTCTCTGGATTGTTTTTCTCAAGCCTGGAGTTATTCTAAGAATTGGGGACTGTCCCTGATCTATGATGGGCTCAGCTGGCCTTGGAGACTGGGTTCTACTTTTCCACCACACCAACATTGCCCCATACTTTTGAAACTGTGTGCCTGTCCTTCCCTCTTATAAAAGCCAGCCCAAAGGTCTGCCTTCAAAGAGATCTCATGGAGGACACAGGACTGTCAAAAGTAGATCCTGTGCCAGAGGGTAGAGGGCAATGCTGGGGCCAGGCTTATCTACCCTGGAGCACATCTGCACATCTAGGAGACACCACCCTCACTGTGTGAGGCTGGACAGTGGGCAAACCATAAAGATGGGATTTTGAAATACAGCAGGGCATCTCTTTGGTTATTGTGCTCTGTGTGGGGTCAACTTACACTAGTTGTATATTCTGCTTTTGTCTGGTTTGATCTAATTTATTTCTTCCCTACCTCCCTCCCTACCTCCCTCCCTTCCTTTCTTTTCTTCCTTCTTTTCTTCTCTTCCTTCTTTCCTTGGATCTTTCTCATTAACTTGTGCATTTGTGCAAGTCCCCTTTGTGATTGTACTGAGTTTCAAAAGAATACAAAATCATTTGTAAAATATGCATAGGGTGTGAAGACTAGAAATACCATCAACAGTGATGGACCTCCGGCCCGGTTAAAGACACATGACATGATCACAGCTTTAAGCCCCTGCCTCATTCTTTTCCCTCCTCCGTGAGAACGAATCATTACCCCACATTGTGTGTATCTGACTGTGATCCTCCTGACTTACTGAGACTTCTATAAGCCCAAAGTGCCCAGACACTGACTTAATACCCGCTCTAAGGAAAGTTTCCCTCTGACTCTGAGCAGGGCACATGAGAGAAATTTCTGAACACGTCGAGTATCCTAATTGATAAAAGTGGAAGCTATTAAAAACTAATATATCATCATCCAACATCAACCAAAAAAATGCTGCAATCACTAGCACAGCTTATAATGCTGACGCTCATTAATATGATGTGTGAAACAGCTTTAAATGTTATTAAATCTGGTATACATAGCACTGTTTTTCTCAGACTTCTACACTGTGTATTCAACAGGTCTCCATTGTGTTTGCTTCTTCCTCTTTCAATTCTGAGTTCAGTAAGAATTTGTTGAAACTTTCACTTAGACAAGGTCTTTTTTTTAGATATAGAGATATGCCCCCTCGTGGGTTCTTGTCTTACCTCAAGGGTCTTACACTCTCCCAGAGCCTGAAACCATGAGAGATCACTGGAAGCCCTTAAAGCTGTGCTTTCTGGTAGGAAGCCACTAGCCCTCTGTGACTACAGAGAAATGTCTAAATTGAAGTGTGCTTTAAGTGTAAAACATGTACTGGATTTGAAAGACTTAGTATGAAAAAAATGGAAAAGGTCTCATTTAACCTGGCAATATTGATTACACATTCAAATGTGTATTTTGGTTATACTGGATGAAATAAAATGTATTATTAAAATTTATTGCATGTACTTTTATTTTTAAATGTGACTGTAAAAAATTTAAAAAATTTAAAGTGGTATATGTAGTTCATGTTTCATGGCTTGCATTATATTTCTATTGGACAAAACATACAATCAGGCATTACAGTGTGTTATACAGCTAACACACGGAACACTGTAGGTTCCTGGCCTTCTGCCTGCAGAACCAGTCCTTGTATTCTCCTTACTTTGCTTTGTATGACATGGGGGCTGACTCCTGTAATACCTTGTTTCCCAGATTTCCATGACATCTGGCTTTTGACTTGGTTTGGCCAATGGGAGGCACTGTTGGGAGATTGGAGGGCAGGAAGAAAGGAGGAAGTAGTATGTTTCTCCCCTCTCTGTGTTTGGCAATGTTTTGGCAGGCGCTGTCTCCTTCATGATCTAGGTCTCTATTCCATGCCCCCTCCACCCTGCCCTGGGCTCCAACTCCCACCAGGTAAAGTGGCTGCTAGACCCTGGGCTCTAGTAGCTCTACCTCCTCCATTCATCCTTCCAGCCTACAGGGAGTGACTTCCTGCTGTTTTCATTGCAGTCTCACTCTCATCTCCCCATTTCACTTTTCATCTTTTGCATTACTTCTGTCACAGATTCCCTCTGTTTCTTTTTTCCTGGTTGGATGTTGACTGATGAAAAAACCTGAATGAAGGGAGAGAACAGAAAGGGCTGGAGGAGATGGTGAAATACAAAATGAGGGTCTGGGGGCTGAAAGAATCTCAAAGCTGAGTTAGTGCATCTATGAACTAGAAGTATGGAATGCAAATGGGAATGATGAGGGAAGAGACAGAGGGAAAGGGAAAGAAACATTCAGAAGAGGAGGCTAGCCCAGGAAAGACTCAAATATGGTGATTTGCATGGCCTGTTCAGAAGAGAGGGAATAAACCACCTGATGGGATAGAAAGGCTCTTTTTTAAATAAATTTTTAATTCTGGAATAATTTGGGGCATCCCAGGTTTGCACAAAAAAAAATTGCAAAATTAGTATAGAGATTTCCCATACTCATCTGACCTAGCTTCCTCTAACATTAACACCTTATGTAACTATTGTTCCTCAGGTTTATTTTAAATGTGGAGGGTGATACATTCTACTGGTAGAATAGAGACAGACTATAGAGGATCTATATTGGTTTCCAAATTTTAGAATTTGAAGGGGTCTTGGAGATTGTATGGTCTAATCCTTTAAATTTTACTAATTTTTTGATATAAAAAACCTAATGCTCAAAGAAGCTAAGTGACTTTTATTCATTTACTGTATATGAATTACAATCTAGGTACTGGACTACAGTGGAGAACAGTTTGCATGCCAGGGATTGTTCCATCAGTCACTGCACTATACTTGGAACAGATTAAATTTTTTTTTTTTTTAGATGGAGTCTCATCTGTCGCCTAGTCTGGAATGCAGTGGTGCAATCTCGGCTCACCGCAACCTCTGACCTCCAGGTTGGAGCAATTCTCCTGCCTCAGCCTTCCGAGTAGCTGGGATTACAGGCACGCGTCGCCACACTCAGCTTATTTTTGTATTTTTAGCAGAGATGGGGTTTCCTCATATTGGCCAGGCTGGTCTCGAACTCCTGACCTCAGGTGATCTGCCCCCCTCGGCCTCCCAAAGTGCTGGGATTACAGACGTGAGCCACTGCGCCCAGCCGGAGCAGATGAATTTATCTGCTGCCAAAGGGAGCCACAGTCAGAGTTTCATGCATGACATGTCTCAGGGTGAGGCCTGTGTGGTATCCTCTTTGGGGCACAGTTTGGCCACTGATTGGAGGACTCTGCACTACATTTCCTCAGAACAGTGGTTCTCAGCCATGGCTTCCCATTATAGTTACCTGGGAGGCTTGCAAGATGCCTGTGCCCAGGCCCAGCTTCTTTTCACCTAATTGGTCTGGTTTGGAGCCTGGAATTGCTAATTTTAAAAAGCTCCCTACCACTGCCCTAGAGGGTACAGTAGCACAACTAGAAGTTGGCACTTTCTGGCTTAACAATTCCTGTAGCTATTCTGGGGAGCTGAATACTGATCTGAGTGAAAAATCTTCATTTTCACAGTGCATTGATCAGGTGCTCTTCCAAGACTGGTCTTCCAAACTTCCTAGGAAACACTCAAGCTGTCACCTGGGAACTGCCCAGCCACCTTTATTACTGTTAGCATCCTCTTTACCATGGTTCATTATTTCCATCTTTGTTCCTATAATCACATGGCCTTGATTCAATCCTCAGAGATGCTTAGATTCAGCAATGTGTCAAATGTAGTCTCTGCCACCTCCAGCATCCTCACTCAGTGCCACTTTTTATGTCCCAGGTCTGCACATGCCCAAAGCTCTCATTTTATGGTGGCCTTTCTTCTCTCCTTTACTAAAACTCGATTTGTAATTTCTCATTTACACCAAGTTCCAAATTTTAGAATCCAAGAATGTTGGTGATGGATAAAACTAAGACCATATCTACTCTCATTTTATAGAGGACTAAATGTGGCTGCATTAATTTTAGATCGAATATTGCCTTTGCTCATCTCATACTTCTACCTCTAAGAAGCTGAGAAACTGAGGGGATTTCCCAATGTTCCGAAATTCCTCTTTTATAATTGACATTCACAGTTTTAATGCATGCATAACACACACACTCTCTCTCACTCCCCCCAACTTTTGTGTGTGTGTGTGTGTGTGTGTGTGTGTGTGTCTGTCTATGTGTCTGTGTGTTAGGGTCTGTAATATACAGTACCTCTAAATGCTCATAGATGTTATGGAAATGATGGAAGGGCTATGCAAATCTCAAACACCAAGCATGCATTATTCTAAGACTTTGGCTCCCCATATGTGAACCTGTAAAAACAGGTGATAGATTTATGTTCATATATTAAACAGGCCACTCAGCCCCAGTGTAAAATCAGGGTGACAACTGAATACATCACTGTTCCCAGCAGCTACCTGTGTGCACTCATTACCCAGTGGAAAATGGGCCAGCCTTGTTCATTAGAGCTCCATTCTCCGAAGGAGAGCCATTTGCACATTGTCTCATTTAAAACAAACCAACCAACCCCACAGAGACTCAAAAGAAAACAGAAAGACCTTTTCCTAAATAGCCTCTGGAAGGTGTTGTGTGTTGTTCCTGTTTGCCTGTGTCTAAGCTGTCATGGATGAAGGATAGCTGCACACCTGCTTAGAAGAGGGAATTGTTTCCTTGTGGGAGGAGGGATTACCTGCTAGCATTAATTAGAAAGAGGTAGAATCTGGTAAATGTTTTTGGGAGAAATTACTACAACTTGCAATAACAGCATATTGATTGTCACCCACGTCAGCTCAGAGAAACAAATGGACTGATTGGATTTGGAGTGCAAGTGTTGTGAACCTAGTGTGCTGGTCAAGGCCCTACAGGGCAGGCCTTCATGTGAAGAGCAGCAACTTGTGGCCCACAGCAAGGGGGTGAATTGTGAGACTGGGGGAGTTCATGGGGACAGGGTAGGAGTGGGGACTCTACTGGACTTTGCTGCCTGTGGCTTTCCTCTCTCAAGTTCTGACACTATGAAAATTCTGTGTAATTCAAGGATGGAAGCAAAGGCCACAGAGTGGGCATGAAAACTAAGTGATCACTCCTCATTCTGCCCCATCCTCCTGCCTGCCTACCTTGCTGGCTGTTGTGAACTTCCACCTTCTCTGGTTTCCAGGGCCTTTGGATCCCTGCCCGGGCTTCCTGCTTCTCAAGCCATTTGGGCAGCATTCTCTGCTTTGACCTTCTTTCAGATACCACCGAGTCCTCTCCCTCTGCTGATACCAGCGGCTGTGGATGAAACACGGTCTTCCCCAGCCCCGCAGGACCTACACTAGCACAGCCAGCCATGGCCATCCTTGACCCCAGAGGATACTGGACAGTCCTAATATGCCATCCTAAGAGCAGAGTAACTTGCCTGCAGTCCTAGCTCATTTTGTCTCCTGCCCAGTGGCTTTGAGCAAGTTGCTTTAATTCTGTGTGCCTCCATTTCTCCTCCCTACACAGGAGCAATATGGGAGTAACCGTCTTAGATACAGAAATATTTATTTCATAGGGTTTCTGCAAGCTTAAAATGAGATGAAGAAAGTGAATGCTACAAAGCTCTTCACTGGGGCAAATGGTAGCTTTTGTTGATACTGACCCTCCTCCTTCTTAGGAATGCTTCCTTGTGTTTCTGATGGGTTTACAAGGGTTCATCACCAAAAACTCAAGCAAACCTCATATCCTCCCAGTGATTAATCCTGTGCTTCAGGATCAGTTCTATATGTTGACATGTGAGCTTGACAAGTGAGCTGCCTCACCCTAGACTCATGAGCAAACAGATGTCATACAAGGCTCCACACTGCACCCTCAGTGGGGCAGGAGTAGCGATGGTGACAATAATGGCTTGCACTTTGGGGTGTAGTTGACTCTCCTTGTCTGAGAAAAGGCCCTTCCCCTACAGGTACCCCTGTTCTGGTGCCCTGGCAGCTTCTGGATAGAGGTGGGACAAGCGTGAATATCCTTTCCTACAATCTCTAGCTTCTCTATGTGGTCTAAGTTTGCCAGACACCCCAAAACAGATCAGAAGATTCAGGAGGCTAAAACCTATGGCCATTAGGGAGCTGCAGAAATGGGAGGAATCATAGTTCCTTCCTCATCCCAATTTTGAGGGTCAACTGAGATAATTCTTCAGTGACTGACAGAGCGTCATTCTGCAAGTGCAGACAACCTGCACTTTTCCTCTTCTACACAATTGATCGTGCCATTCCCAGTCCCCGCCTGCCTCCCTGCTCTCACTTCCAGGAAGGTATATGGAGACAGGGCTAGAGGTGCCCCTAATCCTACTTGTAGTTCCTATGGGGATTCATCCCGCCTTAATGCAGTAAGAGCATACTCTACAAACTCATGTTAAATGTAAATGAAGGAGCCCCACGGCTCTTTGCCTGCTGCTCACTAACCCAGGATATCATTGCCTGAGCAGATGCTGGGAACCTTCAAGAGTAATCCCAAGCCCTGAGCAAGCTGGGGCCTGGGGCGCTCGCTGTTCATTCTCAGCCACCTCAACAAGAACAGCCACCTTTATTTTCTACAGGAAAGGTGGACGAGTGCTGGCAGGGGCTGGGTATGCTGCCCATCATTTGCTTTAATTATTATATCCATGTCTCTCTCATTACATTTTATTGCTTATTTTCTTATCACATTTTTAATCTTCTTTTTTACCTTTTTATTTTAGCCTGGTGGATGATCCCCACCAGCCCAAGGTGGGAGGCAGTGAGGGGGCTGCTGAACAACTCAAGCAAAGGAGAGCTGGCACCTTACCCTCAACTTCAGTCACCTCCATAGTGGTTCTTTGAGTCCCCTTGAGGCTGGAATTTAATGAAAATCCCTTAATTAAATCTTCTGGGGATTTCCATGAAACAAAAATCTACCTCTCAATATGAAAGGGTGACAATCCTACTTTTTTAAAAGCTCACAAAGCTGATAAACTCTAATGAAGCACAGGGCAATGTTCCTTACTGTCTCCCCATCCTTTAGCCAGGGCAGCGAGGAGTCTTGCTTTAGGTGCATTTTGACTAAATTTCTGGAATATAATATATGTCCCCAAATGAAAAACTCCTTTGGCATCCTATGTGTCTCCTTGTCTATCCCAAGCATGTGTGTTTCCCCTAAAAACATCCTTCTCCCTGGGCTGAGCAGAAAGGAGGTGGTATCTGTTCACCTGGATGAAATGTTAAGTCACAAAGACTGTCCTTTAAGAAGTGCCAATGTGTCATGCAAGGAAGGGTTTTTGCTTCCTTTGAACATCACTTAAATGGTTACTGTCAAAGTCAGATGCAAGACCTGAACAACTCGAGAAGATCACTCAGTGGCCTGATAGATGAGTTGTTTACACTGAAAAAGAGAAATATAGTACCTGGGATGAGGCCTCCCTCAATGACAAAATGGACAGATTCAATGAGTTCTTGATAATAACTTTGACAGACCTTCAATTGCCAAGATCCCATCTGTGGCTCATCTTCCCTCTCCCATCAGCCTTTAAAAGTTTTCATTGCACTATTTTTTTGTTTCAAAGTTCTTTTGTAAAAAAACGTTTATTTTAGATTTCGGGGGCATATGTGCAGTTTTGTTACACAAGTATATTGCGTGACACTGAGGTTTTGGGGTATGACTGATTCTGTCCCCCAGGTAATGAACATGGTACCCAATAGGTAGTTTGTCAACACTTGCTTCCCACCCACCTCCCTGCTCCCACTAGTAGTCCCCAGCAGTCTTTAGTTCCATTCTTTATGCCCATGTCATTGCAAAATTTTTTATGCCCACATTGTTAAAAGCAAGACAAACTAGATTTCTCCTGAGACTTCTTAGAAGCTTTGTGTGACTAGGGTCTTTTCAGAGACATTTGATGGGTTGGGCTTACGGCTGAGGTTGGCATGCAACAGGGAGAGAAAAGAATATTACCCAGAGGGTTAGGAGATGTGGGTTCTATTCCTGGCTTGGCTACTAACTGGCAATGAGACTTTAGGGCTGTGCTGTTCAACACAGTAGGTACCAGCCCCATGTGACTAAGAACTTGAAATGTGGCTACTCCCAACTGAGATCTGCTGTAAGTGTGAAACACACACTGGGTTTCGAAGGCTTGACATGAGAAAGCATGTAAACTATCTCGCTAATGATTTTCCTATTGGCTACATGTTGTCATTGATATTTTCGATATGTTTGGTTAAACAAAATATTAATTTCATCTGTTTATTTTTAGTTATTTAATGTGGCTACTAGAAAATTTAAAATTTCATTTGTGGGTTGCATTATATTTCTATGGAAAATAGAACACAGTGCTGCCTGAGACAAAGCTGTACAACTTCTCTAATTTGGAAAATTAGGGGCATTAGAGACTATCTCTGACAATCAGTAATTTCCTTGCATGAAATATGTCCTCCAAGATTCATTGCCTTCTTTGATATTTTAGAAATGGTTCCCAGCATCATCAATAAATGTTAGAGAATTTTGAATGTTAGAAAGTTGTGTCATGTGGGTTGAGTGTTGGCAACCAGGCACTACACGGACATGAAAACCACAGCTCCTGCCTTCAAGTCACAAATGCTAGGGGTGAAAATATAGACATGAAAACACAAAACAATTACTACTGATATATAGTCATGAGTGATTAATTGTCGAATTAGTTTTTCTCACAGTATAGGATACATAAGGCTTTAACAGGTTCAGAGCAATTCAAATTGGGAGACTACTTCTCAGAGCGAGTAAGAGCAAGAAAAAAAAAAATGAGACAATTCTTTCTTTCTCTCCCATAAAGGTTGCATGGTGATAATGGGGAATGATGAGTGAGCATGAAGGAACTAAGCATGTTATTGGGAACAGAACATGCCTTCAGATCCATTACCTTTCCCTCCAAGAATATTTTCCCAACTTTTTCCCCATCGAGATGAGGAAATTTGGGTGGTGCTACTTATTGCCCCTGGTTACGCAGAAGCTCAGCCGTTTTCTCCTAACCTCCCAGTGTGGGAACCCAGGAACCATGCCAGTGTCCTCAGAGGCAAGAGGGGACGATATTAGAAAATCCTGACAGCAAAGGACAGTAAAGGCATCAGCCACTCTTCAGGAGAAGAATAAAGTAGTGGTTGAACACCACTCGTTGGCATGTTAGGGATCTTCCCGTCTGCTTTGTGGACGTTCCTCCCCCTGCCACAAGAATGAATCCCCCCTCAGCACATTTCAAGCCTACATAGGAGTCACGGTGACGAATCAATCGAATTGTCGTTGTGCTATTCTGGGTTTCTCCGGGGGCGGTTTGGGGGGGCGGGTGGGGAATGCTTTGGAGAAAACCACAAACTGGCCAACATCCTCTCTCTCCTTCAAAGTTCTCCTCCCAGATAATTCAGGAAATAGCATCTCAGAGGTTCCCATCTTGGCATGTGTGGTGTTTTTAAATCCTTTCTAAATGGCTAAGAAGGCAATTCTTTTCAGCCATTTGCTTTGTGCAGCCCTCCCCTTTCCTGGCGGAGACAGTGTATGCACTCTATTAGAGCATTTTTTTCCTCCATATAATGGCACCAATTAAATTACCTTGCAGCCCGACCTTAATCTGGCAGGAATGATTATTCCATGAAACAGTTAGGGCTCTAATTGACATGAAGTGCCTGCAAAATATGTCTTTTGCAGCAACCCCTGTCAAAGTCACATTGATATGCTAATCCCTATAGCTGGCAGAATCACTTCATAAAGAGAGACATTGAAAATTGAATTATTTCAATTTCAGTACCTAGGAATCTAGTGATCTGTCTGTATATGTAACTAAGTAGGTGCAATACTTTATATGGGTAAACAGCTGTACTAGGGCGTTGCCATGGAAACTGCTTGACTCATGGCAGTTGTGTTAGTGATGAAGTCATTAGCAGTGTGAAATGTACTTTGAGGTTGTCAAGTGTAACACTCCGGGAATATTTCAGTGGTATTAGTGGAGCCTTTTTATTTACATAATTTAGGCTTTCACGCATGATCTCATTATGGTGCAAGAAAGGAGTGGGTTGTGGGGGCAGTTGTACCCAGACCAGATGAATCTCCATTACACCATTCACTTATTATTCTTTCTCCTTAAATAGGATCCCCCAAATAAGTCTTATGGGAAATTGATAACTCCCTGCAAACAATGACTTTGAAACCCTGTTGGTGGTGGGACCGGCTACATTGGCGTATATATTGCCTGAGCAATTAGAAACCATTGACAAGTTTGGGATTCATTAGTTACTTTTGTTCTGATGTTTCATTAACCTTGTAAGTTAGGAAATAAAACTTTCAAGTCAAGACACTCATTTTTAATCAATATTCAAGTAAGTGTCACCCTCTTTCATGTACACTCCCAATGGCTCCTTAATGATCTTCAAGATGATATGTGATGTGCAAGAATTTTCAGTTCAAAACTTGTCCTCCAAGTTAAATGATAAGCTTTGTTGCTTGACACCGCCCCCGCCCCCCCACAAAAAAAAAGTGACTCCGTCCATGCTTTCCAGATTCAGGTCTGCATGATTTCTGGCTGTTTCATGAAATCAGAACACCCTGAATCAAGCTCTAAAGATCCTTCCAAAAGGAGAACAGTAAAAAACATATTTAAGGCAGTAATTACATTATTAGAGTAAGCAGAAAATGTCCCATGGAGAACGTTTTGTGACGTGCAAAACACTCCAATGTGTGTGCTTAGGTGTATGAGTTTATAGCCACATTTCAGTTTTAAGTCTGGTGTTATTTCATTCATTCATTCATGTATTCATTCATAAACATTTATTGAGTATCCATAAAGCCCATGCCAGAAAGAGTTGCAGATACTGGGGGAAAAGTGGTGAATGTAATGGACACAACACCTGTCTTCATGAAGTTCAATTTAATAGGGGAAGACATATATTAAAATATATGTATGCAATTATAAGAACCAGAGACAATGAGAGAGACTAAAGGCAAATGCCTATTTTGATTAGAGGTGTCAGGCAAGGTCCCCCCGAGAAGTGCCATTTAAGCTGAGAATTAGGAGAAGAAGGGGCAGTGAGGGAAAAGTAGAATTGTATTTCACAACATTAACTTTGTCCTATTCAGGCCACACAAGTTTGCTGAGCTTGAACGTGTAGTTAAATCAAGGCAAGTTTGATCTTTAAAGCGGGATTCCAGGTTTGTAAGATGCCAGTGTGCAGTATGTTTCTTTACGAAGACGTTGTATTGTGCAGCCAAATATATTTGATCGTGGAAAATCATTTTCAAGTTATACCTATTAGCATTTGCAAAACTCCTCTGCAGGAGACAACATAGCTTAGTAAGCACTTAAAAAATGTATGGGGCCAAAATATGCCATGTTTCATATTAGTTATCTTTTATACATTCCTTCCAGAAATTCTACAATATCCATATAGTTCTAGAAGATAACTGAGTGAGATGCGAAACAAATAACAGCTTGTTTTGCAGAATTTAAACAGAATTTAAAGAAAGTGGGTGGGATCAAGGGAAGAGTTCACCGTATCCGTCACCTTTGGGGTAAAATAGATACTGTCTTAAAAGAGTCATTTCTTTTACCATTCATGTGAGTGGTGAGTTATCAAAGGATGCCTCCACATAGAATGAGAGTCTTCACATTCTTCAGAAATGTAAATATGTATTAAAATATCAAATAGGCAGATATTTTTATTTCTGCTTTTCCCTTGTGTGGGAATATATATATATAGAAAGAGTGATTAAGCAAGTATTACATTTTTACTGAAGAAAGTAAATTCTCAGCTATGCCATAGGGCCTAAACTAATTTATTTACTTCTCTTAACTTCTAAATACAGTTTTTTCTACTGAAAACATCCCGTATTTTATATATCCTTTGTCAATTTAAGGTGTGAATATTAGCTAGTATTAATGTTAGATTACCTGTTCCTGTTCAACTGTAAGACGTTTAAGGACAAAAACAAGCTGTTATTTGTTTTACATCTCACTCAGTTATCTTCTAGAACTATACAGATATTGTAGAATTTCTGGAAGGAATGTATAAAAGATAACTAATATGCAATGTGGCATGCTTGGGCCCCATACATTTTTTAAGTGCTTACTAAGCTATGTCGTCTTCTGCAGAGGAGTTTTGCAAATGTTAATAGGTATAACTTGAAAATGATTTTCCACAATCAAATATATTTGGCTGCACAATAAAACCTCTTCAGAAAGAAACACACTGCACACTGGCATCTTACAAACCTGGAATCCTTCTTTAAAGATCAGACTTGTCTTGATTTAACTACATTTTCAAGCTCAGTTGATCTTGGACCTTCCTCCATCCTCACTCAGTTTTTGACCAAACACATGGCAGTATCTGTGAAATGCAGTTTGGGGAACCCAGTTCATTTTAAAGCTTTTCTAAAACACATTTGAAATATGTATATTTGTTTTTCACTTTTTGAAAGCATACAACATTCTCTAAAGTGAATCCTTAATGAACCATGATACTTATTGTTTCATTCCTTTACTCATTTACATACATCGATTACCTCCAGTGGACACGTAATGTGCTGCGAGCCACACTTCAAGGGCAGCAGCTAATAAGAAAGCCTGCTCTTGCAGAGCAAAGTGGTAAGTGGGGCTGGAGTTGAGTCCGCAGGCCACTCCTGGCACAGAGGGGCAGGCCTTTCCCATTCTGTTTTGGACAACTGGGAGACTGTGATATTCAATGATGGGTTATTTTCTCAAACTTGTTCCCCATTGTCCGTTCACACAGCATCCCCTTAACATGTAATTAATATACATTTTTAAAGCATTTTTTTTTTTAGGAATAGGGGAATACTCATGGAAAATGCAGCTGTTCACAGTCCTCTAAGTCCCTGGACCCTCCACTTGCAGTTGCAGTTGTGACTGTGACCATGACGAGCATTATTATGGGTTGTCATATGGCTGCCCAAGGTCATCATTAAGTAGCTGTCCATTCTCTTCCCAGTCTGCAGCTTTCCACCGCTGAAGAGGAGAACTAGTAAAGAGTCCATTACAAACATTTTCCTAGATGTGTTTCCTTAGAAGAGGTCAGGGCACAGTCCCTGCCGGATAAGAATCAGCACATTTCTCGGAAGCAATCCCAATCCTTTCCATCAGTCCTCCCAGCGAGGCATGTCATGTTCAGTCCATTTTTACAGGCCTTATCTATCTGAAGCCTGCCTTTTCACCTTGATAACTGATTTCTGCACCACCAATCACATTGGCTATGGGAACTATCTGAAGGACCCCAGAAGTGAGTGAAAGACTAGATTTACACTTTTCCTTTCTGGTCTCTTTTATCAAAGAAACACATTTTTAGATCCTGACTTTAGCTATATGACTGCATTAACCACTAAATTTGCCCATCTGCAAAATGGGAATGATAACTAATACTGACCTCAAGAGGCTGTTATGAGCATAAATACTATAAGGAAAGGAAGATTCTTAGTGAGGAATCTAGTAGGTAGTGAGTACTCAATCCAGTAGGTAGTGAGTATGAGCTATATTTTCACTCTTACTGTTTCTTAGCTGTTTTTGTCAGAGGCAGGTTTGGAAGTAATTTTTGAAGCCTCACCTTCTATTTGCATTAAACAAGGCTTAATTGAGCACCAGACATGCAATTCGGCAAATATTTGATAACCACCCATAATGTTCAAGGCTTTGCACTGGGCTCTGGGGAAACAAAGGTAAACAGATTAAGAACCCTGCCTCCAAAATGAAGTAAAGGAGAGGGGAACCTCAGAGTTCATTCCTGTGCCAGGTCCTGGCATGGGGTGGGATAGGTATAAATGTAGGAAAGAACAGTTCTTGCCTTCCAAAGACCCTAAAACTTCTCTGCTGGTCAGAGACATCAGCTTTTTATTCAGGGAGTAAGGTAAGTTGGGATATAATTGAATGCCAGATTGACAGGAATGTTTCTCTAGCATTAAATAGAGAGCCAAGATGTGAAGCTAACCTGGTTAGAACATCTGGCACCCAGGAGTTAATGAAGTATTTTAGGATTAGCTAAGCCAATCTCCTGGTCCTTTCCATCTTCCCGGTGACCACCTCAAACTACATGCTGGATTAGGGAGTCAGTCTTCCCTCTGGAATGTTGCTTTTGGGCCCATTAATTAGAAGTAACTGTATTCCCCTGCTAGGCACCCCAGACAGCTCTGTAGGCCCACTGGTAGAAGTAAGATAGTCCCTAGGCTCTGTTTTCAGGGAAAGTGATGGAGGCTTGTTTCGGAAGAGCAGTAGTCTCGGCTTCCCCAGTTTAGGGAGAAAAGTGTATGACAACTTCCTTTCTGAATGTATTTTTCCCAGGGTAGCCGTCATAAAAATGTCAGTCTCTGCTGGCTGAGATATTTTTCTCCTTTTCAAATATCCTATTGTTCTTTTCATGTTTATTGTTTCCTTTATGCCTCTTTGATAGCTTCTTTTTGAGGCCTTGTAAGATATTTTGATACTGAGTCAGGAAGCCAGATGTGAGACCCTCTATTATTCTGCCTCTTATTTTGATTTAAAGTTACATGCTGCCCTATGGAAGAAAACAATAAAAGTACAATGCTGGAAGAAGGAAAGAAGGTTGGAAGATGAATAGGAAGCTGTATCATTGGCAAATGAAAGAAGAAAGATATTGGATATTAACAGTCAATATAAGAGATCATGGGTGATGTGTAGATAGTCTATTCACCCAATAATGCCTTGTTAGAAGGTGATATTTCTTGAAGGTGCAGCAACTATTGAAAGACAGTTTAAAACTGGTTTCTCTTGATATGTTGTCTAATTCAGTGTAATCATCATCTTTTATGTATTAATTACAGCTTAGTTTAACAATAGAGATGAATGACAGAGCTGGCATCAAATCAGGCCAGATTTGGTTAGCATCCTTCGACAGGATTCTTATCCAGGATGGCATTTTGAAGACTGTGTCTTCTAAGAACTAATGCAGATGAGAGTGTTTGGCTGGTAAAGATGAGTGGGTAGCATGTCAGCCTGAGTGCTCCGCACTGGAAGTTACCCAGTCCTAATCCCTACTCCATTACCTGCTAGCTATGGATTTAGGACAAATCACTTGATCTTCCTGGGTCTCAATTGCTTAATCTACAAAATGGAAGTAAATATATCCACTCGGTTGATCCAACAGGATTGCTGGGATGGCTCACTGGAAAAAAAAAATGTACATGAAGGCGCATGTTCTAAACTTTAAATTATTAAACATGTTAGAGTCAGTTCCTGAATGACCAGAGACACCATTCCCGGTTGGACAAATAGAGACATCTTGACCAGTCTTTTTCAGGGTCCAGGTCAGGTGTTTCTGCAAATAGCAGGCACCCAACCAACCCACGGAACTGACCACATGGTTTGGCTGCTGGGTATGGGCATCACTCTGAAGGAGAGACTTTACAATCCTCTTTAGGAGATAGATAAAATGTGACAAGCCACTCACTCAAAAGGTCAAAAGAAGTTCACTTTAAAGACAAAGAGGCATTTTAAACTTTATGCCTGTGTCTCCATTTTAAAAGTAAATGGAACAATCCTTCAAAGACAAATTTACTTCATCAAGCCACAGAGCAATGAAAACCTATAATCATAATATAATATCTTCTGAATATTTATTACCTTTAACTGCACATAAGCATCTTTTTAAAAAAATATTCCTAACACCATTCCCTATAAAATAGCAGGAGAGATCATTTAAGATTTAGGAAAATGTGTTCCAGAATCATTTGTTCGAGGAGACATCCCAGTAATTGATGGAGCAACATGGGAAAAGCCAGTGATCCAGGAACAGGCGTGTTGCTGTTACTTAGAGAAAAGGCTCATGAAATACCCATTTATTTTAAGTGGTTTGCTTGCTTGTTTCCCCTTTGATGCAGATATAACCATGTAGCATGCAAAAATCTACTGGGAGTCCAGGCTACACCAATCCAAGGGCGTAGCAAGAGGTATGGTGTGAAGACCTGTTTACTCCCTTCCGATCAGATCATTTCAACATAGAGTTTTCTTTCCTTGAGGCCCCTTTAGCCCACTTTCCATTCCCCAGCCCATGGCCCTAATCACTTAATTTTCCTGCCTCCTGTTTAGATTAGTAAACCTGATCAAAGACCATCTGTCTACTGGCTTTCAGCTGAGATTAGCACACGTCAGAATGTGATTAACGTTTGATTGTATATTAATATCATTCTAATTATGAAAATGGAAAGTTAAATAAAGATACCCAATTTAAATCTCTCCTATACTCAGCCTTCTCTATGATTCTCTGGGAAAGAAGGAAAGAGGATTCTCTGACCTAATTCAATGGGAGGAGTGGGGGACCTTGTGCCCCCAAAGACCTGGTTTTATTCCTTTTTAAATATGAAATGACATCTTTCTCATTCTCAAGGAAGAAACAATTCTCAAAATTTTTGTGTTTTCAAAGACATAGTCTGGAGCTGAGTTACTTGACCCATTGGTTGAAAAGCCATTATTTAGCTGTTAAAAAAAAATGCAGAATAACTGATAAAGCCAAACACAAGCCTTCTGGCTAAAAGGTAGTTTTGCTTTGCAAATTAGATTCTTTGACACATTAGGAATTCGGTAAAAGAGATACAGCATTCAGCCTGGGTTCTGAATAGGCAATGTTCACCGGAAGATAGTTCAGCTCCTAATACATAAACCAGTGGGGTACATTCAAGCTCCACAGTAACTGCTGATGAGGCCAAGCTGTCCCTGGTAAATGAGAATCCCTTTCTTTTTAGAGAGTTCCAGCATCCTGCACATTAGCAAGTTTCTAATGTTCTATGTAAAGACTGGGAATTAGAGAGCAATGCTTTGCATGCCAGGTTGCCTGTTGTCTTCTTGCCATCTTTTTGGTTGTCCTTCGACACAGATTAGCTCACAGGAAAAGCCAGGGGCGCACACACAAGTGCGCGCGTGCACACACACAAACATCCTTCTTTATCAGTTTTGTTTTTGTTTTTGTTTTTTTTATTTTTTGTTTTTTTATTTTTCGAGATGGAGTCTTTCTTTGTCACCCAGGCTGGAGTGCAGTGGCACAATCTCAGCTTACTTCAACCTCTGCCTCCCGGGTTCAAGTAATTCTCCTGCCTCAGTCTCCCAAGTAGCTGGGACTGCAGGCACACATCACCATACCTGGCTAATTTTTGTATTTTTAGTAGAGACAGGGTTTTGCCATGTTGGCCAGGCTGGTCTTGAACTCCTGACCTCAGGTGATCCACCTGCCTTGGCCTCCCAAAGTGCTGGGATTACAGTGTGAGCCACCGTGCCCGGCACATCCGTCTTACTTTAAAATGCAGTTAAGGAAAAGGCAGCAACACCAAGTCCTCTCCACTCCCCATTTCTTGTCTCAAGTCCTGGCCTGAGAGAGGCAGAAAGTTTCTAGTACTTGTCGTGTCTTGGCCTGTTCTCTGAGGCTGTCCCCATTGGTGCTGATGCTGTGGCTGGGGTGAAGACATGCAAGGGGGTGATATTTTAGTTATTTGGCTGGTAATTAGGTTTGTGGTTTCACCTTAGGCATCTTGGGCAGCAAGAGAAGGAGCTTCTCAGACATCTTAATCAGACATCCTTAAGTGTCCGTCTCAGGGCAAGGTCTAGGTTTGACCCGGGTATATTTCAAAAGAGAAGGCTATCATGAGAAAGGAAAAAAACAAGACTGACCATCCTGTCTGGCCTCACTCTGTTCTTCATCACAGTTATCCTTCTGGTCAGTGTTGAGCCCTCTCTGAGGGGCTGCAGGCTCCTATGTGTTGTATGTTTATCATCTCTTCCCAGTTTTCAACAGGACTAGTGAGTTAGGGACTGCTGTGTCTTCATTTTACAGTGGAAGGCACTAAGGCTTAGAGAGGTTAAGTAACTGGCTCAAGTTTGCACAGACAGTTAAATGACAGAGCCTGCTGTATCTATCTCAAGTTCTTGTAATTAACCAATATGCTGTTCTGCTGAACCCTCCCCCGCAAAAAAAAAGTCCTAAGAAGTTGCAGAATTTCTTTTCCATTTCACGTGAAACTAATGACAATCCTGACTTGTAGTCATGTATCTGCTTTATCAAAAAAGTTCATTACCCATTATGTGCAGGTCACTGGGCTAGATGATGCAGGGGATGTGAAGTTTTTTAAAAAAGCACTTTTTTTTCCATAAATAAAAATAATTGATAGCTAATGTTGACTTACTTTAATCTTATAAACCAGGCACTCTTTTAAGCATTTTACATACATGACTAATCCTCGGAGCATCTCTGAGGTAGGTTCTACTTTATCCTCATTTTACAGATGAAGAAGTAGAAACATAGATGGGAAGTGCATTCCTTGCCTAAGATCACACAGTTAGTGTGAGTTAGACCCTGGATTTCAACCCAGTGATGTCTGATGGGAACCTATGCTCTGCATCCTCCAGTCTCCTCTCCCCGGGAGCTGGCAGCCTGATAAAGGAGGCAGATGTGTGCATGAATATCTCTGCTATACCACAGGAGACACTGCCTGACTGACAGGAAGGGGAGATTGTGACTTTGGCATTGAAGCATAGGGAGGATTTGGGGCCAACAACAAGTAGATGATGATGCGACTTCCTATATAAGCAGATCGTCTGCCTGATGGCTGGGCCAGAGGCACAGTGCTCACCACTCTTCTTAACACATTTTGCCATTTTATAAAGCATCTTCACTAGTAATGTGGGCAGGGTGAGTAACAGCATTCCACTTTAGAGATCAGGAAATTGAGGCTCAGTGAGGACGAGGAACTCGCCCAAGGTCATGTAATGGATTTAGTAGTTGAGTCAGGACTAGAACCCCGACACTGTGGTTCTCAACTCTGCCATCTCAAGCAAATGATTTGCTGCATTGGTCTCCTGTTTCAGCCCCACTGAGCTTCCACGCTGGGGTTGGAGATGACCACTTCCAGTGGAAAAAGACAACTTAGACTTTCAGAGGCAGCAGAAGTAGTCCCTGGAGTCCCACCCACCCTAGCTAGAGGCTACCTCCATTTACAGAACCATGTCAGGCCTGTGTCCTGAGGCCCTACCTCTCTGTCTTACCCTTTTGCCATAGATGGTGTAACTGATAAAAACTAAGAAAAACTGGTTATTGGCATCACAGACACCCCCATTTGTGCCTGCATTTGGCTTAGAGAATTTGTGACTGATATCAGAGATTTGTTTTTGCGCAATTCAATCAAACTGGCTTGTGTGTGTGGTGAAGCTATAAGCCAAAGTAACAGCTTCGAAAAAAGAAAATGCAATCCATTGACCAGGTTGTTTTGTCTCCATAACATCAATTGCTCTGTTGGAATGATTTTGTATCCTGAACAGTCTTCTGTGACTTCTCCCTGGAAATCTTTGTCCCAACCAGTCTGGCCCATTTATTTGTCCTTGAGTGTGCCATAAACATTCTCACCATCATGCTTTTACTTATGATTCTCTCCTAAGTCTATCCTCCTCTTTTTTAGGTCAGACCCTTCTCTGAAATTCCACCCTAGAGTCACCTGTCTTTGAAACTTTCTCTACAATGCCAGCCCTGAAGTCTCACTCCCTCTGTTGGGTTCCTGCAGGTCTTGCAAGGCCACCTTCTTTGGTATTTATCCTTTCTGCACCATAACAATCATCATCTGTGTTGAAGTCTCCTGTCTCATCATTTATACTGGAAACCTCAAAGAGGAAGAGGCCATGCCTGATGCTCAGTACTCCTTTCAAAAATATAGCATCATTCAAGGCTCTTGGGCAATATTTGTTACAACTGGTGAAAAATGGCTTGAGGTTGGATCTTTAATGGGTCAGTTTTTAGATGATAATGTCTCTGGCTGCTGTGGGTTGGAATAAGTGGAATAAGAGTTAGTCTATACTGCTGCTTGCAGGCAGGTGGGAGCCATAAGAATTATCAGATGTCAGCACTAGTAGGAGCCCTACAGAATAGCTTTTCCAATGACTTCATTCTGTAGATGTGGTCATTGAAGCCCAGAGGGAAAATAACTTTGTCCAGATTCTCTCAGAAAGTTATGGACAGAGGCCTCAAGATTCCTTGTCTGGGCCCTTTGTCTATTTTCCCATCTCAATATCTAATCTTTCCACAATGTCTGCCCTCTTGACATTCTCTAGGAACAGAGGTCTTTATTTCTTCTTTAGTCATCTATTCTTTGTATTTGTCAATCCTGAGTTCGGGTCTTCTTTCTATAGCCAACAGACACTCGGGTTCTATTATTGAAAGAAAAATAATATTCATTATAGTCTCATATGCCTGGTGTACAGCAATCCACTATGGGAAATCCAGAATATATTAGATGCCGTCTTTACTTATAAAATACATGTGGAATAATATGTAAGGAGATAGGGCATGTTTACATAAAATGTTAACAAAAATATAAAGTAGTAAGTGATGAATATCCAAATTGCATTAACCAGCCAAGCTACCAAAACAATTCCTCAGGAAGAGCTCTCCTGTAGCAGGCAGTGCTGGGTAACTGTGGGTAAAAGCCAATCTTGCATAACAGATGACAAAGCCAGGGTCTTAGGTTGTGGTTGATCAAGGAAATTTCACTTGATTTAAAAAAAAGAAAAGAAAAGAAAAAGAAAAAGAAAACTTCAGCTGAATTAAATTTAAAGGAGTTTAATTGAGCATTGAAACGATTTGCAAATTGGGCAGCCCCCATAATCACAGCAGATTCACAGAGACTCCAGCACAGCCACGTGGTGGAGGAAGATTTATAGACAAAAGGGAAATGACGTACAGAAATCGACAGTGAGGTACAGAAACAGCTGGCTTGGTTACCAGCTGGCGTTTGCCTTATTTGAACATAGTTTGAACACTTAGCCGTCTATGAGTGGTTGAAGTATGGCTGCTGGGATTGGCCAAGACTCAGTTATTGTTATAGCCACATACTGCTAAGTTAGGTTTTCAGTCTTGTCTGACTATTAAGCTAGGTTACAGTTCGTCCACAAGGACTCGAATATAGAAATACAGAGTCCTCAGGCCATATTCAGTTTGCTTTAACACACTAAAGTGTCCAGGGATGGGGAGCTCGGGCAAGACAGGGCCTCATGTGGACATTGCTGGGAATAGTCCCCAATGCTGGCTGCTGCTCTCGTCCTGGTGGCACATACACAGGCTTGACATGTGTCCAAGATGTGCCATAAGGGGAGGCATCTCTGCTTCTTCCACAGTGACTTGTATTTTTGATATTCATGGGTCTGCAATACCTTAATAATATTTATGACAGAAACACCTTGGCAAATCAGTGATAGGCCAGTTGAACAGGTGGATCATACTGTGCTACTTTTGTAAATGTGTCTGTTATCAATATGTTATTGTTTCTTTCCTTCCATTTGAGCAAAAGATCAAGGTTCCAGCTAAAAGATCAAGATGGTCCATGGAACACTAATATTAGAGTAAGGTTCACCTGTTCCCACCAGTCAATGCTCCCACTGCTCCTCCAGCATCTAGCACAGAGTCTTGCAAATGGCAGAAGCTTTAACAAGATGTGGTGATGAATTAACAACCGAAGTGTTTTTCTAATTATTCGACAACCCAACTGATGGAAGAGATGACTCAGAGCTTACAATATTCAGGGTTTATATTATTTTTCTACAAATGAATCTTAATGATGTAGAGCAGAGTTTTCTAACCTATGGGCCACCATTCCCTAGGAAGACCAAGGAGCCATTGCAAGGGAATTTTAATTGCTCATGTACATATATATTTTCCTCACAAACACATAGCAAAAGGCAACCGGGAGTATGCAAAAATGTATTTTACTTTTTAATAAGGATTTTTCCACTAAAAATATTAAGAATCAATGTAGAAAAATGTAAGAACAATGTGAGACTATTCCTTGTGGGTTTCTCATGGCATAGGGGATGGAAATGGTGAGACTAAATAAGCCACAAGCCCACTGGTTCTCCTTCATGGACAAGGATTCTGCTTTGTGCTGTGGCCAGCAATGCGGTTTTGTTTTTGTCTCTGTTTCTAAGCTGTTTTCAAGAAGGGATAGGCAAGTCTGCACTTAAATAGATGCTGAAATGAGATATTTTGAGTGGTATAAAGAAAGTTCTAAGGCCCTTCAGACTTTTCTGCCACTTCATGGTTAGAACTTAGCAGAAGGCATTGTAACTTGTTAAAATGCAAAGCCCAGGTGAAGGGTGGTCTGTGTATTGGGAAGGGAGTGATCATTCTTTAAGCAATGAATAGAATATCTATAGCTGGTGTTGGGAGCAAAAGACAAGACAAGACTCTGAGTGCTGAGGAGAGAGCAGCCTAACTACACAGTCCTACCTCAGGGACCCTGAGATGTAGATAACAGTCAGGATATAGCCCCAGTCTGGATTCAACAGCTGGAAAAGAGGACTCAGAGGCCCAAGAAGTTCATGAACCCTCTCCGAGTGAAAGCCTGGCTCCCTGTTTCATTGAGGAATGAGGGGCAACTCTTCTTTGGCACATGAATCATGTCTAACATGGCTCAAATAATGCTTTGTTAGAGAATACATACATGTTTCCTTGCCCTTGCAGGGCTTGTAAGAGAGTGTTGGAGAGGCAGAAACTACCCCTGAGAATCATTCCACAGTGTTTGTGGTCAAATACAAATGAGTGCCTCTAGCCTGACTTGTGACCTGGGTTGGGAAAGTGCTGATCCAGATGTAGAAAACTAATGGGATGGGGCTGGGAAGGCCAAAGCATTTCAGGAGCAACAGCAAGGTCTAGGTGAGAGGTAGGGCAGAGAACCTGCTTGTTTGGGAGACAGGATAAGGCACAAAATGGCCTGTGGGTTAAGGAAGCAGTCTGAGGTCCCTGAGCTTATTTAGGGGGCACCCAAGGGTGAGTCAAACCAATACAACTGTTTAATGTTATTACCACTTTCTGGCTGAATGTGTCCATCAGTGGTCACTGGATTTCAAAGTCTTACTACTGATGTGCACTGGGATGCCATCTAGTTTAGCATTCACTTAGAGTGGGACTCTACTCCAGGATCCTGGACAGAATCCTCTGCTGAAGGTTCTTGCTCCTTTTGGATGGGTTTTATTACTAATATTAGGCTTTTCTCCCTCTGCATCTCTGACACTTCTCTTCTCCTGTTTTCTTCTCCTCTTTATCACCAACCCTCCCCAGGCCTCCCCGACCCACCACCCATTCCACTTCCACCCATCACGTGAACTCTCAATTAGACCTGGCATCTCTGCCTAAGTCACTAGCACACAGCTTCTTCTTTTATTAATTGCTGTGTGTAGCGAAGATGGTTTTTTTTCCCCCTGCCAGATTTCTTCTCAGCCTTACTATTGTTCGGAAACCATAAAACTGAAAACTGCATTTTTATGACTCCAAATGACCTTCAGAATTCCAGACATGGCTGATCCTGCTTGGCTATAATATTTTGGCTCATTAATTTCAGAGAAGATATTTCGATTTACAATTTTATTAAGTTTCTGAAGATTTTTAATACTGTGTTTCTAAATATGATGAACTTCTCGCCACCAAACTTTAATTAGGGAGCATATTAAATCTTCAATTAATGCTTGCAGTAATGCATATTTAATATCTAATAACATTTGATCAGGATCCTTTCAGAGAGGGAGGGACTGAGGCACAGGTTCCTTGGTTCTCACTGATGGATAGAACAGCCGCGTCTTCCTTTCCGTCTACTCCCTTATCGGTAGAGTAGAAGCCCATTATGAGACATTGGGCAGGAACACAATTAAAGCTCTCATTATTAGCTTCCCCACTGCAGTGAGAGGGAATGTTGGGCCACTGGTTATGCAAGATGCACAGCTCAGATTTTCTGAACAAGCCCATTCAAAGCACAGAAAGGATTTTTAAAACTAAGGGCCATAAAGGTACCTCATATCATCTTTTCACCTCAAATCTATTTCCCCATGCATAGGAGTAAAATGCTTTAGTGCAAATATCTTCAACACTTTTCTGTAAAGATCCAGAGAGAAAAGGTCTGAGGGTGCAGGAGCCATTCAGTCTCTGTCATAGCTACCGGACCCTGCCCTCGTAGCATGAAAGCCGCCATAGCTAATATGGAAATGAATGAGACTGATAGTATTCCAATAACACTTCATAGGCACTGAAATTTTAATTTCATATAATTTTCACATGTGATGAAATACTATTCCTCATTTGATCTTTTTCCACCATTTAAAAATGTAAAAACCATTCTCATGATTTGGCCAACGGTCATAGTCTGCCAACTGCAGCTTGAGTAGAAGAGTCCAGAGCCGAGGTCAGTAGACCTGGGGTCTCATTCCTGCTCTGCTACTATGTCGCTGAGGAAACCCGCAGCATTATCTCGGGAACCAGCTTCTTCAATTGTAAGATATAGTTTTCAGCTGGGTGGCAGCTAAGATCTTGTTCTAAAGACAAGTGATTCTTTTGCATGACTCACTTGTTCGGGCACTCTTTCTGGAGGCCACAAGAACCATCTGCTCTCATTTTTTTCTCTCCTCTTAATCCCTCACCTCCACCATCAGAAGACAAACTGGAACTAGGGCAAAGGCAGCCAGGCCAGCTCAGGAATGCTCATGGCTCATGATCTGCAGTGCAGGAGTTAAAAGCTTTACTCTTGCCTGGGCTATCATAGGAAAGATTTCTTCCTCTGCTCTCTGGAACCTCCATCTTCTTGAGGGCATCAGTCTTCATTCAGAAAACCCACCTAGAAAGGACTAACCTTGGCCGGGCGTGGTGGCTCACACCTATAATCCTAGCACTTTGGGAGGCCAAGGCAGGCAGATCACTTGAGATCAGGAGTTCAAAACCAGCCTGGCCAACATGGTAAAACCTCGTCTCTACTGAAAATACAAAAAATTAGCTGGGTGTGGTGGTGGATGCCTGTAATCCCAGCTACTTGGGAAGCTGAGACAGGAGAATCGCTTGAACCCGGGAGGTGGAGGTTGCAGTGAGCCGAGATCACACCATTGCACTCCAGCCTGGGTGACAGAGTGAGACTCCATCTCAAAAAAAAAAAAAAAAAAAACCAAAAAACCAACAACAACAAAAAAGAAAAGACTAACCTCTAGGGGAAGCACAAAGAATTCAGAGGCGAATGGCCTGCTGTGAAGTGGAGAACATATATCTCCTCCCAAAGGCTGGCCCTCAGCTATGTTTTCAAGACTGAAATGAGGCTGATCTCCCTCCAGCACCCCATCGTGGCTCTCTATCATTCCATAGCCAGGCCTCTCCCTTCATACTCTTCTACTTTCTGTAAAAAACCTATCCTCATAATAAGGACATAATCTCATCATTAATGTCAAGATGAAAGCAGTTGTTGAAAACTTGTAACACTAGAGAAAGCAAGAGAAACTCAGCCTTGATAACTATAAGAGCCAACATTTATTGAATGCTATATTAGTTAGTTTGTGTTGCCACAAATACCTGCAGCTGAGTAATTTATAAAGAAAAAGGGTTGAACTGGCTTATGGTTCTGCAAGCTGTACAAGAAACATGGTGCTGGCATCTGCTTCTGGTGAGGACCTCAGGGAGCTTCCAATCACGGCTGAAGGTGAAGAGGTAGCAGACACATCACATGGCAAGAATGGGAGCCCGAGAGAGATGAGAGAGGGGCCACGCTGTTTTAAATAGCTAGAACTCGTGAATTTAGAATGAGAATCACTCATTACCACGAGGAGGGCACCAAGCCATTCATGAGGGATCTGCCCCCATGACCCAAACACCTCCCGGTATGTCCCACCTCTAACACTGGGGATCACATTTCAACATGAGATTTGGAGGGATCATACACCCAAACCATGTAAGTTGCTTAATATGTGCTAAGCTCTGTGTGCATGTTTATCTGTGTATGTGCATATTTTTCCACCTAAAAATTCTCATTTTGCAGCTGAAGAAGTCAAGATCTAAGAAATCTAAGTAACTTGTTCAAGGTCATCACCTATTAAGTGGCATGGCTGAAATTTAAACCCATGTGGTCTAACTCTAGGACTCCCACTTATATCATACTGAATAGTGAAATTTGGAGAATTAGTAAGTAGAAGAAACGTATTTTAAAGACCTCGCCTGAACTGCCATATTAATCGCTGAACATCGTGTGTAGCTGCCCCTCCTTTATCTCTGCATGAGATTACCTCTCCAGCCACTCGCTTTCCTCCCCTCATTCACAATTTGCCCGGAGGGAGGATGCCTGTGTCCTGGCATCTGGGAGGTGATTCTCCTTGGAGCTGTCAGTGCCGCCTCCCTCCCTTCCTCTCAGGTTGCCTTGCCATCCCTTACAGTGTGATTCCATCCAGATGGCCAAATCATAACCTCATTATAAAGATAATTGCTTAACTAAAGCTAATATTTATTATTTGATTCAGGATTTTCTTTCCTCCTGGTCTGAACATAACAAAAACACAATGCTTTAAAATGCCACCATGACCATCTGGTTGTTTCCTATCAGTTCTTGACATCATTTGAGTGGCTTGTTGATTTTGGGGTTTCCATGACTGGGATAGCACAGGAGGCATTTTGGAAAGTACTGGGACTACTGAACAGGAACTCAGACTTAGGAGGGACCCAGGCGTCCGTACTTCTCCCTTCCCTGTTCTCCTAGCATTATTTCTACAGAATATCTGACAGGTAGAGTTCAGCCTCAGTTTTGGAGATTTCTGATCCAGTCATTGAGAGATTTGGTTTTTAAGAAGTTCTGCCTTTCTCTATGCCAAGGTTCTATCCTCTGGAACTACACAGTATAAGGGGCTTCACATGGTCAGATGCTCCAAAATTATAAAACCACCATCATGTCATTTGGAAGACACCCTTATTCCACAGTGAGGGTTTTTCATTTCTTGTCCTCACTTTCCTAATCTTTCCCCTCCCATCAGACTCCAGGACTTCTCTTAATATGGGTAACTATAATTCTCAGAAGCACTTTTTTTTTTTTTTTTCTGAAAGGGTCTTTCTCTGTCACCTAGGCTGGAGTGGCGCAATCATAGCCAACTACAGCCTCCAATTCCTGGGCTCAAGCAATCCTCTTTCCTTGCTTCCCATTTTACAGATGGATGATTCCCATTGTACAGATGTATGATTCCCATTGTACAGATTAAAAAACTGACTCAAAGGTGGATGAAACAATGTGTTCAAAATCAACCCCTGACTTTTTTACAGTCTGGTGGAAAGTCACTCCTTGTCCACTGTTCTTTTCTCTGTAGACCGTTACCTGCTCATGGTATACGACTTTGTGATAAAAAGTGCTCAGAGCATTAGTTTTCTTTTTTAAAAAAAATTGGTTTTGTTGCTAATTTTTAAGTGAACTACCTCAGATACATTACAAGAGTTTGATTAATTGTATGAGGAACATTTTTGTAGCCACTACCCAACTTCAGAAATAAAACATTACAGATATCAGCTTGCATATCCTTGTATAATAACTCCTATCCCATGTCCCTCCTTTTGCCTCAGAAGTAATCATTATTCTAAATTTGATGATCATCATTCTCCATTTATATATATATAGCCCTAAGCAACAATATCAGTCTGCATTTTATTAAATTTCATAGCTGTCTATAGGTATCCTGATTTTTTTTTCACTCAACAGATTGGTTTTGAGATTCATCCATATCGATGCGTAGGACTATAATTCATGCTTTTCTATGGCCTATGTTATTCCTGTCAATGGATATATTATTTATTTACTCAACTTACTGTCGATGGACATTTAGGTTCTTTCTCATATTTGCCATCCTAATGATGCTTCAACGAACATTGTACTTCTAAGTTCTTATTTCTCTAGGGTTTGCCTAAAAGTAAAACTGCTAGGTCATAAGGTAGGTGGATCTTCAATTTTATCAATTTTATCAGATATTACCATATTGCTTTTGCATGTTATGCCCACCAGCAGTCACTGAAGGGTTCCATGGTGCTACCTCTTCACCCACACTTAGTTGTATCATACTTCACCAGCCTGATAGGTATGATCATCATTGTTTTGGGCAAAACAGGCATCATTATTGCTAATTTATATTAGCATGTAGAAAACTAAACTTAATTAAAGTTAACTGGCCTGAATAAGCTACACAGTTCAGACAAGAATACAAACTCTTTGGCAGGAGTTAGAATTTGGTCCACTGATATCATCTAGGAAACCAATATTTCCTAGATATTGGTTTAAAAGGAACACTATCCTAGGTGCCATGGGGCATTGCTAGGAAATGTATTTGCATGTGTTAATGGAGGCAAGGGACAGGAAAAGTGGGTTTACAGTTTGGACCTGTGCTGTTTTCGGAGATGTAAGTGACATGCACACTATGTCGGTCTCTATAACAGCAAGACATGTAATCATGGGGTTCTATTGATGTGCATATGCTCAGGCAGATATTAAAGCCAAAGCAGGTCATTGACTGTAGGAAGAAGCAAGCAGGATGGTGGGGTACAGCAGGCCAAATGCCAGCGGGGTTACTAGAGCAGTTCCTTAGAGAGGGTTTATAGACAAATAGCACAGAGATGGCAGTGGAAATTCCCTTGGCACTCTTTGTTGGCCTAGAGAGGCCTGGGACAATGGCTACTAATCAGATCCAGAAGCTGAGGCCTGTACAAACTTCTGCTGTGTGCCTGCCAGCTTCAGACATGGGCAGGTACTGAGATAATAGGTATAAGACCCAATTCTTGCTTCGGGCTTGGTATCCAGTCAGCCAGCAAGAACAAGGAAGAAAAAAGCATCTTAGGCTTTGCATACACAGCACATACTAAAAAGAAATGAACATGATGAAAGAGTTCATGGTGGGGAGTAGCAGCACTAAATCTGAAGGGAAAAGTCAGAAGGCTGTGGTAGGGAGCTTTGAATGCTGAGCGACATCACTGAAATATCACCCAGTAATCATATCAGCATACTTAGCCCCTGCTATAGTCTAGTCTCTACACACTCTAAACACATAATCGCATTTAATCCTCTCAGTCACTATATGAGATATGTATACTCCTATCCACACTTATAGAGGAGGGAACTGAGCACAGAAAGGTTAAAGGACTTGCCCAAAATCTCAGTTTTCCCATGGCAGAGCCAATCTTTGGACCAAGGCAGGGTAACTGTATGATCTGGGCTCCTGACCACCATACTCTACTCCGCAACTATTAAGATCTTGGAGCTTCTAAGCAGAGGTGAGTTAAAGACATATGGCTTATTTAAAAAATATTCAAATGCCTGGCCCTACCACTGGACATTCAGATTTGACATTTCTGAAAGACTGAAAAACTCCTTCGGTAATTCTGATGTGCATGCATTCTTGATTGACAGCCACTGCATCAGCTGTTGGTAGCCACTTGGGTTCTGATAAGCCAACATCCTCAAAGTTGAGTAGTTGAGAAAGGGGGTGTTGGAACCAAAGTAGTGATTTAGGAGGACTGATCTGTGTGATTCTTGACAGGGACTAAGGAAGTCAAGAGAATGGAGATGGGGAGATAGTGGCAGATTGTGCAGAGGCCAAGACATGGGAGATGAGAGCTGTGTCAGAATGGGAGAACAGAAATGAAATAAGTCATTGATGCTGGAGACCAACAATGACTATCTAAAAATAGTCATGGACACCTTCAAGTGAAGAAGTCTTAGTGAGTGACCAAGTCCTCATGCCATTAGTCCACCATAGTGGGTGACACATGAGCTCTGGTTCAAATCCTTGCTCCATCCCTTACAAGCTGTGTGACTATGGGGAAGTTATCTAACATTTCTGGACTTTGTTTGGCTCATTTATAAAATGAAAATAATGATAGGCCCTCCATCACTGGGTGATGACACATACATAGCACTTAACGTGGTGTTTTTCTCACAATACATTATCAATAAATGTTAGCTCTTATTATTTTTATTGGCAGGAAAGGTAAATTTGTTATGTGAGCAATATGAGAGACAATCAGCTAAGATTTCGAGATTTTGGTCTTAGATGTGGCAAGATCTCTGATCCTTCTACAGGCTACCTTCAGACTAGAAAAAAAAAGCCTGCTTTTTTCAAAATGACAGCAGCTTCATTTTCAATGAAAATGATGCTAATTACTGGGTATTGACCCAAGATGAATTTCTCTTTGATGAACTCCATACTGCTCTTCAGAAAACCTAGCCAAATCATCTCAAATACCAGGAAGTGTGGGGTAATGAAGCAAATGGGGGGAAAATGCGGATCAGAAAAAATTATTGCTACAAAAATATTTTCAGTAAGTTTGTTCCCTTCATAAATAGTGTGAATGGAATGCCTCTGCAATCAGCTGAAAGCCTGATCTTCGCTGTGGGCTAATTGCTCGTCTGGTTAGTGCAGAATTTAATTTGTGCTATTGTGCAGGCAAGGCTGAGAGCGTGAAATAAACAATGTGTGTTAATTTCACGTTTTCCAGTCTACTTAGCCAAAGAGAGAGCTCAGGCTCCTCTCAGGCCTCACCCCACCCCCTCCCCAGCTTCGCATCCCAGAGTTGCAGACCACAGAGGGGCGGGGTATGTGCTGACTGCAGGTGCAGGGTTCTTGCCCCAAGACCAAAGGCTCAGGGAAGCCGGTTGGCCTCGGCAGTGATGCTGATGGAGGACATACATGGTGCACACCCTCCACCACCACACGCCCAGGGTTGGTGCTCCAGATCTTTCTTCTAAGACAAATGGGCACCTGCTGATGCAATGCAGCTGGCTTTATCCTCTCAAGTTTAATGATGTCCTTGGTCCCCTATGGAGCTTTCACTGGGGCAAATGGAGAGCCACCAAACCGGATGGCATCCATACTGAACAGACTAATTTGATGAGCTGAGGGGATTTTCCTCTGGTGAGGGAAGAATACATATCTTCATCAAGAGGGGGACTAGATGCCCACTTCTAGGATGGGATTGGAGGAAGGCTGGGCTGGCCTCCCTTCCTGCTCCACACTAGGAATATGAGGAATGGGAGCTAAGTCATCCCCACCTTCTTTCTCCATGACTGCAGGGCCTGAGACCCAAGAGAAGTCATTTGCTCAGAGTCATAGAGCAACTAGACTCTTGACTAGGCCTCAAACTCACAAAGACCTCATTCCCCTCCCAGTACTTTCTGCTATACCGTCTCTCATTCAGTCTATATAATGAGCAAAATTATATAGACCTAATGAGATAATTAAATATCTTCTCCTTGATAATTAATTGTGAGCAGGGATCCTGAGGTAAGGTGGCCTGAATTCAAATCCTAGTTCTAGCTCAGTAATATTTCACAAGCTACAGTGCCTCAGTTTCCTTACCTGTAAAAAGAGCATATAGTCTATAGGGTTATTATGACCATCAAACTAATTAATACATGTAAAGTGCTTAGAACAGTGCCTGGCATAACTAAGTGCTCAGTAAACATTAATTATTATTAGTGTTACCATTTAGGATTTTTCAACATCTTATCTGTTCTTATCAGAAGATTTTTGTCTATGTGTAATCAGATATTTCTGTTCCCCTAGAAAAGGGCTTTCTGTTCCCTTACCTTCACTATGCCATCCATCCTGTTTTTATTGTTGAAAATCTAAGAGGGAAATTTCAGTCTTCAGAAAGGCCTGGGGTTCCTTTCTAATTGAGAGAAGAGCAGATTTGAAGTCATGGATGCCCATCCGTGCAATGGCAGGAAGCTTGCCTTATTTGTCTCTGTCTTTCCAGTGACAAGCACAGGCCTGACACAGTGTGTCTTGAATATGTGCCGGAGCACCAGAGAGCACAGCAGAAGAGGCCAGATGTGCTCTTCATGGCCACAGAGGCCAAAGAACAAAGTGAAAAGAAAATCTTCTTGCCCTTGATCATGAGGGTGACTGGTGTTTCTTCTTAGGGAAACAATATCAGTCTTATTTTAATCCATTAAAGCATAGGGTAGAGCAACCTTGCCCGTATCCAAGATACACCACTGCATATGTTCTCAGTGGAATCTCCATAAATAAGTAGTAAGCCCCTGCTAGTTAAAATACAAAATACTGAAGATACAGAGATTGTGCCTGTCCTCAGGGAAGCCATAATCCTCATAAGTAGTCATCCTAACCATGATAATGCAACCTCACATTGAAACAGCACTCTGAGGTTTGTAAAGCACTGTGTGGACAGTTTCTATACTGCAGATTAGGACACCAGGATAATGAAAGGTTGAGGGACTTGCCCAAGGTCACACAGTTGGGATATGACCCTATGTCTGTTGCCTTGAGGTCCTCTCCTCTCTCTACTGCACCGATCTATATCTCCATGAAATAAGGGGTATCTGTCCTGACAAACTTGCCCCACTGACTCTTGGCAATTGCAGAGAATAGGCACATTTTTTGATGTACTAGGTGAGGCTGTGTAACCTGGAGATAAAAGAACAAAAGTCCTTCAACAATGTTGTAATGTCCTTGGAAGTCTGGGGAAAATTAATAGTACTAGCAATAAAGCAACCACAAGCTAAGGAGCATTTACTGCATGTGAGACACTGGAGTAGAGTTATAAAAGGGGGCGCAGAGATAAGGAAGATACTGTCCCTGCCTTCTGATGCATCACAAATTAAGAAGATAATAAGAGTGTCCACAGAAGCAAACCTCATGTTAGCATGTGGTAGCTGACTACCTGGGTTGCGTGGACTGAAAGTGGCTTCGAGTTTGAGAGGAGGTTAGTCTACAAATGCTGGGCTGGAGTTAAGCATACAAAAACAGAACCAGGTAAGAGATGACCCCAGAAGGCACTTCAATGGCTCCCTGACAATAAGAAGAACTGTATCTCACTGCAGGTAGGAGTCATCAGAGGAAGCTTCAGGAGGCAGGGGAACCTACAGGGGCCTCCAGAAGGGAGAAGTTGAATCATTGGAGTAGTGGGACAAAGGATTTCAGATGGGAGTGTCAAGATCAAAGGCACCAGAAGAGGCAGGGTGCATCAGATCTGATTCCAGTTGTGGTCTAATTGGAAAGGTCATTTGGCTGTGATGACAGGCAGATTCTAACACTCTAGCATGGGGAAGATGATTGTTTAGTGCCTTACCCAGCAGAAGGAGGGCGGGGGAGAAAAGAAGGAACGTTTGGGGTAAGAACACTACCATCTGAATATTCTACATGACTTCCCTGTTTGGCCAGTGCTCACAGGTTAGACAGTGAGCAAGTGGAGCCTGATTAGACAGGTAAACAAGAGGCTGAGAATTTTCCTGGCCTGGAGGAACCTGAGCAACCCCCATCCCTAATTATATGTTGTGTCTCAGAACCATCCCATCCCATCCCATGGCCCAGTAATACATGACTACTCCTGACTGGGGGCTTGAGGGTTCCCTAAATGCTGGTATTTTGGCTGTAAGAAGAGAAGGGAATGAGATGAGATTCAAGTGGTCCACAAACCCTCCACTGTCCTCAAGCAGGCATCACATAGTACTTCTTTCCTTCAAGGTTCTCCTGAAGTTCATTTGTAGCTGGTTTTCCCTAGAAGGAAATATGTGGAGCTAAAGGAGAAGAGGTGGGCATGGAAAAGGTAGTACACAGTGCCTTCAGAAGCCATATTTCATTGCTCCTTTTGAATGAGATGTTACCACAGTGAGAATATAAATACCGCTGGGAGGGGGAGCCCATGAATTGCCATCTGCATTTACGAGAGAATTTGCTTGTTAGACTTTTCTCTGTGCCTCCTCTCTGAGAGCTGACTCTTATGGAAGAAGTAGGGGGCTATTCTCAGGGACCCCAGAGGGAGCAAGTACCCCACACCCTATGCCATTTGGGCCTCCCTCCCGGCTTGGGGAGCTGTTGAACCAAAGGAGAGCCCAGAGGAGAAAAGTCAAAGCAGAGGCCAGCAGAGTCCCCACCTAAATTTCTGCAGCTTCACAATCTCTCAGCAGGCTAATGTGGGCTCTGTCTTCAGCTTTCCTTCCTGAGAAAGCCCTAGGAAGGGCCCAAGGTCTCAGTCCGAAAAGACCCTCGGAGGCAGAGCAAATGATGGCCACCAGGAGGCTGCCTGTACTGCAGTGCATCAGAGGTTGAGATAAAGGGAAGAGGAGGTCGGAGTGTGAGATCTCAGAGGTTAAGTGACCCAGAGGGGAAGGTGAAGGGCTTGTCCAAGGCACATAGCCATTTGTTTCAGTAAATGCATCAGCATGTCTGGCATTTGAAATCTAACATAGGAAATTGGATTTGTCATATGTTCCAAAGAAACTGACTTTTGAGGGCATCTGAGGACCCGATATAAAGGTTTAGAGATCCTGCATTTAGACTTCTCATGATGCGTGGACCTACCTGGAGCTTCAAAAATTTACAAGTGTGAGAATTCTGAAGTGAGGTTTCGAGGAGAGTATAGCAGTACTCTGGGTGCTCTGGCCTTTGCAGTCACCAACTGCACACATGACCTGAAGGACTCTTCACACAGGAAGCTTCCATGGACAGAACTACCCTTCCCTTCACCTCCAGCTCCCAAACCTTTTCCATCCTTCAGGAATCAGTTCAAGGACAGTGCTCCATGAAGGCATCTGCAAATAGCCAACACTAATCTCTGTGCTCTCCTCCCAAGGGTGAGCTAGTGAAAGCACCCAGCTGAAGAGTGTTCACTCCATAGGCCCTGCAGTAATCATGGCTTACCTCATTTATGTTCACAGCAAACCTATGAACTGGGCATTCTTCTGTTCACTGATGGGAAAACTGAGACACAGAAAAACTAAGGCATTAGAACCCAGGTCCAGCTGATTCCAAATTCTGAGCTCTGTACCACAGCTTTCTAATACCTCCTCTAGCCCTGTGTGCATTGTGGTGTTGACATTAAAACCACCTTAGATTATAACTTACCTTGCCAGGCTCAGTGGGAAGATGAAGCACTGTAAGATACACATCCCCTTTTGTTCAGGAAACTTACAGTCTAATAGATAGATCAAGCATAGAAATAGTGAAGACATGGGGTGCACACACGCACATTATATCGTGACATCAGCCCATAGTCACTGAGCATCTACTATGTGCCAGACATCATGCTATGTTCTCAAAGAGCTTAAGGGAGATCTCAGTCTATGCCCCAGTGAAGCTTGTAGTCCACTGTGGAAATTAGTCCTTAAGGAAAACGTTTGCAACTAGCTCTGTAATTTACAGTATAAAATGTTAGGCAGGGAGAGAAAGATCCATGAGAGAGAATAACAGGAGCCTGTTTTAGATGGGAAGGTCAGAGAAGGCCTCCCTTCTAAAGTGTCATTTTAGCTAAGATTTGAAAGATAAATAAGAGCTGGCAAAATATAAGGAGGTTGTAATATGGGGAGGGATGATTTCCGGTCAGAGCCCCGAGGCAGGAAGAAACATGAAACTCGAAAATCACCTCTAGCCCAGGCAGCCAGCTGTGTTCCCCAGCTTTTGCCATCCTTTTTGGGTTTCTGGAGCCCCAGGACCCCACACTCTGAATGCCCTGGGCTTGGCAGATGTCTCCTCCCCTTCTGTCTCCTCCACTGGTTTATTTCTGATGATGTTATCCACAGCTTCAATCTGAGCTCAGCCTCTTGCTTTGTCCATTTCCTCCTTTGGATCGCAGTGGGGGCTTCTGAGCCACATGGATGATGAGGCTCATGCTTCATGAGCCCCACCTCAAGAGCTTTGGAGCCCCACCTTTGGAGCCCCACCTTTCCTTTGGAGCCCCACCTCAAGAGCTCTTTCCTTGTGTCTACTTCTTCCCAGCCTCGGCGGGAGCTAGGACCTGGGAAAGACTGTAAACTGTATACATTATTTCCTTTTTGATTAGGTGAATAAATAACTTGATTGAGACGCGCCTCTTTGGAGGGTGATGCTGGCAGGCTTCCAGGAGTGGGAGGCAGCTGGCTCCAAGCACCGGGGAGACAGCAACAAAGGCCCAAGGGACAGACACATTGTGGGGAGGCTTGGGGTCCAGCCTAGACCTGGAGAGGACCAGCCAGAAGCACTTAGGGAAAGCAGCTTGCTCCTTCCCTTCCATGTGAGAGGAGGCCCAGGTTTGGGATGCTTTTCTCAGCACTGGATCATGTGCTCCAGTCCCTGCTTTCCTGAGGAACAAGCTTCTGCTGAGAGGAAGGGCCACAGGCTCAGGGCAGCTGACAACTGTTGTACAGCCCAAGTGAGAGAGTCCATGTGAAAGTTCTTTATATATAATAGGTATCATTGTTAAGGAAGACCTCTTGGGTGAGGCGCGGTGACTCACACCTGTAATCCCAGCACTCTGGGAGGCTGAGGTGGGCGGATCACCTGAGGTCAGGAGTTCAAGACCAGCCTGACCAACATGGTGAAATCCCATCTCTACTAAAAATACAAAATTAGCTGGGCATGGTGGTGGGTGCCTGTCATCCCAGTTACTCAGGAGGCTGAGGCAGGAGAATCTCTTGAACCCAGGAGGTGGAGGTTGCAATGAGCCAAGATCACACCACTGCACTCCAGCCTGGGCAACAAGAGCAAAACTCTGTCTAAAAAAAAAAAAAAAATCGCAGGTCCTCCCCAGGCTGGGACATCACTCAGCCCCAGTCAGCATGCTTGCTTCCAAGGAGGCCTCAGTGAATGTGAGGAAAGGCCAAATGCGCCACCAGATTCGGAGCCACCCCTGAGCTCATGGGGATGAGGACATTGTCAAAGGGACTAGAGAATCTGATTCTGAGTTGAATCAGATCCAGCTCAGAGACCCCAGTACAGAGACTCCCGTGCTATCTCTGCAGCAGTTTCCTTGCTCCTGCCAGGTGAGCATCAGGCTGGCTTCCACGTGAAGACTTCTCACTCACACAATTTCTGCCCACCTTTGACCCTCACCTCCAGTTTCTCCATGAGCCCCAGCTCCTCTTTAGGACCACTGACTCTCCATTCCCTTCCATGCTTTGAGGTTCAGCTCAAAGACAGCCTCCTTGATGAGGATAACCCTACAACCCTCCCTCTTCTGTTACCCACTCCTGTGATAGCACTTACCACCTTGTTATACATATCTGCCTTTCCCTCCAGAAAGGAGGCCTCTTAAAGGCAACATTGGTTATATTCCCAGCATCTCACATAGCGTCAGCATATAATGGCTCTTGTAGGAAGAATTCCCTGACCTCTACCATACTGCCTATCTTGGTTAGCTATAAAATCTCTGTACCCTCGCATTACACTACTCACACATATAACATGATGGGGACTGTCTGTGTATTTGTGTGCACCATCCAGTAGGCCAGAGCACCAGGAGAACTGGGACCATGGCCATCTTTCCATTAGCCTAGCACATGTCTAGCCTCTAGGAGGCATTCAATAAATACTGTTGAGTGAATGAACAAGACAGTCTGGGCTTCTGAAGACCAATTAGGTTATAGACTTTGCCTGGGTTAGATGTTTTATTCCAGTAAACACCCTATTCTCAATCCAGGCCCCCTCCCAACATACTTGATCTGCAGTTGTCCAGAATCCCAACATCATAAAACTGTGCTCACCTCACATCACTGTGCTGGGGGTAGAAGTTGTAGATAAATGGCTTCAGTAGGGTATATTATTGTTTTTTTCCAGAAATGCTGGGTTTTCTCCTTTGCTCTGGTACAAACAGAACATCAGCAACTAATGAGCTTTTTTTCTATGACATACAAGGAGAGAAGATAAATATAGTGTATCCAGTGGCAGGTTTGGTACTTTAAAAAATTGAGAAATCTGTGAGTGATGTCTTGGAAAAAGCTTTCTTCCCAGGCGTTGGGAGACCAGACTCCACCATTAAATTCCTGTGAGACCTCAGCAGATTCACTGAAGTTGCCTCAGTTTTCCAGTTTGTTTAATAATTGTTGCAAAAATTAAAAAGTACTTTCACAAGTACCACCTTTTAAGTGTTTATGAAACTTATTCATGTGCTTTCTCTCTTGTTTCCTGGACCTGTAAGCTAACTAGGATAGTGGAATTATTATTAATAAGGAGTCTAGACTGGATGATCTCTAATTTTTGGCACATCTTTCATTTTCTAAAAGGCTTGAGTTTAAAGCTTTGTACCCTTTGACCCCTAGGCGAGATCTCTTTCCCAAGGTGAGGCTAACGACTTTCACGTAGTCCAATCACATAAGTCACAAAACCCAAACTCGTCTACATGGAATGGTAAGAAAGAAAATACAGAGGGCTTATTCCCCAAAGACATGACTCCCTGGTGGAGAAATTTCCCACAGTCATGATGGTCTTTTTTGGCAAGAATGTCTTCTTGCTTTCCTGTAAATCGCAGACTGGGGCTGACACCTTGCAGTGCATTGCACTGACCTTGCCTTGTGATCCTGGTGCCAGGTTTTTTGAGCCTGGCAGGAATGGTGAGAGTGTCAAGTCTGAGATGGTCTGGACTTGCAGCTGAAGTTCAGTTAAGGACCCAAATCAAGTACTTTCAGCCACATTCCATTGCTTGCCATCATAAGATAAGAAAAGACAGCTATTTTGTTATACTATTTTTGAAATATGGTGCTTAGAGAGGTACAGTGGCTGGCCCAAGAACCCCCCAAAATTCAGTGGTTAGGATACATCGCTACAACACCCACTCCTTTTCCAGAAGGAAAACTGCCTTCTCATCTAAAAGTGCCTTTGAACTCTGACTACAACATCATCTGCATAAAGATTGCATCATCAGTGCTCATGGGCTTGAACCGAGTGGAAACTATGTGATTTCACATGGGGAAAATTCTGGGCAACAAGACATTGAACCAGGGTTCTTAGCTGCAGCCCTAGTTAGAGAATTGCTTCCACATTCTGGGCCTGTTTTCTTGTGTTTACACAGGAGAACTGGTTGGGAGAAGTGGTTCTCACTATTTGGTCTAAGGATCGACTGCCTCCCAATCATCTGGATCCATGTTTATAAAGGCAAATCCCTGGGCTTCCCCAAGATCTGTTGACTCGGAATATGAAGGGGTAGGTCATGGAAATCAGCAGTTGATACAAGATTACTACGGGATTATTAAGCATACTAAGGCTCAACAACCACAACAAGGGGACCATATGATCTCAGAACTTCCATCCAGAAATATTGTCATACGATTTTATGAATATATCATTACTGTAAGGTCCACAAGAAACAATAGCTAGGAACAGAACTATACTTGTGACGTCTTGATTTTTTATTCCTCACCCATGCATCCCAGTTCTATGTGGAAAGTGGATGCATTTTAAAAAGCTAGTCCATTCTGTGGGAAACTGTAGTCACTGACACATCCTGAAGTTCCCTCTAGGCTGTTCTGGAGCGTGGAGCCCTGAATGGTGGGGTGAGGGAAGAAAGCGGATCTGTGTTCTGAGGGAAAGACAGAGTCCCTATAAACAGCAGTCCCGGAATTATCCTCCAGCGCCCGTGCTATTATAAAGAAGAGCTGACACAGCAGAGTCCGGGGGATGCTGTGTGTCTGCAGAGCAGTAATCACGGAGGCAGGCAGGCTAAACGCAAAGAGAACATTTGCACAAACAGCACCTGTACCGAGCAGTCATCCACTATTTTTAGAGCTGCTGCAAAGAGCAGAGGGACATTTGGAGAGGCTCCTAAAGGGCACCAGTCAGTAGGAAGGTGGAGAGGTTTTGGCACGTTCTGTCTGGCTGATTCTGCAGTGCCCTGTCAACTGAGTCATTGAAGACTTGGGCAGTCTGACATTTTTGTTTTGCTTTGGTTTTTGGTTGAGAATGGGGTGGAGACGTGCTGGATGGTGTGGAACAAGGGGGTGATAAAGAGGATTACTCTGATCTGTCAGTGATGTTTTTGATGGCAGAACACGTATTTAAAAGTTTAGATTATTTTGATCCTAGAAAATAGAAGAACAGTTTGTTCTCCAGGGCTTAATCTGGAGCAGCCCAAAGCAGGAATAAATGGCAAATACTTTCATCTTATTCATTTTATCCAGCTGCAAAAATGGGATTGTCACATCTTACATTTGTAGATAGAATAAATTATATAACTTAGTGTTGGACATATATTGGTTAGGTCAACATAATTAGAGCCTGGAGCCTGGAGGTTGTGGCCATTTAGACAGAATACCTAAATGCTCTGTGACTCAGTGCATCAATTCTTATTTTCAAATAAGGAATAATAGTGAACACTAATTGAAGGCTTAAAAAAACATTTCCAAGGACAGGCCCATTGACAACTGGCTAATGACATCAACTCCGTGTATAAGAACAGAATGGGACTTACATAACGTTCTGACATGTGGAATTTCCCATCAAAGTGAACACAATCGATTTGATAAATGTTACACATTTGTTTGACCTTTCAGGTAGATTCGTAACACATCAGGTCAGCAAATGTCATTTCCTGATCTACCACCTCCTCTTCTCCCATTTGCAATTAGGAAATTCTTTTTGTTTTTAGCCTCTTAAGGAATTTTGTGTTGAACTCTCATGAGGTATCTGGTCCATTCCTCTCCTAATATGGATTAGCAAAATACCCTTCATCAAGACTACTTCTCAAGCCCACACAGCAATCTATTTGCAGAGTTAGCTTGAAACCTAGATATGTGACTCCCAGCCCAGCACTTTTTTTTCACTTTATCAGAGACACCGAGGTTCTTTGAGTTGGAAGAAACTGAGAAGTCATCCAGCATAACCTGTTATTGTCAATGCTTGAATTGATAAACTGGAGATCACACAAACTTTTTCTAATAATTATTTCGAAATTAAAATTAGACAACAGAGATGAATGCAAAGTTGAAATTATATTCTTTTCGTCCTGTTTGATGTAAAAACAAAACAAACAAAAATACTACGTGGCTGCATCCTAAAGAATAGTGGTCTTGAGGTGTGTAATTCAGACCGTATGGACCTCACAAGGCTATTTTTTCAGAGTAAACTAATTATAATGGGAACCAAGCTAGGCTTTTGGTGTGTAAATACTATCTATGTTCATTAATGCATTCTAACTAATGCAAACACATTGAGACTGTTGGAACAATAACCTCAGTAAACTGATTATTTACAGAACTATGAAAAAGCAAAATATGTCTTTTGCAATGTCTCCTCTTTTTCCCAACTATTTATCTCTGTTCCTTGTGTCAGGCCTCTCCCAAGAAGCCACCATTGTGTTAAACATCATTCTTCAGAGTCTTTCTCTCAGCCAGCTATATCCTCCCTGAAAGTATTTGCCCATAAAGATTTAACAAGTCTGGGAAGGACAAAGGGAAGACGAAAGAGAAATGGAGGTTTAAGAAGTATAAATTCCTAAATCTGACCATATTTTTTTCTCTCCTTCTTTTGATTGTGTTTGCTTTCATTATGGCTCTTTCAAATTCTGCTTTATATTAGGTTGAAGCCTCTAAAATTGCCGTTTTTGTAGTTCAAAATCAGTTAAACATTAGCAGTTTAATAGGATTCAGCCTAATGACATTGAGTCAATGTGTTCTGGGGAGACCAGGGATGTCCCACAGCATCCTAGCACTTCCTGTGTGCCACCCGATAGAATTAAGATTCCTATCTCAGTGGACTTGTTTGCCAAGGTAGATTCCAAACACCAGTATGTAGTCTCAGCCCTGCCTTCCACCTCCCAAGACCAAAAATGCATCCTGTTTTCTGGGGCGTTTGCACTAACAGACATTGAGAAGTTGCAGGTTTTTCTTTGGGTTTTCATCACCCTTCTCAGAGATGACTGTTGAACTACTCTTAGTACTGCATGTAACACGCATGCGCTGGAGGGTTCAAGTTTAATGGCCATAGGGAAGGAAGGCGAAAGAGAAAATGTGAGAGAGACGTTATAATTTGAAAGCACAAAAACCCTTTCTTTAGTGGCTTGTGGGGTATATGCCCATCTATTAAATTGGAGTAAGCTTCTCAAAGATAGGTATTGAACTTTCCATGCCCCATATATTACTAGAAACATAATAGCTGTTCAGTAAGTATCTACTGAGTCAAAGTGGAACACTCTGTTAAGGATCCTCAGTAGTGAACCCATAGCAGTGGATCCAGAATATCCCTTCTCCAGGCATTTTTTTAAACCACGCCATGGTGGCAGCCACTGTTTCCTTGTACTTGTGAAACCAGCTTTGATCCAAGTTTCTTCAGTCTTTTTACTCTTCTTCTGCACCCAAGCAATGGCCAACGATTATTTTAAGCAAGATTCACATCTCTAAGTCCTTTTTTATTCCTCCCCCAAGGACTCTAAAAGCAAAGAAAACAAGAAGTCAGGAAAGTTGAAGCCTCTGAACTCCATCCTGGCCTCACCCCATCACCTCACACCCTCCTAGCTTCTGCAGGATAGGCTCAGCTCCCCTTCCTCCCCCTCACCCCACTCCCTGGGGCTGTTACCCTATCCCAAGGAATTCCAGCAAGTCTTGGAACAAAGACTGGCAGCACATGTAATGCCCTGTCTGGACTGAGACTAGAATGCAATTAGCCAGGGAAGGTTGTGAAATTTGTTTTTAAATGCTATGAATATTTTATCTCCTGACCCTCACCTCCATAACATTCCCCTTTCAGCCACCGCCCCCCTACCCCCGCACACACACACAAAACCCCTTCACACTGGGTCTTTGCAAAGTAAAGTATGACCTTTAGATTGAGACATTCTCTGTTGCAATATGTTGGAATATGTTTCAACGCCGTAACTCGAGATCTATTTACTAAACTATTTGGCACATTCAGCACATCCTGGGGGAATTGTTGGCGGGACCTGCGGTGCGTTTTTCACTTCTCCCTGATGCATTACCAGACATAAGGTCATCCCAGTCTAGTAAAGATGGGTGCTGTGCAGGGCTCATTACCTCGCAGCAAGCCAGCCAGATGAGGCCGTGGGATGTTTTCTCTTCATCATTCAAGCTTGAAAGGAAACTGTCAGCCTCCACTTGCTCTTAAAACAATGAAAATTTAGGTGACAGTGCTCTCATTAGCTCAATGGAAATGAAGGTTTCCAGGCAAAGACTTCCCTCTAGAAGTCAACGGGTGAGTCTCAGCTTCTGAGGAATGGGTGGTGTCAACGTCAGTGACCCACACTCGGATGACCAGAAACTTTCAGGATACACAGCTTCTGAGCTGGGGAAAATGGGCAGGTTTTAGATAGGTGACAGGTTTTTTCACAGCTGCCCCTTTGCTGGGAAATGGATACATTCATAAGACTGTCTCCTTGTGACTTACATACATTCACATGACCAGAAAACAAGCAAGAGTATTATTACACTGGTGAATCCTCTCCCTAGGAGAAACTCAAACAAAAGTGCCAAGTGTCGATCCTGTTCTCCAGAATTACATTGCAGAATTTCTAATCTAAGAGGGTTTGGTTAATATTTGATGAACCACTTGGATAATGCATAGAATTATGGGAGTCCTAATAATTGCTTACATTTGTGTAGCACTACCTTCTAGGACATCCATATGCATTATTTTCTTATTTGATCCTCGTAACAGCCGTGTTTAATGGTCTTGGTGGGTATTCAGTCTGTTTTTATAGAATCATAGGAATACTAGAACTAAAGGTGACCTAAGCTGTAATCTTGATCAATGGATGCGAACCAGGGATGCATGTTAATTTATCCAGGGAACTGTTTCCAAACCTGTGTGCCTGTGTTCCCTTCCCCAACAAACTCCTCAATTCTTCCTGCACCCTCCAAAATACATATACAGAGTCTGGATCAGTGAGTGAGGGGTGAAGTCCAGGCTTTTCACTTTTTAGAGAAAAATACTCCAAGTGATTTCAAAGAACATCCTGGTTTACACCACTGCTCTACATTCAGGCTGATCATTCAAGCAGAGATGTGGTTTACTCAGAGCCACATACAATGGCAGAGTTGCATTCACACCCACCCAGGCCTCCTGATTTCTAGCTGGATGGCCTCTCTTTCACACTTTCCTACCATCTTTCTGAATTAAAAAGGGAATTACCAAAATGGTGCCATTTGTTTTAAACTGTCTTTTTTCTTGCATCGTCCTAGCCAGAAGAAAAACAGTAAGAGATGGTCTGTCCAAAATATACATATGAGTAGAATTACAAGCACCACAATTCTCCACCTGAATGCAAGTTTTTCACAGGTTTTACTCATCAGTCCCAAAATTTGGCTAGGATCCTCATAAATGATTCCCTTTTTCTCTTGGTGGCACCTCCTTTGGATTCTCTATATCTTCTCAAAACTACAGGAGTATACCATTGAATGTGGGAATCGTATTATCAATATCTAAAATGTATAGGAAAGCTACTGATGAAGAAGAGGAAGGACTCCAGACTGCATATAAATTATATTGAGGAGAGGAGCAAAAGTGCTTCTCCCCAACTCCTCTGCCCCTTCAACCATTCCTTTTGAGTCATCTCCCCTACCCTCCTGGAACTCAAAGAAAGAGAGGCTAATGGAACTATGTAGAGGTAAGGTCCTTTTTGCAGACCATTTTACTAGTGAGCAGGGTTACTCTGTGAAAGGGCAGAGTGCTTGTCCTTGTGCTTCCTGCACCCAAATACTAAGGCACAGAGGCTGGCCTTTCCAGGCACACCTCTTTCCTCATACAGGTTGGATGAGTGGACTTAGGGCAGGCTCTACAAATTTCCTTCCCCCAATTCCTGTCCAGGAGTAGGAAGCCTCGTTGAAGCCTCATGCCTAGACTGTATTTTTTAGTCTAGATTTTAGTAGAGGGTCTAAAATCTAGGAACACAAAAAGTCAGTTTTCCTACAACAGCTAGGACTTCACAGAACCAGACTTTTCCCTTCTCTATTTCAGATATCTCTATATATCAATCAGTCAATCAATCAGTCATTCTATCTATCTATCTATCTCTCTATCCATCCATGCATCCAGCCAGCCAGCCAGCTAGCTAGCTTTCTCATTAGGAAATTCCTGGCAGTGGAGGGAGTGGAGGGTTACCTAGCTCTCCTCTTAATAAAATATGCTCAAACCAAGATGTTCCTGATTTAAGCAAGGTTCTAAGCACCACAATTCCCTATTATGAGCTAGCTATCCCACCTACTTGGTAGGAGCCATAATGTAATTAGTATATTTTTTTACTCTTGAAGAATGTGCATTTGGGCTCTTTTTCTAGTAATAAGGGCCTGTAAATCAATAGCCCAGTGCTTTTTTGGTAAAATTTACATATAAATTTTACCATTTTTACCCTGCTAAATGTAGCCCAGTGTACCATGCTAAATGAGACAGCTCAGTGGCATTAAATACATTCACAATGCCATGCAACCATCACCACTATCCGTCTCCAGACCTTTTTCATCATCCCAAACAGAAACCGTACTCAAATAGAAACACTTTACCCATTCAAAAACCCTCAATCTCTTCTCCTCTGCATTACAGTCCCTGGTACCCTCTATTCTACCTCTGTCTCTATGAATTTGACTACTCTAGGTACTTCATGTAAGTGGAATCATATACATATTTGTCCTTTTGTGTCTGGCTTCTTTCACACAGCATAAGGTTTTCAAGGTTCGTCTACGTTGTAGCATGTGTCAGAATTTTCTTCCTTTTTGAGGCTGAAAACATTTTGTTTATGTAGGTATCCATTGATGGACTAGGCCAGGCACTTTTATTATGTCATTGGTTGGGTGTGATGTATATTTACCTAAATTATAGGGGTAGGAGTGAGCGAAGGGAACGATAAGGCTTGGTAAATTCATAGACAGCCTCTGAATGAGGCTTCATAAACTATAGAAAGATTATGGTGCCTACTTTTCTCTGAACTAAAAATGAGAAGGACATGACTTGACAGATATCATGTTTGTATGGGGATAGCTGAAGAGAATGTTGGAAATATACTGTCTAGACAATTAAGCAGGTTTGGTAAACATAGCCCTCCTGGCAACTGAAAAAACAAAGTGGAAGAAAAAAAAATGTTGTTCCATGAGGATTTTCCTCCTGGAACAAAGGCTTTAGAGCTCTCTGTTCCCTCTCCTCCTCATGCTCCCTTTTCCCAGGCCTGTTTATCTGACTCTTTATTCCTGCCTCTCATATGAAAGCAAGTGCATTCTCCTCCTGAAGGTGCTTGTGTTTGCAGAGCAAAAAGGAAGTGTGGCCCTGGAGTCCCCAGCAAACGCATCTCAGGGAATGCTGCTTGTGGCTCAAGTAGGAGGTCTGTGTTTATTATCACTGAACATCAACCACAGGGCCAGAGACAGGAATGATGGACAAAGCCATAGATACTAGCGCAGGACAAAAGCCAACTCTGTCAGAGCATTTTCAGGGTTTCAGTTGCACTGAGGTTATGCCCTGAGACAGCTGCTCTTGAGCTCAGATAAGACAACTCAGTCTTGAGATTCATGAAGTCTCAGTAACTCCGTCAGGGGCTGCGTCAACTTCTTGGAGGGGTATTTGGACATCAAGAAGTTGATAGAATAACAACAGGATTAAATTTGTGATTTGGTAAAGAACAAGTTCCCAGAAAATCTTCCTTCTCTTCCTTGACCCTAACTGGTAGATTACATGTTATGTAAGAAGCATATGCTTAACACTAAAGATGGGAGCTCCTTCTGCAAGGTGATGGGGGAGCACTGGAGGAGGAGCCAATTGGTTTTTATGAAAAGCAAAGGAATTATGAAAAGCACATTGCAAATCTTGTTATTTTTCTTATAATACGTTCCAAACCCAAACAAACTCAAAAAAAGTATGTGTGCAAAAGCAAACCTTAAACCATTTTGCGAATCCCGCCCTAGATTTCACATTTCTCCAGTGAAGCTCACATTCCTTTATTCAGATTCCAAAAGTAGAGATAATTTGTTCCAAATGTTTCCAAAGCCGACCAGCAGAAGGGCCTAACGATTTTTCCAGAGCTGGAGAAAACTGTGAAATTTTTCTACACTCTAATGGAGCATTCAAAGTGAAAGAAAAAAAGGAGACAAGTGAGGGGAAAGGGAAAATAAATGTTTTGATGATCTATTTGTTTATTTTGTTACGGTTATGGCTCTTTGACAAGGTCTGGGGAGAGATGCTGATTGCCAATGTCTTATTTCCTTTGGCAAGGTAGCATTTCTTCTGTATTATGGAGCAGATTATGATGGAGGAAATGGCCATACAATTATATATTTCTTGCAAGACGGTGAGGCAAGTTCATTTCAAAGAGACTGAACTTGGGGAGCCTTAGGGATGGTGAGTGTGTATGTGTGCATGCTGGCAGCACCCTGCCTCTACAGTGATCCCTGTCCTCCTCCCTAGCATATTTTCAAATAACCATCAATTTGCAGACTACAACACCCTCTACAAATAGAAAAGACTGTGTCCCAGGGAAGCTTCCATTTAGAAATGTGCTTGAGCATTTGGGGCCAAAGCTAGTGATTGACACCTGAGGTAATTTATAAGGAGGGGGTAAGACTCAGTGGAGCAAGAATGGAAGGTTTTTTTTCCCCACTTTTTCTCAATTGCCACCAGGCTGTGTTGTTATCCAATTGTTTAAAATATGTATACCTTGACTCTGCTGTGAGATTCTAAATGCCTGCAAGTCTAGAAGCGCATCTGTCTCTTCTTTATAACTCCCACAGTGCCCAGCACAGTGCTTGACCGGAAATAGATGTTTATTTGGGAAGGAAAAAGATAGAAGGAGATACTATACATGCATGGAGCCAACACAAAGAAACAAACAAACAAAAACTTAGGTAAACTCAACTAAGCAGACACCCAGTTTAAATTCCAAGTCATCTTGGTTTGTAATATAATAAATAATACTTGTAAACTTATTATCATCCTTGCTATCATGGGCACCATTTATTGAGGTTATGCTGTGTGCAGTGACAAGTGCTTTATATACATACTCTCACTTAACCTTCATAACCATTCAGCAAAGAGAAAATAATATCTCATTCTACAGATGAGGAAACTAAGGCTCAAAGAATTAAGTAATTTTGGATTTCAGTGACTGAAGGTGGGTCTGAACCTGCTTGGTTGATGAGTCTTTGGGTGTAAGCTGAGACCTGGAAAGCAAGCAGAACTGATATCCCAGCCAGCTCATTCAGTGGGGTCAAGCAAGGAGCTAGTGAGGCCAGAGCCATGACTGTGACTCTGGTGTTTGTGTTACATCAAGACAGCCTATGTTTTTGGCTTCCAATTGTACCCCTAAGCCTGTCCAGCTGGACTTGAAATTGGTCACAGACAATTGGTCACAGGCAAAAGAGTGTGGGTAGCTGGGGGAAAATTTATCATTAGGCTTGAGGTTGCATTTCAGAGCACATGGCCTTCTGATGGGAGGCTGGGAAAACATTTTTGTGTGTAAGTGATGATGGTGCATGGTTGCCAGAGGCTGAGGAGCGATGAACGTGGAATGTTAGTCATGCCCTATCTTTGAGTGATAGAGGATATACTAAAGAAGGCAGAATGCCTGCCCATCCCAAATAGCCCACAGGAACATGGAATATGGACTTCATGAATTAGCACACATAGATCCTTTTTCAGCTCTGCACGCAGATGTGAGGTCATGGATGTGATGCACCCAGGCAAGTCTTCATTCTCCCGCCAGACCCTTAACATGCTGTCCCTCGGGCCATTTCCAATTCAGAAAGTCTTGTATTAGAGAAAGAGAATATTGGGCTTGAAACAAGAAGATCAAGATTCTGGATCAAGTCTTTCATTGACACTCACTAGCTAGAGAAGTTGTTGCACTGAGTCTACAATTCCTGAGCTAAAAGTTTGGAATAATCTCTGCCTTCTTGAATTTATGTGGTGGTTGTGAGGATAAAATGACACATACCACACAAACATGGAAGTGTTTCATGCATTTTCAAAAAATATGTGATTGAAAAAATATACAAATGGTGATATAACATAAAACCCAAGGAACGTAAGAAAATACATAGCTAAAATTCTTGATATTTTTGTGCCCCAAATTCTGTAAGACTTTTGGATAAAATAATTGGAGACATATATGACACCATTCAACCCACAACAGCCATATTCCTAGCAAGTACTGCATCGATGTTCAGGCATCCGTCTTTAGAATATACGGACATCTAACTCCCTTTGTCTTCAGATTTGGGAACCCAGTGAAGTAAAACCTAAAGCCAAGTCTCCTGTAATATCCCCTTATACAAATACAAAATTATTTTAAAACTACATAAAAATTTTGACAAGCAGCATGGAGCTGCTCTTCCCTCAGCAAGTTTCTAAAGATGACAAAGAAGTAACCCTCTCTTCTTTAGTTTTTATATAATTTTAAAAATATTTAATCCTGGCCGGGTGCAGTGGCTCACCCCTGTAATCCCAGCACTTTGGGAGGCTGAGGCAGGCGGATCACAAGGTCAGGAGATCGAGACCATCCTGGCTAACATGTGAAACCCTGTCTGTACTAAAAATAAAAAAAAAATTAGCCGGGCGTGGTGGCGGGCACCTGTAGTCCCAGCTACTCGGGAGGCTGAGGCAGGAGAATTGCATGAACCCAGGAGGCGGAGCTTGCAGTGAGCCGAGATCATACCACTGCACTCCAGCCTGGGTGACAGAGCGAGACTCCATCTCAAAAAAAAAAAAAAAAAAAAAAAAAATTAACCCTTCAAACATACATAAAATAGAATAGTATATATGCCCTCATGTATCATTACTTGAATGATCCTCAACAGTCTAGCATTCTTGTTCCATCTATTTTCCTGCACCAAAAACACAAACACAAAACACTCAGACCTGCTCTGAAATATTCCAGGAAAACAAATATATTTTACTTCTAAATATGAAGTGATCTCTTCTTATCATTGGAGTTCAGGCCATATTTGACCTTCCTCTGTGCAGACAGCAGGTGGGGTTAACAATGAGAAGCCTCATCTCTGCTCTTGAGTGGCAGCTGGATGGGTCTAAAAAACTTAGCTATTTGTAAAGAATAAATCCTGTCCCCTTCAAAATCCATGTCTACTCTTACCTCTCTTCTAAAACTTCTCTGAAGTTAAGGGAAGCTGTAACATTCCAATCAACTAATGCGGTGGATTTACTTTGTTTTCATACTGCTGGATTTCTCCTTGGCAATCAGTTCTGGTTTCAAATACAGTTGGCCCTCTGTATCTGTGGGTTATACGTCTGTAGATTCAACCAACTGTGGATCAAAAATATTTGAAAAAAAATTGAACCTGTACTAAACATGTACAAACTTCTTTTCTTGTCGCTATTCCCTATACAACATAACTATTTATATAGAATTTACAAGTATTAGGTATTATAAGTAATCTAAAGATAATTAAAGTTACATGGAAGGATGTGTATAGGTTATATGAAAATACTACACCATTTTATATAAGGGAGTTGAGTATCCATGGATTTTGGTATCCATGGGAGGTCTTGCCCAATCTCCCACAAATACTAAGGAATGACTGTATATTATTGTGCCCACTAATAATTAAGGACCAGGTCCTGGATGGTTGCTGTAGGAACTTCTTTCAAGAGACTTCCAAAATAGTAGAAGAGAGGAAATAAGACAAATTCATAACCATACATCAAAGAGAATTAAAAACCCAAAGAGGAATAAAAAATTGCAAAGTTGAGTCAAAGTCTCAATCCAGGTTGACAACTGCTATCTTGGCCTGCAGAGTCATTTTTGGAATTATGGTTCCTAAACTAAGTCCAGAGCTTAGATTGAAATAAAAGTGCTGGTAACCATTGGGGTGACACGATTTTGCACGAGGAGAACAACATAAGGGCTTGGTCCTGGCGACATTTGCACGTGAATTTCCCAGCCACGTTTCTCAAGATTCAGACCACCTTTGGGAGTAAATGCAGTCATTCAGATCCCGACTATTAGTCTTTCTATTTCAAAGTTCTTTCCTGAAGAATTCATAAAAATGCAGCTGGGGTAAATGGGCTGAAATCTCCTGAGCTACACAGCTCTGGCAATTTAACATTCAGCAAGGCTTTTCTCCAACTCAATTTGGCTTTTTTCTCTTTGCTAATAATAGAGTGTTTAGGGTGGTTTGTGGTTTCAGGTTATCTCCTTCCTCAGCCAAATTATACTCCCAAATGCATCAGTATCTTCTGGGGAATCATATCCATTGACAGAAGAAATTATTTGCCTTCTCAGAGGATCAAGCAGAGGAGTCTGGAACCAAGAGATGAAAATATTTAGATAGAGGCAAAAAAAAAATCCTTATTTGTAATAGTGGCTACAGTATGCAATAAAGCCAGTGACTGACTCCAAGAGTAAATCTGTAGGAGTTATCATACTAGAAAAGAGATACTTGGGAAAGAGTCATAATACAGGTAGGAGCTATCTAACAGAAATTTTTAAGGGTATTTTCTTGAAATTCAAAGCATAGTTTAATGCCCTTTAATTTGTATTGACAGTATAATTTATATTCTACAATATGCCTAGAAAATAACAGTAGATCTGTACCAGAACTGGTCTTGAGAAATATTGTAGAGTCAGTAAATTGCAATCAGTTAACTCATGAATCTTTACTGAAGGCTCGTGAAGAACATCACCTTTTTGCTAGGCATGGCGGGAAGTTTGAAGGGGCGTAAACTCCTGCTCTGTCTAAAGGAGCTTATGCCACTTATAGCCAACTAGTCTTTAATACGCCTTGTCAAATTAGAAGGCAAGGTTAAGCTAAAGTTTATGCTTATTTTGGGCAAGAGGATCTTGACTCCATTCATTAATTTAATAAGTGTTTATTGAGTGCCAAGCACTGAGCTCTGTACTAAGCCCACCCAGTATTGACACCTATTAATAATAATCTTTGGAATGTTTTTTAACTTAAAAAGTTGTCTGTTGAAATTGATGAAGCCCAATTTTATAATGAGAACTATATATAGTTTACTGTACATGGTGGTATACCATACAAACAGGTTCTGACATTAGTCTCAGTTTCTTCTTGTGGAAACTAATAATTTAAGGTAAAGGGACTATTTCTGGCATCCTATTTGTTCAGCATCCTATTCAAAAGCCTGTGTTGCTTTTGTTCCTTGAGGTGTGATCAATGCTGAATGGTTTGCTCCAGGATTTGTAGGTAATCAGTGATATAATAGAAGAACCTATATAAAAATTGAATCGCAGTCATTGCCCTTTATTGTAAGTGGAAGTCTGCATATTAGGACCCCAAAGAACAATTGCATTTTGCTTTGTCTATTGAATGAATATTTCCTGTTAACCCTCCATTACAAACACTTTAGACCCCAGCCAGTAGCATGAGGAAGCATTGGAGACATTGGGGATGTGCATGCAGTAGCCACATGTTTCAGTTCATGTGACAGCCACATATATTCCTCTTTTTTTTTTTTTTTTTGTAATTCTGGAAACTTCCTGTACTACAGTGGCAGTAGTAAAAGAAGTTACCAAATACCCATTACACCACCTGAAGAATAAGAAAGAAAGTTCTTAAGCGCTTTCGTCACAATAACGTATAAATGTATTTACTTCCGTGGGTCCATCTTGGTCTGTAAAATCACAGAACTTTGGAAATCATCTTTTGAATGTACATTCTAGATGACCCCTCACGTTTAGAACCCATTTTGCCTTGATCTTTCTTTTCTTTTATCCATAAAATAGGTTAAAAATTTTTGCTCCTCTGTGTCCTGGAGTTGTCCTGAGGAGTAAATGAGTCAGTAGCTGTGAAATGCCGGGAGCAAGCCTGCAGCGCAGGTAGCCCTAGGTGAATGGTGACTGTGATTGGCATTCATCTTTTCTTTGGGATCTGCACGCCACAGAGCAGGTCCCCCCAACGCCTGCTGGCAGAGGGGTCTACCCAGAAAGCCCTGTGTTCTGCCTGTCTTTTCCACCTCCCTCTTCTCGCTAAATGTTCACCTCCTGACTTGGTACTGAAGTGCTGCCACAAGAATTTTGGTGAATGAGTGTGCAGTTTTTATTTACATATATATATATTTAAACAGCTGTACAGAAGTACAATTAATATAAAATAAATGGCACTTATTAAAGTATGCAATTTGCTACCATCACCACAATCAAAATAATGAAGTATCTATCTTCCCCCCAAATTACCTTATGCCCCTTTGTCATCCCTCCTTTCCATCCTTCCTACTCCTTTTCCTCCCCTGCCACCCACTCCAAGCAGCCTCTGATCAGCTTTTTGTCACAACAGATGACTTTGCCCTTGCTAGAGTTTCGTATAAATGGAATCAACACAGTGTGGCATCTTTTTCATTCTTTCCTTCTTTTATTTCTTTTTGTCTAGCTTCTTTTACTTAGCAAGATTACTTTGAGATACATCTAAGTTGTTGTATGTGTAAATTAGATGCTTTTTTGAGGACATCTATTGAAGGTAGATTGATTGACTGCAGTAGAGGAAGGAGGCATAAACACTATTATATGCAGGTATGAGAATGCAAAGCGTTTTGCATCCTGGGTGTAACCACCAGTCTTTCATGCCTCACATCATTCATTTAAGCCATAAGAATAGATGTCAATAAAGATGACTCTCAGCAATAAACACAAGAACAACTTGTGGTGAGTATTCTCTATTTAAGAAGACATGGAAATACAGAATATACCCTATAGAAATTTCCAAAATAGCTAGAATTATTTTGAATTTTGAAGGCTAAGGAAGTCACCCTAAGAAACCTGAAAAACTTCCCTTGCCAGAATGATTCATTCCCCACAGGTTCTGAGCCGCCAAGGTTTTACTGCATTTTACTTGTAGGGTTTCCTCTTCCAGCCAGGAAAGGAGGAGCCTCTCCCTGACTCATTGGATAAATGGCTCCTTTCAGAGGAAGGTGCTAAATTCTTGCTGGTTCCCTGGCCAGAACAGGTAGATGAAGCGCTGGGCTTCCTCAGCATCTTTGCAAGCTTAATGGGGCGATAACGAGGAGAAAATGGCTTAATCTGTGTTTTGGCCTCCTTCTCGCCAAGCTGGTTGGAGTGAGAGAGGCTGTAACTTTGGAAAACCTAGTCATAAAATAGGTTTTTTAACATGGCTGGTTTTGGCAGGTTTAGAAAGACCCTAAAGGAGCAAGCGCCTGCCAGCTTTTGCTTTGAAAATGGACCAATTAATTAGAAAAATGAGGGGTAGCAAAGGAGATACAACATGCACCACCTGGACACCCACTTTCGTGTTGCCTTGTTCGTAAGGAAAACATTTAAAAGAAGTGAATCCAAAAGAAAACAAAAGGGTATTTGAACTGGGAAAATGTCCTCTGGGCAGTAGCCTAACCGGATATAAAAGTTGAGGGATAGACCCTTGAGAAAAGGAGCTTTACAGGGGAAGCAGCAGGGAACCCTAATTAACATCAGCCTGCCATTGTTAATAATCCTGCACTGGGCAGGAGGCTGGGCCAGGTGATCTCGGAGGGCCCTTTCTCCCACTGAGATCCTAAGATGCTGATATTTACAGCACAATATTCAGAACCTAGAAATCAACTGCTCTCTGGTGGTGCACCTAGTAATGTCTCTTTCATTTCATCAGTTTTCCCCCTGGATCTTGCCTCCGTCCCCCTGTTACCTCATCGCCAACAGAGCAGGAAGAGTGCATTCATAGATCCCTGAGTCACATCTGGAGGATATGTATTGGCCTCCAGCCCTGGGCAGATGTTCTGGGATTGTTCCTCTGGTCCCATATTTCACATGGAAATGTAACAATAACTGCCTATGATGGCTCCTAGTTTCATCCATCACCAAAACTAAATCTACAGCCTGGAATTCAGCATCCTTCATCAACTGGCCTCTGTCTTTCCTCACAGCCCAAATGCATGGAGGCTCAAGGTCTATTGGTTCAGGTTCTTAAGTCAATTGATTGACCAGCAAGTATTTACTGAGTATACAATATGCATTTACCTTGGGGTCAGGGTGTTAAAGTGGCTCCAATGGAAGGGGAATACATTTCCACACTCAGGATGTTTATAGCCTAGTTTTTTTTTTTTAAGTGTGCATACAAAAATATTTAGAAAAAAAAAACCCTTAGATTATATAACCGTGTATTGGGTTGTATACCTCCAGCTCTAAGCAGGATGGGAGTTCAGAATAGGAACTCAGAAGGGCTGGAGTAGCCAGGAGACTTTGGCTATGAGGAGTACTTGAACTAGGCTTGGAAGGATGAGAATAAATTAGGATGGGGAATATGAAGGAGGGTCAATTTGATAGAGGAGACCAACATGCAAAGAGGCATGAAATTCCTTGCAAACTGACCCATGCCGATTATTTAGTTATGGTTTGTAGATACTGGTTGCCTCCAAAGTAAAAGGTAGAAGAGGGATAAATGCCAGTTTTCCCACTAACTTGCTTCCAGGTAATAATTTACCAAGTAGTTAGCCCTCCATGTAGTACTCAGTTCTGCCATATGCACACAAGTTTATTAGCAGACAAGTATGAAAACAGTCACACAACCTGTAAGCCAAAAATAAAATCCTAAGCTTCCTCAACCAACTGACCAGACAAATTCTGGGCCAAGAGAACCCCAGAGAAACCTGAAAAACTGAATTCCCTGCCGTGACAGGAAAGCAGGTGGGACATGCCTCATTATTCCTCATTATACCCTCCTCCGTTTGGAATTTAGGCAGAGCTGACCAGCATTAACATGATCTCTATAAATAAAATAGAGATCATAAGACTGACAACAGATTCCTTTTTGCAATAAGATACCAAATTCTAACCTGACTCTGGCATAGCATCACACGACAGATAGCTGACCCTGAAAGAAATCAAAATATGTAACCCCACAATATATTTCTTTGGTATATTTTGAAATAGCCCTGCAAAGCCATCTTTAGTGGGGAAAATTTGCATCTGTAGAGATTCTCCAATAATGCAGCCAGGCTTTTCCCAGATCTAGGAGAGATTAAGAATATGACACCTTTTAAGGTCCCAAAACAGACATTTGCCACTTATTCTTTCTGAAGGCTGTAACCTGGAGGCTTCATCTACATAATAAGAACCCTGCTCTCCACAACCCCTTTATATCTTACCTCAAGCATTTACTTCTACTGACTTCAAGTGTATAGACAAAGCTTAATTCTTTCAACCAATTGCCAGTCAGAAAATCTTTGAATCCACCTATGACCTGTAAGCTGACCACTACCCCCGATTCAAGTTATCCCACCTGTTTTTTTTTTGTTTTTTGTTTTTTGTTTTTTTTGAGACTGAGTCTTACTCTGTTACCCAGGCTGGAGTGCAGTGTCGTGATCTTGGCTCACTGCAAGCTCCGCCTCCTGGGTTCATGCCATTCTCCTGCCTCAGCCTCCCAATTAGCTGGGACTACAGGCGCTCGCCACCACACCCAGCTAACTTTTTATATTTTTTAGTAGAGACAGGGTTTCACCCTGTTAGCCAGGATGGTTTCAATCTCCTGACTTCATGATCCGCCCGCCTCTGCCTCCCAAAGTGCTGGGATTACAGGTGTGAACCACTGTGCCTGGCCAAGTTATCCCACCTCTTTAGCTGAACAAATATATACCTTTCATGTATTGATTCATGATTTTACCTACAATTTCTGCCTCTCTAAAGTGTATAAAAACAATGTGTAACCTCACCATGACAGGCCCACTTTCTCAGGACCTCTTGAGACTGTTCCCCAGGCCATAGTAACTCACACTGGCTCACAAAAAAAAAAAAAAAAAAAAAAAAAAAACAACCTCTTTATTTACGGAGTTTATTTATTTTTGTCAACAACCCTGTCAGCAACATGGGTCCTGTCCCTCTGTCCTCGTGTGAAGACGTGCACTGAAGCAGATGCAGCAATATTCTTGTGGCACAGTTCTGGTGACCTAATCTGATAAGGAAAGATAGGGGACCGATTGGGTTCCTAACCCCAGGGACACCATTCCAAAGTGACAACAAAATTGCTCTCACTAGATTCTTATACCTTTTTTTTTTTCTTGAGATAGAGTCTTGCTCTGTCACCTAGGCTGGAGTGCAGTGGTGCGATCTTCGCTCACTGCAGCCTCCTCCTCCCGAGTTCAAGCAATTCTCCCACTTCAGCCTCCCAAGTAGCTGGGATTACAGGCATGTGCCACCATGTTGGGCTAATTTTTCTGTTTCTGTTGTTGTTGTTTGTTTGTTTGTTTTTAGTAGAGATAGGGTTTTGCCATGTTGGCCAGGCTGGTCTCAAACTCCCGACCTCTGCCCACCTCTGCCTCCCAAAGTGCTGGGATTACAGGCACAAGCCACCGCACCTGGCCTCCTTATACCTTATTTATACTAGGACAAGACTGCCTGTACAACACTGCAAGCCAATTCCATATTCTAGCCATCAATGAAAACATGCTTTCTAACATTTGTTATTCTAATTAACAAAGCCACTGGTCATAACAAGAAATAAAGAAAGCTGAATGCCTGCAGTAGGTGCCTCTGGAGCTACAGTTTCTGATTTGAGTTTTTAAAATACTAACTATGCACCTCTGAAGTATGCAGCCCTTATTGAGGAACTACACATACTCATCAATCACCTCTAGGGTATAGATTAAAATGAACACACACACACACACACACATTCATTATGCTATCTGCGTTTTGAAGTAAATCGCAAACAATATAACTACATGGAGAAGAGAGTGACCTGGATTGTGGACAATGAAAAGAGCATCAGCTGAGCAATGGATGGTGGGAAGAAAGGAAAGAGCAGGTTGTGTGGGCAGGTTTTTGGCAGATTGGTGATGCATTGGATTCCAGGCTGAGCAGGTTTGATGGCATAGTCCATAGGTAGGGTGACCATATAATTTATTGTCCAAAGGGGGACACTTCAGAGAGCAAAAGGATGCACTGTTAATAGTGCCAGGACAACTGATGTAAACTGGTACTGTCCTAGGAAAACAAGGCATTTAGTCAGCTTTGCTGTGGTCATGGGATTAAAGCATAAGGAAAACATGAAGAAGCTGATGAAGCTGCATTTGAAGATGACTCATCCATCAGATATTAGAGCATAGCCTCTGCTTACCTGGGCACAGAAAATAGTCCTGGGTGGCTCGGTAGGTCACATGTGCTACCTGAAAAGGAAACTCCCTTTCACTATGCTTTGATTAATTCTCTCACACTTACCCATCTGTGGCCAGCATGGAACCCTACCTTTCTCAGAGCAGCATTTCTGAACATGTTCATCATCTCCAAATTTTGGCTTGTCCAGAAGCAATTACACGACAGGAAAAAAATTACCTCCCTTACCGTTTCGCTTATGCAACCTTGGGCAGTTACTTATCTGGACCTAAGATTTAGAAATGACTGTGTGCTGATGGAGGGCTTTTCTCTATGTTATCTCATTCCTCCTGATCGCCCTGAGAAGTACATGCCCTGCCCATCTGTCAAAGGAGGAGACAAATAGGTGCCATACTTTTATTCCAGAGTTTGTGAAGATAAAGGGAGGTGAGAAATTCCCAGAAAAGTCAGAGAATTGGTTGTCCTGATTATGAGGGTAGAGTATCTCTGATATTCAATCGGAGTCCATCATAGAATGCCTAACAGAAAAGTCTTACCAGTGTAAGTAATTCAAGGTATATTTGCTCTGGATCCTAAAGCAAGTTAATGGTAAAAATTACAGTACAACTTTCCTGGTCTTTTGTAGGCTAGAGATTCTGAATTGGAAGCATTCTTTCTCTGCAATAATTGGTAGAGTAATGAACTATAAGCTGTAACCACAAACACTGTGTTTGTCAGAAAGGGGATCCTGTAGTATGGAGAAAAGAGTACTGGTGTGGAAGAAACCTTGAGTTCTGGTTCCTGCGATGGCCCTTTATGTGTGTCACTTTGGGCAAATCACAGCATGGGTAAGGGTGAAGCCACCCTTCACAACCTGCAACCCCAAAGGGTGGTCCCTGCTGGGAATAAATATAGTCAATGAAGGATTAGACCACAGGTTGGCCAGTCCCTTAACAATAGAGTTGCTGAATTGGAGAAGATTAGAAAAACAATTCTGAGCCATCCTCCTATCATCCAGCCAGGAAGTCCATCTCAGATCAAGGCCCCAAGGGTGGCTGTAGAAAGGCTTGAATCATTTCTTTACATGAATAGACAACTGACCAAGATTGTGGTTTATTTTTTCAATATATAGCCTCAGGCATTTCTCGTATTTATTTGTTTCTGAACACGTATTTATTAAGCATCTACCACTTCCTAGGCACTGTTAGGTCCGGTGGGTCAAGTGTAAAGCAAAAAATTAACAAACAACCCTCAAAGACCTTATAATCGATGGAGGATAAAATAGAATTGATCTTCATTATTTGCCAGTTCCATATTTGCAAATTTGCCTGCTCACTAAAATGTATTGGTAACCTCATTTGCAGTCATGCACAGAGTGGTGAAAAATTACAGTGGCCTGAAAAGCAAGTTCCCAGCTGAGGTTTACCAGAGTGACACTGACTTGTTTAATCTCTCCTCCTATAAACAAATGTCTCTTTCACATTCTATTTGGTGCCACACATGTTCTCATTTTTGCACATTTTTTGGTGAATTCACTTTTTTAAATGGCCCCCAAGCCTAGTGTTGAAACACTGTCTAGTATTACTTTTTTTTTTTTTTTTTCTTTTGAGATGGACTTTTACTTGGCCACCCAGTGGTGTGGTCTCGGCTCCCTGCAACCTCTGCCTGCTGGGTTCAAGCAATTCTCCTGCCTCAGCATCCCGAGTAGCTGGAACTATAGGTGCCACCACACCTGGCTAATTTTTGTATTTTTAATAAAGACGAGTTTCACCATGTTGGCCAGACTGATCTCAAACTCCTGACCTCAAGTGATCTGCCTCCCTTTGCCTCCCAAAGTGCTGGGATTACAGGCATGAGCCACCACGCCTGATCCCATTGTCTAGTATTTCTAAGCACAAGAAGGCTGTGATGTGTCTTACAAAGAAAATATGTATTAGGCAAGCTTTGTTCAGCCTGGAGTTATAGTGTTGTTCACCATAAATTTAATATTAATGAATTAAAATATGTATTAAATACAGCATCTTTAAACAGAGGCATGCATAAGACAAGGTTATGTATTGATTGGTTGATAAAAATACTGTGACCAGAGGCTTACAATGAAGTAGCCATACATTTCCCCTAGGAACGAGGTTCGGTATTCGCTAATTCAGGATTTATGGCAACATTGTTGAACAGAACTGTGAATAATGATAATCAACTCTGTTAACTAAAATAATAATAATAAAGGAATGCAGCTCTGAACAGTTTCTGACACTATGAGGTTAGGGTGACCAGATGAGACATTGCTGGATAAGGGCTTGAGCTGAGATATGGCAGATAAGAAGAAAGGAAGTAGAAGAGTGTCTGGAAGGCAGGAACAGCAGGGGGATTCCTCTGAAAGAAGAGACAGCAGATCTGTGTAGCTGGGCTTGAGAGTGAGGGAGGATGTGTGGTTTAAAGTCAAGGGCAGAGACATGAACACAGGCCAGTCCATGCTGGGACTTGGAGAATTTTAATTTAGAACAAAAGGGTTATGGTCAGACTGATATTTTGAGGAGGTCATTTTTGCTGAAATGTGGAGAATATATCTCAGAGCAACCAGATGAATGCAGGGAGCCCAAGAAAAGGTTATTGCTAGTGTCTTGCAGAAAGATAATGTTTGTTTGCACCACAATATTGATGACTAGGATGGAGAAATTCAACTATTCAAGACATATTTAGGAGGTAAATTGAGCCAGACTTGGTGTTGAACTGAATATGGAAAGATAATCATGAATTATTCCTAACGTCCAAGACCTTTCCATGACAATGCAATCTAGTGACTGGTGATTCTCTGAAACTTGAGCTCTGTCCTTGGAAGAAATATAGAACTTCCAGATCTACTTCTAGTTATAGAACTATTTCCAGAGCAGGAAGCTCCAGGTCTACCAATCCCTGTGTAACCATTATTCAGGCCTTTAATCAGTCTTTCTTTGATACCTGGATTACAAACTCTGAACCATTGTCCCTGTTCTCCAAAACCCTGATGAGTTGCCAAGACTAGCAGTAGCTGGAGGCCAGAAAACTGGATACAGGAACCTAAATCTGGGTGGCACAACCTACCTGAGTTAGTCCTATCCATGCTGCTGCTGAAAACTGCTCTCTCTGCTTTTTTTTTTTTCCTCATAAGCAAAACCCTAACCCAACTCCAAGGGAAGCTCCTCAAAGTTACCTTCATTTATTGAAGGTTGCATTGTGTCTCTCTCTCAGCTCTGAGACTCTGCATCTGAAATGAGTCCCACAGAGGAGATGTGTTATTTTATTTGGGCTGCCTTGTGCCTGCCAGTATGTAGTTTCAGGTGATCAGAGGTAACCAATGCTAGGGCGTCGGGGTGCTGCATGATGGTCCCCTTGTTGGTTGAATGCTCCCATGGCAGTCTCTTTCTCTCCTCTCACCTCACTATTCCTCCCTCCTGTGACACCCTGACATGCTACTGTGACACAGGGAGAGTTCGAAGCACTCCAGAGCCACAGGATTCCGTGTCTCTCCATTCAATTAAAATGTTTTACTATCTTCCCTTTTTATCTCGCCTTTGTAATTGGATTCCCAGTTTCTCAATTTTCATGGCAGCAAAGGGAGGGGGAAAATGATAGCAATATCTGATAAAAATAAAATGCTATGATTTAATTTTGGCTGAAAGGATTCTCTCTTGCCTTTGTGAAGCCTTTGAAAGGATTCCTGAGTCCCTGACTCCATCAAATTGTGGCCCTGTGATTCTTTTGAGTAATCAAAGGGCCTTAGAAATTGCAGGCACCATGAGATCAAAAGAAATTTGAAATCACCACCTGTACCAAATACATGAAGGATCCAGAAGGGACAATTTGTGGAGTGATGACAAGACTAGATTTTGTGTGACAGCAATATCTGATTATATGAGACCTCAGACACCCTGAAACTATAGTCCCTGGAGGGGAAGTAGGGAAACTGTATGAGGGCTCGTCTCCCAAGAAAGCAACATTTGTGATGCAATTTGTGCATAAAAGCAGCTACAATTTGCTGGCCCAATAACTTTCATCAAAGTATGTGAAAGCCCTCTGTGTAATTGTCTAGTTAGAATTTGTCACAATCATTGTCATTATATTATTATCGCTCCTACTATGCCCCATAGTACCTGACAATCTCCCATGTATCTCCTTCACTAAATCAATATACACTGATCTATTCATTGGGGGACTACTTAATTTCTGTGAGTTCGAACGCCAGTCCTCCAATACCATTTAGATGTCATTCAATTCAATTCTGACACTACCTGAAGTTCTCTAAGACCACATAAACAAAGGGTTCCATCCCGAAAGACTGCCCCAACTTCCGACACCAGCCAAAAGTCAGGGTAACCCCAAGTTCGGCTGGCTGGCTGGCTGGCTACAAATTCACAGCTTCCTATAACACCCTTAGTTTTGATAATTCCCTAAAACAACTCACAGAACTCGGAAAACTTCTATGTTCACAATTACTAGTTTATTATAAATAATACAAATAAACAACCAGATGAAGAGACACTTAGAGCAGGGTCTAGAAGGGTTCAGACAGGCAGATATTTTGGATGCAAGGGGGAAGAAGCAAATCCCAGAAATGTTGTCAAAAGGTTGGAGTCAGTAGGTACCTTATGATAAATAAATCTCCTAATAGGGTCTTATTTAAATAACACTGTGCTGGGAGTGAGGCAGAAATCAAAAGATGAACCATTAAGCCTAGTAATAGGAAAGTGGTGTGCGTCAGTGGCATTACTGCATCCCGAGAAGCCACATCAATTAGGCACCTAATGCGTGACCCGTCACGTAAACCAGTCCAGCCACACACCCCTCATGCTCTCACTATTGATTCTTGTCCAGATATTTGGAATTAAACTAAGCCTCCTAATTATCCAGCATGCAGAGCTGTGCTGGTCCTGCCATCAGGAGACTGAACCGTGGCCTCTTCCCAAGGAATTTCCCTCACTGTGATAAGCGTGCTGTCCCTGTGTCTCTGAAGAAAGTGTTGGACGTGCAGTATGATCCATGATAGCCTGAGACAGTGTGTAATGGAGTTTCACCATGTTCTGCCCAATTTCTCTGTGTTCATTGTGCATTCTTGTTCATAAAGGTGCTTCATGTCAGTACCTTTCACTTTGTGAAGACCCACAGTGAGAAATAAAGAAAGCTGTCTGGCCAGGAAGTGAATGCCATGAGAATAGTCTCAGAGAACATCCTGTATTTACTCTGTGTTTCTTTCTACAAAGAAGGGGAGAATTGGTTCTAATCGTTATTCATGCATTTTAAAATACATTATTGAGAATTTACTTTATGTTAGGAACTCTGATAGGTGCCAGAGAGACAGATTTTTTAAAGGCAGAGTCCCTTTCCTCTAATGATGTCACTTCAGATATCTGATGGACAGGTGTTCAGGAGAGAAGCCTTCTCAGATCATGCCATGCACGTGATGTCCTGCAAAAGCTTCCCTACAAAGGCACGGCCCTGAGTCTTATCCCTTTTGTTTATTACCCTGATCTTTTTAGTCCTCAGGCAAACCTCTCCCACCAGGTCTGTCTTCTGGACTTTATTTATAAGCATGATCCTTGTGCATCATGGGTACTTCTCTATATCATTCCATTGGAAGACCATTCCACAGCTTATTTATCCAGATCTATCAATCTCTTTTAATACATCTGGATAAATAAATTTATCCAGTACTTATTTACTCAAGCTCCTTTGATAGATCTGAGAGTTATTTTCAATTGTATACCATGCAACAATTCATATAGGTGCCTCCAATGAACTCCCTGTGAGTTTTAATCCAGAGGAAATACTTACCTGAAGAATTGCATGAATATAGAAAATGTGCATATTTAAATTTACTAGGTAATGCCAGCTGCTCTCCGAAATGGTGGTACCAATTTATACTCCCACTAACAGTAAATGAGAGTTCCCATCAGTCTGTATCCCTGTCAACACTTGGAATTGTCAGGCTTTAAAATGTTTGCCAGTATCATGGATGAGAAACTGTATCTCACCATAGTTTAGTCTGCATTTCCCTGATAATAAAAGGATGAACTTCTATTCGCACATGTTTTCATGATCTGTATTTTCTCTTCTATGAATTGACTATTCCAATGTTTTGTCTCCTTTTCTACTGGGTTGTCCTTTTTTTTTTCCTTGAGTTGGAGTTGCTCTGGTGCCTAGGCTGGAGTACAGTGGCACAATCTCAGCTCACTGCAACCTCTGCCTCCCAGGTTCAAGCAATTCTCCCACCTCAGCCTCCTGAATAGCTGGGATTACAGGCATGCACCACCACATCTGGCTAATTTTTGGTATTTTTAGTAGAGACAGGGTTTTGCCATGTAGGCCAGGCTGGTCTTGAACTCCTGACCTCAGGGGACCTACCCGCCTCAGCCTCCCAAAGTGCTGGGATTACAGGTGTGAGCCACCATGCCTGGTCCCTGGGTTGTCTTCTTCTTACTCACATTTACTAGTTTAGAAAACAAATTCTGAATATTGGTCCTTTGTTGGTGTTATGAGATGTGAATATTTTCTCTAAGTCTGAATTCTTTCACCTTTTTAATGGCATCTTCTGATAAGCAGGAGTTTGGAAATTTAATATAAATTTATCAGTATCAAAACATCAGACCTAGGCTGGGCGCAGTAGCTCAGGCCTGTAATCCTAGCACTTTGAGAGGCCAAGATGGGTGGATCACATGAGGTCACGAGTTCGAGACCTGGCCAACATGGTGAAACCCGGCCAACATGGTGAAACCCAGCCAACATGGTGAAACCCCATCTTGACTAAAAACACAAAAATTAGCCTGGCGTGGTGGTGGGCACCTGTAATCCCAGCTACTTGGGAGGCTGAGGCAGGAGAGTCACTTGAATCCGAGAGGCAGAGGTTGCAGTGAGCCAAGATCATGTCACTGCACTGCACTCCAGCCTGGGCAACACAGCGAGACTCAAAAATAAAAATAAAAATAAATAAATAAACAAATCAGGCCTACTTTACCTCATGATTATATTTTCTTTTTTAAAAAGTTTTGTGGCCCTGCGTGGTGGCTCATGTCTGTAATCCCAGCACTTTGACAGGTCAAGGCAGCCCGATCACTTCAGCTCAGGAGTTTGAGACCAACCTGGGCAACATGGCAAAACTCCATCTCTACTAAAATTACAAAAATTAGCTGGGCATAGTGGCATGCACCTATAGTCCCAGCTACTTGGGAGGCTGAGGTGAAAGGATGGCTTGAGCCAGGGGACAGAGGTTGCATTGAGTCAAGATTGTGCCACTGCACTCTAGCCTGGGCAACAGAGTGAGACCCTGTCTCAAAAAACAAAATGTTTTGTTTTCCATATTTAGGTCTTTTACCTACCTGACATTGATTCATGTTCATAGTATGAAGTAGAGATCCAATATTTGACTTTATTTTCTTTTCATAAAAAGAACCAGTTATCTCCACAAGAATGGGCCATTCCATCCTTCCTCTATAAATCTGCAGGGCCACCTCTGTCATAGATCAGGAACCCAGAGAAGACAAGGGCTGGTTTCTGGCTTTCTATTCTGTTTTCCATCTCTCCTGGTGCTAATACCATCTGGTTATAATAACTATAGCTTTACACTAAGTCTTTATATTGGAAGGTACATCCTACCTTATTCTGATACTTCCATCATCTTGAAGCTGTAGTTTCTCTTTTTCTTTGATCTCCCTTTAGTCCCCACTCACCAACTACTGGATTTTCAAGACTTAGTATTAACTTCCATGTTGCCACAAACACTTCCAGAACAGGCCACTCAGAATGATTGCACTCAACTACCATGCTTTTTTAGTGCTTATACCTTTATGTTAGCATATTTCAAGGTCTGTCTTAGGTCTTAGCCCATGGTCCTGGGTGTCCCAACCCACTTTATCTATGTCCACACATCTGTGAGCTCCCGAAAAAACCAGAAGTGTCATCTGTGCATTCCCATGGCACCTCATACCAGGTGGACAGCACATGGTAAGCACGAAGTGGAATTCATCAATTGAAGCTCCTTGCCATCATGATGGCAGTGATTTCTGTACTGCTGCACCATCCAGAACACAGGGACAATTTCTCCTGCAGGAGTCTGCTTAACTCTTCTACCAGGCCTTGGATGCACTGGCTCAAAGCCTGCAGGAAGCCCAGAGCGGGTAGTACGACTTCAGTGAGAAATTCTGGTTTGTGAGATGTTTATGGAAAGTAGTTGCAAGATTTGAAATGGACCTTGACAGTATTTAGTCCTCTTATCATTTACGCATGTGTTAAAAACAAAGTTTAGATTTCTGAAAACCCTTGCATATAGCTCATCTCACTTGGACCAGGTGACAAGGGGTCCAAATACTCCAGTGGCCTCCTCAGTTTTCCCATTAATCCCCTAATTCCTCTGCTACTCTGGGACTAAACTCCTTCACTGTAAAGTAAAGATATTGCACCATATCAGTCCCCAGGTGACTTCTAGCTCAAATATCCTATGGCTGGAATTATACTCATGGTCCCTACTATTCCTCCTAAGGCCCCAGTTATACTATTTGACCTTGACATCACTGGACCTGAACAGTCTTATTTAACAGATGAATGTTGGACTCAATGAAATCATTTGCAGTTCCAACATGCTATAATTCTGTACGTGCCATATCCAATCTTGGATGGGTAGAACAGTAATGATTTTCTGTATTTAATAAATAAGGAAACTGAGCCCCAGAGAGCTGGAGTGGCTTGCCCAGGACAACACTGTAGAAAGTGAAAAAGCAAAGACTGATAGTTCAGACTCTAATGATCAAGCTCAAGCATCTGTTTCCTGGATCATTCTTTTCTTTGCATGCAGACCAGTTGTGTGGCTCTGCCTTCCTTTTACATGGCTAGTCATAGAAAGACTCTGAAATCAGCAGTAGTTGACCAGAATGCTCATGTCAGAGGTATCAGCTTGCTTCAGGCTCCTGCTGGTCTCTTGTATCGGTCATAAACCCGTTGTTGACTCTGAGGAAAGTGTTGGACGTGCAGTACAATTCATGACAGCCTGAGACAGTGTGTAATGGAGTTTCACCATGTTCTGCCCAATTTCTCTGTGCTTATTTCGCTTTCTTGTTCATAAAGGTGCTTCCTGTTCCTTGTCCATTTGGATACAGCAGATCATATTTGGAAGGACTATCAGTTCACTGAAAAGCTTCACTTGATGAAAAACACATGATGCAAGCTGGGAATTATATCAAATAGGAGAAATGTTACATAATCGGGAATACATAGAAATGTTCCAGGGCAGATCTATTTTCCTTTGTAGCCATATGAGAATGTTGCAGTGTACCAAAAGTGGGATGCTGGGGCCCATTGATCATGTTTCAGTGATAGAAATAGATACTGTTGTTTTAATAAGTTTGCTAGCAATCCCCTTTTCCCCTGCCCTGTGTTTTGATTGGCTGGCCACATTCCAACCTTCTCCTAGAGATGGAATATATGTCAATGGGCTTCCTAGGCAGTAGACCAGCACATCCATTCCAGAACACAGCAAAGGTCAAGCAAGACAGACAGCAACAGTGGTCCCCAGGTTGCACTGGGCAATTCAATTCTCACAGGTTGCGCAGTGAATGCAACAGGAATGGGCAGATTGCACAAACATAACCCATCTTGGTTACAGCACTCTCCTCTCCTGGGCATTTCCCCAAATGTTTCCCTGGAATCATCCAAGGTGTTGTCATCTCCAGATTATAAAAAATTAAAAGGCAAGAAGTGGAACGTAGATGAAGATTAAAAGAACTAACTAGGCATAACTTAGCTAAATGAAAATGCCAGGGAACCTGAAAACCATCTCCAAGGTTTTTACATGCTTAGGTAATTTGGCAAAAGGCAATGTCTAAATGCATCAATGGCAGGAAACATTGACTACTTCAAGAAGCATAAGAAATCAGAAGTAGTCAAAATAATCAATATTATCAACTTTTTATTGAGCTTCTACTATTTGTCCAACCCCAGGCTTGGCACCAAAGAGGATTTAAGACAAAAGCAAAATAATTACTGCACTCACTGTTTGGGTCAACAGAACTAAAAAGACAAAACACAGACCCTTGAGCATGGTCCAGTGAGTGAGACTGACAGCTTGCTAAAAGAGTTCAGGGCAGGGAGCATTTCCTATGACCGAAGGTAGCCAGATAGCCAGAGAAACGTGCGAGAAACAGATTTAGAGTGTTTTCACCAAAGTGAATAAATGTCGTTAAAAACCATTCTGGATAAAACCTCAGAATCACAATGCATTACTAACATACACTAAACAGTAGCCATTTTTGATATCTCTGATTCCCGAGAACACCCCCATGGCTCAGATACAGTTGATTATAAAACAAACACACTCATAGCTCAAGGTCACAGGGACAGCACGTTCATCACAGTGAGGGAAATTCCTTGGGAAGAGGCCGCAGTTCAGTCTCCTGATGGCAGGACCAGCACAGCTCTGCATGCTGGATAATTAGGAAGCTCAGTTCAATTCCAAATATCTGGGCAACAATCAATAGTGAGAGCATGAGGGGTGTGTGGCTGGACTAGTTTATGTGACGGGTCACACATTAGGTACCTAATTGATGTGGCTTCTCGGGATGCGGTAATGCCGCTGACGCACACCACTTTCCTATTACTAGGCTTAATGGTTCATCTTTTGATTTCTGCCTCACTCCCAGCACAGTGTTATTTAAATAAGACCCTATTAGGAGATTTATTTATCACAAGGAAAAGGTTTATCCAGGAAAAAAAAAAAAGCTCCCTGAGACACAGCAGTTCCCCTTATAGAAGCACCATAATAAAGAAGACAATAGCAATATTTTTACTGTTTAGGTCGATACAATTATAGGATGAGAGAAGGCAAGAAGCAAAAAATATAAATTTCACACTCAGTGACCTAGTAATTTGTCAGTCATTTTCTGCATTAAACCTAATGCATCCTCTGGGACTGGGGCAGAGGATACCAGAGAAATCTCAGCACTCCTGGCCTGACGTTCCTAACTCCACACAGTCTCTTCCTTTCTTCTTTCTTCTTGATCATTTTCTCTATGTGTGTAATTGTCTTTGTCTTCTCAGTTCCTGTGCTTTCTGATGATGGTGTTCTTTAGTCTTTTATTCTGGTACCAATTGCTGGAAACATAATCACCTATTTGTATTTCATTACTGAAGGAAAGGGACCTTATATGAGGTGGTAGAAAAATCTTGACCCTGATCAGTTTAACTTTATCACCATGGCAGAAGAAGAAAATCCTATCCTTCCTGGGTCTCCAACCCAAATAGCCTCATTTTTTTCCCATGCAAGCCCTTTTCTATTCCACTTATGCACCGTTTTTTGTTTGTTTGTTTGTTTGTTTGTTTGTTTGTTTTGAGACAGAGTCTCTCTTTCTGTTGCTCCAACTGGTGTTCAGTGGTGTGATCCTGGCTCACTACAGCCTTGACCTTCTGGGCTCAAGCAACCCTCCTGCCTGAGCCCCCCAAGTAGCTGGGACTACAGGCATGTACCACCACACCCAGCTAATTTTGTTCATTTTTTTAAAGACAAGGTCTCACTATGTTGCCCAGGCTGGTCTTGAACTCCTGGACTCAAGTGATCCTCCCACTTGAGCCTCCCAAAAATGCTGGTATTACAGGCGTGAGCCACCATGCCCAGCCTACTTATGTACACTCAGTACCTACAGTATACTATATTTCCAGCCAATTACTGGGTTTGAAAAGTATAGAAAAGAGGCAGAAGGGAAATGTTTCCCTCTGAGAGCTTACAACCTACATGGAGAGATGAGACAGACATGAAACAGAGGACTACAAATCACATCACAGAGTTTTAGTTTGGGGCTGGAGAGGCAAGAAAGGGAGCAGGTGGAACACTTGGATTCAAATATCAGAAGGACTGTAATGGGAAAGGAGTAGATAAACAGGAGAGCTTTGGGAACACAAATGGGCTCAAGTCATAGGACCATCAGGGAGACAGATATTAGGTCAATGTAAAGAAAACATCTCAATCCATGAAAAAGAGTCATCTGACAACAGCAGGTGATGTATATGAGGAAGTCGTGGACAGGGCTGTGGTGGGGGCTTGCTGCACTGGACAGGGCATGGGACTGTGGCACCTTCAAACCTCAGGTTCTTGATGTGTTTTAGGAATCTGTAGAAGGTGCACATTCATGAGGTCTTCGGTCACCAGGAAATACTTCAAAGAAAAGGCAAACACTGAATTGAGTCCTGTGTAAATTTTCAGAGAGACCATGGAGAAGGGGCTTCTGGAAAGGGAATGACACACACACAACCTGTACCCCTGTACCCCACCGCATACCCATTCTTTCTTATGATTCTCCATCCAGAGGGCAAGTTTTCCTCTTTTAGGTAGAGACGAATTGTTCATGACATAGTCCTTTATCCCCCAAAGAGGAGGAAGAGGCACATAAGTAGACTAAACTTTAAAATTTGATACCTTTATTTATTTATTTTCTCTTCTGTCTTCCCATTCTTCCTATTCTATCTTTCAAAATGACTTACTGAGGCCCTAGGCACTCGGGCTAGATTCCATAGATAGAATGATGTGTAAGGGCACATTTGATCCTTGCCCCTGTAGAGCTTACCACCCATCAAGAGAGACAGACATTAGCCAAATACTGTCACAAATAAATGTTTACAAGTGACACCAAAGGAAAATAAAAGAAGTGGTAAGAACAGGTAAGAGGAAGCCCAGATTGAGGCTGTGGTGGAGACAGAGCAAGCTTCCCGGAAAAAAGGAGAGTTGGGCTGAGATCTAAGGTTGAGGGACAGTAACTGGGTAAAAGGGGGTGGCAGTGAAGAGGGTCAAGAGATAAGGAGAGAAGGAAAAATATTAAATAATATTCCAGGAAGAGGAAACAGCATCCCCCAGAATCACAGCAGATTTAGAGAGACTCCAGGGATACCTCCTGCATGGTCAGAACAAATTTATAGACAAATAAAAAGTGACATACAGAAATCAAAAGTGAGGTACAGAAACAGCCGGATTGCTTACAGATTGGCCTTTGTTTCATTTGAATACAGTCTGAAAACTCAGCAGTCTATGAGTGGTTGAAGTGTGGCTGCTGGGATTGGCCAAGACTCAGCTATTGTTACGTGAGCATACACCTAAGTTAGGTTTTCTGTCTTCTCTGCCTGTTAAGCTAGGTTACCGTTCGTCCACAAGTACTCAAATATAGAAGTATGGAGTCCTTCTCATGCCATAGTTTGCTTTAACAGAGGGCGGACTACAAATGGTAGAAATTCAAAGAAAACTCTAGGAAATGCCAACAATTATACATATCCACAGTGGTGGAAGACAGTTGAATTAGGTTCATAATTCATGACTAGGGATACAGGAAAAGAATGGTGGTAAACTGGTGAAATGTGGGAACCAGAGATTTCCATAAATAGCACAGTTCTGATTTTGTACAGTTCTTTGGGAAGATGGGAAAGTTAGTGTCCTTGTAGGTCAATTGTGTTACAGAAAATATTTATGACTGGATCCATGTGACCTGGTATAGCACAGTTCTCCTGAAGGTCCAGTTATAACTTACAGATTAAAATTGTTCTTACCTCTTAGTTATCAATGCACAAATTATCCCTAGTGACCTGGGACCAGATGTGGCTTTCCTTCCCACCACATCGTTAAGCCTCAATGGGACAACAATAAGAATGCATACTAAGTGTGGAAGATCCCTAGGGCTGGTGCGTTTGAGAGAGTCTGGGTGTGGCAGGCATGCATGATGGCTGTGACTCATGGTTTTCTTCTCAGCACCTTCCAAGACTAAATATACACCCCTGGATTGACCAGCCTTTTATATTAGTCTACCTATGGCTGCTTGAGACCTGCTTTACTCTAAAATCTTAGAGGCTTATGTTAAATGGAGATTAAACTAGTTGTTAATTGTTTTCTTTTTCCTGAGGTTAAAAAGATTTTTAGCAAGATGTATGGGGACTCTTCCAAGAAAGGCACGATGGTGGAGATGATGGAAAGTGTTTGTGCTCTCCCTTCATCATGAGAAAGAGGCAAAATTCTTCCCTTCATCTGTAAAATATTGAAGGTGCTGGAGGTAATTTTTCGCAGGGGGTAGAATTGACATAAGTTATACGGTGAATGAATAATTGTTCTCTTTAACATCAATACTACATAAATATAAAGACAAATTACCTACACTATAACCAGTAGAAGTTGCTGATTCAAGCTTATCTAAGCTATTGATGTTCCCTGGATCACCAGTCCAACTTGTTAGCATTCTATTTACCAGATCAATAAGCCTCAAGGGTCCCCAGTGAATCAATCAGCAGAGCTCCTAGACACTGGGAGGAGGCTGATTTCTGAGAGACCTTGGGAAATAGGCAGAGCTGGGATGAACTGGCTTCTGGGTGATTGGTGGCAGCAGGGGTGGCTGTGACCCATTCCTCCGCTCACTACTTCAACCCATCTTGAGTAAGGTCTGCCATGTGAGTGACACAAGAGAACAACCATGTCAGAGACAGTGTTGACTTGCAGAGACTCCCAGTTCAGTGGAGCAGACAAGCTTGCAAGCGTGTCCTCACATCCCAGAGGGATACCTGGAGCCCTGTCTGGTGGAGTCGGGGAGCTATACCAGAGCTGGTGATGCTTGGTTATCTGGTGGGGTCAGCTTGTGTATGTCTTGGCAAAGCCACTGCTCTGGTAAAGGACAATTTCCGTGGAAATGGCCAGATGAGGAAAAATTAGGAAGGAGATGAAGTTTTCCAAATTTCATGGTATATGCTGCACTTCCCCAACCTTCACTCTCCATGTTGCCTACTGGGTCTACTATTCCACAAAGTGGCTCAACCTCCAAATGACCTCTGGTTTACCCCTATTAAAATCCCAAAGGACTTTCAGCTGTGTGGACTGGGAACTCACTAAAAGATGTCAATGACTGCTAATTCTATGTTTTGTTTTGTTTTGTTTTGTTTTGTTTTGTTTTAAGAAGTATGATATCTTAAATGGAGCATATATTGGTAGAACCGAGGAAAGATAAAATTATGGAAGAAACAATTAAGTCTGACCTGCCTTTGAGATGAGGAAACAGGGCTCCTTCACCTCCTGGTTCTACAATCTAGGGCAGAGAGATGTTCATGGATTTCCATGTTAATCTCTTTGAGTCCAAATATCCCAGTCTGTGAAATGGGGACAATCATAATTGACCTTTCGCAAGGAGACAATGTATACAGTGCACAGGGCCTGGCACATAGTAAGTGCTCAAAGAATGACAACCTTTATGATGCTAATAGGGATATATCTCTAATCCCATAGAGATATAAGAGACTTAGGCCTGGCGCGGTGGCTCACACCTGTAATCCCAGCACTTTGGGAGTCCGAGGTGGGTGGATCACGAGGGCAGGAGTTCGAGACCAGCCTGACCAATATGGTGAAACCCTGTCTCTACTAAAAATACATTAAAAAATTAGCCAGGCATGGTGGTGTGTGCCTGTAATCCCAGCTACTCAGGAGGCTGAGGCAGGAGAATCACTTGAACCCAGGAAGCAGAGGTTGCAGTGAGCCGAGATCGCGCCATTGCACTCCAGCCTGGGTGACAGAGTGAGATTCTGTCTCAAAAAAAAAAAAAGAAAAAAAAAAAAACACCCTGATTTTTTTTAGCTGCCAGGGCAGTTGGGGAGGAAAGGTATTTTTGGATAGGAATTACAAAGACCCCTGCCACACACTCCCACAGTCAGGCTACATAAGGCTTACTGTTGCTTCAGACAGAATGTCTGGATATGAAACCTCTGAACACTACTGTCTGAATGCACCCACTCATCTCAGAACACTGGGTGGGCTGACTAGGGAGCACGGTCACATTTGATTTCTGAGAGGACAGTCAAGGCAGGCTTAGCATTCCAGGAAGCAAGAGTTAAAGAGACCTAGAGGGGTTAATCTCAACCAAGGTATAAGACAGGAGCTGAATACAGGAGCTGGGGAGACTAGAGGCAAAGAGAAAATCAGAAGACGGAGACTGAAACATAACTGGGGCAGGGATTGGGGAACAGTCCAGGACTGCTGAGAACATTGCAGGGGTTTTGTGACAGCTTTTGTGATAGCTTTGATGGGGTGTGTGAGGGATTTGTGGACGTGTCAAGTTTCAGACTACCTTATCATTGACTGAAACCAAAACTTCACTCAGTGTAGTGTGACCTCTGGTGGTCCAAAAATTCAAAAGGATGGGTTCTGTGGCTCCTTGAGCATGTTCAATACCTTCTCCAAGTCTCAGTTTATAAATCTGTACAACAGGACTGACACTGCTGGGTCTTAAAGCTTTCTGTGGGACAAAATGAGATCATGGATATAGAACAGCCTTGTTTTCTATGACAGGCTACTATTATGACTATGATTTTTAGAGTTTCAATAATCATCATCATATAGGAGTGCTGGTTAAACAGCAAAACCCATCCAACAGACTTTTATCTTATTTAGGGAATTTCCCCAGAGTGTGACTGTATCCCACTTACAGATGCCATGGAAGAAACCTGTCACATCAGCACAGACAGTGACAAATTGGACTAATGAGATACGGGAAACGATGTGGGAAGTGATGGAACCTGAGACCAGAAAGCTGACTTTCCTTAAGGTCATAGCTGGAGGAAAGGAAATAAATAAAATGTAGGCCAACAGTCTAGATACTCAAACATCAAGATATGGGTTAGGAACAACATAATATTTAGTGGCCTGTATCAGAGGTGCTCAAACCTGGCTGGCAGTTACTAGAATTAGCCCAGGAGCTTTTACAAAAATATAGGCCTATTGAATCAGAAACTCTGGATAGTGTCTGGGACAAATGTTTGCAATAGTTTCCTAAATGATTGGCATGATCAACCAGCCAGGTTTGGAAATGAGAGGCCTGTATCAGGTCTTGGAGCCAGATACAAGAAGCCATCAGCCCTGCAGAATCAAGAGCCTGGGAACCTGGGGCTGGGCATTTAGCTGGACCACCACGGGGGCACCAGGTGCTGGAACACAGCAGGAAGGATGATGCAGCAGGCTTCACTGGCCTCATCTTCACTGGATTTTGACTATTTGTTTAATTAGGGTTACATACATTCTGGAAGCATAGGGACTTTTACTGGGGATGTTGGAGAGGCAGTCTGTAGCTATGAGGAGAGAGGAAGCTACAGTGCTAAGAAGGGGGACCAGGAGGAGTGGCTGAGGGTGAGACTAAGACAACAGCTTTTCTCTTCCCACTCTTTCCCTCATTCTTTCCTGAGGCAGTGGCCTTGGGACACAATTTTTTTTTTTTTTTTTGCTATTAATACTATCAGGGCAGGTTGAGAAAACAGATCTTGAGGGGGAAATATGGTGGAATTAGAAGAAAGAGGCCAGGCATGGTGGCTCACGCCTGTAATCCTAGCAATTTGGGAGACTGAGGCAGGAGGACACTTGAGCCCAGGAGTTCAAGACCAGCCTGGACAACACAGCCAGACCCCATCTCCCAAAAAAGTGTTTTAAAAAGTTAGCTGGGCGTGGTGGCACATGCGTGAGCCCAGTAATTTGAGGCTTCAGTTAGACATGATAGCACAACTGAGCTGCAGCCTTGGTGGCAGAGTAAGACCCTGTCTCAAAGAAATAAAAATAAAGAAATAAGAAGAAGGAAGGGGAGGAAGGAAAAAGAAGACCACCCCACAGTGTGTGGGTCTGCAGGGTGTGGAGCCCCTCTGCAGCTTCAGGCAGAGAAGGGAAGAGAAGCACAGGCCTGAGATGAGCCATCCCTCCAGGGCTCATGACCTGAGGAACATCAAGGAAGATTCAGGCAGTGGACTTGCAGGAACCCTGATGAAGAAAGGCTGAAAAAAGGCTCATTCCCTGCCACATCTTAGGAGACTTCCAGAAAGCCCCCAGCTCTGAAGCACAGAGTTTTTGGTAACCACAAATGCAAAAATAAATCACAAATCACTCTCCTTGGAGACATGACAAAGTTAGTGAATCAGCACAGATGAGCTGGCAAGGACCATATAATTCCCCAATCAAGGTAGTTGATTGTGCCTATCTTCAGTTGAAGAAAAAATTAAAAATAAACTCTCTGAAGGAGAGAGAGAGAGAGGCAGAGCAGAGAGGTTTGGTCGTCTACCCTTTTTGCTTGGTGAAGTGCCCAAATGAGGACTCAACATTAAATCTTCAAAAATTTGCCAGACAGACTGAGTTGCAGTGAATGGTGTGCTTTGGAAGGGAAGAAAGAGTAGAAACCAGCTTGGTTTCCCTGGCAGAAGCCTGTTTACCACGTGCATTGATTACTTTTGCAGCCACACTCTCTAATGTGCTTAGGTGGCCAGTGATTAATGACGCTTGGACAGCAGCCTGGTTGCTTTGTTGTGACAGATGATGCCTCGCCCACTTTATATTCCCGCTACTGGGGCTTCATTTCTATGAAAAAGAAAGGACCCCAAAACTACTCCCTGCTCCTATAGGCCACTTCTGTTGGGCTGCTTCTTCTGGAAGCAGTACCTCCTTGGGTTCAGATGAAACTCTGTAAAATGAGAATATTGAAAGACTCCACAGAGTCCTATTGGCCCACTAGAGGAATACAATGAAACACTCATAAAACTCGACTTACTTCAAGTAGCCTTTCTTTCCCCATAATTTTTTTTAGGAGACAGGGTCTTGCTGTGTTGCCCAGACTGAAGAGCAGTGACATAATTATAGCTCACTGCAGCCTCTACCTCTTAGGCTCAAGCAATCCTGCCGCCTCAGCCTTCTGAGTACAGAGATTACAGTCATACACTACTGCACCCAGCTAAGTTTTTCGTATTTTTTTGTAAAGATGGTGATCTTGCTATGTTGCTGGTCTCGAATTCCTGACCTCAAACAGTCCTCCCACCTCAATCTCCCACAAAGTGCTGGGATTACAGGCATGAGACACCATGCCCAGCCTCTTTCCCCACAATTAAATGTACAATGTATGACCAAACCGGTATAGCACAGAGAAAGGAAGGTGAACTTTGAATATCAGATCCAAACCTGACTTCTAACACTTTTAGTTGCATGGCCTTGGGCAAGTTAATAAACATCTGCAAAATGGAAGCAAGGATTCCTACACCTGCCACCTAGAGTTTTGGGGAGAGTCAGATGAGATAATGTCACTTTTTACAGTCTCTGAAGTATACCAAGCAGCAATCCAATGCCTTAAAGGTGATGCTGACTCATGGTTCCATCCGGGATTCTTCCCAATTTTCCTGCCAGTTGTTTGGATTTCTCTCAGGTCCCCTTTTTATAGGGCTGGTTTGAGCTGAAATGGAAGAGTGGGCTGAGGTGGAAGATAAGCTGAGAAGAGAGTTTGGGGTCAGACTGTGAAAAGAGATGGGAAGCAGGCCCCCCCGTCTAGCGTTTGTTCCAGGGTGGCTCCCCAGGGCAATGGTTCCTGCTCCAGCACCCCTCCTCCTCCCCTGCCTCTCTGCATCAGCCAGTTAATGTCTAACCCTGTGGTGCCTCCTTCTCCAGGGAAGAGATAAGGAGTAGGCCTCCCCGGACAGGCCCAGGCTGCATTCCTCAGTGCCCTGGGCTCTCAAGGGCACACCTCTGTGATCAGGTGCTTATCTCCAGGTGTTCGCCTAAAGGGAGGTCATGAAAAATCAACACCAATCAGGGCAGTTTCCTTGGAAGCTGAAATTATCTCACAGGCATCTCAGAGCAGGTGCCAGGCTATTTTGGGCCAGCAATCACTGTGTGCAGAGGGGGAGCATCGCCTCTCCTCTCAAACCAGGCAGCAGCCTGGAGAGCACAAATTATGGCAAGCTGCTTCCAGCCCATTATGTCTGTGCTGCCACCAAATGGGGCAGGGTGTCCTGGCATGGCATGGGTCTGCTGCCCAGCCACCGGCAAGGGCTTCTGTCCAACTGATGAAATGATAGGGGCTCAGCTTTCTGGACAGAAACAGAGCTTCCCTCACCTATATGGTAAAGTTCACATTTCTTAGCTTGGAATTCAAGTCTCCCTGATTTCCAAACTCACTGCAATCTCCACTCAAAATCTTTGCCTGGATTCTTCTCAAGTTCATTTCCAGCCCAGGCCCTGCACTCCTGGCAGGAGATGTCTTCATTTTAGCCCAGACGAGCTGTACTCAGCTCCGGACTTCTGCCCAACCTACGCTCACCTCCTCCCTTCCCAGTAAAAGCTCCTCTGATTGGTTTTTTATTTCTCCAGATTCACTGTCTTCACCAACATATACTTCCTTCCCTGATGGCTGCCCCAGCCCCACAAAGATGTTTCCCTTTTCTGCCTAGGCATTGTTGGAACCACAGAAGCCAGTCGTGCATCCCTATGGACGCTTCAGTGGGCAATGATGATTTCCTGGGCCTACGACACATCCCTCCTCAAAGAAAAACAGAAAGAGACTCAAGGGTCTTCTATTTCTTTGTGTCCCCATAGTATCTAAGAGTAAAGTCTGGGCACTGAATAACTACTCATTTAATTTCTACCTCTCCTAACTCCTAAATCTTCTGCAGAGCTCAGGATCTCCCCTGACTTGTCAAAATCTCAAGCCACTCAGATCCTCAATGCCAGTTATAAGCAACATCCCATTTTCTAAAGGCTTCTGGTAAGCCAGTCCTTTCTCTCCAGACAGTCCATGTCTAAGGATGGGACACGTCTTGTGTGTACTTCCCCAGACAACATAGAAAGAAGGTGCCCATTGTGTGTTTCATTTGCCTAAAGGTTCTCTAGCTGGTGATCTGATTTCCAAGAAGGGAAATAAGTTGCACTGTAAACTGATTTATTAAAATAGGCGCCCGTCATCCTTGTCTTTTAGAAGCCAACAATTTAAAAAATATGCTACAGAGAGAAAGGGCAATTGAAACGACAAGAACTAACAGCTCAGTATTTTGAAAACATCAGGGCTCTGAAGAAGAAGGGGAGATTTTGTAGTGTTGTACATTGAAAGCTTATCTGAAACAGTCCCCCCTCTCTCTTTTCCTCTCTCTTTGTCCCTCTGTGCCACCCCTAATGTATTCACTTTTTTCTCTACTCACTCCCTCGCTTCCAATATTTAAGTCTTTAAAAACATTGAAATAAATGCAATGGACCCGTATCAGTCAGTTCTTGTTCTCTTCCCCTGAAACTGGGTAGCACATCTTGTCGTTCCTGTCAGACCACCCAGCTAGAAGTCCCCTCTCCTCTCTCTGAGACCTGATAGCATTTTGTGTCCCTCTGATACAGCACAGATGAAGTCACCCTGGATTGTAGTCATCATGTGTGTGATTTTTATCCCTTATTTGCGTAATAAACCCTTAATAGAAAAGACTGGGTTTCATTCATCCCCCAGTAGCCACAGGACAGAGTGCAGTGTTTTTTGTTATAAGGGGGTGGCCTTCTGCTAAAGGAATGAGTGAGCTGTCATTTGAAACCATGATTCTCTCCAGGGCTTGGCAGCCCATGGACACATTGACATTAATCACCACATTTTGGTCCTACCCAGCTCCCACCTACACAACCAGACAGTCTCACACATTGACTTGATTAGAATTAAGAATCAAGGAAAAGGGCACCTCTACAATTTTATTGAATGGAATCCCAGACAGAACCCTAATATCAAAAACAGATGGGACAGTTTAAAACTTCTGGGCTTGGCAGAAACCACTTTGTTGTATGCAGAGGCCCTGAAGCAACCCCAAGTGGCCCCAGAACTCTGTGCCTGCACCCAAGGGACACTGTGGGGCATAAGAGCTAGGCTGACTCAAGCACAGTCCTGGCAGCCCTCTCCCTCTCGGCCAGGGCTGCTCGGCTTCTCGGCTTCTCCCTGTTTTACAGTCTGAGATATCAGGTAAGATTTTGCTTGAAGAAAGTCTTGCAGTAATTTTTTAAAAAAATTTTTAAAACCACTGGGTTAAAACAAAGTTTCCTGATAATTGCTGCATGGAAAAAAATGACATGGCTCAGGCCCATCTTTTCCCCGGGAGCACCACTTGACCACTTTTCCAAGATCCCCTTTAGACTATGAATCACTGGTGATATGGTTGGGCTCTGTGTTCCCACCCAAATCTCATATCGAATTATAATCCCCATGTGTCAAGGGAGGGACCTGGTGGGAGGTGATTGGATTATGGGGGCAGTTGCCCCTATGCTGTTCCCGTGGTAGTGAGTGAGTTCTCACAAGATATCATGGTTTAAAAGTGTAGCACTTCTTCACTTGCTCGCTCTCCTGCCGGCTTATGAAGAAGGTACTTGTTTCTCCTTCCCCTTCCACCACGATTGTAAGTTTCCTGAGGCCTCCCCAGCCATGCAGAACTGTGAGTCAATTAAACCTGTTTTCTTTATAAATTATGCAGTCTCAGGTAGTTCTTTACAGGAGTGTGAAAACAAACTAACACAACTGGGCAGTAGAATTTGAGCTGGGAAATGTGGCTGCCAGTTGATCTCCTCCACTGACAGGAACCCTCTGGTGCCCCCACCCCACTTCCAAACTTTTCCATAAATGTTCTTCATTCCTAGGAGTGAATAACTCAATGTGAGAGTCAGCAGGGCTGTTCGCATCCAGCCCAACTCCCTGGTCTTAGAGATGAAGAAATCTACTAAAAATTACAGACGAAGTGACATGCCCAGAGTCACACAACTAGATGGTGGATGTAAAGACTCATTCTCTTTGGGTCTTTGCACGTTTACAAGTTTAAAATATCACACTAAGAGAAACCAGGAAAATCAGAGGATTTAGGGCATTAGCTGCTACCAGGTAGGGCCACCCACGTTCTGTCCAAAGCAGGAAGCATAGGTTTTTCTAGATATCCAGAAGCAGCTGGTATATCATCACTCACACTGCATAGCTGGTGCTGCAGAAACTTTTATCCTGATAAACATTTGATAGTTTCAGCCACAGGTAAGTGGCCTTGGACTCCAAGACAAATATTTAGTTCTCATCTTTCCCAATTTACCTGTCTCTGGTGTGTGCTGGATGGAGCTGCTCCCCCATGCTAGGGACAGATCTGCCATGAGACTGGAGCTCACTGGGGGGTAACAGCTGGACAACCTCCAGCATAACGAAATCCACCAGGGCCTGGCACTTTTCTGCCTGCTCATATCCATTCCTGTCTGCCCCTGCCTGCCCTCCCCTGCGCAACGACCCCCCCAACCCTCGGCCAAATCAAGAGCGTTGTATTTCCCAAACCCCATTTCACAGCGATATTGTTTTATACAGCCCCTCCAAAATACCTTGAATAGTCCCTTTTTATCGCTTCCATTTTCTGAAAACTCCAGCTGCTCCTCTGAAACCATCCAAATCTAATTAACCACAGAAGCTGGAGTTAGGGAGAGTGGCTCACTTTCGGGTCCTTAGCATACCCATTCAGGCCTTCTTTCAATATGGGCACAAAACCAGGAATTTCTAATAATTGTATCTATGGGCCTGGAAGGGGGAAAAATAAAGAAAAAGAAAGAAAGAAAGCTGCTAATAAGTAGGTCTGTGAAAGGAGGGAGATCAGCACCTCGCATGAACTTGGCAGCCTGGCCCCGAGAAACTTGGAGACAATGCCACTGGGGGATCTAAAAAGCTTAGCCTCCTGACTCAAATCTTGTGAGAATGTACCCAGGCTGTGAATAGAGATCGGAGTCTCAGCCCTAAATTGTCCCAGCTCAGACTCATTGAAATGTCTTCTCACAGAATTAAAAAAGAAGAGGGCAGGAAAGTTTGCTGAATATCAATGAGGCCGTGCTTAGAAGTGGAAGATGGAGAAACTCAGAGGTTTATTCCTGAATGACATGGATTGAGACAAAAGTAACACATTGGGTCTTTGCCAGGTGGTGATGATGGGGAGGGGCTGTGCTCCTCGGGCAGCTGTGGAGGATGGAAGCTACCTGGGCATAAGCCACTTCCTGGGGTGTCACGCTGGGGATGGGGGAAAGTCACCTCCTCAGGCCTCACTTCTCCTTTAACAGATGAGAGGTGAGGCTCGCAGGAGGAATGGGCTGCAGCAGGTACCCCTTGACCTGGGCCTCCTGCCTCCCCAGAATGGCCTCCCTCAGCATTACAATGCAGTCTCCTCAATTGCTTTGCCAAAAGAGGCCATATGTACCTAATAACTGTACCCATCCTTCCAGTTTCAAATGCCAGTGCCTCCTTAAAGCTTTCCCGTCTCACCTGAGCCCCCTCCCATCCCTCAACTCTTCCCTGTGCTCTGTAGCTGTCTGAGCCACTCCCTCAACTCGTCAGCCCTTGCCTCCTACCACACTTTTTGGACATTTTATTCCCTGCTCTAGATGGCTGCTTGCAGGGGGTCATAGATTACATCATATACTTCTGGTATTCCCTGTCATTTGCTATGCTTAGAAGGCAATTAATAAGCATTATTTGAATAGAAAAATGACTAGCCCAAGCTAAGACTGAAATTCAATGTCTTCTGACTCTTAAAATATCTCAAAATTTCACTATACTAGGTGTGAAGACTCTTTCTGATGGTTGGTTGGTTTACTTCTCTTGATCACTGTGAGGGTAGAAGAGAAAAGGAGTTGTTCCTCTGTAGTATGTACTATGTTGAAGTTAGACAAATTATAAGAATTAACTTATACATGAACATATATACACCTATGTATACATATGTGCATGTATGTGTGTGTATACACAAAAATGTATATATACACATATATGAAATAGGAGTGGATGTGGCTGAACAGAGCAATTGCAGCAAGAGAGAAAACAGTTTTCTTCTGAAAGATGTCCATGATATGTCATTATAAAGAAAAACAACACAGGTTTTTACAAGCAGCAGGGATTGGGGAATGCACAAGTTTTAGAATAGTGCTTGGCACCTAGCAAGCATGATATGTTTTACTCATTTTTATTATCAATATTGTCTTGAGTTTTTTCTCCAGAAGTAAGAATGGGTTCTCTTTTACAAGCAGGAACTCACTCACAGGAACTTGCCAGCAAACTTTTATTTAAAAGAACTAACTCAAGCACCATTCTCTGGTCACCTCTTGTGACAGTGATCTGAAGCCCAGTTCTAGCTCCAGATATAAAGAGTAACAGAACTGGAACAGAGAGAATCGCAGATTTTGGGGGGTCATAGAATTCTCTTCAGATGAGATCACAGGCAGGTAAATAAGTCGAGGAACCCTCTCTGATTGAAAGAGAATAGGGGAATAGGGGTTTTCTCTCTTCTTCCCACCTCCATCTCCCCTCACCACTCCAGCAGCCCCAAGTGGACTTCTAAGACCCCGAGCTCAGAGGAGTACTACACCAAAACCTCTGCTTCTCCAGTGTCCCAGCTTTACAGAGCTAGAGTTAGAAATTCTGGATATAGGTCCCAATTCTGCCTTTTACTAGCTCTGTGACCTTGTGAGATCATTCCTCCATAGTAATCTTTGTAATCTTGCCTAGGCAATGGTCATTATAGGAACTTGTTACTATATGTACCCTCTAGGGTTGCTGCAGAATCCAATAAGATCATGTGTGTTAAGTGTCTTGTTAGACAATTAATTCATTCACTCAATAATTTATTGAGCACTTACTTTGTGCTAGGCACGAACTTCATGGAGAGAAACAAAATAGGCATGTGTGCCTGCTCCTGTGGAGCTTGCAGGATGCCAAACACAAAGAAAATGCATAACCCATTCAGACTCTGTGACTTCTTGGTCTTGGTTGTCTTCCTTGCTAGAGAAGAAACTGAGGATTAGAGAGATTTTGTATCATGCCCAGCATCGCAGAGGTTCCGGATCACCTATACCTCCCTGCTCAGTGCTCTTCCCCTATGTCACTTGGGCAACACTTTTGGTGAAGAGGTCTGTCTTTTGATGGTTATGATCACAGACTTTAGAGCCAAGAGGCCTGTGTTCAAATCACAGCGCTACCACCCGGCTTAGAGCAAGCACTGTCTGTGTTAGCTATTGTTATTGTTACTATTAATAGTATTGTTACTAGTGATTGTTTTTCCAGCACTGTGAATAAGCTGGTCTCTTATACACTTAGCACACATAAATTGTCCAATTAGCCAGTTTAGGGTTGCAGCTGGGGCTAGATTATCCCATAAACAGACTAAGCACATACACCCAAGCAAAGCAAAAGGACCAAAAAAAAAAAAAAAATCAACTTCAATAAACTTAGTTTTGTAATCAAAAAATTCCTCCAGCATGAGTAGAGTGAACACCACTACAGTTTTTAGTTTTTCTTTTCCAAAGGACCTACCATGAAGCAGAGTGTGCCCTGGAGCAGAAAACACAACACAGCTGCCTCCCTGGTCAGGTGCTTGACCCAAGCACCTTGACTTCCTCAGCGGAATCCTCTAAGCTCCCTGCACTGGCTAGCCACAGCTGTCACCACGATCACACCATCCTTCCTGGGCTCAATCCCCAACTTCACCCAGGGGCTTCCTTGGCCTCCTTCCACAACTGCTCTCCTCTCCTCAAGAAAGGTTTGAGATAAACAGAGACTCTGAGCTCTGTCCAGCCAGGTGCTACCAGGTGGGGAAGGCATATGACAATCAGAGAGACAAAGGCACCAATGTTCTCATGCTGGGGACCCCCGTGTGGCCACTCCTACCTACAAAAAGACAGTGTGCAATGTGGAAGATGGATCCCCAGCCAACTGTGAATTAGAGAGCTGTTTATCACTTCTACCTCCCTTTTCAACATCTTTTCTCTTACTATAGTGCCTTTTCCTCTCCCATCACCCAGAAGCTGCTGACTAGCTGCTTTCAGACTACCCAGAAAAACCAGCTACAGCCTTCTCCCTAGGACATACCTCTGCCCCACCAGGACCCATGCGTGAATCCCTCTCTCCCACTTCCTCACCTCCATGCTTACCTGGAGTATGTCTCTCACAATTGAGGGAACTGGCTCAGCTGGTATCTGGTGGAATACTTATTGATACAAAAGCATTCAGGCTGCTGATGGACTGGATGTGCTTCATCAGAGCAGTCTACCCCCTTCAGAATGGAACAGAGTGTATGTGTGAAGGTAGGATATCAGGCCAAGTAATGGACCTGTGAGAGAGTAGTTTAAGGGCAGGGCTGGGACTTACTGGTATCCTTTCAATCACACAGCACGCAGAGGCCTTACACACAGAGACAGAAGTAAAATCTGTCAGAATCACAGCTCCATTTAGCTGTGGGGCAGGCAACCAGTTATACAGCAGCATGTAAATGAAGAAAGGTGTTTCTTTGATCTGGAATTGTCAGTTTGGTTTTATATTTTGGAGCTGTAGCTTTTGTATTTTCAGTTTGGAGTAAGAGAAATGTTAGAACTATGAGAGAAATCTTGAAGTCCACCTTTTCATTTTACAATTGTGAAAACAGCAAGCCAGAAAGGGAAAAAGACTTGACCAAAGTCCCAAGCACGGTGGTACCTCATGGATTTGGAGGATGCTACCGAGATTTCATATATTTATGATGAAACTGGGTTTCCTATAGGTTACGGAAGAACGAGCGTCCTTGCCTCCTTATATCTTTCTCCTGGGTTTTTAGGTTCTCAGAAACCAGCTGACTCTGTCATGTACAAGAACAATGAAAAGAAAAAGAAAAAAATTATTCAGTGCATGTAAAGAATTGCATCTTCCCATTTTAAATGGCACATTGACCAAATCAGTGAGCAAGCAGACTGGAACATCATGTCAACCTGTGGACTCAACATTTTAATGGCCTCATGACCTAGCAAAGTTCACTTTCTCCCAGAAGCCCAGAAGTGTGCCAGGGCTGGCTCATACCAAGCCAGTTGTGAACATCATTCCCCAACTCCAATTTCAGTAACCTCACATTGGTAGCTTAATATTGGCCATGATTCAAGTATTTACACCATGGAAACCAGCAAGTGCTACAAATCAAAGTTTTGTTGTTGTTGTTGTTGAGCTGGTGTGTAAGTTTTCTTCCTTCCCCAGGGCTCTGTTTACTCTGCTATAAGAGGCTATCTTGGCTCAACTTACTTCTGGCTCTTGAGTTCAGGAATTGTAATCAGAATAAAGTGGCAGCTCTTTATCTAGAGAAAGAGGCACTGAAGGCTTAATGTTCTTTTTGATTAATCAAAGGCAAATTTTGAGCTCACTGGTTGACACCTTGGATTGAAAACAGGAACATCTGGGTGGCTGTGATCCTTCATGTCTCTTTGCTGCTCTGTGCACAGTGGGAATTCCTACTGTGGGGATCCAGGAGGACAGAAGATAACAGACGTATCCTCCAAGCAGATTTAATTTCGGAGCGATGGAGAGACACACTCTGATGTTTTCCCTTTACCTAAATAAAGGGCACCTGAAACTTTCTGCAGGTCTCCTGAGCAGTGCTTATAAGCCAGGCCCCTCAAGAGAGTGACATGCCCACACTTACAGTTAATTTCCTTTGAATGTATAATTTGCCTTGTTGCTGTTGAGTTTCATGATATTAGAATATATAGAAAAAGCATGAGTTGAGGGTGAGAGTGTAGGAGGGAAAACAGAATACTTAAGATAACATCCATAGCCTTGCATACCAAGAACTCAGAAACTCTGGTCCCTTAGATCCATTCGTAGCTTTTCCCTGGGCATAAGCCACCAGGAGTCAGAGACTGAGATGTGGCTGGAGTAGACAATCACTTCCATGGCAAGATTTAAGGAAGAACCCACATTTCCTGCCACATTGGGCTTATGACTTTATAATGTCGTTTCCCTTGTTAAGCATTTGGGAAGTCACATTTATCATCTCTGTTTAACAATCCATGAAACTTCGCAAATGTCAAAGCTAGAAAGGTTTGGGGACTCCAGTGTTGAGGTCAGAGAGGAAAGGCCATGCAGGCAAGGGAGAAATACAAAAAGCAAGTGGAGACAAAAGGGCTCAAGACAAATCGCAACCTGCTCTGAATTTCGTTTTGGATTGGCTTAACTGTTTGCTTCTCTCCTACCAGTGAGAAATTGGTCCTGTTGGACACTGAAGTGTTCCGAGTAAAGTTAATAGCCAATAAAGACCAAAAATCTTAGTAATCCAATTAAATTGGAATTTTCAAAATTTTTCAGCCATTCAGCAGTAGAAGCACAGGCCTTAAAAAGCATGAATTCTCATCATCTTCAGCCACGAAGAAGCTGAGCAACAACTCAGGCTGCTAGGATGTTGTAATGGGGATACTTAAATTGAATGAGTGGTTGCAACCAGTCCACCTAGAAAAGGCTGATTCTCCATGAAGTGAAAGTGATTATTCTGCATGGGTCTCAGTCAACATGGGAAAAGCAAATAAACACTAACACTGCTCATCTTTCCCCTTATGCACCACTCACTAACCCTGATTCTCACCATATAAACGGAAATTCCGCTTGATTCCCTAGAGCAGAAAGATGAGGGCAGTTCAGTCTCCGATGAAGGAAATTCCACATCCAGCTTTCTTTTCCCATATCTTTCTACCTATGCACTTCTCTTTAGGGTTAAACAATAAGGGTGTTTGTTCTCTTCTGTTTTTCTTAGGAAAGTTATTTTTCCAACTAATTCACATGTTTGACTTAATTTGATGCCCACCCAAGGTACATTTGCATTTTAAAAGAGGTTATTAGGAAAATGTAGGGCTTAATCCAAGGAAATATCATATATTTAGTAGTGAAATCCCAGGGACCAAAGATGGGTATATTATATATGGTTGGGTTGACTGAAGAATCGTGTTCCAACAGAGGATAAACTAAGATTCATTTGATATATGTACATGTTTTATGCTAACATCATTGTTCTATAGTGCTTTCATTTAATTTCTTTTAATAGTAAAAGCAAAGCTGTGAGAAAGGTGTATTTGCTCATGTGTGTGTATATTTACACAAATACATATTTTACCTATGAACTTGCTCAAGGTTATATTTTTATTAGTGAACATCTACAGTGTACCAGGCACAGTGCTAAGCTCTGAGAATACAACGAGAAGCCAAGCAAACATGAGGACTCTTTGGTGAGATTACAGTCAAATACACCCTCTAAATTGTCCAGCAGAATCAAATCCTCATAACAAGTCCAGAACTCTTTCTACTGTGTTATAGCTGTTTCCCAGGGAAGTTATAGGAAATGTGTACTGGTAGATATTTTTCCCTCCAAAGGCATCCCTAGACCAAACTGGATCCTTTATGAAACTCTATGGACTGAGAGCCAGAGCTGTTGAGGCTCTAGGCAAAGCCATCTTCTCTAACCAACACTGAGGAGTCAGGTTGATTTTGGTGTTTCTCTACCTTTCCTTTCCCTGTTCCTGCCAAATATTCTTTCCCCATATCAGAGGCAACCCTACTAGAAAACACAAAAGAAACAGAAACAGGATTACTCCCCTTCCTGGAAAAGGAATATAAAGACTGAACACATGGGAGAACCCAGGGTGACGAATGTTTAGCCCCCACTTCAGCCACCCCTCAGAGTTTTTTTCCCCCACAAGAGACCCCAGAAGGAGAATCAGCCACAAGGGAAGATTCAGGCAGGCCTCCGGAATGAGGGCTGGTGAAGAAGTAAATCCAGGCAACTCTATCATCTGCTCCGTGGGAGACCAGGCTGGTGAGCTCAGAGGCCTGTTTTTCCCTTAACAGATGCAAGAAAAGAGCCGGAAAAGGTCAGAGATAAATGCAGCCCTCACTTTGTTCTGCATATTCAAAAGAACTTCTCTAAAGAAAGACCCAAAATATATGTGTGTTCACTCAACCTTTTCCTGTCAGGCACAGGGTTCCAGATACGGACATGACAGGGTAACCACTGAGAAAATTTTTGCAGGTTTGCAAAATAGCAGTGCTTAGGAGCAGGGCGCCCAGAAAGAGTGCACTTCACGCAGGACCCATCAGTCTGGTGGGAGAAAGAGAAGCTTGGAAACAACATATTATCTTGAGAAATCACTCCCAGAAGGGAGCAAAAAGTTCACAGGGCGAATGCCAGGGAGTGGGAGAGAGAGAGCGACTGGAACACTGTCATCAGAGCGGCTGGAATTGGAAACGGTCCAAGACCTCATCATGGCTGACATCCCCGCGCATAATCAGAAATTCCTTTCAATTATGTGGGAAAAGTCTCTTTGCATTGTCAGCCCAGATGCCCCTGTGAAGAAATAGCATGAAATGAGTCTCAGGGAAATGTCAGCGTGGGAGCAAGATCCGATTGCCAATAGCTTGGTTAGGAGAAGACAGGCCAGAGAGACGGGCTGATGGAATAATCTGTTGTACCCCAAGGCAAAACAAAGCAACACCCCCAAAGGTGAAGGAGCTGTGTACCCTGGCTTGGTGGTACAGATACCCATTTTCTCAGCATGAGTCAAAAATGTTTAATCTTGTAGCCCTGAGACATCGCTCTACCTCAGTTTCCACTAAAAGGACCCAACCAGCCTTTTGAGCCATAATTCCCACGATCTCCTTCTGTTCACCAAACTGGACTATCTCCTGTTCTCCAAACCTTGTTATACCTCAAAGACCTTTTCAAATTCCACTTTCCCCACGCAGTGTTGAAAAGTTAATAGGCCCTGTCCTGTAACTCTTTTCACCCACGTAATATCTAGCCCCATACTATATTAATTTCCATTAATAACAATAAAAATAGCTGATATGTATTGAACCCTAACACCATACTAAACTAATTTAATCCTTATACAATCTATTGCATAAATAAACAATGATATCATTCAATCCTTTTGCAGAGGAATAAACTGAGACTTAGCTAGTTAAGTCTAAGTTTACACATGTATCTAAGACTACATATAAAGGCAGAGCCTGTATACAAACGTTGGTCCTTCTGACCCTAGAGCCTATTCTCTAAAACCTTGTGCTTTTCTGTCCCCCTCAATGTTTGCTTACTAACTCTCTCCTGAGGAGGAATTGATAAATGCCCATTGTGCAAATCTAGCCCAGAGAAGAAGCTCAAAAGCCAGTTGTAAATGTTTGTTGGCTTCATATCTGATTATTTTCTTTACTCAGTGTCTGTTTTCCAAATACAAAACTCTCTACTACTTGCTTTACAAGTAAATTCATTGACGAGTATGTGTACCAGGATAAGGTTTTTAAAAGGATATAGAAAAGGGTTATCTGATGCAGAGTTAAGTGTTCTTGAAAATAATTGGGATAGTATTACCTACTTAGATAAGACCTTGGGTGGGAACTAGAGCTTCTAAAATTAAATGTTATGATGAGTAATTAATTTATATTAGGCCACACACAGTGGCTCACGCCTGTAACCCCAGCACTTTGGGAGGCTGAGGTGGGCAGATCACCTGAGGTTGGGAGTTCAAGACCAATCTGGCCAACATGGCAAAACTCCATCTCTACTAAAAATACAAAAATTAGCCAGGCATGGTGGCACTTGCCTGTAATCCCAGCTACTCGGGAGCCTGAGGCAGGAGAATCGCTTGAGCCCAGGAGGCGGAGGTTGCAGTGAGTCAAGATCATGCCACTGCACTCCAGCCTGGACAACAAGTGAGACCCTGTCTCAAAAACAATAATAATAATAATAATAATTTCTATTAGATAAAATTTCTACACTATAATCATAGGGTCATAGAATACTGGATTGAGCTGGAGATGATCTGGAAACATCTAACATAGCTTCTTAGATGGGAAATCTAAGGTCAGACTGAGGATGGCCCTTGTTCTTGTCATTCAGGGAGTTACTGCCAGAGCTGGCATTGTTTAAAATGTGAACACCTGAAAAGACTAACCCACAGAGGAGACACAGAGTCGCTGGTAGAGGCGAAGTCTTCTCAAACTTTCGTGTGCATACAAATCAACTGGGTTAACATCAACATGCAAGTAGCGATGCAGGGTAGGGCCTGAGATTCTGCATTCCCAACAAGCTCCCAGGGGATACTTGTGCCAATAATCCATGGACTGCACCTAAGGTAGCCAGGATCTAAACCATCGCTATCTAATAGGAATATAATGCAAGCCATGGATGGAATTTTAAATTTTCTAGTATCCACATTTTTTAAAGTTTAAAAAAGATTATTTCAAGAATATCGTGTATTAAATCTAATATGTGTATAATGTTATTTCAACATATAATCAAGATAAAATATAGTTAGATATTTTACATTCTTTTTTCATGTTAAGTCCTTTGACATCCAGTATGCAGTTTTAAATTTTCAGCACAATTTGGACCAGTCACATTTCGAATGCTCAATAGCCACACCTGGCTAGTGGTGACCAGATTGGCCAGAAGAGCTCTAGACTACACTTCTGTCGCTTGTAGACTATCTGATGGAGTCTATTTCATTTTGAAGTCTTGAAACCCAACTAGACCAGCTCCTCCATAAGAACAGGGTTTATTGCTATGTATGCCCCATGACACTAAATGTGGGCATATACAGAGTGATACTTCCTTATAACTCATCAACTGATTTCCCCTTCTCCTTCTCTCTTAGTAGGAAAAAATATCCTTTCCTCCACTATCTTCCCACATTTATATTATTCGGCTCCAGGCTCTCTCTCTAGCATAGTTGCTGCATTGGGTGATGTTAGATTAGCTGACTTCCAAGCTTCTTTCTTCTCCCAAAAGGCTATGATTTTATCCATCCCAACACTAGCTGCAGTTATTGCCCCAGATACCTTCTCAGCTTCCTCTTTTTCTTCATAGCAAATAGTTCCTACAGCCCTCCCTCGTTTCCTCTTTTAAAAACTCATTAATCACCTACATGCTCCCTCTGGAGCCAACTTCAGGCTACTCTCAGATTTAGAGGCTTAAGTGGAACACCAGAGTCTAATAGGGGACAACTGGGGGCACTATATCAGATGCTCCTGTTTCTACATGCCCACAGAACTCAGTCTTGTGTTTATATATGGCCCTGAGAAAAATGGCCCACGGTCAAAGTATTAAGTGTCTGAGGAAGAGTATAGTGTAGTGGTTAAGTGCACAGGCCTTGGGATCAGACAGCCTGTGATCACATACCAGCTCAGCACAGGACAAGTATGTAAATCCTCTGTGTTTTGGTTCTCCTAATAGGTAGGTGAAAGAGCCAACCCAAGTGAAGGACTTAAAAGACAGTGCCCCTACATAGTCAGTGCTCAACTATTAAAGTTGGTTGTTTTTGAATTGTGAAGACAGGATTCATTGCATGGCTCGACCCAAAGAAATACTGTTGCTAAAAAGGAGTGAACACATTGTGGATTGTGCCTAACTTAGAGCAAAACTATCTCTATTTCACATTAGCCATCTGATCATGACAACCTCAAGACCTTCTCATTTTAGTCCTCTTAAGATCCTGTTGCTTTCTTCCCTCTCCTCACCTTCCTACCCAGCACCCACTGCTGACCTTCACCTGGCTATTTATAAGAACCTGTCAAAGTACAGGTTATTGCAGAGAGGCCCACAAAAAGACATGCTGAGTGACAGCCTTGTCTCCATGCTGTCCAAAGTCACCCTTGTGCAGTTTGCAAATAAACAACTCTCCTGGAAGAAAGAACAAATAATTCATAATTGGCAATCTGCATAATGAGTGGTGCATCTATGCAAATATAACATTTGGAATAATCTATTAATATCTCAACTGTGATGTCTGTGGGCCACCACTTCCCATGCTAAAGAGCCAGAGCCAAATATTTTCTGACTCCTCTTGAGGTGAGAAGAGAGAATGACAAGCTGCTGTCTTCCTGGGGTTCCAATTAAATATCTGGAGACCACCAGAGTTGGAAGGGACCTCAGAAACTGTTCAATCCCTACTCCCACCCCCACCTCTCAGATAAAAGATAAGGAGTCAGAAATCCAGAGAGGCATAGAGGTTCCCAAGTTTACTGTGCTATTAGAGGCAAAACTAAGATCACAAGCCAGTTACAGACTCCCAGCCTCAGCTGCTGAAAACTTCAGTCATCCATGTGGGATTATTTTACTTTGTACAAAAATCAGTTGCTTTGTACTTTGTACTCCCTCCTCTACCTCCCATCCTTCAGAGCTGAACTCCTTTTGCTCATCTGGACTTCTAACCTAGGGAACCAAATTCTAGGACTGCAAAGCAGAAGGATTAGGGAACTCAAACAAAAAGCATCTGATCCCAAACAAGGTGGCCATTTGTGAGTTAAGCTAAGACACAACCCCTGGGTTGAGCTGAGCCCCTTTGTTCTGGAAGTAGAGAGACTCTTGAACACACATGCATACTTGAATAAATAAAGCCTCAGATTTATAAAGGTAATACTAAAACCGCCCTTGCAAAATTATGACCGAGAGACAATGAAAGAGATCTAACCTAACCAACTCCATCTTGCTTCTAACCTTTAAGCTGTCCTTGTTCCTTCCTGGCTGTAGACTGAACTAACTTTGGGAGGAACTTAGTTCATAGTTTATAGTTTAAAACAAAGACAATAACAGTCCTTTCCCAAAATAAACCTCCTTCTTGCCTGGGGACTAGACTGCCTTTGTAGGACTTACAAGTTAGCCACAAGATTAAAAATTATGGTTTAGGAATCATGCAGCTGGAGGCTAAAAGATTCTGACCCTCCCTAAACTGCTCCTAAGATCAGTGCTTGAGATACTTTGCAGACCCTGCATGGGATGGATCAGCTGGCACCACCCAGATCGATAAACTGGCTCATCTGCTCTTGTGGCCTCCACCCAGGAACTGACTCAGCACAAGAGGACAGCTTCAACTTCCCATGATTTCATCTCCTACCCAACCAATCAGTGCTCTCAACTCACTGGCTTCCCCTCACCCACCAAGTTGTCCTTAAAAACTCTGATTCCAGAATACTCGGGGAGACTGATTTGAGTAATAATAAAACTCTGGTCTCCTGCACAGCCGGCTCTGCATGAATTATTCTTTCTCTATTGCAATTCCCCTGTTTTAATAAATCAGCTCTGTCTAAGCAGCCAGCAAGGTGAACCCATTGGACTGTTACAATGTTACAATACTTCTACTACTGAACCACCAGCATTGAGGAATTGCAGGACAGGCTCTGTGGGCAATCCATGACTACATTCCCCCATCACTTTCCTTTTCATCCTTATCTCTCCAGCCAATCCTGGGTAGCCTCACCACTTTCATCATGCTCCTTCTCCCCTTCCCTAGAGGGAACAGGGGCTCCCTGTGTCACCCCAAATATCTAACAAGCAACAGTGCATGTCCACATACCCACTGGCCAGGACAGGCTGGGAAACTCTGGATGGGCACAGAGCAATCAGTTATTCAATCAGGCAGTTAACCACTGCCCAATTTGGAAGAGTAGCAATGTGGATCTGGGAGGTTGGGCCACACCCCGACATGGACATTAACTAGCCAACCTTAGTCCTTACTTTTTCTTTAAGGTACAGGGCACATAGTTTCTTCTCCTTGATGCTTTTCTGGAGTTAACCTCACTTCTAAAATTCAATTAATAGCATCTCCTCCTGCTCTAGTTTGTGCACGCCGCCACTTTACTTTGCACAATTTGTATTTTGCTGAGCTGTTTATATCTCTCTTGCAGGCTAAATTGTGAAGGTCCTGAGCACCTTGCACAGTGTCTGCCACAAATAAATGCTCAGAAAGTGTTTGAGAAATGACAGAACCAGTATATTAGGTCATAAGCCTCTCCAGACTTCAATTTCCACATCAGGGGAATGAGGGAAATGATGGACTTAGTCAACTTAATTCTATGACTAAGATACTATTAAACATCTGCTTGTGCTCAGATTCTGCTAAGGGTTACTGAGAATTAAGGGAAGTGCAAAAACTGCTCTTAGTCCCCAGGAATTTAGCTGGAAAGACAAACACACTCAGGAAAGAAAATCATTTCAGGCTACTCTGGGTGGTTCTAACTGTTGATGAAACAACGGATCAGAGAAAAGAGAGATCACTGCCAGATATGACATTTAGAGATGGTTCTCGATGGCTTTGAGATGGGTACAGGGTGGGGACATCCCAAAAAGAGATGACTCTGTGAGCCAAGGCATGCTTTGAAGCTAGGCTTGTAAGCCAACTATCTGGGCATGGGAAATGGCAACCTCTGGAGCTGCAGATCTTGATTTCTGATGGTTGATTCAATAGATACTTTATAACGACAGAGACCTTACTAGATTTTTGGTTCTTTTCTCTTGCTCATACTTTTCACCTCTTACTTTCTACCCATTTCTTCCTAAAACTAGGTTCTTTTCTCTCCTGTCTTAATAAAACACATTGTTAACCTTGCTGTCCTCTCAAAATGTTCCTTTACTTCCTATCCCCTTTAAAGTGTGGTTTACATCACTGCCCCCATGCCTGAACAACCCATTGCCATCTGACTGCCTCTTCCACTATGCACTGATGCTACTTTCTAAAGGTGATGAAAACATCTGCAGTTGCCAAAATCAGAAGCCATTTCTCATTCCTGGTCCTGTGTGACCTCTACTGCTGTTTAGTCTATATTAACCCTCAGCTTACATCTCTTGAAGTGTCTCTTCTGGTTTCTGTGGTCTGCTCAGGGGTGATTTTTTTTTTTTAACTACCTTCTTCTCTTCTTTTCCCCTAAACACAGATATTCCCCCCAAATCTCCTGAGGATCCCCACACTGAATCCCTTGATGGTTAAATCTTTTTGTATAACATTGGCGTCTACTCCAATGACTTTTAAATCCCCAGTACTAATCCCAACTCATCTGAAACTTTAGACACTGGCTTCCAACTGCCAAATAAACTCTCAGCCTGGAGTCCTACCAGCACCTCAGAACCAACGTCTAAAACCTAGTCCTTCCCATTTGACCTCTACCTATTTCTCCTCCCCATTTCACTCATTTCCCCCTCTCCTTTTCTAATCACACTTATTTCAAAGATTAAGCATCACAGGTCCTTGCTTCTCAACATCTCAGATTCATCCCCTTCTTTCCATTTCACTTGGCCACTTTGGTTTGGCTGTTCTCTACCTCTAAGACACCTGCATTTTCACTCCCACTTCCAATCCATCCCAAACTTCCAGATGCACTTTTTCTGTCCTATAACTCTAATTGTTCCTCTTCTCTGGGTGAGAGCCTTCCATGATTCTCTATTACCTACTAAACTTAAAATGAACCCTTGGTCTGGTCATCCAATCCTCTGTCTTCTACAGTCCCATCTTCCTGCTTTACTTGCTACAGCTACCTACCAGCCACCCAATTACAGGGATCTCTCCAAGGAAATCTCACAAATTCCCATTTCTGTGGCTTGTTTATCTATCTTCCTTGAAAATCCTACCCCCAACAATCACCATAAAAAAATGCACACATCTTTCAAAATTCATGTGAAATCGCATTTCCTTCTCGAACCCAGAAACCAGTGTAATCTCTATCTCCTTGTTTCTCCCCTAAGGCACTTAGATACTTTACTTTGAATTTATAGTTATTTATCTATGGGCTCCAAACTACAGTAAGCTCCTAAGGCTTGGGACTGGGTCTTATTTATTTCTGAATTCTCTGGAGTATTTAGCATAGTGCCTTAAAGGCTCCTATTAAGAATTGAATTGAGTTGAATTGAACTGAATTGAATTGAATTACTGGTAAAGATGTCTGAAGACAGCTCCTTTTATTGAGGTCTCCAGAGTAAAATCTTAGGAGAACTACTTCTTGAGAAGAATCTATGAGCTGTTATAGCACAGTTAACATTTAGAATTGAGCTTGGATGGCCATCCCCTATCTCTATTGAAAACTGACTTCAAAAATGTCTGGAAGTAGTTTTTTCTTTACAACTCTGAGATGACATGATAGAGGCAAGTGATTCAGCAGAAAGTGTTTGGGGTTGGACATCAGTTGTCCTGAATTCTAATTTATTCTTTCATATGTAATCATGTTAATGGGCCACATTTTGCTAACACTCCATAAGACTTAAAAAATTAGTTTGTATTACCGTTCCTGCTGTCATGTTTAAGGTTTTGGTGGAACTCTATGAGAAGAGGGGACATGTCTGTTTTATTTACCAGGGTATTCACAGGTCCTGGAACACATAAATGCTCAATGCATTTTGTTTCTGATCATTGCTGTTATTGTTGTTGTTGTTTTGTTTTTTACGACTGGGTTTTGCCATGTTGGCCAGGCGGGTCTAGAATTCCTGACCTCAGGTGATCTGCCCATCTTGGCCTCCCAAAGTGCTGGGATTACAGATGTGAGCCACCGCTCCTGGTCGCTCAATGCATTTTGATCAAATCAGCCTTATGGTGAAAAGATACCTGACGAAAGAGCTAATTAAATTAAAATCCAAGGTAGTAAATGAACAAATAAAAAACACAACATAGAAAAGTGACTGAATCTTGTTAATCCTCGAATTCTCTGCCCCACTTTAACTTTTACCCGAACCCGAACAGTGCCTGGGGTGACCTAACAGGACACATTAGAGATGGAACAACTGCAAGTGTCACGGAATACAATCCATCTGGCACACTATCTGCTCTCAAGTGTCCCTCACAAAACATCCTCCAGGTTATACTTAAATTCCCTCAGGAATAATAAGCTTACTGCCATCTACATTGTTGGACAGCTTTCTATGTTAAAAAGGCAATTCCTATATTGGGCCAAAAGCTGGCTTCTTATAAATTCCGCCCACTGGTCCTAATTCTGCCTCCAATGTAACATAGTGAAAGTCTATTTTCTCTTCTGTGTGTGGCCTTTCCCATGTCTGAAGACAGCTATCAGATCTGCACCACATGGAACTATTCTGCAAGCTACCTCTCCCCACCCCCATTCCCTTAACCATTCCTCCTTCGACCTGGTTTCAAAACCACCCTTCTGAGTCATTACTCTTATCTGAATGCACTCCATATACCCATGATCCTCTAAAAGGTTCCCAAATCTGGGTGAAATACCTTTAAAATGCTCAGTCTGGATAGTCACTTTCTACAGTGTGAATGAACACCATCCACCTTTTAATGAAGCCTAAGAGTACATCAACTTTTATCAAAGCTACTGTTAACTCACACCAAGTGTGGGATAATTTTAAGCCTTCATAACCATTTTAGATAAAATCCTCCCCACTGAGTCTCCCATCCTCTAATTTTGTTGTTATCCCAGAACTTGGCCTTGACCAAAAAGAATGTCATGCATGTACTTCATTTCATACATGGACCTGTAGAGGTATGGTTGATAAGGAAAGGAATTCTTCCCTGAGTAGCTAAGGAACACTATGTAAATCACTTTCCATCCCACCTGCCAAATGGCACAGTAATGCCCACCCCACCTTCCTCGCCAGAGTAATGTAAGGCTTCACTGGAATCATATGATTTGAAAAGGATTTGAAGAGTCAAAATAGTGACTCAAATGGAAATTATTCAGATGACTCATTCTTCTTATACCCTAGTACCTTTTAACTATCTTTTGATGGCACCACAACACTTTCTGGGCCTCTGTCTTATGAGAGTGGTGAGAGTGAGCCTTGTTTCTTTCAGTGGTTTGGTGTCCTGGAAAGAACCAGGGGCTAAATATCATAAGACCAACCATTACTAATTGTGTGACCATGAAAACACAGTTAACCTTATGGAAATTGTCAATGCCCACTAGCCAAAGACCATCAGGAAAACATCTGTAGTCGACCCAGTTGGGTTTATTACTCTTTGTAGCAATAGAGAGCACACACCATGAGAAATTATGGGCATCTGAGTAAGAGAATGTTAGAAAGAACCTATTATAGCATTTGGGCCCTGGATGGGTTATTTGGGGAAGGGTCTAAGGAAATAAAGGTTTACTTAAGATTGAATGCTATCAGAAAGTAGAGACAAGTCTATGATTGGCAATCTCAATAAATTATTTCTATAGTGAGAATGAGAATCTGCAACTAGTAAAAAAAGTGGAATGCATTCATTCTACCCAAGAGAGGGTATGTTTGATGTTTTAGGGTGACACAGGGGCCTTGTTTTTGTCAGTGTTTAGACAAAATTATGAAGTTGGCTGTGCTTTGTCTCATTTTGTCTTGGTCTCAGAGTAACCTAGTTGGGGGTTTGTATACTTTGAGATTGTTTATGTCCAATAGGAGAGTAACATGGCCTAGCTGCGAGTGCCAGACCAGCTTTCGGATATCAGAAGCTGCTCTTCTCTTTCTCAAAAATCTGTTTAACTACTTGTTGACCTTGAATCTCAGCTACCTCATCTAGAAAACATAAATAACAACTCTTAGCCTTGTTATCGGGGATCAAAGTGGCAACACTTATGAAATGCTTTGTCAACTCTGAAGTTGTTTGATAAATATGTAGCTCCTTTGTCCAGCTCTAGTCTCCAGGATCTAGATCTGTGGACTTTCTTGAATTTTCCTGGGCATTGTTAGGCTGTCACCCCTCAGAACAGAAATCTCACCTATAGCTTCATAGCTTGAGTCCTCCAAGGAAGCTGTTCTTGAACCTTTCTGATAAACCTCTTCACAGATGGAGCCAGCCAGTACTCTGCACTTGTTAGTGAATTATCTCCCCGACCAACTAGAGCTGAGCTCTCTGGTAGGGCAGTATCTGGCAAGTCTGAATCCACCATCTCACGCAATGCAGTCTGATAGTGATGACTGGCTTATATTTGGTTAATAAATAATTACAGACTCTGAATTAAAACATCATGGGATATTAGATTTGGAAAACAAACATATCTTTGACCAAACCTCTTATTTTATAGTTGAGCAAATTAAGGATCAGAGAGGGGACGATCTCTTGAACTTATTTTCTGTGGTCTTTTCACCACAGTCACCCCAAACTGCATAAACCACAAAGACACAGGACTGGGTTTGACACAGTTCCTTTGCTTCTAGATCCTGACCTCAGCCAGTTGAGGACTTTTACACTTAAGTCCATATTTTCTTTCTTTCTTCTGCTGTATGTCTTGGGCATAGTTTTTGTTGATCCAATTATATGGACTATAAGCTCCTCATAGGAATAGACTGCCTGGGAACAAAATTTGTATCTTAATTCAAGTAACATTTGGGAATAACACTTTTTTGTTGTACCAAACCTCCTTCAACTCTGGGGGCTAGGGGGCAGGGGAACGGGGTGGTGAGTGGCACCAGGTTTGAGAGGCCAAATAAGAGATCCACAGCCTGCAAATGAGACATGGGGTTTTGTGGGGGACTTACAGGCAGGAGAGAGAGTCCAGCGGCAGCGGGCTGGACAGGAGAACCATTTTACATGCAGTCCAGTGGTAGCAGACTGGACAGGAGAACTGCACCACCCAGGGACAATGGGCTGGGCTGAAAAACTACAAATGCTTGCAAAAGGCATGCAGTTTATATAACATTTCTGCTTAGCACCCTCCCCCTAACAGCTTCTACCTGGCAACCTTCATTCAACCCAATATTCGGGGCCTCAATCTCCTGTACAATTGTGTTCTACAGGATAGGCCAGGGGCTCAGATGATACTCATAGACAAGGGATGGATTTCTGGTTGGCCACTCCCAGATTCTCTAGCTCTGAACTCTGAATACACACATTCAGTGCATCTGCCATATAGGGTCATTCTCAGAGTATGCTTAAGTTATTGCTATCAGGTGTGTTTACCATACAAATACTTGTGCTACATGTTGGGAATACGTATAGGGAGGAGCTTAATATAAGCTCTAGTTTCAAAGAGCTTAGACTTTTACAGAAAGTTAGTACATGGCAGAATCTATTAAGCAGTATAATGGGGGTCAAGGACAATGGGATTTTATTCTGTTTGAAAATATAGGGGAAGACTTCATGCAAAATAGGCCTGTATGTTAGCATTAGTCTCCATGACTTGGTCTGCAATACATTTAGCCACCAGGTTATGTCTCTCTGACTCTTCTGTAGTACTTAACTTTCTCCACCCCACTTTTGTTACCTGGAGAATAAGTGATTTCCTATCCTGAATTATAAAAAAGAATTCTATGCCCTTATGAATCAAAGTGAGTTTAAGGCTATTGTTATTAGTCCCTGAAATAGTTGTATCTTAGGCTGAATCTCTCTATAAAGAACTTAGAAAACTTCCAGACACTTGGTAGGCACTTGCTAAATAGTTCTAATTGACACCAATGTCTTCAGATGTCTCTTTTTTACTTCACGTAGCTCTTTTGAAAACAGCTGTAGATATCCATTTTTTCTATGACCATGCCATTCATGGGCAGTATATGGGAGAGGAAGAGTTTACTTTAGAACTGCAAGTCAAGTTTAAAATTATCTAGTCCAATAATAGTAAGTAGTTTTAATCTCGAAGAAAAGCTCTATTTGGTTGATATTGGTTGTCTCCAATGCAGTGTTGAGAAGGACTAAGTGTTGTTCAGTGGGAAAGAATGTTGCCATCTAACAGCAATATGTGCTATGGGAACAGACTGCTTGGCTTCATTTGTGCTGCACATTTGCCTGCCCTGAGGTATTTCAACGGTTATATTTGACAGAAAAGCAAACTAAAAACCAGAGAAGAAAAATGACTTTCCCAAGATCACAGAATGGATTAGCGAGAAAAGCAGGACCAAGACGTAGGTCTCCTGATTCAAATACAGTGCTTTTCCCATAATCCCATTCAGCTCCCAGAAGCACCGGGGAGATTCTATTCAGCTGATGCGCAGAAAATGGAAGCAGCTGGCCTACTGTATACTAAAACAGCTCAGCTCCAGGTGGGAAACTTAGTGACCCTATGGAATCTCCTTCAGCCTAAGGCATTTCAGAATTCCACCAAGCTCATAGAATCCCAAAGGCTGAGTTTAGATGGTCTTAGAGATTATCCAGAGTAACCCACTCAGCCCATAGAATCCCAGAGGCTGTTTAGATGGTCTTAGAGATTACCCAGAGCAACCACTCACCAGTACAAAGTCTTGTCTACAGGTTTTCTGATAGCCCTCAACATTTTCATGTAGGCAAGATTTACATGTGTTAGGCTCTCCCCTCCCTTCCCTTCTCTACTTCTCCCTTGTCTCCTGGGGTTCCCCTCACAGGCCTCCAGGTGTTCATATCCTCATGATGCTCTGGATCCAATTAGACTAGCCACCCAGGCTTAATCTTGCCCCAAGTTGTTCCATGTGTCACAGTTTCTAAACCACCATCCCAGCGGCATGTGCTAGGAGAGCAATCTGAAAAATAACCTTGCGTGGCTGCCCTGGGCTCTGCTTGCCTGGGCTTCTTTATTTCCTCCACTTCTGAATGCATTGGTTCCCTCCTTTCTCTTCCCTGCACCCCCAAGAAGCCCCTGACAGTGATGTGAGGTGAGAAGGATGAGTGAGGTTAATCTGAAATTCATTTGCAGGATGGATTTGAAGAGAAAGACCAATATCAAGGATAAATCCCCAGAAAATGAACAAGTTTAGAGAGTCAAGGAATGTCCCTGGGTTGGGCAGAGGGGAAAAGAGTTGCTTTTAGATGCAAGACATGCTAGCATAGGCACTACACAGAAGAATAGAGATTGGAGGTAAATTGCATATGTGTGAAAATGAGAGAGCTAGGACTAGAAGTCTTTGCGCTTTCTCTTAAACCACTAGGACCTAACCCACTGCATTAAAAGGAGGAGTGAGAACAAGTGAGGGGGCCACACAGACCCTCTCCTCTGGTTACTATGAACTGGGCTCACCTCCCGCAGTTGGTGATTTCACCTTCAAAGTGAATAGCAGCATGGCATTGTGGAAAGCACCCTCCCTGGACCAGTCTGGGAATCCATGAACAAATTCTCTTGCTGTAAAATGAAAAGGTCAGAACTTTGCTCCCTAAAGAGCTTCCTGGCTCTAAGATTTTCTTTGTTTCTCAGTAGGAATAAGCCCACCCACCTCATAAGGGAAATATTTCTCAATTTCTTAGGGCTGCAGGGGACACCCCTGAGTCACCCTCAACCTGCCTTAGCCTGAATCTGAGTAAAGGAAGGGATTTATGATCTACTGTTAGGCACTGCTGCCCTCTGCTGGATGGTATGTAGCCAACTACCCCCGCCCCCAACCAAAAGGTATTCAGTGCCTCTCCCCCCAACAACCCCCAGCTGTCCAGGGGCTGCCCTCGCATTGCCCCCACAGTGGTGACCTGTCTTGCATCTCATGTTGCAAGTGGAAAGCCACAAAAAAACTGAGGACCCAGGAGGATATGTGTATGTGTGATTGTTGTGGGGAGATGGGAAGTGAGTGTAAATCCAAATAGCCAATTGCTGTCAATTATGTGAAAGTTCCTCTATGACTTCAGTGAGACCTTAACCAAGGTCCCACTCAGCTGCAAACCATACACAGCTTTCCAGCATGATGGCACCTTCAAGTAAAGATGAACAGGGAGCTTTTAAGCTTCTCCTGCCTTTTATTATCGATGAGCTAAAACGCAGAAACAAAATGGGATAGTTGGATGTCGGGAGAACATCAGGATATTGTAATCGTCCTCCTCAGAGATGAAAAGGGAAGCTGAAAAACATCTGCACACTGAAATCTGCTCCAATGCACTAAGTGGGCCAAGAAAACCTGCAACCGCGAAGTGGGGCTGATTTACTGCTCTAATCACCAGCATCCAATCCGAAGCCAGACATTATCTTAAAGTACACACCACTTCCAGGTGGCGTGCAGCAAATGTTTGATTAGCACTACCAAATTCCCTGCAAGTTGATAACGCTTTCGAGTGTGCAGGAATCACAGGACCCCACACTAAGGGAGTTGGGCTGCTGCAAGCTCCACAGCAAGGTGTTTCCCTCTGGGTCAAAATCTTCCTAAGAAACACATCTCAGCCCTTCTTCCCAGGGTCTGAGACACGGGATTCAAATCAGCAGAAAGTAGAACTGAGCAGAGGAGAGAGGAGATGGATTTAGTAAATGAGGAGAAACCAGGTTGTTTCTAGAGAGGATTGAAAACACAATAGAGGGAGAGTGGGAGATTAGTAAGACCCGTATAATATTCAATATATGTCAGGTGCTGAATATTTTATATCTCATTAATTCTCCCATTATAGTACATGGTTGCCACCACTATCTTCCTATTCTGCAAATGAAAGAACTGAGGTGTAAGTGACTTGCTCAAGATGTCTCAGCTATAAAATTATTATTGTATTATTTAAATTGGACTGACATTGATTAGGACTGACTTGAAAACCTTCAGAGTACACAGTCTGAAAGAATAGGGGATCAGATGAGGCAATACAGATGTTAGGGTATTCCAGGGGTTATATAGAAAAGTAAGAGAAAGAACATAAGTCAGTTGATAGCATCAGAAAAGATGGAAATAAAGTGGGCTTGAAGCAGCTGAAGCTTTCACTGACCCCCCACCACGTCCCCAGGGTAGGGTTAAGGACTGTGGGTGTGGGTGAAGCAGAAAGCACAATGACTGCCCACAGGAGCTTAGGGTCTATTTGAAGGTTGTTTGGGCCAGAAATAAGAGATGCTGTGGGGTTCAGAGACGAGGGCTGTGTTTGACGAACAAGGATGATTCAAATCAGCAGAGAGAAGAGCATAAGCCAAGTTATGGAGGTGAAAGTGATGGTGGTGAGTTATTCTGGGGTAAGTGAGGAGTCCCAGATGAGAAGCTACATCTGTCGAGCTGGAGTTGGCTCAAAAATTGCACCTGGAATCTACTTCTGGCTGGCTTTAAAACCCAAACTGAAGGGTCAAATGTCTCATGGAAATTTCATTTCTAAAACCCATAGATAGGGAAGGCCAGGCCAGTACAAGAAATCAGTTTTTGTGGCTTTTTGGGAGCTGGAACTCTGATTTCTGCAGTATCTTCTAGAACTCAAAGACCGCAGGAGGGTCTTGCAAAACCAAAGCCAACCATAAGCTTGTAGTCTGAAGGCACACGGCGCCCCCTAATGGACCCAAGCATTCCCTCTGTACCTGGATTCTCTCTGTTCTCCACTATGGCTACCTGGCTGGGTACCATCCCGAAAAGATTTGCTTCCTGCCCCATGGCTGTGGGCAGACCAGCATTAGCAGATTAACTGAGTCCTGCTAACACATAGCGCAGACTCCTCCTCCACTCAACAGCTGCTAAGTTCCCTGCTTTCAGAATTAGAAGAACATCATGGTTGAGAGCATAGACTTTGGGGCCAGGCCGGAATTTGAGCCTCTGCAGTAGTACCAACTGGCTGTGGGACCTCGAACTGTTGGTTAACCTCCAAAAGACTCAGTTTCCTCAACTGTAGAATTGAGATGCTGATAGTATCTACCTCCCAGGGCTGTTGTGAAGATGATGCTGATGATTTGTGTAAACCATTTAGCACATAACCAGGCACATGGTGAGCACAGGCAGTAAATGGCCACTTGTTATTATTAGAATAATTGTGATTCAGTCTGAATTACTCACTATGACACTCTGTGAATATTAACTTTATCTCCCTCTAGACCTTGGCTTAAACTGTTTCTGGAGTATTCTTTTCTGAGTTACTCTTTTTCTCTAAACTGGGCTCAGCCCAGTTGCTACTACTTCCATTGGGCCCTCACAGATATTCTACTCATTGTGGAAATCTCTCTCCATAAGAATTTTGCTGTATCTCCCTTACAACTTCTGTATGTTACAACCATGTATGGCCATCTCTTTTTTCTGTCTTAAAAGGGTATGCTACTTATATCAGTCAAAATAGGCAAGGTTCTGCTACAGCATCAAGCAACCCCATATTTCAAAGTATTAAACCCATAGCTTGCCACAACTCCTCAGCCAGAATTAGTTCTATGCCCTGCCCCCCAAACAAGGAGGCAGGAAATGTAACCCTCCCACATCACCATGTCACTCCCACAAGTAAGGAGAACCAGATATTTGTGAGAATGACTGATGGTTACCACACCCTGGAAAGCAAGGGCAGTCTCTAATTCTAAGTCTCCCTAGCAGTGTGCTTCATAGGCAGTAAATGAACACTATAAATCTTTGGTGAATAACTGATAGGATATATTAGTTCACAATTATGTTATCTCTCTCAATGAATATCATATTTTGAAATACATATCCAGATCAAAAATTTCTTAATGACTGCTAGTAGAAATTTCAGGTATCCTCAGGGCAAGTTAGAAGGGATGGCTTTGGGGACAGGGTCGAACTTTATTTCTCTCATGTCCACATCATGTCTCTTCGAATGTAGAAAGTTGTATGAGCTATTATGACAATCAACTGGGAAGGATTATTTGCCTTCAGGAAACTGATTCACACACTAAACAGCATTTACACATGAAACAGCTGGAAGAAAATTGAGGCTATTTGTCAAAAATGCATGAAAGCCGGTATAGGCTTTGTCCATAGGGCAGACTGAAAAGTGGGGGAATCTCTCATGAGGTCAGGTTATGTGCAAAGAGGTCATTTTTGAGGTCAGGTTATGTGCAAAGGAGGTCATTTTTTAAAGGCTGTATACAGCTTGGGAAGGCTCAAAGGAGGAGGAAGTCCTGGATTAAGCTCACCTTGCTCATATCTTTTTTTTTTTTTTTTTTTTTTTTTTTTGAGACGGAGTCTCACTGTGTGCCCAGGCTGGAGTGCAGTGGCGAGATCTCGGCTCACTGCAAGCTCCGCCTCCCGGGTTCACGCCATTCTCCTGCCTCAGCCTCCCTACAGGTGCCTGCCAACACGCCCGGCTAATTTTTTGTATTTTTAGTAGAGACGGGGTCTCACCGTGTTAGCCAGGTTAGTCTCGATCTCCTGACCTCGTGATCCACCTGCCTTGGCCTCCCAAAGTGCTGGGATTACAGGCATGAGCCACCGCGCCCGGCTGCTCATATCTTAAATAAACCAGATACCTGAAATGAAGTCTTGCTTTACTGTGGCTGGAAAACAATTTCACTCCTCAGCTCTTGACAGCAAGAGCTCTTATAATAAAAGACAGGGCATAGGCTGGTTGGATAGCATCTTCCATTCCTAGATACCCTTCCTGGTATCTAGGGCTACTTTTGGTCTGTTCCCTTCAGTGCCCCAAGATTGTGAATACCTGGGGTTGAAGATTTTTATATGTTGAGATGCAGAATCTCTAATCCTTTCTCTCTGCCACCCGCCCTTATATTCCCCAAGAGAACACTTAAGAATAGGAATTCCACTCCATGTTTCTCATCCCAGATACCAACTAGACAGAAGGGCATATTGGCACTTGCATGAAGAAGAGGTACAAACTCTTCACAAGCTCCTCAATGTGACCTATGAAGACAGGAGGTCGCTGAAGGCCACAGGTGCACACAAATATGCATTTGTGAGTGATAGGATGATAAAGCAAAGGAATTATGCTTCCAAATGTGGATTGGCTTCTTCAAAGAAGGCACGTTGATGGGCTAGCATCTAGTGAAGATTTTAAAATATTGAATAAATAATTAAGGGAAAATAGAAGTTAAATATTCATATATAAATATGTGCATAAAAATAGAGACAGTAATCTGGCATGGATGAGAATTTGCATTAACCCTTTGAGAGGCAAAACCTTTTGATTTCAAATCATTTTGATGTAAATTTTCATAAAATGTATGACACCTGTGCAAGCCCTGGTATGTAGAGAAAACTGACCATTTTGAGATTATGTGCTGGTGATAAAAAGCACCTTTCTGACCAGCTATTGGGCTGGCTATGGAAGCTCACAGCTTGAGTGATGGGATGGAACGTGTGCTAATTGCAAGACAAGTTTGCGACTTGTTTTCCTGACTAAATTTGCTTATTGGTTTGATGCTCTATAATTTCTCTATCTCATAAATATGGACTACAGAATCCATCTACATCATTTTTGGAGCCAAGTAGCATAGCTCTCTCTCTCCAAAAGTAATGGTCAATCCAGTGGTCAAATGAGGCTTTTCCAAAAGGATTGTCTCATTATTCATCAAATCATACTATTTTCTCATAATCAAGGACTGACCATTCTTGCAGTATAAAAAGCATTATTCTTATAGTTACTTCAGGATCCCAAATCAACTTCAACCAGCCTTCTTTCTTTCTTGGATTAAGTTAATAGGTTAAAAAGTGTGACCTTTTAGGAATTTTCTACCAAAGGTTCTTAAAGAGTTGTTCAACTCAAGAGCTAAAAGGTGCTTTATATTTGAGAATATTTGCTTACAGGTGCCAGAGGCAATATAGGCTTAGGCAAAATAAGAAAATAGTTAAAGTTTGACATGAACTTAATGGGTCTCTCTACCCTATTTCTCTCCTCTTGTCCCACACTCACCCCCATTCCAAAATATCTGTGAATTAAATCCCACACCCACTATAAGGAGTAAAAACGTTGACCCTGAAAAAAGATCTTTGCATTTTGATGGATATCCAAACTTTAACCTTCGAGAATGTAACTGTAGCACGTAAAAGTCCCATTGGGATATCTCTGTACCTTCCTCCTTCCTCTCAATTTTGCTAGAATGAAACCTAAAACTGCTCCAAATAAATAAAATGAAAAGTGAACCTAAAACTGCCCTAAAAAGATAAAGTTAAAATCTCGTTGGTATTTGGGGGAGAATTTGAGAGGCTGAAAAGGCTTTGCCATAGGCCCTGGAACTGCAGAACATAGGGAATGCTTATTCTGCCTGCAGGCAAGGCTGCAGACAGGACAAAAATCGACACGAGCACTGGGAGAAAACCAAGTTCTGAGACTGGCTCTGATATGTCCAGGTGGTACCAACAGGAGACCTTCATTTGTCCTGCTTCCTCTGGTCCTGAGCACCATCTTGTCACTGGGCTTCATGAAGCAACCAGTGAACAATCTCAGGAGTATCTAATCACTTCCTCAGTGCTTGTAGGGCTCCAAGAATGGGAGACTCAGAGTAAACTGAGTGATCTTCCCATCTGCTAAGCTTTATGGTAGAAATGGTGCTCCACTGTGCTGTTTACCAGTGTTGTCTGCCCCACACCCTCGTAGGTGAATTTATTCATTTATCATTAAACAAATATTCACTGAGCACCTAATAAATACCAGATATTGTTCTGCTAGTAAACAGAGACACAAAAATCTTATCCTAATGGAGCTTATATTTTATTACCTGAGAAAGAGAATAATAAAAGATGCACACATAAGAGAGGGTATATATAAAGTGTTAGGAGGTGAGGGTGAATACGGAAGGGGTACAATTCCAGATGGGATGGTCAGGTCTGAAAAATCTAAAGGTGAATGATCACAATTGCTACCTGTCATGCAATGGCTGCTGGAGCCAGGCACCAAGCTGCGCACCTTTCACCCAGATCGTATAATGCTCACAATAACCAGGTGAGACACTCAATATTGTTGTTGTTGTTTTGCCATAAAATTATTTCTTTTTAAGTTGCTAGTAATCAGCACATTTATTTTAATACAGACACATCATTTTCACTGTAAGTATTTATGATGTTTTTTTTTTTTATTATACTTTAAGTTTTAGGGTACATGTGCACAACGTGCAGGTTTGTTACATATGTATACATGTGCCATGTTGGTGTGCTGCACCCATTAACTCGTCATTTAACATTAGGAATATCTCCTAATGCTCTCCCTCCCCCCTCCACCCACCCCACAACAGGCCCTGGTGTGTGATGTTCCCCTTCCTGTGTCCATGTGTTCTCATTGTTCAATTCCCACCTATGAGAACATGTCGTGTTTGGTTTTTTTGTCCTTGCAATAGTTTGCTAAGAATGATGGTTTCCAGCTTCATCCATGTCCCTACAAAGGACATGAACTCATCATTTTTTATGGCTGCATAGTATTCCATGGTGTATATGTGCCACACTTTCTTAATCCAGTCTATCATTGTTGGACATTTGGGTTGGTTCCAAGTCTTTGCTATTGTGAATAGTGCCGCAATAAACATACGTATGCATGTGTCTTTAAAGCAGCATGATTTATAATCCTTTGGGTATATACCCAGTAATGGGATGGCTGGGTCAAATGGTATTTCTAGTTCTAGATCCCTGAGGAATCGCCCCACTGACTTCCACAATGGTTGAACTAGTTTATAGTCCCACCAACAGTGTAAAAGTGTTCCTATTTCTCCACATCCTCTCCAGCACCTGTTGTTTCCTGACTTTTTAATGATCACCATTCTAACTGGTGTGAGATGGTATCTCATTGTGGTTTTGATTTGCATTTCTCTGATGGCCAGTGATGATGAGCATTTTTTCATGTGTGTTTTGGCTGTATAAATGTCTTCTTTTGAGAAGTGTCTGTTCATATCCTTCGCCCACTTTTTGATGGGGTTGTTTGTTTATTTCTTGTACATTTGTTTGAGTTCATTGTAGATTCTGGATACTAGCCGTTTGTCAGATGAGTAGATTGCAAACATTTTCTCCCATTTTGTAGGTTGCCTGTTCACTCTGATGGTGGTTTCTTTTGCTGTGCAGAAGCTCTTTGGTTTAATTAGATCCCACTTGTCGATTCTGGCTTTTGTTGCCATCGCTTTTGGTATTTTAGACATGAAGTCCTTGCCCATGCCTATGTCCAGAGACACTCAAAATTGTTATACCTGTTTTAGAGATGAGGTAAGCAATGTCTAGAGAAGTTTAATAACTTGTCCTGGGATACGCAGAAAGTAGTGAAAGCAGAATCAGCACTTCGGAATCCTCACCCCTGTGCTGCATTACCTCCTTGGAGTGGGCAAAGTGAAAGACACTCAAACTACCCAAGGCCACTGTGGCCCCCCAGAGACCTCAGGACAGCTGCTGAGGTCTCCCCAACACACATGCTTCTCCCCTATGCTTGCCTGGTTTTGTACTGTGTATCTAAGGGTTTGATTTTGTTCGATCTATGTGAGTTTTTACTGCTAAATATTTGAAAGGAGGAGAATTTTTAAAACATAGTCAACTGGGCTTATGGAATACTTGGGCCAATGAAAGCCTCATTGCCTCACAGTGCAGCATGGTAATCAGTGCACATAATATTCACCCAGACTTCACCATAGCTCTGTTTAAAACAGGTCAGAATGTAATAGCATATTTTTAAAAGATTTTTAGCTAAAATGGCTATTTGCTTTAGATGTTATATACCATGCTTACATCAAGATTTCACTTATCTAAAATGGTAAAATAAGCTATCATTTTGTGTAACTATACACTTTATATCTGAACATTTATACATATATACCTATATTTAGTGCAAAAATATGTCATTTAAAATTCCCACTTTGAAATAAAAATACATATACAATTAGAAAGTTCAATCTTTAAATTGTTGGAATTAACTTGTTTTAAGAGCACATTTGTTGTCTAATAATGTGAATTAATCTATGTTCTTTTTAACAAAGTGGTAAGTTCTTAGTAAATGAAGATAAAGCATGAAAAGGTTTTTCTTCATAGGCTCCTTCAGCATTCTTTCTACAAAAAAATAATTTGACTGGACTCCCTGTCCACTCTCAACGTCTCCCCTTATACCTTATGTGATCATATTGTTTAATGTCAGTTTTATCTGTTAATATGCTTTTAGAGTTAACTTTATGCCTATGATCACAACCAATATTTCAGATGACTATACACTTTATATCTGAATAAGTGATTGACCTTAGAGTATAGGTTGGTGGACCACTATAAAGAGGGAGAAAAGTCTCCAGTAGAGTTCTGGATGTTGTTACAGTAGTGAACAGAAAGACAAAAAGCTTATCCCAAAGGAGCTTACGTTTTATTATCTAAGAGAGATAAAAATAAAAGATGCATGAATAAAATAGGATATATGTATATAAAATGTTGGGAGCTGAGTGTGAATAGGGAAGTGATGTGACTTAGAAGAGTCCAGGAAGACCCAAATGCCTAAACACGCCTCATCCCCCTCTGTCAATCCATGCCTGAATTTTTGCCAGTGGTTGATTCATTCCCTTGATCAAAGCCTTGTCCTCTCCAGCCCAAGTTTATAACGTGTATGTACTCCTGGGAGACATGACACCTCAGTTGCTTCAATAGGATAGCATGTTCCAGTTCATTTTTCTCTACAGAAAGGATTGTGACCATAAATTATCCCTGTGCATCATGGAAACCCACAGCCTGGCACATGGAAATACTCAAAAACCTTTGAAAGATCACTATCCCGAGAAGGTGGGAGGGAGCTGGAAGCTCTCGAGAGTAACGCAAGCACTAGGAGTGGACCCAGTTCATCCAGTCTGGATTGGCGTGGAGACTAGATTCCCCATTCTCCAAATGGGGAAGCACCTTGCTTGCTCTTCCCCACTCCTTCTTGGATAGCTCTGGCCTGCTTTGCAGGCTGGATGCACAACAATTACCATTTTTCTACCAGTGACTTACCCTTTTCAGAGCAGCAGCCAACACTCACTGAGTTCTCACTATGGGATACACATATGGGACTCTGATTCTCTGAAATCCTCCCCAAATCCCTCTATGGTATCATCATCCTTATTTCACAGAAGAGGAAACAGACACCTGAGTCATCATCATTAGTAAGTGATGGAGATGGGATCCAGATTCAGGTCTAAATGGCTCCAAGGTCCTAGCCCCTCTCCACTCTGTCCTTCAGACGGTCTGAATTCATTCAGGTTTGCCCTCTTAGGGCAACTCAGGATTTTATTTGCCCTCTTAAAGAAACCAGAAATATTATGAACATTGATTACTTTGCTGTACTGTGATGCAATGATACTTTCGTTAGTCCAAGTATTACATGGAACCAATCAATTGTTTGCAAAATTAAATTCTTTCAGTCCTCATCTCTATGTTTTTCTCATTCTTCTCTTGTATATCAAGCTGTCAGCAGTCACTTTGAATTGTCATCAGTTCACTACTTTGGACATCCTTATACCCTTTTAATTGCCTTTATATAATCTGTTAGGGTGCAGGAAATCACAGAATCATGCTCCTTAAAATCGTATGTAAATTGAAAATAGACAGACTCTGAATCCAGCCATCAGGCTTCACAACAAATTAAATATATATGAAATTTGTAGCTTTCTTTGAAACTCGAAGTGCTTTGGTTACTTTAAATTTGGAGTCACAGAATATAAAAGTAAAAGTTAACTTTTAAGAAATTTTCTATTTTTAAAAATAATGGCCATCCATGCTAACAGGTGTCAGGTGCTGTGATTTTGATTTGCGTTTCCCTGATGATTAGTGATATGGAGTATATTTTCATATACATGTTGGCTATTTCTATGTCTTCTTTAGAGAAATGTCCATTCAAGGCTTTTGCCCATTTTTTAATCTAGTTATTTGGGTTTTTTGTTGTTGTTGTTGAGTTGTAGGAGTTTCTTATGTATTTTTGATATTAACTTCTTATCAGATATATGGTTTGCAAATATTTTCTCCCATTCTGTAGGTTGCTTTTTCACTCTGTTGATAGTTTACTTTGCTGAAATTGGAACTCTTGTTCACTGTTGGTAGGAATGTAAAATGGTGCGGTCACTGTGAAAATCAGTATGCAGGCTCCTCAAAAAAATTAAGATAGTCCTGCCATATGATCCAGCAATCACACTTTTGGGTACTTACCAAAAAGAATTGAAATCAGGTGGGTACTGGCCAAAAAGAATTGAAATCAGGTGGGTACTGACCAAAAAGAATTGAAATCAGGATCTTGAAAATATATTTTTGCTTTCATGTTTATTGCAACATTATTCACAATAGCCAAGAGATGGAAACAACCTAAATGTCCATCAATGGATGAATGGATTTTTGGAAAATGTTATATACATACAATGGAATATTACTTGGCTTTAAAAAAGTAGAAAATCCTGTCATAGGCTATAATATGGATGAGCTTTATAGACATGCTAAATGAAAGAAGCCAGCCACAGAATGACAAACATTATGTGATTCCATTTACATGAGTTATCTAAAGTATTCAGACTCTGAGAAGCAGAAAGAAGAGTGGTGGTTGTCAGAGTCTGGAGAAAGCCTCCATTTGGAGGCTGAGTAGAATAGGAGTTGCTGTTCAATGGGTATAGAATGTCAGTGATGCAAGATGAAAAAGTTCTAGAGATCTGCTTCACAACAAGGTGCATATAGTTAACAAAACTGTTCTGTACACAGACAAATTTGTTAAGAAGGTAGATTTTTTAATATATGGGGTTTTTACCACATAATAAAAAAGAAAGCATTTATCTAATCCAAACTTTTTTTTTTGTTTTACAGATGAAAAAAATGAGACTTAGAAGGTCGCTTTCTCAAATCACAAAGCCAGTTGGAGAAAAATAACAGACTTTACCCACCCACTCAGAGCCCTGCCCTTACTGTATGCCAGGACTGCCACCCCATTATGTCCCTATAAATCTTCTCTCCAAGCTAAATAGTTTTTCTCTGGGGTTTGGCCACCTCAACAACAGGTCATGAGGGATGTGCCTTTCAGATTTCTTTTCACCCTAACTATTCTCTCTGCCCTCACCCATATAAACACTGGTTTGTTCAGGCCCTTCTTTGGGAAGGACTTTTAGCACTGAACACATTGTTTCAGGTGTGATCAAATCAATGCAATGGTCTTCATCTTTGCCTGAATACTATACTACTAATTGCAGGGCTTAAGGGAATATATGGTGTTTGGCTAGCATATCCCACAACTGGAGTATAAAACCTTTTTGGTCAAATGAATCATTCTTAATCTTTTTTTCATTTAACTTCTAGCAAATCAGTTTATCCATATTCCAGTTGTGCAGTTTTCTTTTTACCTGAGTTCAGATCTTTATGTTTATCCTGATTAAAATGTATATTGTTTATTCTTCATCTTTGTCATATACTGAGACTTATTTGTCATCCAATAGCTAGTCTTCCCAGATCTGTGTGATCCCACAATCCTTTCTATGACTTCGTACAAGCTATTGGTAAAATAAAACTGCTGAGCATGTCCAGGGCAGAGTCCCATGGAACTCTATTATAGACTTTTCTCCATCTTTGTAATGGTCTGTTAACATATACTCCTATGTCAATCATTTACTCAGATACATATTCACCCAACTATACTATCCACATTGCTCCCTCACTTGTCAACACATAGTTAAAAATGTCAAAATTCTTCCCCTTTTCTGTCATTTTCTATGATTTTTTATTTTGCGGGGTTTTCCATTTATTTGTTTCTTTATTTGTAGAGGTATTAGAGTGTGAAAGTAATGAATACAGCTTGGGAGTCAACCTGTTTTTTTTTTTTTGTTGTTGTTGTTGTTTTTTCTTTTTTCCCTCTTTTTTCCCTCTTTTTTTTTAACTTTTATTTTAGGTCCGGGGGTACATGCGAAGGTTTGTTACATAGGTAACCTCGTGTCATGGGGGTTTGTTGTATAGATTATTCCATCACCCAGGTATTAAGCCCAGTACCCAATAGTTCCCTTTCCTGCTCCTCCCCTTCCTCCCACCCTCCACCCTCAAGTAGACCCCAGAGTCTGTTGTTCCCTTTGTGTTCATGAGTTCTCATCATTTAGCCCCCACTTATAAGTGATAAATGTGGAATTTGGTTTTCTGTTCCTGCCTTAGTTTGCTAAATATATTAGCCTCCAGCTCCACCCATGTTTCCACAAAAGACATGATCTCATTCTTTTTATGGTCACATAGTATTCCTTGGTGTTTATGTACCACATTTTCTTTATCCAGTCTGTCATTGACGGGCATTTAGGTTGATTCTGTGTTTTGCTATTGTGAATAGTGCAGCAATGAACATTTATGTGCATGTGACTTTATGGCAGAATGATTTATATTCCTCTGATATATACCCAGTAGTGAGATTGCTGGGTTGAATGGTAGTTCTGCTTGTAGCTCTTTGAGGAATTGCCATACTGCTTTCCACAATGGTTGAAGTAATTTACACTTCCACCAACACCATAGTTATTCCCTTTCCTCTACAACTTTGACCACATCTGTGATTTTATTGACTTTTTAATAATAACCATTCTAACTGGTGTGAGATGGTTTCTCAGTGTGGTTTTGACTTGCATTTGTCTAATGCTCGGTGATGTTGAACTTTCTTTTCATATGTTTGTTGGCTGAATGTATGTCTTCCTTTGAAAAGTGTCTGTTCATGTCCTTTGCCCACTTTTTAATGAGGTTGTTTGTTTTTCTCTAGTAAATTTGTTTAGTTCCTTATAGATGTTGGATATTAGACCTTTGTCAGATGCATAGTTTGCAAATATTTTCTCCCATTCTGTAGGTTGTCTGTTTACGCTGTTGATAGTTTCTTTGGCTGTGCAGAAGCTCTTAAGTTTAATTAGATCTCTCTTGTCAATTTTTGCTTTTGTTGCAGTTGCTTTTTGAGTTAATATGCTTTATTTGAATCCTGACTCTGCCACTTACTAGCTATGGAAATTTGAGCAAAATAATGAATCTCTCTAAGTCATAGTTGCCACATTAGAGATAACAATAGTACTTACCTTTTCAAAGAGATACCGAGAAAATTTAATAAATTATGTAAAAAACTTAGTTCAGTGCCCAGCCCATGACAAGCCCTCAAGTATGAGTAATGATGTGATTATGATATAAATAAATAAATAACGAAACTGCCAGTTTACATCACTTTTTTGCATTAATCCTAGCAAGGAGGTTAGGAAGTAATATTTATTGAGGGACAACTATAAGCCAGGAATTTACACATATAATCTCAGTTAATTTTTACAAAAAAAGTCGATATTTATGTATAGAAATTACTTTATATATGGGAAAACTGAGACTCAGAGGGACTAAATGAATGAGGCAAGGCCCACACACCTTAAGATAAAAGAACCAGGGTTCTCATGGTGTTCTTTCTGAGTCTAAAGCTCTTGTCCTTTTCATCAACTTCTCTTCTTCCTTTTTCTCAGCATTGAGTGTGTGGCTGAGATAAAGGATAGTTGTTAATTTCCTACCAAAATCAAACAATGAAAGCTAAGATTCCTGAGGGAAACAAGATGGCAGCACTATTTCCAGGCTGTCTCAGGAGTCAGACAAGGTTATTATCAGAAAGCAGCAGGGATTGGGCAGGCAGAGGTTTTGCATGAAACAATAGTAAAATCAAAAGAATTAAAAGCAGGGATTCAGGGAGATATTTGTACACCAATGTTTATGGCAGCATTACTCATAATAGCTTAAGGATAGAAACCACCCAAATGTTCAATGACAGATGAATGGATAAACAAATTGTGGTATATATATATAATAAAATAGTATTCAGCCACAATAAGGAATGAAACTCTGACACACGCTACAACCTGGATTAACCTTGAGGACATTATGCTAAGTGAAATAAGCCAGTCAACCCCAAAAGGACAAGTGCTATATGATTCATTCTCTCTCCACCCAACCAGCTTAGGGCACTTAGAGCACGCAAACTCACAGAGACAGAAAGTAGAATGGTGGTTGCCAGAAGCTGGAAGTGTAGAGAGAGAATAAATAGTAATTGTTCGATGTGTACAGACTATCAGTTTAGGATGATGAAAAAGTTCTGGAGATAGGTGGTAGTAATGATTGCACAACAACGTACACATACTTTATGTCATCGAACGAACATTTAAACATTAAAATGGTAAATTATGTGTTTTTTACCAAAATAAAAAATACTTAGCCCAAAAAGAAATAGTATAATGACACTTATTGGATGCTAAGTTCCATCTCATTTCATCCTCACAACAATCTCAAGAAGTAAATTCTATGATTGCCCCCAATTTTGAGATGAGAACACTGAGGCAGAAAGAGGTTAAGAAACTAACACATGTTCACACAGATGATGAGAGCTGGAGTCAGAATTTGAACCCAGGCAGTCTGGCTTCTGAGTTTATGCTACACCTGGTAGATCAAACTACCATTCCAGATTTTAAAGATAACCTTGGACTTTAGGCAACTGGGCACATTCCCTAGGCCTTAGTTGAGGTGCTTCAAGAGGCAAGCTTGCAGTGCTGAGCGTGAGATTGTGGGCACCTGAGCCCACAGAAGGAATGCAGCCCTTGAAGCCACTGCCACACTTCTCTAAGAGGCAGGGTTTGAGTTTGTCTCCAGTTCTGAACACCTTCCTAGAGCCTTATAAATATTCTGGATGTAGGCAGTCTAGCTGGGGTCCATTGATAAGAAGGTCATGTGGGTGAAATGCTACTTTGCTTGCCTTCTCCTTGGCCCACAAGAACCTGGGAAATTTCCTGGTAGTGGCTGATTTTTTTCCCTTTTATTATTCTGTTTTAGGGTTGTAGGGGGAGAAGGAAGAATACATATTATGGTGGGATTTTTTTTTCCATTTGTATCTATTTCTTTCTACTTTTTCAGATCTTTCTTCTATTTGCTGCCACCCACACATTGCCAACCACACAGGAAGACAACTGGTGAGATTACATTTGGAGTTAAAAGGGTTCTGATCATGCTACTATTCCTGGAGAGGAATTTGCAAATGAGAGTTAGTACAAACAGCCAAGGGACAAAGCCACCCCATCAACCCCCTCTTCCTTCTTTTCTTCTTCCTCATCCTCATCACACTTGGCTGTGGCCGCAAAGGTCCTTCAGACGTGAGGCAATGAACTGTCTTATCACCACTCATGGCCATATCACAGGCAGTTGCAATTTGTGTTCCAGGGAGCGTGTCACTGGCAATTGTTAAAGAATGGAAGTTTAGAGTATACTTTTTTAAGTGTAATATTATTTGAGACAAGTTCAAACTTACAAAAAAAGTTGCAAGAACAGGATAAGGACATATCGTACACTCCTCACACAGAGACCCCAATCAAGTTACACTAAATGCTCCATTGATGTTTTTTTACAGCAAAAGAGACCAATTCAGAATCATGGATTATAGTTAGTTGTCACGTCTCTCTGATTTCCCTCAATCTCAAACAGTCCTTCACTCTTTACTTGAGTCTCCTACTCTTGATGTTTTTTGCGATTACAAGGCAGTCATTTTGTAGAATATCCCTCAACTTGGGTTGACCCAACCCTTTCTCATAATTAGACCCAGGTTATGGATTTCAGTCAGAAATATTCCAGAAGTAATGCTGTGTTCTTCTCATTGGTATTCTCTAAGGTGACAAGAAATATTAGTTTGTCCCATTCATGTTGATAGTATCTTTGATCGGTTGATTTAGGTGGCATCTTCCACTTTCTCCACTTATATTAAAGTTAATTTTCCCCTTTGCACTTACTAAATATTTTCTGTGGAGATACTTTGAGATCTCTTCCATTAACCCCACTGTCACCCACTAGTTTTATTATCCATCAATGTTTCTTGCCTGAGTTAATTATTATTATGATAGTTGCCAAATGATAATTTTCTAATTCCATCATTCCTTCTACAGTTATTGTCATTCTGCTGTAGGTAAGAGCTTTATTTTCTCCCCATGTTTTTAATTCATTTGTTTGTTTATATCAATGCTTACTCATGGATTTCTCTTTTATTCAATGGATCATAACTTGTTTCTATCATTATTTGCTTTGATGCTCGGACGTGTCCTAGATTTGGCCAGAAGGAGCCCCTTCGAACTTCCTCCTGTGTCCTTTTCATCTGGCTGTCTCATTCTTTAAGTAATTTATTTGAATTGTACTTTCTCTGCCTTAGCTCTGTAGTCAGCCATTTCCCAAGGATCCCTTGTTCTTTTCAGTGAACAAGGGCCTTTAGAAGCTAAGATCTGGGTGATAGGTGTACTCAGATCGTCTAGGGTGTTGCTGCTTGGAAGATCTCAGTTGACTGAGCTCACTCCTCATTTCTGTTAGGTCTTCATTAAAATGTCACCTTATGAGGCCTTTCCTGTTTACGCTATTTAAAATTACAACCCCTGACATCATCCCTCACCACAGTACATCTCTCTTTCCAGCTTTAATTTGTTTCTATCACTATCAGCATATAATGTTATGAATATTTTCATATATTTACTTTATTATGCTCCCCCACCCAAAACAATAGGTGCCATGAGGGTAGGGACTATTTTAGGTGACTAAAACAAATGAAAATCCTTGTCATCATTAATGAATCTGAAAGATAACATAGAAAGTACCCAAGAAAAAGCAAAGGGGGAGTATGCATAATGGCCCTAAGATTAAGAATGCCACAGCCATGCTGGAAATGTCAGGAGGCTGAAGCTGATGGCTGAGGATGGGAGAGTGATGGAAATGAGGGCAGAGCTTTGCAGCTCAGCAAAAGAATTTGGTGCATTTCATTATAAGTGCAAAAGGAAGTCCCTGTAAGATTTCAAACACAGAAGTGGCCTAATCTATCTTACGTTTTTCAAATATTGCACTATTTACTAAATGGAGAAATAATTATCTGGAGCAAAAAATTTAGTAGGGATACTTATACAGAAGTTGTTTCAGGGGCCTGAGAGGAGGAGGGTGAACTATGGTGGTGGCAGTAATGTAATGGTAGAAGATGTAGGAAATATTCTGGAGATACACTCCCTAAGACCACTGGTGATACATTAGGTATGCTTGATGAGGAAGAGGTATATGTCAGTAATCATCCCCAGATTATAGTTTAAATAAGAGGGAGTTAAATCTGGACCTGTCTGCTTCAGACCCTGTTAAGGTAACTGCGTTGACATCCTCAGATGGCCAAAGACAAAGAACAAGGCTTTAGAGGTGAATATTTGGATTAAGAGTTGCTTTGTAAAATCTGCCGAAGCTTCCCCTCCTACCAGGAAGCCAAATCCCCCTCTAGCCAAAGAAGTGATGATACGGGTACTGAGCACGTAAGACAGAGGCCCACAGTTCCTTTGGAGGTCTTAATAGAGAACTGGGCACTGTCAGGGGAACCCCCAGAAAGTCCAGGAATGAGGAATCACATTCCAGCCTTCTTACCCAGCACCCCTCCCTTCCTTTCCTCCTGCAAAAAAATGTTTCTCTTTGTAATTGTCTATAAAAGATTATTGTCTGCATTTTATTTAATTATTCCGTATGAAGTAATTATGAGAGAATAATCAGCCAGTTCGCCGATAATAGACGTTTCATAAAAGAGCACAAAAGACGCTAATAAAGGCAGAGCCAGCCCTCATCGCTGTCATTATTAGTTTCTCTACATCTTTAATTTTCATACATTTTTATTGTTTGCCTGAAATTAATTGTCCATTTCTTTTCCTAATCAGGTTTATTGCAAGTGGGCCACTTCTAGATAACTATACCATTTGTGTGTTTATCTGGCGAATGTCCCAGTAGATCTTGTCAACATTGAAATATCTATCCAGGAGACTAGAAGGAAAAGAATCATAAAATCATTGTGCCTTGGCACTCTAAAGGACTTTGCGAGGATTTAGCCACTCCCCTCCACCCCAACCCCACCTGCCATTTTGGTTTATAAGAAAAGAATCTGAATTACTGGGAGGAGTTGACACAGCTTGTTAGTGACAGAGTTGAGACCGGAATCAGATCTCTTGGATGAATCTAGAATAGTGAAGCTGTAGCAAGACTTAATCATCTTAAATGAAATTCAGTTTCTATCACAGGTATGAATCATTTCAGAGAGTGGTGACTAAAGCTTCGTTATGCCTGTGCACACTACTAGGAATGTTCTACCTCAACTTCCAGTTGTTAAATACAATCTTATTATTAGTAAGGCACTTCAGTATCACCTAACAGGATGTATTGATCTGCTAGAGCTGCCTTAACAAATTATTACAGACTGGGTGGCTTAAACAACAAAATTTTATTTTCTCACAGTTCTGAGGCTGGAAATCCAAGATTAAGGTCCCAACAGGGTTAGTTTCTGGTGAAGACTCCCTTCTCGGCTTTCAGATAGCTGCCTTCTCACCATGTCCTCGTGTGTTCTTTCTTCTGTGCATGAGGAGAGATAGATCTCTGGTGGCTTTTCCTCTTCTTATAAAGACACCAGTCCTATCAGATTAGGTGTCCACTCTTATGACCTCATTAATTACCTCCTTAGTTACCTCCCTAAAGGCTCTATCTTCAGATACAGTCACACTAGGGATTAGGGCTTCAACACAGGAATTTTAAGAGCACAAAATTTAGTCCATAACATGGGATAATAATTTAATTCTACCATAGAACCTCATTTAAAATTTTTAAGCTAGTAATAGCAATAATTGCTTAGAGACAACAATGGTGCTCCATCGCTGTGGGCCATGGACACAGTGGTGCCTCTCAGACTTTTGCTTTGGGTTGCCTCTGAGTGTACTGCCTGCCTGGCCACTCCTCCTCATGTGAGCTGGCTGGAGGGCTTGTGCAGTGGCACAGATGGAGCATGGCAACAGGCAGGACTTAATTGGATGCTCCACGGCCTAGTTCATGGTCTTGGCCTAATTCACCCTGTAACTCGGGGGGAAAAAAAATGCTGTATCTATTCTTCTTTCTATCCCCAGTATCAGAAACAGGTTCTGGCACAGAGTAACAATTTAATCAGTGATGAACGAATGAATGAATGAATGAATGAATAAATGAGTGGACATTCTATGAGTCAGATTGCATCACCTAGCTCCCCTGCTTAAGATGCCTCAATGACTCCTCATCACCCGTAAGAAAAAGGACAAGCACTTCTGTGACTTGACTGTATTCAACCCTTCCAGCACCTCCCATTTTGGCAATGACTCCTTTCTCCCTATATCTCTGTCCACACTAAGCATCTTGCAGCTTTCAGAATACCTAAAGCTTTTCCATGCATTTGTGTCTTTTATCACACTGTTCCCACTGCCTGGAAGGAACCCATCTTTAGCTGGTTAACTGAGTTTGGGCATTAAAACTCTATTACCTCTTCCCAATTTGAGAGGTTCTCCCACTTTCTGGGCTCCCATTGCTTTCCATCTGAACCTTACCTCAGTGTTATATGTGTCCATAAACTTGTCTGTCTCCCTCCTTTAGTTATGGGATAACTCATTTATCCTTGGATTTTTACTGTCTAGCACAATGCCAGGTATACTATGGATTAACGAGCCTAATGTACTATGATAGAAATTTTTGTATTATGTAATAGTAAGGCTATATTTTTGATCCATAAATCAAATGCCACTGCAGTACCCACCTGTGTAAGACAATTAATGGTCTTGAGGGCTCAGGGAATTTGAATGACTCCTGACTTCCCCCCTTTCCTTCCTTCTTCCCATTAGTAATGAAGTGTCTCCCTTATGTTACTTCATACCTGCTAGAATGGGAAGCTTGAAGGTTAGAGGGCATAATGCAATAATTCTCAAATCTATCAGAATCTCCTGAGAAACTTATGATTCAAAACATGATCACATCTTCCCAAGGCACATACCCCCATAGCTAGTGAGTCAGTCTCTCAAGGACAGACCCCAGATATTTCTGTGATGCTCTCCAGGGCTCCCAGGGTGGGAACCACTGGTATAATGGAAAGAAGCCTGAAACTGGAGTTCTGCTTGATCTGGTCACTGATGAGCAGAGTGTCCTTGGGAAGGTCACTTTCCTCTTTATGCTTTAACCAGTCTTCTGTGTGTGGAGAAGGTACAACTGGATTGGTGTTTGTCAATCTTGTTTTCTCAGCATTGGAACAAAATCTTGCACAGAGGCCCAGTATATAAAACAGAACAAAGCAGGGTTGCAGTGTTTGAGGGTGAAGAGGGCTCCTTATTCAGCCTTGTTCTCAGTGCCACCAGCACTGCCCTGAGGTGCAAAGTCCTCAAGGCACTTCCACATGGAACTTCTAGGGCTCTCCAGCATGTAACTTGAAAAATTCTAAATTAGAAGATCCATGTCCCTACTAGTTGCGGCATTTTGCAACTCCATGGTAACGTGCTTACCTGGAAAGAAGCCCTCCAGTCACTTTCTAGACAGAGTCTGGGAAGTTGCAGAACACTCCCCAGGGCAGGAGAGCAGTCTGAGAATGTGGAGGGAACAGCTCCAAGAACAAAAGACAGAAGAAGACTGGGGACCATCTTTGGAGTTCTGATATCCAAAAAGCACAGGGAAAAGAACAGAGCAAGTTGGCAAACTAAGCCAGGAGAGGTTCAAGTAGCAAAGGATTGAAACAAAAGGAGAATCTAGGCACTATGTACCTCAGTCAGGAGTCTCCGTGTGCTTAGTGCTGAAACAGAAGTCAGCAGGAGGAACAGAGGAACCAAAATTGTTCCAGGTGACCACAATAAAGTGAGTATCACATTAAAGCAAGTCACCTGAAGTGCTTGGTTTCCCAGTGCATATAAAAGTTATATTATACTATACTGTAGTCTATTAAGTGTGCAATAGCATTGTGTCTTAAAAAAAGATGTACATACCTTAATTTAAAAATACTTTATTGCTAAATCATGCTATCAATTGGCCGGGTGTGGTGGCTCTTGCCTGTAATTCCAGCGCTTTGGGAGGCCGAGGCAGGTGGATCATTTGAGGTCAGGAGTTTGAGACCAGCCTCATGGTGAAACCCTGTCTCTACTAAAAATACAAAAAAATTAGCTGGGCATTGTGGCACACAACTGTAATCCCAGCTACTGGGGAGGCTGAGGCAGGAGAATTGCTTGAACCCAGAAGATGGAGGTTGCAGTGAGCTGAAATCTCGCCACTGCACTCCAGCCTGTGCGACAGGGAGACTCCAACTCAAAAAAAAAAAAAAAATGCTAACAGTCATCTAAGCTTCAGCGAGTTGTAATTTTTTTTTACTGGTAGATGGTCTTGCCTCAATGTTGATGGTTGCTGAAGGTTGAGGTGGACATGTAAGTTTCTTAAAATAAGACCACAGTGAACTTTGCTGTATCAATAGACTGTTGTTCTCATAAGAGATTTTTCTACAGTATGTGATGCTATTTGATAGTATTTCACTCACAGTAGAACTTCTTTCAAAATTGGAGCCAATTCTCTAAAACCCTGCCACTGCTTTATTAACTAAGTTTATGAAATATTCTAAATCCTTTGCTGTCATTTCAACTATGTTCACAGTATCTCCACTAGGAGTAGATTCCATCTCAAGGAACCACTGTCTTTTCTCATTCATAAGAAGCAACTCCTCATTTGTTAAAATTTGATCATGAGATTGCAGCAATTCAGTCACATCTTCAGTCTCCACTTCTAATTCTAGTTCTGTTACAATTCTACCACATCTGCAGTAACTTCCTCCACTAAAGTCTTGAACTCCTCAAAGTCATCCATAAGAGTTGGAATCAATGTCCTCCAAACACCTGTTAATGTTGTAATTTTGGCCTCTTCCCATGAATCATAAATGTTCTTAATGGCATCTAGAACAGTGAATCCTCTCCGGAAGGTTTTTTTTACTTTGCCCAGATCCAACAGAGGAATCACTATCTGTGGAAGCTATAGCTTTACCAAACATATTTCTTAAATAATAAAACTTGAAAGTTACAATTACTCCTTGATCCATAACTCCTTGATCCATAATATTGTATCCATCCATACTAACACAACATCCATTGTTGGCATGGAAACAATATTAATCTCCTTGTACATCTCCATCAGAGTTCTTGAGTGACTAGATACATTGTTAATAAGCAATAATATTTTGAAAGTAATCTTTTTTTTTCTGAGCAGTAAGTCTCAACAGTGGGCTTAAAATATTCATTCAACCATAGCGTAAACAGATGAGCTATCATTTAGGCTTTGTAGTTCCACTGATAGAGCATAGGCATAGTTGATTTAGCATAATTCTTAAGGGCCCTGGGATTTTCACAGTGGTAAATGAGCATTGGCTTCCATTGAAATTCATCAGCTGCATTAGCCCCTAACAAGACAGTCACCCTGTCCTTTGAAGCTTTGAAGCCAGACATTGACTTCTTCTCCTGAGCTATGAAAGTCCTAGATGGCATCTTCTCCCAATATAAGGCTGTTTCATTACCATGAAAATCTGTTGTTTAGTGTATCCACCTTCATCAATGATCTTGGCTAGATCTTCTGGAAAATATGCTGCAGCTTCTGAGTCAGCACCTGCTGCTTTACCTTGCACTTTAATACTATGGAGACAGTTTTTCTTAAGCCTCATGACCTAACCTCTTCTAGCTTCAAACTTTTCCTCTGAAGTTTACTCACCTTTCTCAGCTTTCATAGAATTGAAGTGTTAGAGCTTTTCTCTGGATTAGGCTTCAGCTTAAGGGAATGTTGTGGCTGGGTTGATCTTCTATCTAGACCTCTCAAACTTTCTACATATCAGCAATAAGAATGTTTTGCTTTCTTATCATTCATGGGTTCACTGGAGTAGCATCTTTAATCTCCTTCAATAACTTTTCCTTTGCATTTACAACTTGGCTAACTGGCTCAAGAATCCTAGCTTTCAGCCTGTCTTGGCCTTTGACACGCCATCCTCAAAAACTTAATCATGTCTAGCTGTTTATTTAAAGTGAGAGACATATAACTCTATTTTACTTCAATACTTAGAGGCCATTGTAGGGTCCTTAATTGGCCTAATTTCAACATTGTTGTATCTCAGGGATTAAGGAGGCTAAGGACAGAGAGAGGTGAGGAAATGGCCATCAGTGGAGCAGCCAGAACACACACAACATTTATCAATTAAGTTCACAATCCTATTTGGGTGCTGTTCATGGCACTTCCAAACAATTACAACAGTAATATCAAAGATCACTGATCACAGATCACCATAACAGATACAATGGTAATGAAACAGTCTGGAATATTGTAATAATTACCAAATTGTAACACAGAGACATGAAGTGAGCGCATGCTGTTGGAAAAAAATGGTGCCAACAGACTTGTTCAAGGCAGGGTTGCCACAAACCTTCAATTTGCAAACAATGTAATATCTGTGAAGTGCAATCAAACAAGGTATGCCTGTAATACCTAAGTCAGGTTGAAATCCATTTGGTGGAAATCGGGCCACCTTTCTTTGAGCTGAGGTACAAATGCTTTGTTCTTCACTGTTCATATCATTGCTGGGGAAATCAAGCTGGCATATGTTTTCAGTAACCACCACTGAGATCATTTTTCTCTCTCTCTGGGGTAATTCTGGGAAAGAAAAGCATTCAAAATATTATATTTGCTATCCCCTAGAACATTCATGTCATGTAGCACCTACAATTAATGAGTGGTACTTGTGAGGATGTGAGTCATTACAGCAAAGCATTTAATTCAATTCTTCTCCAACACACTGATTTAATCCACCCTGAGTGAAGCTGGAACTGTAACACACCTTACCTGAATAGAGTACCATGAGATGACATGGTGTGTCTGAATGACAGCAATTTTGCACATGTACATAGCAGCTTCCAGCCTGGGATCTCCAAGAATTGCTTCTCACGTGGTAATTGATGGCACCTCTAAGTGTTACATTAAACATTTAATTGAACAGTTAAATGTGGATTAATGAGGCCATTAATTAATACAGCGGGGAAGTCTGCAATTCTTATCTGTGGACCACAGAGAGGATTTCCCCACACCATGTATTTGAAACTACATCCTGAAAATTCAAAATTGTTGAAGCTGTTGAAAGTGTGAGAAAAAGAGTGTGATGAGAGTAGAAATAATGTAAGGCTGACAAAAAGAAGACCCAGAATATGGATACATGAGTTCAAGACCAGGTTCTATGACCAACTAGCTGTGTGATTTTGTGTATATTACTTTACCTCTCTGGGCCTTGAATTTCTTATCTTAAAAATGAGAGGTGTACATTGAGCCCAACAGTCATTTTATTAACCAATGCTCTGAGCCTGTGAATTTAACAAAATGCAATCTGGGATTGGCTCAGTTACTTGGACCGTTCACATACCTTTTAACTTCTGTGTGTCAAACATTTGTCTGAGAGCTCCAGCTGTCCAGTTGCAGCCCCCCAAGGAGAAGTAGAAGAGCCCTGGACTTGGATTGACAAGTCCTGCTTTCTACTCTGCTGCTAGAAGTGAGATCCTAGAAGTCAACAAATGCATCTGAGTCTCCAGGTTCTCATTCTTAAAATGTAGACATAATAATCTACTGCAAGGAGCTGTTATGAGGACTAAGCAAGATATTTTAGATGAGAGCAAGAGAGTGTGATGTATGTGTGAGCTACTATTCTTGTTTTTATTATTTTCACCCTGGGCCACTGAAAATTGGTTCTGGGGGTCATGTCAATGCCTATGGCTACTCCATCATCTCTCTACCTTCTTTCCCTTCTTCTCTGCCTACCGTAATCTTCATTCTTGAGTCTGTATTTTTCTAAATATAAAGCAAGATATTTATTAGCAAACCTTTTGGTATCCATAATTCTTCACTCCCCAAAGTATTATTAAACCCTTTTATAACTTTGATAGTGAAAATAAAACAGAAAACCATAAAGTTTCACAAGACGACATTGCCCCTCTCAAAATCAACCCAACCACTGAGCCTCCTGGGGAGCTTTCCTCCTACCCACCCCTTTCCCAGAAGACAGTTTTCAGGATGGTCCTTAGATGAAAATGAAGAAGCAAAAAGATCAAGTAAAAAATGATTTGTGCTTTTGTTTTATTCTAAATCAGCATGAGGAGTATATTCTAGAGCAACAGTCCACAACCTTTTAGGCATCAGGGACTGGTTGTGTAGAAGATAATTTTTCCACAGACCGGGGTTGGAGGGTGGTTTTAGGATGATTCAAGCACATTACATTTATTGTGTACTTTATTTCTATTATTATTACATTGTCATATATATTGAAATAATTATACTATTCACCATAATGCAGAATCAGTGGGATCCCTAAGCTTGTTTTCCTGTAACTAGTTGGTCCTATGCTGGGGGGCAGTGGGTGGTGTTGGGAGACAGTGACAGATCATCAGGAATTAGATTCTCATAAGGAGCACACAACCTGGAGCCCTCCCATGCACAGTTCACAACAGGGCTCACGCGCCTATGAGAATCTAATGCCGCTGCTGATCTGACAGGAGGCGGAGCTCAGGTGGTAATGCAAGTGATGGGGAGTGGCTGTCAATACAGATGAAGCTTCACTCACTTGCCCGCCACTCATCTTCTGCTGTGTGGTCCGGTTTCTAACAGGCCACAGACCAGTACCAATCTATGACCCAGGGGTCAGGGACCCTTGTTCTAGATAACTTGTTTTACTTTAAGCGAACTTCATAAACTTTCATGGGCAGGTCATTTGGGATGGTCTTAATATAAATCTATGAGGTGCATTATCAAAAAATTAAATTAGGTTTAGTAGCATTTACTACTAAATATGCATTACTGCCTAACCTCATATGATATATATATAAACTCTCTCTTAAACAAAATGTTTTATTTTTCTACTATATTGAATAACAAATCTTATTTATGTAAAAACTGTTTATCGGGCACTCACTACAGCCAGCTACAGCACTGAGGAATATACTTAAGTATACAGGTGTATTTCTCTATATTATATATACAGTTGATCCTCATTGTTTGTGGATTCCATATTTACAAATTAGCTTACTCCCTAAAATGTATTTGTGACCCCCAAATCAATAATCCAGTGTTTCCACAGACATGTGCAGAGTGGTGAAAACTTTGAGTCACCTGATGTGCACATTTCCAGCTGAGATCAAATAAAGCTATGCTCTGCCTTCTTGCATCGGCAGACTTCCTTGCTTAAGAAAACCTCCCAGTGCCCTTTCTCTGTAGATCTGTAGATGACATGATAGCATTAGATAACACAAGCTACTGTGTATAATTATCTGTTTATACATAAGCATTAGCTCCCCATCCAGGACCATAAACTTCTTTCAGATGGACCCTAGGTTCTATTTTTCTTATACTTTAACTACACTCTTATACTTTAAACAGAAACACACATAAAGCAAGATTATGTATTGATTGGCAACAATGTTGTGATAAGAAGCTTGCAGGAACCTAACCCTGTATTCCCTTACGAGCAACAGTTCAGAATTCATTAATACGGTGTTTGCAGCAACTTTATAAAACATAATGATTGCAAACATTGAGAACTGACTCTGTGTGCTATATGTGTGTGTGTGTAATTGAGTTAAGTACTAGACATGGACTACACAGGAGCTTAATGTGTAAATTTATCCAGTGCTTTTGTATTTAGCCCGATAATCTCACCAGAAATTGCTAATTTAAATTAGTTCCTTTGCTTTTATTAAGATAAATGGAATCTCATCAACTCAGTCTTAGGACACAAAGGAATTAGCCTTAGAAATAAAACTTTATTTTGTTAAAAACTCTAGTGAAGGAAATTATACAACAGAAGCACAGTGAAGGGATGTCGTTTTTCACCTTTGTGAGCACAAAACAGATTTGAGTCTTCCCCATATTACACAGATTCAGCTCCCTCAAGCCACCCAAAGTGCAAACTATGCCATCTCTCTTTTCTTCTAGATCGCTATCCACTCGACATTCACCCAAAACATACACCCAGTTTCCGATGCACAGGTAATAAAGACGATAAGTCCTTGGCTTACAATTACCACATGTGTAGTGAGCTGAGAGGAAGATATGGGAAGGCCACTGAGGACCACTCAGCCAGGGATGAACAGTGAATGTCAGTTAAAGCCACCAGAAGATGAGATGCTTGACCTTAGAGATGAGGAGCAGTTAATATGGTGGTCTTGGTGGGATCCCCTGGTACAAAGGTCCACAGCACTTACTCTGTGAAGAGCACCAGAATAGATGTCATGGATGATTGAGTCAGTATCAGCCAGTATCCTGAAAGTCCAGTATTTCAAGGAAACTTTCCCTGGAGACACCCTCTCCTCCATGAACACATGCACTCCCAACCAAGAAAAAGTCTGAATCCGACCATAGGATTCCTTTCTCCTTCCATCCTGGCACTTATTTAATCAGCATCTGTCTCCCCAAATGAAGCATATGCCCCTAAAAGCAGGAACCCAGTATTTTGTTGTTGTTAGTTTGCTGTTGCATCTCCCACAGCCTCAAGACTTGCCTGGCATAAGCTGCTGAACAACTGAATGAAGATTGCAGAGTAAGGCCAAGGTCTTATTCATGGGGTGACAGCTTTGCTAGGAGATTTTACAAGGTCATAGTATTGTGGGGATTTTTTTCCACAGTGAACAATGTACACTGGGAAATTAGTGTACATCCCATAGGTATTTTTGTTCACCGAGCTTTTCATTGCTTAACTCTTTGACCTAATAACTAGTAAATTAGCAGTCACTAGAACTGAGAAGAGAGAAAACAGGAAGGTTTCAGGTCTTCTAACTTATATTCCTAAATGCATCCTGTGGTCCTGGCAGGTTGGCTGATATTCTTGGCTCAAACTGGGGACTTTCACAGGAGCAAGGGCTCATGTGCCTGCTTTCATCATCACTTCTAGAGCCAGCCAGCCCAGAACCTCACCCCCCAGAGGAATCATCTGCTACTCCTCAGTCCCTTGAAATATTCTTGCCATGAGGACCCCTTCTCTCTGGGGGTAAACAGTAAGATAGATAAAGTGTACTCAAGTCGGACAGAAGTCACTAGCACACATCATGGTGGATGAGCTGTATCACAGCAGCCACCCCTGAGATGGTAGAAGAATGCTGTAAGGCTGAGTCATAGGGACTTGCCCTTTCCTGTTTCTCACCTCTTTGTTGTGGGGTTCTCACAACCAAATGCTCACATGGCCAGGCAGGTGGTCTAAGTAAGTGGAGGTGACAGGGTGGAAGTGTGGCAAGCCCTAACTGAAGGGAATAGCTACTGCTCATCTCCATGCAAGAATTTGGGACAAGTGTCACCAGTTTTTCAAGAGAAAGCAAAAGTGCGGGGACCAGATTTGTTTTCAAAGAATCTGGTTTCTTGAAATCAGAAACCATCTTAAGGCTGTCCGTTTTTCATTACTGTTGTTTTTCTGAAATGCTTTTTGTCAATCATTAGGGAGAAGATAAAGATAAATAGAACCTAGGGTCCATCCGAAAGAAGCTTATGGTCCAGGAGGGGAGCCAATGCTTATGTATAAAAAGATAATTACACACAGTAGCTTATGTTATCTAATGCTATCATGTTATCTACAGATCTACAGAGAAAGGGCATTGGGAGGCTTTCTTAAGCAAATTTGTTGGGGAGAATCTCCTCCCTTTAGTAACAAGAAACTCAATTGTTTCTACATCCAGAAAAGGACTTTTTTTCTTTTAAGCAATAGGGCCTCCTGCTGAGACAGTAAAATTGTAGAGATACTTGTAGGGTTGTGTTGCAATATGATGAGGAGGCCAATGAAGGTGGTTCCATCAAAGAGTGCTTGAGTTAAAACTAATATATTCAAGCAGTGATACTATTTTGGCATTCTTCAGCTCCGTTTTCTTTTTTCTTTCTCCTCATCTAGACTCAGACCCTAGTTCCTGACTTTCAGTGTGGCACTCTTTCCTCTCCCTGCTTAAGAAGGAGCAGTCAGAATTATTAGGTCATGGCAACATTGTAGATTTGAAATTCCACTGCCTTACAAAACATGGCTTCTTGAGCTCCAGCATTGTTGTTTGGCAAGTTGATCAGAAATTCTCTTTCTGCCAGTGCTGAGCCATGGTAGTTAATGTGTGGAGTTCTGAAGCAACAGTTTGGATCCCATTTCTACTAACTTATCATGCTAGCTGTATGACTTTAGGAAAAGTACTTAACTTGGTACCTAAGCCACAGTTATCTCACGTATAAAATAAGGTAACAATAGTGCCTGCTTGTTAGGTGTTTTGTGAAGATCAAATGAGATCATATAGGTAAATATTATGTGAGTAAAAACCCCCACAGGTATAGTAATAGAGCATAGAAAAAAAAAAGATCACGTGGAGGTCTATATTTGAAGAATGAGACCTGTGCCTCACACAAAAAAGTATTCAATTAAAGAAAGTCCACATCAGTATTACCAAATAGGGACATGAATCATTCCTTGCTGTGGAGTATTGTGAGAATAAGGATCTGCATAATTTATTATTTACTGCAAATGGAGCAAGTCAGTCTTGGCACACTCTGATTTATTATCATATGGGTGGTGAATGAGCTTTGACCTGGCCAAGAGAAAAGTGTGCCACTCCAGGCATGGATGTCAAGCCTGGCACTCAACATGCACAATTGCTGGACTCAGCTGAGGTACAGTGCATGAAGTTCAACTAACACCCCACCTCGGGTGATTCTCAGCTGGGAAGTGGCTCTAGCTAAATAATAATGGCACACTCAGAATCTTCCATGATTTTTGGAATTCTAGAATAATGAACTGTTTGGGCACAGGGGACTCTTCTGAAGTACCCAACAATTTAAAAGGGAGAAAAGTCCTTCTTCCCTCTCTCATCAGTCTCTTCTCTCTTCCTACCTATCCATCCATGTATCCAACAGAATCTGAATTAGAATATTTTGGTACGTGTATATGTATGTAACAAAACTGAACATTCTGCACATGTAATCCCGAACTTAAAAAAAAAAAAGAATATTTGGGCATTCATGCAATCCACTTTTTCAGAGGAAAGTTAGTCTTCTTTCAAATAATTTTATAATTGCATCAATTCATCAAGGATACAGTGGGCCTTTTCACATGCCAGGTGCTGTGCAAGGCACTGAGCGTAAAAAAAAAAAAAATATATATATATATATATATATATATATATATATATAGAGAGAGAGAGAGAGAGAGAGAGAGAGAGAAAAGTACAGTTCATGCCCTCAAGAATCTCATAGTCTCAGAGGCAAGGTAACTTTTGTAATTCCCCAACCTTCCCTTCTCTCCTTTCAGAGCTCCTCACATACTAAGTGCCCAGTGTGTTAATTTATTTTCAGCAGAGTCTGATCAGCTTCTTTGCATGAAAGACTACATGTTTAACCTCTCCAAATTACAAGGGTGCCTGCTTTTTTAAAGGAGATGCTGTATCTTAAACCAAAAAGGTTATTTTGAGAATTTTAGACATGCTTAAAAATTTAAGTGAAGCAAATTTTTATAAATTGTGTATATACTTGCTAACCCTGAAATGAGCCAGGTATGTAGCTACCAAAAATTTCTTGGTCAGGATATTCTTGACCTTTCTTGCAGGTTGCTGGAAGCCCCCAAGTCTTGTAGTTACTCTTTATTGCAGACTAGTAAACAAACATGCTTTGGATCAGAATTGAGACCTAGGGTCAGGGGGTGTGTTTCTATCCTCATTCTCTCCAATTTTATACGACTGAGCACTTCTGTATTGCTCAAACAAATGTGTCATTTCTTGTACTCTTGGAGTGTCCCAGTATGTGTGTATACTCTGGGACTTGATGACATAATGAATTTCCCCATCAAAGCTCTGTAATTGAGCCATCTTCACTATTTGATGGCGTAAGTCAAATATTAGTCTTAATTTGAACCAGGCCATTATCATATTAGACTTCTCTGTCATTCTTGATGACTGCAGAGCCAATGGCTCTCACATTTCCAAGTGTTAAAGAATTGCCACTTCAATGGGCTCAACTGTTCCCCAATTTTTATTTAGAAAACTGATAATGGTTGAAATAAGCCACAGGGGGTCAAAAAGCCAGGTGGCCAGGGAGCTTATACCCGAAATGAGAAAAGCCTTGCTACCTGCTGGTTTAATAGGCTGCCCTTATTTCTAATGGGGCTGAGTGGAGCTGAAATCAAGGCTGAGAGACCATATCAGAGCGATCTTAACATCGAACCACCTGACATTGGGTCTGTGGGGGATATTTCATCATTGTCTGCTTGACCTTTGGCCTGTTAGACTTACAGCCCATCATTTCTGGGAAGCAGCGACTGAAAAAGCCATTTGTTCCCCATCGAATGTACCTGTCCTGATGTGCTGTCAACAGCTGTTTGCATTGCTAACTGCGCCAAGGGAAAACAATTGATGCTGGCAAACTCGAATTTCTAACCACCTCTTTTATTTTTGTCACTCCTGGTGCTAATGATGACCTATATTCTCTACCATAATGATTATCTTAAAAGTCTTTTTGGCGTTGAAGAGAGCGTTTGAGTCCTAAGTGCCTGTATTGTGAAAGAATATAATATGGAGAGGTCTATTATCTTAGAATTCATTTGCCTATTTTTTTCTTTTTTTAAGGCAGCACTGTAAATTAAACCACTTGAGTTGGCTTTGTAGGTTTCTTTTTTGTTTCCTTTTTTTTTTTTTTTTTTTTGCATACACAGCAAGGATAACTACACCTCAGATTTATGAGCATTGTGAACAGGTTGCCATAGCAACCACTCCGGCTGCTCTACACCAAATAACCTTGTCATGTGAGCGTTTATCACAGGAACATCAAGGACTGGATTGCACTGTACGCTCTTTGGCTAAACAGCAGGATTTTTCTGAATAATAATTGGTCGTGGCCTTTTATTCCACCAGTCAGAGTTAATCATCCTCGGAATCTGAAATTAACCATAATGCATTCAAGGCGCAGAGTGCAGCCATTCAAAAATTCCTCTTTGGGGAAGAAAACTTTCCAGTGATCTTTGGTCTTTGTTGTATATGATCATTGTTGTTATTGTTATTGTCACTAGTATTGGGAAGGCTTAATGAGAGAAGGATGAGCATTTGGGAATGGCATCTAGAACTCATTAACATGATATAAGTAAAATGGGTATTTAACTACCGTATTATTTATGAGAAATAAGAGATATTTTAAGCTGCCATCAAAACCAGCAGGTTTTTTCCTCTCTCAAATTACCTTTATAGGACATTTGATCATTTGAATATATTTTATTAGGTTAATTTATTTTCCATAGATCATGTTTTAATACACACCCAGAAATCACATTGTGCTTCTGATGTATCATCTGAGGAGGGAAAATGAGTGGGGTGTAAAGGATCAGCGAGGTCCCGGTGCCTACAGAGCACGTGTGTGTACACACATGTGGTACTTGTGCACATCCACACAAATCCGCAAGATGGACCCTACAAAGAAAATAATTACATCACAGGGATACAGCTGGCTCTCTATCACAGGCAATTATGTTAGAGCTAGGGGTTGGTGGGTTTAAAAAAAATCAGGATTTTGGTTATTTATCAGCAGAGAGGTTTTCTGATCTGTGAAAAGGCACCTTACAAAATTCTGCTAGGGATAAAGCCAGGCTTCAGCAAATTCAACAAATTATGGGGTTTTTTTAAAGCATCTTAACACTTCCCCTTTTTGGTGATCCTTTCTTTTACTTTTTCTTTTTTAACTTCCTTGGTCCCTAGACCTTATTTCTTACAGGCCATTTGTATTTGTCCATTCTCACGCTGCTATAAAGAACTGCCCAAGACTGGGTAATTTATAAAAGAAGGAGATTTAATTGACTCACAGTTCTGCATGGCTTAGGAAGCCTCAGGAAACTTACAATCATGGCAGAAGAGGAAGCAAACACATTCTTCTTCACATGATGGCAGGAAGGAGAACTGCCAAGCAAAGAGGGAAAAGCTCCTTACAAAGCCATCAGATCTTCTGTGAACTCACTCACTATCAGGAGAATAGCAGCATGGGGGGAACCGCCCCCAATTCAATTACCTCCCACCAGGTCCCTTGCATGACATGTGAAGATTATGGGAACTAAAATTCAAGATCAGATTTGGGTGGGGACACAGCCAAACCATATCACCTTTTATCATCGTTATTGTTGATAATAATTGTCATTGCCTTAAGTGTGACCTCTCCTGAAGATAATTACTTTAAAAAAAATCTCAAATGGAGGAATTTCAGAAATCAGTAAATAATATTTTTTAAAGAATTTATTCAAGGAGGAAAGGACTTTTTTAAGTTCCCACCTAGTCATACCTTCTAGGAAGCCACCAATATTGCCAACTTCTAACATTCTTTTATAAGAGGAACCTGTAGTCATTCCAATCAAATGAAGCTAAATGATTGGATGTGAAGATGAAAAACAGCTAAGTGGGAAGATTTGGGTGCAGCTATTCAGGGAAATAGCACCATCCATCTCATGTCACATCCCTGCTCTTGTCTTTTTGTTGCTTTTCCTTTGAAATAAATGTATATATGAGTCAGTAAAATAAGTTTTAGAAAAGCGACAATATTCACTTATTCATCATATTATGGTCCTTGTAAATGCCAAGGACACTGCTAGGTGTGTGGGGGGAACAGCAATAAAAGAAATCTGATTCTTATCCTCTGGGTATTCACAAGCTTGAAGGGAGATGAGACATAAAGAACCTGGATAGTTACTGCACTCTTAATAAGAAACAAATGTCTTGTGAGTGGCACAGAAGTGCCACTAGAGGTGGCAGCCATCTCTGGCATTGTCATAAGAGGGCATCTATAGCATGTGGTGTTGAAACAACTAAGCTACAAGAAAGTGTAGAAGGCTGGTGATTGGAAGGAGAGCATTCCAGGGAAAGAGGATAGCAGGAGTGAAGTAGGAGACATACGAGTGTTTGGTAGAGTCTGAGAAAAGCCAGCATTTGTCAAGGACCCAGGTTCACATCCATGAGTCGTCAGTAGAGATAAAACTGGAACGGTACCTTCAGGTCAGATTTGAAGCTTGGTTACCAGGGGTCTTGAATATCTTCCTAATATGCCTGGGCATTTATTTGGATGGCATCAGAAAGTCATTTCAGGTTCTTAAGCAAAATATTGATGTGATCAAAGTGATAGAAAATTTAAATGAGACTGGGGTGAGAAGGAGGAAGGAAGATATTTTAGAAGTTGTTTCATCAGCTGAGGAGGTGGATTTACCTCTAATCCCTGTTCAACTAGCTTTCTCTTATTTTCCTTCTGAGGAAAAAAAAGGCATCTCCCTTTTGGTAGTGATTTTGAAGTGCCGTGTCAGAGGAGGGGAGAGGGTCCACTCTTGGTGCAAGCATCAGATCCATGGCTTAGCAATCAGAGGGGAGGACAGTTAGGAAAATGCAATTGATTATATTTGGGCTGTTCAGGCTGAAGCACCAAAGATACTGCTAGAGTCTCTTCATTTGATTTCTCAAGATTTAATGTGTGTTTTGTGAAGAGGAAAAAAGTGATAAATGTTTTTGACCAGTGCTCACTAAGCTATGACCAACCTGCCAATAAGCATTGCTGCTATTAGGCCTGCTATTATTATAAGAGTGCTATCCTTTGAAACTAACAAGAGAAACATATTCACTCTATGTGGTGGAGAATCTTCATGGAATTGTGCCGGGAACCCAGGGTTCCTAAAGCACACCCTGACCGGGATGATCCCCAAAGTTTCTCACAGGCCCCTTTTATTCTGTTAAGGGGTATGATGTATGTAGGTGAGGTTTAAAGTATGAACAGGAGGAAAATGATTCTCTCTCTGATGCCCCTTCACTCTTCCTTACTCTTGAATATCAAACTATTGAGCAAACTCGTTTTGTGTTGTCATTCTGTCCCAGAAGCAGTTCAAAATGAACTTTTAAAACATTTTATCAGGTCGGGCATGGTGGCTCATGCCTATAATCCCAGCACTTTGGGAGGCCGAGGCAGGCGGATCACCTGAGGTCAGGAGATCGAGACCAGCCTGGCCAATGTGGTGAAACCCCACCTGTACTAAAAATACAAAAATTAGTCAGGTGTGGTGGCGCACGCCTGTAATCCCAGCGACTCTGGAGGCTGAGACAGGAGAATTACTTGATCCCAGGAGGCAGAGGTTGCAGTGGGCTGAGATCACACCACTGCACTCCAGCCTGGGCAACAGAGGAGGACTCCAACTCAAAAAAAAAAAAAAGAAAGAAAGAAAGAAAATCTCCAGTTTTATGTAATTAATGAGGACAAAAATCAGTGTGTCCTTTGCACTTTCAGTAGAGTGGGCATTCTTGCTAATAGTACTCAATATGAGTCGCCTCAGGTTCTCCCTGCTTAGAAATAGCTGCTCTGTTTGGGAAATTCCATGTTACCTAAAGCTGCGTAACAGATTGTTCCAAAATATAATGGCTTAAAACAACAATAGTCATTTAATATTTCTCACAGTTTCCGTGGGTCACAAATCTGGGAACAGCTTGGCCAGGTAGTTCCGGCTTGGGATCTCTCATGAGATGTCAGCTATGGCTGTCATCTAAGGACTTGACCAGGACTAGAGGATGCACTTCCAAGGCAGCTCACTCACATGGCTGGAAAGTTGGTGCTGGCTGTTGGCAAGAGTCCTCAGTTCCCCACCCGAATCTCTCCACAGGGTTGCTTGAGTGGCCTCAAAACATGGTGGCTGGCTTCTCTCAGAGTGAGTTATTCAAGATGCTAAGCAAGATGTCTTTATGAACCAGCCTTGGAAGTCATATACCATAACTTCTAGTGTATTCTATTGATCACATAGGACAGCCTGATTCAATGAGAGTGAGAATTATACAAGGTGTGAACTCCAGGAAATAAAGATCCACAGATCCACACGAGGATGGTGTGGGGAGGGGGCATGTCTTGGAGGTTAAGTATCACAAAGGTGTATCTTTGCAGCTCAAATGCGGATGTGTCAGGTTCTGGTATTCAGAAGATGATACTACCCTGTTTCTGCCCCCAAACTGGAAAATGTTCTACCCATGCTGAGGTTGAGTGGTAAAGAATTCCTTTAATCTGATATAATCTGGAATAATGGTTGATAATAGGAAAGGATGGTCAAATTATTTTAAACATGATTTAAAACTTATAAATATGCACTTATTTGCCAATCATTTGGTATAGGTGGAATTTTTTTTTTTTTTTTTTTTTTTTTTTGAGATGGAGTCTCACTCTGTTGCCAGGCTGGAGTGCAGTTGTGTGACCTTGGCTCACGGCAACCTCCGCCTCCCGGGTTCAAGAAATTCTCCCGCCTCAACCTCCCAAGTAGGTGGGACTACAGGCATGCACCACCACGCCTAGCTAACTTTTGTATTTTTAATAGAGATGGGGTTTCACCATGTTGGCCAGAATGATCTCAATCTCTTGACTTCGTGATCTGCCCACCTCAGCCTCCCAAAGTGCTGGGATTACAGACATGGGCCACCGCACCCGGCCTGATTTTTTCTTAAATAAAGTTCTTCTCATTAAAGTTCTGCATCCTTTCCCTCCACAAATCATTCCAAGAATACATTATTTACATTATCTAGCTTTGGGTTCTTTAAAGTGAATCAAGAACCTAAAATGTATTTTATGAGCTATCTACGTGCAGAATTTTATTATTTTTAACTAATCTCTTAGAGTTGTCCCACCCACATTCAATTTAACATTGATCCTTTTTTTTTTTAATCAATTTCCCATTTACTGGCTCTTTCGAAAGCAATCAACTTGTTTTTTTGTCAAATCAACAACCCTCTTTGCATTCATAGTTCACAGTTTTGCATAATATTTAAATAAATTACATAAATTATAACTACAACCAGCATAAAAAGTTTTGGGAACAAACACAATTGATTCTTGGGAAGCACACATTTCAACAGGTATGAGTGGCATGTACCAGCAGAGAGGAGTGTGCTAGACCTAAGGGTTCATCAGAACATCTTGAAGATAGAACGAACAGCATCAGCTACGTGGCCATGTGTTAAGGCGATGTTTTTGGTCCATATTTTTACTTAATTTAAATTTCCTCAAAAATTTACATTGTAATGGCTGATCTTTGTATCCTTTTCTCAAAAGTCAAATCTGTGCAAATAAATGCTGTGGCCGTGCAGCTGACCAATCACAGACTACCAGTGAACCCACAATGCTCTCCTCACCAAGCATGTAGGATGACCTATACGACCTCTGAAGGCCTCAAAGAATGGAGAGATGAATGCCTAAGAGTTAATTATGTTTGGTCCCAAACCTTAAAATGTCAATGTGAATCAGCCACTAATCCAATGCTGAATGATCATGCCTGGACAAAAGTGCATCAGCACTATTTTCAGCAGACAAGGTAGGCTTCCTGGAGGAGGAGGTCTTGACTTTGGACTTGAATAGAATATGACACATCCAATGGGATAGGAGGTTATACCACAGAAATGAGAATGAGTGGGAAAGATAGGAGTATTTGTTGAATAGCAAGTACAACATGGAGAAGAGAAGCTGCAAATGTGATCTCTCAGAGAAGGTAGGGCCAAAGAGGCCCGAGGGTCTTGTCTGTTAGAAATAGGGAGCTATAGCAGGTTTCTGAGCAGGGGAGTAGCATGACTAATGAGGTGTTGGAAGACTGTCAATCTGGCAAGAGGACACTGGGTAGTCTCAGGCAGGAAGAAGCTGGATCCAAGGCCTGTTTGCAGCAGCTATTACAGTGGTTTGAAAATGAGGTATGAGAAGGTCCCAATAAAAGTGTGGTCTGTGAATATAGAGATTTCACTAGCAAAAAATAACTGAATTTGGGAGCTGTAAGACAGGGAAGGTAAGAAGAAGAGAGGCAAATTTGAGTCTAGGGAGTTAGAAGAAATAGTTGGTGCCACTCATATAGTATGAAAACATGGAAAAGGGAACCAGGGTGCATGAGGAAGTGAGGAACACAGATTTAGGCTAAGTGTGAGGTGGAGGGGGAGGCGTGGAGAGGAATAGTGGAAGGTTAGAGACAGAAGACGGCTGAGCCGGGGAGAGGGGCAGATTCAGGAATCACCCACAGAGCAGCCTGTGAGAGGCCCCAAACATGGGCAGGTGAGGCCTCTGGGGAGGATCCTACAGAGAGACAGAAGGCCAATGTCAAGACTGAGCCACGGCCAGAACCCCTGCTCCATCAATGGAGCCAGAACTTTTCATGGCCCAGAAAAGGCAGTTAGAGCTGTTGCTGTCTAAGCTTTTATAGGCCACCTCCCTGCTTTTCATTTCCTCATCTCCTTCTTGTCCTCTGTCTTCCCTTTCTGAGTCTCCATTTAGAGGACAGGCAATTACACCTCATCAGTGCGATTCGTACACTGCTGTCACATGTAGGCTTAGCCCGGCTCCCTCAGTGCTAATTTCTACTTCTTTTTGCTGTCCCCTCCTAACTTTTCCACTTCTTCCACTATCTTACTTTTCTACCTCGTTAAGGACAGGAGCCCCTCCATTAGAACTCACACTCCATTGTGTCACACATCGTTTAAATATCTTATCACTTTGCCATTGGGAAAAACAGTAATTGATGGTATTTCCACTTATTTTCACTCTCTCTGCTCCATTTGGGGAATGAAGACGGTTTCAAATAGCTCATTATTTATTTTCCGCTCAGGCTCAAGTTGTATTCCAGCACCGTCCTTACAGGGACCCAAACTTCCCACAATCCCATAATGTTTTATGAGCAGTTTTACAATCAAGATGCTATATTATCATATCCTTCTGAAAGGTGGTTATATGAATAGTCAGGAAGCAGTAGCTGAAGTACAGAGAAATCTCTGCGACAATTTGACAGTGAGTTCATAGTCCTGTCCTGGGGAGAGCCCTTTGCTCAGGACCCCCTGTATGGAGGAGCTTCTGCAGGGGCTCAGAGTGGCCACTAATGTTGTAAAATGCTGTCCTATTTAATGACAACATGCACAAACAGAGGAGCTGCAACAGAACATTCTAACCAGAGGATTCCTTAGTGAGCATTTGGCCTATCCCACCTATTTTATGGGTGAAGAGAATGAAGCTTGGGTAAAAAATGTGACTGACAAGGGACATAGACAAAGATGACCTCTGAGCTGGAAATCAAGCTTTTTGACAGTCACAAATAAAAAAAATCTTTTTAAAAAATAATTTTGTTAAATACATCATAAATATGACATCCAGCATATCTAGTCAACTATACTAATAGGAACAAAAACCCACAGATGATGACATAACTTGATATTTTATGTCAACAAAGCAAAGCAGGCAGAAGTGCTGGTAATTGGCGTGTCCTCATCTCATCCCCAGTGCTGGTGCTTGAGTGCTGCATTTTTTATTTACCTTGTCAGACAGCACCATTTCACCCAAGATTTATTGAGTCCATGTGGAGTATGTTTTCATCCCTTATTCATCTCTCTCTTGGTTTTCTACAATAGAGAAATAACTGGAGCTGAGCTGAGAGGCTTCTCCCACTGTATTTGAGATATGCTAACCAATGCCACTCTTGGGACTGGCTTCTGGAGAGGTCCCTGAGATGGGCAGAGGGAGGGAGGTTGAAGACGTCACATAACAGCATCACTTCTGGATCCTAGCTGAATTCTGGGAAGATGGGATTTCCTGTAATAAAATGGGGTTGGGAAGTACACTGTTTAAAAGGCCTGGGATCAGAGACACTAAAAAGAACTATGAACTTGGACCTGGGATCCAGTTCTAACTTTGCCATCAAATAGCTACATGACTTTTCGGAGCCTCCATATCCTCATGTATAAAGGGGTTGGTTCTGTAGAGTGAGACTCCATCCAGTGCTCATATTCTGGGGTTCTATGGAGACTGTGCCTGTGGGAGATGGTGAGCAATGATTGCAAAGAACATGGAAGGGGGGATGCTAAGGCAAAGCTAATGGGAAACACATGGTGTGGATGCCTGAAGGCAGGAAGAAAGGGGGTAGGGTCAGCAGGCCCAGGGGCTTCCCATCAAGGCTTCACTTCTCCAGGAGCAAACTGTTTCTAAAATCACAACTGTGCACAGGCATGGGTAGGTGGACACCCACACTTGCTTTTTCATTGCTCATCAAAGGAGAGCAATTTATAATCATCTCCATTGACTTTCAAACACGCTGTGAAGTAAACAGACTCTATAATAACGTGTTTACAAATGAGGTCACTGAAGCTCCAAGAAGGTAAGAGACTTTTCAAGATTTATCGTTTATGGGCTGTGCTGGACAAGACCCAAAATTTCCTAGTTCCTAGTCACAGGCCTTTTCCACCTCCAACTTCCAAGTTTGCTATAGCAACCACTTATATTTCTATAGAAATTTTTACTTGTAAAGTATATTTAAAAACCATTACCTCATTTTTATCCTGCTGAAGGCCTGTCAGTTGGGAGTGCTGGGGGCTATTTCTCTTGGTTTAGAGATGGCGAAACTGAAGAGATTTTCCCTGAGTTTCCTAATCATTCAGCAAACCCTCTTAGAGCACCCATGATTCACCAAGCACATCCCAGACATGGCTGCCTAATGGCAAAGCTAACTTCTATCTCAATGTGTCTTGACTGCACATCCAGTTCCCTTTAGGAGTTGAGATTTTCGAGGCACAAATAAAAGTTTTCAAAAGAAGCTTCCAAATATGCCATGGACAAATGGTCCTGGCAATGGTAATAAATATTCCATCCAAATGCTGACCCTCCATAGCCCACTCTTATTTTAAGATGGACTTCCAATCCTAGAATTAATGTAAGAGATGTGTAACAATTCTAAGATTGTTAATTCTATATGGCATGGCTATAACAACATTTGATGAGGGCACCAGGCCCAGGCTTTGGTTTTGATTTGAAATAGGCAAAGCATGTATGAATGCCATCCACCCTACCAGTGCTGTCTCCTCTCCATCTTCTCAGCACCATGATTCTGCAGGCTCCTCCACCTGAGAACTGTATCCTTGGTTCTGTCCCTGTTAGTCCCCCTGATGAATTGCCAGTACATCAGTGGCACAGGCTGTCACAAAAACAGAGATGGGATGGCAAGCCCTAGAGATGGCTGTGGAAGACATGTCTGCTCTGGGAGAGGATTTGAACTAGCTTGTGCTGAGATTCACTCTGCTGCTAAGGACACATGAAATAGACTCACTGAAAGTACTTTAAATACCTTCTAGTAACGTAGTCTCTCCTGGAATTCAGTGTCAGTCAGGCCCCTAGGTATAATAGTAAGCTGTCCAGCACTTTCTAGTTTACACATATTCTGTCAACCTTCTACAGATTCTCAAAGCAATTCCCATTTCTACATTTTCCTTTATGACTTTCCCATGGATAGGTAAACAGTCCTAGGGTATTTTTTTTTAAAGGGAGGGGGTGGATTTCATTTGAGTGAAAAGCTGTGTGCTGTCCCCGACTTCAGAAAAGGTGCTTCTCCTCCATTATTACCTGGGATACTCTCTGGAAGTGAGGCATGTTTGAACTACTCACACTCTCTTACATCCTTTTTGTCATTAAAAGAGAGCAAGTCCCTGGGAGCAAAGGGGAAGTCTATGTTCTGAAAAGTGAGCCAACCCAACTCTCCTGCTCACTCCTCCACATCTCCCTGGCACGGCATCGATGGCCACCCCTCTTATCTAGCAGTCAAGACCCAACTTGAGTTCCACCTCTGCCTCTGATTCTTCCTGAACTATCCCGCCTCTGTTTAGCTTCTCCCTGTTCTGGACTACCCGAGTCAAACTTTCTGTTCCTTGCTGAATGCCACTTATTGTCATTGTTAGCCTTGAATTTGGAGCTAAGTTACAAAGCGTGTAATCATCTAACTTATCGAGTGCGTAATCGTGATTTTTCAACTGGATTGTGGTTTTCCTGAAGGCAGAAGACATACCTCCTTCAGCGGTGGTCCTCTCTGTGCTTTACATTAACTAGTCATATGGTACCTGTTTGTTTGTTTGTTTAAAAAGTGATTTCCAAGCAGAGCACACCCTTGTATGTTTTATCCCTGAAAACACAAGCAGAGCCGAATGAGGTCAGCATGTGTGTGTGTGTGTGTGTGTGTGTGTGTACACACATATATATAGTATATATATACACACATATATATACTATATATATACACACATATATATACTATATATATACACATATATATACTATATATCTATATACATATATACATACATATACATATATATACACACATATACATATATACATACACACACACACACACATACACACTTAATGGAAAAACAGCCCTTGAACAAAATTGGGCATTTTCTAAGGGAAGCAGAGTATTGTCCCAGGTTCCTGGTTCTGCCTCTGGGAACCTGCATTGGTCATGTGAGTGTGTGTTAGGAAGCCCCTTCTCGGCCAATTCTGGACCACCTATTGCAGCAGGAAATATATCCATCTGCTCTTTTCCCTCAGGGAATGACTGCATTGCCACCACCTCCTTTCACCTCTTCAGATGCCAATTTTTTTTTCATCTTTTCTCAACATAGAGTTGGGGAAATATTTGTATTGGCTGAGTTGAGACTGGCTTATTTGACCCAGCTAACAGTGACCCAGTCATTCCGACATACCTGCTGAGGAACATAAGTAGCAGGAAAATGGACACCTCACCCCCTTTCACTGGAAGAATGTGGAATAATTCTTTGTATTTGTCATGAGGGAAATCAAACCCCTGATCTGATATTCACTTAATTTTTCTTCATGGAGAAAGCTGTTGAATTCTTCTATTAGTAGGGTTAGAAAAGAAAGGGGGAAAAAAAAAGGACTCTCCTGGAAATCAGGAGGCCTGGCTCTCACCCTGGCTCTGTGCCCAAGGCCTCCCCACCTGGTTCTTTCCATGGGACCACACACTTACACATTTGCACACCTGCCTGTCACTAAGTACCAAGCAATGGGTTCATTTGGATGCCAGTGTTTCCCTTGAAGACCACCCTGAAGTTCCTCCTGACAGTCATGCTTTCTACTTCAAATTATTGGGTGCAGGGAGACCAACATCTGAGGAACATGGTGTGTGTGTGCACAGAGGTGTCAAAGTTCCAGCTGGAGGGTCTGGGAACTGAGTTCTGCCCCACCCCATTCACTGATCAATGTGTGACCAGGAAAGTCCCTTAAGTCCCAGTGTTTGTTTCTATAGGTTGGAAATAATGACTCAGATAACCCCAACCCAGGAGTTTCTCCCAGGGCTTTTGTGAGAATTAAATGGGATTAGAAATGTGACTATATTTGGGAAGAAACGGATGTGAGGAAACAGTGGTGGCTATCAGAGCATCCTTGTGTGTGTTACCAAGAGGACAGGGCAAGCAGGAGATCCTGGCATCAGGTTCTAGCTTTGGCTGCCAATGATGTGATCTTAGGAAAGCCATAAGATCTCTCAGGGCTTTGCTCTCCTCATCTGTCAGATGGGGATTAAAATAACTGCCCTGCCTTTCCCACAAAGGTGTCATGAAGATCTGAAACAATAGGCATGAAAGAGCATTGACAAATACACAACACCATCCAAGTAAGAAAGAGTTCACTGTTTATAGCAAGTCTGCTTGGACTGAAGGCCACTCATTACATGTAAGAAACTCACAAACTCACCCTCCTAAGAGGGAGTCCCAGAGGGAGAGATTATATGTAAATCACCTAGCTACTGCACCAGCATTTCTTCTGGAAGTTATGTCATTCAACCCAAGGAGCCCTAGCCTGGGAATTAAGGATGGAAGCTACACATTTACAGGGAAAATTCACAATATAGCCAGTCTCTTGGGATAGCATATATTTTAGCAATATTATATCTGACTCAAATAAAACAATACCTTTCAAGGGCATGGTGTCACTTCTTCAAATTGTTGGATAGAAATGATCCATGTTTAAGAAGCTGTAAAATGGCAACTACAGACCGTAACTTTAAAAACCTGTTTTGCAGGATTGTAACAAAAAAACACTGTGCACAATATTGGAAGTGTGGAGGAGAGAGGGTGCTAACATGAACATAAAGCAGACAGCAGGCACCACAGAAGCTCAGGAAGGGAAATCCTTGAGGACTGAAGAGGAGCCACCCCTATAGGCTGGAGGTCATGGGCACCCCCAGGGCACATACCCCACAAGTTGGTCCTAAAACACAGACTGTACTTGGAAAAGTAGAAAGGAGGGAACTATGTCAAAGTGACATGTCATCTGGGTAGAGAGGTGAGCAGAAGGAAATAGCAAGTTTAATGACAGAATGGACCAACCCTTGAGACTGCATTACAAAACAGCCTGTCCCACTTACTACCCAAGACAAAAGAAGAAACATTAAAGAAAACTTTCATTTGAGTTCTGTTTAATAAGTACAGAGAACATACAAATTCAGCTTCTCTGATTGTTTTTGATAAGTCCCCACTATTGGTTCTAGATTTCTGGGAAGAGATGGGCATCTGTTGTTCTCATCAGAAGAATCCATGCACTCTTCCTAAATGCATGAAACCTCATCACCAGTGCTTGGTTGAGAAGATGGAGTACTAGATGGCTCATTACTGAACAAAGACAGGAAGAGAGTAAAGGGGCCAACGGCAAAATTTACTTTTTCAAATATTTGGAGGAACATACTCCCTGACCAAGAATGAAGTTATAGTGGAGGATGGAAGAGAAGACATTGACGCCAGAGTTCTATATTTATTGGCATAAAGAAATGATTACAATATATTATTAAATTTTAAATTACCTTATAAAACAGTATATACTATATGTTTTCATTCTTTGCAGAAATAAAAGTCTACTTATTACATGAATAAATACTGTTATTTTTTAAAGTCTAAATCCATCAAGCCAGGAAACTGTGGAGAGTCTGTGGAAGACTTGCCTGTGACTGAAGTTGGCCATGGCTAAGCAGAGGAAGTTGGTCTTTGTGCAAAATGATTTGAGAGGCATGGACCTCTCTGAGCAGAAGCAAATTGGCAGGGCACAAGGTGGACCATCTATGCCACTCACTCTTTACGGATTCTACAGTGAGCACAGGGAAAGCCTTGAGGAAGAAATCTAGCCCATCACTTGATTCCCTGTTGTCAAATATCTGTGATATGGACAGCAAGTAGCTCCTAGGACCCCCATTTAGAGTCAGAGGCCTCTCCAGCCTGACCAGTCTTACAATAGCATAAATCATATTTTTATGTACATTTCAGCCTCACTGATGGAGTCTAGTCTTTGACAAGAGTCCAGAGGGAAAGAAAGGCAGAAGTGCATGAGTTTGATCCTCGAAGCCAAGTTACCTCCTGGGGCACCTGGAAGTCTCCTTCTGTGACTCCCCTGGGGTGGCTGAGTTCAGATCTTAGCAGTGGGAAGACCTGCTGTTGTAGTCTGATCCAGTAAAGGTCTGTGGTTGAGGAACAGAAAGAACCTGGTTCCCTTTGCTCCTGAAGTTGTTTTAGTCCCTCCCTAAGGAATCAGAGGCATTCCTTGGCCCAATGATGTTTAAGGCTTTATGGAAACTCAATAATATGCCCTAACTGACTGTGCTGTCTCTTGATCCTCATTCATGGATTTCACACTCAGCCTCCATTCTCAGAACACTCAGATGTTAAGCAACTCAGGTCTGGGGTGGGTCTTTCTTGGCAACTTCCTTTTTCTTCAAATGTTTAATCAATTCATGAGAGTATAGTTATAACTTTGGGAAAGGTCTTAGAAGTCCATTGCTCAAGCATGGTCATTTTGGCAGATGGGAAAATAATCTTTGAGAGTTAGGTAGCTTTCCCCAAATCACATAGTTGGTTAGTAGCAATGCTGGAACAAAAAACAAGTTTCCAAATCACTAACCCAGTGTTCTTTCTTACTACAGCTTCCTTTTAGTAGTTATATTTGTTGGACATTTGCTAAGAATGGTTAGAGAAAAGTATAAGACATATCCCATATGCTCATGGCTATAAATCAAGTTGAATAAACAAAATATACACAAGGGAAATGAGAGGGATCTTGTAATAACTCACGTAGCACTAACTAAAGATTTCAGAAAAGGGAGAGATCTGTGTGGATTGGGATAATTGGACTGGCTCTTTCTGTGGAAGGGAATTTATTTTATTTTATTTTATCATTTTATTTTATTTTATTTTTTGAGATAGAGTCTCGCTCTATTTCCCAGGCTGGAGTGCAGTGGTGTGATCTCAGCTCAGTGCAAGCTCCACCTCCTGTGTTCACGCCATTCTCCTGCCTCAACCTCCTGAGTAGCTGGGACTACAGGCACCCACCACCATGCCTGGCTAATTGCTTTTTGTATTTTTAGTAGAGATGGAAAACCAGATAGAGAAAGAGAGAGCTTGCAGAGATGGTGGCCTTCACATGGTGGGAAGAAGGGAGTCTGCTCACTTCCCACAGACTAGGAGATCTATGGATCCGTGGAGCTGAGGAGTGGAATGGACACCCAGGGAGACCTTTTAGCCTTTGCCCAATGTGAGTTCTAGTTTAGTGAGACTCCCCTGGTTGGGTGCTGATGACTTTTTAGAGGAGGAGGAAATGTGCAAAGATGAAGTTCAGGATCCAGGCATGAGATAAGAAGTATTGGATCTTATATAATCTACTTTAGATCATTTACCTTTTATTTGGAAACAATCATAGAATGTCTCATTTGGAGTGGTAATTACACAAGGTTTAATGCTGATTAGGTAGAGGGAATAGCTCTCTATATGGTATTCTTTCTGCTACAGCCTAAGTGACCATTAGACTCTCTTCTCAAGGGATTTCTGGAGTCAGTTTTGAAAGAATTAAGATGTTATATTTTAAAAATATATTACATGTCTAGCAAGTGGATGAGTGTGTTGTGCGTGGTCTGTGTGTCTGTGTGTGTGTGTATTGTCTGATTAATGAATGAATCCTGGCCCCTCACTACCTAGTTAATTTACTAAACCTCTCTATGCCTCAGTTTCTTTCCCATGAAATAAAGATAGTGACACTTACCTGGCAGGATTATCAAAAGAAGTAAATATTATTTTTTAAAAAAACTACTTTGTGCAGTGCCTAGCATATGGTATGTACCCAAATAATGTTAGTTCTCTTTCCTCTTTTCTATTGACAGTCACCTAGCAAAGAATAGCACTTTAGGGGACACTGGGCAGGGGGACACAGAAAGCTGGACGTTAGGGCACCACCTCAGCCTGAAGGGACAGCTCAGTTAGAAACTGGAGGTCATGGGCACAATAATGTGTGTGCAATGTGCTTCAGGCACAGGAAACAAGCAGTGCCCACAGGTCAGTGAATACGCTCAGAGCTTTGGTCCATATGACCATTTCACTCCTCTTTGCAGAGAACTGGGCTTTGCAAGGGGCCCACGGTAGCCAACTGGAGGTGACAATCCATCCACTAAAATGAAGGAAGTGGGAAGTGTGACGATGAGGAGAGGAAGAAACAAACTTCCCTGATTAGAACCCTTGGCCTTTGGAGGGTTCTTGTGCTTCCAACAGTCTCTTTTGTTAGGTGATTTGACAATGGAAGGCAGTACAATGGCAGAACTGAGTACACACAACCCCTGGTTTATGTAGTCAAAGACGGAGATGAAAACTGAGCACAGGGCTTCACTGTTGAATATCATTCCCCCAGCAAGACAATGCCTCGTTTGAATATTTGTTCTTAGTCACTATTTGTTTTTATTCTGAGCAGCCATTAACCTCCTACTATTTTTCCATCTTTTATAATAAAAATAGCAGTGTTGGAAAGGATAACAACACTCCCAGCATGGAACCCTCCCCGTACAGTGTTCTGCATGACAATGAAGGAATGAAAATGACAGACACTCCTGTGCAGAATGATAAGGCCACAGGGGCAGGCAGGACCCAGGTGACTGAATAAAGCTTCTGGTATAGGTTTTGGGAAATCGCCATTATGAAACCATCCTCCAAAGATCGTAGCTACAAAAATAATAGGTGATTAATTAACAATTGGGCAGGAATACTTCAGTCCCTAATAAGCTCCTTGCCCATGATACACAAATTGCTGCAACCCAGGGAGTCCCCTGGGGATGTGCATCCTAACACAGGAGGCCAGGAGTTCTGACCACAGTTCTAGAAAATACCCAGAGTGATCTAGGGGAGACAGACCCCAAGAGAAGTCACCAACTGCAATTTCTCTGCAGCAGCCTCACACCCAGCCACTAATTTTCCACCCTGATTTCGGCTTTGTGAGTAGACTTTGATATGTTCATGATTCCTGCACAGACCTGGACCGCATCAACCCAGCATTTGAGTCTTCCCAGTACAAGGTCTTGTGGATGCCAGGATAGTCTAGTAGACATGTGATCCTAAGATAGGATTTGATGGCCACATAGACATAGCCTCAGTCACCAAGGACTTACTGCACTGACCCTGAGTCATTAAATCTAACCTTACGGGCAAGAGTTTGTCTGGGATTTTGATTTCCATGTATTAGCAAATCCTTTTGTACATTTTTTGTGCAATAAATAAATAGGTAAATGAGAGCCCAAAGGCCTATTTTGCCACCACAGATTTGCTGTTTTCTACTCTTTCTGTGCTCCTCTAAATTCTCCTCATCCTTCCCTCACTCTGTAGATGAACTCCATCAACTTTTCTCTTTCACTTCCTCAAAACAATTATTTACCTCCTCTGAACTATAACCTTCTCAATATGGATTAGATAGACATAGGTTTGAGTCCTGACCCCAACATTTACTACCAAGGGACTGCAGGCAGGATCCTTTTCCTAACTAAGCCTCAGTTTTCCCATGCATACAGTGGAGAATATAGTACCCCCTCAACATTGCTGTTGTGAAGGTTAAATGCAACAAATATTATTTTATAATTAATATTGTATTCCCAACATTGTTAACCAAATAACATGAGCTTTTCTTTGAATGCAATCTCAGCTTGCCTACGTCCACTCTTCCCTTATCTTCCTAGGCCTTCTTCTATGATGGATATAAAAAGCCTTAGTCATACGTGAGAGGTATCTCAAAGGCATTCAACTTTCTCCAATCCTCCAGATGGACATGCTTTCTTTATTTCTGAAACACCAGGGGACTCCACACTATTCTTGTGACACTTACCTTATTCTATCACACTTCTCCGCCTTGTACCTGCTACTGGGTTAAAAAGATCTAGAAAACTGGAAATAGGTAACACAATATCCAGCCATGATATGACATCAATAAGTTTGTTTTGATCTGCATTATCTTAAAGCTTCCTGATTATTTGGGGCTACAATGACATTTAACTTAATTGGATTCAAACTAAGAGGATGTGAATGTTGCTTAAGATCAGGGCATTTAAGCACTCATTATTGATGAGACCAAGGCTAGGGAATGGGTATGGAGATCTTGAGTGGACGCTGAGGATGACAATAGTTTTAAAAAGAAAAGAAAGTGTGGCTTTTCTTCTCCTGGAAGGGGGAAGATGGATGGTGGCCACATAGACACATGAAGGGCCAGTGTTAGTCTGGTCAACTTCTCACTGCCTTCAGTTCATCCCATGCTCATAATACTTACTCAGGGCTCCTGTGTCTTCCCTCAATGGCAGATAGTCCTTTACACCTAATATAACTTCATCCCCATCTCTGAGGGTTCTTCTGGGTTTAGGAGACCATTCCCTCGACTCCTTATTTCTCCCATCTCTGAATCACAGGGAACCCTATGGTCTGAACATCCCCCTACCCTTAACTGTAGATTGTCCCATATTGTTCTCTCTCTAAAGCATGAACCCTCAGAGGCAGACACCATATTTTCCCTTCCTTTGCTTGATTCATGGCCAGCCACAAAGCCGGTCCTTAAGAAATACTTGTTCCAAGACTGATGGGTTGAGAGTCCCACTTACAAATGGAGGTTATCCTCAATGATATAAGACACTGTCAGTCTGATGACTCTGAGATGTCAACAATAAAAACTGTTAACAAGTAAAGGGAAAAGCTGTAAGACCTATTTTATATTTTGTGCACTAAAAAGGCTGGCAGTTTAACTCAATTTCATCAGGAAATTTTGCAGAGCTTTGTTGTTGTTGTTGTTTGCATGATTTTAAATAAGCTCCATCCATTAAACTGTTATGCACATGTGGATAGCACCAGTGGATTTCCTGCACAGAACCAAGAGCAGGGAAAACCTAAGAGCCACAGCAGTCCTTGGAATCCCTGAATTGTTAGCAGGTTTACTAACTGGCAGCCTGAAGGCAATCTATTTTATTAAGAGATTGAAAAATAGTTTTAAAAACCAGCACATGAAGATTTCAATCAGAAATAGATGGGCACTTTTTAAACTGCAATTGGTTTCTAAAGAATGGGCAAGATAAGAATTGATAGAGGTGAATAGCTATCAAAACGTGGGGTGAAAAAATGAAGCAAATTGCCACCTACCTGAAGTGAATAGCTCTTGTAATGTAATGGGTTTTAAACTTTAAAATTGTTTTGTTCTCTGACATACATAACCATGGAACTCTGGATTGAGAGTGTTTGTTGGTTTTTTCCAATGGAAGATTGCCTGTTTGGTATTTGAATAATAATCTCCATATAAAAATATGGTAATGTAATTATGATAACTAGTATTTTCTATAATTCAAGACTCTGTTTATAATAATATATCATATTTTGCAGTCAGGTAGGAATCCATTTGTCCCCTCCACCTGGGCCTGGAGATAGGAAAAGAAACTTTAATATACAGTTCTCTGCAATCAGGTCCTCTCTGGAGTTAGTGTCCCAGAAGATGATACAATAAATCTTACCAGAAATACCTTCATTTACCACATGCTGCCAAGCGGAGATGAAGCTGATTCTTCAAAATTTCGCAGATAAAGTTGCTTTGACCAACTCACAGATGGAAACATGCTAGCAGGAAGATATTAGCCCAACTCAAAGGCAAAGGAAATGAGAGAGGAGCTTAAATTACTTTGGGGAAAAGGAATAGAATAGGTCAATTACATTTATTATTACACAGTGTGTTATTGAGAAATCTGTGCATGAAAAATGAGTATTTCATCAGCTAGTATTATAATATCACATACACCAAAACGTTAAGTTGCAGGATGGCTCTATACTAGATTGAGTTCTCTTTTAAATTGGCATGGTACTGAGACAATTTTGGCAAGACTGTTGTTCTTATTTTTATACTAAGGATAATAGCACTGATGGAGTCCCTTTAACCTTCCAGCTGAAGAGTTTGCCTTTGGCTGGGACATAAACTCCAAAAATACTGATTAATAGAGAAAGAACAATCCACTGGATAGTGCCTAGTGGCTTGTCCCCGGGCTCTATATCAACCTGTTCTGGTCAAGAGCCTTAATAACTAGGGTGAAGATACAAAAAGCAGAGTATACAAAACCACAGTTTAAGTAAAGTGGTAAATATATAGGAAGGTATGTTGCAATCCAAACTGGTTTCCATGGCTAGCAAAACTGGGCCTGATTTAACCTATTAAAATGTACATGGATAAATATAAATTCCTATATTTAGGTTTCTCAAAAACTCACAATCAAAGAGCACAGGACAGGGAAGATGTGACTAAACAGCAGCATATGACATGCCAGAGGAGCTTTAAAAGCTTTGGAGCTCTAGTACTATTAATAGAGCCCCAAAGACCATGACCAGACAGAGGGAGGTGATACTGAACATAACACACTTCGAGTTTTGTGTTACATTTGGGGGTACCACCTTTTAATAAAGAAGTTGATACATTGGAGTAAAATGTCCAGAATGGTGAATGAGCAATGACTGAAAAAAATTACGTTGTTTATGTTAAAAAGAACAGTCTGTTTTCAAATATGTTAGGGGCAATCAGGTCAACGTGCAAATGGACTTATTCTGGGTGATTCCAGAAAGCAGACGCAGTTCCAGTAACAGCATGGATCTATAGACCACCTTCTCTGTCCTTTGATGACCCCCAAGTTTGTATTTCTTAACTAGGGCAACAGTGATGGTAATTTATCCACAGAGGGAAGAGCTGGAAAGGAGGGAATTTAGAGAAAACCCAAGAACACTGCAGGTCAATCTTTACAGGAACAGAGACCAAACCCTTTCAAACAGTCTTCATTCCCTTTCCCTCTATCACTTCTTTCTTCTCTCGTATCTCCTCTCCCTACAATTTTTTTCTTCTCATAAACGAGTCTTGAAAACAGTGAACTGACCAGGAAAAGTATGTTGATTCAAACCTCTTACAGCATCCTGGTTACCTTTCTATTTTTGTTCCATCACAGTGACAGGCGATTTGAGGTGATGATAAATCCACGCATTTAAAGCCTTGATTGCCTGAATAAATAGATTGGATAGCTTCAGTAATTGGATAATTAAAGCAGAAGCTGAGAAAGGATGGCTGGAGATTTCTTTCTTTTTTTTTTTTTTTAAGCCGAAACCAAAGCTGTGGGAGTAGAAAAGGTTAAAACCAAAAAACAATGCATATTCACATCAAAAGGTGGGTGCAAGGGAAAGGGGATAGAATTCCATTGAACTGAGATGCAAATGTCAAAGGAAGACACATTTGAACTTTGTCTCCCAAAGCATGTTGGTCCTCCGCTCAGGATTCTAGGTTGGGCCACACAGGAGACCAGAGACTGGAGCCCCTCTTCTGAATAAGCGCTCTTCCCACTGCCTGGCCCACCCCACTTCCCACGCACACAGGCACGTATAGATGTACGCACTAATGGACGCACGCATGAGTGCGCATCCCTCTGCTTTGCCCTTTATTTTCATCTTTCCATTTCTCTCCGATTTTTATTGCCCTTTCAACATAGTGCTTGAAGCCTGTGGTTGGACTCCCAAGTCTGTAAAAAGCTACCGGAGAGGGAATTCACTAAGGCACTCCTGTCTGTACACCCAAGGGAGCAGGAAAGAAAGCAGGGCCAAGGTGCAGGCACATCCTTGTTTCCAGATGGTGGAAACCAGCCTCGTAGAGATAGTCATGCACCCAGGACCCCGCTGCCAGACAAGGAAGTTAAGCTGTTTTCTCTGCTTGTGGAGAGTCAGATGAGCCTCTCTCCTGGAGCCAGGCGTGCCCAACCAGCACCAGATCGCTGCACAGAGCCCCACCTCCTTCAAGCCTCGCATCTGGGAGTGGCCCATCCGCTCCAGCTGCTAGCCACCCTCATGTCATGCGGTCTATCATCCCCATGCACACCAGCCGGCACTGGAGGTGGTTAAGTGGTGGCCATGCAAGAACTCGGTCACCGCCCTCCAGCCGCACCAGCAGTTGTTGTGTTGTGTGCTCACTATGCACTGCCTAAGCTCCAATCTCAGCAGGCAGTTGTGTTGAGTGCTCACTATGTCGGACGCTGTGCTAAGCACATCCTCGATGTCTTGGCCCTCAAAAATCATTTGTTGTTTCCCATTTTGTTGATAAGAAAATTGAAACCTGAAGAGGATAATTAACTTCTTGGCAGATAATAACTCCAAGTATGAGGATTCATATTCATACTGAGCAAACTACATGCTCTTAATGTATGCGATACCCTGCTGTCTTCCAAAGGCCTAGAAATCTTGGGTTATAAATATACTTACCCCCTTGACTTCCTATTGCCCTTCTATCTACAGTCATACATCCAACAAAACATTTATTAGGCCCTTACTATATATGAGGGTCTGTGCTTGGACTGAAACTGTAGAAGGGAACATCAGAATGGTGCTCTCAACGACATGGAGAGGCAAAAATCAAGACTTTCAGTAAGTATAAAATGTAGTAAGTTCTTAACTATGGTAGGTACTCAGCGAATATTTGTTGGATTTGATTCATTAAATTATTTTAATTAAACCTCCACAAACCACTCCCCTGAGAGCAGGCTGCCATTCAGCATCTCTCTGCATGACTGGTTGAGGCAGGATGAGGGGGTAGGGTGGGATTGGAGTAAGGAAGTCCCTTCTATTCCTGTTGCAACCATAAGCTGGCCTGAAAAACATAAAGAAATATTTTTTATTCCACAGCTAGCAGAATTTACCTCCTGTTATCTGTATCTACACATACAAACTAGTTTGAGAGGGTTCAGGGGAAAGTTAAAGAAAGGCTCCGTGTGTGTTTGGGTGTTCATACATGTGTGTGTGCAAGAGAAAGAGCAAAAGCGAGAGCAAAAGAGAGAGAGCAGGAGAGAGATCTTTGTTTAAGACTGTGTTTAAGATGATTTATAATAGCCAAAGCAACTGTTTAAAACAAACCTATCCTGCTAGAGGCTAAACAATACCATTTCTACTCAAACAAACTGTGAATGAATTGTGTCCCTCAGAAAGGAAACCAGGAATAAAAATATACTAATGATCTAGCAAGAAAGTTGAAATTAAAGCCTTATGTATATCTATGATAGGAAAATGGACAGGAATACTGGCTGTTTTCCTGTCATTTAAGAATTCCTGTCCATATAAGAATTCGTCAAGGAGCTGTGGGGGACATACATGTAGTTCATTATTCCCCCTATCAGGCATTAGGCACTTTCTGAACAATATCTCCTTTAATTTTCCCAGTGATTCTCTGTACCTCCAATGTTACCTAGGGCCTATAACCTGTCAAGAGTAAGAGAAGACAGTGGCAGCCCTGGTATTAAAACCCAGACAGGCTAGACATGAAAGCTTATGCCTGTAATCCCAGAACTTTGGGAGTTCCAAGAAGGGAGGATCACTTGAGGGCCGGAGTTGGAGACCAGCCTAGGCAATATGGCCAGGTGCCATCTCTACAAAAATAAAAATTAAAAAATTAGCTGGGCATGGTGCACACCTAGCTACTTGGGAGGCTGAGGAGGGAGGATTGCTTGAGCCCAGAAGTTTGAGGTTACAGTGAACTATGGAGGAACCACTGTACTCCAGCCTGGGCAACAGAGCAAGACTCTATCTCTTAAAAAAAATGCCAGGCAAAGTTGCCTGGTTTGCTTGTCAGATTTCACCATGTTGTTAACTTAGATACTAACCTGGTTACTAAAGGATTACCTAAGGCATTTGGCTCTCAGAAAAGTGTTCAGTAAAAAAACTCTGCTGATTTTCATGCTATGTATATATTCTGAAATTTTTTTTGTTTTCTTCTTGAAAAACTGTCAATGAACAGCTATTTATTGCACATCTACAATATGTTTGACACCATGGTAGGTGTTGAGGATTCATGGATGAACACAACCAACCTGCTTCTTGCTCTTATGATGCTCACAGTCTAGTGAGGAAGAAATGCCAATGAAATAATTACATATAATTAGCTAAATAATTATACACTGGTCTCTGCTCTGCTGCACTAAGGAAAAACATGAAAAAGAGTTTTGCCCACATTTGGTGGAGAGTTTGGAAGGGAATGGCACCACATCCACATCAGCACAGTGTTGGGGGTGAGGGAGACACAGGAATCCCAGTTTGCGAGAACCCAACAGAGAAGAGACCACTCCAGGGAAAGACTTGACACCAGTTGGCCTTTTACACCTGGAAAGTCTTCCCTCAGGCTCTACCCTGCACAGAGCAATCCTTGGAGACTCTACGCTTTTTTTCTCATAAGTAAGACCATTTCCTTACAGGAGAGTAATTCAGCATTGGAAAGTTAGTTGCAGTGCCCTGTGACTGGTTTAACTGAATGTTTCCCTTTTGCATGAATTGCTCTGGCATTATTTAAGCCCAGTCATAATATTGTGGTTCACCGGAAGCTAAAAAGAGGCCTGTGTAGGTTGATCAAATCATGATCTAATGAAAATGGATGGCTGGTTCTTCCAAAGGAGTATGAATATGGGCCCCCTCTGGGCAACTTAGCCCTAGAACCTTGCTATGCAAACACTGTTTCAGAGAAATCATTTCTCAAGTTTTTTTTTTTTATTTTCTTCATGACATCTGGCCTAAATCCAGCAGTGTTGCTCTGTGACTTTTTCCAACATATACAGAGAACCCCATGTGGCTGTCCTCTAACACTCCCTTCTCCACTACCCCCACCTCAGCCAGGTTTGTCAACAGACACTTACTCCAAGACCATAGAGATGAGAAGTTGGGTAGTCTGGGTTTCCTTTCACTCCTCACCAGCAGAGCTGTTCCAGCATGTTGGAAATCAGAACGTTTCTCTGGGTGCCAGACCACATGTCCACATCAGCAATTTAGTGGAAGGTGAACCCAGTAAGCCTAGTCAGGGGGAGGCAAACCTACCAGAGGACATGGGCTGAAGACTACAGCTTTAAAAGTGTGTTCCTGACTTAGTAGACAGAATTCCAAGAATGAGACATTCCTAACTGGAGTCCTGGCACTATCACTTACAAGGTACATGACGTTTGGAAAACTGATCTCTCTCAAAGCTTCCATTTTCTCATCTGTAATGAGGGGAGTAATAGAACTTACATAAAAAAATAAAGCACTTGGAGCAACCCAGAACACAGAGACATTATGCAATAAAGGGAAACGGCTGTTGCTATTGTCACTTAAGTCATAGGTGAGAACCTACCAGGAATTGAGACACTTTGAGTCCTTAGGTCTCAGTCCAGCATTGCTCTAGGACTCAAATGCCGGGAGAATAAAAAGACAATAAACAGCATCCTCCCTGAGGATCATCCAGGCTGCCGTGTTCGTGCTTCATTGTGTTTTGATCTGCCATTGACTGACTTCTCTATTTCTGGTCTCCTATTTTTGCCCAATCTCTGGAGCTGAACTGTGGATTTGAAACCATCTGACTGCTTCTGCCTGCTCCCAACTGTCCCTTCCCTCGGACAGCCATGCCCTCCCTTTTTCCACTTTGGCTGTCTTTGACTGCATTCTACTTATGCCAATGTTCCAGCCTCACTGCTCAGAAAAATAACAAGGTGCCTTTTTAAAATGTAGTTTTACATAATTTTTCAGCCTGGGAAATGCTAAGAAATGGCTCTTTCAAGCAGAGATTCCAAGGATAAGTCTACATGTGCCCTCTTGTGGAGGGGCATGATATTCAAATGATTTGGAAATGGAATAAAATCCAAACGGGCTGCCATTTCTCTGCCCTCACACTCCCCTTTTCTCCACCCAGTCAAAACCCTAAAAGAAGAATGCCATAGCCATTACCCAGGACCGCCATGGATCTTGGCTTCAGGAGACAGGGTGAGAGAACACTCCTAAGGGTGGGACCACCAGTGCTTAGTGCTGGAAGGGCAGTAAGACAAGGAGGCCCAGGAGGAATCTGGTCTGTTTGGCTTCAGTGAGAGAGCCAAGTTCAATTTTTCTCTGTGTTTGTGTGCATGCACACGTGCACGCATGCCCATACGTGTGTGTTTGTGACGTCTACATGGATGGATGCCAGAGGGCAAGGAGGTACTCTGGCCACAGAAACCAGGAATGAGGAAGCATTTTAGGTTTAATCTTGGCTTTCCTTCCCACCCCTGATGAATTTAGGAATTTGCTCTCTCAGAAACAATATGAAGCATGCACTGCATTTGGGGGCCTCCAGTGCATTTTCAGGGCTAAAGAAATGAAATGAGAAGATTGAAGAGGGAAACTTTATTTTCTAATGTCATCCCTTGGCATTTGATTTGGGATTCTGTTAATTGCTGAACAAGGAGAAACATGAAAAAAGTAGACAACAGACCCCGGAGTGCTATTAGTGATGGGAGTGTGACCTGGGAGAACTGGCTGTCCTATTCCAGGCTGACAAGGAAGATGTATCATATCTGGCTTGTTGTGGAGGAAAAACTAGCCTTTCCTAGCTTTTACCAGCACAATTTCCCAGTACCTGAGAAGGAGCAGAGCATGCAGATCCAAGTTGGAATACTGGCTTTGCTCCTTACCTGCTATGTGGTCTTGGGCAGGTTATTTAACTGATCTGAGCCTCAGTTTCCTTGTTGATAAAATGAGGATAAGACTATTCAAAGGCTTTGTGGTAGTATGCTAGCACTGCCATAACAAAGTGCCGCAAACTGGGTGGCTTAAATAACAGAAATTTATTGTCTCACACTTCTGGTGTCCAGAAGTCAGAGATCAAGGTGTTGATAGAGTTCATTCCTTCTGAGACTGTGAGGAAGATTCTGTTCCATGCCTCTCCTCTTGCTTCTGGTGGTTTGCTGGCAATCTTTGACTTTCGTTGGCATGTCAAGGCATCACTCAGATCTCTGCCTTCATCCTCACACAGTATTCTCCCTTTATGTATGTCTCTATATCCAAATTTCCTCTTTTTATTAAGACACAGGTTATGTTGGATTAGGAGCCCACCCTACTCCATTATAACCTTATCTTAACTCATTACATCTGGGATAAACTTATTTCCAAATAAGATTATACTCTAATATATTAAGGGTTAGGACTTCAACATATGAATTTTGGGAAGATACAATCAATTCATAAAAGGCTTGTCAGAAAAAAAGTGAGATGTATATAAAGCTTAATTACAAATTAAGTGTTCCATAAAGGAAGCTACTATCACTATTGTTATTGTTTGCTAAGCCTTCATTTACTAAAGATTTATCTTTAACTAAGTCAGGTAGCTAGAAAAAAATTCCCTCCCGTATACATCAACCATATTGTCTAGGTTGCCCAGGATGTGTGTGTGCATGGGGATTGGCAGGTGCTAGGTTGTTGAAGCTTTTAGACTGTGTCCACACAATGACAGTATGTGGGCCAGCTGTGCACATATGTATGGTTTTATATGTGCATGTTTTGAAAACTATTTGGGAAAGTCTCCTTGCTCCAAAGTCTAAATCCACTGAAATTTAACCATGAGATTTATCCTTGTTTCAAATTAACAGTTTCCCCAGTATATTAGTTGGCAGTGTAGGTTCACTGAAGGGGAAGGGGAAGGTGAAGGTTTACTTTCTGAAGATTCACTGAAAATCACTGACAAGAGGCAAACTAATAGGAGAAGAGGCATATAAATGTGTGTGATCATAGTTTTCCATGACTTGTGAGCTTTCAAATTGAAGACCCAAAGATGCAGGGAAAACTGTCTATTTTTATGCTTAGGTTCAGCAAAGTAAGGATAACTATGTAGAAATACAATTGGACAAAAAAAGGCATCATCTAATGCTAATGGACTGATTGGGGATGCCCAGTAAGGCCTGTCTGTCTAGATTCTTCTTGGCCTCTTTGAACACACAATCTTTCCACGGATGTGTGGCAGAACTGTCTCTGGAATGGGGGTCTTATGACCTACAGTCAAAGAAGATAGGTCAGATAATTTCTTGATGGCCATCTTGATTTAGACAGAAAGGCAGTGGGGGTAGGGGGAAGAGTTAGAGTAATCTTTGTAGGTTTTATGGCCGGATTGGGGGAAACGGAGTTCTAGTTTCTATGATCTTCTGTAGGGCAGAGGGGTTCTAGTTTCTATGGCTAGCCTTGGGAAGAATGAGAGGCAGAGAGAAGAGGGCAGGTCAGAGAAAGACTTTTGCTTCTGAGGCATTTGTTTTGGGGTATGTTTTTCTGAGACCCTACATCAGTCATTCAGATCTCATTTTGAATAAGGGTGTAAGGCATTCCCTCTCTTCATTTGAAATAATAATAGTCAGCTGGGCGCAGAGGCTCTTTGAAAGGGAAGGAGAAAGAAGTCTATCCAGAGTAGTCTTTTCCATAATCCAGGCCTTAGGGAGAGAAAACAGGTGCAATTAGCAGTACAAAATTCCTGGAAACACACATGGAGAGTGGGTCCCTGGAAAAAGTAAAGAGGACAAGGGAGAAGAAATGGAAGCACAGTAGAGTAACCATTACCAATGCTGCAAATTTGTTTCTATCATAAAGTTTTGATCCTCTGTGGAACCGTCAGCAATGTATCTGAAGGCAGGCTTTTGTGCGTGTACTGAAGAACCAACTGGAAGCCCTGTTCTAAGGTTTTCTGAGGTGCTAACAGCAATCCTAGAGATAAGACAAGTTGAGAGCTCTGGCTAGGGAGTCTGGAAGCTGAAGCTCTGCTCCTGCTTTGTGGCAATCTTGTAGGTTTTCTTATCTGTAAAGTGAGTGGATGGACTAACTTCTCCCTGTGGACCCTGCCAGTTCTGACATACTTTGATATTCTGATCCTGGCTCAGACCCCACTCCAGCCCCAAAGTCAGTAAGAAAGAAATTCTGCTGAATTCTGTCATGAAGGATAATGCTATCCCCAGCATAGGTTTCTTCCTGGCTGGATCTGAAACAGGTTTTCAGAAGGGGGAAAATAAAGAAGAAAAGATGATCTGTCCATATTTAAAAAGGAGTGAGTTGCCGTTGGATGGAAACCTGAACTGGGCTTGTGCATGCCTGTCTTTAAGTGTGGAAAGGCACTATCATGTGAGTGAATATGATGAATTAGGCTATTTGATTAAGCAGGATGAAACTGGTGAGCCAGCTTTCTCTATTTCATTTTATCTAATGGCTGTAATCAGAAATCATGCCATCATCTCTTTAAAAGTGGGAGCCAGTGGCGAGCCGCACAGGTAGGTGTGCATCGACAGCTCTTTTTAAAGCTACTTCTCTCTGGGAGCCTATGAGAGGTGGAGAAAGTGGAGAGGTCTCTACCAACATCAAAGTCATTAGATCACGTTGTCAATTCAGCTAATAGCCCATTGGTTCAATTTCCTTTTGTAAATTTGGATTTGATAGCCAGTATCTAATACAGTGACTGGTACCAAGTAATGTGCTTCGAAAATATTTGTTAAATGAATTAATGAGTGAATGGAACTATGAAGGAATGCAAAACAAATGGATGATGGGAATCTTGTAGGTAAGGGAGTAAATGTGCAGATGTTTAACTCTTTGTGGCAAATTGACATGCTTTTTTTTTTTTTAAGACGGAGTCTTGCTCTGTTCCCCAGGCTGAAGTGCAGTGGCACAACGTTGGCTCACTGAAACCTCCGCCTCCCAGGTTCAAGCAATTCTCTTGCCTCAGCCTCCCAAGTAGCTGGGACTACAGGCATGCACCACCATGCCTGGCTAATTTTTATATTTTTAGTAGATATGGGGTTTCACTATGTTGGCCAGGCAGATCTCGAACTCCTGACCTCGTGATCTGCCTGCCTCAGCCTTCCAAAGTGCTGGGATTACAGGCGTGAGCCACCAAGCCTGGCCTGACACCATTTTTGATAGGACGTAAGAGACATTTGTGATGGAGGATCCAACTGTTTATTCTTTAGTGATAAAAACAAAGATGTCTACATTTGAGTCTGTGGTGGTCTTTTCTTTACTTGCTGTGTAAACTTGGGGAGATTGCCCAATCTCTCTCTGCTTGTTTTCTCATCTTTAAAACAAGAATAATAAGAATACCAACCTAGCTCATAGGAATGATTGAAAGATTGAATGAGTAATATGTGCAAACATTAATTGAAGTTAGTGGCCCAACAAGCTACAGATTAGGTTAGATGAGAATAGAGTTGGCCCTATGCAGATATCACAGATGGAGTAGGCAGTTGCCTTTATGGCATGATATCAAGAGGCAGATGAGGCCCTTCCCTCCCAAATATTATCCCACTAACCTGTAGTGTGCCTAAAATTCCTACTCTTAGAATTCTCTTTGAACTAAAGAAAATGCCTAGAGAAGCCACATTAGTGACACGTGGAAAGGAACACTTTCAGGAAAGTGGTTCTTTTGGGAAATAACCACTGATTATTCTACCTTCAGAAGGCAGAGCAGTAAGCAAAGACATTAAAGCCTTGGCTTTGGAGTCACTGGGTTCTAACTTAGGCTATATAATTTTCTCCAAAATCTTAGTGTTCTCCATTATAAAGGATTAATGATATTTACCTCTTGCTGTCACCATGGGGATAATATGAGATAATGTAAGTGAAACCCCTGGCACACAGGGTTCACGCTCAGTTAAAGAGTGTGATTATTGTTAATATAATTGTTCTCTCATTGAATATGTTCAGAAGATCATTGTTATGGATAGAATGTTTGTGCCCTCCTCATTCATATGTTGAAGCCCTAACCCCATATATGATGGGTTTTGGATTCGGGGCTCTTGTGAGGTGATTAGGTTAAGATGTGGTCATTAGGGTGGAGCCCCCATGATGGGATTAGTGCCCTTATAAGAAGAGAAAAAGGCCAGAGCTCTCTCTTTCCACCACATAAGAACACAGTGAGAAAGTAGCTGTCTGCAAGCCAGGAAGAAAGCCCTCACCAAAGACCCAACAATGTTGGCACCCTTGTCTTAGACTTCCAGCCACCAGAACTGTGAGAGAAACTGTCTTTTGTTTAAGTCATCCAATTGATGATATTTGTTATAGCTGCCCAAGCTGACCAATACAAACATGAAAAGCAGATCTATCTATCAATACTATTTGGAGTAGTATCAGCATTATTGAAATAGCTTCAGCTCCCAAAATGTCCACTTAAAAGGACACAACTCATCTTCTTGCAGCCCTTTCCCCACCTCGCACAGGTCTGTGCAGTATTGACTGGTCCATACTATAGGTGACTACTGAAATGAATAGGGGGTTAGGGAAGACCACTGGAAAGAAGTAGTCCCAAAATGGGGCTCAGCAAGATGAATAGGACAGAATAGGAAATTGGAAGAGAGGTCATTCCTGCTTTCTTGTGACTGTCAGCATTTTCACGAGCCCTCAGCTTCCTATCTCCTTCCCTCTCCCCCTCCCCCCCGGCTTCTCATCCCCACCTCCACTTTGTCCTAAAAGAAGCAGAGGAAGAGAGACTCATTCTCCTCTGGAAACCTGTTTTTGATTCATTGATTTGGTCTCAGCACTTTCTAGTTTGGGATATTGGGAGGCTGCTTCATGTGCTTGTTCTTTGGCCATAGCTCCTGGTGGGAGGGATGGGGGGTGGGGGTAGTCAGTCACCTCCCCTGGGAGCTGCCCAGACTCAAGGAGGGAGTATCAAGCTAGAAAATGCAAGGGCACACAAATTCTAGCCTTTTGCTGGTTTTAGAAATCATCTTTCTCTTTTGATGACAACCTTACCTGGCTTCTTTGCCCCAAGCTAGCATCAGGGATACCAGTCTGTGTGGAGACAGTGACCTCCGGATAACCAGGTATTCCGCTTTCACTTTTCCAAAGTGAAGATGTGAAGCCAGAGAGGAGAGGAGAAACAGACACATATAAAACAATTCAGTGCACTACCATGTTTGGGTTGCTGCAGAGAAAGGGGTTAAATGGATATTTTCTTCTCATATCTTACTGAGATCACTTTATGACTCCAATCTCAAGGGAAATGAGCAGTTTGCACATTTACTGTTTCCTATCAGTCGACCATCTGTAGGCACCACCTTTCACAAAGAGCTTATATATTAACTGGTCACTTTATCATTGTAATATATTTGAAAAATCAAAAACCAGCTGCTATAAAGCTATAAACTGAGGATTTTATTACATATTGTTTATCATTGCTTTAGTATTTGGAGATTCATAATGCATGGACTTTGAGATCTATCTGTATTGCCAAGGAGGCCGAAGTTTATTTCCCTAATAATATGCAAATGGAGCCTTTATACCAGATAATGAATAATCACTAGACTAAAGCCTGAATTTTCTTTTAGTGGTACTGGCAGTGCAGCCTTTTGCATGCAGTTAATAATTAATTTAAAGAATTACCACTTCAGTGAGCCCTGCTTACATTATTTATTAAGTGTAATTAAAGTATTTATTAGTCAAGTAATAAATGAGGGACAACCCTCCGCACCTTAACAGTGTTGTAAAATAATCACAGACTATGTTTATCTGCAAAACAAGACTGAGTATGGCTCAAGTGTGTTAATAGATTATCCATGATCATTGCTGTGTTATCAGCATACCTCAGCAATGAGTGTATGACTGGCACACCCACCTGCTTCTATTCTAGGCAAAAAGGGTGCCTTGGCTTTTTCTTTTTGTTGATTTGTATATGTTGATTTAGAAGCAAAATAAAGGGGATTTCTTGGTTCAAGCTTACATCCCTTCCCAAAATCTACCATGTTGCTTGCAGCTTAAACAGCTAATCCAACATTGTGACCTTAGAATTTCTGAAAGGCTGCTGAAAGCATTATCAAGAATTAAGATGCCTATATAATTCATTTCTCAAACCATGACAGTTTGTACAATGAAAGAAGGTTTATTAATAATATGTAAACTGGGAGAGCTCTAGGTAAACCAGAAACTAGCATGGACTTTTTCCAGAAGTTATCATGGCCTTTAGATGGGTTGTTTTCAGTAATGAAAACACATGAAATGATTTGAGAAAGAAATGACATGAGAATCAGCTTCTACTAACTGCCACTCCACATGCAGAATTTTAGATAAAACCTAGAGCTTTGCGCAGTGGCAGTATCGTAGCCAATGAGGTCTATCCGAGGTGCGATTATTGCTAATTGACCAAAGCCGGGCAGAGACACAACCAAAAAAGAGAATTTTAGACCAATATCCTTGATGAACATTGATGCAAAAATCCTCAATAAAATACTGGCAAACCGAATCCAGCAGCACATCAAAAAGCTTATCCACCATGATCAAGTGGGCTTCATCCCTGGGATGCAAGGCTGGTTCAATATACGGAAATCAATAAATGTAATCCAGCATATAAACAGAGCCAAAGACAAAAACCACATGATTATCTCAATAGATGCAGAAAAAGCCTTTGACAAAATTCAACAACCCTTCATGCTAAAAACTCTCAATAAATTAGGTATTGATGGGACGTATTTCAAAATAATAAGAGCTATCTATGACAAACCCACAGCCAATATCATACTGAATGGGCAAAAACTGGAAGCATTCCCTTTGAAAACTGGCACAAGACAGGGATGCCCTCTCTCACCGCTCCTATTCAACATAGTGTTGGAAGTTCTGGCCAGGGCAATCAGGCAGGAGAAGGAAATAAAGGGTATTCAATTAGGAAAAGAGGAAGTCAAATTGTCCCTGTTTGCAGACGACATGATTGTTTATCTAGAAAACCCCATCGTCTCAGCCCAAAATCTCCTTAGGCTGATAAGCAAATTCAGCAAAGTCTCAGGATACAAAATCAATGTACAAAAATCACAAGCATTCCTATACACCAACAACAGACAAACAGAGAGCCAAATCATGAGTGAACTCCCATTCACAATTGCTTCAAAGAGAATAAAATACCTAGAAATCCAACTTACAAGGGATGTGAAGGACCTCTTCAAGGAGAACTACAAACCACTGCTCAATGAAATAAAAGAGGATACAAACAAATGGAAGAACATTCCATGCTCATGGGTAGGAAGAATCAATATCGTGAAAATGGCCATACTGCCCAAGGTAATTTACAGATTCAATGCCATCCCCATCAAGCTACCAATGACTTTCTTCACAGAATTGGAAAAAACTACTTTAAAGTTCATATGGAACCAACAAAGAGCCCGCATCGCCAAGTCAATCCTAAGCCAAAAGAACAAAGCTGGAGGCATCACACTACCTGACTTCAAACTATACTACAAGGCTACAGTAACCAAAACAGCATGGTACTGTTACCAAAACAGAGATATAGATCAATGGAACAGAACAGAGCCCTCAGAAATAACGCCACTTACCTACAACTATCTGATCTTTGACAAACCTGAGAAAAACAAGCAATGGGGAAAGGATTCCCTATTTAATAAACGGTGCTGGGAAAACTGGCTAGCCATATGTAGAAAGCTGAAACTGGATCCCTTCCTTACACCTTATACAAAAATCAATTCAAGATGGATTAAAGATTTAAACGTTAGACCTAAAACCATAAAAACCCTAGAAGAAAACCTAGGCATTACCATTCAGGACATAGGCGTGGGCAAGGACTTCATGTCCAAAACACCAAAAGCAATGGCAACAAAAGCCAAAATTGACAAATGGGATCTAATTAAACTAAAGAGCTTCTGCACAGCAAAAGAAACTACCATCAGAGTGAACAGGCAACCTACAACATGGGAGAAAATTTTCACAACCTACTCATCTGACAAAGGGCTAATATCCAGAATCTACAATGAACTCAAACAAATTTACAAGAAAAAAACAAACAACCCCATCAAAAAGTGGGCGAGGGACATGAACAGGCACTTCTCAAAAGAAGACATTTATGCAGCCAAAACACACATGAAAAAATGCTCATCATCACTGGCCATCAGAGAAATGCAAATCAAAACCACTATGAGATATCATCTCACACCAGTTAGAATGGCAATCATTAAAAAGTCAGGAAACAACAGGTGCTGGAGAGGATGTGGAGAAATAGGAACACTTTTACACTGTTGGTGGGACTGTAAACTAGTTCAACCATTGTGGAAGTCAGTGTGGCGATTCCTCAGGGATCTAGAACTAGAAATACCATTTGACCCAGCCATCCCATTACTGGGTATATACCCAAAGGACTATAAATCATGCTGCTATAAAGACACATGCACATGTATGTTTATTGCGGCATTATTCACAATAGCAAAGACTTGGAACCAACCCAAATGTCCAACAATGATAGACTGGATTAAGAAAATGTGGCACATATACACCATGGAATACTATGCAGCCATAAAAAATGATGAGTTCATGTCCTTTGTAGGGACATGGATGAAACTGGAAACTATCATTCTCAGTAAACTATCGCAAGAACAAAAAACCAAACACCGCATATTCTCACTCATAGGTGGGAATTGAACAATGAGATCACATGGACACAGGAAGGGGAATATCACACTCTGGGGACTTTGGTGGGGAGGGGGTAGGGGTGAGGGATAGCATTGGGAGATATACCTAATGCTAGATGACGAGTTAGTGGGTGCAGTGCACCAGCATGGCACATGTATACATATGTAACTAACCTGCACAATGTGCACATGTACCCTAAAACTTAAAGTATAATAAAAAAAAAAAAAAGAAAGAAAAAACCTAGAGCTCTGCCTTCCCTCAATTTCAAGTCCTGTTGCTCTGCGCACTCTTCCCCAAAAAACCTGCCCTTGTCCCTCCATCCAGAAGTGACAGCTCCTCCCTCTAACTCCCACCTCATTGCTTACTCCTCTCTGGGTGCATATCTCACTGGCTTGCAGCATCTTCATTCATGTATTTATTTTTAACTCAACTCCATGAAGAGACTGCAAATTCTTTGAGGAAAGAGACAGACTGTATTTGCAGATTTTTAGATCTTCAAACATTTTTACCCTGGTGCCTTGCTAAAAGTAGGTACCCAGTAAATATTTACTAAATAGATTTATAGTTGGAAAGCACAATCACTTTCCTTTCTGATCAGGAGAGAGGGTAAAATTTCAGTCCAGGATCACTGACCGGAATCTGTAACAGAGCAGATGGGCCTGTGGAGCGGACATAAGCAGAGGAAGGTGCAGCCAGCAGGTGGCCATCCCAAAGGGCATTCAGGTCAGCTGTGAGAATCACTCAAGAGTGGGATTTAACTGGCAAATCAATGAGCAAAGCCTCAAAGCCCATTCCAGGCAGGCCAGTGCTTCATCTGCCCTGCAGTATATTGCCTGAGCATCTTTTTTCTTTGAGTCCTTTGTCTGGACAGTTCTCCATCCTGTGCTCTTCAGACAAACAAGGATAAAGACTATGAAAGAGCATATAGATTGAGACTTTCCAAAGGTTAGTGGAGGGTGAGGGGCAATTCTGCAAATCCCACTTCTTCATCTATGAGAATCTCACCTATCCCACATTCCACCTCCTCTCTGAAGCCTTCTCCTGACCCCAATTCTGACCATTTCCAAAACACATTGTTCATACCTCTCATTTGGATCCTTGGCATCCTTGGGTTACTCTGCCTCATACACATAAACTTCCTGCGCCCGGGGAAAGATGATGGAGTCTCCTTTTCCTACATCTTCCCCCAGTGCTGGGCACCCAGTCAGGACTCAGCAAGTGCAGAAAGGGAAAATCAGACCTCACCCAGTTTTCCCTGACCCCTTCTTTCTCCTAACTGCCTGCTTGCTTCACTCACTTCCCAGAATCCCATCTGAAGGGTGTTTCCACTTACCAAATGATACCATCATATTAAGAAGAGAAGGAGTTGATGGGGAGTAAAAGTTAAAGGGGCTGAGTGGCATTCAGGAAAACAAACCCCAAGAATCAAACTTAGTTTTAATAGCAGCCAGCACTACTAGGCCCAAAACGTGTGGGCTTATAAATTGAACTGTCTTTGGGCCTTTTTAGAGAGCTGTTTCTAGGCGACCAACAGATTGGTCATAGATCATGTGTGCTCCAGCCTCGTGCTGCAGAAGCCTCCTTCTGACCTCTTAATCAAGCTGAGAGCTGGGACACAGAGAAGAGATACACGATCACTTACAGAAACACCCAGCTGGCATCGGTCCCATGAACCATCTGCCTGTCTCACTATGGTCAGACTGTCTGCTAATGCCCGCTTCTTCTATGAACCATTTATATATTTCCCCAGCCTTTTTTAAAAAGTGGAAAACAAATAGCATTATTGGATGTGCTCTGCCTGGCTGCAGCTGTGAATCACAAAACTGGAAATCAGTCCAAGACAGAGTCAGACAGCACATTCTCTGCTTGGTTGGGGAGAGGTCCAAACAGCTGATCTAGCCTCATTTGATCTTTGATATTTTATTTATCTATAAATTTGACATGGCCCTGTTAGGAAACATCTTGCTGGTGTGAATTTTCCCATCCTTTTAGGCTTCTAAAGGGAAGGGGCCTTTGGTTTAGTCTTAACCCAAGGTCAACATTTCTTCTTGGCCTTGTCAGGAGGTAATCACTCTGAAGACAATACAACTTGAGAATTATATACAGCTGGTAGCAGCAGGGATGGGAGAGGGGTTATAGGGGTTTGACATAATTCCCCTTGGCTCTCCACTGCTTACCAGAGTCAGTAATAGATCACAAATACAGATTAGTGAACAGAACCAGATGAACTTAGGGTGGGACCCTTGACCATCATTGTTGTTCCATTCAACTAGAATTAAATGAGTACCACTGCAGGGGATAACATCATGCCCTCTGAATACAGAATGCACAATCCCCATATCTGCAAGGTTACACTCTGACAGTCTATTAATTATCTGATCAACAAGTGAATATTAACTGTAGCCTCTGTGCTTGTCTTAGTTTGAGTTACCCCAGAAGCTGACCCTGAAGATAAAGGATTTGAGTGCAAACCATTCAGTCAAGAATTGCAGGTAACACCAGGAGACAAATGGGGAAAGTAGTATGAGGAGAAAAGGCAGAGAATAAAGGGTCCATCATTTAGCCAGCTGCTACTGTGGGCCATTGGAGCCTTAACTCTTGGAGAAGCTCTGGGAAATTGTGCAAAACACATGGCTCAACCACTTCAAAGGACGAGGGAGCCACGGTGTTTATACACCAGCTCCCGAGAGCCATTGGTTTGAGGACTGCTCCTGAGGGGTAATAATTCCTTGAAGTTTTGGCCTGCCATATATAAAAACAGTAAGCTTTCCACAATTGATGCTGAAGAAAAAGAGCCTTCAAGCACAGAGAGGTCAATATTGGCAGCTGTAAGTTAGTTGAATGGTCCAGTCAACTAACCCTGACCCCTTCAGGGATTTTCAACTGAATGCCCAGTTGAAAATAGGCAGGGCCCTGAAAGAACTTGCTGAAAGCCTGTCCCTAAGAGAGGGGGTTCTCGGGGAGCAAGAAGTTGAAGATACACTTCCTGCATTCTTAATGCATTCAATATGGAAGAATAAAAGTATCAGAAAGCAATTCAACAATTAAATGCTAAGTGCCATAGTGAAGACTAAGAAAAATACAAATTCAAAGGAAGGAAAAATAACTATCTGATCCTTGGGAGAGTTCCATGAAAAAGCTTAGAATTAAATTAGAATTTGAAGAATGGGTAGGATTTGGTTTATTTAAAAGAGGGGAAGAAATTTCATTGTATGAAATTTTCTTATTCCCAAAATTGAATATAAAAGCCCAACTTAAAATAAATAAAAAAAATTAAATTGAGGCTAATAAGCTCCCTTTTCTCCTATTCACGTTCACATTACATCTTAGAGACAGTTTATCTATGCCTGCAATTGCACTCCAATGAACCATTTTTCTTTAAATTTCTTGGCATCTCAACTCAATAGTCAAAGATATTTACACCAGATGACTCCTAAATTCCTTTCCTATCTGAGAATTTTAAGAATTATGGTTCAGCAACAAACTATTCAAAAGACCAAGTACATTCTGTTTTGAAAGATCATATTATGGGTTCGGTTAATGATTGCTTCCCAATTTATCTGTTTGCCCTTTCTGCAAGTCAAACCTCAGTTAACCAGAACATGGTTAATCAGAACCTTAGTTAATCACAAAATTGACAGAGATGACAAAAAGCTCAGTAATCAAGACAAATCATCTTTCAATGCAATATTTTTCAAATCAAAAATATGGGGGGGTACTCAAGAGTGGGGACAGCTGGGGGGATATCTGGTCACATGTCCCTTTGACAGAGGACGCGATGTGTGTGTAAGAGACACTCTCAAGTTCTGATTTGATCCTGGACGAGAGGCAAGACACTGTAGAAGTTTAGCCAAAAGCTTGGACTCAGAGATGCCTGCATTTGAATCCCAGGTCTGCCATTTACTAACAGGACAGTGCCTGTAAAATATGAAACCCAGCACTTGGGGTACTAACAACCCAAAATACAAGGATAATGAAACACAAGTGAATTTTTTTAAAGTGCATTATTGCCAATCATCCAAGAGTGCACATCCCTTTGGTTTCAGTACTTATTACCACTTGACTTTACATACTATGTCCTTCATCCATTGTTTGTGTGTGAGTGAGATGGAATTTAGTATTTCTTACTGGGTATGTGACATTTTAGCCAATATCTACATTTTAGGTTCAGGGGAAACAATGCAACAAAGAAGGACTCTAACATTAGGTGAATGCCATAGAAATTAGGCCTTTAAAAAGTCTGACATTAATTTTACGTGTTTATTATTTTTCTTGTCATTTACATTTCTCTCTCCAACACCATGGACTAGAAAAACGCCATGCACTCACAAAAATGCTTCTTTGTGAGTGTGGCTCCTGGGACAGTCACTCTGTGGAGCTGGCAGTAGGTCACAAGTCAAAGCCATGAGGGGCTAAGACTCTAGCAAGACAAGGGTAAGGTCAGACACATAAAAAATAGCTACACGGCAAAGGCTAAGCGCTATGAAGCTTAGCTGAGGTCGAAAGTGGTGTTTGAGGCATTCTTCAGCAGCACTAGAGATCCACAGAGATTAGAACTCAAGTGAAGGGCAATATCTTTCTCCTTTGTAGTGCTCAGGAGTGGCCCACTGCAGCAATTGCTTAGACAGCAGCCTGGCCCAGGGTGACCATATACTTAGTGTTCAACCCCAGACATCTTAGAGAGCAAGATGAGGCACTGTTAATAACTGCCTTGAGACAACTGGTGCAACCAGGAATGTCCCAGTCAAACCAGGACCTAGATCTCCTCTAGCCTTGAGGATGTCTTCTGCTTTTTCACTTGGAAATTCAGACCCACCTACTCAGCTTCATTCTGCCTGGGAAGCCCAGCCCTCAAATTCCAAGGTCCCACTAGCTGTCCCCAAAACTCTCACCATTTTTCTTCCCTAGGGATGAATGGCAGGAGGCTCCCCTCTGCCTTTAGCTGTGCCCATTGCTCTCCGGCATCCCCTGGCTGAGAGCAGGAACTAGGGCAAACCAAGTGAGGCACTCACTCTGGGCACAAAATTGACAGAGGTGACAAAAATCTCAGTAATCAGGACAAATCAGCTTTCAGGGCATTTTTAAAATCAAAAATTAATGTCAAAAATTTATGATAAGCAAAGTATCAAAATGTTTAAATAAAGACAGGATCAGTAGCAGTGCTGTGTTGAGCCAGATTGGAGCCCATAGCAAAAGGAAAAACCAGTAATACAATCCTGTCTTTAACATTTTGGTGTTTCATTTATTATAGATTTTTGCATTAACTTTCATTTTTAAATATTGTATTAAAATATTATTTGTAATTCTTGAGTATTTTTGTGATCCTGTAAACTTTGTGCCTAAGGCTAGTGTCATTCTGCATAGATAACAATAGCTGCCACTCACTGCATCCACATGAGGTAGGGACTCAAACATGCACATCTTGCATTCACAGTGCCTCCCTTACTGAAACCTGCCCTCTCCCTCAACCAAAATTCCCATAGCAAGTTCCGCTTTCTTTTTTCTTTTCTGTTTTTTTTTTTTTTTTCTTTTTTTGAGACAGAGTCTCACTCTGTCACCCAGGCTGCAGTGCAGTGGCATGATCTCGGCTCACTGCAACCTCTGCCTCCCGGGTTCAAGCGATTCTTCTGCCTCAGCCTCCCGAGTAGCTGGGATTACAGGCGCATGCCACCAGGCCCAGCTAATTTTTGTATTTTTAGTAGAGACAGGGTTTCACCATGTTGGCCAGGCTGGTCTCCAACTCCAGACTTCATGATCCACCCACCTCGGCCTCCCATAGTGCTGGGATTATAGGTGTGAGCCACTGTACCCAGCCCAAGTTCTGCTTTCTTGTAGAATCAAAGAAGCTTAGAGCTGGGGAAGGGTGGGGAATCCACAATGAAACATTCTAATCCTCAACTTCCTTTTTTTTAACATGAGGATCTGAATGCATGTTAGACTAGTTAAGTGACCAATCCAGGTTCACAGAGCTGTCTGGGGCTAGCATCCATTCATTGACTAACTTAAGAAATGTCTTTTTCTTGTAAATTTGTTTAAATTCTTTGTAGATTCTGGATATTAGCCCTTTGTCAGATGGATAGATTGCAAAAATTTTCCTCCCATTCTGTAGGTTGCCTGTTCACTCTGCTGATAGTTTCTTTTGCTATGCAAAAGCTCTTTAGTTTAATTAGATCCCATTTGTCAATTTGGCTTTTGTTCCCATTGCTTTTGGTATTTTAGACATGAAGTCTTTTCCCATGCCTATGTCCTGAATGGTATTGCCTAGGTTTTCTTAGAGGATTTTTATGGTTTTAGGTCTTACATTTAAGTCTTTAATCCACCTTGAGTTAATTTTTGTATAAGGTGTATGGAAGGGGTCCAGTTTCAGTTTTCTGCATATGGCTAGCCAGTTTTCCCAATGCCATTTATTAAATAGGGAATCCTTTCCCCATTTCTTGTTTTTGTCAAGTTTGTCAAAGAGCAGGTGGTTATAGATGTGTGGCGTTATTTCTGAGGCCTCTGTTGTGTTCCATTGGTCTATATATCTGTTTTGGTACCAGTACCATGCTGTTTTGGTTACTGTAGCCTTGTAGTATAGTTTGAAGTCAGGTAGCGTGATGCCTCCAGCTTTGATCCTTTTGCTTAGGATTATCTTGGCAGTGCAGGCTCTTTTTTGGTTCCATATGAAGTTTAAAGTAGTTTTTCCCAATTCTGTGAAAAAGGTCAATGGTAGCTTAATGGGGATAGAATTGAATCTGTAAATTACTATGGGCAGTACAGCCATTTTCACAATATTGATTTGACCCAGCAATCCCATAACTGGGTATATACCCAAAGGATTATAAATCATTCTACTATAAAGACACATGTACACACATGTTTATTGCAGCACTATTCACAATAACAAAGACTTGGAACCAGCCCAAATGTCCATCCACAATAGACTGGAGAAAGAAAATGTGGCACATATACACCATGGAATACTATGCAGCCATAAAGTAGGATGAGTTCATGTCCTTCACAGGGACATGGAGGAAGCTGGAAACCATCATTCTCAGCAAACAACACAGGAACAGAAAACCAAACACCACATGTTCTCACTCACAAGTGGGAGTTGAACAATGAGAACACATGGACACAGGGAGGGGAACACCACACACCAGGACCTGTCAGGGGGTGGGGGGCTAGGGGAAGGATAGCATTAGGAGAAATAACTAATGTAGGTGACGGGTTGATGGGTGCAGCAAACCACCATGGCATGTGTATACCTATGTAACAAAACTGCACATTCTGCCATGTACCCCAGAACTTAAAGCATAATAATAATAATAATAATAAAGTAAAAAAAAATCTATTGAGCATTTGCTGCATCTTCTGTTTTAGACATTGGGACTAGAGTAATGAACAAAAGTGACAGTGTCTGTGGTCTCATGGAACTTACATTCTAGTGTAAGAAGGCAGCAATCCTATAAACAGTTGAACACAGATACATTTACGTATATTAGACAAAAGCTATGAAAAACTTGAAGCAAGATATAGGAGAAAGAGTGATGGAGTGAGAAATGGGTATTTTCTTATTGTAAGATGGTTGTGAAGGGATTTCTGGTAAGGGGGCTTTGAGCACACACCTAAAGTAAAGGAAAGAGGAAGTCTTGTGAATGAGGGTGCTGGGAGTTAGCTCTAGACCAGTTAATAGTGTTCACTTGGGCACTATTAACATTTTGGTTTGGGTAACTCTTTACTCTGGGGGCTCACCTGTGCATTGTAGAATGTTTAGAAGCTCCCTGGCCTCTACCTAAGGGGTGCTGGTAGTACCTCCCTCCCAGCTGTGACAATCAAAAGTGTCCCCAGACATAGGCAAATGCCCCCTGGGGGCTAAAATCATCCCCTGTTCAGAACCACAGGGCTAGGCAGAGGAAGAGGAAGAGGAAGTGCTAAGTCTCCAGTCAGGCTTCTCATAACTCAGAGCAGCACCATCTGCGACCATTCATCCCAGCTCATTCTAAGCACCCAGAGCTCTGCAGAGTCAGTGCCCCCAGGGGATGCTGTTTGTCCTCTTATCCATTTTATGCTGGCTGTTAGTCTCCTTGCATCCACAACAGCAAAAGCTCCCTGAAGGCAGGAGTCCAGCCTTACACCTCTGTTCCTGTAGAGGCCTGGGCTCCTCAGTAAGGTGGCTGCATGTCTGCACCTCCCATCTGCTCCTCCATGGTGAAGACACTCTCTCCAAGTGCTCAGGGATTGGGGCCAGCTCTAAGAGAGCAATGTGTTCTCACACTGCAGCCTAGTCCATGTCTCCAGTGAATTACCCTCTCCACGTACTGGAGGACGTGTAGCTTTCTCAAAGGGATGGCTTGTGATGAAAGTTCACCTTCCACTCAATTAACCTTGAGAGAGTGGTGTTTTTTTCCTTTTCTTCCCCAAGAGACTTTTTTTTTTTTTTTGGATGACCTTTTTGAAGCATCTTATTTTCTGGGCAAAAAGCCAAATGATATACTCTCTTCCCAGCTGCAGGGCTGTTGCAGATTTTCAAAGCTGAGGTAAAGACAGCCTTTGGAATAAATGCAAGTTGGGCAGTAGGGTTGGGAAGCATGAGGAAACGCTTTATTATTCCACCCAAGATGTGCCTGGAGGGACGGAGCCTTTGTAGAGGACATCCCTGCAGGACCCACAAGATACAGGGACCTGGAGACCTCGGGGCTGCCAGGATCTCCCCCTAGTTAGGGAGCACACAACAATACAAATTAAAAAAAATCAATTCCACTTTGGGTGAAAGTTGAATATTAGTAAGTTATAACAAAGCACATTTTGCCTAGTACTTTGTAGTATACAAAGGTTTTTTTAAATATTTAATCTCATTGAGTCTCAGATTCAGCTACCAAATAAGACTAAATCTTATTTAAGACTGGATCAATAGAGTACAGTAAACAACCATAGCCCTTTTTCAGCCAGTTTGCTGGACAATGGTTCCTGAAAGCCCCCCTACCATCCCAGACGTACAGCATCTCTGGTTTGAGGCATGTCCCTGGTGGTGGATTTAGAAAGAAGCAACATGCAGGGGGTCTCCAAAGTCAACTGCATATATGTGCAGAGGGGAACAAATAAAAGAACCCAAACCAGCTCCATTTCCCCATGGAGCCTCAGTGTTGGTAGCTCATAGCTCGGGTAGCAAAGGGAGTTTCATAAAAGTGGCGAGGCTTGCTTTGAATTGCAATTGGGCCACATTTCTCAAGCCCAGAGGCATTTGAGAGTTCTAAAATCCTAGGAGCAGTGTTTGAAAGCAACAAGTTAGAGAGGGTCACTGGTAGTGACCTGTTTGGGGACCAGGACATTGTGACTGGCAATCAGAAAGGTTATGGAGGTTAAAAAAAAAAAAAAAAAAAAAGGCAGGAAATCTGCATGGCCAAGAACACAGGCTCAGGAGCTGGACTGCCTGGCTTTCCTGTTCTGACTTTACCACTTACTACCTGTGTGTCCTTGGGCAGGTCACTACCTAATTGTGCGTCTGTCTAACCATCTGTAAAATGGAGATCATGAGAGCAGCTACCCCTGGGGCTGGGGCGGTGGGAGGAGAAGAAGCATCCTGGAGTCAGATGCTGTCCTATGGGGAGACGAGTGTCAAGAATCAGGGAGGAAAGTTGCCGGGAGAGGTGACAGGGAAGCTGCAGACACACACATGTGAGCCTTCGTAGGAGAATGGTGTTGGAAAAAAAATGCTGATGTGACATTGGGATTTTGTTCTGAATGTGAGGTAATAGCAAAGAGCCTGGGCTGGGGATTTCAGGCCTCATCCCTGAAGGGAGATAGACAGAGAAGAAATGCCTGCCCAAGGGAAGCACTGCTGCCTAGCACCTGCCATCTGCAGCCCCTAGAGTGGAGCCAACAAAAGCTGGGCAGCACAAAGGAGCTTTCTGGAAAGGGTTTGCAGCAACAGGCATTAATATAAAAGCATCTCGTAAGTCCTGGCTCCTCTCATTAGTCTCCATTTGCTGTCACAGGGGTCAAGGACCAGTGATTTGTCTTCCATGAAAATGTTCTTCTTGGAACATTAGGAAAGGGAAACTGGCATCACAGGAAAACCCAGAGTGGCCTACAGCTATTTGGCAGGGTACCCCACACTCGGGGTAACACTCAGGGAAAGAAGTCCTTTCCTTCTGGCTGTGTGGGCTCCACACTCCCAAATCTCTCTACTCCCACACTTAAAAGTCTCCGTTTTCTCTCCGTGACATCATGCTTGAAATGATTAGCTATTGATGCGTTTGATTTTATAAATGCCTCTCCTGGCCGATCAGCCATTTCTACTTCAGTGGATTAAGTTATAACTGGAAGAAAGCTTAGAACCTATCTAGTCCAGCCTCCTCTTTTCACAGAAGGGGAAACTAAGATGCAGAGAGAATTTTAAAATTGCCCAAGGGCAATTTTACTAGCCACATGACAGCCTCTGAGTCCCAGTGTCCTCAAACATTTGTGGATCTGTGACAGAGAGAGTGAGGGTAGAGTCACATGTCAACAGACACCCGGATGAAACTTCCTCAAGACTTTTCACAATTCCACTAAAGTTGGAGAATTTACAAGTGGTTTGGTGCAATGAATATACTGATGTACCGAAAGCTATACTTTGGAGGTAAAAATGACAGTAAAATAGGACAACAATAATAAGGTGCTCTCTAGAAAGCCAGGGGAAGTCCTGAGATGGAGGGACAATGTGTGGCAGTCCATTCTGAATAAGGGTTGATTTTCAGAGATCCCTGAGTTTGTCAGTGCAGGACATCTGCTGAGTAGTTCCATAAGAGTAATATTAGAATCCAAACTCTCCCCAGCAATGGAAAGGGCACCAGCCGAGCTTGGAGACACTCATTTGCCCTTCACCACCCCCTGCCAGGGATCCCCTTTTCAAGTGCTAAGCAAATGAGAGTCTTTGGGTGGAGACAGAGAGGGCCTACTTGTCAGCCCCAAAGCAAGAGTGCCCCGGCAACTGGGACATTTGCTGAGCTCCATCTCTGTAGACTTTGGCTTATTCGACCTTGTCTCCACGTGCTGTAGAGGAGGATAAAACTCTGTGCTGTGGTGCCCTCACCTCCCTATTTCAAAGAGACTTTACCCTTCAGAGAGCTTCCCACTTGGCCACACTGGGGGAGGTTGCTGTGATGTCATACAAACATCCAGTGTGTCTTCTCTGCCTCAAAGAAGGTGTGTGACTTTCAGCACACCACCTCCTTGTCTGGGCCTTAGTTCTCTCAACCAAGAAGAAAGGAAGGTGAGCAGCTGGACTGAAAGCATATACCACCTGCAGCCTGCTATTCCCGGGGCCTCGCCCAGTTCCTGGTGCACCAGCCTGCTCAGAAAGCACACACAGAATCGGGACATCTCCAGCCCCCTCCTGGCCTGACATTCAGAGACTAGGTTTGGAAACTAAAAGCTCTCATGCTATGGCCTTTCTCATTTAAGTTTGTGGCTTCGATCATGCCTTTGAGGGTAGCATCCCCATCCAGAACCTATAAACATGTTGAAAGCGTGGCCTGACTCTGTTGTAAGAAAAACAAATTCGAGAAAACAGCAGAGACCTGGAGATGGTTGCATTCAGCCCAAACATCCTCAACCTCCCCTTTGCCACATCTCCTTCCTCAAAACCTTAGCCCATTTCCCACCAGGTACCTGGGGCTCTCATGTTGCCCCATCCAGGTCCAATCTTTTTGGTCAGCACCCGATATCCCGGACTCTTCCAGCTTCCTTTAGTACTTAAAACTGCTCTCTAAGATAGAGCCATTGGGTTCTGAGAGATTGAGTTTCCACTGGCATGAAGATGTGAGTGATCTATTCCATTCTCAAGCATATTCCCACCTGAAAGGAAATAATGCTGCCTTTACCCAATGATGGCTGTACCATGGCACCATTTCAGGCAGCCACCAAAGCCAGGCAAAGGAGAGGAGGTAGAAGATGAGACTCCTTACTGGTGGTCCTCTGTGAATCACACACTGACTCTTCACCCAATCTACCCACCACCACCTCCATGCTGCACCCTCCCAATGAAGCCTTCCTATTCAGGTGCTATCCCCACATGTACACACTAGGGCTGCCCAGTCCACCTTGCAGAAGGGTTAGCCCAGAATTTGAGATTCAAGGGACCTTCTTGACTGTTCCTGAAAGCCCTTCATGATAGAAGAATTTTCCTTTGTGAAACTCCCAACTTATGGGAAAATAGGGTTGGCAGGTCTGAACTGTAAGAGAAGCTAAGAAAGCCTTAATAAAGTTCACTCTACCCAACAACAAAGGCTACGTGCTAAATAAAGAAAATATCACTAACATTTCATGTATCTTAAATTAGTAATAATGGGCCCTAATGAGTTCTGTACTATTAATTCCATTTACAATCCCTTCTCCTTGGCAACTTTTCATGTTCTTCCTCCCCTGCAGTTTTAATGAGATACATGTAAATCCATTTTGCTTTGTGGCAGAAAATATTCACCCTAAGAAGCACTTAAAATGAGTAGGCCTTGACCTTGGGTGTCTTTAAGATTTTATTGGCTTCTGCCTCCTGGGTTTCACAGTGTGATTTAGAAGCTGGAAGGAAAAAAGGCTTTGACTCACCTTTATTTGACTTGTTTGGTGAAGCTGAGTAGGTGTTGTATGAACCCCTTCTCAATACCTGGTGTCCTAAGTCCAGGCATCTGACCCAACCTTTCCTATGAGATCTCAGCTCCCACTCCCTCACAAAGGCCATCTGAGGCCAGGATTATTTTCTACAATTCCTTTTCATTGCCCCCCAAAACTGACTCCTCCCTTCCACCCAATTTGCCCCTATTTTCTATTTTCTACTCCACCTTTCCCATGTCCTTCAGTTTCTTATTTTTCCCAATACTGAAATTTGCAGGTCACAGTGGCTCAAACAGAGGTAAACCTAAGCCTACTAGAATCTTGTATTGCATTGGGAAAACTTGCATTGGGGAAAGCATCATTGTGGTTACCTTTCAGAGATGCTCCTTTGCATTGGGGAACATTGGACCATGTGAGGATGAACCTAGGTGGATAGGAGCTGCCTAGGTTGGGTGTAATTGAGCAATTAATTAGTGAGAATTGCATTTCTCTTTCTTCCTTCCCTGAAAAGGACAGCATCCTGACCATCTTTTAGAAGCTCTAGACTACAATCTATTCCTTAGGACCTCATCTGTTTTATGGAACAAAGCTCTGGGACCTGTCCCTCCAGTCTGCTAGAAAGGCTCCCACAGATATTTGAGATCAAAGTGCCTAGAATAGTTTCAGCTCTGTAAAGAGGTCGTTCTGAAGCAAAATCCATGTGCACAGTCAGAATCAGCCTCATATTTAGACAGAGCCCATCATTGCCTGTGTGATATGACATGAAGGGCAACAAAAAGGCCTTGAAATTCTGCCCAAACTTACTTCTCTCACAAGTGCCTAAAATTGCATCGTTTGAGCATAATCATATATTTGGGTTAAGGAGAATTACTCATCTTCAGCATTTTTTAAAAAGAGACAACAATTTATAAAAGATTGCAACTCATCAATTCTTCATAATTACTGTGAATTAATGCTAGATTGTTTTCCTCCCTGGGAGAGTCTGAGGTGATGTGGGGCCTGGGATTATTGCAGGTGGGAATTGAAAAAGGAAGACGTGGTAGGAGGGATGCAGAGGGTGGAGCAGAAAGTGTAAGAAACAAACTGCACAGTTTTCCTAGTTGCCAGTGCTAGAAACCTGGCCCTCTCCAAGCACCAGAAAACATCAAGTTATCATTGAATGAGTGAAAAACCCCAAACAAAACCAATCAATGTTTCTGTTTTCATAATTCCATAGAAAACAACGTTTCTTTTTCCCTCTTCAGCAGTTTCAAACACAGGGCAAATATTTTCATACTACTCTATAAATCTAGATTCTGTTGAACTACAGGGAATTTCCTCTTCAACTGTCCCCCATAACAGCATCAAAAAGGAAAATAAAACCTCAGTACAAAAGGCATAGACTTTTAGAGCCAGCCAACTTGCGGGAACCAAGCCCTGGTTTCCATGGAGAGTCCACGGGCCAGAGACTTGCATTCCGAGCAGGCAAGGGACTTGTACACTGTCTAGCAGGGCCCATAAATTCCCTAGCTTTAGGGTCCCCTCGTGATGCTGCCAGGCAGGAGGCATATATTGTCCACTAGAGTCTGAGGGTTCTGAGATATGTGATTTGAAACAGAGCAGAGAAAGAGTGTAGTCAGGGAGGCTGTTCTGCCTCAGTGACTGTTCCAGGTAATTGAAATGTATCCCTTTAAGTACAGGGATAATTCTGAAGTTTTAATTATTTAGTAGGAAAGCTTTCTAATCAGCAGTGTATACTTCCTTGAGAGCCACGTGGTAGATGGAGCAGCTTTGGAAACAGGCGGCTTGACACTTGAATCCCAGTTCTACAGTTACAATCTGAATCAATCTGGTTTTGCATTTTTTTAAATTTTTTTGTTTTGTTTTAACATCTTTGGACTTTAATTTCCTCACCTGCAAAATGGGAGAATGCCTACTTTGCAGATTTTTGTAAAATAGAAGTCAGGCACTTAGCAAACTGCTTGTCACCTGCTAAGCACTCAATATATGGCCTCTATTATCATGACACCATTATCATGATTTCTCTCCTTTTAAAACGAAATATGCTGAATGTATGTTAACTTTTTGTTTCCCTCGGAGTGATCAATGTCCATTCTTATAATGTGCTCTGATACAGAATATCTTTGGAAGCCCAGGAAGTATACAGGCAGGTTCAGCCCACCCCAACCCCTGACGCAATAACCAGTTCCATCTTCTCCTACTCACATGGTGGCTCTGCTGTCCCTTTCTTCCATGAACCAGGGACCATGAGTTCACTGTAGAAAGCCTGTACTCCCTTTGCTACCTTAATCTGGGTTCCCTGTAAATTGGGCAAAGGGGGAGGCAGTTGGGTAGCCTGGCGTGGAGCAGTGATAAGCTTTGTCATTTGAAAGCCTGAACACGACACCCAGCAGCTTGACCCACCAGCTGTGTGACGTTGGTCTCCCAAATGTTCAGTTAGGGACACAGATGACAAAGATGATCCCTACTTAATGGGGTGATGGTGAGGATTAAGGGAGATGATGAGGGGGGAGCCTCTAACATAGCATCTCATGCACTGTAGATGCTCAATAAATGACAGCTGCCATTATTACGTAAAGGCCACATTGCGAAAAGCAAGGCCATTTATCTACATCTTCACATTTGACACATGCAGGGAGCATGGGTGGTTGTAGCCAGGTTTGTAGGACATTCTAGAATCCTTCAGTCATCTTTTTGTGTGTGTGCATGCTTCCGTTTCTGGCTGGGGTTTTCCCAGTGTTGCATGAGGCAGTACCACAGTGCACAGAGGTGAATCCCTAGTGGGCAGGTGGTGAGCTAGTCACTGAACCCTATGGACATGAAGATCTCCTAGTGAGAGTGTGTGGATATGGGCTAACCTGCCATGTAATAAGCCCGTGACACATGGCAGACCCTTGGCAAAAGGCTCGTTGAACATGATTAAGCACTTTATGACAGGGCTTTGCCTCCGTATTGATGAAAGCAGTGTCCCTGCTCAGAGCCAGCTGAAAAGGCTCAAATCAGTCCAGGAGGATTAGCCCTGTCCACCCTATTTCTAATTTTTCTGATTACCAGGATGTTTTGCAAGGTTAGTAGACTGGTTGGAAGAACATACTTTAAAATAAATGAGATACAAGAACGCTAACGCCTAACAACCAAATGGTCTGGGCAGAATCATTTGTCTTCCTGGAAGCTCAGTTTCCTCCCTTGTTAAAGGATAATAATTCCACCATGTCTACCCAACAGAAGTAGTGGGGCGAAGAGTAAAACGAACATTTCCTCAGGAACCTAAATATCTGAGTTCTTGTCTGGTCTTTGCTACCAACTAACTGTCTGATTTAGGGTAACTTGGCTTCTCTGGACCACAAATTTCCCATCTCTGAGATAAATGGTTTGGATTAAATAACCTCACAAGTCTCTGTCAGCTCTGAAACCCCATGGACCCCTGAGAGAGAGTGTGTCAGGTCATAGCTGTGACTCTGTTTACAGAACTGCACAGCATCCTATAAATGTAAGGTCAGCTCCCACCTGGTACCTAGCGTACTGTCAATGTTCAATGAAGTCTTGTGGATGAATTAGTTATATAATGTCAAATAAGATAGATTCAAAAGCCACTTTTGAAAAAAAGAAGCAAAGAAATAAAACCCGGCATGAGTGGCAGATGTTCAGGTGGAGAGGGCCAGTGCTGTGTGTAATTTCGTGTAATTTCTATTTTTTGCTGCTCTTTGCCTGCCTTTGTGAAATGCTAGAAAGTCTAGAGGGACATTTGCAAATCTGCCCACTGTCAGTTCCACTCGTAGAGCAGTCCATCTTCTTGGGAGTGCGTGTGACCTTTGCAGGTTGTCGCATCCTGGGCACAGCACCAAGTGATCCTCCAAGGGGGCTGGCGTGGAGGAGCAGGCCCTGAGCCGTGGGGTGGTACAAGCAGCAGTTTCTGGGCCCAATGCCAACCTCCAGATAATTGCCGGCAGCAGGAGAGAGATGGTGGAGGTTGGCAGAGCCTGTCTCTGACAGATAGATTGTCCCCTTCTCACCGTGACAGCATCATGGCAGTGAGAAGGAAAGCCAAAATGCAGGCAGGCAGGAGAGAAGTAGGGAAGGGCACAAGGAAAGGGGCAGCCTCAGAAGGAGAGAGACAGAAACAGACAATGGAAGGGACAGCTAGAGAAATAATAGGAAGACAAGAGATGGTGGTCACACAGGTACCAGCTAAAGAGAGAAAAAACAGATACAGAGTGAGACAGAGGAGGGTCAGAGAGAGAGAGAAAGAAATGCAGAAAGAAACGGAGAGAAGAAAACACTATCTCTGTCACAGTGTCATCCCCTTGCAAACCTCTGGAGATATTTGGGGGTTCAGCGAGAGAAGCAGTGCCTCCAGAATCAATTGCATATGTGTGCAGAGGGGAAAATAAAAGAAAGCACCCAAACAGCTCCATTTCCTCATGGAGCTGCACTGTTGGCAGTTGTGGTAACAAAGAGGGTTTTGTGAAAGCAGCCAGGCTTGCCTCCCATCCCAATTTTCTATCATCTCTCCAAGGCCCAGGACAGGGCAGTGATGGGCATGGGCCAGTAGTCCATGACGGGGGGTGATCTTTTCTTCCCTCCTCCTCTGGCCTCCCAAAGCAGAAAGTATCTTGTCATCCCAGACCTGGGCCCGAAGCCTCCCTCCCTCCCTTCATCCATCCATCCATGCATGCATCCATCCATCCTTCTCCTCCTCCCTTCCTCAGGGCCCTATCTCAAGAAAATCATGAAAGCATGCCTGGGACAATGGACTCCCAAAATTGCTCAGCTAGGAGCCCACCTGACCCAGGAAATGCTTTCCTAGAGGTAGAGCAGCTGTGGCGAGGGGTAAACTGACGGGAGGAGCAGCCAGCTGCCTGGCTGGCTGAGAGACAGCCATAGGAGAGGACTCTGGAAGGGCATGGATGCATTGGAAACACATTGCTAAGTATAAAATGGAGAAAAGTGTCACGTTGCAAATATAAGAGATGTCTGCTGGACAGAAAAAAAAAAAAAAAGAAAGTGTCCTCCTGACTTCCTAGGCAGCCCAAGACCTGTTAATAACAAAAACAACAACCAACACTTACTGAGTGCTTTAAATAATGCTGGGCATTGGGTTAAACTATAGATTTTATCAGCCATGCCCCACAAGGTCTGTGGCACAGAGCATATGGTATTTGTGATGGGAGAAAGTGAGGATTATTATCCCCAATTTGCAACGAGCCCTGCAGCCTGATTCTATGTGCTTATCTCGGTCAGGTCAGAGTTGATCGTTTTGCACTAATTTACACAGATTTATTCATGTATTATATTACCTGGACATCCCCTTTGTGTGAGACTGTGCTAGGATATGGTTGACTATGAGTACAGAGGGGTGTGGTAGAAAAGAAGTGGGTAGAGGGAAAAGATGATGGACAAAGACAAAGAGAGGCAGAAGGAGGCCTGCACCCAGGAAACCTACAGTCTGCCAGAGAAGGGAAGGCATGTGCATCAGTAACTGGTATCAGTACAAGTTAGAGAGCATGAAGGCTGAAGAATGTGCTAGCAAAGCTGAGCAGCATGTGAGATTCTTTCTGAATGAGAGGAATAGAGCATGAGTTCCATCTGAGCTTGTCCTTGAGGCATGAGTTCAAAATGTGGGATTGTGAAGTACAGAGAGAAGATGCATCCTAGATAGATGGAATCGCCCAAGCCAAGGCACAGTCCACAGAGACAGACCAAAAACTCAGGTGACCTAACATCCTGCTGCACACTAGGAGGTTCTTTGAACAAGTAGGGGAGTCATAAGAGAGAAAGCCAGCCAAGTAGATTGAGGGTAGATAAAAGAGAGAGTTAAATTCGGAATGCAATGGGCAGTGATTGGAGATGACTGAGCAGAAAAAGAGAGGCAGCCCAGCACCCTGTATACCCCTGTGAATGAATAAATTACCACATTCACTGATTCCTCCATTCAGCAAATATTCTTCATGTGCCCACTGTGTGCCTGGCCCCACCTAGACAGATGGGCACATCTGTTAACAAAGCAGGTAGAGAACCCTTCTCCCGTGGAGCTCTAATTCTTTCAGGGACATGTGTATTTATTTTATTTCTTATCTACTGATGATGACGCAATGTCCATGTGGGTGTGACTTTTGGGGTATCTAAGAAGACAGGAATCAACCCCCAATGAACCCACAGTGATGCCGAGTGTAAGGACACTCAGTTTGGGGTAGCCAGGGATGGCACAGAGCATATGGGACTTGTGATGGGAGAAGTCACCAACAGAAGGGATTATATTAGACAGGATTTTCTTGATTGCAATTAACAGATCAAACTGGCTCCAGCAGTAGAAGGTAATTTACAGGCTCATATAGCCAAGCTCCTTAAAACCCAGGGGTGGGAGCTGGCCTCACGAATAACTGGTATTGGAGTTCTAGTATCACCCATCCCTCAATCCCCATTTATGTTTCTCTGTGGATGTTATGTCATTTCCCCCATATTGCTTGTTGTTGAGGTTTGGCATCAGCCCCTGCAACCTCATATCCCGACAGTTTAATAGCCAGAGAGAAAAGTTGGCTTCCTCTATCCAGCTCCCCTTGAAACTCAGAGCAGGACTCTGACTGGCCTGGCTTGGGTCACGTGCCCATCTCTTCTCAGGCCAATCCAACAGCCAGGAAGTTGAGGTTCTATCTGTACTCAGGCTGGGTTACCTTGTCCCCTTCATGGTCATAGGGACAGGAAGGGAAACAAAACTAATAGATATACACTACTGGGATTGAGACAACTGAAAACTCATTTTACCTAATGGACAGTTATGCTAAAGGGTGACTCCAGCATCCATTCAAGATACATAATATAAGGTAATTCCTACTCAGTCTAGGACATCGGTAAATGTTACCAACCCACTCCACCCTCTCCCACAGACAAATTAAAAAGTGATATATAACGTAGAGAACAAAAAAACACACTGTGAATTAGCTGTCCTGGAGGAGGTGGAGGTAGATCATTCTAAAGACAGTGTGGGAGGTATGGGGAGAGAGGGGCTGGTCAGAACAAAATGAGGTACAGGCAAGTTCCAGGGCTCACCAGAACTACATCAGCACAGCCACCTGCCTGTATTCCCAGAGAATCAAGGCAGGGCTGCACCCTCTCCTCTACCAGCCACCACCCCCACCTCCCAGCAGGATCAAGAACCTTGGTCAGGAGTAGTGCCTTCCGCTGGAGGATCTTCATTTGCTGAGAAGGCCAGCCCTGCAGGAAATCCAGAGCTAAGAAACAAGAACAATTTGAAAGGATGCAGGAGGCATTAAGCCAGAATGGTTCTCCAGGGGCTGTCAGGGCTAAATGGAAACTCAGGCAAAGAGAACAAAAGGAGGATAGAGTGGAGCCATCATTCATGGAAGAAAAAGAATGCTAACCATCAAGGAAGAGGCAGTATCTTCACTGGGAAGGAGAAATCAAAAGAAAAATAAGGAAACATTTTAGCAAAAATCAATGCTTTCAAAATGCATTTAATCATCTAGAGTTCCGGAAACTTAGGAAAGGGGCAGAGCTTGTTCTGGTGTAAAGAATAAGGGACAACAAGCAGAAGCTACGCAGTCTGACCTCCCTTGTGCCAGTGACATACTGTGTGGTCTTGGACTCGTGACTTTATTTTCCTATTTGTAAAATTAAGCCAACAATCCCTTCATTGCCTGCAACACAGTATCATGTGAAGGCCCACTGAGATAATGGAAGGGCAGCAGTTTTTAAAATATTAAGCAACTCCATTGTAATTAATTAGCCTAGGTGAATAATTAGAAAATGATGGTTAGAAATTGGGTCACTCTAACCTGGAAGGGAAGAAGCCGTGAAAGAGGTTAAGGCTTAGGATTCAAATGCACTGGCATCCTGCTAAATGACATGTACAAAAGCAATGGATTCTATGTTTTTAAAAAGAATATATAATTGCTGAGCACCTACTATATTCTCGACCCCTTGTAAGATATCAAAGATAATATAGAAGAAGCACAAGACATAATCCCTGAGGTGTCAAGTGTATCTGATGAGATAAAGCATGTACAGTAAAGTGCAACTCACAGCATGAATTAAGATAAAAGCCAAGCTGAGATGTTGATAATAAATGTCACAAGAGCTCAGGGCAGAGATTTGTGGCCTGATGGGCTGGAGGGGAAGCGGAGGTTGCCCCTGTGTTGCCCTTGAAGCAGGATTTGGATATGTAGGGAAGAAAAGCAGGGAGAACATGAGAAAGGTGATTATGGTACAGGTCAGGATGGCCATAGAGATGGTATGTGTCCATGGCATTGTTGGAAGGATGGTCAGTGTGGATGGAACGGTGTGTAAGATGGTAATAATGGACAATTATTTAGGAAAGGGCATCATGTCCAGGCTCCGAAAGCCTTGAAATCAGATGAAAGAATTGATCGTAAAGGAAAGGGAACCCACTGGAGACCCTGGAGCAAAGGAGCTGATTGACCAAGTGTTACTTAAGAAGATGGATGCAAGGGCAGATGCTGAATCAACAGGAGAGGGTGATGCTTCCACAAAATACTCAGAGAAGAGGAGCTCAGGGATACAGGGGTGACAGTCAGGTGGTTATAGAAGAAATGAAAAACAATAGGGAACAACTGGCAGGCCTTTGTACCTAATTACATGTGGGGAATGAAGGATGAGGTGGAGCAAAGGTATCTCTCTTGTCTTGATCCCAAGGAACTGGGTTAGTGCCAGTGTGGTGTAAGCATGTATTAATTGTTTCCTGTGCCTGGTGGGGGTTGGAGGCAAAGAAGGCTCCCCAGAGGAAGTGACATGTTTGTGAAGTCTTAAAAATCATGTCCACCTACTTTCAGAGGGAGTGAAGAGCATCCAGAGAAAGGAAACAGCATGGACCAAGGCAAAGGCAAGGAGGTGTGAAAAGGAAAGCTCCCAGTGTGGGGCATGTCTGTGAACACCTGAAGAGTGGGAGAACACTAGAGAAGTAGGCAGGGCCACATTATAAAGGAACTTGGACTTATGCAGCAGATATGGGGAGCTATGAAAGGAATGGTAGCAGGGAGAAGATACTGTCAATTCTTTTATAGCTGTTTGTAAAAATACAGCGAGTTGAAAAGTAGAGAAAATCCCCAAATGAAGTGTAATGTGACTCTAAAAGTATTCTGATATCTTTAAACTGAAGGAATTGTATTGCTCTCTTACTCTTTATACATCTCCTGCCTTTTGTTTTTATATGTACTGCCTTTTAGCTTAATAAAAGCTGTTGCTATGTTTTTTGGTGCATAAATATTTATAATGTTTAGATCATCATTGCAGGTTTCAATAAAGTTTCTATGTTTGTGTCATTTACTGTTTTGAGCCCTGAACTCAACCTGTCTGATACATGCCTGATATTAAAACTAAGATTTCTAGTTTTGTTTTGATTTGCTTGCTTGCCTTTTTCCTTCCTTTTGTTTTCAACTTTCCAGTCACTTTATTTTAATTGTGTCTTTTGCTCATAGCACAAAATTGTTCTTTACATTGTAACTTAAATGGAGAATCTATTTATTTTGACTGATACATTTTTACTTTTATATTTTTTGATGTCATAGATGTGTTTGTACTCAGTTTAGACATCACATACTTTCTGCCTCTATTGCCTCTTTTTATCTTTCACTAACAGTTATGGTTTGTTATATTTTAATTTGGTTTGTGTGTAGGTTCATAGAGATAGTTGGGAAGGTTTTAACATTTTTCATTCTTTATTGTTTATCTTTCTGATAGTTTATACAGTATATTTAATCCTCTGTATCCTTACTAGCTATTGACTGTCAGCTCTGCAAGATAATGACATGTGTATAGTTCCTCTTCTGTAGCCTCTCATTTTTCTACTCTTACCGAATTTTAATTAATCATGATGATGACATTGATGATGATGATGATATTTCTGCTAATCTCAACCTTATACTTTTTAATAAACATTTCCTTCTATTTGATTCTTTAGCACTAAGTGGTAACCTTTGACCCTTGGCTACCTTCTCATTCTCTTCAACTTCTGAATTTTTTTTAGTTTCAGTGTTTTAAAATGTTATTATAGTTCATTAATATTTACATTGTGTTCTCAAATCATAATTTCCAGTTTGTGTGTGTGTGTGTTGTAATCCTAAAGTCATTAAAAACCCACCACCAGTTCTTCTGCCATAGTTTCTTCATTTTCTACTGATTAGTTAAATTTCAGCCTCCAGTTTCTTCAAGATGAGATCAGATAAATGCATTTTCTGCATTATTAGGATGTGTGGTGAAGCATTTGTACTTGAACAACAGTTTGAGTTTAACACATTTTTACTGTTTCTTGTTTGTTCTTAGTGAGGTTTTATAAGCATCATGTTGCTATGGAAAACTCTGGCACCAACCTGATTTTCCCCCTTGAAAAATAAATTCTGGTTTTGATCTTGGTTTTCTTTTGTTTGTTTCGCTTTTTGTTTGTTGGGATGGCAAGAGAGTCTTTCTTTACCATTGGGTATCATTTCTGTATCAATTTTTCCTGAGACGGTTTATGTTTTGTTTGTTTTGCCTTGCTTTGTAGGCAGATTTAAATATTTTATTTTTGAAAACTGTTTTGAAATTATACTTCTCCAAATACATTTTCTATTCTATATTTTTTAGTATTCTTCAAATACTACATTTATGCATAAGCATAGATCTATTGTATCTATTTTATCTTCCGTTTCTATCATGTTCTTTCTTATTCCTTTTTAACTATCCATTTTCATGTGTTCTGCTCACTTGATCAATCCTGTTCTTAAGTCTGTTTTTGTGTCTTGAGCAGTTTCTTTTCACCGTCTTGTTGCTGCTGATGGGTCCCTAATTTTGGTGATGACTCTTTCTTTCTCCTTTACAACTTTCCTGAGCTCTGCTAGCTCATTTTTTGCTCTTTCAGTTGTCTGGACATGTCTTTCTTGATATTTTATTTTATATAATGATTTGTTTCATTAAGGCTTGTTGTTTTTTTATTTGTATGTTTGTCTATAATAGTTTTTTTTTATTACACTTTAAGTTCTGGGGTACATATGCAGAATGTACAGGTTTGTTACATAGGTATACACATGCCATGGTGGTTTGCTGCACCCATCAACCCATCATCTACATTAGGTATTTCTCCTAATGCTATCCTTCCCCTAGCCCCCGACCCCATGACAGGCCACGGTGTGAGATGTTCCCCTCCCTGTGTCCATGTGTTCTCGTTGCTCAACTCCCCCTTATGAGTGAGAATATGCAGTGTTTGGTTTACAGTTCCTGTGTTAGTTTGCTGAGAATGATGGTTTCCAGCTTCATCCATGTCCCCGCAAGGAACATGAACTCATTCTTTTTCATGGCTGCATAGTATTCCATGGTGTATTTGTGCCACATTTTCTTTATCCAGTCTATCATTGATGGGCATTTGGGTTGGTTCCAAGTCTTTGCTATTGTGGATAGTGCTGCAGTAAATACACGTATGCATATGTCTTTATAGTGGCATGATTTATAATCCTTTTGGTATATACCCAGTAATGGGATTGCTGGGTCAAATGGTATTTCTGGTTCTAGATCCTTGAGGAATCGCCACACTGTCTTCCACAGTGGTTGAACTAATTTACACTCCCACCAACAGTGTAAAAGCATTCCTATTTTCCACATCCTCTCCAGCATCTGTTGTTTTCTGACTTTTTAATGATAGCCATTCTAACTGGTGTGAGATGGTATCCCATTGTGGTTTTGATTTGCATTTCTCTAATGACCGGTGATGATGAGCTTTTCTTCATATGTTTGTTGGTCACATAAATGTCTTCTTTTGAGAAGTGTCTGTCCATATCCTTCGCCCATTTTTTGATGGGGTTGTGTGTTTTTTTCTTCTTAATTTGTTTAAGTTTCTTATAGATTCTGGATATTAGCCCTTTGTCAGATGGATAGAATGCAAAAATTTTCTTCCATTCTGCAGGTTGCCTGTTCACTCTGATGATAGTTTCTTTTGCTGTGCAGAAGCTCTTTAATTTAATTAGATCCCATTTGTCAATTCTGGCTTTTGTTGTCATTGCTTTTGGTGTTTTAGTCATGAAGTCTTTGCCCATGCCTATGTCCTGAATGGTAATGCCTAGGTTTCTTTCTAGGGTTTCTGTGGTTTTAGGTCTTACATTTAAGTCTTTAATCCATCTTAAATTAATTTTTGTATAAGGTGTAAGGAAGGGGTCCAGGTTCAGTTTTCTGCATATGGCTAGCCAGTTTTCCCAACACCATTTATTAAATAGGGAATCCTTTCCCCATTGCTTGTTTTTGTCAGGTTTGTCAAAGATCAGATGGTTGTAGATGTGTGGCATTACGCCTGAGGCCTCTGTTCTGTTCCATTGGTCTATATATCTGTTTTGGTACCAGTACCATGCTGTTTTGGTTACTGTAGCCTTGTAGTATGGTTTGAAGTCAGGTAGCATCATGCCTCTGGCTTTGTTCTTTTTGCTTAGGATTGTCTTGGCTACATGGGCTCTTTTTTGGTTCCATGTGAAATTTAAAGTAGTTTTTTCTAATTATGAGAAGAAAGCCAATGGTAGCTTGATGGGGATAGCATTAAATCTATAAATTACTTTGGGCAGTATGGCCATTTCATAATATTGATTCTTCCTATCCATGAGCATCAAGTGTTTTTCCATTTGTTTTTGTGTCCTCTCTTATTTCCTTGAGCAGTGGTTTGCAGTTCTCCTTGAAGAGGCCCTTCACATCCCTTGTAAGTTGGATTCTTAGATATTTTATTCTCTTTGTAGCAGTTGCGAACAGGAGTTCACTCATGATTTGGCTCTTTGTTTGTCTATGATTGATGTATAGGAATGCTTGTGACTTTTGCACATTGATTTTGTATCCTGAGGCTTTGCTGAAGTTGCTGATCAGCTTAAGGAGATTTTGGGCTGAGATGATGGGGTTTTCTAAATATACAATCATGTCATCTGCAAACAGAAACAATTTGACTTCCTCTCTTCCTATTTGAATATCCTTTATTTTTTCTCTTGCCTGATTGCCCTGGCCAGAACTTCCAATACTATGTTGAATAGGAGTGGTAAGAGAGGGCATACTTGTCTTGTGCCAGTTTTCAAAGGAAATGCTTCCTGTTTTTGCCCATTCAGTATGATATTGGCTGTGGGTTTTTCATAAATAGCTCTTAATATTTTGAGATACATTCCATCAATACCTAGTTTATTGAGAGTTTTTAGCATGAATGGGTGTTGAATTTTATTGAAGGCCTTTTCTGCATCTGTTGAGATAATCACGTGGTTTTTGTCATTGATTCTGTTTATGTGATGGATTACGTTTATTGATTTGTGTATATTGAACCCCCTTGCATCCTGGGGTTGAAGCCCATTTGATCATGGCGGATAAGCTTTTTGATGTGCTGCTGGATTTGGTTTGCCCGTATTTTATTGAGGATTTTTGCATCAACGTTCATCAGGGATATTGGCCAGAAATTTTCTTTTTTTGTTGTGTGTCTGCCAGGTTTTGGTATCAGGATGATGTTGGCCCAGTAAAATGAGTTAGGGAGGGGTCCCTCTTTTCCTACTGTTTGGAATAGTTTCAGAAGGAGTGGTACCAGCTCCTCTTTGTACCTCTGGTATAATTTAGCTGTGAACCCATCCGGTCCTGGGCTTTTTTTGGTTGGTAGGCTATTAATTATTGCCTCAATTTCAGAACTCGTTGTTGGTCTATTCAGGGATTCAACTTCTTCCTGGTTTAGTCTTGGGAGGGTGTATGTGTCCAGGAATTTATCCATTTCTTCTAGATTTTCTAGTTTATTTGCATAGAGGTGTTTATAGTATTCTCTGATAGTAGTTTGCATTTCCGTAGGTTCAGTGGTGATATCTCCTTTATCATTTTTTATTGTGTCTATTTGATTCTTCTCTCTTTTCTTCTTTATTGGTCTGGCTAGCAGTCTATCTATTTTGTTAATCTTTTCAAAAAACCAGCTCCTGGATTCATTAATTTTTTGAAGGGTTTTTTGTGTCTCTATCTCCTTCAGTTCTGCTCTGATCTTAGTTATTTCTTGTCTTTTGCTAGCTTTTGAATCTGTTTGCTCTTGCTTCTCTAGTTCTTTTAATTGTGATGTTAGGGTGTCGATTCTAGATCTTTCCCACTTTCTCCTGTGGGCATTTAATGCTATAAATTTCCCTTTAAACACTGCTTTAGCTGTGTCCCAGAGATCCTGGTATGTTGTGTCTTTCTTCTCATTGGTTTCAAAGAACTTATTTATTTCTGCCTTAATTTCGTTATGTACCCAGTATTCATTCAGGAGCAGGTTGTTCAGTTTCCACATGGTTGTGCAGTTCTGAGTGAGTTTCTTAATCCTGAGTTCTAATTTGATTGCACTGTGGTCTGAGAGACAGTTATGATTTCTGTTCTTTTGCATTTGCTGAGGAGGGTTTTCCAATTATGTGGTCAATTTTAGAATAAGTGCGATGTGGTGTTGAGAAGAATGTATATTCTGTTGACTTGGGGTGGGGAGTTCTTTAGATGTCTGCTTGGTCCAGAACTGAGTTCAAGTCCTAAATATCCTTGTTAATTTTCTGTCTCATTGATCTGTCAAATATTGACAGTGGGGTGTTAATACACTATTATTGTGTGGGAGTCTAAGTCTCTTTGTATGTCTCTAAGAACTTGCTTTATTAATATGGGTGCTCCTGTATTGGGTGCATATATTTAGGATATATATTTAGGATATAGATGTAGATATATGTTTAGGTGATATATATATATATATATATATATATATGATAGTTATCTCTTCTTGTTGCATTGATCCCTTTACCATTATGTAATGCCCTTCTTTGTCTTTTTTTATCTTTGTTGGTTTAAAGTCTGTTTTATCAGAGACTAGGATTGCAACCCCTGCTTTTTTTGCTTTCCATTTGCTTGGTAAATCTTCCTCCATCCCTTTATTTTGAGCCTATGTGTGTCTTTGCACATGAGATGGGTCTTCTGAATACAGCACAGTAATTGGTCTTGACTCTTTATCCAATTTTCCAGCCTGTGTCTTTTAATTGGGACATTTAGCCCATTTACATTTAAGGTTAATATCGTTATGTGTGAATTTGATCCTGTCATTATCATGATAGCTGGTTATTTTGCCCATTAGTTGATGCAGTTTCTTCATAGTATTGATGGTCTTTACAATTTGGTATGTTTTTGCAGTGGCTGGTACTGGTTTTTCCTTTCCATATTTAGTGCTTCCTTCAGGAGCTCTTGTAAGGCGGGCCTGGTGGTGACAAAATCTCTCAGCAATTGCTTGTCTGTAAAGGATTTTATTTCTCCTTCTCTTATGAAGATTAGTTTGGCTGGATATGAAATTCTGGGTTGAAAACTCTCTGTTTTAAGAATTTTGAATATTGGCCCCCACTCTCTTCTGGTTTGTAAGGTTTCTGCAGAGAGATCTGCTGTTAGTCTGGTGAGCTTCTCTTTGTGGGTAACCCGACCTTTCTCTCTGACGGCCCTTAACATTTTTTCCTTAATTTCAACCTTGGTGAAGGTGATGATTATGTTTCTTGGGGTTACTCTTCTTGAGCAGTATCTTTGTGGCGTTTTCAGTATTTCCTGAATTTGAATGTTGGCCTGCCTTGCGAGGCTGGGGAAGTTGTCCTGAACAATATCCTGAAGAGTGTTTTCCAACTTGGTTCCATTCTCCCTATCACTTTCAGGTACATCAGTCAAACGTAGGTTTGGTCTTTTCACATAGTCCCATATTTCTTGGAGGCTTTGTTTGTTCCTTTTCATTCCTTTTTCTCTAATCTTGTCTTCATGCTTTATTTCATTAAGTTGATCTTCAATCTCTGATATCCTTTCTTCCACTTGATCGATTCGGCTATTGATACTTGTGTATGCTTCACGAAGTTCTTGTGCTGTGTTTTTCAGCTCCATCAGGTCATTGATGTTCTTCTCTAAACTGGTTATTCTAGTTAGCAATTCCTCTAACCTTCTTTCAAGGTTCTTGGCTTCCTTGCATTGGGTTAGAACATGCTTCTTTAGCTTGGAGGAGTTTGTTATTACCCGCCTTCTGAAGCCTACTTCTGTCAATTCATCAAACTCATTCTTCATCCAGTTTTATTCCCTTGCTGGCGGGGAGTTGTGATCCTTTGGAGAAGAGGAGTTCTGGTTTTTCGAGTTTTCAGCCTTTTTGCACTGGTTTTTTCTCATCTTCATGGATTTATCTACTTTTGGTCTTTGATGTTGGTGACCTTCGGATGGGGTTTTTGTGTGGACATCCTTTTTGTTGATGTTGATGCTATTCCTTTCTGTTTGTTAGTTTTCCTTCTAACAGCCAGGCCCCTCTGCAGCAGGTCTGCTGGAGCTTGCTGGAGGTCCACTCCAGACATTGTTTGCCTGGGTATCACCAGTGGAAGCTGCAGAACAGCAAAGATTGCTGCCTGTTCCTTCCTTTGGATGCTTCGTCCCAGGGGGGTACCCACAAGATGCCAGCCGGAGCTCTCCTGTATGAGGTGTCTGTCGACCCCTGCTAGGAGGCATCTCCCAGTAAGAAGGCATGGGGGTCAGGGACCCACTTTAGGAGGCAGTCTGTCCCTTAGCAGAGCTCAAGTGCTGTGCTGGGAGATCTGCTGATCTCTTCAGAGTCAGCAGGCAGGAACATTTAAGTCTACTGAAGCTGCACCCACAGCCACCCCTTCCCCCAGGTGCTTTGTCCCACAGAGATGGGAGTTTTATCTATAAGCCCATAACTGGGGCTGCTGCCTTTCTTTCAGAGATACCCTGCCCAGGGAGGAGGAATTTAGAGAAGCAGTCTGGCTACAGCAGCTTTGTCGAGCTGCGGTGGGCTCCACTGAGTCCAAACTTCCTGGTGGCGTTGTTTATGCTGTGAGAGGAAAACCACCTACTCAAGCCTCAGTAATGGCGGACGCCCTTACCCCAACCAAGCTCGAGCATCCCAGGCTGACTTTAGACTGCTGTGCTGGCAGCAAGAATTTCAAGCCAGTGGATCTTAGCTTGCTGGGCTCCATGGGGGTGGGATCCACTGACCTAGACCACTTGGCTCCCTGGCTTCAGCCCCCTTTCCAGGGAAGTGAATGGTTCTGTCTCACTGGCGTTCCAGGTGCCACTGGGGTATGAAGAAAAACTCCTGCAGCTAGCTTGGTGTCTGCCCAAACAACCACCCACTTTTGTGCTTGAAACCCAGGGCCCTGGTGGTGTAGGCACCCAAGGGAATCTCCTGGTCTGTGGGTTGCAAAGACCATGGGAAAAGAATAGTATCTGAGCCAGAATGCACTGTTCCTCAAGGCACAGTCCCTCATGGCTTCCCTTGAATAGAAGAGGGAGTTCTTTGATCCTTTGTGCTTCCCAGGTGAGGCAACACCCCACCCTGCTTCTGCTCGCCCTAAATGGGCTGGACCCACTGTCTAACCAGTCCCAATGAGATGAGTTCGGTACCGCAGTTGGAAATGCAGAAATCACCTGCCTTCTGTACTGATCTCACTGAGAGCTGCAGACTGGAGATGTTTCTATGCAGCCATCTTGCCAGCCACTGTCTATGATAGTTTGCTTGGCACAGTTTCCTTTAGCTTGATGGTAACACAATTTGGTACTTGTTCTTTGTCTGTTTCCTTTTATCATTACCTTCTTTTCTTGCAATATCTTTGTAGAATTCTTCTGATGGTTTCTGTTTGATTCTGGCTCATATTTGACTGAGATAAGCTCTTTCTTAACCAGCTATTTTGCAGAAAAAGGAAGGTGTGAAGAGCCAGCCTATAATGTCATCCAGTAGCATCTCTCTAGTTTATAGGGATGTGCCTGACAACACACAAGGTTGTGTGTGTGGATATGTGTACAAGTTAATTTAGCATTTACCTTTTTCCAGAAAAAAAAAGAGATTGGCAGTTGCCAAGACCAATTAAAGTGGAACCTATCTTCTCTAACCCGCCTTCCCAACAGACAAGCTTAAATAGAATTTTTAAGTGTTTTCTCATTTATACCACCTCCCCTTTTCTTAATGGAAGAGTCCAGGGATGCTTTTACAGGCAGCCATTCACCTTAGACCAGTTGTCCCCCAAAAGATGGTGTTGGTTCTGCCCTCTTTGGCAAACTCTGTGCTCTGCGAGCTTTGCTTGAGGTCTTTGGTAGCAGACACCTTTCAGCATCTACCTGCCCTAGGTTGGAACTTTACTGCTTTTGGCAGCCCTTCCTCAAAAAAGGTGAGGTTTGCATTTCTGTTTCTTCTTATTATTATTGTCTTGGAACAAATTCAAAAGGAAGTGGGCAGGGCTATCTTAACAACACTGTCTTAAAAGTAAAGCTCTTTCTAAAAGGCTGTATATCCCAATTTTCCTCCCCTAAATCTCCAGCACCTAACGCTATATCTGACAAAGAGAAAATGCTCAATTAATGTTTGTTAATATTAATAGCTAATAATTAAATGAATAAATAAAGGAATGAACAAACAATTCTCAAATGTAATAATTGAGATATAACTGTATTTCAGGCCTGTCCTCAAAAGAACTTTAACAATGAATTCTCCTTGATCTTCCTTGCAACAGCGTAATAAAGCATACTTCCCAGGGCTTGTCATGGCTCTGACATCTCCTGCCTACTTTTTTCTCATCCTTTTTTATGTCTTGTCAGCATACTATTCTCACTCACTATCTGTGCCAAGTTAGAGTACCTAGCACACAGGAAATAGTGAATTCTACAGGAAGACTCTATATAGTCGGTTTTTCTTTTCCTAGTCTGGTATCTAGCCTCAGTTTTTATGGATGTATTTTGAATTTGTTTCTCTTTGTCTTACTTCTAAAATTGGAAAAGCTCTGTATCTGCTTTACCATAAATCTTCAGAAAATTAAAGGCATAATGATGCTGTTCTCCCCCTGTTTTGGTAAGGAATGGAAATAATCATTCACATTACCCACAGCAACAGGCCTCTGAGTCCCCAAAGGTCTGGACTCTGTCCGGATGTGGCCAGGGAGGAAGGATCCTCTGGGAAATGGAACATTGCAAGACGTGAACATTTATTGCACCTCTCATAAATTCCACGAGGGTCTTCATCATGGGTGTGGAATAGTGGATGGCCTTCCCCAAGAAAGGATTTGCATGGTTCAGTAAGTAGGGCTAAGAGACCAGCTTTCTCTCTGCTTTCCATTTCAAAGGAAAGGGAGCCTTTGACTTAAGGAAGCAACCCATAAGTCCCCCCAAAACAAAAAATATGTCTCAGACTATTCTTATGCCTTCCACATGAAGATATAATAGGTTTTGAGAAGTGTATATGCTCATTTCTGATTTGCTTCAGTCTACAAGTAACACCAAAAACTTTGCTACCTGCCCAAAATATTTCAGTGTCTAATCCCAGACAAGATTCTTCAATTTCTTTTAGAGATCTTCAGTGGATTATTTTCTTTCTTTTCTTTCTTCACCTTGAGTTTCCAGACCTCTTCAAATTGCTCATGCCCTGTACTCTGTACCCTTCTCACTGCTGAGCTGAATGCAATTGGCTGCCCACACCTGCCCGTGCCTGTCTCCACAGAGTGTTCATGCCTACCTGGATATCAACACTAAGATAGGTAGAACAGCAGGAAAGGGAAGGCCCAAGGGATACATGCCTATAGTCTACATTTGTGTTCTCACCAGGAATACAATGACGAGTCATCTCTGCCCACAGCCAGGTACATCAGTGCTCTTTCTTCCAAACAAGCACACATTGAGATTACCCCAACAGCCCACATAACCAGAGCAGAGCTCCCCTTACATGCCTGAAAACTCATGCCCACTACCACCTTCCCCCTCCCCTGGGGGCCTGCATGGGCTTTCATTAGAGGCACCAAGCATCTTGGATTGCCAGGAACAGTCCCAATTAATGTCTGGTGCCCTGTCCAGAGAAACATTTGTCCCAGTCAAAAGTAATTTTTCTAATAGTAAATTATGTGCTCTCTCTAATTTAATGCTTAATTTTTAAAAAGCAGCATGAGTCAGAATGCTTCTGGTTATAACCAAAGTTCTTTTCTTCTTCCCAGTTTTTAAAAAATATGTATATATATTAGGACTCACTAAGAAAATGAAGCAGGCAAAGAGACCTGAAGTCCAGGTACACAAAAGACCTGGGGCAGATGATTGATAAAGTTTAAAAAGTAAGCACTGGCAGGGTTGTCAGACAGGCTAAGAGAAGTTTTGTGTGAGGCTTGAGGGAGGAACCAATCCCCAAAATTAGGAGGAGGCAGGATTCCAGGCTCAGGGGAGATGTTTTGGGATAATGCAATCCCCAGGCCAGGTTTTGGAGGACAGGCATTTTATGTGTCTCTCTCCCCTCTCTCCTCCCTCTTTGTGCCTGCATATTCTGGCCAATAATGCACCAGTGATTTTTCTCTGTTATTTCATTTATGGCAATGACTTCAGGTCTTGTGTCTGGTCATAATGGTGATCTATGTATGCCATCTACACTGGGCATGGCTAATGAATCCTATTTTATTTCTTAATTAAGAATTTGAAAGTGCCGCGAATTACTGCTATTAACATGGATTTTCTTCCTCATTTATTTACTTATTTAGATGCCTGAAATTGCACCCTTAGCTTAAACCAACCGCAGAGTTCAGAGCTTGTTAAAATATATAGCATTCATTAAAATATTTACTCTTCCCCAACAGTAAGGGTTGCAATTTGGAAATGGTGATGGTATCTATGTATACAAAATGCTTCCAAAAAATCTATTGAATTCAGTTTATCCAGCTTAGTAATTTAAAAAGTTGAATTTATTGACAATCCTTTGTGCAACTGAAAAAAAACAGGATTTTCAAACTAGCCTATTGTTATGTTGACTTCAACCAGGGAAATTGTTGTTTTCCCTTTCAAAGTTCGTGAAGACTGTGAGTATCACCACATTTTCAGGACTTCTGTGTCCATTGAAAGATAAGAATAACAATTTGAGGGTGGTTGAATTTATCGGACTTATTTCAAAACAATGGTACTTTGAAAATTGTTTAGCTTCAAATTTATCTCATAGTTTTCAAGATTCAACCTTAGTTTTCTTTCCTGGGTTCTTGTTTGGGGCTTTTCTTGTTTGGGGCTTTGGTTTTGGTTTCTAACTGGTTTTCATGGAGACAACTCAAGATAAAGCAGTTGAAATTAACCAAAAACCCACTCTGAACTACAGCCAGCAGGACTGTAAATGAATACAATCCTAACAGAAAGTGATTGGGGAATAACATACCAAAAGCTTTAAAAAAAATGCATACCCATTGAAAGCCAGCTATTTTACTTCAAGGAATTTATCCTTAGGAAAGAAGAACGTGTACCAATGTTTAAGTACAATAATATTCATTGCAGCCCTGTTTATAATAGCAAAACAAAATAACCAAAATATGCAGCAACAAAAGATTGAGTAAATTATGGTACAGACATATTAACATATGAAGCAGCTATTAAAAATTATGTGATTTGTATCAGTTATCTATGGCAGTTTTACACCAAAACTTAGTAGCTTAGAACAACAAATTTATTATCTCACAGTTTCTGAGGGTCTGGAATCTGGGCTTGGCTTAACTCCATCCTCTGACTCAGATCTCTCACAAGGCTACAATGAAGGTATTTGATGGAGCTACAATCACCTCAAGGCTTAACATGGAGAGGATTCACTCTCAAGTTCACTCAAGTGATTGTTGGCAGGATTCAGCTCCTCCTGGGCTGGTCTCCCTTAGCTCCTTGACACGTGGGCATTTCTGTAGGGCAGACAGTTGATGACATGGCAGTTGGCTCCATGGCAGAAAGCAAGCCAGAGAATAAGAGAGCATGAGCAAGAAGATAGAGTCTTCTTGTAACCTAATCTCGGAAATGATATCCCAACACTGTGATATTCTATTGGTTGGATGTAAGTCAAAAGTTCAGCCCACACTCAAATGGAGTGGATCACACAGTTATACAATGGTGAGAACACAAGGGGGTGGGGATCAAAGGGAATCATCTTAGAATGTGTCCACCACGGAGTTGAAGTATATTTATTGGCAAAGGATATTTATTAATATCTTATTCAATGAAAGAAAAGGTCACAAAACAGCAAGGGCAATAGGATCCCTGTTTTGTAAACTAAGACCGATAGAAAATATATTTGCATGTATACATAAATATTCATGAAACACTCTTTAAGTGTTCCTGGGTTAACAATAGTTGTATCTAGATGGTGGAATAACAGATGAGTTTTATGTCCTATTTCCTTATTTTTTTTCTTTTTTTTCTGTAAAAGGAACATGTATTGTTTATAATTTTTAAAAGAGTAAATATTATTACATTTTCAAGAAGCGATTTAAACCCTCAAGACTTCTTTATTCTGACCTCCATTCTCTTTACAGGATTGTTTCTTGCTTACTACTTGCGGTCAACTAAGTAGAGATTCATAAGACCTTTATAGAACCACTGACACCACTGTGACCAAGGAAACTGTGAGTATGTTCTAGAACTTGTTTCTGTGTTTGTGTCTTCAAAACAGCTGCTATCACCAATAATTAAACCATAAAAAACCGAAATTATTTTTCCCTCTGGGGTGATTACAACCACACGGGAGCTGTGATGAGAGGTGAGTCCTGTGAAGATCTCCTCCTTGAGTCTTCCCCACTCCATTCTGGTTGCTTCCAGACAAGTGGTAACAATAATCACATACCCATCTCCTCTGAAAAATTTAAAAGGGATAGGTTCTATTTATATGTCAAAAATAGATGAACAGATCTTACACTGCTGAACATAATTGCAAATTTGAAAAAAGGAGAGGGAATGGGTGAGAGAAAAGATAAAGCCATTAATAGCCTCCATACTTCATTAGTTTTCCTTCCTCATGCCACCAGGGAGGCCTGAGTTGGTGTGCCACTGATTTGGGGTTGGAATGATTTCCTAGCAATATAAAGTTTATCTTAAGGTCACTTGCTGATAAAAACTACTGTTTTGCCAGGCATCGATTTATTGGTTGTTTGACAAGCAGACCAGCTGCTCTATACTTATATAAAGCACAAAGAAAGCTGCTCAAGATGGATGTGCTGGCATCAGTGGGGGAGGAGGGTAATAGCCTCAAAGATGGCAGAGGATTAGGATTAGGTCTGAAATACTGGTGGATCTCTTTTCATTGGGATCTATAATAGAATAGCTGTTGTAACAGATAACATTCAAACTTTGATGGCTTAATAAAATGGATCACATTTCACTCATATAATAGCCAAAAGAGTTTTTGTCCAAATGATGGTTCAGAAACCCACCTGCCAATTGTCTGTGTTTTCTCCATCTTCTAGGGACCCTGAGTTGTATGTTAGGTCCTCTGTATCTAGCTGGGTTGATTGGGAAGGAGAAAATGAAGATGACACCCCCACTTCCTACCCAACTTGGCCTAAAATTGGCACACATCATTTTCATTCATACCTCACTGGTGAAAACTAATCATATGGGCCTCTCCTTGATGAAAGAGGCCTTGAGGTAGTCTCTGGCTAGTAGTTACTTCCCCACAATTCCACCATGCAGAAGGGTAGCACACACTGTGAGTGCTGTCAGGAAAGATCATAACATTAGAACCTTCTTGCTGAGGAAACTTTTACTGGCATTCATGTATATCTCACAGAGCAGGGATTAGTTAACTTATCAATGACTCTTTGAATGGTCAATTGTTCTTCCCTATATGGAGGAACTTCTAATGCCAGCTATATCCCCTTCTCATGGTTAAGGCAATAAGCCACTGGCAACAAGGTCCTAAAGATTCTAGGTTTCAAGGTTGTTCTCCACTGGAAGTGGTAGGTGTGCCTGCCAGTGCTGGAAGTCAGCAGAACTCACTGGGGTTTCAAGATACTAGCTTTCAAACTAACTCACTGTCTCTCTCTCTCTCTCTCTCTGCTTTAGCTTTTTGTTTGTTGACTGGTTGGTTGGTTTTTCTTTTTTTGAGTGTGCATGTGTGTAATGACAGTAATAAGATATACCTCTTGGGGTTGTAAAGTCCCAAGGAGATAATTCAAGAAAGAGCACAATACACATTATCTCAACACATGGGTGGCTTTTCCAGCAAGTAGCCACATATATAAATAATCCCAGAAGTACCTTACCAACACTACCACAATTGCTGTTTCTTGTAATATCATTGTTATTAATAGGCTGCTATTATAATGATTAGCACTACTGCCAAAGATAAAATCATAACATCTCTTCTGTAGTGCTTTAGCATTTATTTATTTGATTCTCATGACAACCTTGTATAGTGAAAAGGAGATTCGCTATGATCATATCTATTTTATAGATGAAAGAACTGACCCTCAAGGAGACCAAGGGATAATGACCATGATGATCACATGATAGCCCAGTCAAACTGGCCACTTGGTTCTCAAACCCTGGCCTTTTAAGTCAAAATTGTATTACTACACTAAATGTAAAATGGCATCTTACCAAAATAAATGGAATCTTTGAAGAGACTTAGTCTCAATTCCTCATTGTTCAAATAAGTTGGGATATCTAGGAAAATTATTCTTTTTTATTCCACTACATGCTACTGACCTCAGGTCATCTTACTTTTATCAAGGCTGGTCAGCCTAATTGCACCTGGGTTGGTGAGGAGGAGCAAATAGTATTAATGTTGGTGATTTCAGTTTACAGAGGCCATAATGTAGAGGGTTCTTGGAAATTTCTCCAAGGAATGTGAGTGGGGCCCCAAGAGGGAAGAAAATGGGTGCCCTCCAGTTTGGTATGTTTGGAAACAACACTGTGTGGCCAGCATCACAAACCCTAGTAGGCAGGTGACAGTCTGAAATCCACTTCTTGGTTTCTTATAGTTTTTTCTTCCCTTCAACTCTTTGGTCTTTTCCTAGCTAACTTTAGTGAATAATTTTCCAGTGACTTTATTTTTTTCTACTGAGTGCAAAAAGAACTGTTACAGTGGCTCTAGGTTTGCAGTGTAAAGTCTTTGGAGACTGTGTTTGACCCTGTGTTGGGTGACTCCAACTGCCAGGAGCAATGAGCTATAGTCAACCTAGACCTCAACACGGAGACCAGCCCCCGGCCCCAGACCTGCTGTTGGCTGCTGTGATGACACAAGTTTAATTTAGACTCCAAGGAAGCCATGTTTTTCTCATCTGTCAAATCAAGTGGATGATGTTCACCCTCTCTACTTCCCCTACTTTCTTAGGGAAATACTGAGAACTTGGGGCTCAAATCAGTGAGTAGACAGAAAGTGCTTTGAAAAGCATACCATCTAGATAAGTGTGGAAGAAAGTCATCATTAGAATTCTGCTACTGCCATTATTGTTTTGGGGTCAGCCCAGCTTTTCTTAACACAGAGCAGTTAATGGAGTGGCAACTGTATTAGATACCCACTGGGAGGGCAAAGGAGCCAGACAAGGGTCTCCTTTTATCCCATTTTAGCATCCTGTTTTCCTTTCACAACAGCTGTGTCTTGCGGGTTTATAAGTATTTTAATTACAGTGGCATTTTATTATATATTCTCCTGACAAAATTCAGGCTAGGGACTTTTTTTTTTTAATCTGAAAAGTGGTGGATTTTCCTAGAGGCTGAGTTAACTTTCACCAGCAGTCAGAACACTGCTACCTTTGATCCCACTTAAAAGCATGGTAACTACCATTTTTCACAAATTATTTTCAGCATAACCAAAAAATAAAAATGTATTTGCAGGTCCACTAGCAAAAAGAAAAATGACAAAATCTATTAGCCATCTAGCTTTGTTTAATAAATTGGTCACCAGCTGAGAAGCATTTTTCCCATGGCCATAAGGAGTTACAGAATAGAAAATTTAGAAATCAACATAAAGACAGACCAGAAGAGTTAGACAAAGAAAAAGAGTATCTCACTCCTCATCCTGTTGTATGGCCATTCTGTTGCTTCCTGCAGCATCTCAAATAGGTTTTCCCAGAATAATCATCAAAAAGACAAGTAAACTCTGCCTTGCTAGAATAAAAAGATAAATGTTGCAAAGTAGGTAATCCATACAGTTAGAATGAAAAATGTCAGGTTGAAAAAGGCTTTGGAGCATGTAGTCTAAAATTGTCGTTTTACAGGTGAGAAAATTAAGGCTCAGACCAGTGAAGGGCATGTCCAAGATCATGCAAAAGAGCAAGTATTAAGATGACTCCTAAGGGACTGTATCAGTTTCCCATTGCTGCTATAATTAATTATTGCAAACTTTAGTGGCTTAAAGCAACACAAATTCATTGTTTTACATACAGTTCTGTAGGTCAGAGGTCTGACAAGGGTCACACTGGACTAAAATCAAGGTACCAGCAGTGCTGGGCTCCTTTCTGGAGACTCTGAAAAGAATCTATTTCCTTGCCCTTTCCAGCTTCTAGAGGTTGCCTGCATTCCTTGGCTGATGGCTCCTTCTTCCATCTTCAAAGGCAGCAACATTGCATTTCCCTGACCATTCTTCTGTAGTCCATCTCTGGCCACAGCCAAGAAAGGTTTTCCACTTTTAAGGGCTCATATGATTAGGCTGGATCCACCTGAATGATGCAGAATAATCTCCCTATCTTGAGTTCAATGACTTTTAATTACATCCGCAAAGTCCCTCTTGACATATAAGGCAACACATTCGCAAGTTCCTGGAGATTAGGGCACAGGCATCTTTGAGTAGAGATGGGCATTATTCTGCCTACCATGGGGAGGAAAGATGGTGAGTCAGTAGAGAGTTGGTTGGTTGAGCAAGGAAATAGTTGTGGATACCTGTTGCAGGTTGGGGTCCCCAAGCATCAAACTCTGGGATGAAGGTGTGTGTGTTGGAAGTAAGAGGGCTTTCAGGATCAGCCACTGCAGAGGAGTGGAATTAAAAGAGGCAGAATAGGCAGAGGGAGGAGCTGGAATTTGGGCTCATCACAAGGTCCAGCTGACCCCTTGGGGATACCTAAAATGGGATGGCCTCTCAGAGTTATCAAGAGAGGCTGAGACTTTAAACTCTTTCTCTGATTGCTATGACCACATCAAGCAGTCACAGGATACGGGCTGCCCTGTGTATGTGTGTTGGGGAGAATTGCTGGTGTAACTAAGTCAGCTTTCTTCTCCAAGGTCAACTCCCAATAGCTAGGGTAATATGTCCTTCATTCATGAAAGATGATTTAAGCAAATAATCACAGCTACTTCTAGAATACCTGTACCTAAGCTTCACTTTTACATGTGAAAAAAAATAAAAGGTCAGCTGTGGTCTGGAATTAAACCTGATTACAAAGTGGTCCTAGACTCAGAACTTAGGAATCAGAAGGAAAATAGTCATGTGTTTCATCTATAGTGTAAGGAGAAATGAGGTATGGCCTTGAAGGAGAGTGGACTCTTTGAGGATGTATGAACATGAGAGCAAGAGCAGGCAGGGATAACGTGAGCATGGCAGAATGATGAGATTGGGTTGGATATGGTGTGGACCCCAGAGGATAAAAACAAGCAGATTGTAAGTTCTGGGGACTAAGATCCAAACCAACATCCAAATCCAGGGTTCTGCCCAAACAACAGCAAAGAAGTGGCATTGGCAGAGGCTGAGGGCAGGGCAGGGCAGGACAGGTAGTCCTGATATTGGCTTAGAAGGATTCCAGCAACTTTCAGCAGGTACTGGTGGTCAGAAGAGTAGAGTTCATGGTCAGCCATGGAAGTGGCTAAAGAATAGGTCAGAAATCTTATTTCAACAGAACTGAGGAAAGGGTAAGAACTTAGTGGGGAAAAGGGCATTCTGTGTTACAGTAAGCAGGTGGACTACAGCTTTGGGTCATCTGGCCCATGAATGTCATTGGCTCAAGCCCAAGTCTGATCCTGGTGCAGGAAATGAAGATGCTCTGGTCACCTGAGTAGCAAGGGTTAAAAACATTTAAGGGGCTGGGAAGGCAAAACCATCTGCTCACTCCAGGGGAAGTGCTCTCACATTACATCAGGGCTGACCTCAATGTTCAATCTAACTGAATGGTATCCACACTCAGCAAGGAAGGTACAAAGACTGATTTGTTCCCACCCTTTAGTCCCCACGTTCTCACTCCCTCGGGTCAGTGGTGAGCCAGCACTGCATAAGGATAGTTCTTCCTGTTTGTCCAGATGGACAAGACGAACTCCCCAGCTACCTCCACTTTTCCACACATCCAGGCTGCAAAGCCTAAAGGACATAGTATTTTTGAAAAAGATTTCCTGCATCTTCTAGAAGACTGTGAAGACATTGCACTGGGCCAACCATACTTGTAGACAAAAATGGTTTTGATTATCCTACATGGTTCGATTCAAGTGGTGAGAAACATCATTGCCTTTCTGTAAGTCCTTTCTGCATGCAAATGTCAGCAAGAACATTCATAATAATGCCTCATGATTCTTATAGGGCTTCACATTTTATGTAACAGTTAACCTATACTAAATCTCTTGAATTTCACAATGCTACTTATAATCCCAGCACTTTGAGAGGCTGAGGCCAGCAGATCATTTGAGGTGAGGAGTTCAAGACCAGCCTGGCCAACATAGGGAAAACCTGTCTCTACTAAAAATACAAAAACTATCTAGGTGTGGTGGTGTGCTCCTGTGGTCTCAGCTACCTGGGAGGCCGAGGCATGAGAATTGCTTGAATCCAGGAGACAGACATTGCAGTGAGCCGAGATCGTACCACTGCACTCCCGCCTGGGCAACAGAGCAAGACTCTGTCTCAAAAACAAAAACAAAAACAAAAACACAATACTACTTGGGGGAGAGAATTTTTAATATTCTTCTTAAAGGTGAAGAAATTGAGATTCAAAGAGTTTAAGTGCCTTACATTAAGTCACAAAGAGAGAATCCAAAATGGGAGCCAGGGCATATAAATCCCAGCTGTCCCCAGCCCATCATCATAATAATTCTACCCTGAACAGAAGACCTTCGCATCTCACTGGAAGATGCAAAACACTGGAAGTTTGACAGAAAGGAGTGTCACAAAGTGTAGAAAAAACTGGAGAAGAAATAATCTGAATTTCACATTTTGTCTCAGATCACGTAGAGATTATTGTTTTTAACTCTTTAACTTGGTGTTTTGAACTGTTCAAAGCATCTCTCATCTTTATCTCATTTCATCAGCTCAGCAATCCTGTGATATAGGCAAAGCAGACCTGACAGGTGAGGAAACTGAAACCCAGAGAGATTAGGGGATTTGCACAAGAATAGACGGGCATTTGGTGGCAGATTCAAGGCTGGAAACTAGATCTTTGAGGGCAGTAGCCTTCAGAATAGGAATGAGATGGGAGAGAAGTATGTGTTGAATGAGGTAGGAGGGAAGCATTTTATTAAAAGATTAATCAAAATTCATTTGAAAGCCAAAGGGCCAAGAACAGTCCAAAGAAATTTGAAAAAGACTGACTATGAAGAAGATGAATTTACACTGTAGATATCAAAGCACAGGAAAAAAATTGTGCAAGAGAAGTATAGGGATAGAGAGACCAGTGGAATAAACTAGAAAGTCTAGAAAGAGACCCAGGCATTTTGGAAAACTGATACATGATGGGGTGATTACAACTAAGTGGGGAAGGAATAGACTGTTTGATACATAGTGTCACAGAAATTGGCTCTTCATATTGGAAAATTAACATTAGAGCTCAATTTCATATGCAAAATAACACAAAATATTGCAAATAAATTCCAGATGGATTAAAAGTTAAAGTAAAAAATTATCTTTTAAACTATTCAAAGAATATTCAGGAAGATAGTTTAATAATATCTGATTAAGGAAAAATTTTAAGAACACAAAAGTAAAGAAAAAGATCAATAAATTTGACTATGTTAAAATTTAAGACCAAGCTTATAGTCTTGTAGGAACAAAGTCACCATAAACAAAGCTAAAAGACAGGTGAGAGATTTGGAGGAGAAGTTTGCAATGCATGTGACCTAAAAAGGGTTAATCTCCGAAAATGTGTGTATATGGGATAGGGAGTCAGATGGGGACAACAATAAGTAAAAGACAAACAGCCCAACAGAAAAACAAAATATTAAAGCAGGCAGTTCACAGAAATGGAAATCAAAATGGCCTATTAAAATATGAAAAGATGGCCTACCTCACAGATAATCAGGGAAATGCCCATTAAAAAGCAAATAGATAGCATTTCACACCTATTCAACTGTCAAAAATTGAAAGGTTCAGCAATGCCAAGTTTTTATGGGAAATGGGCACTGCCATCCTGGAGGAAGTCCAAATTGTTTTTATCTCTTTAGAGGGCAATTTAGAAATACCTTGTAAAAGTAAGGATATACATACCCTATGACAACTCGTTTTATGTCTAAATATAATCCCTAGAAAAACTCTTACTCCAGTGTGTAATAGGACAGGTAAGAGGATGTTTATTATTGCATTATTTACAATATTGAAAATTGGAAAACAATTTAAATGTTCATCAATAGAGCAATGGGAAAACACTGTACAGGCACAGCAGTGAGTTCCCGTGAGCTAGATGCAGGCATCAAGAAGGATGATCTTGAAAAAAATCCAAGGTCTGTGTAAAAAATCAAACCACATTAATATACCATTTACACACATATTTAAAACATATAAAACAATGTTATTAATCATGTATGGATTCAGACATATGCATAATAGAAGCATAAAAACACAGAATGCATGCAAGTTCAAGAGAATGCCTTTTTGGAAGAAGGAGTAGAATAGGCTCACAGAAAGGATAAAAAGGACGCGATAGTACCTATAGTGTTTTATTTCTTTAATTACAAATAAAAGTAAAAATAAATCAGAGAAATATTAGCATAATAATATTCTGGGCAGTGGATATTGAGTGTTTAATATAGTAAACAATTCAGAAAAGGGAAAAGGAAAAAGCTCCTCACCAGCAGCCTCACCTTCCTCTGGTGGAAATGAGAAGGCAGTGGGGAGCAGGAGGCTATAGGAGAGCAGAGCTGACAGCTTTGAAAATTACTTGGCTGTGGATGTCTGCTCATGCACACACACACACCAAGATAGTTCTGCACATGATAGTAGTGGGGTCATTTGTGGAAAGAGCACTGCTGAGCAAGGTCACCAAGGACCACTGGGGTCCCAGCCAGCACCAGCTCTGCCAGGGCATTCCAGGGCTAGGAATGGGGTTTAGAACACCAAATGGTTAAATATGGTAGGAACATGTTTCTCTCAACTTAAAGGAAGTCCAGAGGTATGCAGTACGGGGCTAGGATGGTGGCTTTGCCACATCCCCAGGACTCAAGCTCTTTCTACCTTTCTGTTCTGCCATTCCTAGTCACAGGGGTTCCATCTCCAAAGTGACCTTAAGATCTGAGGTGACCACTGCAACTCCAAGCCATCCTGGTAAGACACAAGAAGAAGTGAAGATGAGGAGGGCAAAATGGTCCCTATTGGCTGACTGTACCCCTCTAAAACTTCTTTCCTGGAGGCCCTTAACTTGCATGGACATTTTTGGATCATCCCTAATGCCAAGGGAGGCTAGGAAATTGTATTAGTTTGTTTTCACACTTCTATAAAGACATACTTGAGACTGCGTAATTTATAAACAAAGGAGGTTTAATTGACTCACAGTTCCTCACGGCTGGTGAGACCTCAGGAAACTTACAATCATGGTGGAAGGGGAAGCAGGTATGCTGTACATGGCAGCAAGTGAGAAAGAGTGTGTGTAAGTGCAGGGAAAACTACCATTTATAAAACCATCAGATCTCATGAGAATTCACTATCACGAAAACAGCATGGAAGAAACTGCCCCCATAATCCAATCACTTCCCTCAGTCCACATGTAGTGATTACAGTTCAGGATTAGATTTGGGTGGGTCACAGAGCCAAGCCATATCAGAAATGTTTTCTTTAATTCAATCAGCAATGTGCCTAGCTAAAAGGTTGGGATTACTATCGCTAAGGAAAAAGGGGGAATGGCTAGCTGGTTTGCAGCTAATAATGGCTACCAGAGTTGGTGACTAATTCTGTGCCCACAGACAAAGGCTTTCTTCCTCTGAACATTGCTTTCCTGTCCATGCAAAAAAGAGGATAGATGAGGTGCTGCTTTCCTCAATAGAGCCAATCATCTTTTCTCACCTTGTTCATTGCTTCAAACTTTAATCAAACTTCAACTTGAGACAATTATCTTGAAGCCCTTGTCTACTCGCTTTCTTTCCCTTACTGCAGGGATTTGGATCTTTGAAACTTTTTCTCCCTGCACAGTTTTGGTTCTATATCTATGTTCCACACTCACCTCTCTTTGGGAATTACAACTTCTCTTCCAGGTTCACCAACTGCTAGAAACACCCAGATTTTAACTTTCCAACTCACTTCTTCCAAGAAGCTCCCCCTGGTATATGGCCACCTCCTCTGAGACCACTTCATCCCACTGTCCATTGTCAAGAGCATGTTTTTCACTCAGAGAATCAAAACTTTTGTTGAAGACACACCTTACACCACCTGGCCTAATGATTTGCAACTTGTTTTTCAGAGCCCTTTCTGCAAGTAAAAACATATGTGAAACCCCAAGATGATGGATAAAATGAATAAAATGTAGAATGGGATGGGGCAGAGGAGCCCCAAGTCACTTCAGAACATAGTTAGAAAAGATAATATCTTGCCCTCATTTTATGAATAAAGACATTGCTGCCCAAAGATAGAATTCAATTGTTCATGGTATATAGCTCATAATAGCAACACCTATAATAACAACAGCATTACCTAATACTTACCCACTGTGTGAAATACTGGTGTGAGTGTTTTATGTATAATAATTACTTTGTGATAATCCAAAGTTGCACAGGTAGTCAAGGAAAGAGCCAGGATTTGAACGAGGCATTCTGACTCGAGAGACTGTGCCAGAAATCACTATTCTATAAGCATTTTAGCCACATGGCCGGAATAATTCTAGTCCTCTAACTCCTAGGCCAAAATTACCTTCTATGATTTGCTTTATACTAGTTTTTTAGTTATGGATTCTGGACATGTTTCTTTAAGTGTTGTTCTGTGACTCATATTTATTTTTTCACTGCATACATTAGGCATTTAATGAAGACTTTTGATAAAATATTTGAATTCAGTGGGTAAGGAACAACTGCTTTTCACTTGAAACTTTGGTGAGATTTGACTTGGCTCACAAAGGCCACTGCATAAAGGCTAAATAGAAACATCAAGCCACATCCTTAATCACCTAAATGGAAGACTGCATTCCTGCCAAATCATGTCTGCAAAGAGGAAAGGCAAGCATCTTGGACAATGTTCTGTGCATGGTCATCTTTTAAGTCAAGTCCTGGCAGGGTAGAAAGTGGTTGTACCTTGTTAGTGTTCTGTACTTCTTTATCCAGAGTGGTGGTATAGGAAGGGTGATCTGGAGACCAGGAAGGCAAGAATTGGGTGACCATTTGCAAAGCCCAATTTTTCCATGTCCACCTTTCTATCTGGACAGTTGAATTCTACAGGAGAAATCACAAATTCCCCAAATTAGTGCCTACTGTACATTCATGGTCCCTTCCTCAACTCAGGCTATCCTTCATCATGTCCATAGTCACTCATCATCAACCCTGACAAGAAACAAGAAGTGCCGCTTCTTCTCTGTTATCAGCAACACCATCCACCCTTGTGATCAAGCCAAAACTTGGTAGTCATCTTTTATTTTTTTCTCACTCTGTCACCCAGGCTGGAGTACAGTGTTGCAATCTCGGCTCACTGCAACCTCCACCTCCTGGGTTCAAGTGATTCTCCTGCCTCAGCCTCCCAAGTAGCTGGGATCACAGGCACATGCCACCATGCCCAGAAAAAAAATTTTTTTTTTAAGTAGAGACAGGGTCTCACCATATTGGCCAGGCTTGTCTCAAACTCCTGACCTCAGGTTGATCTGCCTGCCTCAGTCTCCCAAAGCGCTGGGATTACAGGTGTGAGCCACTGCGCCCGGCCTGGTAGTCATCTTTGACTCCTTTTTCTCCCTCCACACCATCATTGAGACAGTCACTATGCCCTACTATTCCTATCTCCTTCACCTCTCTTCAGTCTGTCCACTCCCCTCTGTTAGTCTACACTTTGTTTTGAGACAGCACCTTCCAGCCCATTCTTGGTGTAAGGAAGCCAGAGCTTTTTAAAACAGAATCGGGTCATCACACACACACACACACACACACACACACACACACACACACACCCTTTCTTAATGGATCTCCATAATATAAGCTTTGGGATAGAGTCAAAACTCATAAAATAGAAAACCAGTTTGTTCAGTGTCTGGCCACTGCTTTCCTCCCAGCTTCATATTTCCTCACTCGGATCCTAGATTCCCCTAAACTGTGGATCTCTACATACGCTGCATCCTGTCTGACTCTCTCTCTCGTCCCTACCTCTCGGTCAATACTTGGCAAATGCATGAGTGAATTTGGATGCAGGAGGAGAAGAAAGAAAAGACAGAGGAAGGAGGGATAAAAGTAACAATAATAACAACAACAAAAAACTTGGACATGTGGATGGAGGAAGAAAGTTTGTCCAAAGTAGAAAAATAGGAAATAAAAACAAAACAAAATCAAACAAGAAACAAACAAAATACAATGGCCGGGGCCTCAAAGCATTGTTTATAAGATCCTGGTGGCATATTTCTATTTTAAATTAAACTCTAGGGCATCAACTTCACTTGACTGGTCCCTAGTCAGCACTATAGACCTCAAAATGCCACCCAGCCACCCGGTGATCCTACAAAGCAAGGTGAGGGGTTGAAGCCTTGAGGACAGATCAGAGGAGTGGTGATTAAATCCAAGACTGAGTCTTGCTTCAACCTTGGGATTATATCAATGTACATTTCTATGAGACAGTGTCCTCTTGCCTTCTTACTGAAGCAAGTCATTGCCTATGTTAGCCCCCTTCTTCCCTGGACCTCTCCATGACACCCTGGGAAAGGTATACTTATTGATAACTTGGCTCCATTTCTTGAGGGATTTAGGTCACTTAATATGTAATGGCCCTTAAGAGAAGCCAGTTAAATTTGGGGCTGAACTGGTAAAATAATTACTATCTGCAACGTAGCAGCCCAGAGCACAGAGAAAAGAGTGGAAAGAACACGGAACGCCTATGTCATGAGACCAAGTGCTGCTATCCCAGCACCTTGGCTAGCCCCAACTCCCAGGTCTGACCTGCTTGCTGAAAGTTTGAAGACCACCCAAAGGCACTTTAGCAATTCATGTGAGCAAAGGCCTCATGAAGCTCCGTGTGGCAACACCAGTTTCCTGGGGCCAATGCTTCATGCCTATTAATGTGATAATCTGTTTTCAAACCAGACAGTTGAAGTGAGAAAGAAGAATGAGCAGAGATGATTCCCATTACCAAGGGCAATTTGATCCCTAATAGTAGCGGCAAATGTGAACAAACTCAATTCTTAACATACTTAATTTCATTCAGTGCTCACAACCCTTCTATGAAAGAAGTATCATCTTTATTATACAAAAGGGTGTGAAATTCAGAGAAGTAACATTTCTAAGTGTGATGGTTAATATTAGGTGTCAACTTGATTGGATTGAAAGATGCCTGGATAGCTGGTAAAATATTGTTCCTTGGTGTGTCTGTGAGGATGTTGCCAGAGGAGATTGACATTTGAGTCAGTGGACCGGGAGAGGAAGACCCACTGTCAGTGTGGGTGGGCACCATCCAATTGGGTGCCAGGGTAGCTAGAACAAAGCAGGCAGAAGAAGGTGGGATAACCTTGGCTGGGTGCAGTGGCTCACGCCTGTAATCCCAACACTTTAGGAAGCTGAGGCAGGCACTTGAGGTCAGGAGTTCGAGGCCAGCCTGGCAAACGTGGTGAAACCCCATCTCTAGCAAAAATACAAAACCCCATCTCTAGCAAAAATACAAAACCCCATCTCTAGCAAAAATTAGCCAGGCATGGTGGCAGGTGCCTGTAAACCCAGCTACTGCAGAGGCTGAGGCAGGAGAATTGCTTGAACCCAGGAGGTAGAGGTTGCAGTGAGCCAAGATTGCGCCACTGCACTACAGCCTAGGCAACAAGAGCAAGACTCCGTCTCAAAAAAAAAATGGAAGGTGAGATAACTGCTTGCTGGGCCTTCCGGCTGCCTTCTTTCTCCCATGCTGGAGACTTCTTCCTGCTCCTTCCACCCTTGGACATTAGACTCCAGGTTCTTTGGCTTATGGACTCTGGAATTTGCACTAGTGGCTTGCCAGAGGCTCTCAGGCCTTTGGCCACAGACTGAAGTCTGCATTGTCAGTTTCCCTGGATTGAGGCTTTCTGACTCAGACTGAGCCACTACCAGCTTCTCTCTTCCCCAGCTTGCAGACAGCCTATTGTGGGACTTTGCCTTGTAATAGTGTGAAGCCCATTCTCTCTAATAAACTCCCATATATATGGGAGTGTGTATATGTGTATATATACACACACACATACTAGCTGATGACAGAGGCAGAAAGTGATTGCTGGATTTCTTGGTTCCCAATTTGGCTCTTTCCTCACTATACCCTACTGCTTCCTGGACTCTTGCAAGCATGAACCTGATAGCCACAGTCATTCAACAGTTAATTCAACAACTGTGTATTGATCCCCTTCCAGGCATCAGGCACTGTGTTAGGCCAGTGAGGATACAACAGGTTCAAAACAGAAAACGTTTCTTATCCTGTGTGGGGGTCATATTCAATTGAAGAGACAGACATACAATCTTTCAGGCAGAGGGCAATACACCCTATGTCCTATGCAAAATAATAAAACAAAGCAAGGGAAACAGAGAGCAGTGGGGCAAGAGAATAGGTTTTGTTTTTCAAGGGTGGCCAGACAAGGCCTCTCTGTTGACACCTGGCTTTGAGCTTTCCAACGAAATCCATTTCCAACTTTGATGTATGCCTTGCTGGTACCCACAGTGCAGCAGCGGGCTGACAATGAGCACATTAGAGACAAAGAACAACCAGTAGGCATGGTGTTCCCATTGAGAAGGGAGGATTCAAAAGTAAGCCCCAAATATGCCACATCCTGCCATGGGGCAGTTTCACAAGTAGAATGGGGTGGTCACTAACTAGCTTGGCAAGCAGAGAGGATTTTTTGGTGACGGATCTGTCCCCAGCGAAAATGGCCCAATGACTCAGGAGTTTAAGGAAGCTGTCCGTGCAATCTGATTCTGCCTATGAATGCCTTCTGAATACCTTCTATCAGAAATATAATAGCTGGAGAACTGCAGGAGGAGAGCAAGGGGAAAGCCTTTAGACATGCTTCAAGATCTCATTGAAAATGTTTCCTTCATAGACTTAGGAGGTTATGTTTCTGGGAAAGCCACTAAAAGTAAAATAAGAGGAAGATTCTGTTCATGCCTTAGAAACAACATGGAAGTCCATTCCTGTCCAAGGACCAGAAAAAAAAAACTTTAAAAATAGAAAGTGACAAATATAATCTATTTCATAACTAAAATGCAATATATCTGTACATTGTGTAGTGCAAGTTTTTAAAAAAGATTTAGCAATCAAATAAATCAACAACAAAGAAAACAATTTCCCAGGTACATACTTCCCGGGAACACATTTCTGTATTTTACTACTGAAATCACCCTCAGAAGAGTTCTGTGAGGCTGAGAGCTCAAGGAGAAGCACCTGACAGGGTCAGTGCCTGAAGCTGGGAAATAAGGATGCAAAACAGACAGGGAAGGGCAGCGAGAAGCTGCCAGACGCCCAGAGCCAAGAAGTTTTGTGCCCAGGGTGACAGGAAGCAGCCTGGTTGAATGGTGTCACTTGCCGTTTGCTGCAACGCCATAAGTTCTACGGTAGATGAAATTGGCAGGAATCATGCAAGAAGCTCACACTCCCTCTGTATCTTCACCTCTCCCTCCCATCTCCACTCCTGTTCCTGGAGACTGTCAGATCTGCTCTGAAGTTAACCTCCATCTCAGCTCAGGATTCATCTCCTCCTGTCTCCTAATTAGGCTCCTTCTCCCTCAGCTGGTCTCTCCCTTTCAATTAGTCTTCCTCCCATTTTAAGGGAAAGAAAAAAAGAGAGAGAGAACTTTCCTTGGTCCTGCTTTCCCCTCCAAGCTGGCATTCCATATCTCCACTTTGCTTAATTGCCAGGTTGTAAAGAAAGGTTTCTGCACTCACTGTCTCTCCTTCCTACTCTCCACCTTCTTTAACACCCACAGTCAGCTTTCTGTTCCCACAACTCCACAGAAACTTCTCTAACTGCTGAATGTGTCAACTTGTTTAAGCCTTTAGCCTCTGCAGTTTTGTCACTGTAACCATTACTTAGACTCAGCCCCTTAAAACTTTCACCTCATTTGGCCTGCATGACTCTGTCCCTTGGTCTTCTCTAAAGCCTTCTCATTTTCTTCCCAGTCCCAAACACCACCACCACCACCTTCATTTTTCACTGGTGGAGAAGAGACGAGAATCACCAGACTCACTGGTTGTTTTGGGGTCACACACTCCTTTGAGACTCTGATGGCAATGTTAGAGTCTCCCCAAAATGTCATTTGATTGATACATATTCACATACACACATATGTATATACATATGTAAACATTATCTCAAAAGGTCCCTAAATTAAGAAGAGCCTCTGTCACAGAAAATAGCTGTTTTTACAAAATGTAACTATGATGTCATGTGGCTGATCCTCACTACACTTAAACCATACATTTCTGGTGAGTCCTCGACATTCAGAGGTGCTATAATAGAATAAAACATTTTATCAGAAGGCTGATCCCAGGATTCTCATCCAGTTTTCACACCTTAAAGGCTATATGATCTTGGGCAATTCACCTCTCTAAACCAAAGTTATCTCCTCTATAAAAATGGGTATTATAATTTCTTCTTAGCCTTGCGGGATTGTTGTAAAGATTAAATAAGATCAGGAATTTGAAATACTTTGCAAACTTCTAAGTATTACAGAAATGATCACTGTCAAAATCATTGATCAATATCCTTGGAGCTGCAGTGTGTTGGGGAAGAGGGGCCAGGAGGGTGTCAACATTGGGTTTTAATCCCATCTTGGGCACCACATTGTGATTTGACCTGGGTCCATGTCCCAGTTTGTAGCCTGGAGATGATCATAGGTATCTTAGCTACCTCATAGAGCTAGTCTGAGTATCAAATGAAATAATGAATGTGGAGGGACTTTGCAACTCAGCAAGACTAGGGCACCTGCCATTTCTCATCCTCTTCTTTGTCCCTCTCAATGTGCATTAATTGAACTCTGTGAGCCAAACAGAGTGAGCCTGCTCTGACAAGAGTCTCACTATGCCTGACGATGGAGCATTCCTACAAAATAACTCTAGAGTCAAATTAGACTCCAGTGAGTTAATCATGGATAATATAATTATAAGAAGCCGCAATAAATTGATAATAATTGGCTACTTATTGTTTTTTAAAAGGGGGCATGGAGAGACAGAATACAGTGTACAAGAAAGATTATCCTTTGTAGAAATAATCACTCCTCCTGATCACTTGGCCTATATTGGAACCCACCCCAAGGAGTGCTGCTTTCTCTCTGGCATGCTGGGTTGCTATAAAATGCTTTCTTGAAATCCTTAACTTGAAATCCTGCCCTTATCCTGACGCATGAGTGTTAGTAACCTCTAGCAGGTTTCCAGTTCCTCAAGAAAGAGCATGGTGGTCAGAACTGTTGCACATTCCTTGTTCCCAGCCCCTTCTTTACTTCACTGCACCCAGCTAAGGCTCAGAACATAAAGGTCAGGGGCAAATGCAAACAGACCAGCAAAGTTAAAGTGGATCCGTCTCTGCCTTTTCACCAGGTTCTATCTGGTTTCGGGAAGAGGTGGGATTTTCACAGCACTATAAGAAGGAAGGGATCAGCTATTGTCTTGTGAGAACAAGCCTGGTCACTGTCAGATAAGATAACATAGCAAGAAGTATTTCTCAAAAGGACCTCCTTTGCAGGGGTGAGGAAAGACAAGGGTCTGGGGCTCCACATACAAGGGCAGGAAGAGAGGAAACGGAAGAGAAGCTAACATTACTGAGCTAAGGACATTACCTATATTATTTCATTCAGTTCACTCAACAGTGACCTCTAGTATGTGTGTATTGTCCCGTTTTACCAGCAAAGAACCTGAGGATCAAAAAGGCTACAACTTGCCCAAGATCACACAGAGAATAATGAACAGAGAAGCCTCCAAATGCCAGACTATTTTGACTCTGGCAAACTGGCTCGCCAAAGGTGAGGACAGCCAGGAAAAGAGAGTGACTCTCTACTTATGTCCTGTCCATCAACACTCCCCTTATAAGGGACCTGTGATTATGATGAGGGCCACAAACTATGAGTAAGTCAGGGCCAACCTGAGACTTGAATCGTCCACTTACCAGCTTTGTGGACTGAGTCCTTAAAATATATTAATAAAGTGAACATAATATTATCTCTCTGGAAAATGTGTAAGTTGCTATGTAGTTCGAACACAATGCTTTTTGTATAAATGCTTCATCTCCCACCTGCATTAGGCTGCATTGCCAGGTAGAGAAGTGTCATTGTCTCTGTTGAACAGGGTGCAGGTGAAGGACATGTCCCTGGCAAAGACGCAGAAGAGCAAGGGCCATAGAGTTGCCGGGACACTGGGCAAGGATAAAGTTAGCTTTAGAGTACCCAGAACACAGTCAAGGTCCGATAATGAATTACCCAGTCAGAGCAGGACTGGAAGTGACAAGGGATTCCTGAAAGGTTTCTCAACACTTTCCCCCAGATCAGAGTGGTCCCAGAGTCTTGGGCAGAGCTACATCTTCCCATGGTGGGGCAAGTGACTTCTGCTCTGGGGAAAAAATCAATCATGAAGGAGGAAGTCCACAAGTCTTGGCTAGAGCAAGAACATCATGGGACATGAGCTCCAACTCTGATTTCTTTCTCTTATCCTTGGATGTGATATCCTGGTTTTATGGCTCTTGAGAAAAGTATAAGCTCCTAGAGGTAATGGATTCTATAGTAAATGTTATTGGATTTTTCACAGGGCTTAGAGGAGCATAGAACTCAAATAAGTGGTCCCTAAAGGCAGGATTCCGTGGCATCTGTCTGTGAGTTCCCATAGTTAACTTTTCCCATAGTGACTTTAGTGTGGGGCAGAAGATGCTGGAAGACTTGTGAAACAGGCAGATTCCCAAATTCCACCCTGAGAGATATAGATATGGGAAGATTAGGGGTGGGGTTGTTAAACTCACTAGTTGTTTCCAATGCAGTTGATTCTTGGGGGGAAACCTTTGAGAAACTCTCGATAGTCTATTGTTTCACATATCATCTTGAACTAAAGTTAATTGTTTAGAGATTAAGCTGCCTCCATGAGAACATAAGCTCCTCCAGGGCAGGGTCTGTGCCATCTCATCCCGATAACCCAGAGCCTAGCAGATCACCTGGCATGCTGTAGGTGTTTGGTTGGACTCAACAGAACTGGAAGACCATAAAATGCATCTTATTCCCATAGGAACAGTTCCATGTCTAGGATTTGTGTTGTGGACAAGGGTCAGTATATCCTCATATATCATAAACATGGGCAACAATATTGCACCATGAGATGCTAGAGTGATCAAGCTGAAAAGTACCCTAATTCATTCTTTGACATTCATAAAGCAAAGGAACAGCTCCGGACCTCTGCAATCACTGGGAATAGTAAGATTATGCTCCAAGAAACATTCTGTGACAGCGCATCTAGTCAATGTAATAAAGTTTACCTTACAGTCACTTTGTAGATAGGAGAACTGAAACATAAATAAGTTAACTGACACATTCAATGTTGCATCATGAATCAGCATCAGACCCAGAATTCAGACCCAGGATCCTGGATTTTCTAGGTGGTGCTTCTTCCAAACCACAAGATTCTGATAAGGACCTGTGTGTCCTATGTGTCCTATTTCTGGTTTTTTTTTAAAAAAAAGAATGATCAATAAAATATTTTCTTTTGTAATGCTTCTACTGCTTGCAACAGGGAAATTTATCACAAGAAGAAGGCATCATTTTAAAGTTCCATGGGCAGCTCTTTCCAGAGATGCGGTCCATGGAAAGTCTTGCCCAGAGACCCTTGGAATTCTAAGAAGGAAATAAAGTGAGAGTTAATTAAATGTGTAATTAATGTTGATTGTGGCAAGCATGCTTCTTTTAGGTCAGATTGATGCTGCAGGGGAGTGATAGTATTTTTGATTGTTGTGTGTGTTTTTAGGATATTAGGGCCCTTGTCTAAGCCCTGGGATTTTTACTTAGAGTCAGGCTTTGAGATTAGGGAACAGGCTATGGTGGGCTTCAGGGAACAAGCTCTACAAGGGGTCTCTCCACATTATGTACATTAACCAAAATGGGGTCATCCCATGCTCTGTGCTTACTGAGCAAGTTTCCCTTCAGCACTGCCACATCCCTCCCCAGCCAATGCTTAACAAATCACACCAACGTGACTAACTCAATGTCTGGTTCTTATTTTTCCTCCTTCCCTTTTCTGTTTGCCATTGTAACCCTCCTGTCTTAATGCTTTTCTGCCTCTTCAGGAATTTTGACTATTCCATCAAGCTTTAGTCTCTGCAAAACACATTCCTATTAGTCCGTTCTCAGACACAATCTCCACTTTTTCACCTTATGCAAAGCTCCACGTACTCTTTCTTGGCAACTCTAGTTAAAATGCTAAATTACAGAGGTGGGCAGACCCTATTGATAGTAGAGAGACTGGTGCCTCTCTCTTCTTGCCTACCTTTGCTAATGGCTTGAAAATAAATCTCTCCAATACCTCACCTGCTGATCTGCTGTGGCTTAATCAGCCTGGTAGATTCAGAGTAATTATCCCCATCAAAGACCGTGTTCTCATGATGCTTCCCACACCACTGGAAGTAGGTAAAACAGAGAGGAGTTTATCTATTTTGCAGATTCTGAACCTCAGGATCAAAGATTCAGCTGACTTACCCAAAGTTAGTAACAGAGCCCCTTCCAGAACCATCGCTCCCTGTCTCCTGGTCTAATGGTCATAAGTCCTTATTTCTCTCTGATCTTGCTCTTCCTATGGCTAAAGTGCACTCACAAGGGTGACTGATGTGTCCTCAGTAAGATGGAAGGGAAGGAGGAGGGAATCTTTGTTTTCATCTCCTGGAATGTTCCAATAGTTCCAGCTGTGGCTACAGTTCATGACTGCAGGGATTTTTTGCTTGTTTATTTTCTTTTGAAAGATTCTATCTAGATTCCGGCAAACTTTCCAGCAAACAGTACTTTGAGGCAGCTGGAAAAGGGAGGGCTCTTCCTTCCCTGTCATATGTCCTTAAAATAACAACAGGGGAGGAAAGCCCACAGTGTCCCCTTAAGGTACCAAGGATAGCATAATGAATTTGCTAATCATAAACAGTTTGCTCCTGAGTTCCAAATGATATGGTAATGAATTGCCAGTGAACCATTTGCCAGACCACAGCCATATGGTAAGGGATGGGACCCTGGTACATAGTAGCCATACTGTGGGTTTGTCTGCATAACTGTTCCCATCCAGAACCTTCCCATCTCTATGGCTGCTAGTTAATATCCTGTTTAAGCTTCTGTTGTCAAACTAATCATTTGTTTGCCTTATGTAGATAAGTCTTTCTCTTATCTGGTCAGTAATAGTGACCATTAAGAAATGAAAATGTGTTTGAATCCACATAAAAATATTTGAGTTACACATCTTGCATTACCCAGTGGATACCTGGGCCTGGCATCACTAGCCTGTGGAAGCAACTCAATCCAGGAACTTATTAAAACCAACAAATTATCATCTTCCCCTACAGAAACACAAATGAGGATGCAGTTTATTAATTTCCCCATTGTTCTTCCTTTCTGTGGATATTACTCTAGTTGGATCTTTAGCTATAAAATGTGGATTTTATTATAATAGCGATGATAATAAAAATAACTAGGAGAAGAAGGAGATTCATTTATCAGAATAAGGCATCCTTTCAAATACACACTCCCTCTTGATTTGATGAGATGGTGAGATTTGGGAAAGAATCTGCTGTTTCGTTGCTGCCTTTGTTGGTTTCCTTAGCAGTTACCCAATGGGGCTAGAAAGAAAGTTAGGAAAGGAAAAATAAAAGTAAAGTGACTCTAGGATCAAAGGGAAATGAGGACCTATGATGAGTAAACAGCAAAGCAAATCGGAAAGAAACAATTTTATGAGGGATTCGGAAGTACAGCAGGCTAGGGAGAGGCTGTTTGGATAGTCCAGTGTGCATCCAGTGTCTTACATGCCTCACCACCACCACCACCAAGGGCAGACAGGGAGATGGGGCAGGGATTGTCCCTCTGTCCTCCTACCCCCTGCCACATCCTTGTGACAGACTTTAACAGTCTTTTTCCACCAAGACTGCCTGCTATCCATGTAAATTCATTTTCCTTTCATAACGACGTTGAAGAATATGGGAAAATGGAACCAAAAAAGAGGGAAGACGGAGTGGGTGAGGAGCCCACAGGGTAATATTCCCTGAGAATGCTCCTGGGTTTCTTGCTTCCTATAGGACCCAGCAGGAACAATCACTCTTTCACAACTTTCTGGGTTTTCCCTGCATCCCCACATACCTCACCCCAGAAACAGCCAATGTGCTAATTGCAAGGTCAGGCCAGTGTCTTACGTGGCATCTGGGACATGGTATAATGCAAACAGATTTCCATATGTGGTCCCTTCCAGTAGTCCTCGGCCCCCCGAGCACCCACACCACGTGAGAACTCAGCTTCTCAGGAGACGCTGACATTTTAATTGGAAGCATCTGTTGCCTTTTCTGTTATTTTTGGCCAGGTTTGGTTTATTTGTATGAGCCGATGTTTGTGTACAGACCCGCCTACACGTTTCACAAAGCCTAGCCTTGCCTCCTCTCTCATTTTCTTCTCAAGTAGCTGACTGGGATGTGTGACAGGGCCACTTGCCTTCACCCTGTCCATTCTGATGTGGATTTCTCTCCGCAGAACTAGGGTGGGGAGGGAGGGCCAAGCTGAAAACTTCAGAGAAGCACCTTCTTGAAAAAGATGTTCTGAGGGAGGGAGGCTCACCGCTTCCTGCTTACTGCAAAGTGTCTGCTAGCCTTCCAGCAGGAGATTCTGCTTCCAGCTTCAAGGCTGCAGCCAGCTTTGAGGCTGCAGGGGGACCTTGAAGGTGTCAGGTCCAGTCCTGTACCCCTCCCAGCTCTGACTCACACACTAACTGAGGCCCCGTCCTCAAGTCTCTCAGGAATCCTGCTCCCAGTAGCCTTTGAGACCTGCCCTTCACTTTATCCTCACTTAGAAAACCCAACCTTCTTCTCCCCATCAAACCCAACCACCTCCACAGAGCCTTTTTCTAGTTGTCCAGTTAGCCTGACCACACACCAGCAGAGCCACTATCTGTCAGTAATCCAGTGGCAACTGGGTGTTTGCTGAATTCCGAGCTGTAGTGGGTGGAATCGTGCCCCATCAAAAAAATAGTTCTACACAGAACCTTGGAATGTGAATTTATTTGGAATAAGGATTTTTTGCAGACAAGTTAAGGCTCTCCAAATGAAATCATCCTAGATAGGGCGGACCCAAAAATCCAATAATGGAAGAGACAGAAAAAGACATGACAGAGAGAAACAAAGGGCATGTGAAGACAGGCAGAAATTGGAGTGATGCCACCACAAGCCAAGGAATGCCAGGAGCCACCAGAAGTCAGAAGTGGCCAGAAAATTTTTTCTCTAGTGCCTCCAGAGGGAGCATGGCCCTGCCAACACCTTAGTTGTGGATTTCTAGCTTCGGAACTGTGAAAGAATGAATTTTTCTTGTGCTGAAGTACCGAGTTTATTGGTAATTTGTCACAGCAGTCCTAAGAAACTGATATTCAAGCCCTGGGCTAGGGTACCATGGTGTACAAAATCCTAGGAATGAAGGGGAACTGGAATCTGCCCGAACATAAAGTGAGAGGACCTGACTTTCCTCCCCTGAGGGGAACCTGACTTACCCCCTCCTCAAGGGGATATCACCACTCACCAGCTGTATCCCCTGGAGGAGGTCACTTGAGCTCCCTGGCTTCACTGTCCTTTCCTGTACATTGAAGGAGATGGACAGAACAAGGTCTATGAATCCCTACAGCTCCAGTGTTGTCTTTTTTGTGTAAGAAAGGGAGATTATAACTACACAAGGTGATGACATCATAACCCCGGGTCCCCACTGTGAGAGGCACACTGAAATGAGCACTACAGACCCTAGGAGGGAAGGGTTCAAGTAGAGTCAGGGAAGGTCCTAGAGGAGGTGGTCTCTGAACTCAAGGGCAGGTTGCCAAAGAGGAGGAGTTGGGAGAGCTTTGATGACCGGCAGAGAAGTCAATGCGCAGAGGTCAGATGAGAGAGTGACAAGGAGGAAACAAGGCAGGCTGGAGCAGAGAGGACCACAGGAGCACCATGTCATGCTTCACCCAGAAATCAGTCTTTGGTAAGCTCTGCCCCATAACCAGGGTCTAGCATTGAGGGAAGTGCTTTCCTCCATGGGAGAGACGAGGCTGACCCTCAGGTCACACACATCCACATTAAATAAATATGGATTGAACACTCACTGTCACCCTGCAGTCCTGGGCACTAAAGAATCTGTGGGGACACAGACTCTGTCCTCAGTGGGCATACAATCTGATGGTGGAGGCAGCCTATTGAGCATGTAACTCTGTTCAGGGAAGTAGGTATCTTAGGCAGAAAAATGCACAGAGGAGCTTCTGCTGCCGTTTGGGGAGCTGGGACATCTTACTGGAAGAAGGGACTTTTAAGCTACTTGAGAAATGAATAAAATTGGCCAGTTGACAAGAATGGTGAGAGTGTCCCTGTAACTCTCCCTCATGTGAGTCCCATCAGACTCTCTTTGCTTACTGCAAAGTAAAATAAGGAAGCAGAAACATACAACAGGAATAGGAACTGTGAGAAAAGGTAAGAAGAACCAACTAGAAAAACATGGCAATCTGGGGCCATCTGGCAATGGGGCAAATATCCCTGAACAAACAAGAGCCTGCCACGTACCACTCTAATCCTATAATGCAAGCTTAAAATAGATTCCACGTACTCTGCTTATCTCAAAGGTAAGAAAGACTGGAATACTTAGAAACACCATCATCCAACATGCTCAACAGAGGCATCTCAGAACTCAAAAATTGTTTTGCATAGATCTCATGTTCTAGCTGGGGCTGACCTCCTGAGTCTTCCTGTGTTGACTTTTTTACAGGCTAGTCTTCACTTGGGTTCTTGCTGTGACTCTTCTCTTCCTCTATTAGTATTTGGAAGAGGGCAGGGCCTTTGATAAGGTTTGATTGTATCCCCATCCAAATCTCATCTTGAATTCCCATGTGTTGTGGGACGGAACCCAGTGGGAGATCATTGAATCATGAGAGCAGGTCTTTCCCATGCTGTTCTTGTGATAGTGAATAAGTCTCATGAGATCTGATGATTTTAAAAAGGGGAGTTTCCCTACACAAGCTCTCTTCTCTTGTCTACCGCCATGTGAGATGTGCCTTTCACCTTCTGCCATGATCGTGAGGCTTCCTTAGCCATGTGGAACTGTAACTCCATTATACCTCTTTGTTATGTAAATTCCCCAGTCTCAGGTATGTCTTTATCATCAGTGTGAAAACAGACTAATACAGCCTTCATCTTTTCTTTGCTTGCCAGCCTACTAATGGGTGCTCAACTTTCTACAAGATGTTTCTGTAGAATGGCCAGTGTCCTTTAGATGGGTCACCCAATCTTCTGGAATCCTCCATTCTGATGGGCCACTGGAAGCTGTCTGACACAGGCCCAGTCCCTCAACTGGACTTTATCAAAGGCCTACTAGGTTCAAGGCATCATGCACACACAAAAATGCCTACTCCAGAGAATTAACAAACTGGTCTTGCAAATGAGACAAAAATATGTAAACATGTAAACAGAATTACAAATTATCAAGATATTGGGGGGTGACAGATGACCTTTGAGTTGATTTCATGGATAAAAATGCCAGCATCCCCCAAACCTTCAGATCCATCTGAGGCAAAATGCTAGGATAGAGGACCCATGGCCCCGAACTCAGGGACTTCAGATGGTCATGACTCTATCCTGGAGCCTCCTGTATAGCCAGTGGTATTGCAAGCCTTTGGAAGAGTCCAAGAAGTAGAAGGAAAATGAAGACTCTATGTGTCCCTTCATGGGATACCTTGCCCAGTCTTACCCAACTCATCTGTGGATTCAACTGTTTCCATCACATCCCTCTTTGTAGATAGGGACACAAGAGGAGATGGACCAAATCTCCATGTCTCTGCCTAAATTTACCTCAGTCATCTCCTCCCTATATATATATATCTCTCTCTGTCTTTCTGGCCATCAATACCTGCTTGTCTCTCTGTCTTTCAAATTCTCCATAAGTTTTCTTTCTGTGGTTTTCTCTCTCGCTACCTCTGTCTTTCTTTCTCAGTCTCTATCTGTTTCTGTTACATACACATAAATGTTTTTCAGGGAAACCTACTTCTCTTGTCTCAGTAAGCCTCAGTTCTAGTTTATTAGCATGAAAGCAATCAAGGTTTAAAAGAAAAAAAAAGACATTTACAGAAAAGCCCAGATATGGTTGTGACAGCATTTCAGGTCATGGAGGGGACAGGGAAGGAAAAATAAACTGGGAAGAATGGAAAAGTTGAGACTGGGAAGCCAGGTCACGTGGTGTCGGCAATCTGCCACTCAAGTGGCCGCCACTCTGCACCCTGTGGGCCCCCATCCCTGCCTCCCTTGGATGGTTCTTGAGGGAGGTTCCAGGGGCCAAAGCCCTTGAGAAGTTCCATTGCGATGAACTTTGTTTGTAGAGATGTCTGACCCAGGGTCCCACACTGTGACTTCTCTATGGAATGCAGAGTTCTGTAGGTCACGGACTGGACCTCTGCTGCATAGAGAAAGGAGCATTGCTAGTTCCATGTTAGAACCTGAGAGACCTTGGAGAGGATCCCATCCATCCTCTGCCTAACAGAGGGGGAACCTGAAATCTGAGTGGAGGGGTTGCCCATAATCCTACCCCCTGTTAGGGGCAGAGCCAACCCCCAAACATTTCTCCCTCACCTCCTCACTGTCCTTCCCAGGCTCCAGGCTCAGTTTCTTCTTTGATGGACAACTTCAAGTGAGACACTTAACCTCTTTGAGCCTCCGAGTTCTTATCTGTAAAATTAGGGGCATGGAAGTGAGCATTTTGGATGGCTTCTTACAGGTGCTAGGTGTTTTTTATAATTATTCTCACACTTAAATGTGACAATAGATTTGTGTTTTACAGTGATCATTACAATTCCCGTGTGATAGGGGAGAAAAAAATGAGCCTGCCTGAGTTAAAGTAAACTCCTTAAGATCATGCAACTTATAGTGATTTATCTGTGCCCCCAAGCCATACTAAGCGTAGGTTTGATGGAAAATGAGAAGGCATATAGAACAAAAGACCAGGCTCTCCTATACTCCCAGGCCCCTCTATGCGGCTCCTACTGTGGAGGCAGGGAGTACCCCCAGTCCAACCCTGCCACCAGTGGAGTGGTGCCCACAGGAGGAGAGCCTGGCCCAATCTTTCATGAAATGTCACAATATTGCCTTCCCCTTTGCCTGCTGATCAGGGTCCTGCCTCCCGAAAGTGATCTAAGCCAATGCCCCACCCAGAGGCAGAATCAAAAGGCATTCAGCCATGCTCCCCATACTTGGGTTTCTACCCACCAAGAGAGAGGCATAGAGATGCCCAAAGCCCCTCTCAGAACAGCCAGCTGATCCCATCATTGAGAGAACTTGTTTGGAGAGGTGACAGTTCCCTAGCTTGTTCTTGTCCTGCTTACATAGCAGAGCAGCATTTCCAGCTGGCATTTGCAAAGGCCACTCACCTCACTTTGCATTCAGGACTCTTCCCCACCAGCCAATGCTCAGAGCGGCTGCACTGTTAAATGTGTCTGTACACAGCACTCACACATGCACACCAAATGCTGTTATTTTTAATAAGACTTCTTTTTCCCCCTCCTCTCCTGAAAATCCAAGAGAGTCCTCTGCAGGGCAGAGGCCAAGAGGGCAGCCATCCACATCATATGATTTGCAGACAGCAGAAAGGTCCCCATTCCTAGCTCCTGTGTTAACTCCCCTTTTATTGTTGTTTTTTTTTTTCTTTTTTCCCAGCCTTCTGCAAGGGGCATTATCTGGCCCAGACATCTTTGCACTTGACACATCCTTGGCACTTGTTTCTATTTAAAGTAGCACTTTATTATGTATAGCCTTACATTATTATTTCACTATTTACTCTGTGAGAAAATTTCCTCCCCAACTAGGTTATAGCTCCTATGGGGAGAATATTGATACACCTCTATATTTTGGGGCAGTGGATCTCTGAAATTCTAGAATTTATATAGTAGCTTAAACATTAATTTTTCAGACTCTCTGACATCACTCAGGAGTGGATCCTTTTGGGATCCACTAGAAGACCCTTGTCCCCTAAGTCGACTCTTACTCCTCCCTTAAGGTCTCCTTGCAGTCTGTTCTTTATTATATCCCTTCCCTGGGCTCACTCCCACCACCCTTAGTACACACCTTACAGATTACCTTATCACAGTGGTTGATATTTAGCTGTTAAATGTCTAGCTGTCTCTCCATTTGGAAAGTGAGCACCTTGAAAGGTGAGTAAGTGCCATAACCAGGAGAAGCTTGCAGGATGAGCTGGGGTCTCAGGTGTATGTGTTTGAGAAAGAAGGAAGTTGAAACTCCATGCAAAGGGAAGAGGAAACTAACCCAAGTGTCCCAATTTCTACCCATAGGAGTTCTTCCATTTGTGTCAAGTACTGCTCCCTGGAAGGGTCCTTATAAAAAGTACTTTGGATGAAGAGTACAGATCCCAAGGTGCTTGGTGATACCACATAGGGTTCAAGCCTCCATCTGCACACCAGGGAGTTCACTTTAGGAGATAAAGCACTATGGCAAGAAAATATTCAGAGGAGGAGCAGTGTTTGAAGACAGGTAGACTGTGGCATCAAGGCATTGACCCTGAAGAAAGAGGAAGGTAGAAAAATGGGCTCTCAGCTCTCAGGGAAGGAACCTAGGCAGAGCCCAGGCAAACAGACTAAAGTTTGAGGTGCTATTCCAAGCCCAAATTGGAATAAAGATGCTATACGGGTAAACCAAGGCAGGAGCCCAGATGCATGTACAGGAGCACATTTCAGCAGAAAGAGAAATGCTTGGGAACTATACACCAATATCCATGGAGCATCCCTGGGCAACAGATGAATTCCAGTCCCCATCAGATGGTGGAGGTGAGGGTCCCAAATGAGTTCTTGTCCTCTTCAGATATAGCTCAGGAATTAGGAGTGAACCAGACTAGCATGGAAGGAGTGGAGAAAAAAAAATCAAAGTCAGATGGGCGATACCTAGGCCAGGGAGAAGAGTCCTTTCTCAATTTTACACTGCCATACCCAGAAAATTGCCTGATGCATACTGAAGAGTCAAGAGAAATTCGTTGGAGTACAGTTTAAAAGAGAGAGAGGCTTCCAGATGCCTTTCCATCATTTTGGCAGGTAACTCCCTGCTTTCCTGGTCAGCCCTTGCTTACTGGAACCCCTTCATCCAGTGCCACAGAGAAAGTGCAATTCCCCTCCTGCACTGCTGCTCATTACCAAGAAAAATGACAGCTTGATGGTCTTCCAGCAAGAGAGAACAATCTATTTCATTTGGAAGTTTGGTAATTGATTAGGGCAATAGATTTTCTTCACGGCAGCCTCCCCGGGAGAGTCTGGTGAGGGCACAAGATTTACATACATCAGACTCATTCTGCCTGCAAAATCTGTCTTAGAGGATGAGATCACAAGGCCATTACTGGATTGGGGGAGCTGGAAGGGTGGGAAGGCAGAGCGGAATTCCCAGACATCATTTCTCAACAACCAGTACCGTGGCTAGTTCAGAATGTTTTCAAGTACTTTCTGTCAGTAACTTGCAGGTAAATCCAAGGTTCTGTCTACTCAGGGTGTGATCAAGCAAGTGATTCTTTGGGAGTCTCTGTTGACCAAGCTTCTGAATAGATGGGCCCCAGAAACTTACTATTAGCCTATGTCGCCACCAACAATGGCTACCCTATTCTGTGGCTGCACCACAGCCTCAGTGAAGCAGTATCCTGAGAGTTCATATCATGGGGTTACCTTGAAGGTCATCAGGGCCAGCTTTTAGCAAACACTTGTTCTCTACCCAGACTTCTTCTGGAGCATATCTTCATCTTATATACCACCCTCTCCCCAGATTTTACTTCTAACTGTTTCTGTGTGCCTCTGGATCAAAATCTGCTGTACAAAATCTTTCAAACCTGTCATTTACCTTATGTGAGTATAAATCATGATGTTCCCTTTCTCAGAGAAACATTTATTTTAAGCCTTATTGCCCAATATGTGATAAAGAAATTTCCAGCATCATTGTATTGATGAGAAGTTAGAGGGAATGTATACCAAGAACAAAGCATATTTTTTAATGCTACTTACATTGGAATGATACTACACACTCCATTGTGTAATGGCACTTCATTTCTTTGGCCACAACACCACCTTCTAAATTAGTTGAGGCCAATAGGACTGTAATCAGAAGTTGACTATGATACATAGAAGTTCGAATGTAGCCCCAAATGTAAAGGTTGAAGGGTAAGAGTGTTTAGATTTTATCCATATATACATAAAGAATTTGTGGATTAACTGTGCCTCTATTGCCTGGCTCCAGATGTCCCAGCATTCTCAATAAGAGTTAGGGCTGTGGCCCCACAAATAGTTGGGACACAAAGACATATCTCTGGGGTGACCTGAGGATATGAGATACTCTGTTTCATTCTTACTGTACCGACTCAGACCCATAGTGGAGGAAGTTTCTCTCTTGATCAGCCAAAAATGGACCCAGTTTCCACAGAGACCCCACAGACTAAGGAAACATCTCCACCTCCTTCTCCACCCAACACACAGAGTGCTCTGCCTGGAATAGTGAAAAATTCTGCCATTCATGTTAATTTTCAGGTAGAGATCCTACCCTTTCTAACTTACAGTTGCTAGTTTCATCTCTGGAACTAAAATGTTGGTCCTAATCAAACTAATAGAATCAGCCAGCAGATGGAAAAAAACATTTTTTCCAAGGATGATATCATGGAAGTTGTATTAGGCCATTCTTACACTGCTATAAAGACATGCCTGAGACTGGGTAATTTATAAGGAAAAGAGGTTTAATCAGCTCATGGTTCTGCAGGCCATACGGGCTTCTGCTTCTGGGGAGGCCTCAGGAAACTTACAATCATAGTGGAAAGTGAAGGAGAAGCAGACACATCTTCACATGACTGACAGGAGAGAGATAGCATGCAAAGGGGAAGATGCTACACACTTTCAAACAACCAGATCTTGTGAAAACTCCACCATGAGACAACACTACAGGAAAGGTGCTAAACTATTAGAAACCACCCCCATGATCTAATCACCTCCCACAAGGCCCCAACTCCAACATTGGGAATTATAATTCAGTATGAGATTTGGGTGGGGACATAGAGCCAAACCATATCAGAGCTAGAAAATCACGTAAAACTGGCCTTGTAGATGAACTTGAGGTATTAGAAAACGCTGTGGATCTATTAGAAAATGCTGTGGATGCCTACATTAGGTGAGCATCCTAACGTAGACCTGACCTATATTCCTTGGTAAGCATAGGGTAATATTAAGAGGCATACCTAGCAATCAGCAAACTTTATTGAGCATCTATGTGTGCAAGCTTTCATGCTATGAAGGATACAAAGATGAGTAAAGCCCAACTTATACCCTCGAAATGTAGATGGGGAAACACCCATGTAGTAACTACCACAAACTCACTTTTGCTTATACTGCACTGGGTGGCTATTAATATATCCATTAATATCCATAGAAATGTTAATTGAAATATTAATAAATTTATTTCTACCTATCATGGCTACATTCTTTCCCCTGTTCCACATTTTGTCAAATAGAAATTCAAGTACCAAGTTCAATGATTCTCTTGAAACATAATAAGAAAATAAGAACCCCATGAAGCATCCTGACAGCACTGACTTTTCCTGGAATAGGTGGAGGAGAACATGCTGACTGAGCAGACTTAGCATACCACTCACACACGTTAAAGAGGCCTGCAGTATGTACCTGGCATGACAACAGTGTCTGACACTAAGTAGTTTGTGGATAAATATTTGTTCAAATGAACGATTAAAAATGGAAGACTTCAAGTGTTTATAATACAACTATGAAATCTGGATATTATGGTTTTAAAGTAACTGCTTTGTCATACTGACTGTAGCCTCACTGAGCTAAAATGAATTTTAAGGAGCAATGATTATAGAGAGTGTAGACAGTGTCAATTTGGCATCAAAAACATGGGTTTTAAGCTTGATTAATACTAACTAGCTGGGTTGGCCTTGGGCAGGTCTTTTAATCTTTCTGAGCCTCCATTTTCTCATTAAGTAGACTGCGAAATGGAGCACAAAGGAATCAACAGAACCAGTGGGGGTTAAGTTCGGATTGGGGGCACCAGGAGACACAATGCTCTGAGAAAGAAGAGATCAGCACGTGGGCTGCTGTGAGCGTAGAAAGCTTCACATGGGGATGGAACTTGAGCCTTGAAAGGTGAGCAGGATCTAGAAAAGAAGAGGAGGTCCCACTCTGCAGTCAGGAAGGGAAGACAAAAAGCACGCATAGCCCAGCCAACACTCGGGCAACCTGTGCAACTCATCCCTGTGGATGTAGACACATCGGGCCCGGGAGAGCAGGCCTGGGCAAAGGAACAAATTGGTGCAATCATTGGGTTTGTACTTCAGAAAACCATGCATCACAAGAAACAGAACCAGAGAAAGAAGGATTCAGACAAGCTGTTCCTGTAAATGAAGCAGGGCCTGCTTTGCATGCCTGCATGCCCTCCTTGAAGTTATCCATGGAACATAGCTTCAAATACCCAAGCCATTGTGGTAACTATAGGAATTACTAACTGTAAGAACTCAAGTTGATAGTGTGAAGTTTTAGTATTAATAACTATTTGAGCTAACCATTAATATTTGTACCTAAATTTCTTTTCTGAAATTCTCCATACAAAACTTAATCTTTGAACTTTTAACTGGAGAGGAGCTCTGCTATACCAAGCATAAGGCTGTGTTGATGCTGAGGTCAGAGAGAAGAAAATGAACTCTCCATGATGTATTGAATATATAGTTTTTCCTTTATTTCCTTTCTCTCCCCCTCTCACTACTGTTTCCCTTCCTTCCTCCCTTCCATTCTTTCCTCCCTCCCTTCTTCCTTTCTTTCCTTTCTCTTTCTTTCAGCCAAAAGTTAATGTCATAGAATGGAAAGGTCACTTAGGTAACAGTTTGAAGACCTTGGTCCCCCTCCCAAATTTGCCGCTAAAATAAGTGTGTGAACCTGGCCAAGTCACTCTATTTCTCTGGCCTTCAGCTTTCTCATTTGAAAAAGGAAGGTCCTAGACAGATCTGTGATTTTTCAAGTGCTGCCCCAGGGACGAGAGTGGGAGAGAAAGATAAGAGATGGGCTTTCTGAATCTCTGTACACTCCTCAACCCAAAGAAGCAAACTTCTTACCTTTTATATGCAGGGGAGGAGATTCCATAATCATTCATTTGAAAAGAACACGGGGTTCTTTTTGCTGCTTAATAGGAAAAAAATTAGAAACCCACTGGCCTAGTTGATCTGGGCAGCACTTTCCCACTCCAGCATTGTAGGTTTCTCCTGTTCATTGATTTCTGCCACGTGAAAGACATTGTATCTGATGCTATAAGTAAAGATGGGAGAAGTACAAGTGTTGGCTCCAAGGAGCTCACTCAGCTTCAAGATTAACCAGTGGGGGTTAAGTTAGTGTTGGGGGCACCAGGAGACACACTGCTCTGTGAAGAAATAGATCAGAATGGCTGCTGTGAGCAGAGAAAGCTTCACATGGGAGTGGAACTTGAGCCTTGAAAGGTGAACAGTATCTAGAAGAGAAGAGAAAGCACTGTGCAGACAGAGAGGGCTATTTCTTCTCTCTCCAGGCTCTCACTGTGTGCTGTCTGTGAACTGGGCACAGGGACACAGAGGTGAATGAGACTGGCAGGGTCCCTGCTCTCCTGGAGCACAGTTCGGTGAGATGTGCACAACTCACCGAAGGACACAGAGGGCTCAGGGCCCACCTCCATCTTGTGGGCTTCATGATGAAGACAGAGCTTTTCCCACAGATTCATCTGCCTCTGGTTAGCTTAGGGAAGGCTGCCTGAGTCAGCAGCAGGGCAGACTAATAACCTCCCCAAGTAACTTCTCATGAGACGTGGCCCTGGCTGATTGAGTTTGGCAGGAATTCTGAGACATTCCAATATCTGCACAAAGGGCAGACCCTCGCCCCAGCCAGGCTGACCTCAGCCTCCCCCCTCCCAATAGATAATTACGCCTCTAGGTCTCCAAAGCAAGCCCTGTTGTGGGTAACCCTTGGAAGTGACATACTGTTTTCTGATGGGAATTAAAAGGTCTAGAGTGGCCAAAAGGCTTCTCAGCAGGAGGGTTTGTTATTCTTTTAATTGTGGCATTAAACCTCAGGCTGAAATTGCATCAACATTCATGCTGCTATCCAGCTTGCCGAATTTGCTTCCTTTGACAGACTTTATCATGGCCAGGTCCAGTCTCACCCGGAGGTGAAGGCGGCCACCAATGCTTGGCTGGAAGTTGTAAATCTTGGAACTCGAGGAACTCCCTACCCTGACCCTCCCTCCAGGACTTTCTGTCCTTTTGGCTGATGCCTGGAATTCTACCTTTGGGACTTCAGGGCATTCCACTGAAAACTTTAATCTCTCTTTCCCTGGGAGAAAATATTAGCTTAAGTTCATAGGGGTACAAAAAATAGAAGTTCACTGGTTATAGAGAACAATTAGAAAACAAACAACTTGCTCAAGGGGGCAAGGGATATAAGAATAAGGTGCTTATTGTAACTGCTGTAGAAGATTGTTGAACTGGAATTTACAAATCAATGCCATATCTTAACTTTGACATCTTAAATTAGATATCTTAACTCCATAACAATAATAATAATAACTAATAATTAACACAACATCTAGATTCAGTCTGTTTTCTACTTCATTTTATGGAATGGAATAGGATATATATTTCCCAATTGCCATCCTATTCTGTAAAAGAACTGTTACCTAACAAAGCTTACATCACACAGTTCCGGGTTGCTCCAAGGCCTCTGAAACATCTTTGAGATTGTCCATCTCATTTCACAGCTGATGCAAACAGAGTCCCTGTTCCCCACGTGAGACACACTTCACCTTTCATACTATTAAATACTATGATTTTTGAATGAATAATGATCCTCTTTAAAAATTACACATCCATTGTTTACATGTACCCAGTGTCAAACTCCAGCTAACTCCCCTATGATAGCATTTGTCTTCATTCATTCATTCATTCATTCAGCCTATTTACCAACTGTCAAGTACAGCATAGACACTGGTGGAAAGCAAAGGTCCCAAACCAAGTTCACAGTCCAGAGGTGAAATAGACATTAGTAAGTAAAACAGCCCTATAACTGTTGGAGCTGAGTCATGTCAGAGAGAACCCAGAGGAAGGGACTTGTTAACTTGCCTGGGGTCGCTGGAAAAGCTTTACAGAGGAGTGGTTCAAACTGCTGGTGTCTGGACTTGGCCACTGATAGGGATAAAGACCAGAGTTGGCCCTTCCTCTGTGTTTTCAGAAAAAGACGGATAATCTAGGTGACTAAAATTGAATTTGTTTTCTAATTCTTTTCTTAGCAAATAAGAGCAGGAGGACCTCAGGTTTTTTGATACCTCTTCAATAGAGGGCCACCTTAGCTCCTTCTCCCTGGAGAGCAAAGCCCAGGGCAAGCAAGCTGTTTTGCACAGGTGTCAGGGAAAACGAGATGTGTCCACTGTGATTCTGGTTAAGCTGAGAGCCCCAGCTGGCAAGGGGCCAGCCTGGTGGCATGCAAGTAATATAATACACAATCTAAATGCAAGCATTTGTGGCCTGTTTGGGGAATCAATTAACAATAAGCATATACATCCATTTACAAAATAGCAGTGTGCTAGAGTATACCCACACTGTAATTGGAAACTAAAATAATACCAGGAGGAATAATCATTTTTAAAAATCCTCCAAAAAGCCAAGAGTAATACTAAGAAAATAAAATAAAAAATGTCGTCCATCTGCAGAGTTATATCCTTAGGGAAGCACTGCAGAGCGCACTAACAAGCAACTGAATCCATGTATAAATGAACAGAAACCCATGAAGGCAACAGAAGGCAAGGTGGGGTGTGGAAGGAAAAAAATATCCCTGGTAGATTAGCTACCCCTGAATCAAGCAGAGTTCCATTTGATTGCTTCTTGTAGGAGATGGAATGCTCCAAGGCCAGGCATGACCCTCAGGGGAAATTATTCTTTATCTGCCCATTCACAGAGTCTCCAATGTTAGTTTTGAACTTGGATCCTCCTTTCCCACTTCAGCACCCCCATGCCCATGCATGAGCATGAGCACACACACATACACCTCACTCACTCACCCCTGGGGGAATCCCAGACACATAATTTACTGTTAGCTGCTAGCTGAGGAAGATTCCCTGCCAGAGAACTAATTGGAAAAAGGGGGCAGAGTAAGCACGAAGAAGGAGGAGAGAGCTCATATAAACCCCAACTTGTGCACTTGGCAATCAAAAAGGGGCTAAGCCAGAGATCTCCTGTCTGATAATTTTAAGAAATTAAGCTAAAGGCTCAGAGAAATTCCACCCGTGCTGTTACTCCGGGATCTGCTCATCCCCTGGAGCCTGTGGTTTAGAAGCCCTTTGTGAGATCACTCTGGGTTCTACACTAAGGGGAGGTCTCTGAAGGAAACCAGAATCAGATGGGACTCCTACACTAGGAATTAACAGGCTGGTGCCACCAACTACCTGGCAGTGGTATCAGCCTACTCTGGGTGTTAGCAGGCCCTTGCATACATGGATGGGAGCTAGCAGCTACTGCCACTTTCACACACCAGAAATCACAGCTGTGGTGTGCTTAGATCTCTTTGGGCCAATGGGCATGTCTTGTACGTACCATTTGGTTGAAGTACATAGAGGGTGGAAACCATATTTGGTATGTCTTTAGAAAGTTAAAAAGATGCTTTAGCCATATTCTTGGAATGAGTCATTCAACCATGTTGGACTCAGTACCTAGCACTATTCCCTGCTTCAGTGCAGAGAATCGAGATGTGGTTTTTGCAGAAGCAGAGCCCATCATCAAATAGATATTGAGTCCCTACCAGGTATAAAGCCTCAACTAAAATCTCAAAAATTCCTTTCAGGAATATGAGTGTGCTACATGTGACTGTTGGCAGATCACCTGGTGGAGACTTAGGATAATGGGTGGTGCAGGCTGCGAGTCCATGGGCATGCCTTAAACACACCCTTATGTCCCCCTGTCCCTGACCCAGTGCCTGCAACTGGGCTTTTACATGGTACTAAGCACTAAATAAATACCTTTTGAATGATGGACTAAATGCATTTAAAGTTGCATTTATTTCTATTCTTTTTGATTAAAATGTATGGAATAAACTTTGCATGTCAAATGAGCTAGATCTTTATAGAGAAGTGTTTTTCTGGGAGTTTCCATCCTAAGGAGGTATGGCCCATGAGACAAGAAGCAACATGGTGTCCTGGAAAGAGCATGAAATTTCAGCATCAGAAAATGTGGGTTCTCACACATCTAGCTGTGTGACCTAGGGCAGTTACCTCAACCTCTGGGAACATCTATTTCTTCCTCTCTAGACCAGAGAGAACAATCTATCTAATTTGTGGGTTACCATGAGAAGATAAGGGAAAGGCTTACTAAGTGGCAAAGCCCAGGGCATATACAAGCTGTTAGGATCATGATTATTATTATGACAGAAAGTCTGCACAGGTGACAGGGCCTTGGTGATTGGGTGCTTCCCCAGCAGTGGGAATGGGTGGGCCTTCCTCCTCCCACCAGGTCCTCTGAGATACTCTAGAATCTTAACAGCTGGCCCAGGCAAGAGTAGTGTCTATGACCATCCAACAGGCCCACCTATGGCCTGGAAACATGACCTGCACCTCCCATCAGCCCAGTTCTACATCAAGTGACCTGTCAACAGTGATATTTTTTAAGGGAATTTTTGAGAGCTTAGTTGAGGCTTTAACCTGATAGGGACTCAATGCCAGTTTGATGATGGGCTTTGCTTCTACATCATCTTGATTATCCTTACTGATGGAGAGTTGTGCTAGGCACTGAGTCCAACAGGGTTAAATGACTCATTCCAAGCTTACAGCAAAAGCATACTTGCAGTTTCTGGCATTGTGCTAAGGACTACTGGGAATGCAGAATACATAACTCAGAAAGAGTGCACAGGGTTAGGGAGAGACTCACACAAGACAGACACTCAGTAACTGGATAGTACCATAAGCAGGATACAGCTCAGGGACCAGAGAGAGTAACACAAGAAAGGTACAAAAAAGACTTGGAAAATTGAGAGAAGCCAGAAAGAAGAGAGAGGACATTTAGATATGAGGTATAACTTTGGAAAAGACCTTCAGAAAGCAACCCTGTTTCCTTTTTCATTTTTTTTCTTTTTTAAATAAAATTACCTTTCGAGGAAACAGATTTACATATGAGATTATGTCTGGCTCAAGTGACCTTTAAAATCCATTGTATTCCGTAGACCAGCAAGTCGCAAGATTTAATGTGCATCAGAATCACTTGGTGAGTGTGTCAAAAATGCAGGTTCCCACAGAATCAGAATCTCTGGAGCTGGCCCTCATAAATGCATTTGTTCTAAACAGCCAAGTGATTCTGGGACTCAAGCTGAGGGAGGCAGGAGGGGGTGTGGCTGATTGTGAGTGGGCATATCCATCCAGAAAGTAAGAGGCATTTTCCCAGAGGCCTATGAGGTAACTGGCCTTAGACATCGTTACTCTTTGAGCTATGTTTCATTTGAGGGCAGCTTGCCATGGAGGAAAGCGTGCTGGACTGGGAGTCAGCAGACTCATGTTCTAATCCTGCCTGGACTATTTGCCCCTTGAGCAATCTAAGGCAGTCTAAGGCAGTTATGTGCCTTTCTGACCTTCAGTTTGCACATCATATCAGTGGAGATCACCATCCTTCACGTGGGGTTACTGTGGATTTCAAATGGGAGCATGCATGTTAAAGCACCTTAAGAAATAGAAAGTGCTGTAGGAAAGTTGGCAGCGTCAAGTTCTGGGTATGATGTGTTGTGAAAAGGAGGCATTTTTTTATGTTTAGCCTTGCTATCCAAAACAGCTAAGCCCTAGAAGCATAAACACTATAAGCCCATGAGAAAATGTCCAGCTTGCAGTAATAAACTCGAGAAGGTAACCCCGGAAGGTGCACCCTTGACATTGCAGACCTGGGAGAGTTTGAGCCCTGCCATCCTCAGAGCGGCAGCTTCCCGGCACCATCCCTCAGTCCCTGCCTCTCATTCTGCTGGAGATGGCCCCGAGCTCAGGGCGGGAGCAATCCTACATAACTCACTACCCAGAATGGAAATGCCACAAAGCACATTTAATTCTGCACTGACAGTTCTCGGGAAACAGGCCTAGTTCTCCATCGACCTCTAAAATAGATGATGGTTTTGGTAATAGCACTTTCTTCAGGAAATTCCATTCATGTTCATTCATTTATTCTAGACCACAAATATTCATGAATTTTGTACAGTGTGCTTGTTATTGTGGTTGTTGTTTGTTGCGTGAAGATTTCTGTTTGCTTGCTTGCTCACTTTACTCAGGCTCTCGTTGGATTCCCCAATTCTTATTAACATGTGGATCATTAGAAAATCATATCACCAAACAGCTATACCCTGTTGCCTTGGGCAATAGAAGTCAGAGGCCGTTTTGCTGAGGACACCTGGTTTAAGCATCTGGGTTGCCAGGGGTTCCCATTACTGCTAAGTTCCAACGCAGAGCATGCCATGGCTTGGCACGCATGCAACCAAAAAACTGATCTCTCCAAGTCATGGGTGAGAGGGCAGAGTGTCTTACCATGACCCCATAAGTGGTCTACGGCAGGCTGTAGTCCGCACTGGTCACTGGTGGGGTGTGGGGTGGGGGTTCTCCACTTTCTCAGCTGGTGAGAATTGTAGTTTACACTCAATTTGAGAAAAGGATTAAATAAACAAAGGAGGGAAATGCCAAGAAAGTTCCTCCAGCCCCAGCCCCTATGCTGAGTCTGGATAACCCAGCCAGACACCTTGAGATGTGGGTAAGTATCACAAAGACAGGTCGCCCAGGGCAGCAGCAATGCATACCCTCATCACCAGGTTTTTTTTGTTTCTTTGTTTGTTTGTTTGTTTGTTTTGAGACGGAATCTCACTCTGTCACCCAGGCTGGAGTGCAGTGGCGCAATCTCGGCTCACTGCAACCTCTGGCTCCCTAGCTCAAGCGATTCTCCTGCCTCAGCCTCCTGAGTAGCTGGGATTCCAGGCACATACCACCACGCCCAGCTTTTTTTTTTTTTTTTTTTTAAGTAAACACGGGGTTTACACCATGTTGGCCAAGATGGTCTTGATCTCCTGACCTCGTGATCAGCCCGCCTTGGCCTTCCAAGGTGCTGGGATTACAGGTGTGAGCCACCACGCCCAGCCACTAGTTATCATTCTTTAACCCCACGAAATCTCCCCTGTCTTTGGAGACCCAGTGCAAATGATACATCCTGCCTGTAACCCTCCCCACCTGAGACCTGCCTTTGCTCTGACACAGCAACTGCCTGGATCTCCACTGAGGGCTTCCTTTAAGGGCACTATTTCACTTTTCCCAGGTCATCCAGATCTCTGGCCACATTTGTTGAGAACTTACCCTACACTAGGCTGTTTGTGTGCCTTTTACTGTTTAACCCTCACATCTGTCCTTTGAAGAAGATTTTGTCATCATTTTTCAGATAAGAGAATGAGAGATGCAGAAAAATTAAGAACGTTGCCCCAAAGACACATAATTTGTAAAGTACGGAGTTGAATTGAACCTCAGGACTGGACACAAAACTGGAGCTCACCTGAATACTCTGGGCTGCCTCTAATACCTGTCTTTCCTGGCTATTGTAAGGATTGGCAGTAACAAGTATAAAGCACCTGGATGGAGCCTGGTCCTTAGTGGGTGCTCAATAAGTGATCCTTATTACTACTATTACTTATTCTTTACTATTCTCAGCCTTAGGCTGTGAGACTTGACTGTTTACAGACCTGTATTCCTCTTGAACCTTGCGTGGAGAGTGTATTTTATTCACTTAGTGCCCTCAACACCTCAACAAGTGTCTGGCTACCCAATGTTTTGTACTGATGAGGTCCTCAATAAATGCTTGTTCAATCCCATTGCACTGCATTCAACTCAGCTGGGACTTGAAGACCCAGTAGGGTGTGAATAGAATGCAAGAAAGAAAAGACAAAGGCAGTGAGAGGGATGTGCCCTTGATGGGGTGTGGGACCAGCCCAGCTGGACCTGAGGTGAGAGGAAGGGTTGGACATTGGCCTCAAGGAAGCCCAGAGCAGCCTGATCACCTATAGTAGGCAAGGTACCCTGAACATAGTTCCCTATCCAGCCCTATATATCCACATCAGAAGGCCAACAGATGACACATACACATGAAACTTTGGCATTTCATTCTTCTTAGTTCAGGGCTCATTTAGAGAAATGGGTAAGTGACATCTTCATGGAAAGAACACAGGACCATATACGAAAACACACAGGTGTAGACCTAACTGCTAAGCCCTTAAATGCCTCACCTGCCTTTTCTGGCCTCAGCTGCTCCATATGAAAAATGAGATAGAGGCACCATGGCCCCACCAGCCCCTGCCCTTTTTCCTGCCCCATTTTCTCCTCACCCTAGCATTTGGTGTTGAAGGAAAGTTTTCTCCCAACTTTGGTGAGATTTCTGGTAGGACTAATTCAGGAGACTTAAAGCATCTCCTTATTATCAAGATGAAATGTTGAAGTCAAATTTGAAACCACAGGGATAATATAGAAAGCTTACGGGCAGCATTTAATATCCACCTCCCTATTTAAATCTAGAACAATCTTATGCCTTCCAGATAAAAAGGATACCTCTTGGGGGTAATTCCCAAGATGTTTTTGAAATCTTTGCATATAGACACACACATACACACATACACACATACACATACACAAAACTCTCCTCCCTTCAGCTCCTTGTCCATCCTATAAAAATTTTCTCTCTGACCTACCTGGGGTATTTTCTTTAATGTGGCTGCTATTGGTAATGAATCAAATGCAGTATCTTGCAGTTAATCATAAAACTAAGCAAATGAAACAAGACTTCATGGGCCCATCCTTGGACTTCTGTCTCCCTGACTCCTCTTTTGGGAAAGGTTGAGTGGATTAGGCTTGAAGTGAATGACTGTAGTGCTGCTGGTGCATCCACCATACATGTCTTGAGGAATGTCTCCTACCACTTCCAAGATCCCTAGAGATATGCAGCTTAGATATGCCTTGGCTCCATTTCCCTTTATTACTGGCTATTAACTCCTTTGACTTGTTCTGAACATGTGCCAAAGCCCTTGGCCCAGACACTGAAATGGCTTTTATTAAACACTAGTGATAAAAATATGCTTATATCACCCATGATGATTTCAAAATGCTCACAAACTTAACTATTTTCAATGCATTCCAATTAGCATTTGGTAGATCTGCCCAGGAGTTATTATCATCACATTTTAGATGATGCTTCCTAAGAGCAGGAGTGTATTTTCTGTTTGTGTCCATATGAACTGGGACCCATGAACATACAATGGGTCACAATGCAATAGCACCTCCCCATTTACAGTTGTACAAATTCAAATTTGCAGGAGATGTGCCGTTTTTAAAGTAGTTGGTGGTGGCCATTTTGTTTCTAGGTGTTTGCTGAGACATGATGGAATTCCAGGTGCATCTTCAGACTCTTTCATAGTGTAACAAATCTCAGCAAAATCAATTCAGTAGCTCAAAGGGTATTTGTAAGCAAAAAGGCAAGAAAATTTAAAAGTGCTAAATGGTAAATAAAAGCATCATTTTACTTGGTTAAATAAAGAAAGAAGGCAGTAAGGTATTGGAACGTTCCCCACATAAGGGATAGCTTCAGAGAAAATGAATTTACATTGTGGCTATAAGTATCTGGGTTATGCAGGGAGAGTCTTTAGTGCAGCGTATCTTAGCTTGCACAACCATTCTCTTCCCAACAGTGACCCCTCATGGTTTTTAGTCACTGGAATTCCCTGTCCAGCTGAAAGTAATAAAAAATCCTCTTAGCTGCTATGATCTGAGAGAACCTTGTGTGATACGGCCAGAAGTCACTGTCAGGATGCCTTGAGGCTGCAGCAAAATGTTCATTCCTAATTCTGGTGCCTGAGAGGCAGGCTTTTCTGAAGGCATTAACCAATAGGTTGGTGCTTTCAGACATCCTACCAATCAAAAACACCAGACTAAGTCTGCTTGGCACTATGGATATGGAAGAAAGAATCACAGGATATCTGAGTCAAGTAGCTTGTAATTTACTTGGAAAGATAAAGAAACTAACCAGAAAATCCAGTAAATGGAAAACAGTAGGGCCAAGCTATTGCTTCTGATAAGAAGTGATTTTGGAGTGAACTTGAGAGGTCAGTGAGGGATCATAGGGTGTATAATATTAGAGAACTGAGTCATATAGAGGGGGAAGATGGGTAGAATTCTGACTTAGCTGGAACAGAAAGTTCGTGGGGAAGAGGAAGGGGAAATACATTGTGGACAAGCAGAATGGAACAAGATTGTAAGGCCTGAGCCAGGCAAAGTAGGGTGGGTTCTTTTCTAATAGTCTGGATCAGGAAATTTATGGACAAGGAGGGAGTTGCTAAGAAATTCACCATGGCCCCACAAAGAGCATGAATAGAGAAAACTTAATCATGGAAGGAGGAATCAGACAGGAAGAAGATTCTTGAAAATCAGAATAAGGGACATTGGATGGATAATAATGGAAGGCTATAAACAAAAAATGTCAGACCTACAAGGATCTTAAATGTAATCTACCAAAACCTTCATTTTTTAGACCAGAAAAGTAAGGCCCAGAGAGGGGCATGACTTGCCCAAAAGTCACATAGCTGGTCAATGACAGAGCTAAGATCTTCCAGTATCTGTTCCCAACAATCTTCCATGAAAAGGAAGTTTGGCTGTCTGTCCTGGAGAATTTAGGTGCTTCCTGTTCTGATGAGAAGCGTTGGGATGGCAGATTTATCAAGGTTCTATTGAGCAATAGAATCCTGAGCCCTTAGGTGGCATCTCTCAGCTCCCGAGATGACGCTAACAAATCCAAGACTTGAGATGATTAGGAGTAAAGTTGCCTTTATGATCCCATTTTTTATCTCAAAAATCTTAACTCACACCCCTTTAGATGTCTCATTTATTATAGATGATGTTGATGGTGTTAGAGAAAACAGCTTAAGATAAAAGCAAGAAGACAGGCTTCCCTTAAAGTTAGCAATAGCAATAGAATTACATAAATTATTCAACTTATGCCTTAACCTATTCAACTTTTTGCAAAAAGAAAGACAACATTTAGAGAAAATAAATACATTCAAGTCTTTTCTACAGACTCATGATATGGGAAGGATGTGGCATTTGGAGTCCAAAGTCTCAGGTTAAGTTCTAGCCTGGATACTTATAGCAGCCATGTCCATTAGGCAAATCGTTTGTTCTAAGTCTATTTTTCTCAACTGTAAAGTTCAGTATCTAAGTCATAGAATTGTGAGGATTAAATGCAATGATATATTTTTAAGTGCTTTACAAATCTATAAATGGACATACAAATGTGAATGATTACAATTCATAACTCTTGTCTACTCTGCACAATTTCTCTCGTAGAAAGCTATTCTTGTGACCAAATCAACAGCTCTTTCCAAGAAAAAAAGATCTCATTGACGTGAAGTCTTGACACTGCCTCCTGGGAGCATCGTCCTGTAATCAAGGGCAGAAAACCCTGTGTGTGTACATGTGTGTAAATGCATGTGTGTGCCCATAGGGCCACCATTAGGCTAAAAGGCCCTTATGACATCCATGTGAGAATTATTTCCTCCTCCCTCCAGGCAGATGCAGCCCCATGCTAACTTGTGGAACAGGTTTGGTTTCAGGCCACACTTACTCTTTTGACCAAAGTTACAACTGTTCACAACACCTGTGTGTGTGTGTGTGGGTGGGGGGGGGCGGGGGGTGTCCATATGCGAAGATTTCAAAAACATATCAGAAATTACTCCCAAGAGGTATCCCTTTTTATCTGGAGGGCATAACATCGTTCTAGATTTATACAGGGAGGTGGATATTTAAAGCTGCCATTAATCTTTCAGTATCATTCCTGTAGTTTCAAATCTGACTTCAAAATTGATGTAGAAAAAGACTCACTGACATCCTGACATCTCAGGATCCTACCTGTCACTTTACCTGGACTAAAGACCTTCGAACATCCACGCTGTCCAGGAGCACTCACTCCACAGGGTCATAAATCACAAATAGTTGTTCTTTATTTCAGTTTACTTCATGAATTAATTATGCAGCCAATAGGAACCCCATTTTTCCACCTCCCCCCAAATTAAAACACACACACACACACACACACACACTCGGCTCAGTCAAACCCTGATAGGTTCCATCTGAACCAGAACTATGGAAGATGGTGGAGATACACAGATGAACAAGCCCTGATCCTGGCACTCAAGTTACTTAGAGTCTCAAAATCTATTCAGTTAATTGAAAAAAAGTTAAATCTGTGCTAGATAGCACCCAAGGATGGCTGCTATCAATTCTTCCTTTCCCTATGTGCTCCTATCATCAAGAAGCAGAGGCTAGTTCACCCACTCTGGGGCTGGCCTCATGACTTTGTTTGACCAATAAACTATGTATGGTAAACATGGCACTGTGCCAATTTCAAGTTTAGACTAGAAGCTTCCACTTTTCTGCTTTCTGGGGAAGCCAGCGGCTATAAAGAAGCATAGGCTAGACTTCTGAGGGGTCAGATGCCACATGGAGAGAGAGAGGCCACATGGAGTAAAATCAAGACACCTTCCAGCCCTACCATCAGCTGAATGCAGCTAAGTGACCTGAGGGAACAAAAAAGCCTCCCAGCCAAGAGCCCTGCTCAAATTGCTGACTTGCAGAATCATGAGAAAAACGTAGTTTGGGGCTGTTGGTTAGGCAGCAATAACAAATTATTGGTGAGAAAACAAAATTATTGGTGAGAAAATTAACACAGTCAAAACAGCTATTTAACCTTGTGCAGAAAAAATACTGTTTTAAAAAGCAGACATCTCACTGTGGTCTACTTTCTCATTGGTTGTCTGGCCATATACTGACTGAGGTACTGCATATGAAACCCTATATGAAAAATCATGTGGACTGGAGGGAATCCAAGAGACAGAAGTTGTGGTTCCTACAACCTGGTACTTCCTCCTCACCTAGATGGTTTTCCATAAGAAAAAAAAATTATGTCTTCCATTTCTTTGGCACTGTCCTATTAAAGATCTCTGCATATTATGCCGAGCACGTATAGGCCATCAATGAATATAAATGGATTGAGTTTCTAAAGTTTAACTCAAATTTCAATCCCCAGTTTTTTCCACCCTCTGCCTTTCGATCCTTAGTCCTGTTACATTGAGGCCCAAGACTTAGGGTTGAATTGAAGTATCTAGGTCAGCAAGAGAAAAGGAGTTTCGACTTAAGAACTCAAGGCCTAGGAGAATGGGGTCACATGGTCACTTCACATGTTCTCTTTAGCACACCATTCCTGCATGGAATTCCATCTCTGAAGCCCTTTGGTGGGGGGCTATCTTGTATGTGACAGTTTAAAGTAAAAGTGTCTGGAATGGAGTTTCCCACAGCCTTCAATTCCTCAAAATAGGCATAAAAGAGTGCCAGACTCCTAACATATTCTCAGGCTTCCAAGCCAGGCACCAAGATGGTTCACATCTACTCCTACAAGAAGCTCTCATTGAACCAGCATCATTCTCTGAGAAAGAGGACCTTGCCTGCTTAGTTGGTAGGTGTCCCATACAAATTTTTGTTCAAGGACTCGTTAGGAAACATGATATGGTATACAAGTGAATTTCCTAGAAATTAAAAAACACAGCCATTCAAACAACCCTTCTTTTCATTCATTCATAAAGTGTTTATTGAGTATTCACTGTGTGCTAAGCATTGTGCTAGGTACTTGGGACGTTGAATATAAATCAAGGTTCCTGTGCTCAAGCGAATCTCATTAACAATAACCTTTTTAAAAAATTTGGCTGATGTTTGTTGTCAATTCTCCTGACAGAGATTATTTCCTCCTTACTTTCCTATAAAGCAAATGCTAAAATGAAATGAAGGCTCTTCTCCATAACTCATTATTAAATAAGACAAAAATATCATAGACTACTAAATCTACAAAAACATAGAAATGTCCTTGTATTTCTGTGTTTTTGTGTTGAATCTAGACAGGTTTTCTTTTATATCTCATACTATCAGCTTCATTTCTTCCTAATGCCAGCACCTCTCATAACCCACTTGCTATTCAGGTTCTCCATATCTAGTCTTCTGTAAGTCTTGGGAACCATCTATGTCTAAATACGTTAGAAATGTGTGTCAAACAATGGCCAATAAAGTGCTGCTTGAGAGCCTAAGAAGAGAAGGTACACGAGCTTTAGTTATTGAAAAAATTCTGTCTGCCACCTTTTCTATTTTTTTTATTATTATTATACTTTAAGTTTTAGGGTACATGTGCACAACATGCAGGTTTGTTACATATGTATACATGTGCCATGTTGGTGTGCTGCACCCATTAACTCGTCATTTAGCATTAGGTATATCTCCTAATGCTATCCCTCCCCACTCCCCCCACCCCACAACAGTCCCTGGTGTGTGATGTTCCCCTTCCTATGTCCATGTGTTCTCATTGTTCAGTTCCCACCTATGAGTGAGAACATGCGGTGTTTGGTTTTTTGTCCTTGTGATAGTTTGCTGAGAATGATGGTTTCTAGCTTCATCCATGTCCCTACAAAGGACATGAACTCATCATTTTTTATGGCTGCATAGTATTCCATGGTGTATATGTGACACATTTTCTTAATCCAGTCTATCATTGTTGGACATTTGGGTTGGTTCCAAGTCTTTGCTATTGTGAATAGTGTCACAATAAACATATGTGTGCATGTGTCTTTATAGCAGCGTGATTTATAATCCTTTGGGTATATACCCAGTAATGGGATGGCTGGGTTAAATGGCATTTCTAGTTCTAGATCCCTGAGGAATCGCCCCACTGACTTCCACAATGGTTGAACTAGTTTACAGTCCCACCAACAGTGTAAAAGTGTTCCTATTTCTCCACATCCTCTCCAGCACCTGTTGTTTCCTGACTTTTTAATGATCCCCATTCTAACTGGTGTGAGATGGTATCTCATTGTGGTTTTGATTTGCATTTCTCTGATGGCCAGTGATGATGAACATTTTTTCATGTGTTTTTTGGCTGCATAAATGTCTTCTTTTGAGAAGTGTCTGTTCATATCCTTCACCCACTTTTTGGTGGGATTGTTTGTTTTTTTCTTGTAAATCTGTTTGAGTTCATTGTAGATTCTGGATATTAGCCCTTTGTCAGATGAGTAGGTTGCAAACATTTTCTCCCATTCTGTAGGTTGCCTGTTCACTCTGATGGTGGTTTCTTTTGCTGTACAGAAGCTCTTTAGTTTAATTAGATCCCATTTGTCAATTTTGACTTTTGTTGCCATTGCTTTTGGTGTTTTAGACATGAATTCCTTGCCCATGCCTATGTCCTGAATGGTAATGCCTAGGTTTTCTTCTAGGGTTTTTATGGTTTTAGGTCTAACGTGTAAGTCTTTAATCCATCTTGAATTACTTTTTGTATAAGGTGTAAGGAAGGGATCCAGTTTCAGCTTTCTAAATATGGCTAGCCAGTTTTCCCAGCACCATTTATTAAATAGGGAATCCTTTCCCCATTTCTTCTTTTTGTCAGGTTTGTCAAAGATCAGATAGTTGTAGATATGCGGCATTATTTCTGAGGTCTCTGTTCTGTTCCATTGGTCTATATCTCTGTTTTGGTAGGAGTACCATGCTGTTTTTGTTACTGTAGCTTTGTAGTATAGTTTGAAGTCAGGTAGCATGATGCCTCCAGCTTTGTTTTTTTTTTCTTAGGATTGACTTGGCAGTGCGGGCTCTTTTTTGGTTCCATACGAACTTTAAAGTAGTTTTTTCCAATTCTGTGAAGAAAGTCATTGGTAGCTTGATGGGGATGGCATTGAATCTATAAATTACCTTGGGCAGTATGGCCATTTTCACAATATTGACTCTTCCTACCAATGAGCATGGAATGTTCTTCCATTTGTTTGTATCCTCTTTGATTTCATTGAGCACTGGTTTGTAGTTCTCCTTGAAGAGGTCCTTCACATCCCTTGTAAGTTGGATTCCTAGGTATTTTATTCTCTTTGAAGCAATTGTGAATGGGAGTTCACTCATGATTTGGCTCTCTGTTTGTCTGTTATTGGTGTATAAGAATGCTTGTGATTTTTGCACATTGATTTTGTATCCTGAGACTTTGCTGAAGTTGCTTATCAGCTTAAGGAGATTTTGGGCTGAGACAATGGGGTTTTCTAGATATACAATCATGTCATCTGCAAACAGGGACAATTTGACTTCCTCTTTTCCTAATTGAATACCCTTTATTTCCTTCTCCTGCCTGATTGCCCTGGCCAGAACTTCCAATACTATGTTGAAAAGGAGTGGTGAGAGAGAGCATCCCTGTCTTCTGCTAGTTTTCCAAGGGAATGCTTGCAGCTTTTGTCCATTCAGTATGATATTGGCTGTGGGTTTTTCATAGATAGCTCATATTATTTTGAGATACGTACCATCAATACCTAATTTATTGAGAGTTTTTAGCATGAAGAGTTGTTGAATTTTGTCAAAGGCCTTTTCTGCATCTATTGAGATAATCATGTGGTTTTTGTCTTTGGTTCTGTTTATATGCTGGATTACGTTTATTGATTTGCATATGTTGAACCAGCCTTGCATCCCAGGGATGAAGCCCACTTGATCATGGTGGATAAGCTTTTTGATGTGCTGCTGGATTCGGTTTGCCAGTATTTTATTGAGGATTTTTGCATCAATGTTCATCAAGGATATTGGTCTAAAATTCTCTTTTTTGGTTGTGTCTCTGCCAAGCTTTGGTATCAGGATGATGCTGGCCTCATAAAATGAGTTAGGGAGGATTCCCTCTTTTTCTATTGATTGGACTAGTTTCAGAAGGAATGGTACCAGCTCCTCCTTGTACCTCTGGTAGAATTCAGCTGTGAATCCATCTGGTCCTGGACTTTTTTTGGTTGGTAAGCTATTAATTATTGCCTCAATTTCAGAGCCTGTTATTGGCCTATTCAGAGATTCAACTTCTTCCTGGTTTAGTCTTGGGAGAGTGTGTGTGTCGAGGAATTTATCCATTTCTTCTAGATTTTCAAGTTGATTTGCATAGAGGTGTTTATAGTATTCTCTGATGGTAGTTTGTATTTCTGTGGGATCGGTGGTGATATCTCCTTTGTCATTTTTTATTGCGTCTATTTGATTCTTCTCTCTTTTCTTCTTTATTAGTCTTGCTAGTGGTCTATCAATTTTGCTGATCTTTTCAGAAAACCAGCTCCTGGATTCATTGATTTTTTGAAGGGTTTTTTGTGTCTCTATTTCCTTCAGTTCTGTTCTGATCTTAGTTATTTCTTGCCTTCTGCTAGCTTTTGAATGTGTTTGCTCTTGCTTCTCTAGTTATTTTAATTGTGATGTTAGGGTGTTAATTTTAGATCTTTCCTGCTTTCTCTTGTGGGCATTTAGTGCTATAAATGTCCCTCTACACACTGCTTTGAATGTGTCCCAGAGATTCTGGTATGACCTTTTCTAATGACTAAATCTGGCTCAGTAGTTTTAATAAAGCCAAACATTCCAGGCCCAAGAACCCAAATCACGAAGAATGTAGAAAGAAGAAAAACAAACAAACAAACAAACAAAAAACCTTGTTTAGGGTTTAGGTTTTTGAGCTGTCCCAGTTCTTAAGCTTTTGTGCTTCCCATCTAGGGAACAGAGAGGTATGGTAAAATCGTGATTTTGCTTGGGAAGGTGCTTTGAGTGTGAGGAAGCAAAGCTGCAATTTTGGACGTGGGAGAGACCTAAAGGGTTCATTTCACATGCATTCCCTCCACGAATTTCACTTTCCCCTCCTCATCACTGCAGAGCATTTCCTTACAAGGCTTCACTGAGGTTGGAGGGATGATTCTACAGCAGAGTGGCAAGTCTTAGAAACAGGGAGCTAGAAACACACAAAGACTAACTCTCAAGCACCTAAATTTATAGTCAAAAGGAAAAAAACCCCAGAGAGGTACAGACGCGACATGCCTGGGACAGCAAAGCTGGTTAGCAGCTGAAAAAGAGCTAAAACCAGCTCAGTGGTTTTTCTACTATACTGTGTAAGCAGGCCTCTGAGCTTCTTCATTTTATTTCACCACAAACACTTGAGATCAAGGCCTCGTAAATTTAATCCTCTAATGAATAATAATAATAATAACAATGTAGACCCTTGAAACAATAGCATGTCGGAAACTTTAGAGTTCATCTGGTCCAAATCTCACATTTTACAGATGTTCACTCAAGGTCAGGCAAGGGACAAGTTGAGCCTTCGTGGAGGATATGGGACATAGGCAAAGGGTTGAAAATAGAGCAAGAGTATATAAAATTATAAACTTAGGAACCTCAGAGATCATTATTCCAACCATGCATTAGATGAAAGGTGACCCTGAGATCACAGAGGAGAACTAACTAGTTCATGGGTCAGTTAATGGTAGATTATTTTCAGCCCTATGTGCCATTGACTGCACCACAGGGCATCTTTGTAGTCACCGATGGGAAGAAAAATACAACCTGCAAACATTAACATACTGTAAAATCTCAATTTACTGGAATTCTCAGGAAATGAGGCATTCTGGTTAAATGAATTAGCTGGTTAATGAGACCCAAGGTCTGGTGGATGTCTGTAATTCTTGCCCACTTTCCCATCTGCTGTGATACCTGATCCTTCGCGAAGAGGCAACCAAAAAGCTCTTTCTGTTTGTGCTCTGATGTTTGGAGATCTTTCCAAAACGTCAGATTCCCATTGTCTTTTTCTAGTCAGTCGCGTCTGGTAAGTATCACTGCCCTTCATTTACCGGGGAAGGAGCTTGTTAGCACTATATAACACTTGCTATTAATGACAAAGCTGGAGGAGATTATTTTACGTACCTCCATCATTTCTGACAACTTTTCCAACTTGAGCTGAATGTGACAAATAGAAAGAGTTTGTTGGAAGCGTAATTGGTTTCTACCTTTTTCTGTCTGGAGTTTATGTGATCAGAATAAAAGTTAAGGAATGAAGGTTCACTGAGCTTCTGCAGTACACAGGCTCCGTTACTCCATAGCGTTCTTATTGAATTGTTCCGACCATCCTGTGAGATATATATTTCCATCCTCATCTTACAGATGAGGAAGCTGAGGCTCAGGGAGGTTGAATAACTTGTCTAAGATTGTGCAAAGAAGGAATAATGGGGCTGGGATTGAACCTAGCTCTGAGTCCAGAGTTAGCAGAGACTGCGCAAGTGACTAGGAGTATGTTTCCAACTGTTTGAGTGAGCAAAAGGCCTGATGTTCGCACTCTTGCGTGGACACAAAATGGAAAAGCTTCATGGTTCTTAATCTTTCAGGGTCACTTTTTCTGCCTGAGCCTCAGTTTCCTCATTTGTAAAATAGGAAAAGGAAAGAAGTGAACCAGATCCCTACTTACTAAACAGTCTTTATCCCCTAACCCTAGTGCCTCTCCTCTGCCATAGTTGGACTTGGAACTATAGGCAATGAAGAAGACAGATCTGTTTCTTGCCCTAAGGACATTTAATCAAAGGAACAACATGGCAATGAATGAGCAAGTAAAGATAAATAGATGAGATGGACTGTCAACATCTTAAGCCAATAGGATGCACATCAACTGTGAATAAAAAAGCCAGATGTTCTAGAGTTTTAACCTAAAAATACAGGGATATGAAGAACATTGACTTCCTTTTTCCTTCTTATTGTCCAGGAGGGCTTCTTGGAGGAGGTATTGTATTGCCTATGTGAGAGAAACAGTCTGGAGAGCATGGTGGTTGTGCCCTGAGGTGGTGTCCAGCAATCTGTTAATGCTGAGAGATGGCTCTGAGACAAGAGTGGGGTGGGCTTGAACAAGAAAGCATAAAATGTGTATTAATTTCCCAGTACCTGGGTACTCTGACATTAACAAAGTTCCACAAACTGGGTGGCTTAAAACAACAGATATTTATCCTTTCACAGTTTGGGAAGCTAGAAGTCTGAAATCAAGGTGTTGGCAAAGTTGGCTCCTTCTGAGGACTGTGCGGGAGAACCCATTCCATGCCTCTGTCTGGCTTCTGCTGATGGCCGGCAGTCCTTGGTGTCTGTTGGCTTGTGGATGCATCACTCTAACCTCTGCCTCTGTCTTCACATGGCCTTCTCTGTGTGTGTCTCTTCTTCTCCAGAGGACACCATTCATGTCAGATTAAGAGCCGCTCTTCTCCAGTATGATCTCATCTTAATTTAGATAATGACGTCCACAACAATCCATTGCCAAGTAAAGTCACATTCTAAGGTATTGGGGGTTGGGACTTAAACATATCTTTTGGGGGGCACAATTCAACCCATGACAAAGCAAAAAAAGCTGCATATGAATGGCAGCAAAGACCCAAGGAGGTAAAAATATCCAGATTTGTCACATTGTAAGGGCAATGAAACTGGGAGCCTCCTGGGCTGCCAAAAGCAAATCAATCAAAGACATTCCCTGAAGCTGGTCTCAGCAGGGCCTGTCCTGAATGCTGGGTGTCCTGGGTGGGCATCCTTGCAGGCCTTCAAGGACCTTGTGGTCTAGCCAGGAGAACTGCATTTGCTAAACAATCATTCAGACCACAGTGCAAGAGCTCTCATCGGGTGGTTCGTCCCCCTCTCTCCCCTCCCTCCCTCCCTCTCTCCCTCCCTCCCTCCCTCCCTCCCTCCCTCCCTCCCTCCCTCCCTCCCTCCCTCCCTCCCTCCTTCCCTTCCTTCCTTCCTTCAACAAATATTTATAGACCACCATTATTTGCCAGGCACATTGTCCTAGGTATTCTCTTCTAGGTGCTGAAGATATACCAATGAATAAAATAGACACAAAAGCAACAACAACAAAATACCTGCTCTCAGGAGCTGCTTACATACCAGCAGAGATGGGCAAATAAGTAAGAAACATAATAAATAAATCATAGAATAATTTTGAAGATTTTAGTGCTATGTAAAAGGAGACAAAAAAGAAAGCAGAGTAATGAAGTCTGGGAGTTCTGGGGGTTGAGCTATCAAGATAGACTTCAGGTTGACTTTTGACAAAGACGTGAAGAAGGCGAGGGAGTGAGCCATGCAGGTAACTGGGGAGGAGAGTCCTGGACAGGGAACAGAGCCAACACAAAGCCCTAAAGTGGCAGTGTGCTGGCAGCAAAATGGCCAGTGTGTTCCCTGGGAAGTGAGCAAGTGGGGAGAGAGGTAGGAGGTGAGGTCAGAAAGGAACAGAAGACAGCTTTGTAGGATATTTAAGGACCATAGCCTTTTTTCTGTGAAATGAGGAAGCCATTGGTGAATTTTGTTCAGAGGAGTGTCATGATTTGACCTACATTTGGTTGGGATCATTTGCTGCTGGGTATAGAATAGACCGCATTGGCCACTGAAGGAAGCAAGAAGCAGATGGAAGCTGGTAGCAAGCATCCAGATAAGAGTTGCCCCTAACTGCAATGGGGAAATCTATGGAGCAGCAGGTTGGGAGATTGACCAGGAGTTGAGTTTTGGAGTAAAGGAAGGAGATGTAAAGGAGACAGTGGGATATACAGTTCTGGAGTTCAGCAGAGAGGTCTGGGTTGGAAATAAAAATGTGGTGCCATCAACAAATAGATGGTGTTTGTAGGAGTCATTTATCACTGCATAATACATTACTCCCAGACTTAGAAACCTAAAGTAACACTCATTTGCTCACACAGTTTCTGAGGTCAGGAATGAGGGAGAAGCCTAGCTGGGTTTGCCAATGGAGTTTGTGAGTTCAAAAGCTCGGTGCCCTTCCATGCAGGTGGGACTTGCAAGGGCCTCATCTCAGAGCTGAGAATCAGATCAAATCCAGACCCTGCCTCTATCTCCATGTCAGCCAACCCTGCTGGAACCCAGCCAGCAGCCTCATTGATCCCAGAAGATGCAGGAGAGCCTTTGAAATATGGTTGCCTCTTCCTGGGCCTGTTCCCCTTGCCCCCATGGTGTCATTTCCAAACCCACTACATTCCAATGGCTTTGGGATCTTTTAATTACATGGGACAAAACCTTGCTTTTGCTGGCTCTGGCTTAGGGTCTTTCGTGAGGTTTCAGTTAAGCTATTATCCAAGGCCACGGTCATTTCAAGGCTCGACTGGGACTGGAGAATCCACTCCTAATCTCATCACCTGGTTGTTGGCAGGCCTCAGTTCCTGACTGGCTGCTGGCCCCAGGCTTCAGTTCCCCTGTGGGCTTCCCCGTAGGACTGCTGACACAACATAACAGCTTGCTTCCTCCAGAGTGAGTGACTCAACAGAGAAAGAGGGAAGAAGACAGAAGCCACAGTCTTTTTTATAACCTAATCTCAGAATTGACATACCATCACTCTGCCATATGCTATTAGTCACACACATCAACCCTGCTACAATATGGGAAGGGCAGGAAACTGAATACCAGCAGGGACCACTGAGGGCAATCTTGAAGTCTGATTCTGGTCATCATATTATTGCCATGAGATGAGAAGAAATGACCAAAGTTCCTTCTCCCCCTTCCCTTTTTTTTTTTTTTTGCTTTCTTTCTTTCCTTCCTTCCTTCCTTTTGTCCTTTTTTGCTTTCCTTCCTTTCCCCTATTTATCTTGCATCCCTTCCTTCCTGCCACAGCTTTGCTGATCACATACTATATGGCAGGCCTGTGTAAAGCCTATAAAGCTCAGAGAAGACTTAGACACATTCCTTGCTCATGAGAAGCCCATGGGGATAGAGAAGCAGTCAAGTAAAAAAATAACCACACCCAGCACTATAATGTTCCAAAAACTGGAGAGTCAAGGTCCTCTGGGAGCCCAGAGGAAAGAGCAATGGACTCTAGGTGGATGCAGGGATTCAGGTGGGAATTCAGGGATTCAGGTGGGAATCTTCAGACAGAGCATGAGGTTGCTAAAGTGATGGCTTCTGGAAGAAAGTTGGGCAAGAATAAAAGGATTATTGTACTTGTGAGGAAGATGAACACCAAGATCTTCTCCCCTACCCTGGGCTTAGGTTATGTCTATCTGTAAGACTATGTTACTTCCATGCTTCTAGAAACCCACCTGCCAGGACAGAGGATGCTCACTGCCATCACAGATGGCTGCCTGGGCAGGCCAGGCCAATGGAGTTTGTGAGTTCAAAACTCACTGCCCCTCCATGGAGGTGGGACTTGCAAGGGCCTGGTCTTAGAGCTGAGGATCAGATCAAATCCAGACCCTGCCTCTAGCCCCATGTCAGCCAGCTCTGCTGGAGCCCAGCCAGACAACCCCATGGAGCCCAGGCAGGCAGCCCCATCGATCCCAGACCATGCAGGAGAGCCTTTGAAATACGGCTGCCTCTTCCTGGGCCTGTTCCCCTTGCCCCCATGGTGTCATTTCCAAATCCATTACATTCCGATGGCTTTGGGATCTTTTAATTACATGTGACGAAACCTTGCTGTTGCTGGAATTAGACGGCCTGTGTTGATGATTTATAGTCCTCAGCTTTCATGCAAGCAGGGTAATAAATAACATGAAATGGGCCCTTCAGTATTAAAAACTTCATAGCTACCCACTAAGCCATGAGAGAAAGAAAAAAAATGAAAAGAGTAAAAAAAAAAAAAAATTAAAAAAAAACAGTAATGTCTGCATCTCATGTGTTTAAAATACTGTATGTGAAACAGGGAATGTCAAAAATACGGGGTGCTGAGCAATAGGCAACTCGTAAAATTTTATCTCTGGTATGAGGATTTCCAACCATATAATGAGGTCTTTCCTTTCCTTTCTTTTTTTCTTTCTTTCTTTTTTAATCCTGGGCACTTTGTGCCTGATGAGGTGACTGAGAGGGCAGAGTGGCTGGGACACCTATTTTGCTGCTGCCCCAGATTTAATGGCAGGGTAAGGACTGAAGTGGGCAGGACCTCCCAGCCCCCACACCCCATTTGGACTCTCCTTCCTGGCCCCCTTGCCCAGCCACATCCTGTTCCTCGGGTCTGCTCCTGCTGTTCTCAGTTACTGGAGGACCTTCGCATTCCTTTCCATCCAGCCCCACATTCCCACCCCCAGTGCGCGGGGCTGCTGCTGAGCCTTACTCCAAATTCACCCTGTTGTGGGCAGTCACACACTGCTTGGGGAGTTAGCAAGCTGCTGCTCACAGGCTTTATCATCTGCCAGAGTGGGCCGGGTGCGGTGGCTCACACCTGTAATCCCAGCACTTTGGGAGGCCAAGACGGGCAGATTACTTGAAGTCAGGAGTTCAACACCGACCTGGCCAACATTGTGAGACCTCATCTCTACTAAAAATACAAAAAAATTAGCCAGGTGTGGTGGAGGGCGCCTATAATCCCAGCTACTCAGGAGGCTAAGGCAGGAGAATCGCTTGAACCTGGGAGGTGGAGTTTGCAGTGAGCTGAGATCATGCCACTGCACTCCAGCCTGGACAACAGAGTGAGACTTCATCTCAAATTAATAACAATAATAATAATAATCTGCCAGGGTGGAAGCTCCCTGAGGGCTGGGGTGGGACATCTTTCCTCCCTTCTTTTCCCTCTTGCCACCTGGCACAGGGCTGGGCCTGCAGTAAAACTCTATGAAGCCTTGCCCTCGCCCTTAAGAAGCTAAGAATCAAGGATTCCATTGGGTTCCAACTCAGAGAGGCAAGAAATAGCCTGTGAAAGAGGGTGATGAGAGGGAAGGGATGAGGCTGAAGGACAAGGAGGAATGTCTTATTTCAGCCCTTTGAGAAGAACACAAGCTCAGGATGCCTTAAGCACAAGAGCCTCCTCCCAGGGCACCATGACAAATGGGAAGCTCAGAGTCTAGGGATCTAAGCCATTCAGGAGTCAGGGATAGTTTGTGCCCCTCAACAACAGGATTCTTTGTCTTCTTGCCAGTGGTTCTGCCACTCCCATGATTCAGCCATATGTGTGTATGTGTGTGTGCACACGTGTGCACCTGTGCCCATATCTGCTGCCACTACTGACAGCATGATGAGCCCCTTATCAAGATTCGACTGGCCCACTGAAATCACATGGCCCCTTTGCTCCTTTAGACAAATCTCCCAAACCAAGACCATCGCATTAGCTATCTGGCTAGCCTAGAGACAGGTTGCCTTTGAATCTGGTGCCCATCCTAGTCCATTCATCTGTCTCCAAAGAACAGGCTTACAGACATCAGCTTTGCTGCTCAGGTAAAAGGCATGGGCCAGACCTGTGTCTGTGGAACTGAGGAAGAACAGGCTTTCTTAGGGCTTCTAGTACAGAGTAGTTCACAGAAATGGCTTAACTTGGGTTGAGCCTTAAAAGTTAGTTAAAATGTAACTAGGAAGATATCATTCTAGGCCTGAGATAATGACTGACCTAAGAGCCAGACCCAGCCCTGCCTGCTGGACATTAGACATTCAAGCCTTATGGATAAGGCAAGATCTAGATGTTCAAATCTGAACAAATGGGAGATAATTGGTAGGAGATACAGAGGCAGGTCAGAGCCTATGAGGTCACTGCATTGTCTCTTTTCGCCTATGGCTGGGGCTTCATGAGATATAATTTCCAGATGGGCAGGTGTCACGGACACCCTGTTTACTGTGTGTTCCCAATGCACAAAACAGGGTCTTGCACAAAATAGGTACTTGTGTGGTGAAGGAATTAGTAATGTTGAAAGACAGAGACCTCTTGCTGACAGCAGGCTAACTTCTTTGACAGCCATTACAAGGAGCATCTTTCCTAGGGGCTTGTTAGATGAAAGAGAGAGGGTTTTTTTTGTTTGTTTTTTTTTTTTTTGCTTTTGAGTTTCCTTGGCATCAACAATCAGAAAGTCTGGCTTAGGTTTTCAGCTCTCTTGCCTGAAATAGCCTCTAGCATTATCACAAAGGTATGTTTCCCTCCTTAATAATAACTTTCTGATCTCAATGGGCTTCTAATTCTCAGAGGGCATGGCTGAGAACTGCTGTGAGTGCCTTTGGAAGGCCCAGGGGAACCCAAGGTGGACGTCACAGCCAAAAGATTACTGCCGAGGACTGCATCTCAAGGAATGGGCAAGGGGAAGACAGAATCAGGCTAACTCAGCAATGCCAGTGTCTCAAACATAAAAGGTATTCGAGTAGAATTTGGCAAAAAATGGAGAAATGAAGAAGTTAGATTTAAGACACTGAAAGTGGTGTGCAGCAGAAAGCTTTGTGGTGATTTGTGTATTCTCTTTTCTCCGTGAAACTTCTGCAGTGGATAAACAATGATAGCATCCATAAAGATGTATCTTGTTTTATATAAGAAAAAAAGGATTCCTGAAAAATATTAAATAAAAATTGAATTTCATTTTCCCACTGACTTCCATTACTAAGTCTCAGAGGATCAGTGAAGTACTGTCTAGTAGATCTGGAAGGTACCCTAGAGGCTTAGCTCAAATCTCTTACTTCACAGATGAAGCATCTGAAACTGGGAGAGTCTATAGCAAAAGGGAGAACATGACAGTGAGGTTTCTGCAGTGGAAGGGAGCAGAGGCTGACGAGTATCCACCATTCGCTCATCTCACTACCCTCAAGGAGTTGGATGTGGCCTCTTATCCCTGGGCTGTTATTTATTTAATATTTACTATAATTTAATATTTTTATATAATCATTTTATTTTTAACTATTTACTTAGTATTTAATATTATTTAATATGTGTCTCTGTTTTTTGAGATGGAGTCTCACCTTGTTGCCCAGGCTGGAGTGCAGTGGCACAATCTTGACTCACTGTAACCTCCGCTTCCAGGGTTAAAGTGATCCTCCTGCCTCAGCCTCCCGAGTAGCTGGGATTACAGGTGCACACCACCACGCCCGGCTAGTTTTTGTATTTTTAGTAGAGATGGGGTTTCACCATGTTGGCCAGGCTGGTTTCAAACTCCTGACCTCAAGTGATCTTCCTGCCCAGCCTCCCAAAGTGCTGGGATTACAGGCATGAGCCACTGCGCCCAGCCTGTGTCTTTAAATTGACTCACATTTTTTAAAATAATAGGCTTACCCAAGATAATATCTGTGGTATCAGGGTTTTAAGGGAAAAAAAATACATATATATAAAATTATATTATCTTATATATTTAAATACACATCAAAATAGAAGCCAGCTAACTCAGTTGGTAGAGCATGAGACTCTTAAATACACATCAAAATAAATATATGAAAACTACAATACAAACTGTTCATCCATAGATGGCCTAAATTGTCTTGCTTACCACCAGTGGTATAAGTTTGTCCTTTGGAAAGTACTAGACTAATGACCTCTAAACTCCTTTCAGTATTAAGATTCTCTGATATTTGGAAAGAGCTTGTTTTGTGAGCATTGGCTACACCTGTAACCCTTTCCCTTTTTCTCTCTACCTTCCTAAAACATGGCTCAGCTCAAACTCACCTCTCTCCCATGAAGGCATTGGTACAGAAAAAAAAGGAAACATGGCAGATATGAGACTGCTATCCCTAGAAAAGCCTGTTGCAGTGTTGGCCTTTGGCTGGTGTCAAGGAACTTGGATTTTAAGAGTGTTCCCACCATTGCCTAACTGATAAGAGTGGCTCACTGTGCCTAAACTGTACAAACCACGTGGTTTATGCTAAACACCTATGTTCTGAAATGTTGGCAGGTGGAGGCAAAGGGTGGCTATGTGGCCAGCCCCAAGTAAAAATGCTGGGCACTGAGTCTCTAATGGGTTTCCCTGGTGGATAGCACTTTACACTTATCACAACCCAATATTGGACGAATTAAGCACATCTTATGTGACTCCACTGGGAGAGGGTTCTAGAAACTTGTGCCTGATTTCCTCTGAAAGTCGCCCAATGCACCGTCCCCTTAGCTAATTTTGCTTTATATCCTTTAGCTGTAATAAATCTTAGCAATGAGTATGATAGTATACTGAGTCCTTTAAGTTCTTTAGTAAATCACTGAACTTCAGATGGTCTTGGGTACCCCACACACAGCTTTCTTCTGTGATCATCCCAGCCTCCAATTTTCTTCCTATCCTGAATCCCTTCAGCAACTTACATATACATATAATCATTTAACTCTCCTGTTTGCTTTGTCAATTAGTGTATATACAGTACTAGTAATATATAGTATCTCTCTCCCACTCATTAAGTGTCTATATAACCAGGGACTTTTTCTTATACAACTTTCAATTGCATTCGTGTTTGTTCCTGATGTTGTCTTGTTCATAGTAATCATTCTAAGTTTCTTTATAAAAAATGACACAAAAACATCAAAATTTTTGGATGAAATATGTGGTTATTTTAAACATTTAGAAAATACAAAGAAGCCAAAGAAAAAAACAATTAAAATCACCCATGATGCCTTACCCAGGAATAACCATCTTCACTACCCTTGGTTGTATATCCTTTTAGTCATCTTGGTATCCATAAATAGCTTTTATAAAAATGATATTATGATTTTTACTAGTTACCTTTTTAAATTTAACATATTATAAATATGTATTCATGTGATTATATATATATTTATCAATAATGTCTTTTTTTTTTTTTTTTTTGAGACGGAGTTTCATTCTTGTTGCCCAGGCTGGAGTGCAGTGGCACAATTGCGGCTCACTGCAACCTCCGCCCCCTGGGTTCAAGTGATTCTCCTGCCTCAGGCTCCCAAGTAACTGGGATAACAGGCATGCAACACCATGCCCGGCTAATTTTGTGTTTTTAGTATATAGATGGGATTTCTCCATGTTGGTCAGGCTGGTCTCGAACTCCCGACCTCAGGTGATCTGCCCGCCTCGGCCTCCCAAAGTGCTGGGATTATAGGCATGAGCCACCATGCCTGGCCAATAATGTCATTTTAATGGTTACATGATAATTTGTTATATTACGTATCCCAAACTTTCAAGCTAAACACCATCTGCAGACATGCTTTCTTTGTGTAACATAGCATTAGCCTGCCCAGTGGTTATAAATAATATTTTAGAATTAAAGTCAATATTTTAAGCTTTTATTTTAAAAATGGTAACAGCACATCCCCATCGGGCCACATAGGTGGAGCTGGATGGAAGCTGCTGGTGCTGTCTTTTTGCTGTAGTCCCTCCCATTCTCTGTGGCCTCCGTAAAACTCAGGCTGAGGGTCCGTTGCCATTTATCATGCTCTTGGGCTAATTTTCTTTTGCTACAGTCAAGATGGAAGTGAAATAGTTCTTGTCCTCATATGTCTATCAAAATAGGAGAGAACATATTTCTGCAACCCCCAAACTGTGTACCAAAGAACCCCAGGCTCCCACAGGAAAACCACAAGGACAGTTTAGGATTTTTATAATTATCAAGAAACACGCCATGATATTCACTATTGTCAGACACCATGCAGACTAGCAGCTTGAGTGAGCTCAGCATTTTAACAATAGATCATGCTACACTTGGTATCATCACATCTTTGGAAAGCTGGATTTTCATTGGTCACTGTGTTAAAAAGCAAGTACCATGGGAAAATCATCATCAAACAGGAAACAAAGGTAGAGGTGTCCATTCTGACTCTAGTTTAATTGTGTGATGCTCAATAGGTACACATATCCCATTAGTAAATATATTTAAGAATGACATTTATAGATTTTTTCTTTCAAATTATGTGTAATATTTTTTAAACAGCTATTAAGTTGTTAGGACATAAGTATTCCTCGTTTACTTGCACTCATATACTTAATAAATCTAACTATGAAGCATTTATTTTTTCCTAGAAATGCTATAAAACTATTACTGAGAGAGTTTGGGAACCTTTTGTATATTTCCAGTGGAACTAAAGACACTGCTGACTGCCCTCGTTCCTGCCTCACTGGTCTCAGCCCACATATCCACTGTGTCATTGCAGCTTATGATACCTGTGTTAGATACATGTATTATAACCAGTCTGTCCCTATCCCAGCAACATACCTATTACTTTTGCTATTTAATAAACAAAGAGGAGCATCTTCAGAGCTAATATTCCCTACATTCAGGATTTTATATCCTTAGAACGAACTCCTAGAAGAATTGCTGAGAGAAGTTATTCAAACATTTAAGGCTTTCAAAAATTATTTCTGAATTGATTCAGCTTCATCTGAGACTCCTGAAGACAGAGCAATCTGCCTGACACACAGTGATGCTGAATTCCGTGTGGAACTGAGTTGAATCAATGCAAATGAAATTGAATCTCTAAAGACACTGAGCTATGCTTTTACCTCTCTTTGTCTGAAGCTGCCTCTGTTTCTAACACAGACCCTATAATCAGTGATCAGCATTACTGGAGCAGGAGAGCCCTAGCTATGGAAAGGAAGCCTGTGGGCAATTCTTTCACAAAAAGTGTATCTTCGCCCTGAAAGGTCAAAGAGCTTAATAGTCAAAGGATTGGTTTCGAAGCCAGACTGATTTCAAATCTATCACTCACTAGTTGTTAACCTTGGGCATTTTACTTAAACTTCTGTGCCTCAATTTCCTCATCTGTAAAATAGGTATACTAATAGGACCTACCTCATGAAGTTGTAATGCAGAAAAATATATATACACACATTGCACATTGCCAGGCAAATACTAAGTTCTCAATGGGAGCTATTCATTTTATTTGTTCTCTTGGATGCTTTTAGATGTCCCTAAAGCAAGGTCCACCTTGATTTTCATTCCGTCCTATGGGCTGGCTACTCTTGCCACTGTTGGAAGGCATAGGAAACACATAATCAAACCATGCCCAGCCTTCTCAACCCAGGGACTAATCTATGGTCCCCGGACCCTCTTGAGCCAACCTGAGCAGAGAGCACTTTTTAAACTCCTTTCTGATTAGGGCATGGGCTAATCAGACAGTCCAGAGCTCCTTCATGTCCCAGGTTGCAGTAGCTACCAGACCAACCAGTTCTTGTGGTTATGAAACCAAGAATTTTGCTATCTGAGCTAAACAAAAGGAAAGAAAAAAAGAAAAACTTTTATTGATTTTGGATTAAGAGGCATCATGATGTTTAGAAACCCATTACTTTGAACACCAGAGAACCTCATTCCCACCTTTAACAAGTCCTCTCAGGGAAAATTTTTTCAGGGTCATTTAAAGCCTGACATTGTGCCCCTGAAATGCCCTGTGTCCAAGCCCTTTCCCTCCAATGCCCTTCCAGTCTGTCTTACCCTGCAGCAGTTCCTCCTCTGACTCTTAGAATATCTTCAGCCAAGAGAGCCGCAGAACAGGGAGCAGGCCACTCTGGAATAAACTAAGCCAGAGCATAGGAGTGCCCACAGCCCCAATGATGCATGAGCTTCACTGCCTATGTTGGAACTGACGGAACTCTTAGCTTGGGACCTGGGAACTGTATCTGAGTCCCGGCCAGCCCCATGTGGGCCCTCTGATGACCGCCTTGTGATCTTGGGCTCATTTAGTCTCCTTGACCCTTGGTCTGCTCACCTTTAAAATGGGGATGATAATGTCTAGGAGATGATGAAATGAGATGATCTTCATGAAGGTGGCTGGTAAAATACTTACATAACTGTAAGGAATTGTAGTTAAGAAATGAAGTTGAAGCCCAGTGTGTATTGATCTGGTCCAGGAAGACGTTTTTATAGAAAGAGACTCTGGAGAACAGAAGGGCTGCACAGCAGACAGATAATGAGAAAGTCTATGAGGGCCCAAAGAGCAAAAGGGTTGGCCTGGGGTGATCAGAGGAGGGTAAGACTGAAAGGTGGGCAGCGTCGGCTAGGAGAATGGGTTCAAATAGGACTTTGTAGCCCAGGACTTGGAGTCTTTTCCAAGAAATCAATTACTCAAAACATTCCAAGGGCCCAGCCTGCTGCCAGCTTGATTTCTGATGTCGGGAAACTCAGGAATCTGGTTATAGGAGGCAGGAGTCAAAACAAGAGAATGACCCATGATAGCCGTGAAGTGAATGTAGGGACTGTTGTCCAGTGGAAGTTCTTCAAAAGGAAACAGGAAAGCAGGCCTGCCCTGTGATGTCATCCTGGGCTTAGGCTAAGAATGGAGTTTGGAGTGAGGGCCTGAGGCTACCAGAAAGACACTTTGTGGCATCAGCTCTTCCATTAGCACAGGAAGAAGACCTCCTTCAGTGAGGAAGAAGACCCTGAGAGGATGGACCACAGGAAAAAAATGATTTTTGATTCGGGGAAAAGAGTAGTAGAGGAACTTGATTAAATAATCATAAATTTGGCAGGGCATGGTGTTTCACACCTATAATCCCAACACTTTGGGAGGCTGAAGCAGGTGGATTGCTTGAGTGCACGAGTTTGAGACCAGGCTGGACAACAAAGTGAGACCCTGTCTCTACAAAAAATAAAAAAATTAGCCATGCGTGGTGACATGCACCTGTGGTCCCAGCTACTCAGGGGGCTGATGTGGGATGATTGCTTGAACCCAGGTGTTTGAGGCTGCAGTGATCTATCATCATGCCACTGCACTCCAGCCTGGGCAATGGAATGAGATCCTGAAAACAAAAAATAAGAATCACATAGTTTACAGCTACCCGGGATCAGAGTTCATCCCTCCCCAACTCACTGCCCTTGCTGTATACAAGCTGAAGTTTACACAGGTGATGTCACTTAACCTGTAGCTGGAAGGCAGATCTCCAGCCTTTGGTGATCTTTTGACCCCTTGATGGCAATCTAGATGCAGCCAAGTGTAGGACTGTGGGGACAGGACTGGATGGCATGTTGGAGCATCTGCAGCAGGTATTGTAAAGATCCTGTGCACCTAGATGAAGGTAAAAGGGACCCCAGAGAGTAGACCAAGAGAGGCATGTAGGATTAGTCTCACAATATTGCCGAAGGCTAGCGCCTCCTCCATCCTCCTTCCTATGCTGCCAGTTCCCCTTTCTTCACAGTCAGATATGGATATGCGATGCTGCTCGAATAGAAGTAAAATGGACAAAGGACTGGCAATGTGACCACAAGGGGCCTCACCATTCCCTAGAGAGGAGTAGCTCATGAAGTAGGAATTTGGCTTTTGGTCCGTCAATGCTCTGCCCTCAGTGGATTCCTGGAGGCAGTAAACTGGGGTGCCCCAAAAGAAGGACTACGATGTGCTGGGCTCACAATTTATGCAAACAACTGATATTCAGATGTGCTACCAGCATGGCAGGGCCAGAGCCAGCCAAGCTGTAGAAAGCATTTGGGAGGAAGGATGGAGCAGCTGCCTTCTCAAATCCTGAGCCCCACCTCAGTGCAGCCCCAGCTCTGCCTTCCCCAGACAGGAGACAGCTTGTTCAAGCGCACTTGTGAACGTGAAAAGGGAGAGGGAGGGAAGCAGGGGGGAAGAAATCCATTCTACCTCACCGCTTTCCATCTCTGCCCCAGTGGAGTGCAGGTAATTTATTATACCTAATGAGCAAATGCCGCCTTATGTGGAGGCAAAAATGCCAGTCGGATGCTACGGCAAGTTGACTTGGGAGACCAAGGGACCTAGTGAAGTTTTGCAGCCTGGCAAGGGAGTCTGCAAGAGGAAGGAGTGACTGGCTCCTTCCATCAGAGTAATAAGCTCTTGTGTTTGTGCTGAGTTTCTTGTGTTTTGAGGTTTTCTTACATGTATGGTTATACTATGAGCCTCATAACCATCCAGTACAGTAGATGGCTCTAGTGTTATTTTCCCTATTTTTTTAGGTGACAAGACTGAGGCCTAAAGGAGTTTTAAAAATTGACCAAAGTCATGACGGTAATAGAAGGATATATCTCCAATTCCTAGTTTCCAAATGTTTTTCCGTGTCTTTTTTTTTTTTTTAAGAGCATGTAACTGGACTAAGGGCAATGAGGAACTTAAGAGGTGTCAACTACATCAAGCTGCATAGAGAGATGGAAATGAACAATATAAGATAAATCAAAGGAAGTCCTTCTTCATGTAGAAGAGGAATAACTCATAGACCTCATTACCAAAGAAAAGTTTTCATTAATAAATGTACCCATTACAATTTGAACAATGACTGAGGAAGCTTGGGGTGGGAGTCTCTTGCCAAGCAAGTTGGCGCTCCCTTCCTCACCCTCCTGCTTTCCAGGCTGACCTCTCAGCATCTCCCATGTCTCTTTTGCCCTAGCCACACAGAACCATGGCTGCTCCCTGAACCCCCCAGTTCTTCCCACTTCCATGCCCTTGTGCATCCTCTTCCTGAACCCTCAAGTTCAAATATCAAAATTTGGAAATCCCATATTGAGTTAATTGCTCCCTCATCTGAAATCACTTTGAAGTGCTCACAGTCTGTCTCCTCCACTAGACTGTGAGCTCTCTGAAGGTAGGGAGTGTGGCATATTCATCCCTGAACCCCAGAACCTGCCTGTGTGCCTGACACTTATCAGGATCCTAACAGATAAATGAATGGCTCAATCACCATTACCATCTTCATTTTATCAGAGTCATTTATTGAGCCCCGCATGGCTCTTGACAGAGAGTGTGCACTATACTGAATTCTGGCAATTTCATTGACATTATAAGAATCCAAGTGTGGTGAAAATCTGAGCTGTTTAAGGCTGGATCTGAGGAGTCTTGAAGGAAAATAAGGGATTAGAGGACATTCCAGGACACTATAGAAGGTTTCCTTCTGGGCTAGGTTCTGTGATGACTGCAAGATCAACATAGTCCCAGTTGTCACAGAGCTGAGAGATACAGTGCCAACACAGGTGAGGCATATAGAAGAAAATTAAGGACTAAGAGCTACGGAACTGACTATTCCTGCTGTAGTGACTTCAGAGAAGGGAGGGCTAGAATAATCAGGAAGGCTTCATGGAGGAGGTGACATGAGCTGGGCTGTGAATTTCATTTAGATACAGAAAGATAGACGTCCCTAGAGTAAGGAAAAACATGGGCCTAGAACCAATAATTAATCAATATGGCTTAGAACAAGCAATGAGTAGCCCTAAGTTCATTCTGTACTCTAAGACAAGTTCTGCTACAGGCAGGAAAGACATGAAGAAATACCTTCCTTTGCACCAAGACACTATTTTTTTTAATATGGGGAATTTTAAAAAAAAGAACTCCAGATGGATTTTAAACACAGTGGGGAACTGGGCGGTGTGATGGCAGATGGCTATTTCAGCTGCACATGGGTAAAAATGATTCCAACTCCCCAATACCCAGGACTGCTCTGAACTTGTGAAAACCTTTTAAGGAAAAGCTGCAGTGTGATGCTCAAAGCGCAGAGCTGCAGCAGATGGGGGCCAAGGGCTTGGAACTCACCAATAAGAAAACAGCTACCGCTGTTGGGACAACAGAACTCAACCCATTTGGGGAGGCTCCCTTCTGACCAGGTTCTGTCTGGGCTGGCCCTCGATGTCAGTCCAGGCTCTCTGGCATGTCTTCCTCTATGTTGGGAGAAAGGGGAAGTGAGATGTGTCAACATGAGGGCTATCAAGTAGGGAGGCTGTAAGATGAAGGCATGGGGAGCAGGAAATGTACAGAAGGGAAGAGTAGTGAGTGCATGCTGTGGGAGGGAAGGTTGGCCCAGAGGAGGGCAGGGCAGTGACTGAAAGGTAGCACTTCTGCATGTCTAGTGGCTACAAATGTTGATACACTGGCTTCACAGTGGAAAGCTGGTCTCATCCACGTTTACTGTCGTCTGCACCACATCCCAGAGTTAGAAGGGGAGACTTATGTGGAAATTCCCTTTGTCCATCTGAATGCCACCTTCTGGAACACTGATCCTCAGCTGATATTGCCATAAGTACTATTGCATAGTATTCATAAGAATTTAAAGTTAATTTGCATCTCACATTCCTTTTCATAATAGAATCACTTAGATTTTGAGATTTTCTTAACAAACCCTTCTATTTTGTAGCTTTAGAAATAAGACCCAGAGAAGTGAAATAACTTTTTAGTAGCAGATCCGTGACCCATACAGGGCTCTTGTCCATATATGTCCTTAATTATTAGCCCACCCTTCCTTGGCGTTGAAAGATACAAGGGACACAGGAGAATGAAATGGGCCCAAGCAAACTCTCCATGCAGCTTGCATTAGGGCAGAAAGGACAACAAGGGACATGCTCCATGTGATAGATGAGGTGCCATGAGTTTGAGTGACTGAGCCTCAGTCCTCTGACTCCCATGGCCCGCATAGCAGCAAGGAGAAGGGGAATGCAGCTGGGCCCTGCCAGCCCCAGGCTCCTTCTCTCCCCCACCCCCTGCATTTTCTTTGTGTGAGTTTCCCTTCTCCTTTCTTGCTCTCCCACCCCCCAACCCCCATGTCCTCAAGCTGGGACACTCATTCATTTCACAAATACCAACTTAGCCTACACTACAATGCAGCCATAGACACCTTGGACAAAGTACCTGTTCTCACAGAGCTGATGTTCTGGTGGGAAAATACAAACAAAAACAAATAACCATGAAGTTATGTGGTGCTGGGTGTGTATGGAAAAACAAAATGGATGAGGGAGGAAGAGTGTCATGGCAGGCAGTGGTTAGACAAAGAGGAGCAGAGACCTGGAAAGGGGGAAGGAGACCAGCTATTTGAAGACATAGAACAGGTGTGTGATGGGCAGAGGGTAGCAGCCAGTGCAAAAGACGTGAGATGGGCACTTGCCCAGCATGTTTGAGGAAGAGCGGGGATCTGCAGAGCTGGGGGAAAGAAAGCAAAGGGGAGAACAAAAAATCAGCCCACAGCATGAGGCCATGGCAAAGATTTGGCTTTAGCTCAGGGTGAGATAGCAGCCATGGGAGCGTTCAATTTAGGAGGACCTAATATTTTAAAAGGATCATCCTGGCTGCAGTGTTGGCTAGGGATAGAAGAAAGGAGAAGGTGCTCAGGCTAAGGTAGCAATGAGGTGAGAGATGATGGTGACCTGGGCCATCAGATCTACCCAGGTGACAGGGTAGATCAGGGGCTCCCAAATTTCCCAGCTCAAAAAACCCTGTTTGTCATTGAATAACCTTACAAACACTTCCCAGCCTAATAACAGTTAGCATTTTGGCATTCGTGGATTGGGCAAACACTTGATGTCCACATTTCTAAACAAATCCACAATGTTCATAGCCCAACAGGGCTTCCATACATTTGAAAAAGAATTGTACATACAAATAGTTGATTTTCAGGCCCCCTATGTCACTGTGGCCCCAAAGTAGGCCACTGAAGCTTTGCTTCCCTCACTTTTCCCATTCCCTTGACCAGCCTAAGCCCTGATTCCTCCAACCTCTCTGCTAGAAGGGGCTTAATCAGCTTAAGTGGGCAATAGTGTTGATGGGTGAGGATGACAACTGAGCAGGGATTCCTAACTTAGCATTGATCCATAGTTGAGATTTGAAGAGTCAAGAACAGCCGGAGATTGTAAGCAAAATGCCTGTGAGTGGGGTGAGGGTGTGCTGTATGAGGTCAACTTTCATTAGATTCTCGAGGGCCCCTTACTAAGAAAAAAAGGGGAGAGGGGCAAGAACCACAAGTTTAATGAGTTATTCCTCCCAAATATTATGTATGTTTTAGCAAGGACCTTCAATGCTTAACCCCAAATAGTGAGTGCCAGATGTGGGAAGGACAGACATTTCAAAACCATAAGGCTTCAATTGGCCCTAAGCAGAAAGGGACCCACACAATCTATAGCTAGAACATAACATTTCTGACTCCAGAAGACAGCTTTCTTTCCCTCCTAAAGTCAGTCTTGGACCCTGCCTATAATACGCTCAATAAGAATTTGTGGAATGAAAAAAACGCCATACAAGGGTTCCCATCTGAGAAACAACAGAAAGGCAATGGTGTATGCTGTGCTGCAAGATCATTCCAAATGAACTCATGTATTTGGAGCAAAACTAAATAAATAAAAAAGCCAAAGGCTGTATGCTACTCTCGGATAAATCATGCCTGATTTGAAGGTCAAGAGCATTACAATGCCCCACTTCACAGAGGTGCATGAAGGCCGAAGCTTGCGGTATGGTAGAAGAATTTGCAGGGTATAATTATGCACCCCTTCAACATCCCCACTGGCTTCCACGTGATATGAGACAATGTGTCACAGTCCCATACAGTCAAAGCAGTAATTTACAAGAGTCAGCAATTCCATGGGGCAGGTAGGCCATATTTCAAAACTGGAAAGGGAGTTGGGGGGAAGAAGGGGAAAAGCAACCGATCAATTTACAAAGATCCTGTTTCTCTGCCACTCTGTTGACCTTTCAGGCAAGACCTAATGCCAATTAGCTCAGTTATAAAGTCCATAATTCTTGTGGGGAAGGCCATGGGTAGCACATGATCATTTTACAACGTTTGCCCTAATTTGCAGCCCCCAAACATGGACTCCTGGGGCTGCAAGGTGGGGGTGGAGGGAATTTGTTGGCAAGCAACGGGAGCAGCTGGAAGGGATCACAGAGCACAATTACTGTCTGCGCATGGCCACATCTGGAAAACAGCTCCGTGCTGGCTTTAAAACAGCATTAATAAAGAATGGAACCTTGTGCCGGGAAGGATGGGGGGGTGGGGGGGAATAAGGAGGGCTGCCCTTCTGCCCAACATGGTGGGGATAAAAAGACAACAAAGGAAACAGCAGGCAGGGTATAAGACCAGTTCCAAGGAGAAGAGGGTGTTGACAAGAGAGGAGCAGCAGATATGCTGCTACTTTAGGGAAAGATCTCTAAACCCCCTCATTTCTTGCCATCTTCAAACCTGGGCATCCATGCAGGGCTGATCCTTTTTATATTAGTTATGCAGACATTTGTCTGTAATGTGGGATTTTAGTAAGACTATTCCCCATCAGTACCAAAATTCTACCATTCAGTCCTTTAGTCAGAGAGTTCCTTCCCTTGAGATGGATTTGAAACTGCAAATGTACCTGTTGCCTTTAGGATACCAGGGACGTAGTAGTTGCTCAATAAATATTTGTTGACTAGAACCAAATTGAATGAGCTGAATAAGTTATTTTGTGGCTGTGACCAAGTTGATTCCTATCTCTGGTTCCTCAGCTATAAGGGTTCCAGGAGACCAGTGATTCTCAATTGCGAGGGCAGAGGTACAAGGTAGCATACCCTCATAAGGAGTATATCACAATTCCAAGGGGAGAGGAGAAGGGAGCATTCATGGTTTTAATAAGAACATTCAATGGTATAATATAGTTTTATACACATGGTCCCTGACTTACAATGGTTTGACTTATGATTTTTCAACTTTCTGATGGTATAAAAGTGATACACACTCATTACACTCTTTGACTTAAGATGGGATACATCTAGATAAACCTATGGTAAATTGAAAATATCATAAGTCAAAAATATAAGTTGGGGAGCAGCTGTATTTGAAAACCAAAGAGTCTACCTGTGACTTCCTTAATACAATCTACAGAAAAAAAGCTCAACAGACTCTTCATGGCTGATGAGGATTCATACATAAACCAATCTTAGAATTCAAAGTGGACACTTCCCATCCCACCAGAAATCAGGGCATCTCTGGATCTCCAAGGCAAAGATAGGAATTTTTTTTATTATGAATCAAAAAATGCTTAGACACTCTGAGTGGATGTATTTGAGGTCTCCAGCTTGAGTTTTCTCCATTTGGCTGCTTAATGTTCCCTCATGGAGACAGATCAGCTACTTGGGTCGCCAAGGGCTGGGTAACATTAAAGAAACAGCAAGGAAAAATTACAAAGAAAACAGGGATTCTGGGGGTGTAAACAGACTTCACTCATCTTGCCCTTGTGCCAGACTGCCTGCCCAATTCCACATCGTTGGCATTGCATTGGAGTGTGCAGGGTCCAGCTCATTGTCTTAGTTCATTTGGGCTGCTATAACAAATTACCATAGACTGGGTGGCTTATAAACAACAGACATTTATTTCTCACAATTCTCAAAGCTGGAAGTCCAAAATCGGGGTGCCAGCATGGTCAGGTTCTAGTGAGGACCCTCTTCTGGGTTGCAGACTGCCATTTTCTCCTCGTTACATGCTCATGTGGTGAAAGGGGCAAAGACACTTCCAAAGTCCCTCTTATAAGGACAGTCATTGCATTCATGAGTGCTTTCCTTCGTTACTGAATCACCTCCTAGTACCATCACCTTGAAAGTTGGGATTTCAACATATAAATTTTGGGGAAACACAACATGCAGACCACAGCAACCACCTTATCATATATTTTAGTGTTTTACCCTGCAGGTCTATGGTGTGGCCTCCTGAAAACCCCAGATGCCACACCACAGACCTGAAGACATGGAAGGAATCTTATCAACCCCTACCCATAAGGCAAAAATTCTCTTATCAGCATCCCTGACAAGTCTTCCTTTATGCCTTGTGTAGATACCTCCAGTAGCGCATAGAAACTAAGACCTTCAAGGAGATCTGGGTTCTGGGCCTACTTCAGACACTTACCAGCTAATTGAGCATGAGCAATTTATTTAATCTCTCTATGTTTGACTTCCCTTTCTGTAAAATGAAGATAATAGTAGTTAAATCATGGGATTCATGTGAAGATTAAATGAGACAATATATATTGTGATTTCCCTGCTGCTTAAAATTCTGTATTTATATTTACACAATACAATTTATATTTATCTACCTATGACATTGTATGCAATCTGTATATAGCTAAATCCACAGATGTGTTGACTGTGCCTGCCAAAAATGATGTAGGCAGTCGATTCCAATATGGAGCACCCATAGGGGTACATGGTTTTGACTTTCCCACTCCTGAGACACACCACTCTTACACTGTTATTGCCAAAAACTTTATGCATATAAGAAATCTTTAGAATACACCCACCAAAAGAAGGCATTCCCACATGTCCCAAATAAACCCAAAGTAACAGATCTGCAAACCTGAGTCCAACCAGGTTTATGCTACAGTGAAATATAGCATCACTCCCTGCATAGGGTAAGTGTTCAAGAAAGAGTAGGCAATGCTAGCACAGCCAGCACCTTTGCTTGTTGTACAGTTCTCAGGTATTTGGAAGCCAATATCCTTTGCATTCTTAGTTTTGCTGCCATGGAAGCACTGGCCACAGTGTTGACCCTCGACCTGTCACAGTTCAATAGACATTTGACTGCTGCAGCTTTGTAACCTGCTTCATTCTCACCCGATCATCTCATGCCATGCTACCTGTTTCCCATTCTCTAACTGTTTCTGCATTAGGTTCCCTCTAGGCCCTGCCATGCTGAGCTGGATGTCCTCAGTCGCCAATGCGTCTCTTTGAAAGCAGTGCCTAACATGCTCAAGCCAGGCTGCCAGGCTCCATTAATGTGTATAAGTTGCATTTATTTTCCTGGCATCCTGTCACACTGTAGGCTCAGGTTCTGTGGCTATGTGCTCTTGAACTTCCCAAGGAAAAGGTGTTTGGAAATAGCCTCGAGCAGCTGGGTCTAACTCACATTCTCCTCTCACCTCCCAAAAATGTCCCCAAATGCTGCCTCTTTCAGGGTCCCTATTCTCAGCTTTTCTGGAGTTGGATGATGGCCATGAGAAGTTTTTCCCTTCCTAAGACAATGTCAGAGGCCCCATATATTGGGCCTGGAGTTTGTGAGTTAGGCATCCCCTCCTAGTGTGGTCTTCTTCCCTTATTTTGCCTGTTCTGCCTGGCAAGTGCTTTCCCATGGTCCTTGCAAGGAGCCTAGCCATAGTTTCTTGCCCATTTAATTAATCCTTCCTAGAGACCGTTCACACCCTAAAGCAGGTTAGGCACTTAGGAGAGACCCTTCCTAGACTGGCATCAGTATAGACCCATGAGGGTGTCCTCCCTTTAACTCCTGATGAATTCACCCCATACCTGAGGATTGGGGCATTTCCATAAGTGACACACCCAGGCTGCCCACTCAAAGACACTCAGAAACCACTTCAGGTATAAATACCTGGCATTATTGAGGGCCTGCCAAGCTGTCTGCCAGGTAGCCTCTCAGATCATTCCAATTCCTGGTCCTTCATCTACCTTTCTTCTCCACCTCCTATAGTCCCTCGTTTCCAGCTACTCTCTCAAGTCACTTTCTCCTAACACCCTTGGCTCTTGATTTGGTACCTTTCTCTCTCCTTTGTCCTTCCAAATCCCATCTGTCCTCTAAAGCTCAGTTCAAATGCTGTCTCCTTATTGTAGACCCCTAAGGACACCCACTTGAAGCCAGTTCAGTCTTTCTGGAAAGCGTCACTTATGTCACTAGTACGACCCTGCCTTATACAGTATTAATCTGTGAGTCTGGCTCATCACACTCACCCCAGCTAAACAGTAAGCACTGGAGCAGTAGACACTGTACAGAGAAGATGGAAATGAGAGAGGAATGGCACAGGTAAGGAGGGCCGTGTGGGAGCTCATACTGGACTATGAGTTTGCGTCCCAGGAGTGGAAGGGAAGTGGTCAGAAACTGAATGTAGAGCAGAGAAGAAACCACAAAAGCAGCATCACCACAGGTGTTGTGTTTTCTGTAGGAAATAATCATGAGTTTTAGCCTCACTGGGGTGGATTAGAAACTATGGAAGTGTGAGCCAAAGTCAGGTGTGGGTCACCTGTTAGTGCTTGCACCTTGGAGAGCATGAGTTTGAGTTCACCACAAGTGTCCATTTGACCATAGATACCAAGGGACAAAGGATTATTTGGTTACCAGGGTTCTATCTTTCCAAGAGATAGAGATAGAATCCTTTGAGTTTCTTTTTTTTGAGATGGAGTCTCACTCTGTCGCCAGGCTGGAGTGCAGTGACGCGATCTCGGCTCACTGCAATCTCCGCCTCCTGGGTTCAATCGATTCCCCTGCCTCAGCCTCCAGAGTAGCTGGGACTACAGGTGTGCACCACCACACCTGGCTAATTTTTTGTATTTTAGTAGAGACGGGGTTTCACCATGTTGGCCAGGTTGGTCTCAATCTCCTGGCCTCGTGGTCCGCCCGCCTCGGCCTCCTAAAGTGCTGTGATTACAAGCATGAGCCACCGCACCTGGCCCCTTTGAGTTTCTTATGTGTCCAGCATTGTGCTAGGTGGATTAGAGGGGGTTATAGGCTAAACTCAATCAGTTCTCTCAGGGGGTTCATAGTATAAAAGAAAAGATGAGATACGTAAGCAGCCACAATGTTAGTCAGAGAATGCTAAAAAGTCAAACAAAGGAAAGAGGCACTGAGCATTTGGGGAGGTTAGAAATGGAAGAGTGGTGAAGACCAAGAGTTGTCATTGAAGTTGAACCCCTTAATCCTGTGGGAAGAAGGTGAGATTTGAGTTGGGCTCTGATGAGATGGTAGAGTTGGCTAGGAAAAAAGGAACAAGATGGCACGTTAAAATGGGTTAGTGTGTTCTGCTCACTCAGCAGAAAGGAGGCTTGTACAAGACAGCCGAAGTAGGAGAGATCACCAGAAATACCATCTGGCCACTTTGTGGGAGGTTCCAGTGTCCAAATAGGATGTTCAGACTTTGTCTCCCAGAAAAAATGGGAAATTAGGTGTCTCAGGTGGACAAAGCCCTGTGGTATAAAATCCATATGGTCCTCCCACTCTCCTCCAAAATATTTACAACTTGGATTTGTACCAAAGCCTTCTCTAATCACCTTCATTGTTGTCACCTTATTTTCTAAACATGTGGTTATGGTGCTCTGGTGCCATTGGCTAAACTCAGTAGAGACTAGATTACTAACATCCAAGAGACTGCTTTGTTTTCCCTGTCCTCCTTGGGGTGCACTCTACTGTGGCCTCCAGCTGTAGTGCCAGAACCCACAGGATCCACCATTAGCTGAAAGTACCAGGTTTCAGCCCAAAGGCTCTTCCCTAGGGAAGAGAATGTTTGACCCAAGGTGTCTGGCCTTCAGGAGATAAGGGACCACCACATCAAGGTCATGGAGCAGAGGCTTCCTGGGTGTGGCCCAAGTCCCTATTAAATGTCCTCTGCCTACACGTTGCCCTGGACCTCTGGACCCACCTATGAACATATGCCCCCTCCCAGGGAGCTCGCTTCATCGTCATCTGCCTATTCATTCTGACTGGCCTGCATTTGTCTGGCATCTACTGCATTAGCCAGGGCAATAGCATATATTTGGATAGCACCCAGTGGTTGTTAAACACTTGTACCTATTTTATTCATTAAAACCTTAGCAGACCAGCCAAGGTGTACTATCTCTTTTCTAAAAATAAGGAACCTGAGTCTTAGAGAGGCTAAATAGCTTTGTCTAAGGCCAAAAGGTCAGTAACTGACCATTGCTCCACCACAGATGAAGACCCCATCTCTACCCCCAGAATCTCCTCTCCATCCTGGACTTTCCCACTGCCACCTCCTTTTTATCCATATACCTCAGGGATTTAGCCCCTTTTTGGCCCTCCTTCTCAGCCATGGTCTCCAACCCTCTCAACAGAGCCTTCTACTCCTCTAGGATAGGCTGAGGAATAGGAAGTTGATTCCAGATATCTCCCCTACCTGCCCAGCTGCCTCTGAGACAAACAATCCCCTTGCATTCTAAGGGAACTTATATGAAGCCCCTATGGAGGAATGAAAAGTGATAACAAAAATAAGAAACACAAGAAGCCATAAAGTTTAAAGCAATGCAAGAAACCCTGGCTAGAGTTAGCCTTGATCTTCTCTGAAATGAAAATAAAATTCAGCCCCTTCCCCAACAGCTCATTGTTGGAGCCCCCATACCCTCACCTCTTTCATGTCCTGGGGTTGACTTCCTGCTTGTCCCCACCTCTCTCCAGGAAGGGTCCCTTTTACCCCAACTCTAGAAATTCTAGCCTCAGAAGAGGCCAATGTGCTATCCTCATTGGGATCCCAGAGGAAGACCAAATTAAACACTGCTATTCTCTTCTCTTCTGCTTAACACGGAAAAAGTCAACTTAGGTCATTCCCTGACAGAGAGATACAAAGATAAGGCATTGTCCCTCTCACCAAGATATAAGCAACAGCACAGGATACTGTGTGGTGAAAGACAAAATAAGCAGTAGAGATAAGATTTCTGAGGACTGGAGGGAGGATATAAGGAGTGAGGGATGAGCCACGGGAGGCCACTGTCACCAGCCACAGTGGCCTGGACCAGGCAGAAGAGTCTTATGGTTGAGTATGTGCCATAACAGCTGTAGGGAGGAAATTCTGGGTAGGAGGGTGAATGAAGGCAACGTGCCTGTCGGGGAGCCAGCTGAAAATCCATCCTGTGGGCAGAAGAAGGCCTTGGGACTTTGCTCAGTGGTCATGCTTCCCTCTTCCTGTTCGCTATAGTCCCACTTAGTCTGGGGAAGCTCTCTGCAAGAGAGTGACAGCAAAACAAGCAGTTTGTCTGCTGCTAGGGCTGCGGAACCCAGGCCAGGTGTTCCAGAGGCCACATTCCTGGCCTGGCTGCAGCTCACTGCAAATGAGGCTGGGAAAGGGTGTCCAGTCTTATGCCAGGAGGAGGGGCAGCCCGTTGGGTGGCTATCATGCCTGACTCTACTTCACAAACACCTATGTACTCACCAAGCAGAAATAGTGAATGTTAACCTTCTCTTATTTGCTTCATATTTTTTAATAAAAATGAAAAATATTCAGAAGGAATTAAAAACTCTTAGGTCCCACTCCCACTCCCCTCCCCCCCCTCCAGCAACAACCCTATTATGAATTGTACATATTTCTTTTTCATCCGTGTGTTCTCAAATGGATATATTCATATGGATCTCTAAAACACTATATAGTATTTGTCGATATGGCACTGAATTTACATAATTGTATCTTAACATTATTCTGCAACTGGTCTTTTTCACTCAACATTTCTATTTGGGGATCTATATAGATTGATGATTTGACTCCATTTTCTTTATATAACTGCTCTATGGCAAGTCATCATATTCCCTAATTTCTTTATCCATGCCTTCATTGATGGACATTTAGCTCAGGTATATATATATTTTAAGCAAACAATGCTTCATTGAAATTCTTGTGCCTATTTCCTGAGGCACCCAGCTCTCTCTCCTGTTGTAGAGAAAATGTTGAGACTCCCCGTTCCAGTTCAAATGCAATTAGTACACCTCCGTCGGGTGCACAACACCAAACTAAATACACTGAATCATTCTAAGAGATGCATTCAGAAGAGTTCCTCCCTTTAAGGAGCTTACAGTCTAGCAGAACAGATAAGCATGTTGTGAATCTACAAGTTAAAAGCTCTAGGACAGTGCCCAGTCTATACGTAATTAAAAGATAATGTCAGTTGACCTGATACAGAAGAGCTGAAGGTAGACCAAGTAAGAGTGAAATCTACATGGATATGGGTCTTATCAGGAAAGTTTTCCTAAAGGAACTTGATCTCGATAGGGGTCTTGAAGAAAATACAAGCTTTAGGTGCTCAGTAGTAAGTGTTCAATGAATAGGAGAGAGGGCATTCCTGGCAGGGGGACAGCAGGAGCAAGTGTCCTGGGGCAGGACTAAGCATGGAATGTTAGATGTCTTGTCTGGCTGGAGTGTCTGGCTGGATTGAACTTGGAGCCATTCTTCTGTTTTCAAAGTTGATCTTAGCCCCACATTCGGGATGATGTCCATGTGGCTTGTTGCCCCGGGCAGCCGGCCTGGGTGGTATTTTTCCATTACTCTGAGCAGAGAAGAAGTTCAGTCACTTGTTGATAGCAATATGACCATTCAAGGAGAAAACAATTAGGGATGCTGAGCTCTGGCCCCCGGAGAGGAGGGAGGGAAGGAAAAAATTCTCCCTGGGGGGAAGGGGCCGGGTGGGAAACAACCAAGAGGGTAATTGGTAAATATTATTGTTTCATTCCATGTTTGCCTGCTCTGCTCTGGTCCCTCTGCAAGCGGTGCATTTAAATCACACTGTCTGACTTTGGCAGGTTTAATTGAGTCGCCACTGAAAAAGAAATTATCCCTGTGCTATTAATTTTTATAGTTCCTCGGGGCTTTTAAAAAGTGTTTGGATTTTCTAGGTCTTTGAAAATGAAAACATTAAATTTTATTAAAAGGAAACGCAGGGGGGCTGGCAGGGCCCAGCCAGGCCCTGACAAGACGGTTGGTGGGAAGGTTTGGGCCCTCTGAGGCAGTGTGACAAAAGTTTTGCCCCTTGTAGAATGAGAGGCAGGTGGTCTCTAAAGATGTGTGAGGTCTGCCAGACCTGCATCCCCCACTGGCTCAGGATGGGTGCCTTGTCAGTGCCACCCCAGACCCCGCCCTCATGGCCAAAGTCTGTGCTGGCAGCCACAGGCCAAAGAGTGCTGTGACAGGGAGCTCTCTGTAGGAACTGGGGGGAACATAAGGGCAGACCAAGGTTGTGGGGCCAGAAGCTTTCACAATTTAGAAGGCCCTCTTGAAGAAAAAGAAAAGAATTCAAAATCCCAAATGCAAAATTACATTCGAAAGTGTAATTTTATTGAGAAAGAATGAAGTCACAACAAATTACACATTTTAAAAAGCTGACAAATTCTACAGGCACCACAAAATCTAAAATAACTGTCTGACACATCCGTAATACTTTTCTTCCTACATTTTTTTTGGCTACCAACTCTCTGATCATCTCTTTAAATGACTATAATTTTTCAATATCATTTTTATAGAGAGAATACAAAGATAATTCAGTCTATCTTTTACCAAACTGCAAACTCTTTGATCATCTCTTTAAATGACTATAATTTTTCAATATGACTTTATAGAGAGAATACAAAGATAATTCCGTCTATCTTCTAACAAGCTGATCAAATTTTGTACTTTATTATTCACGGTTTGGAAAGGTTTCTTTCAGTCTCACAATTTGTCACTGGTAATGCCACGTGAATTTTCAGGATTGTTATCAACTTTGGGAAAACCTCTGTCAAGTATCTTTCACATATGAGCTATGAGATTTCAGGGCATTTTTTCTTTCACAGCAACAAATCTAAAATGCTCTTTGAATTTATGAAACTTACTAACCAGATTGTCATCGATGCCCTCATTGTAGTGGCGTATAATGAGTTTTATGTTATCTCCATCAATGTCAGTATTTCCTGTCAAATCAGCAAGACATTTAAACATGGGGATTCTGATAAATTCTAAGTCAGTAATTCCCATCAAAAAAGAAACAAGATGAATGGTGCATATATAATTGTATTACTTTGCATGATCGAGTATATTCTTGACAAGAGAGAACTTTTATTTTGATGAGGCAGTGATGAGAATGCTCTTGTGATTTTACATACCTAATGACTGGAGGAATTTCCCACCAAGTAGCTTCTGGCTCTGGGCATTTAAAAACTTGTTTCTCTTTCACCATCTATATGCTTCCAGTGCTGGGCTCTGCAGGACACAGATACTCAGGTCTCTGTACAACTGCATCCCTTTCATGGCACAAGACAGAGGATGTCTGCACAGTGGGTAACAGGAGTGTTCCTGGCAGCTTTTTCCACATGGTGACAGCTACTGATGAGTGAGTTACACAGAGAGGTGACTAAAACTACACAAACACCTCCCACTGAACCTAAACCAAACACAGCCCCAGCTCAACTGCCCCTTAGCTAGTTTTCAAAGTGGCAGCATCAGTGCCCCCCAAAATGAGGAAGGGGATGCCAGGGGGAAATATGCCAGGGAGAAACAATGGTTTTAAGAGATTATAGTTGAAATATCTCACTTTTGCCAGCTACATAAAAACACGTGACCGTGTACATGCATTGTGCCAATGAAGGGCTCTGGAGTTTAAGCATCATTATCATGACAGGAAATTCACTTGTGCACGCTATGGAAGTTCTCGGGGAGAGATCTTTGCACCTAAGTCTGTCAAGGAATTAACTGCATTTGGAGAGACAAACACAGCACAGCAGTATAATAATTCAAACATGACAAGGTAACTAAAGTGAGACTTTGTATGGGGAGGCTTTGAAGTTGAGACAAGCAAGTGATGAGGGTAGGATGGGAAGGCCCAGGAAGTCAGGAAGTGGAACTTGAACTGGATACAATTCAGATAGCTGTGGAAGAGCACATGTGGGTGATGGGGTGATGTGTGCGTGTTCGTGCATGCATGTGTTTATAGACATGAGTGCCTGCACCTATGGTGTATTGTGAGCGTGCATGCATGTGCTTCTTTTTTTTTTTTTTTTTTGAGACAGAGTCTTGCTCTGTCGCCCAGGCTGAAGGGCAGTGGCATGATCTTGGCTCACTGCAAGCTCCGCCTCCCGGGTTCACACCATTCCCTTCCTTCAGCCTCCCAAGTAGCTGAGACTACAGGCGCCCGCCACCAAGCCCTGCTAATTTTTTCTATTTTTAGTAGAGATGGGGTTTCACTGCGTTAGCCAGGATGGTCTTGATCTCCCGACCTCATGATCCGCCCGCCTCGTGGGATCCCAAAATGCTGGGATTACAGGCATGAGCCACCACACCCAGCCGCATGCATGTGCTTCTACGTGAGCATGCATGTGCATATGTTGTGTGCACTTGTGCATGTGTAAGCATGTGTAGGGAGGGAATGAAGGGATTGTCATGAAGTCTGCAGGAGAAATGGGCTGGCGTCATGGTGGATATCAGTCTGACACATGAGGACAATGAGGCTCAGGAAAGCGAGGCAACTTGCTCAAGACTGCACATCTCGTCGGTGGCAGAACTCAAGCTATCCCCAGGCATCCTGACAGCATTTGCAGGATGTTCCCAGCACACGCATCAGTTCCTACCCACATACAGCCAGGGCTGAATCAGTGTGCGTGCCCTGACCCGCTTCTCCACAGGCAGAGTGCCCTTCTAGGCACAGGAAGGAATGTCAGTTCCATCCTGTGATGGCTGTCCTCCTCCCTCTGCCTCAGGGGTCACTTCACTCCAATAAATCATCCCAGGCAGCCCTGACCCAGGAGAGAAGAAAGTTGCCTTGCCCTTTTATGCTGACACCTCAGCTCCAGCTCTATCCCCAGATAAAGTCACAAGGCACTAGAGTGTCAGGTGGGGACATGTGTGTTTTGTTTCAATGGCAGAGTAGTGGGCAGTTTGTGCACAGCTTCCTTAAGGAAACAAAGCATTTCTGTTGTGGAAGTAAAAACTTTGGGTGGTTTATGAGTTGTGACAGGTAAGGAAATAAAAATGTGGAATAACCCAAATGTCAATTCAGATAGAAAATTCAGAAATAGTCAGATTTCCCTCCCTGGGCTAGGCGTTCAGCACTCCCAACTCTATAATGTCAGTGCTCTGATCGTGCCCATTTTACAGACCAGGAAACTGAGGCTTGAAGAAGTTTAGGAGTTTGCCCAAGTCACACAGCTAGAAATCATGGGGCCAGGATTTAGATTCAGATAGTCTGATTTCAGGGCCTGTGTTCTCATTAGGATACACTGCCTTCAATGGAAGAAAGTAGGGAGAATTCTCCCATAAGCACAAAACTTTATTCAGATTTCCTAAAAACACAGGACCATTTAAAAACTCTCTTAATAAAAAGCTGATGGCAGGCCTCTCCCTGTCGTCACCCTCGACATGCATGTACATGCGCTCACGCGCACACACACACACACAGTGTCCACATCACTGCTCACCCCAGCCTTCCCAGCTCAGCCCAAATTCCTTCCTTGTGAGTGTCCCTCCACTGATAATTAAGGCTTCAGCCAGCCAGTTGCTGATTTCTGATTCCCATTTAATCTCCACAAGGACTTTCAATACTTACAGCTCTTGCTTCTCAATATGTCAGTGTATTAAAGGAAAAATCTTGGGGGCAGGAAGATGACATCTCCACGAACAGGTAACTGCAGGGCGGTACAGACAGAGAATACTTCCAGCTTTGCTCAGAAGGACAGATTTATCAGAAGTACTGGTGAGGGCTAGAAGTCAAGGTGAGAAGCTTTCAGAATGGGGGTGTGCACGTGTGCTTGTATGTGTTTAATGTATTTTCAAGTAACAACTAAAAGTTTCTGCCTTATGTGGTCAATGGGAATCTGGTGATTTATTTGAGCTGAGGACTTGAGGACATATAGACACAAACCACTATCACTGTGCCTCATTCTATAGCTGAGGACATGTGCACATAGTGTGTGTGTGTGTGTGTAACTCACAAGGAGAAAAAGGACCAGGGAGCAAGGCTGACACAGATTGAGGGGTACCCATTTGGAACTTTCTTTGTAACTCTGTTTACCCTTGAAGAGACCCACTTGCTCCTGTAGGGAAGGCCAACGCCCACCCCCACCATCCCAGACTAAAGTCATAAATCTCAAGCCTGTGGGAAAAGGGCCCACCCTTCCTAAGCTGAGATAGACAGAGACGCTGGCCCAGACAGACAGAGTGTGGAAACTTCCACTGGCCTGCATTTGACCTCCCTACCTCCAAGTTTTGCATCTTAAAGGGACCCCGACTGATAGAGAGCGAGCTGGCTGGACAGCCCAGATCTGTCTGCTGATTTCAGGCTGTTATCCTTGAGCAAAGGGAAGCTTCTCTGTTTTATTCAATACCTAGGATATCTTAAAAACTGGGAAAGAGTCAGAGTGTCCTTTAAATTCAGAACAGTGAGGTTATTTTAATCTATTTCTGAAAAAGCTAACCTGTGTCCAGGGGTTAGCCTGGTGAGTGTGACCACCCTGGGGAGTGTGAGGAAGGCAGAACTCCTGGTCTTTAGCTGTCCTGTGTCAAGCAAGCCGCCCACCTCTCTCGGCCTCTACCTTTCCATCTCTCTCGGCCTCTACCGTTCCACCTCTCTCGGCCTCTACCTTTCCTGATCACTTCATTGGACAGTTACTGGGTTCAAAGTCAAAATGGTCAGTATTTAAGAGGAGGGCCTATAAAAAGATGTTAAAACCTTTTTAACAGGCAAGTGCAAGTGATTCATGAATAAGAGACCCACCCCAGGATCTTTCAGGAGAAGATGGTGAAGATGTGCAGAAGGGCAGCCACATCCCTCACAACCTGTTCTACAGTTCCTGGGTCAGGGGAGGCGTCACAGGCTTGACCCGGGCGGTTCTTTCCAGTGCTCTTATACTCAGTTCACTGCAATCAGACCAACACGGGTGTTCAGCTGTCCTGATCCCCTCATTCAAACTTTCATGAAAGTGCCCAGCTCCCAATCCTGAGAGGCGGTGGGGGCACCAGACCCCTCAAAATGGCAGCATCGAGGTCCCAGTCATCATGAGCAGCCTCCCTCCTGTGTCTTCCTGAGGGATCCTTCACTCCCACTGCCATCCCCAGCAGGCTTGTGCCTTGCCCCTGCCTCACCTCACCCACCTAATGAGCTTCATGGCCTATGGCCTGCAGGACCAGGCTAACTGATGAGCTCTATGGGCACAGCCAGTGTGTCCCTGCCTCATGATTGGAGCCATGGCTGCCCTATATAGCATCTCCACCAGAGAAGCAGGGGGCTGCTCTCTCCTTGCCTTCAGGGGACGTGCTGTCTAGCTGGAGGAGTTCTGCTGGCTAAATGTGTTATGGTCCCTCCCCATTTGAGGCACATGGTAGGACTGTACTTCCTCCTCATTGTGACGGGCAGAGCCACGAGAGTGGTTCTGAAGAATGAGTTGTAAGCAAAAATGTCATGTCATTTCTGAGCCACAGAATTAATTGCTGAGGCAAGACTTCAGAAAGCATTCTTTTATCCTTGGCATGAGGTACCAGCAACATTCAAGAAGGCAGCTCCTTTGTCACCTAGCCTGCCTGATGAGCAGCCCTTTGTCAGCCCAAGTCCCTGAATGACAATACGAAGTAGAGGCCAGCACCCACCTATGTATTATAGTGTAAATAAGAGCTAACCCTTGGTTGTCTTAATCCACAGAGACTTGAGGGGTCGTTACTGCAGCATAACCTAACCTATCCTGACTGATACAGAAACGTGTGGCATATCAATCTGGAATAAAACAAGAGTAATACAGGGCTGTGGATAGTTATGTTTTGGACACTATGGAATTGATGGTAAATTCTGGATCCAGTAAAAGAAGAGGAATGTATTGTAAGCTGGTATGGACTGAGAGCATTTCCAGGAGACTGAGTAGGATTTAAATTAGCTTGATGGAAGTAGGAGGAAGTGCCCACCTCTCCCATTTCTCCCTAAACATTAGGTACTGATTCTAGCCTAAGTTGCACTTCCAACATTTCACTAGTTAGGGGGGCATGGGCCTTCAATTTCACCCCTCATGCCCCACTGTCCTTATCCCAACTGCTTCTCAACACAGAGCTTCAATCTTCTATTTATTTCTATCTTCACCCATCCTTACCTCCAGTCTGAAAAAATCTGTTGCCCTCCTCCTGTCTAAACCCTGTTCTCTCTCTCTACTGGTTTCTCACCAATAGCCTATAAATGCTCTCAGCTATCTCCCTATTTGAAATAAAACTCATCTCTTAACCTTGAACTAACCCCTTTACTCTATTCTAAATGATTCATTAATATATCAGTGCTACACTTTCTTACTCCCTTAGAATCTACTGTGAGCTTCCTCCTTACAAAATAAAATTCAAGATTTAGAGATCCAATGCCATAAAAAGCAACTCAAGGTATATTTAATTCAGACTTCATATCTCATCCCTGGCCAGCATTAGCCATCTCACAACAATATATCTGGGAAATCAATATTCTATGAAATAAGGATTTCAAGGAGAAAGTCCACCCTAGCTGACTACATGTGGGTAATTAATTAGGTAAGCTGTAGTGACAATGGACCTGATTTACTACCAAATGCTCATGCTATTATGGCAAAGTTAGCTGGCTCATTAAATAATCTGTCTACCAAGAGTGTGAGTCCACACCGATAACCACTCCAAATGACAGTGGGAGACACAGCCCTGGGAAGGGAGCCAGGAGTCCTTGGGCCTCTTTCCAGCCATCGACCAATCAGCTGTGTGACCTTGGGCTAGTCACATTCTTTCTTCAGGCTTCAGTTTGCAGCCTACCCCCCTTCATTCTTAATCAAGAGAGTTTGACTAAAAGCCCTGCAATGGCCTTTAAAACTGCAAAATCCCTTGACTCTCATCATTGTTTTCTGTGCTAAATTATAGAGTCATCAAAAATGAAGAAAAAATTGGAACTGTTTCAAATGGTTCCAGATAATCAGGAAAAAGTGTCTTTCATCCTATAGCAAGTGTGTAGCATTGAGGGGCACCAGCTGGAGAGGGAGCAATGTGGACTCGTATGTGGTCAGCATCTCTTAACAGCAAAGAAGGATGAAGAACACAGCCCTCTATCCTCATCTTAGCTCCATCCCTAATTTTCCATGTGACTTTAAACCTGTCACTCAACCACCCTGGGCTACCCTTTGGCTCCAAAATTCTATGACATCTGATATGTTCTTTAAGACCCAGACTCCAGACTCCCTACACCCTCACCTATCTCACCTTGAAATGAAGCTCCTCTTGGATTATATGCCTGGCATTTAGCCCGGATGGTAGATCTTAAAGCACCCTCCTCTAAGTCCAACCACACCTATATGTACCCAAATACCAGAATCTGAGAGTGAGAAGAGAATAAGAGCGCTTTAGAGAAAGCATAGCTGCAGGCACTGAGTCCATTGCATTCTGGAGTACATTAGTCACTTGGAATTATAAAATTCCTAAAAATTGTAGCCACCCTTTACAATTTACATAGGATGTTGATCAAGCAATATACCTTCTATCCTTTTACTTGATCCTAACAAACCCCTTATCCTCTGTCCTCCCATCCAGGACCACATGCCTTTGTTAATACATGGCAGGAGGCCAGGCACCAGGACCATGCACCTCCTCCTGGAGTATCATTTGGTACCAAGATTGTGAAATGAGACAAGGAGAGTGTTTAGAAATTAGAAGTTGTAAATAATGTTTCCTTATTTCTACTTTCAACAAACTCAGATAAATCCTGAAATTTATTGTGTCTCTCTCCACTAGAATAGAACAACATAAAACTAGGGTCTTTTTTATTGTTGCTCTGTGTTGAGTCCCAAGTGCTTACAGTAGTGCCATGCATGTAGTAGGCACTCAGTAAAATTATGATGAATGGAGGAAAGAACATTGTATATGAGTTGTTAAGGTAAAACTTGAGACTTACTTTGGAGAAATGACATGTCATTAAAGGTGTGTCACTTTAGGCTCTAACTCTAGACTCCTCAGAGTTTATTGGTTGATTCTCCTGTGCCTTTGGGGCACTTCCTGAAGACTGATTAACTCCCCTTTAAGGAGGAGGAAGCCAGTACTGTAGATGAATAAATAACACACTCAAAGACACACAATCCATAAATAATGGAGGCCAGGACAGGACACATGTCAATTTGACAAACATTTATTTAATTCTTTGTGCTGAGTATTGGGTTAGTTGTACTTTCAAACACAATGGAGCCACGAGGGACTGTTGCTCCCAGCTGGCTTTCTTCCTGGCAGCCTGCTCTTTTCTCTGGAAAGCTGTCCACATCCAGGCTCTGCCTGGGGGTTCTTCCCTCCAAGATGCTATGCCACAAAGCCCTCTAGTTCTCCTCTCCTGACAATGAGCCGGCTGGCCTTTTTCAGTTTCAAGGATTTACTGGTAGATGCTTTGAGGCTACAGAAGGGAGTATTAAAAATAAACGTGATCATTATAAAATTCTAAGAAATCAGACAACATCTTTACAGTAATGGTCCTAGTCTGTAGCTCCTGACTCCTTGCTGAGCATTACACAGAAGTCTTAAGATGGCCTTTCCACTGCTCCGCTCAATGGGGCCCACACCTTATGTTTTCTTCTCTGGGTCCATATTTTTTTATTATACCAGCCAAGATCACTCATATCTGCCAGACTCCCCAGCCTGCCAAGACAACGGCAGTCTGATCCATTACTTGAAGAGCCACCAAAAATCAGAGAAAACTGATGTCTGAAACAACAGAAACATTTTCTCATTGAGTAAAATATAATATGGGTTGATTGATAGGGTTGGTTGAACATTATCTGTACCTACAGTTATACCTGCTTGCTCCTCCAGGGGCAGTGGTTCACTCCCTGGCTGCACATTAGATCCACCTGGGGAGCTTTTAAAACAGTGCATAGACACCATCCTGGACCAATTAAACCAAAATCTCTGGGGTAGAGTCCAGATACGGATTTTTTTAAAGCTCCCCAGTGATTCTAATACATAGCCAGAACTGAGAGCTACCGCTATGATGAACTTGTTTCCTTTCCTCTGGGGTATCTGAAACTTTGTGATTAGGTCAGTCTTTAAAGCTGTTCAGAGTTAATTAACACATATGCATTTAGACTGGCTCCATTGAGCCAGCCAAGGCAATTCCCAAAATAGAATTCAAGGGTTCAGAACTACCTTCTGTCTTCTTTCCTAAAAGCATGTGATAAGATGCCCCCAACAAATCACCAAGTAAATATCCTACTGACCCTGAAGACATCTAAAACATAACCACTGACCTCTTATGCTAGTGTTCTCTCTTGGAGTTTCCAGGTTCTTTTGCCTTCTGTCAAGACCCTCAACACCTAGTCTCAACATCTTTTCCAAGTTATCTTCCACTAAATCTCTCAACACATACCCCATTCCTGGCAATTGATCTACTCATTGTCTTCACTTTACACCCCCATTTTAGACTGCCATGTTTAACCCTGGCATTCACCTGCCTGAGCTGACCAGGAGTGCCCCTCCTCACTGTTCATCTATCTGTAACCTATCTATCTATCTTTAAGTCTCAATCCAGAACTCATCTTTGAGATGCAACCTTCTCAGTGTGACCACTCCAGGTCTCAGAAGCTGCTTCCTCTTCTGAGGTTATTGTCATCGTATATACCACTTATTGGGGGCACTTCAGGTATACTCATTCTATGGGCAAGTGTGTGTGCATTCCCCACTGGGCTGTAACACTTACTTACAAATGGTGGAAATCAAGATTTCTCGATTGTGCAACCCAATGTAAAATAATGAAAGCCTGGGCTCCCTTTATTCTGAGAGGTTTAAAAAAAATTCTATAAGGATGAGTATGTAATAAATTATTTGATCTTTAAGACGACCTTATGAAACATCATTGTTATTGTCACCATGTTGGCAGTTAAAAAAACTAAGAGGAGAATAGTCCGCCTTTATCCCCCAAAACACCAAGACAGAAAAATGGGCACAAGGAAACCAAGACTCAGAGTGAGTCACACAGCCTTTAATAACACAGCCAGAGCCAAAATTCAGGGTCTACACTGCCAGCTCAGTGTTCTTTCAACTAATAGATTGATTCACAAATTTTAGCATGCATCAGAATCACCTAGAAGGCTTGTTGAAATGATAGGTCTGGACTGGGTCCTGGTAACTGCATTTCTAGCAGGTTTCTAGATGATGCTTATGGCACTGACCCAGGCTCCATACTTTTGAGAAATACTGCTTCAATATAAGCTTCTTTCTTAAAAGAAGAGAGATAGAAACAGGGATTCCAGCCCCACCAGAAGAGATGTTAGAGATGTTAGAAAAGCAAACCAAATGTCATATGGAAATAATAAGAAATAATAAATAACTGAATTTATTTCAACAAAAGATTTTCTACAAGAGTAATTTGTTATAAGTTACAAATAAAAACTCAAAGTCATCATACAGAAATCATTCTTATTAAGACTTCAGGCCAAAATATCAATATGTTCAAAGGGGCTGAAATGAATTCAGGCATTATACATCCATAATACATTAGAAACAATTCATTAAAAATGGCAGAGAAAGAATGGAAGCCAGACCACCCATACTCTGAAAATTCCCTTACATGGGATGTGGCTTGGCAGCAAATCAATTGATCCCTCCATCAATCTGCCTATCACTTAATCAATGGCCCTTTTCTACATATCAGCTTTATGCCATTAAATTCTGTAGGCCAATGAGTAAAATGTAAACATGGCCCAGCACAGAGTTCCTGCTCATCAAAAATATATCATCTAGTTTAAGACAAAATCTACAACTGGGAAAATTTAGACAACAGTGTTGAAACCTTATTAAAATTAAGTAGAAATGACATATGATATAGATGTTCAGAAAATAGAGATCAAGGCAAACTGGATTAGAGAAAAATATGTATTCACATGGCTGGAAGCTAGGGCTTAGTACAGTGTCAATTACTAGTCATCGTATGAATTAATGAATAAACAAAGTTTAGGAAGTTAAACTAGATCTTTTTAAATGGGTAGGATTTGGATGGGATGGAGAGAAGAGCGAATGGTATTTGAGACAGAATTAGTGTCATGAGTCAATTGACAGGAAGGAACCTGCTTGCCTGCATGTGTGTATGTGCACCTATATGCATGTGTGCTTGTGTATGCATGTGTGTGTGTAATGTAGGGGAGTTATGGGGAGAAGGAGCATGGAGAAGTAGTGAAGGGGCTTGTGCTACCAGACAGAAGGTTCATGGAAGAGAAGAGGATAGTGGTGAGAGGTAGGTTAAAGACAGTAGATTAGGTCCAGAATATCCCATAGGTCTTCAGGGTTCTTCCTATAGACGGGAGCAGCCATTGCTGACTCTTTAGCTGAGGTGGTTTGGGAGTGGAGTTAAAGTTGAAAGCAATACCACCCTCCAAAAACCGTCCCACCCTCAAGGGAGAGGGCTGGAGAAAGACTCAGCTCTCTGCAGGTTGACACAATAGACCAACAACACACACTGCCTCTGCCCTTTGCACAGACCCTCTCCTAACATTTGCATGCCTAGGGCACAAGTACATATGGAAGCTCACATATACCATATGGCTAAATATGCAAGAGTTATAAATCAAGATAACAAATGTCAAATACGTTTCTTCCTCCTTCATTGACAAATGTACCTTTTCATCAACCGAAGAGCAAAGTTTGAATTTCAAATTCTCAGAATTCTCAGCTTTCTGTAGCAAAGCTGGAGGCCTCTGGCCTATACCTCTCCTCTTTTCCCACCCTTGGCTCCATCTTACATTTTATGAGACCTGGGCATATGCATATGAACATCCTAGGCCATGTGTCCAAGCTTTTCTATAGCCTCCTATAAATAGCCACCACTTGGCCGCCTTCAAGTCCTGAAATGTACACATCACCAGTGATATCTATCCTCAGAAAGATGAAGCAAGGAGGAGCTCTGTCCACACCGACCATGGAAGTGGGTCTGGATCCATTTATTCAGGAAATTGCAGATCCCAGGTAACCCTAGTGAGGTCAAAAAGAGGGCAGTGAACTCCACTTGAGCACGTCTTCTGGGCCCTGTGGGTTTCTTGACCATGAAAAGGCATGGTAAAAGGAAGGTCAGAGTGGGGAATCTGAATCAGGGAGCTCTCTTGCCTGGGACAGAGGGTGATTCAGTCCCTGAGCTACAGTGAGTCTGGATTTCACTACCACAACCCACTGTCAGGTAGCCCCCTCCCTCCATGCCCCTGTCATTCTCCCCATGTTATAAGTTTCTCCCTTCTAGCTGGTGATGGAAGGGTCACTAAATCAAAGCTGCCAGCCTGTGCTCTCAGATCCCCACTTTGATGGAGAACTCAGTCTATGGGGAACCAAGCCAAACAAAGCGTCCTACAGGGGTTTCACCTGCAGAGATTGTAGTTCATCCTTCACAGTCTCTCCCCTTCACACACACTAGGCACCCGCAGATCTAGGGCTTCAGAAGCTCATCTCATCACTTCCTTTTCAATCCCCACGTGAGCACTTGTGCTCTCCTTCAAGTGCTCCAAGGTAATTTTAAAGAACACCGCATTTTGCTTTCATTTTCCTCTGGCCTGGCCTTCCCATAAATCAGGGCTGAAGCAGAACTTGAGAGAACTGGGCTAATCAAGACTTCAATCTCAAGAAACGTTTAAATATAAATCAAAATAGTTGAAGGCTCTCCAGATCCTCAATTTTCTTTGAAAGCCTAGTTTGTCTTGTTCTTTTTTTTTTTTTTTTCTTCCCACTTTTTTTTCTTATTGGCCATGCTGAGCTCTGAATTTCCTCCTGGTGCCCCTAGAAATATTTCTGAGTAGTTCTCGATGTTTTCTTTGAGACACTGTACGAAGCAATACAAGAGAGATATTCCTGGTGCCCTGGCTGGGGAGTAGAGGCCATCTACAGCATCTTGCTCTAACTTGAAGGATCTCAAATTTTAAGAATTAAAGGATCTTGAAGAGTCAAAAATAGTGATTTGGCAGTCAAAGGGAATAAAAATGAAATCTGCAGAACTGTAACTCTAATCATCTCTCCTGTTTCAGATACTTATGACTGTAACAAACTGTCCCAGCTTAGTGTTACAAAACAACAATAGTCATTCAGTATGATTGTCTCTCCTGGTTCTAGGAGCTGATGGGCACTTCCTGCTTGGAAACACCCAGGCAGTTTCAGTCTGGGTGTTTGGAGAGAAGGTGGCTGGAGCAGGGGCTTTTTTTTTTTTTTTTTGAGATGGAGTCTCTCTCACTCTGTCGCCCAGGCTGGAGTGCAATGGCGTGATCTCGGCTCACTGTAACCTCCGCCTCCAAGGTTTAAGCAATTCTCCTGCCTCGGTCTCCTGAGTAGCTGGGACTACAGGCACACTCTACCACGCCTGGCTAATTTGTTTGTGTTTTTAGTAGAGACGGGTTTCACTATATTGGCCAGGCTGGTCTCGAACTCCTGACCTCATGATCCACCTGCCTCGGCCTCCCAAAGTGCAGGGATTACAGGAATGAGCCACTGGAGCAGGGGTCTTCTTAAAGGCTTCTTCAGTGTCTGGCACCTGGGCTGAGAAGGCTGGAACAGCAGGGGCTCCTTGCCTCTCCCTCCCTGTCTCTGTGGTCTCTCCATGTGGTCCTTCCAGCCTGGCAGACTTCCTACACTGTGTTTTAAAATTTAGCCCGCATTATTCAGATGTGGTGAGGCCAATGGATCAAGAGACAACTGCCATTGCAAGGACAGTCTGTTATACTCAGAGATGCCAAGGGGATGGGCATGGCACGCCGAGGGGAGCCACATGGGAAACACAGGCACCAGGGATGTGGGGCTGGAATTTGGGCAAGAGCCTTTATTGTATTCCTGTGGAAAGGAATGGGCAAGGGAGGCAGGGCAAGTAGGTTTAGGATTGTCTAGTTTGAATAATTTCAGCAGGCTCTAGGGCATAGCAGCTGTTCTTAGTTGTCTGGTACAGGGCCTTGGGGTGATTAGGCCTGAAACAGAGAGGTCTGGAGTGAGAGAACTCCACAAAAGAGGTAGTTGGGGCACAGGCTCTGGTTATTTGGTTTGCATATGAAGGGCACCCTCCCAGGGGAGTTGTTTCTTATCTCTAGGAATTAGCTAACCCTGGGAGGGTTAATTAGCTAACCTCCAGGGTCAGCAAGGCCTCAGACATCAAAGCATCAAAATACCGAGAATAAAAACATACTTAATACACATGGTAGAGCAGGGATTCAAAAGCTTCTCCAAAGCTACAGAGCTTTGGATATCTGGAGCTACAAGATAGCTCCAGGCAGGAGCTATCTTGCCTTTTATGAGCTAGCTTCAAAGTCATACAGTATCACTTCTGCTACTTTCTATTTGTAAGAGGAGAGTCACTAAGGCCAGCCCATAATCAAGAGAATTGGACTTCACCTGTTGATAGAAGAAGCATCAAATAATTTGTGAATCTGTTTTAAAACCAGCAATCTTTCATAATAGAGTATTCACAAAATGTCATTTGTGATTAATGGGCCCCTTTCCCCATCCCTTAGAACCCAGAAGCCTTTGACTCAAAAGGTGCTAAATCCAATTGCCCATCTGTTAGCACCCCATTTCCCAAGCCAAAATGCTAGACAGGGTGATACTGTTCTGACTGTAAAATGACAGGGGTTGAGACTGAGAAGTTGTGATCCCATTGCTGTGAAGTACAGCAACATGTCCATAGTGAAATTTATCATTAGTCAAAGTTCACAGGCCAAAATCTCCCAAGTCAACTCCATGAATAATATAAAGAAAGGAGAAAACTAGCTCTGCCCTACAGGAATTTGCACTCTGGTGGAGGGGAAAAGTCATTAATTACTTAATGAAGGACATGGCATTCAGAAAAATAATAAATTATTCTTTGGGGAGTAATGAGAGAAGGCTCCATGGAAAAGGTGGACCTTAAAGGACATAGAGGCAGCTCACAATCCACTTCCATGGATAACTCACTCCATTCCAAGGCCCTAAAATTTCTTTAGCCCTGTGGGCCATATTTCCTGGTCTGTCCCACAAACAAAATGTGTACCCCCTTCCCCTAGACCCTACCATTTCCCTGTCTGAAAGGCTCTCCTCTTTCTCCTTTAACCATTCAAGTCCTGTCCTGCTTTGGAGTTCACTTTCTCCATGAGCCCCTTTCTGACATCTCCCAAACAACCATCACCCTCTCTACCACACCTTTAGGGCCTAGACCTTCTACCACAAATTTCATCACTCACTTACATGTCACCATTTTCATGTGGTTCGTTATGACTTCATAATTGTTGACTTGTTTTTCTCCATCTTGATTTTGGTTATTGCAGACCATAAACCACACATTCTTCTTGCCCTTAATGCCACCCACTGTCTCAAGGCCAAGCCTAAGCATACAGTAGCTACTCCATGTATATTTTGGGAGTGGTTGACTGGTGGTATAAATGTAGTGTTGTCGAACTGTGTTGATCCAGGGCCCCCCAGGGACCACCCTGCAGAAAAGAGCCAAGGAGTAAGAAAGGTACAGGGTTCTAGGGCCCTATGCCACCTTCAACAGTATAGGTACTCTTTTGACTGGCTTTCCATATTGGAATACATACAATTTTGCCTGAAGGTAGAACTCTGCGTCCAACCAATTATTGAAAACCACCAACGTTATAGACATAGCATTGAATTAGGAACTGAAGCTTTGCCTCCTCAAGCCTCTGATTCCTCATTCCAACAATGGAGATAATTATTACTCCTGTCCTTTTCTCTCACAGAGTGTATCAGTTAGCTAGAGCTGTGTAACAAATCACCTCAAACATGTTGGCTTAAAACTACAATTCATTTAGCTTAGGAACTGAAGGTTTCTGGGGGCTGGCTGGTCTAGGATGGCCTTGCTCATGTGTCTGTGGGCAGCTAGAAGGTCAGCTACCAGTTGGCTTTGCTCAGCTTGCTCAAGGATCAGAGGTCTTGGCTGTGATGAATCAGCTGCCTCAGCTCTGCTCCATGTGGTCTTTCATTCTTCAGGAGGCTGGCCCAAACTTATTTACATGGTAGTCACAGGTGTCCAACAGAGAAAGCAGAAGCTGCAAGGCCTTTGGGGGACTAGACTCAGGACTAGAAAAGAAAATGTCACTTCTGCCATATTCTACTGGTCACAGCAAATCACAAGGTCAGCCCAGATCCAAGGGATGGGAAAATAGATTACACCTCTTGATGAGAAATGCTACAAGGCTCTTTGTATGGGCTTGGATGCAAGGGGGCATGGAGAATTGAGACCATTTTTGCAGTCTGTCATGGGGAGGCTATGAAGATCAAATGAGATTACAAATATAGAGATCTTTGAAGAAACACACAACTTCCTGCAAGGGATAAATATTACCATGGAAGATTTTCTCATCAATAGGGTTGGGGATGGTAGTGATGCTCTCAGATACATTCACATAAATGGGGAACTTGCTTTTCCCTGTTTAAGTGGCTTTATAAGCTAGTTATTTTCAAATGTTTCAAAATTATATTTTCTTCTAAAGAAAAAGAAATCTGCATTTATGGTTCAAACCTCTGTCTTTTTTAGGTATATGTTAATGTCATGCCTTTCTAAGCTTTCATGTCAGCAGCATGAAATCAAGAGTTCACTCATTCGTTCACTAGGCATGGGCCAGACACCAGCTGCACCAGGCCCACAACAGGCACTAGAGCTACAGTGACAAATAAAACCTCATCCCTGCCCTCAAGATGCCCATAGATTAGTGCAAAGTATTGGAAGTATGAACCAAAACTTGTAGAAAACAGAAAAAGGGGCAGCAAATTTTACTTGGGGGTGTTGGGAAAGTCTTTGCAGCTAAAGTAAACTGGGTTCAAAAGAAAGAGAGGGAGTGTGAACCATGCAAAGAGTTAAGAAGAAAGAATACCACGTGGGAGAACACTATGTGCAAAAGCATGGAGTTGTGAAAGGGAATGGGGGACTCGGGAAGCCTTGAGGTTGCCTTGAAACAAGTATGGGACATAGGAGGGAGAGATGGGATATTGATGTTGGGGAAATAAATTGCAGCAGATTATAAGAGCCACAATACCTCAATCCTTACGCAAAGCCACGAGATCAGACTTTGTGTTTAGGAAGAAGTCTGTGGACAGCAGGCAAGGTTTTGATTGTGTAGGAAATGAGACAAAGTAAACCAGAACCATAGCTGGGACAGTGGGGACAGGAAGGAGGTAGCACTTATCTACATTTTGCATTTTTTTATGATGAACATGATTGCATGTAGAATAAAAGTGTCAGAATTTGAAAAAAAGAAATGTGGTCATCGTCAGCAGATCTGTCTTAGCTAAAGTCATGGGAGTGGACAGGATCACTGGGGAAGAACATACAGCAAGGCTGAGGCAAGGAAGGTTAGGAAAGGACAGTCCTGAGGAGCACCAGCCTTTAGAGAGAGTGTGGGGAGGAGGTGGTTACTTCAGAGGAGCCTTAGAAGTCTCAGTCTTAGGAGAGAGGGAAGCCTGAAGGAAAATAGTGCCTAGCCATCACAGAAGAAGACAGTCTAGGGAGCATGGGAGGAGAATAATTGTAGCTAGTTCTCAGTTATGGATTAGCATATGCCAGCCCTCATTCTGGCTGTTTTGCATGTATTAAACTTTTTTTAATCATAGCAGCCATATATTGCAGGTAATGCTCTGAGCCCCATTTTAAAGATGAAAAAGTGGAGGCACAGGGAGGTCATATAACCTGCTCAAGGTCACAGAACGGGTAAGGGGCAAAGCTGAGATTCAGACTGAGGCTGGGGTGACAGAAGGAGAGATAAATTGTAATTTAAGGCAGACAGTGGGCAAGGGATTCAACTTTAAGATGAGAGAATCAGGCACATTTGCAGGTGAAGAGGAAACTGCTGCTAGAGACAGATTGAAGGCAGAAGAGGGAAATACTCAGGCAAAACCAGGCTGAGCAGGAGGCAGGAGGCACAGTTGTTCTGCAGGACAGCTGGAAGGAAGAAAGGCCTTGAGAGGAGACATGTCAGAGAGGCAGGGAGACCAGGGCCATGGGGAAGGGAGGGAATGTGGAGGGCATTTCCTGCTTTCTCCATGAATTGTCATCTTCTCTCACTGTGAAGGGAGGGTGGAGTGAGGGTATATGGGGACGAAAAGAGCAGTGATTGTCTAGAGTGGGTATTTTGGGAATGAGAAAGGGAGATGAGAACAGAGGGCAGAGGGGTGTGGGCCCAGCGATGAGGGCATCTCATGGACGTGGGCCACCCGTGTGCCTTGCACAGGGCTGCAGGGACAAAGGACAGGTGGGGGACAGACAGAGAAGCAAGGGACCCAGGGTCCTAGAGAGCAACCCTCTGGGATGTCCAGGCTCAGTATCCAAGCTAAGGAGAGAGGCCGTGGAGCCAGGAGAGTCCAGAACAGTGGGAGAGAGAGTTGAGAAGTAGCAAGCTCAAGGTCCTTCTAAGAGTTAAGGAAAGCTAGAAGTCGATGGAGAAGAGAAACTCACCACACCAAGTGCATTGTGTGGGGCCAAAAACAACACCAGCATCAAGGGCCCTGAGTCTTACAGACTGAGTTTTAATCCTGCCTCTGCCACTCACCCAAGGTAAGTGGTGTATCTCCTCTGAGCCTCAGTTTTCTCATCCTCAGAATGGATATAATAATAATTCTACTCACACAGTTGTTGGGAGAAGTGCTTGACACATAAGCAGTCAATGTTAGCTGTGTTGTTGTTGATGTTGCTGTATTGTTATCCAGCAGACTCTGAGTCCCGAATGACCCTAGAGAACAGTCACTTGATCTAGTCTCTGAGCAGCACTACTTCTAAGATGCCCAAAGAGAATCACAGCCTGATCTGTTTCTAGTCCTCCAGAGAAGCTGCCCTCATTTCCCCATTGTGTGCGCAGCCTGGTGAATAAGCTCTCTGTCTTAGTTTATTTTCTGTTGCTATACCAGAATACCACAGACTGGGTAATTTATAATGAATGGAAGTGTATTCAGCTCACAGCTCTAGAGGCTGGGAAGTCCAAGAACATGGTGCCAGCATCTGGTGAGTGGCCTGAACAATGAGATATAGATGAAAAGAGAAAAGGTCTAAATGAACATGCATGACATCATTCAGCTCAGAATACCTTTGCTCTTGACCTACTGACTTCCAAAGCATCAAGAATCAGACACCAGGAGATGATGAACAAGAAGGGTTCACCATGGGCACATGGTCTAGGTAGACAAGCCTCCACCTCTAGCATTTAAGTAGTATAATTCCTGACCTCAGAAGGGATTGAGATGGCCTGTTACAAATTAATAAAATGATATTGGGCTAGAGATGCTAGGAAATGTGCAAAATCCTCTGCTTCTAGGTTAGAAATTTTGCACTTTAGGACTTAGTATTCAGACATACCAGAGCAGGTGGTATAACATGTACAGATAAGAAAGGATTTTTTCTATTATGTGCTCTTGACCATTTGTGATACTGACAAAAGCCATATCAATAAAAAAAATTCATTTCAAGTTTATTTTATGAGAAATACCCCCACGCTTAAAAGTTAGGAAAAGGGAATGTAAAATAATCAATAAATACAATAAACACACATAAACTTTAGTCCAACTTGCTGATTTTAGAGATGAGGAAACTGAGGTCCAGTGAGGGGATGATGTTCCTGGGTCACACAGAGAGCTTTCTGACCATGTGCTCTCCCACCACCCTTTACTGCAATGTCACTATCTGTGACTTACTCCTGCTGGCTCTTCCCTGTCATTCCCACACTGATGTCACTGATGGGCATCTTCACATGGCATCTCCAATGTGACATACCCCTGGGAATTTCAAAGTTACCCACCCCCCCTTAGGAACACTCCAGATGACAAAATGGAACCACTGCCTGCCCAATCACCACTCATGGAGTCTCATCTTCCTCCTGGCCCTTATAGAGGGGTCTCCAGGTACAGTCTGATCTCCTCACCACCCACCCACCAGGGTCTAGCATCAAAGCTTTGTTTCTTGCATGGAATCCTGATCCTTGGGACATGAGGCTTCAAGGTTAGATGTTCTACATTCCAATTATCCTTTGCTGGAAAGAGACATTGGAGAAGGGAAGCAGGAAGGAGTAGAGCAAATACATGTGTGTGACTTTTCAGCATGTTCTACACAGCTTTCTTCCTTGTGCTCTAAATCCTCTTTCACTATCATTTAACAGGATGCCCTATTCCTACCTCCCAGGCCATGGCAACTCCAAGCCACTTGGCAACCCCATTACACCTGAAATGATCTTCCCCAGCTTCTCTCTTGACAACTCCTATTCATCCTTAGAGATCCAGCTCAAACAGCCCTTCCTCCCTGAAGCTTTTTCTGCCCCTGCATCTCACCCTCATCCAAGCACTACAGTCTGTCCTATTCACTGGGTTTCATTTTTATCTTTGCCTTGGAAATCTGCCCTAATTTCTGACCTGTTCTGGATCATTACTCTCACTAGCTCCTGAATGCCTAAAAGCAGGACTGTGATTTATTCATCTTAAATCTACATGGTCTAAAACAGTTCCGTATACATGGTATTTATTCAATGATTGTGGATGAATGAATAAATGAATGAGATAAGACAGGCACTAGGGGAAAGAAACAAAAGAAAGCACCCAAAACTCCCACACTCAACCTGCACATCCAGATAAGAAATCTTGGGAAATAAAACATATAGAATAGCAATGACTGAGAAATATAATGTCAGGAGTGACGTGCTGGTAAGCCAGCTCTTGAAAAAAAAACAAAAAGCCCCAATTTCCATGGTATAAAAACACCCACTGTGGTTGATTTCACACTAGCATCCTGACCTCACTAAACACAGAAATTGAGAGGAAAGACACACAAGTGGCTCTCATGAACTGGTATGAGCTGGCTCCAGTACACCATTGCATGCAAGCCATATGTGTAATTTTAATTTTCTGGTAATCACATTAAAAATTGTAAAAAGAAAAATTTAATAATGTGTTTATTTAGCCCAATAGACCCAAAATATTTTTAAAATTATTACTGAGTTTACATTCTTGGTTTCACGTAAAGTCTTTGAATTCTGTATGTATTTATACTGCAGTATATGTCAACTTGAACTTGCTGTATTTGGCTAGTGGCCGCTGTATTAAAACAGTGCAGGGCTAGAATCACAGAATCAGAGCCACACAGTGACAGAATAACCTGGCCACCATGTTTTTTTAAGATTTTGTATACAGGGTGATTTTTCAGATGGTGTTGCATTTTTACAACTTCAGGCAGAAATGGTACTTGTCTTGTGGGCTAGACTAATTTAGGAGGGTCCCAGATCTGTTACACTTTAACAGAAACTCATGCCTCATGTCAGCCATACGCCTGCTCCATCAGGATCCTACGCCACATGCCCACACTTACTAATTACCACATATTCTTTCCGGCTTTGTATGTGGGGTTGAAGGCAGCTAATGAACAACCTGTAGCAGTTTTTTTCTCTGCACCATGTGGCAATTCAGCAACAGAAATGGCCCTCCTTCTAGGACTGCTCCTTCCATCACAGAACGAGGTTTGATTTTTCAGAAGCTAAATATGAATGCACAGTGTTCAGAAATGCACCTGTTGATTAGCCAAGGAGTTGAGCTGCCCCTTAGGAGCCTCAAGGTGGCGAATGTAGGGCCTTCTTTTTTGAAAAGAGAGTTTGCAACTTTGAAGCAGAGGCCCAGGCATCAGAAGTCGTGGAACCCAGCTCTAGCTCTGTGTGAGCTAGAAAATTCCTTCATCTCTGTCATTTGGCCTATGCTTCTATAATCTGACTTTAAGACTCTGGTAGCAGGTTTCTGAATATAGAACGAAGTGATGTTTATGAAAATGCTGTGAAAAAAATGTTAAGTACTGGAATCGGAATCTTGAGATGAAACGCAGCAGATCTTAGTGGGAGATTCACGGAATATGAATAGGAAAACATGAGTTCTTTTCTTGGCTCCATCAAAAATAGTCTGTGGGCATCCATTAATCTCTCTGGGCCTTTTCCTGATCACTAGAAGGAAAGGGCCAGTCCAGATGACCAGTGGAAATTAGATCATGACACCCTCTCCTAACACCTTCCAGTGGCTTCCCATCTCCCTCAGCATCAGATTCCCACACCTCACCTCTTTGACACCATATCCTCCTCCTCCTCCTGCCTGGGCTTCAGACATTCTGGCCTTCTTGCTGTTCATTTGACCTTCACATCTCATTCACAGGACACCTTTCTGTGAGATGTTCCCTGACTGCTCTATTTTAAATTGTAACTCCTTCCCCTATCATATTTCCTTCATAGCAATTATCACCTCCCTAGCATATCATTTAGTGATATATTTTGATTATTGCCTCCCCTCTCTAGAATATAATCTCCATAAAGTCAGAAATTGTTGTCAGTTTTTTAACCTAGTATATTTCCAGTATCTAAAACAGCACACAATAGGTCCTCGACAAATATTAGTTGAATGAATGAATGAATAAATGGGAACCATTCTGGCTCTCACATTCCAAGATTATGTTTCCTATTAAGAAAAATTAGCATTCTACCAGAGAAGTTGACAGCCAAAATTCTAGAAATTTATCATAGGCATACCTGAATTACCCACCCTGCAAGGCAGATCCAGCTTAGTTCCCCTGAAGCCCTGAGCCCAGAGAAGTGAAACTAACAGGGTGGCTTCCTTTGTCTGATGACCCACAGCCTCCCATTCACGCTACCTGCTCTTCCAGTCCTCGACTCCACTCCCTCCCTACTGCAGATACCCCAGTACCCACCTGCCCCCTTCTCCCTCTGCATGAGCCACTCTCAGAGATGCTCTGATGGCCTGTTCTGAGCAATGGCTCCGCGAGAGTCCTTGAGTGCCTGTTCCTGAGCAGAACTGGTTACACCCTATCTCGCACTTAGAGCAGGTTCGAGGGTTCCTGTGATGCCACCTCTCACTGGGAAAAGTAAGGCTTTATTCACATACTTATTCAGTCAACATGGATTAATTGGGTGTGTTGGGGAATATGGAAGCAGACAAGACAAAGTGCCCTCTGCCCTCCTGTGGCACCGACAAGTAATAAATATGTTAATACATATATAATACACCGTCAGTTAGTGATAAATACTATTAGGTTTGCGCAAAAGTAATTGAGGTTTTGCCATTGCTTTCAGAATTTTTAAAGTGAGGTGGGTTAGACGAGAGAATGGCAGGGAGTGTCACTCTAGGTGAGGTGGTCACAGAAGGCTGCCCTGAGGAGACCTCAGTGAAGTGAGGGGGCAAGTCCCACACCCGGGAACAATCAGTGCAAAGGCCCTGAGGCAGGAGTGCGCCTGCCTTGTCCAAGGAGCCTCAGATGTCAGTGTAGTGAGGAGTGGGGGAGGAGAGGAGAGGAAGTGGGAGAAATCGCTAGAAGCTGACGCTCATAAACTTTGAAGGCCTTGGCACTGATTGGGATTTTGTTCGTAGTGTGCTAGAAAGGGATTAAAGGGTCCAGAGCAGGGAAGTGCCATGATTTGACTTAGGTTTGCAAAGGATACTTCTGGCTGCTGAATGGAGAATATTCTGTAGGGGAACAAGAGTGGAGGCAGAATGGCAGGCCATTGTACCAGTCCAGATGACACACAGTGGTGACCTGCCCAGGCCGTGACTGCTTGCCCTTTGCCGTGCCCCAGCGTACTGCAAGCTTGTCCACCTTTTGAGTCCCTGCTCTTCCATCAGAGTCCACAGGTACCTTTCCTCCATCTCCCAATCTACAATCAGGTGTGTCAGTGGTTTGCAGCCTTAGGTTACCCCCACCTTCAAGCTGAATGAGGATCCCACAGACCACACCCTTCCCAAGGGACACTGTCAGGGATCAGAGGGGGAGTCTTGGGGGTATGAGGAGCAGTGGAGATAAAATGCCAACTATAACTTTGCCCCTTTCCCTATCAATTTAAGAACTTATCATAGAATATGCAGGAGTAAGAATAACTGTCCTTACTAGAAAAAAAAAAGTTTATTCTTCTTTATTTTTAATTATTTTTTTTGAGACAGAGTCTCACTCAGTCACCCAGGCTGGAGTGTAGTTGTGTGATCTCAGCTCACTCTCAGGTTCAAGCGATTTTCCTGCCTCAGCCTACTGACTAGCTGGGATTACAGGCACATACCACCACACCCGGCTAATTTTTGTATTTTTAGTAGAGACACAGTTTTACCATATTGGCCGGGCTGGTTTTGAACTCCTGGCCTCAAGTGATCCACCTGCCTCAGCCTCCCACAGTGCTGGGATTACAGACATGAGCCACATTCTTTAATTGTTAAATTATGCACTCACAAACTCAGTATGTTAACTATACTAATAACACAGTAATGGCTTGCAAGGTGCCAACACACAATCAGTTGCTTTCACCAATACATCAACACCAGGGTTGAGAACCCCATTCCAGGATACTTTTTGGGGCATATGGTTAAAAAATATCTTATTTGGCCCTTCGATTCTGTCCTCTTGTCTATTTTTTATCCCATGAACCTAAAGGTAGGTTCCCAGGAGGCAAGAACCACACCTTCTCCTCCTCTGGTCTAGTTCACTGTCAGCACCAGTGGATAGATGAGCAGAGGGTAGCAGGATCTGAGATACAGAACCTTTCAAGGCACGAGTTGGCATCAAAACCTGCCCTTATGAGGCTGTTGAGCCAGAAGAGATCTTGGAAGTCACTTAATCCAGCTCTCTGATTTCCCAGAGAAAGAAACTGATGCCCAGGAAGGTGAAGTGACTGGCCTAAGACCACCCAGCTAGGAAAGGCAGGTGAAGATAGTGACGCCAAGAAGCTATGTGTGGAAGCTCCCACCCTCACCAGTTCACGGTCTGCTATGTCGGTGTTGAAAAAAACGCAGAGGGCACAAACCTCTTCATCTCATTGCAATCCTCATAGCCATCCTAGAAGTCAGAAACAGATGCCACCGCTATCCCCATTTCATAACTAGAACAAACAAAGTCCAAGATTCTGCCTAGTGGTTTGGACCATATGTTGCAGGGGGGGTAGGGCAACAGGGAGATGATTGAAAATGCCGGATTGACCCTTTTTTTAATCCTTGAAAAGGGGAATGCTGAGGTGAGGATGATCATGGAAAGACTGTCATTCAGAGAAGAATTCAAATTCTTCTATGTAGCTCCAGAGGCAGAATGAGGACGAGCAGAAGCAAGGAGCAAGAATGAGGACCTGGGCTCAACAGGAAAGAGAGATGTCTGATCACTAGGGCTCTCTGAAAATAGAAGGAACTGGCTGGGGAAATGGTGGGCTCCCAATTTCTGAGATGTCCTGGGCCGAGGCTGGAGGTCAGTGAGTCAGGGGCACTGCTGAGAGGACTCCAGCTTCAGGGGCAATTGGACTGAATGGCCTCTGAAGTCTCCTTCAGGCCTGATATGTAACAATTCTGTTTACAGGGGACTTGGCAGTGGATTCTGTCTCATAAAAAGAGTTTCTCCCACCCACATGGCTGGAGGCATTCTCCCTAATGAAGTCATCCCAAAGGACTACAGCTGAATGTCTTCCAACCCCTAAGGATGGGATGAGGAGAAATGGCCTTAAGTCATGTGACATCCATTGGCCCTGTGAAAGACTTCCTATGTTGTGAGCTTAGAGGTAGGGTGCAGCTGCCAGAGGGTGTTACTAAAACTCCTCTCTGGTGATCTCTGAGGAGAATGGGGATACCCACGGTCCTCAGGGCTTTGGATAAAGCAGTGTGCAGGCAGGGGGATTGATTTTGTGACCTTTCCCAGTTTCCTCCAGGCTGTTCCAGCTACAATTCTACGAATAAAGCATTAGAGGGCCCAGAGGTGGTTTAGCCTCACTTCTCCTATTCCGGTGATTGAAGACATTTTTTCTAAAACCCTATAAACCCTAAACCATAATTCTTTTACAGCAAAGGGAAAGACAGTACAGTCATGCACAGTTTGAAGCAAGGGAGTTACAGGGAGAGGTGAAAGGGAGAGGAAGGTCTGTTTAGATTGTGGTTGTCTTTTTTTGTTTGGGGTTGGTGGGTGGGGGGTGTTAAATGTGAAGTTTGATGACTGAACGAAGAGAGCAAAGGAGAAAAAATGTGAAAAAACTCAAACCTGCAGTTTTCTGATACACAGAAGGGAAACCCAAACTCCACTCATTATGGCGCATATTTATGGCAGATCATAACATTAAATTACAACTCCGCGGCCTCGGCCAGGACTGTGGAGTTCTTCCCATGTGCTTCCAATTAAGCCTGTTTGAAGTTGCCCTGGATATTTATTTGTAGGGGATTTACTGCGCAGAACGATTAAAGTTTGTTCTTGTTAAGAGTTGGGGGCTAGTTTTGGGGGTGGGGAGCTGGAAAGGAAAAAAAGCTGGAGAGAGAAAGGGGGGCTGCAAGGTACCCCAAATGAATATATGTGTATGTCTTAAAGTGCATACACATACACACACACAAGGGCCCTTTGTTTTCAACATGGTGAGGGGCCAACATCTCTGACTGTGATTTTGTTTATAGGAAATCCTTTATAATGCACGTTTAGTGTTTCCATATGGAATTCTCATAGGACATTTCCCCGCACCACCCTCCCCACTCCCCTTTTTGTATTTGGATAAGGCAAGAGAAAAGGGACTGTACATTCCAAAGATTCATAGTCATTCCGGATCAAATTCAATGGATTTTGGCAAGAGTTGAAAAACCCAGATGCAGGGCTTCAGCCTCCCGCTGAGCCGCCTCCAGCTGCGAGTGTCTGGTGGAGGCACTTTGTAAAATCATGAAAACCCTATTAAATTCATGAAATATGATATACTGTCGTTTCAGACTAACTTTCCATTGAACTGTCCATGAAGAGAGAATTTGGTTAACTTGCTGAAGAAGAGGGAAGTGGCAAGGCTGGGGCAGGGAGGGGAGGGAGGGAGGCGCTATTGAAGAAAGAATGCAAAGAAAGGTAAGGAATTCTGAGGAGCTTGCAAATTTCTGTGTCTGAGTGTGAGAGCTCCTTAGGACCCCAGCAGAACTGGGCTTTCTTGAGGTTTGGCTCTTCTCAGAAAATGAGGTGGTCGCCATCATTCCTCTCCCAAGTGGGTGAATATCTCATTTTGACCACTTTAGCTGCTGGGATGATTTGTTTCAGAGCGCATGAGACTCCAGCAATTCTTTGGCAGACATTTAGGTTCTGCCCCCCCTTGTCTTCTAGCTGAGAGGCCAAAGGCAGAGAGAGAAAGAGGGAGTAACTTGCCCGGGGTCCAACAGTTTGAAAACCAAAACCCAGAGTTCCTGAATCCCAATTTGGCTCTTTGCATCAAAGCATGTCCCTTCCCTGGATAAATGAGATGGAGAGCTTCACTGCCGGTGCTGGCTCTCCTTGCCTCAGATCAGAGCTGCTGACAACATTGTTTTTTGCATAAACTCACAGGCCCATACTCCCCCCAGCTATGAAATGGTCCATCCTAAAGAAGTTGGACAGTCTTAGTTCATTTCCCACTGGACTATAATTCACATCGTAAAACTATTGCATGTTTATTTTCAAACAGAACAGGGTGAGGAGTCTCTGGAGGTGAATTGGTTTTGTTTTCTGGAAACCGCCACAGGACATGGGCAATTGCAGGAGCTCACGTGTGTGTACAGAGTTTGTCTTGCAGAAAGCCAAGCGGGGCTCTCCTTTCCCAGGTCTTGGCACCCTAGGGGTCTAAAGTCCAGACCCCTGGAATGTAAGGGCAGACAGGAACATCAGGACCCACCTGCCATTCATGCAAAGGCCCTGAAGTAGGAATGTCACACCCTGCAGTTGGCACCATCTCTGACCCAGCTGCCAGGGACAGCTTCATGCCTAGAAAATTATCAAAGTAAAAGCTGACATTGATTGAGTGCTTACAGTGTGCTAAGGCACAGTTCTAAGGCACTGCTCTAGACATGGATTAAATCACTTCATCCTAACAACCCTGCAACGTAATGATATTATCCCCATCTTGCAGATGACAAAATTGAGGCAAGTCGCCCAAGGTCTCACAGCAGACTAAGATCACATAACCAACATGAGTGACTGAGCCAGTATGTGAACCTCAGCATGGGTGCTGCAGAGTCTGAGCTCTCAAATTGCCACCACCCTCCCCACTCCCAATCCCACCCCAACACACAGACCTAAATACCACATGTCAGTCACTGAGGTCTTAACTCTCCCTCTTCTCACCCCCATTGGAGGTGTATTTTTTTATTTAAAGTTTTCCTACCCTCTCCTTACTCTTCTGATATGCAAATATCCCTGAGGGTGTTAATAGCTTGTCACTAATAATCTAAGCCAATGCTTCTCCAACTGTAATGGGCATACACATACCCCCAGCAGTCCTGTTCAAATGCAGATTCTCATTCAGTAGGTCTGTGGAGGAGTCTGAGAGAACAATATTTCTTGTTTTGTTTTGTTTTTTTGAGATGGAGTCTCGCTTTGTTGCCCAGGCTGGAGTGCTGTGGTGCGATCTCAGCTCACTGCAACTTCCACCTCCCGGGTTCAAGCAGTTCTCTGCCTCAGCCTCCCAAATAGCTGGGATTACAGGTGCCCACCACCACACCCAGCTAATGTTTTTGTATTTTTAGTACAGACAGGGTTTCACCATCTTGGCCAGGCTGGTCTTGAACTCCTAACCTCGTGATCCACCCGCCTCGGCCTCCCAAAATGCTGGGATTACAGGCATGAGCCACCACGCCCGGCCAAGATAACAATATTTCTAACAAGCCCCCAGTGCTGCTGCTGGGTCATAAAGCACACTTTTGAGTAGCAAGGCTCTAGGCTATTTACCTGATTGCTTCTCTCCACCAAAGGAGACCCCACTATACACTAAGAGTTGTGGGTACACGGAATGAAGACGCATGCAGAAAAAGAGACCTGGGAGGGCCACAGACATTTCATCAGTTTCACAGCTGTGGTCCAGGCTAGCCCATTTGCCACCCATCAGTAGAGCCACTAGATTTCCAAGCTTCAAGTGCCAGGCACTGGTAGACATGGGGAAGCATGCAGAGTCTTTGGAGCCCTGAGAAGCCCTTTGATTTTAACCTCTTCAGCAGCATGCAACAGCCAGATGACACAGGAACAGAGAGTCCAATACCTCTATACCCATGGCAGGGCAGTAATAAATATACAGTAATCACTGGGGTCAAGAACAGTCAGTATCAAATCCCTCCCTTCCATCCCGGGGGAAAGGTTGCTTACCAAGAGGAATTGGCCCAGTGATAGCAGTTTCCACCTTCTTGCTGGGAGAATTAGGGCAAATATTTAACCTTTATTTAACCTTTCTGTTTCATTTTTTTTTAATGTAAAATGATAAAATTACACTAGATTTTTCAACCTCTCTTCCCTCCTCATCCCCAATCTATGAGTCTATAGAAGCCTATATAATAAATAAAAATCCACCAACTCTCTGGATGTCTCAGTATTCTGATGTCATTGTTGCCAATACTGTGCATCAGGATATCAGATGGAACCGGTTGCATTTCCACCTGGAGGTTGAGTGCCATAAAAACATAGCTTCCACACAACCCTAAGCGCCCCATTCCCAGTCCCATCTTGGGAAGCAGATGCAGGAAAGTTCGTTTCCCATAGTGGCCAAGCATGCTGCCTGAGACTCAAGACTAGAAGGCAGTGGTCTAGTCCCCACAGCTCTGCTTCACAGCCAAAACACACTGTATTATATTCCTACCAGCTCTGAATGCCTTGCACAGCCAAAAGATACAGGCATTTGAGAGCAGCAAGGGGCAGCACTTGATCCCTGGCCTGTTCTGTCTGGCTGTCTCTGGCAATGGGAAGCCAAGCACCATGGCCTAATGAGGGCCTGGGAGACCCAGTAGACAGTTCAAGTCCAGCAGAGCTGAGCCCAAATCCTTGCTCTCCCATGTCTGGGTTATGTACTTGTAACTTCTGTTAACTCTTAAGGCAAAGAGTAGGTGAGCAATAATGTAAAGCTATTCCTCTGAATGACTGTTGGCAATAAATCAGACACTCTCTGGATTTGCTCTCCAACCTGATGGAATCCAAGGGGATCCCTTGGAACCTGCGTTGTCAAACAACTAAAGATCATGTGTGGCCGGGCGCCGTGGCTCACGCCTGTAATCCCAGCACTTTGGGAGGCCGAGGCAGGCGGATCACGAGGTCAGGAGATCGAGACCATCCTGGCTAACATGGTGAAACCCCATCTCTACTAAAAATACAAAAAAATTAGCCGGGCGTGGTGGCGGCGCCTGTAGTCCCAGCTACTCGGGAGGCTGAGGCAGGAGAATGGCGTGAACCCGGGAGGCGGAGCTTGCAGTGAGCCGAGATCGCGCCACGGCACTCCAGCCTGGGCGACAGAGTGAGACTCCGTCTCACAAAAAAAAAAGTGAGCCATCAATGTGAGGCAGTGTGAGCTGGTGGGAAGGGACGTAGGCTAGAGCTCTCCCATCATCTCCTACAAACCCCCAAACAATAATAATATTAATAATAGTGAAATCCCAAGAATGACATTCTGAGATATGATAACTAAGCATTTCCTTAATCTTTTTTTTTTTTTTTTTTTTGAGACGGAGTCTTGCTCTGTCGCCCAGGCTGGAGTGCAGTGGCACGATCTCGGCTCACTGCCAGCTCTGCCTCCCGGGTTCACGCCGTTCTCCTGCCTCAGCCTCCCGACTTGCTGGGACTACAGGTGCCTGCCACCACGCCCAGCTAATTTTTTGTATTTTTAGTAGAAACGGGGTTTCACCGTGTTAGCCAGAATGGTCTCGATCTCCTGACCTCTTGATCCGTCCACCTCGGCCTCCCAAAGTGCTGGAACCACCAGTGTGAGCCACCGCACCCTGCCGCATTTCCTTAATCTTACCTAAAGGGTGAATAAAAGGATTTTTAGAAAACTATGCTATTTTTATTGATCTCTAGTATTCGAGCTAAATAAAAAATATACAATACAACTCTTAAGACATTAGCATTTTCCCCCACTTCTGGCCAGACCGTCACCCCTAAGCTCCTTCAGTAAAAATTTCTGTAACTATAACTGACCAGTGGAGAGGCCAGCGGGTAACCCAAAATAGCACCTGCCAGAGTTTCTCAACCAGTGAGGTGTTTAGTGCTGCTTACTTTTTAAAAATTTGATTTGAATGAGGAGAGGACCTTGAATACTAGAGCACAGGGTGCTGGGAGGATACAGACTGCAAGAGTGCAAGGTTTGGGACATAGGGCGCTGGGGGACAAGAGGGAAGGGTTAATTTGTATGGCACACACTAGTCACTGCTACAGCAGAGGATTTGAGAAGGACCACAAGCACGCAGTACCAGGATGCAGAGTATTAGGAAATGCACTATAGCAATGGGATGTTTAAGTGTAAGACACATCAAAGAATGCTTGGACATTAGATATGAGGTTCAAGGGAATCAGGGCATGGAGTCTGGGGAAAGCAGAATTTGAACAACCCATAGACTCCCCTGGTCAGAAAATGGCACCGCAGGTTTTCTCCGTGAACTTCAATGATCACCTGCCAAGCTTTCTTTGATCTTCATTTGACTGTTAGGATTGAAAGGTTCAGCTTGTCCCTCTCTCTCTGATCCCCTCCTCTCCTTTCTCTCCTGGACCGGTCATTACCTCTGTGAACAAAAGGCATCTGAACAGCAGGGCAGACCCAGGCAGAGTGGGCACAGCCTTCCAACCATCCAGAAACTAGACCCATCACAGCTCATGGCACCTTACTTGTCTCTTCCTTGTAAAAATTGGGATACTATTTTCTAGCCTGATAGATGGGAGGCTGAACCAGATGTCTTCTAGCTCTAAACTCTGGAACTCTTGGAAACAAGTCAGAGCTCTAGAGCCTAAGTCTTGTTACCAAAGTGAGATTCTCCCACACAGATTTCATGGTTCATCACTATCCTGGCTCCACCACCCCCAGCAGCCGTCACACCCTGGTCAGAACAGAATCCCACCAGGCAACTACGCATGCCACACCTGCACAACTTCCCCACCGACCCCCAACCCCTGTGAGACTTCACCCCCTTCAGAAATAACTGCTTCCTTCTCTGGAATGTAATCCTTTCCGCTTTCCAAACCCTACCCAGACATTCACTCTGCCATGAAACCTTTCCATATTAACCACCCGGAAATCCAACCATCTCATTTACTCAACCATCTCAGCATTTTCACCTCCTTGCACAACTGCCTTTTAAAACCGTTTTCTTGTATTATAAAAATAATAGTATGCTTTACACCCTTTCTGTATGTTTGCATACATGTTAGAGTACTAAGCTTAATGTTAAGCAAAAAGCAGGGTCTCAGTAAAAATGGGCTAGAAAAATGATCTTCACAACATCTCTGTGAGGAATTAATGATAGTTAACATCTATTTTGCACTCCTGTGCTAAGCAGTTTATATGCAGTATCTCATTTCATCAATAACCCTGTAAAGTAGGCATGATTTGTATTCCCCATTTTGCTGGGTTTTTTTTTTTAAGCTGAAGCATGGAAGATGCTTAAAATATAGGCAATCTTACTTCAAACCCCACACTTTTGCCACTGTATTTAGACTGTCTTTCCACTTAACCATTAAGTAAACTGGGGTACGCAGGCATTAAGTGAATTACTTGAAGTCACATGGTCGGGGCTAGAAATTGTGTACTCTCCACCAGGTTTCGTGGCCTCTTTCAAGCTTTGCAATTAGATTCTCCTTTCCATGTGTGCCTGAAACAGCAAAGACTGTAATGCCAGGCAGAGCCTCTATTTCCTAGGAGGGTTGCTGTGAGGATTAGAACCAAGAAATGCTCTCAGACATGGCCTGGCAGGTGCTAGGTACTCAGCAGCAGCCTTTGACCTGTTCCCTGCTCCCCAGCTTCCTCCCTTCCACACAATCCAAAGCCTTGAACGTCCTTGTTCAACTCAAACTCTGATGTTCGGAGCCAACATCAGACTCAGCTGGCTGCCCCCAGGGTGTTCATTGAGGAGGGTCCCCCTCTCAAATCATGAAGCTGCAGTGCAGAAATGAGGTCACAGGGCCCACGTTGCTCATGCTTCCTGGAGCCTTCCTGCTGAGTGGTACGGACTTCATCCAAGAAAAAGAAAACCACCCAGTACGGACTGGGGGAAAGCATCTGTTCCATAAAGACCCTCCCCTCCCTCTGTTCACAAGGCACCTCTCCTCTCTAGTCTCCCTGGAAATTCTGCCTGTGCACCCCAGTTGCCCTCTCCTATCTTGCCACAGTGGCATAAGGCTAAATTAATTAATGTGGGTAAACCATGTGGAAAGGCCTGGCTTGCCAAGTGCTCTCAGTAAGTTTGAAATACTATTGGAAGCAGTGGAAATTGGCACGGCTACCTAGAACAAAATTAATCTCACCCCCAGGACTCCTGAGCTTGAATTTGGTTAATGGAGGCATGCGCAGCTAGAACACAATCTTCATTCAAAACACTGAGGGTATATTTCAAACTCTTATTGGGGAACAGGGAGATATTACAATTAAAAGGGAAGGAAGATGGCCAGAATGGGCATTTCCTGTGATATATGAAACCCAATGGGAATCACCCAGGAGTTGAACAAGAGAAGGGGATAACTTACAAAGTGAGGTCTGTAGGGCTATGTTGGTTTGGGTGTCTCTGGGAGACAAGAGTCTTCCTACCATGGCATGTGTGCGTGTTCCCATCAGGAAGGGCAGCTGGAACTCTTGGGCAAAAGCTGAAGCTATTGTTCACATGCAGAATTTCTATTTTCTCAAGAAAGCTTCGGTGCTACTTTTCAGGCTTTTCAACTGATTATATCAGGCCCATCCAGATCATCGAAGGTAATCGCTCTTAAAGTCAACAGATTATGAAACTTAATACAGCTACAAAGTACCTTCCCATACCAACACCTGGATCAGTGTTTAATTGATCAACTGGGGACTGTGGCCTCACCAAGATGACACAAAAACTGCCTTCACAGCTGCTCTGCACTCCTCACCACTCAGCCCCCACCTACCTCCTCTACCATTGGACCCTTTTACTGCCTCTGTGCTTCTATGATGTCCCATCCCCTAGAAATGGCCTTTGGGCCATCTATTAACCAATCCCATCAAAACCTCAGACAAGTCTCCAAAGAAGGTTGGTTGCAGCCGGGCACGGTGGCTCATGCCAGCACATTGGGAGGCCGAGGCGGGTGGATTACTTGAGGTCAGGAGTTCGAGACCAGCCTGGCCAACATGGTAAAACACGGTAAACACCATCTCTACCAAAAATACAAAAATTAGCCAGGCGTGGTGGTGTGTGCCTGTAGTCCCAGCTACTTGGGAAGCTGAGGAAGGAGAATTGCTTGAACCCAGGAGGAAAAAGTTGCAGTGAGCCAATATTCTGCTACTGCACTCCAGCCTGGGCAACAAGAGTGAAACTCCATCTCAAAAAAAAAGAAAGAAAGAAAGAAAAGAAATGGAGTTTACAGTGACAGTCTTTTATCCACCCATTCAGTAAATATTATTTGATTATGGCATTTGTTACAGACCCTGCTCTAGGGAAGGCCTCATCCCAGCGACTCCCTGGTAGTTCCCCAAGAATGTCAGGTAGTGGTGAGTGTTTTGGGGAAAACGGTAACTAAAAGGGTTGGAAAGTTGGGGGATGAAGGCAGGAGGTAAAAGATGATGTCAAAGAAGTGGCCAGAGGCCAGGTCATGGAGACCAGTACGACATGGAAGGACTTTGGCTTGTGTCTGAGTGAGCTGGGAGGTCCCTGCAGAGGTTTTGAGCAGGAGAGGGACTCTGCTACATATTCAAAGGAACGCTTAGGCTGCTGTGTGGAAAATGGACTGAGGGCAGGCACAGGAGGATGCAGAGAGACTGGTCTGCAGCCTATTCACCTAATCCAGGAGAGGGATGGTGGTGCCTTAGACTCAGTCACTTAGCAGTAAAGATGATGAAAAAAGTACATTCCAGATATAATTTAGAGGTGGCATTAATAGGAATTGCTGGTGCATTGAGGTGTGGTGTGTGAAAGAGAGGCCTGAGCCACCAGGTAAGTGACAGTCCCTTGTACTGAGACTGGGGAGCCTCATGGGAGGATGGGTTGTGGGGAGGTGCAGGCCAGTCATACACACCCAATCAGAGGTTCCCAATACATTTTGCGTTTTACTAAATGGGACTTTCTACAAATGGGCAACCCACACATTCACACAACAGTTACAGCTCACACGTACTGTACTGTAGAGACCCGAGGCCCAATACCTCCTCAAGGGCCTTCTAGTCAAAATGGAGCCAGCCAGCCCCGACTGTTAGCGTGTCTGTGCCCATGTAGGTTATCTCTGTCTCATTTTACCCATCAGAATAGATTACGGAGAAGCTCCAGTTCCCTGTTTGAAATGATCTCTCTGTAGAAACAAAAAGACGTTCAAGACCCGAGGGCTTCAAAACAGTGGAGAAGGGGAGGGAGAAATGACACGGCGCTGTAGCTTGGGTCTGCTCAGGAGAGTGGCCCCAGCATTTCTGCTACAAATTTCTTAGGTGGGCTACATGGACGGTGCTGCATTATGACTGGCGAGGGTCCTAGACGCTTTCCTTTTTAAGTCCCTTCCTCCATAAAAATAAAAACAAAAATTATATTTTATGACTGTGTTGGTATTGAGATAAATATAATGGAAGCAAGATAGTATGCATTTTTTTCTCCTGATTTTAAAAAGGCATTTTTATGGGCCCCTAAAAATATCTTGGGCTATAGGCATTGTGCCTCCTGTACCCAGTGGATAAGTTGGCCTTCTGTCTAGGAAGGAAAAGAGGTGGGTCTGCATTGGCGGAGGGCATCAGGGACCTGGACTCTTGTCCTGACTTTCTAACAATTCGCTCTGAGACCTCCAATCAGTCCCTCCACCACTCAAGGCTCCTCTTTCCTTATCTTTCTAAGGAGCATCTCTCAGCTGCCTTCAGGCAATAATTCCTCAATATTCTAACTAAAGCACGCAGACCGCTTGCTTCATTTTTAACTTTCTTACCCCAAGGGAAGGCTCTTCCTCCCAAGTATAATATTAAACTCGTTTTCTCTTTCTGGATCTTCTTCTCTCATCAAATCATGTGCTGGTATATGCAGCCACTGGTTTCCAAAAAGAGGCCATAAAACCATGATGAGTATGAAGATACCAATGTGAAAATGACAGAGAGAAAGTCATAAACATTCAAATAAATATATAAATATAAACAAGTCTATAAACCAAACCCTGGAGGAATTTTAAACACATAATGTAGCGTGTATATCTCTTCCTTTGCACAGCAGAACTTTCAAAGGAATTTCATTTAATTCTATTGCTCACACCCCTAACCCCCATCCAGGAGTAATCGCTAATAACCAGCACAATTACTGCCTCCCTCTTGATCAAGGGTTCATTTCAGAAGCTCATTCTTGAATTCATTATCCTGCTGGCAATGAGTTGAATCACAGCGGATGTGGCCATATGACAATCCCCCTTGCTCTTCTTCCAGTTAGGTTTAGCGAGATGCCTGACACAGTCCTGGCCACGACCTGCTCTGACTCTTGCAAAAGTAGTTACCTTTCTGTTACCTGGCCCAATTTAAAGAAGTCAGTCAGGACTTAGGAAGTGAGCAGACAATTCTGTTTTGTGATGGGCTTGTGGAATGGAGGGACACCCTACCATGGAACATGATTGTGTCTGTCTCTCTCCAGAGTGCAGGGAACATGACCCAGCCACTCTGCACCTCCGGCAGGGACACAGGTAAAGAGGACACTGAGCAGTGTCTGAGCAACAGGCACTGTTCCGAGCCTGTATTAGTCTGTTCTCACACTACTGATAAAGATATACCTGAGACTGGGCAATTTACAAAAGAAAGAGGTTTAATGGACTTACAGTTCCATGTGGCTGGGGAAGTCTCACAATCATGGCAGAAGACAAGGAGGAGCAAGACACATCTTACATGGATGTCAGCAGGCAAAGAGAGAGCTCATGCAGGGAAACTCCCCCTTATAAACTATCAGATCTCGTGAGACTTATTCACTATCACAAGAACAGCATGGGAAAGACTTGCCCCCATGAGTCACCAGGTCCCTCCCACAACACATGGGAATTCAGGATGAGATTTGGGTGGGGACACAGACAAACAATATCAGAGCCCTTCTCAGGTACTTGCTCATCTAATCCCCACAACAGCCCATGAGGTAGATATAGACCCAGCTACAGGATTTATGGGTGCAAAATGAAAATGTAGGGCACTTGTTAAAAAAGCAGAGAAAATAAGAGGCAGTTAAAGATACTAAAATATAAAACTTGTTTCTTTCTTCTGCGAGTGCTCTTTTTCTCTCTCCCTCCCTCTCATGGTGTTTTTATTTGCTACTTATTGTCATACTGCTTGGGACACAAAAATACTTGCTAGATGAGTGAAGACCATCACGGGAACCCAGGGGTTCCATCCTGCAATTCAGTGTACTCCCAAATGGCCCACTGGCCACCAGGTCCCCCCAACACACACACCAGCCATCAGACTGACCTGCTGTACCCAACCAGGAGTGGAGAAATTGAGTCAGGCATCCCTTCTTCTCACAGGCCCTCCACCTCCACAACAACACACAGTGAACAGGCAGCCTCAGGGTATGGTAATCTCGATGCCAGGATACACTTGGCACCAGGATTGGGCTAAGATGCTGCAGGATACATGCACTCAACTCTGACCCTCACCTGTGCACACCTCTGCACAGAGAGCAGCAGCAGTCACTGGGTAGGGGGCAAGGATAAAGAGGCTGGGCAGGTCCTTGGGCTCCAAGAGGTGGGGAATAGGCACTCAAGAACCCTGAACCAAGGGAGGCAGCAGGAGGTAGGACTGAGTGTGAGCAGAAGATCTAGTGGCTCATGCTCCATTGTCCCACTGGACTTCCCTTACAAAACGCAAATTCAAGCTTTTAAATAATTGAAAATATTTGAATTATTGTGAATTTCAAGATGGTGACTGTAGAGCCCTGTTTATACAGGGCCATATGCAAATTGCACTTGTTGCAGGTCCATGAAGCCAACCCTGAGTCAATTTTATGACCATCCTCATTTGAGGGAACTCATGCTCTGTATTCTGCCCAGGGTCATAATGCAGTGAAGTAGGATAGGATGGGAGGGGGGACCAAGACTCAAACTCAGTCATCTGCCTCCGGAGCCTCATCTTTACCACTTCCCTAGGCTGTCCCTTATTCCACCAAACCTGACTGCCTCCCCTCAGGATGATCAGTGCTGCACCACATGGTATGGTGGAAAAACAAAAGAGAATGCACGGCCCAACCTACAGCTTCATTCTAACTGGCTACCAACTGGCTTCATGACCTTGGCAAGTCACTTTACTTTTCTGAGCTTTATCCTAACTTACCACATGGACGTGCTGCAGAGAAAAACCCATGGGGTCATAAAGGTACAATTCTAACAAAGCCTTTAGTGTCTAGTGGGAGAAACTTACTAAGCAGATCCCAGATCTCTCTGTCATCTCCTCCTTTCCTAGGCTTTTCCCCACCCCTCTGGGCAACTGACTGAATGTCCAAGAGGACAGTGTGCATGCTCTACCATCGAATTGTTCTATGGCCACATAGTAAGAAAGGGACAAGGTTGGATCCATTCACCACTCAGAGCTATAATATTTTCTGGGTCTGTGTACAACTACTTTGACTTTGTCATCTTAATTCCAATGGGGTTTTTCTTTCCCCTCTATCTTTTCAGTCCAACTGGCTAGTGCTCTCCATTCATGACCCAGAAGGAATCTCCCAACTGAGCCTAACCAATGTTTTCTAAATGAACATCATTGAGGAAAATTCTGACAATGCTTTTTTCTGAAATCAATTGATCAGACTGGCCCATTAATAAGCATTGACTTGAAGGGACTCCAAGTCTGTAGAATGATGAAGCAACACCATGGTGATCCTCAATCTTTAAGTCTTTTCAGCTGAACTATGGTGACTTACACTTCCTTGGACAAGATTGCAAGCATTTTCTTTGGTCTTATCCAGGAAGCATCTGCTTAGGCAGGACTGGCTGAAAGATCTGAATGGTCAGAGCCTTTGGCATTGGCCATTCTGTCGGGTGAGGGCATGTACGGTTGTGCATGATGCCCAGGGGTCTCCTTCTTTCTGGGATCCAAGTCCCACTCTAGGAGTACTCATTCACTTCCCAGATTAAGCCAAAAATATGCAAACTCCACCAGACCTTCAGTTCTAAACCTCAGTCAAAGAAGCTTATTTCATAAAATATCAAAAGGCCATGGATGAGCCATACAATGGTAAATAGATATGAACATTAAAGGAGATAGTTTGTGTGAAGTGCCCAGCACAGTGTCTAATACAAAATAGGTATTCAACTAATGTCAGTCCTTAATGAAAATGTCATCTCTCTTGGAGAGGGTTAGTGAGCAGAGTGATTTGTCACTCATTCCTTATGGAGATTGGATATCTGCCCTGGAGAGGGATAGAATGAGGGCACTGGATACCCTAATGAAGGTGGAAGAAGATCTAAAAAGGAATTTGAAGCAGGGCAAGGAGGCAGGAGCAAAGATTACAGAAAACTGAAAAGCCACTTCACCTACTGTGTAGCTTTTCCATGGATGAGCTCTGACCTCACCCCAAGGGTGGAGTTAGCACAGGGGTCTTTGGTGTGATGTGAAAAACACTTTCACCCCCATACTCACTTCAGCTGCTCTACCCTCTGCAGAGACTTGAAACATGACTGTGATGGGGCAGAGAAGTTGGTCTTTCCTTGAAAAACTCAGACCCTTGCAAGAGATCAGAAGATACAAAATTTCACTCAGGCTCTTTCAAAGAATTCTCCTCTTTTTGTATCTTAAGGCCAAAAGCCTTCTGCTTCCTTGTGGTAAAATGCAGACACTTGTGTGCTTTCTTCAAAGCAAACACTCCCCGCTGATGGATTCAAACATTTTGACTGAACTCATTCAAATTCCCATCAGTTTAGCCAATTGATGTCATCTCAAATATCTGTCAGCACAACCAGCCAAGTCGATTAGACACCTGGTCTTTTTAGTTAGCTAACTTGTTATTTCCAAAAACAAAAATAAAAAATCAAGATAAAAATAACCCATCAATTTAGTTAGCAACTGACTGATAGATTCTATCAAAAAAGTACATTTTGTCAAACAATTTTGCTTTTTTTTCACTGAATCTACTGAATCAATCAGTTTTTGGGATAGAGTGGTATTGAGCAGATGTGTCAGCTTGCTGAACAAGCAGGGAGGGGAACATCACAAATGAATCATCACAAAGATTCCATCAGAATGGCCACTGCTCAATCATTCACAACAGTGAGAAATGGAATCCTGATAAGCGTACAACAGGTGATCCCCAATCACAGCAATTTTGTGCTTTGAAGAGCATTTTTCTATTCTTTCTAGAAATTTGCTCTTCCTGTCTCTTGTTGGTCCATAATTGATAAGAACATGGGTGTGGTTTCCCAGAGAGTGGTCTGATCTTTGTCCTAGATTAACCATTGACAATCAACAAGCAGATGACAGAGTCACTGAAAACTGAGAGTTCACTGTATTTATTGGGTTCTCTTGAATAGTGTATTACATTGAATTAATTCTGAAAGATGTGAGTCCTACCCAAGACCAGAGAGTTACGATAAATTCAGTGGTTGATGTAGTCTCTAGGGTTACAATCAGGGTATTTCTTCGTCAAAACTGAAACCATTATAACTAGCCTTTTCTATTCTCCTCCCTCTGCCTTTACTCTTTTTCAACCCTCGGCTCTCATCCCCTCTCATACAGCCCCTCCCAGGATGCCCAGAATCCTAACACTGTGCCAGAGCTCTCCCAGTGGAGGAATCATCTAATAGACTAAGTCACCCTAAAGAGTCATTGACTTGATGTGCTAACTCTTACCAGGGGTGCTTGTTTTTCAAAAGAAGATACCTGAAGTGGTCTGTGCTTACCCCAAAGGAGTGAGTCACTAATGGTATAATTTCAGATGCCAGGTAACTGGAGAGGGTCTAAGAGTCAGAAGACATGCTTTTAACAAAACCATGTATTTGAAGAACAGTCTTACTTAGAGAACCAGAACATATTTACTTTCAAATGTCTTCATACATAATTAAGTGGCTCACTTTCGTTGGATTCAAATTTTCCATTGGTCAGATTTTCTCCTGGTCACAGACACTTCTGCAACAGGAATAAGCTGATTATTTATTAGTAGTCACTCACACCTATAATTCACTTTTCCAATTTTTCTCTGTTGCCTATGTAGTGCCATTTTGTCAATCCCCGTGGTTTATTGACTGAGTTTTGATGGCTGGGGTAAACAAATTACTTCAAGAATGAATATGATGCAAAAAGGTCATTTCTCACTGCGTTCTAAATGATGAAATTGGTGTGAGATCCAATTAATCCTAATGTCGGGAAGCCATTCACCATCATGTGGAGGCATGTTACCATAGCCTCCTATCAGCAGCATAACTTTGTATGGTACATAATATTTACCATTTTAAAATTCTAAGTAAATATCTGACAATATCCAGATCAAATGATTTTGCAGTTAAAATACTCCAAATCATGCAGTCTACTCCTTTAAAACCCATTGAAAATATAGCGCAGAGAAACAACCCTGCTTTATAAATGCATCAGGAACATCAGTAACAAACGGGTCCACATTCTTATGTTATATCAGAGGATATGTATGGGACCTAGTGAAACTCTGCACAGTCAGAACCAAGCATGTGCCTACTTCAGTGGTCTCCAAATTTCTTTACTGTGCAATTCCATTAGAAAAATATTTTTGGGCAGTCACCCCCAATATGTTTCTTTAAATATAAATTACATATGTGTACATACATCAGCTAATATGTCAAGGCACAATGCACACTTAGGTGAGGGTCATCTTTAATGTCAATGAATGTAAATCGTTGTTTAAAGTAGACTTCACAGTTTTGGCATTTTGGAGGGCCTATTCTCATCGTGGCTGATTAGATTATCATTGCCTTTACTTTTACAGTGTAGGTGGTGATGAGCTCACAATCAGAACAAAGGAACCAATAGCCCTACCATTTTTGTATAAATTATTTGGGCTTCTATTAGTCTTCTTTGCAAGACTCTGATTAATATGAGTGTCAATTTTGTGTACATCCTTCTGCACAATGAGGCTTCCACTCTTCCCCGCAGTGATCATCATCATAATACAATATTGATAGCCAATAGGAAGCACTAATCAAGGCAGTCTGGCTCCAGGGCCTGCATGAGCAACCACCAACATCTTAACTTTGCAATGCTGATCTTCACGCACGGTAGACAAGGACCACATGTGACAGGTAACAACTTGAAAGACAATCCTAGCCAGGCTAGTAAAGCTTGATTTCCTTCTTAACCTCTGAATAAAAATATACATAAAAGTTCTAATATTTTCTACCCATGCGCTGATGGACTGTCTCATGTACCCCTCAGGGCAAACTCCCCACTTTGGGGACCACTGGTTTTAGTTCACCTTAAAATATAACCCCCTCTGGAGAAGAGGGTGAAGATGCCCACTGACACAAATCAGACTTTATGTTCTGCCAGGACTTTTGACCTCCCGGGGGCACGAAGAAGCATTAAAGAGTCTTAAATGAGAGGTGATGGGATTCAATGATTAGATCATTATTCTGATTGCGGTAAGAAGAAATGGACTGTGGAGGATGCACAGATAACAGGAGAAATAATAATGGTCTGAGTTAAGGTTGCAGTCTTGAAACTGGAGAGAAGTGGGCAGAATCACAAAATATTAAAGATTTGGTTATTAATTAAACTTGACCAAGGTTAAACAGCTGGTAGGCAGCAGAGCTAAATTTAGATCCCAGGTCTCCTCACTCCCAGTGCAATGATTTTTCTTCTGATTTGCCATGTCAGAGAACACCTGGTCCCTCCATTTTATCCTCTCCCAGAAAGATAGGTTATCAGGAGCCTAGGATGGAACAGCAGCCTGCAGTCTCCAGAAGGGTGATGAAGGAAGGCTACAGGAGAGGAAATGCACTGCCTTTTCCAGATACATTTATCTTTGCAGGATCCATGAGACCACTACATGAAAATCTGTTTTCGGGGTATTGAGTTCCATATTGAAATAACACATTTCCCACTGACAACAAACAGAAACTCCAAGTAACTATTCAAGTCCAGACTTTAATAAAAACCATAACCCATCCAGCTGGAGGGGGGGAGGTGATGAGGAAGTATCAAGTTGGGGGAAGGAGAAACAGCCCCTTTTAATCACTCCCACCAGGGAACCCTCATCTCTCCTGGGCTATTTGAAATCCTTACTCCTTTATGCTAAAAAGTTACCTCCTCCAAAAATTCCTTTCTAATTATCCCATCCCTCCCCTCCTCTCCCCTGCCCCAATCTCATGTAACACTATCTGGTTCCTTTCTTATGGCATCCATCAGTGAGAGTTCAGCATAGGAAACAGAAATCACTACAGGTATTTTAAGCAGAAAAAGATTTAATAGAGAGATACAAGGGCTTACAAAATTTGGGGCAGGGTTGCAGGAGGGAGCTCTAGAGGTGGGTCGGAAATTACTCCTGGAACTCCGCAAAACTGATCTACCATAAGAGCCACTACCTCCAAGGCCACCACTGAAACTATTGCATTCAAGAACCCACCACCGTATTCTAGGAATCAGTCAGCCACAATCACGACGCCACTGTAGTTATTGCTTCTCAAACCCCGTAAAGCTGGTGGCTGAGCACTGAATGGCAAGAAAACATCATATGCCCATGACCTTACTTTCATCAGAAAATAGCCAAAAAGAGCAGGAAAAAATCTTTTGTTTCACTCTCACCTTCTAAATTTTACCTAAATGCCTATAACTGACAAAGTCTAATTAAAAAAAAAAAAAAACACTGGCTGCAAGGAATGCTAAGAAATCTAATTTTTAGTTATCTAGCCTCTTGGGTATAGTAAGGTACACTAGGAGGAGGACTGAGCAAGCCAGGCTCAGGTTCCACCACAGGAATTTTCCACATAATACATCCTATGTTGTTTTTATGTGTCTGATCATACCTCAGTTCCTGGAGGGCAGGAATCATGTATTTCCCATCCTCAAGGCTACAGACATTGCAAATGAGAGGTTCTTGCTAAGGATAGACAAATGATGGAACACTTCGACTGTTTTAATATTTTCTTACTTTGCTTTCTGATTTTTTTTTCATGCATTTAAATGTTGTCTCTGCATTCAATCTCGCTGAAGGCAATGTTGGTTAAGTACTTCTTGGGTATGTCCCCAAGGGGTAGCCAGAGGGTTTGGTATGTAATTCTTCAATTAGTGGGTTGTGTCTTCAAAACCAATCCCCAGTCAGGGTTTTTTCCCCTAGAGATATTTATGCCCCATAAGACTCAACCAACAGGAAACTAACTTCCTGCAAAATTGTGAAACCAACAGATCTTTCTTACATGGTCTGTCATCCCATTTTGTCAGCAGACTACCTCCAAATTTATAGGCAAGTGCTCTCTACATGATTCTACATGGTTGCTAGGAAGGATTAAATAAGATAACATAGGTACCAGTACCTACCACATAGTCGGTACTCAGCAAATATTAGTTACTTCCTTTCACCAAGAACCTTTTCCTCCATAAAAAGTATACCTTTTCTGGGTTCCTTCTAGGAGACCACCTTATCTGATCCTTAAAGAGCTATTAATGGCTAATGTATTAGTTATCTATCAAGGTGTGACAAATTGCCCAAACTTAGCAACATAAAATGATAAACACTTATTATCTTCTTAATGTCTCTGGACAGGAATCCAGGAGGAGCATAACTGGGTTTTTCTGGCTGAGGCTCTCTAATGAGACTGCAGTCAAGATGTCAGTCAGGGCTGCTGTCACCTGAAGGCTTGACTGGGGCTGGAAGATCCACTCTCAAAGTTGCTCACTTACATGACTGGCAAGTTGATGACAAGAGCTCAAGGAACTCCATAAGGTTGCTTGTGTGTTGTCATAACATGGCAGTAGTTTCCCCCAGAGCAAGTGACACAAGAGTGCCTCTCAGTCCTTCAAACAACCAAAAGATTCTCTCCAATGCCTCCATTCTCTACTGCTACCCTACAGTGGGAACTGCTATGACCCCATTCCTGGGCATTAACAGTTACTATCTGGTTTCCGTTAGAGTACGATGAATTTTTTCTTGTTCACTGTTGAATCCCCTGTGACTGGTACATAATAGGTGCTCACCAAATGCTTTTGAATGAACACTATCTGGTACAGGATGTGCTATAGAGAAATCGGTGCCTTAGAAAGATTAACCTTCCAAATATTTACTTCAGCAGATCCACTCTCATTAAATCCCTGATGGTTGGAGTCTTTAGCACTTGTGATCAACCCCAGAAAAGATGGGAGGAGAGAGGTGAAAACTGACACTTGTTGATACCTACTATATACAGTACACTGGGCCCTCTGTGTGTTGCCTTACAAGGCAGTTCTCACCATCCCTGCCTCATGGATTAGGAGGATTCTGTGCCCAACATGGCTCCGGAGTAAGTAGAAGAGCTGCAATTTGGCTCTTGGGTCCATGCTCTTTTTGTTCCAACTGCTATGACCGTCCCAGTGCGTTTTGCTCATCAACACTCACCCTCCTTTTAGAAAACATATCTTCAGAGATTTCACAACAAGCTCAATTTACTTTCCAGTGATGTCCAGACAAATTCCATCTTTTCAGAGTTTTGGCTGTTTAAATATAACCAACTTATCTGTCCCATTACCTCAGTCAAGCTTCAGAGGATTTAGACAACAAGCATCTTGGCAAATGCCTTCCAGCCACTTCCAGCATGCACACATCCCTTAATGCTCAACTAATGCAACTCTAAGTAGCTTCTTTGGGAAGTAGCTTCTTTGGGAATGTAATGAAAGCTCATTTTGTAAATCTGGTTAGGCGTGAGGGGGGCATGGAATAAAACTGGAATTTGCAAAGTTCTTCCTTCATGCCAGGTCCCCTCTGCATTTTCTCCTTGGGTAGCTGGTCCAGAGGATGTCTATTTCAAAGTCTAGCTGGTTTGCCAGGAGCCACAGGGCAATGGAAAAGAAGAGCCCTAGTGTTGCTTCTCAGGGAAGATTGTTGCTTCATCCTACACAGGATTCTGGGAGGAGGGGAAGAAGCCCCACCAGGGAGTCTTTGGAGGCTCACAGGCTGTCGCCCCCTTCAGAGTAGGGACAAATGGCTCAGGAGCATCCATCTGTCTCCCTGTCTCCCTGCTCCCATCTCCTCTTTAGGCTTGTTTGGCTTCCTTCTTGGCACATCCCTTCCTGCCATCACGCCTACTGCTCCTGCACTGTGGCTTCATTTTCTCTCCTCTCCTCTCCTCCTTTACCCCATTTTCTCCTTATTCTCCTTCCTTTCTTTCTTGTATCTATCTAAAACTTCCCAATCCTTTCACTCTTTCATTCCTTTGTGCCAATCATAACTACATTTCCCTTCTCACTACCTCCACAAAATGTCCCTTTCCACTCCAGGTGAGGCTTTTTATGTCTTTTCTTCTTTGGTAATGCACAGTTATTATTCAACTACTTATGGTTTTTACTAGAGCTCTCCATTAAGGCATCCACCACCCACTGCCAGCATTCCTCATTGGAGTTTATACCAAGACTCCATGAGGGTGCCACAATTAAAGCCTCCTAACTTTGGTTCACCTCAACCTAAGTCCAGAGGGCCCATGCTTCTGTTCCCATCAGGGTTGGGCAAATCAATAACCGATCTGTCTCTCCTCTCTGTTCTCTTGTGTGAGTTTACAAAGAAAAGGTGAGCATTTCATTTAGCTATTTCAGTAACTGAGCAAGACTCCATTTCCAAAGGTGATACACTTTTATTTCTGAAATTGTGTACCACCTATAACTAGATTCCTCAGGAGCATGCCATTGCTTCAACCCTGAGCAGGTTGCTTAGGAAGCAGTGATTTAAATTCCACTGGCCAAGACACAAGCTGAAAAAGACTGAGGTGCTTGCCATTTCCTTTCATCTGGAGATGCAGGATGCAAATGGCATTTAATTAAAGTCATAAATCTAGTTTTTGTTTAGTTGGTTTTGCTGTTGCTAAATCTAATCTGATTTTGCTTGCTTACTGAATGCTTTGACCACTAAGCAAAAATTGTAAAATAAATGAAGATAGTTTCCAGCCCCTCTCCCACCATCCCCTCTCCCTTCTTATAGCTGTCTGCACCCCAGCACTGCCCCATTACACCCCTGAGAAGCCTGTGTGCAGACGTGAGTGAGCCCAGGAATCACCTAAGGTGTTATTCAAAATACAGATTCTGTTATGGGGGTGGAGCTGAGAGCCTGCATTTCTAACAAGCTCCCAGGTGAAGCTGATGCTGAACCCTCACTCACCTGGAGTAGCAAGGGCATAAAATGAGTGCAGAAAGAGCATAGACACAAAGATCTAGGTCAGGGGTTCTCAATCCTGGCTGAACATTACCATTACCTAGGGAGCTTTTAAAAATTCCAGTGCCCGGGTTACACCAATTAAGTCAGAATCTCTGGGGAAGGGACCCGGTCATCAGCATTTTTTAAAGTCCCTAGATAAAGATGACTGTGTGCTGTCAAGATTGAGGATCTCAGTTCTCAGGGCTTCAAGGAAGGAGTGTTCACATCCACTGAACACTGAAGCTGAAAGGGAAGGGGAAGGCATTCTAGAAACAAGGCTGTAACTGAACTAAAAGGAACCCCTGTCTCCTGGTAGGTTTCAGCTCTTGTCAATAGACCAGCAGGAGGCATATGTTGGGAATGGTAGGCTTTGCAAAACTCTGTAATTCCAACACCCCATGGAATTCCAGACTGGCCTAGTGTGGCCACACACATCCATTGATGGTCTTCTTTCACCTAGAGGTTTGTTTTGCTCTAACCCTGGTCTTCCCCAACACCCACAGATCACCAATGAGGTGGCAGCATCACCAGCTACTACCTGTCAGTCTTCCACCAAGTCAGGATAAAAGCATGACTTAGGGTCTTCTTGTACAGAAAATGTGTGCTGAAAGCCAGTTTTAAAGGAGTGTAGGTTTACTGCCTGCGATGACCCTAAAACACATTTTGCCAGGATGAGAAACACCACGTAAGGCACAGAGGATCGGCACACCCAGGTGCTCCACTAGGAGAACTAGGGCCCATCAGCTGGTGCTTAAGAAGACCTGAGATTCAACACCAGCCCATTAAGCATTTTCCCTACCCTCACCAAACACCAGCCTCCTCCCATTCCAAACACCCCCATTCTGACTGCAAGTTATCCTTTTCCCCACCAGGAATACCTTTAATAGTCATCTGACTCCGAGCTTTACCTGAATAAGAAGCTCTTAGGACAGCACCTGATGGTATCTGTCCCGATTTCTACCCCCTCCCAGGGATAGCCCTTCCTCTTGACTCCAAAGCCATGTTGTTCTTAGAAAATAAACATCTGTGCAGGAAAAGGGGATCAAGGTTCTGTTGAAAAGGACGAAGGTAGCTCAAGGGCCTAAAGGACATGCCACACTGAGCCCTTACAGAGGTCAAGTGCAGGAGAAGTGCATCCTCACCAAAAGGAAGGAGAAGGTCTACATACCAGCCCAGCTTGCACAAAGGAAGACCCAGCTTCACACCATGGCATAGCACCTGAAAGGAGACGTGTGTTTATACACATTGAATCCAAAGACAAAAAGCTTAAGCTACATAAGGCCCAGCTCTAGGGAGAAGAATTAAGGACTCACATGCCCACAGTCATTGGATGAGGGAGAGAACCTTAGGGAAGAGTCCAGGGCCCAACACAAGGAGGTTGGGAATGCTGTTGAGCAAAGAAGGCTGAGACAGTCTTAGCTCCTGTGTCAACTCACTGTGTGGCCCATGAAGCAGGTACCCTCACATCACTGACCCTGCAAAACAAGAAGAAGAGCACCATCTATAGCTTACACCCCATCATGAGATTGATTGAGGAAATAAATTCAGTTTGAGGAAGGAAAGTGCTTTGTAACATATAAAATATCATGTGCATGGTGACTTCAAACAGTACAGAATTTGTAAAGTTCATAGTCTGCAATCTTCAGTGAATACTTCACTCATTCATCAAATATTTATTGAGCACCTATTGTGTACAAGATGCTATACTTCAAGAAAACAAGGAAATTGCCCATAAGGGGCTCCCGGCTGTCTCCTAGAGATGAGACATATACATAAACAGCAATGACAGATAGCTGAGGCCTGGAAAAGGAAAGATGAAGAGCTCTCAAGCAGTTGCTGCTGCTCCCAGCCTCCATTTAAGGTGTTTACTCAGAGATCTTCCAGCCCAAGGTCAACAGAGAGAACTGCCCAGAGCTCAGTGGGAAAGAGCAAGGATGGCTCAGACTCTGCGGGCTGGCAAGATAAGCAAATCAGCTGGTCAGAATATTATGTGCCCATGACATTCCAACATGGCAAGGTTAACTTCTTAGGCCACGCAGAATAGCATTTAAACTCCTTACCCATCTCTCTACTGCCTGAATTCACTTTTGATTGGGGTTCTTGGACAATGGCCCTGAAGATGCTCAGACACACCCACATGAATACATCACTCACAGCACAAGCATGAACAATTAAAATCGCTAATGTTTATTAGCTACTTAATATGTGCTAGGCACTGCACTAAGCAACTTGCATGCATTATTTCTTCTGAAACAATCTTATGAGGTAGGCACTATTATTGTCCTCACCTCACAGATGGGATGAGAAAACCAAGACACAGAGAGGTTGTGGGGCTTCCCCAAGGATGCACAGCTAACTAGGTGGGTGGTATGGTTTGGCTCTGTGTCCCCACCCAAATATCGTTTGGAATTTTAATCCTCATATTCCCCATGTGTCAAAGTCGGACCCAGTAGGAGGTGACAGGATCATGGGGGCAGCTTCCCTATGCTGTTCTCATGATAGTGAGTTTTCACAAGGTCTGATAGTTTTATAAGTGTGTGGCAAGTTCCTCCTTCTCACACACTCTCTCTCTCCTGCTGCTATGTGACAAGGTCCAAGTTTGCTTCCCCTTCTTCTGCCATGACTGTAAGTTTCCTCAGGTCTCCCCAGCATTGTGGAAATGTGAGTCAATTAAACCTCTTTCCTTTATAAATTACCCAGTCTTTGGCAGTTTTTGTTGTTGTTTTTTTTTTTTTTTTGAGACAGTCTCACTCTGTCGCCCAGGCTGGAGTGCAGTAGCGCAATCTCGGCTCACTGCAAGCTCCGCCTCCCAGGTCCACACAGTTCTCCTGCCTCAGCCTCCCGAGTAGCTGGGACTACAGGCGCCCGCCACCACGCCCAGCTAATTTTTTGTATTTTTAGTAGAGATGGGGTTTCACCGTGGTCTTGATCTCCTGACCTCGTGATCCGCCCGCCTCGGCCTCCCAAAGTGCTGGGATTACAGGTGTGAGCCACTGCGCCTGGCCAGCAGTTTTTATAACAGTATGAAAACAGACTAATACAGTAAATTGGTACCAAGATAGTGGGACAATGCTATAAAGATACTTGAAAATGTGGAAGCAAGTAGGGAACTGGGTAACAGGCAGAGGTTGGAACAGTTTGGAGAGCTCGGAGGAAGATAGAAAGATGTGGGAAAGTTTGGAACTTCCTAAAGACTTGTTGAATGATTTTGACCAAAATGCTGATAGTGATATGGACAATGAAGTCCAGGCAGAGGTGGTCTCAAATGGAGATGAGGAACTTGTTGGGAACTGGAGTAAAGGTCACTCTTGCTATGCTTTAGCAAAGAGACTGGTGGCATTTTGCCACCTCCCTAGAGATCTGTGGAACTTTGAACTTGAGAGAGATGATTTAGGATATCTGGCAGAAGAAATTTCTAAGCAGCAAAGCATTCAAGAGGTGACCTCAGTGCTCTTAAAAGGATTCAATTTTATGCATTCACAGAGAGATTGTTTGAAATTGGAACTTACGTTTAAAAGAGAAGTAGAGCATAAAAGTTGGGAAAATTTGCAGCCTGATGATGTGATGGAAAGAAAAACTCATTTTCTGGGGAGAAATTCAAGCTGGCTGCAGAAATTTGTCTAACCAGAAGCCAAATGTTAATCGCCAAGACAATGGGGAAGATTACTCCAGGGCATGTCAGAGAACTTTGCAGCAACCCCTACCATCCTGGGCCCAGAGGCCTAGGAGGAAAAACAATGGGCTGGCCCAGGGCCCCACTATTGCCCTATGCAGCCTTGGGACTTGGTACCCTGCATCCCAGCCATGGCTAAAAGGGGCCAGTGTACAGTTCAGGCCATTGCTTCAGAGGGTGCAAGCCCCAACCCATGGCGGCTTCCATGTGGTGTTGAGCCTACAGGTGCACAGAAGTCAAGAATTGAGGTTTGGGAACCTCCACTTAGATTTCAGAGGATGTATGAAACGCCAGGATGTCCAGGCAAAAGTTTGCTGCAGGGGTAGAGACCTCATAGAGAACCTCTGCTAGGGCAGTGCAGAAGGGAAATGTGAAGTTGGAGCCCCCACACAGAGTCCCCACTGGAGGACTGCCTAGTGGAGCTGTGAGAAGAGGACCACCGTACTCCAGACCCCAGAATGGTAAATCCACTGTCAGCTTGCACCCTGCACCTGGAAGAGCCACAGACACTCAACACCAGCCTGCGAAAGCAGCAGGAGGAGAGCTTTACCCTGCAAAGCCACAGAAGCAGAGCTGCCTGAGTCTGTGGGAGCTCACCTCTTGCATCAGCATGACCTGGATATGAGACATGGAGTCAAAGGAGATTATTTTTGAGATTTAAGATTTAATGACTGCACCACTGGATTTTGGACTTGCGTGGGGCCTGTAGCCCTTTGTTTTGGCCAATTTCTCCCATTTGAAATGGGAGCATTTATCCAATGCCTCCTGCACCCCCATTGTATCTTGGAAGTAACTAACTTGCTTTTTTTTTTTTTTTTTTTTTTTTGAGACACAGTTTGCTCTGTCACCCAGGCTGGAGTACATTGGCACTATCTTGGCTCACTGCAACCTCCACCTCCCAGGTTCAAGACATTCTTCTGTCTCAGCCTCCCAGTAGCTAGGACTACAAGTGTGTGCCACCACACCCTGCTAATTTTTGTATTTTTAGTAGAGACAGGGTTTCACCACATTGGCCAGGCTGGTCTCGAACTTCTGACGTCAAGTGATCCACCCGACTCGGCCTCTCAAAGTGCTGGGATTACAGGCGTGGGCCGCCGCACCCGGCCATTTGCTTTTGATTTTACTGGCTCTTAGGTGGAAGGGACTTGCCTTGCCTCAGATGAAACTTTGGACTTTGACTTTCAAGTTAATACTGGAATAAGTTAAGACTTTGGGGGACTGTTGCTAAGGCACAATTTTGTTTTGAAATGTATAAAGAACATAATATCTGGGAGGGGCCAGGGGCAGAATGATATGGTTTGGCTCTGTGTCCGCACCTGAATATCATCTCAAATTGTAATCCCAGTAATCCCCATATGTTGAGGGCAGGACCCAGGGCAAGGTGACTGGATCATGGGAGCGGTTTCCCCCATGCTGTTCTCGTGATAGTGAGTGAGTTCTCACAAGATCTGATGGTTTTATAAGTGTTTGGCAAGTTCCTGCTCCACACCATCTCTCTCTTCTGCCGCCATTTGAGAAGGTCCAAGTTTGCTTCCCCTTCGCCTTCCGCCATGACTGTAAGTTTCCTGAGGCCTCCCCAGCAATGTGGAAGTGTGAGTCAATTAAATTTCTTTTTTTTTTTTTTTCTAATAAATCACCCACTCTCAGGTAGTTCTTTATAGCAGTATGAGAATGGACTATTGCAGTGGGGGAGCCAGGATTTGAATCCAGGTATTCTGTCTCCACTGTGCCACCACTGTCTAATAACACTAAAATTAACTACCTAGAGCCACCTCGGGGCAGCTCGTGTATATAAGTATGTGTGCATGTGTGCATGTGTAGGGGTGTATGTGTGTGTGTGTGTGTGAGAGAGAGAGAGAGAGACAGAGGGAGAGAGAGAGACTACTGCATTGTGAAATAGTCCACCACACAAGCCAGAGCAGAGGTCACCATGCTCCTAAGAGGCCAGGAAGGCACCATGGCCATGTTAGGGGTGGGTGTGTGAGCAGGATGTGTGTGAGTAAAGGAGATCGATATTCGTGCATGTGGAACTGAATTGGAGGTAGCTGTGGGACCTGAGGAGGCCGCCTGCCCAGAACAGTGGCACACACTGCAGAGAAGCTGAAAATTGTCTTGGGCACAAGTGGAGCACCCCTGGGTAGAACCGAGGGAGATTGAGAACAGTTGCTATCTTCAGAGCTTTTTAACTTCTCCCCCTAAGTAGCCTCAACTGATGGGAGAATTGACACATTACCCCTATGTAATAGGGGGGCACAGCCTGAAGCAGCCACCTGCAGACTCTACATTTCTTCCCTTTACATTTTATTTTAATAATATAAAGAGTTGCATTTGACTCTTTTATAAACCATGTTTGCTTAAATATACAACTATTATTCTATATTAGTTCATATCAAGCCCAATCAGCATTCCAGAAAACTGTGCTTCTCAGTGCCCTGGGCATTGACTACTCTGGCTCAGAGTTTCATGCCCAGTTTCAGGAGCGAAGGACTCAGACATGGAGCACCTCAGAAGGTTTTTGAGCAGTGGCATGACAAAGTCATGTTTTAAGATCATTTACCCATCACCAGTGGCAAGGTGGAGAAAAACTGGGGAGACTGAAGTGAGGGAAATCAGCTAGAAGGTGACCTGCGTTGGGGAGGGCCTGGCTCAAAGGGAGATAATGGGCTGATCCAGACTGAGGGCTCTGAAGGAGAACTCGATGGCTGAATAATTGCAATTGATGGAATGCAAGAGGCAATAAATAAATTGCCATTTATTCATGGGATGAGAGGGCTCAATATGTGGAACATTGAAGGGTCACCCCACTTTAGAAGTGTCACATAAGGACCGGGTGCAGTGGCTCACACCCGTAATCCTAGCACTTTGAAAGACCAAGGTGGGCAGATTGCCTGAGCTCAGGAGTTTGAGACCAGTCTGGGCAACACGGTGAAACCCCGTCTCTACTAAAATACAAAAAATTGGCTGGGCATGGTGGTGTGCGCCTGTAGTCCCAGCTACTCAGGAGGTTGAAGCAGGAGAATTGCTTGAACCCGGGAGGTGGAGGTTGCAGGGAGCCGAGATTGCGCCACTGCACTCTAGGCTGGGCAACAGTGGAGACTCCATCTGAAAAAAAGAAAAAAGTGTCACATAAGAAGGGTGTGACGATCTCCTATAAGATTCTTCCAAACACAAGCTAAGGAGGAGCATCAAAAGAGGTCAAGTGGTCTGCTCTCTCCCCCACCTCATCTCACAGCCATTGCAGGCTCCTCAGAGCTTTTCTGCTGGAGGCCAGAATTCCCCTGCCAGGGTCTGGTTAGATTCTCAGCTGCAGAACCCCAGCCCTGGCCCTGCAGCAGAAACAAGAAAGATAAAGCCCTTGGCCCACTGGCCACCAGCCATCTCTAACCCCAGCCCGTCCTCAGAGGACCCAGAGGAGGTGGTGCTGCCTCTGACTCCTGCCCCACCCAGCCTGACCTGCTGGCCCCAGTGAGTCAGTCTCCTCTCAGCCCAGATCAGACTTACTAAGTTGGAGCTGCCAAGAAAACTCTGAGCCACCCCTAATAAAAGCCGGCACTCAGCCAGGCTCTTATACAACCCAGCCCTGAGTAAGGCACCTCTCAGCCCAGCTACTGGACTGTTTACCTGCCTTGTCTTCTTAGTGCCCAGGTGTCTCCTGGATTCCTCCCCTCCCTATCTCCCTGATGTGTGATCCACCAGTCCAGGGGCCTCATCTGTCCCCATTCTGGCAGCCTGACCAAACATCCACCTAGCCCCACACACCTGATTTTTCACCTTCAGAGTCTACCAACTCAGGGATGAGTGAAGCCAGTGCTCCCAGGGACCCAGCCTGACTCACTCAGCAAGGTCCTTTCAGAATGATGCTGTCACTGAGATCCTGGTGGCAAGATGGCAGAGAGTCTGGGGGTTGTGTTTGGTGAGCCAGAGTGAAGGACAATCAAGCAGACTGCCCTAGAAAAATGAAGGCTTAGGATCAACCTCTGAAGTGCTCTTAGGTGGGAAAAGGAGTCCCTGTATCCTGTGCAGGTATAATGGACAGAACTGGAAACAGTAAAGAGAAAAACTCCCAGGGACTTGATGTCAGCTCCACAGATACAAGGGTTTCTAGTAAGCTGGGCTGTTCTCAACAAGACCAACCTGCCTCATGGGAAAGGGACCCCAGCCAGGAGAAGCTAGGTATCCAGAGGTGTTAAAGAATGGATTCCTTCATCATTTGAGAGAGGACATCCCTCTTGGTTCTAAGGTTGTAGAAATTTATGGAAACTCTCCTTGCATCAATTGCAAGGTCTTAGGCAAAATATATCAATCCAAATAATATTCTGGAGAACGTGCTAATCACTTTTACTTCTCCAGAGCTGCTGTGGCCTCAATAACTGAGTTGGTTAGAAGATGAAGTAAGGCCAGGCACAATGGCTCACGTCTGTAATCCCAGCACTTTGGGAGGTCCAGGCCAGTGGATTACCTGAGGTCAGGAGTTCAGGACCAGCCTGGCCAACATGGTGAAACCCCGTATCTACAAAAAATACAAAAATTAGCCAGGCGTGGTGGCAGGCGCCTGTAATCCCAGCTACTCTGGAGGCTGAGACAGGAGAATTGCTTGAACCTGGGAGGAGGAGGTTGTAGTGAGCCGAGATTGCACCATTGCACTCCAGGCTGGGTGACAAGAGCGAAACTCTGTCTCAAAAAAAAAAAAAAAAAAAAAAAAGAAGAAGTAGTAAATGGGGCCATTTGAGATTCATCCCCAGATGACCAGGGGACTGGTATACTTAAGCCCAAGAGACCAGGGATAGGGAGAGAGCTTTGACTCTGCACTAATTCACACCAGCAACTCAAGAAATCCCTTTGAGCATGGGCCCCTTACATCCCGGGGCAGCAGGAGCATACGAAATAGGCACAGCCCCTCTTCGCTGGGCATAGGCGTGTTTCTGCAATTCTACTGGAGATGGATGATCTTTAGGAGAAAATAATCAGGAGAAGAATTTCAAAATTAGTACAATAGAGCAGGAGCCACAGTTTTTCTAACCATTGGAAGAATTTGGGTCCAAACCTAGACACTAAGGACTCCTCACAGTCTGGTTCTCACACCCTAGTTTTGTCTTTGATTGTCTGCTGACATCTCTCCCATGCTGTAGCAGAGTCCATGCTGGGACTTGCTTGCCCAAACCATGTATTTTCTCAGGCATTTCTCTGGAGTGTGCTCCTCTTTCTCACCTGCTTAGCCAAGTCCTGACATGGAAGCTGAGCCCAGTCTCCCCAGGGCTGGGAGGGCAGGGCAGCCGCTCTGTGCTCTCTGCACCGCCCTCTTGCCCTCTGCCCTTGTGCCTCCTGCTCAGGACACAGTGCCTGCTCACTGCTTCTCCTGGGCACTCGAATGTGAGCCCTTTGCAGGCAAGGACTGGGCCTTCCAGCAATGATCCCTCCAGGGTAGACCACAGGCGAACGGTAGATATTCAACAAGGAGGGTTCTTACAAAGAGGATGGAGGAGCTGGTCTGTTTTGGGAGCCCCTTGCCAGACATTTGAGGCCTGGTTTTTGGAGAGACGTGGGACTGATCCAAACAGCCCTCTCTGTCCATATTTCTGAAGGAGAACAGGAGGTGTGGGCAGCCAAGGAGAGTCTGAGTGCGCCAAGCAGATCATTATGTGTTCTTGGAAGCAGGTTTAATGGACTGGCGCTGAGCTGAGCTGGGAACGGGCTGAGGCCCTCAGCCCGGACGTGGCTCGGGCAGGGATTTCACATCCAGTTCTAACAAGTGGCGACGCCTTATGGAAACTTTTGAAAGCTGTTCCGTTTCAGACCAGCCAGCTTGTACTTCATCTGGCTGCTCCCACCCTCTCTCCCTTCAATTTGGGAGCACGAGAAGAGGGAAAAGTAAGACCACTAAGCGCCTACTATGTGCCAGGAACCAAGTCAGCAATTTCACTGTCCTGAGAAGCCTACGTTGCCCTTCAGAGACATGGAGGCCCACGCAGCCCCGAGTGGCAGAGCAGGGAGGCAGGAGCAGCCCCACCTTACAGCCTGTGCTCCTTCTGGATGCGGAGACTTGCTCTCCACAGGGCCATTGGTGCTGCATGTCTCGCCCCTACCCCAAAGCCAAAATTCCCCGTTGTAACAGAATAAACATTCCCGTGGCAAAGGAACGCTGTATTCCCTAGAGGAGGTGCAAGGCCCTGTTCCTGCAGAGGATACGTAGGCTTGAGAAACACAACACCGGGCTGAGGCCCTGGACCCAGGCGCTCAAGGGCCAGCCACTCGGCTGTGCATGGCCCAGCCAGGCAGTCAGAGTAATGGAGAGCGCAGTGGGGAACTGGGTCTAACCTTGACTCTGCAGCAAACTGCTCATTTTCTGGGTCCTGCAAATGTCACAATGAGGCGAGCTTGCTCTGGAAAATGCGGAGAGCAACATACACATGAGAAACAATTCCTATTTTGCTTTTCAAGGACATGATTTATCTGTAAATGGAAATATTGTCTGCATACAGAAGGGACTCAAAGGTGGAGTACCTTTTCGGAGAGTACCCTAGAAAGAATTTCCCTTGTGCAATAATAATAATAAAGGGATTTTTAGGTGTAAGGCTGTCTTCTGGGTGGTATAAATGCAGAAATTAACAAGGTAATGGCCCCTGTTCTTACAGGGATTATAAAGTAGACACATTTTTTTTCATCAAAAGAAATATAAAAATCTTTAAATTCTTATGGTTAGGAAATAATTTCTGAGTATACCCATTCTCAACTCCTACCTGTATACTTCAGTCCCACCACTTAAAAGAACACTATATTTCCTTGATTATATGATGTATATTATTTTCATATTTTAACATTTCTAAAATCAGGATGCATCTTGCAATTATGAGTGGAAGCATTTTCTTCTTTATGATACATAAAATAGTGATCAATCTTACAGCTGATAACATCTTAGATTCCATGAAATATGTTTAGGAAAAACCTTTATCATTACCACTTTTCAGCTAGACTTTTAATAGATTTCATAGCCACTGAATTTAACACAGGCCTTTCCGGAACATATCTAGTTCATCCAGTTGTATAGTGTCATGCAGATTCTGTGTCTAGATATCTGATTGCCCCTGCTTACTTTTCATATGGTTGGCTTGGAGGGAAATTTTTACCAAGGGCCAGGGATGCTGTATCACCTCTTGGCCACCAGAGGGAGAGAGCGCACTGGAGAGGAACAGGTTCTGGGGCTTGTCGGATTTCACTGTCTCCTAAACCTTTCCAGCATGCCCCCTCTATGGCAGTGTGCCCACCCCTTACTGAAACCCTACCTACAGGGTCAGAATACAAGGAAAGGCCTCCATTCCGGACTTATGGCAGCATCAGGGTTAGTTAGATCTGAATGACATTTGCAGACCTACACAAAAATTCACAGTGGTCTAATGAGCTCCTCCTGGGAATGAGAACGGTGCTAGACATGACAGGGGGTTCTGCCTGCAGAAAATGCATGGCTGGTGGGTGGCCCCACGCTGTTCTGAAACCACTGGAGATCCCTGAGATCCACAGGGATTTGTAAAGTTATGCAGAGAAGTGTTCCCTATCTATCAGTCACCTGTAGCCTTGCTCACAATCGCTTCCTCCCCTCTCCCCCTCTTCCTTCCATATTTATTTATTGAACCCTTACTACATGCCACGCACTGTGCTAGGAGCTGGGGTCGAAGCAATAGAGAGAACAGAGGAGGCCACCGTCCTCATGAAACCTAAGTTGTGGTGGGAAGATAGAAACCATACAAATAAATATACAAATCTGCTATAAGGAAAAATACCTGGTCCCATGAGAGTATGTGACAGGAGAACATGGTGGGTGGATCTGCGAGGGTTTATTTAGCAAGTGATCATTGAGACAAAGCCTGGCAGAAGTGTAGGGGTTGACCAGGAAGAGTGAGGGAAAGGTCTTCATGCCAATGAACCAGCACTTGCAGAGGCCCTGAGGTGGAAAGTGTTCAACACCTTACAAGTACTAAAAGGAGGCCAGCATGGGGCCCGGAGTCATGGAGCCAGAAAGCAAGGGACTCACTAAAGCACAGTGGCAGCTCAGAGCCTTGCACACCCTGTCAAAGAGGTGGTTTTCCATCTGAAACCATTGATGGGCTTTAAGCAGGGATCCAACATGAGATTAATATGGCAACTCTTCCCTGCGGGGCATGGCTTTGAGGAGAAACCTGGGAAAAAGTAGGGATATCCAAATGAAAGTCATTGAAGATGTGGTAAGAGGTGATGGTGGCTAACTGGTGACCATGAACGTGAAGGCATATTTTTTAGAGACAGAATTGTTAAATTTAGAGAGTAAGGAGAAGGGAGCATTAAGTGTGACTCCTGAGTTTTCTGAAGGAATGGCTTGGAAGGGGAAGATGACTTTTCCTAGGTGGTCACCTGTGAGGGAGGATAGGATTTGGGAAGGCAACATGATGAGTTGTTTTGGCAAATTAAGGTACTTGGAAAGTCTATATGTGAGTGTAAAGTAGACAACTAAATCTATTAATCCAGTGCTCAAAACTGGGCTGGAAATGTGAGTTTTGAGGGTCATCGGCAGGGAGATGGACTACGAAGCCATGCTGAGGGCTGACGTCACCTGGGTAGGAGCACCAGGGCTGAGAAGAGGGCCCGGAACAGGGGTCTGCAAAATGCTCCTGTTCCACAAAGAAGAGCCGCCAAAAGAGAGTGTGAAGGAGCAACCAGAGAGGGGATCAGATATAAAGGCCAAAGAGTGTGTCAAAGAGGGTGATCAACTCTCAGAACACCACTGAGCAGCCTGGTGGGATGGGGACTGAAAGTGGACTTGCCATGGAGGCCTTAGAGACCACAGCAAAGGCAACCATAGCAGAAAGCAGACTGAGCTGGACTAAAGAGAGAAAAGGGAAGCACCCAGTGTTCACCTGAGGACAGCAATCCAACTTACAGTGAAAGCAATCTACTCGGTTATTACCCTTGTTCTCTAGCCATGTTCAGTTGTTTGGTGAAAGCATGGAAAAGTTAGGCATTTGGGTTTATCTCGGCTGGAATTTCACCATACAAGCATGAGGGAGGGAGACAGGTGCAAGAGAGTTAGAGGAAGTAACATAAGGGGCCATGAAGTTAAGTTGGTCAAGGAGGGAAGGGAAGACAGGTGGTTGTGGGAGCTGAAGGGCTGTCAGAGGGGTCACCTGAGCAGGTGAGCCAAATGTACAAGAGGAAATGGCCAGAGGAGAGATCTGACTTTCGAGATTTCCAGTGTGTGTGATATTAAGCCCATGCTGGGACTGTGGAAATCAGTTGCTGAAAAAGGGAGATGAAAAGGTCCACTGGAGATGAGAAGGACAAGGATCTGAGAAGCCAGAGAACAGGATGATGAGTTATCTGCCTGGACATCGAAGCTGCTTAAAGTTACTGGAGGGGGATGAAGATGATTAGTAGGAGCACTTCAAGTCTTCACTGAATGACAGAATGACCAGAGAGTCAGTAACGCAGCAGTGGGCAGTTGGAGAGGATGGTATGGCCATTTGGGATAAGCCTCAAAGAAGAAGGGTTTCTGCCCAAGCAAGGTGAGTGGTGCTCAGAAGAAATTGTGGAGAGTAAGATTTCCTCTCATTAGGAGGAGGAGAGGTAATAGCCTAGCGAAATGGAACTAATGCAAAATTAGAAAGGGGACTTTATCCCCTTTTGAAGGGAATCCTGCAATCCTTGAGCGGTGTCTGGAATGATGAGTGTACGGAATGGTAGTACCCATGTTAGGGATCTGTGATCCCTGTCCTAAGAGAGACGGTCCTACACTGAAGGGATGCAGCATGGAGCACGGAGCAATGGGGAAAGCTCTAGGTCATACTGAGAGGAGACTGCATGCAGGTCCAAAACCACCTCTCAAATAAATAAATAAAAAGATATAACTGAGCTGGAGGAGGCTAGAGAAGAAAGGCACAAATGACTGGATGGGAAGGAGAGAGTACAGCACTACCAAGGGGAAGCCAGACAAAACCAGGAAACTGAGGACCTCAGGCAAAGGATGTTCCAAAAGCAAGTCATGGCATAAGCCCTGACCCTGGTGGTACGGGGACAGGAGCCCCATGTGGAAGGGAAGCTCCTTCAGCTGGGATGCACACAGCTCACAGAAGAATAGACCAGTGCTTCCTACTGTTCCTAGGGAAGGGAAAGAGGGAAGGGGCTGGAAATGGTAGAGGGAAGAGAAGGAAGACTGGAGATCAATTGTAAGCAATGTAGCCTCCATAGAAATTCAGGAAGAGTTTCTCTTAGACACCCCCCACCTCCAATCAGTACTGGATCTGTGTGTACGTATCAAGGGGAAAATACATGTACCACTACCTACCACAATAGGATGGCACAGCAGGCAATATGAAAGGCAGAGAAAAAACACTCAGTGATCAAGAGAAAAAGAGAGACTTCCATTCTGACTCAGTGGTCAGGGATATCTTCATCGACCAAATGGACATTCTTCTGGATGCGGAAGAATGGGAGGATTTTGAAAGGTAATGAGGTAGAGAAATGTCCTCAACTCTACAGCTTGTGCTGTAGATCCTACGTGTGTCACTGTCCAACCCCCAGGACAGACCTGAGGTCTGAGTCCAGCCTCAGCCAAGTCCCTCTGGGCCCCGTCCTGACTCACTAGCTCTTTCCCTTTCCTTCCGTCTAGTTCATCGATAGAAGAGTGGCTGTGACCCGAAGGAATGTCTGACCCCCACAGCAGTCCTCTCCTGCCAGAGCCACTTTCCAGCAGATACAAACTCTACGAGGCAGAGTTTACCAGCCCGAGCTGGCCCTCGACATCCCCGGATACTCACCCAGCTCTGCCCCTCCTGGAAATGCCTGAAGAAAAGGTGAGAAGTGTCCCTCCTAGGATGTTTCCTGGGAGGGAGGGGATGGGAAAAGTGGGGGCAAAAGATGCCGCTTTCCCACCTTCCCAGTGAACTTAGCACACTGAGGAAGTGCCACTGTCAGTACATGGTGACACCCATGGTGGGTCCTACCTGGCCTTAGATAATGTGGCTCTTCGTGAGACATGATTTTAAGGACAAGTACAGAATACAGGCACTCGCTCACCAGTCTTTCAATCAGTCTCCAAAATCTTTCCCCTTAAACCTGCTCCCTTGAACTACCCTACTGTCTCCAAAGGGAAGGCCTTTGTTGAAACGCAGGCCATTAGCATCCTCGGTGGTAGCACAGAGGTAGACTGGCTGGCCACTGCTGCAGTAGAGAGGGACTCAAGACTGCTGGGATGGCCTTCCAGAGCTGTCCTGACTTGCAATGAGGAAGTCCCATATCTTTACTCATCACTACTTTGAAATTACAGAAGGTATTGGATCTGCTGTGCATACATGTATATCTTAATTTTTAGTATGATTATAACTGCATTTCAGTATAATTGGCTTGGTTTGCTGTCCTATTTATCTGATCTTTGCATTTACAAACATTATTCTGAAAAGAAGCTCATGGGCTTCATTAAACTGCCAAAAGAGATCCATGGCACAAAGGTGAAGAAATCCTGCTGTGAAGAAGGTGCATGGTCCTGGGAAGAGCAGGCTTGTACGGGGCACTCTATGCAGCCGCAGACAATGGGCATGTGTTCCACCCTTTGTCTCATGATCCTTTATTTTTATCAAAAACCTGCCACCCTCCTCTATCCCCAAATGTCCCTGCTTTCAGAAAGCTGTATCATTTGATGTCTGGTTGGTTTCTCCTAAAAGGATCTCCGGTCTTCCAATGAAGACAGTCACATTGTGAAGATTGAAAAGCTCAATGAAAGGAGTAAAAGGAAAGACAACGGGGTGGCCCATCGGGACTCAGCAGGCCAAAGGTGCATCAGCCTCTCCAAAGCAGTGGGCTACGTCACGGGCGACATGAAGGAGTACAGGATCTGGCTGAAAGGTAGGAAAATACCCTGGGGAGAGGCAGCCAGACCAGGCCAGGCCAGAGAGACAACCCTCTCTCCAGTTTGGTCCAAAGCTGCTCCCTCACTCATTCACCCTCACCCTGGGTGGATCTGCCCAGGACTGGACCTCACCCAGGGCTGGAGTCCACAGCTGGGGGAACTTCAGCCCTAAGCTGACTCCAAGGGGATATGATATACCCTACTGGCCTGGAATTCTCACGGTTTCAGAATTAAATGCATTGATCTTAGTTCTTTGCAAATTGCTCGTTCCTATGTGAAATAGATATAGGACAACCATATTAGCAACATATAAGCCATTTCCCAAGCTAGCTGAATGATCATTCCTTCACTCGATTTACTTGTTGCACAGCCATTTATTATGTGCCTGCTATGTGCCAAGAAAATATTGGTATCATCCTTCCCAAAGCTTCAGGATTCTTTCCTTTTAACTTCTTCTCGAACTAAACACCGAAAGGAACGCCACACCCTTCACTCCCACTAGCCCCGACACCTGCACCAGTTGTCGTGGAAACCAAACCAGCAAATGAGGCAGAATGTACGCCCCTCTCCTATACCTGGCCTCCTCCAGGCCCTTACTCAGTACTGATTTTCACAGCTGGGCTACAACAATTTCTTCCCTAGTGTCTTTTCTTCAGGCTACTTTCTTTGCTGCTCAGATACTAGCCCTTAACTGAGTCATCCAGCACTACAGAAAAAAGAATTTCCTGCCCCCACCCCCCAACCTTCCCCACCCTTTCTTTTGGACCAATAAATTTCCCTTGGAATGCTCCCGGGGCTTCTTTTCCAACCAAGCCAATGGCTGGAACAGCGTTAAATTGTCCTCACCACGGTGCCTCTGTCTATATGGTAAAAACTACCACCCACTGCAGAATGATTGCTGGGCTACTGAGAGATTTGGGCTGGGCACCAGCCTCCCCTCTACCCCCACCCCTCCACCCCGACCCCTGGCCTCGCTGAATGGGAAGGGTCCTGGCTTGCACATTCCTGTTTGCCTTGGTTGCCATGCCAACCAGCAGTTCAGCAGAGCAGCCCAAGCTGGACCTGCTGATGGCTCGCTCTCTGTCTCTTTCAGACAAGCACCTTGCCCTCCAGTTCATAGACTGGGTCCTGAGAGGGACCGCTCAGGTGATGTTCGTCAACAATCCTCTCAGCGGCCTCATCATCTTCATAGGGCTGCTGATCCAGAATCCCTGGTGGACAATCACTGGGGGCCTGGGGACAGTGGTCTCGACCTTAACAGCTCTCGCCTTGGGCCAAGACAGGTGGGTCCCTCTCTATAGGGATTTTAGCAAGATGTGTGGAACAGAAAGTAGAGAGGTGTTTACTTGAGTAATCAGTCAACCTTACCCTCCCAGCCAGCCAAAGTCTCCTGAGTATCAACTTTAAGCAGGTCACTGACAGTCCTTGCAGAATTACACTGCTCCTGCTCACAGCATGTGACAGTGTCAACATTCATTTGACTGTGGAGACTTCTGCAAACACTGCCTCAGAGGGAGGTGCAGAGGAACAGCTAAGCTGTTCTTCCCTCACAGAGCCTACCATCTAGTTGAAGGAGACAAGATTAATAGGCAATGAATGTCTCAGAATAATACAGGACAGTATATAATTGAGTTCAGAGAAGACAGACATTACCAAGTGTTGGGAAGATTAGAGAGGCTACCTCTGAGTTATAAAGGTTGCATATGGGGGATCTGAGAGAAGGCGAGAAGAGAGAGGAGGACAGTGTGGGAAGGGGCACTGAGGAAGGGGAGCAAACAGGGCTGGCAGGAGGCATAGATACAGATGTGGAAGGAGAAGTTGGCCTCGCACTGGCTGGTGCAAAGTCAAGTAACAATAACAAGGGCCAGGCACGGTGGCTCACGCCTACAATCTCAGCACTTTGGGAGGCTTAAGACAGGCAGATCACTTGAGGCCAGGAGTTTGAAGCCAGTCTGGCCAACATGGTGAAACCCCGTCTCTACTACAAATACAAAAATTAGCTGTGCATGGTCGTGCATGCCTGTAATCCCAGCTACTCGGAAGGCTGAGGATCTCTTAAACCTGGGAGGTGGAGGTTGCAGTGAGCCAAGATCATGCCACTGCACTCCAGCCAGGGTGACAGAGCAAGACTTTCTCAAAAAAAAAAAAAAGAAAAAAGAAAAGAAAAGAAAAGAATAAAAACTTGCATTTTGTAGAACTTGACCACTTCCTCAGACTTTGCCGTATATTTTTCCAGTGGCTCCCAAACTTTCCTGATGGTCAGAATCACTTAAGGTGGTTGTTAAGAAATAGTTTCAGGCCGGGCATGGTGGTTCACACCTGTAATCTCAGTACTTCAGGAGGCCAAGGCGAGTGGATCACAAAGTCAAGAGATTGAGACCATTCTGGCCAATATGGTGAAACCCCATCTCTACTAAAAGTACAAAAATTAGCTGGGCATGGTGGCGCTTGCCTGTTGTCCCAGCTACTTGGGAGGCTGAGGCAGGAGAATTGCTTGAACCCGGGAGGCGGAGGTTGCAGTTAGCCGAGATCACACCACTACACTCCAGCCTGGTGACAGAGCGAGACTCTGCCAAAAAAAAAAAAAAAAAAAAAAAAGAAAGAAAGAAAGAAGGAAGGAAGGAAAGAAGGAAGGAAGGAAAGAGAAAGAAAGAAAGAAAGAAAGAAAGAAAGAAAGAAAGAAAGAAAGAAAGAAAGAAAGAAAGAAAGAAAGAAAGAAATCGTTTTGGCCCACTCCTCCCCCTTCCTCTCATAGCTATGAAAATTCAGTGGATCTGAGAGTGAGTACTTTTAACAAGGTCCTCCTAGATGCTTCTGATGGTCAGAGAAGTTTGGGAAACACTGGATTATCCCCTATCTTAGTGTTTTTCAATTTGGGGATCACCAAGCCATTTCCAGATCATGAATTAATTGTCAGCAGCATTTTTTAAAGTTAATAGAATAAAATAAAACTGATGAGAGTTATTTATATATGGTAATGGTAAATATTATTTGGTGGAATTTATGTTGGGGATGTGTGCGTGGGAGAGAGAGAAAGAAAGAAAGTGAAATCTAAGTCATAATATAAAATGCATTTCTTACAGTGGGTTTCTCTCAAAAAAAGAAAACTGAGAAGCACTGTCATAGCCTATTAACTGTGACTCTTACCACCACTGCACAAGGCACAGTGAAGGGAACAGAGTCCACATCTTGCAAGTGAGGGAAAGGAGACTGGAAGGGGAGAGCTACCTACCAAAGGTGCCACAGCCAGTGGGTGGCAGGACTTAGGCTTGGAGGCGTGACCTGCATCTTCTGGGCTCAAGGTCATGCTGTCCCCATCATGGCACCTGTGAGGACAACGTGGTCAGAGGCCCATTGGTGAACCCAAAGTAATCAGAGCTGGAAGTGTTGTAACGAACGTCAGGCCCAGCTGACATTCCTCATTCCACCGAGGGAAATCCATGAGTCAGCCTGGCCCTGGTGAGAAGTTGCTCATGCACCTCTAGGGTGGCCTTGGAGGACCACTCGGATTCTAGCATGCTAGGAGGCCATTCAAAGTCAGACGGATGAGAGGCTGAATTCTTCTGAGTGCAGATCTGGTGGGTGAGATTAAAAATGGGCTCCAGCCAGGTTCTTGTGTCTCCTTCAGTTAGTGGGCCCCCTATTCCTTGTTCCCATGTACCTATCAACCATGGGCAGCTGGCACAGAACTGAGCCCCTGGCAGATCAGCCCATGCCTCACTGCTTCATCACTGTGTGCTGAAATTTACCTGGGGTGAACTCTGTCCAGCCCACTGCCTTCTTAGCTGTGTGACTCAGGCAAGTACTTCCCCCTCCAGCCCCATTATCCTCATCTGTATAATCTACTGTCCAGCTGAGATGAGCCCAAGACCCTCCCTGCGCTGACACTCTGATTCTTTGATTATCCTCCCCACCATTAATCTACTGGTAAACATGCCAAGCCATTCAGAGAGTCACTTCACAGACTGCAGTTTTACAAGGGGGGATGCACACCAGGCATGCCTAATCCTCACAAACACCCTGATTAAGAATTTAAGATAAATATGCATCAGATAAAAACCCAGTCCCTCAGCTTGGCTCCCCAAGTGTCATTTGATGGGTCCTACAGTACCTAGTGCTCAATCAACATCACACTTGTCCCTAGTTAAGTACTTTTGCTTCTGTGATCCCTGACACCAGCTGTACCTCTGTCTATCTAATTCTACAGTTCCCTGGAATCCTTCCTCCCCCAGGGAGCCACTCCTGATTCCCTCTATGCTCTCTGAACTTTTCTTTCTCTCTGAACAACCACAGAACACATCCCAGTACTAGACTGAATTGTTCTGTAATTAATTTTTTTGATTCTTCTTTCTCTGGATATATTCTAAGCATGTTCAGGAGAAGTTGGTTTCCATTCTGTGCCATATACACCCACAGTGCCTAGAAAAGATCTAGGCTTTGTTGCTGACAGGTCAGTGTCTTGTTCTACATCATAGACTCAAAACTCTAGCCACTGGACACAACATCCATACACATATCTTCTAAGGAGCCACGAGCTCACTGCTGTACACAATGAACCACTGACACAGTTGCATATTCTAAGCATGACCTCCATCACCCCCACTACCCTTTAATCACCTCCGCTGTCCCCACCCCCAATTCCCTACTAGCCTAAGACTATACTTTACAGATGGTAACTGAAGGTGAACAACACCAACGCTGCAGTGTCCTGATGGAATGTGGTCTTAATGGAGACCTTTTTGGCACTGGAGTTGAACCCAATTTTGTATATTTTATAGTCAGGGAGGGAAATCCAGAAACCACCAAAGTTTTAGTAAAAACAAGAGTTCTGGAGGGACACTCTCCACAGGGTGGGACAGCTATTGGTATTAAAACAAAAAAAGCACTAATTTATATCACCAAACACAAATGGGAAAATGTAGAGAAAATGCAAACACACTAAAAATAATGATTTTCCCAAAACATGGATTTCTGCTCCTGAAGTGCTCCCCAGTGGTCTTCTCTGCCACCTCCCTCCATCCCACCCACTGCCTGTCTCCAGCTGCCCCCATATCTTCCTGGCCTCAAGAGCAGCTGACCACACAGCTTGTCCTGTGTCCAGTACAAGTGTCCAGACATGTGCCTTGTGCTACAGCTTTCTTGCAGGAAGCTGTCTAGATATGCTCTCTCCTGCCCCTTTCCCATCCTCCTGCTCTCCTCTTATCTAGGTCACTAGACCTCCTGGTCACTGCAGAGGTGAAAGGTCCTCCCCCTTCCAGACCTAAGCCACAGCACCTGCTGGGTTGGAGCCCTCCTCTAGCCAGAATTCCCTTCCTGCATCTCAGGGAGCCCTAAGCTTCCAGAAGCTTCTGCCATGCAAGAACAGCCAACACATGGTAAGGTTTAGCATGCCCACATTATTCATTCAACAAATACTAGCTGAGCACCCTCCATGCACAGATACTCTTGACATTGCTGGGTTACTGGGCCACAGCAACGGACACACAGACACACTTCAGCCCTCATAGAACTAAGGCAGGTGCAGAGGGACTGACCACAAGCACACACAGTTCACTCCTTGGCAGGGGCCTTGCATCGCAAGCTGCCTACACCCCTCTCTCACCCACAGCCTATGCCCCTCACCCGGCAGAGCAATTAGAAAGGTCAAGGACAGTGTTTATTATGATCAGGAGGAGAATTGTAGGTGCACACACCAGCTTCTCCTCTGAAAAAAGGAGGGGCTAGACTCATGCTTGGATACTACCACACTTCTGGGCTGCTCCACACCAAGGGGCACCGGGGAACCCAAAGCTAAACCAGCTTATTCACTCTGGTGCAGACATGCAGAGAGAGAAGGTACACAGATTCCAGCTACAGATAATTTTTTTTTTTTTGAGACAGGGTCTTGCTTTGTCACCCAGGCTGGACTAGAGTGCAATGGTGAGATCTTGGCTCACTGCAGCCTCAACTTCCTGGGCTCAAGTGATCCTCCCACCTTAGCCTTCCAAGTAGCTGGGACTACAGGCATGCACTATCACGCCTGGCTAATTTTTGTATTTTAGCAGAGATGGGGTTTCACCATGTTGCCCAGGCTGGTTGAACTCCTGGGTGCAAGTCATCTTCCCACCTTGGACTCCCAAAGTGCAGGGATTACAGGCATGAGCCACTGAGCCTGGCCAACTACAGAGAATTTTACACAATGTAATCATAATACTCTTTCTCCTTCCCTCTCTTCTCTCTCCCTCACTCCCACACACAACTTCCTTGTGTCACACCTCAGGTTTCTATTATATTTCCCTCTATATTTAGCAGTCTAAGTCTCCCCTGATAAAGAAGAGCTTAACCACAGACAAAGTGCATAATTTTAATTGTTGATCAGCAAGACAAGGGGGTGTGTGTGTGTTATCAGGAAAGGTGCTGGCAGCTATGTGACTGACCAATATTCATTGAGCGAACTGACTTTTTTCTAAGCATTATTATTAAAGGAATCATCTAAATTAAGCATATCCTCAGAACACCAGGAGGGAAGGGCCCAGTAACACCACCAACTTCAAATGCAAAATCAGTCTGTTTCACCGCCAGGTCTGCCATTGCCTCAGGACTCCATGGGTACAACGGGATGCTGGTGGGACTGCTGATGGCCGTGTTCTCGGAGAAGTTAGACTACTACTGGTGGCTTCTGTTTCCTGTGACCTTCACAGCCATGTCCTGGTGAGGCACCTCATTTTTTCTGCTCATAGCTCCATGGGGCCCCCAAGACGCTTGTGTCTTATACTGGCCAGAGACAGGACATACACATGTGGGACCCAGCCCCTTCATAGCCAAGTTAGCTTGTCTGACACCATGAAAGCCCATGAGTTCTCTTGTAACACAAGGGGGTCATTTGGAGACATGGAATAAGGAGGATTCTTTTGTTTGTTTGTTTGACACAGAGTCTCGCTCTGTCGTCCAGGCTGGAGTGCAGTGGTGCAATCTCGGCTCACTGCAAGCTCCACCTCCCGGGTTCACACCATTCTCCTGCCTCAGCCACACAAGTAGCTGGGACTACAGGCACCCGCCACCACACCCAGCTAATTTTTTTTATTTTTAGTAGAGACAGGGTTTCACTGTGTTAGCCAAGATGGTCTCGATCTCCTGACCTCGTGATCCACCTGCCTCGGCCTCCCAAAGTGCTGGGATTACAGGCGTGAGCCACCATGCCCGGCCAGGAGGATTCTTTAAACCAACAAAAGACAACATTTTTTTAATTGCAATGGTAATCTTCCTGAATGACATTCTTAGTAATAAAAGTCAGCATTTCCTAAGTTATTCCTACATGCTTGACACAGTGCTAAGCAGGGCTTATGCAGTGCTAAGTACGGCTGCATTTGCCATCAGTTTACGGAAGGGAAGACCAAGGCATGCAGAGATTAAGTCACTTGCCCCAAGTTGTACTTTGTGGAAGTTTTTGATGCTGGCATTCCAAATCCAATCTGCACTATTAAACCCCAGGTTGCATGGGAATTGTCTATTATGTGGCATAACCATGACCTAAAAGCTGAAAACCTGCTTGTGATAGAAGCAGAGAGCTTTCTTGGAACAGAATATTTATATGTAAAGCATAGAATCTTTGAACTGGAAGTATCGGTTGAGATCTTGCTGGGCAATCACCTCATATTCTAGATGAAATAAGAAGGTCACCATGAAAGGGAGTTAGGAACAAATATTCACCTAGCGAAGGGTGTGCTGGGCCATTCACACACATGATCCTTAGTTCATGTAAATTTACAGCAGGTCTGTCAAGCATCTTGGGGTCTCTGCAGTGTGCTCACTGTCATGGTGAACCTTTGTCCCCCAGACCCTGACTTCACATGTGTATACCACCCTGTTCTCAACTTCCCTCAAACAGTGTGATTTATTCTTATTGTCAGCAATAAATCAGACAGGATGATTTACTTTTAACATCTCTAAGAAGTAAATGTCTTTCCTTGGTTTCAAAGTCTGCAGTTACTAAAACCAGTTAGTTTAATTTAGCTTAACTACTCTTTTATTACTTTTTAGTAGTGCTTGCAAATAAATTACTACATTAAGGATTCTGGGCAATTTAGTTTTCTTCTTAGGGTTTCGTTCTTAATCCATTGGGACAAAAAGCCAAGACAGTTATTTCTATGGGGATTTTCTTAATGCCCCCCACATTCCCGCCTGTGAAAAGGAGAACTTGCCCTCATTTGCAATACATTTGGTTTAAAACTACATAGATTAAGCCCCTCAACACAGCTCCTCAACCACATTGCACTGGTTGGCAATTAGACTTCAGTGCCCCCCATCCCACTTCCCAATTTAAAGGACAAAAAACACTGAGCACCCCACCCTGGGCTCTGTGCTACTACTCCAGTGCATTCATCAATCCATTTATGGGGACCCTGAAATTCAAGTCATAGGGTAGGTATCCATAGTGCCATTTTCCAGATTCATTCAATAAACAAATATCTGTTGAGTGCCTGAACTATTTGTTGAGTGAAAGGTTGACCCTAGATGCTGGGAATATTTGTAAACAAGGAAAAGTCTCTATTCCCTTGGAGCTAACATTCTTCTTGGCTAAGACAGAAATAAACTCATAAACTAGTTAATAAAAGGGATCATTTCAAGATGTGATAAGTGCTTTGAGGAAAGCAAGAGAGGCTAAATGGGACAGCAAATGATTCCAGACATGTGTGATCAGGGAAGACAACTCTGCAGAGGGGACATTTGAGCTGTCGCCTAAATGATAAGAAGGCATCTGTCATCTGAAGATGTGGGTGAAGGATGTTGCAGGCAGAAGCAGCCCCCAACTGGGGAAGTGTGATGTATTCTAAGAAGAGAGACAAGACTGGTGTGGCAGAAGCCCAGTGAAGGATGGAGGAGTGGCAGGAGGGGAGGGCAGGGACTCGATGAGAGTCAGACCAGGTACACCCTGTAGACCCAGTAAGCCTTTGGATTTCTATATCAGCTGTGATAGAAAGCAGTTAGAGAGTTTTAGGCAGAGATGTGATGGGATATGGTTTAAATCTAAACAAATCACTCTGTTTGCAGGATGGAGACGGATTTTAACTGGAGTAAGAGTGGATGCTGGAAGCATCTGCTACAATAATCCACAATTGTCTGCTACAAAACCCCACAGAGATGACAGTGTTTAGATTAGAGTGATATCCATGAACATGGTAAGAAGTGAGTGGGTCTGGGGTATATTTTAAAGAAGATAGAGGCAACATAACTTGTTGGGAGGTTGTGGAAAACCAAGGAGAGGAAAAAAAAAGAAAATTGAATACACTCCTTTAATTTGCCTAAGTACCTAGGTTGATACAAAAGACCAAGAGAAGAACTGGTTGGTGGCAGGAGACAGGATACAAATCAAGAATTCTGTTTGGACACATTATACTATAGACTTCCAAGTAGAGATGTTGTAAAGGCAATTGGATGTACAAATCTGGAACAGTGATATGATCAAGATTTGGGAGGTGGAAGCACACAGAAGCTTTCATCTATGGTACTAAAGGCTATCACCCAACAGAGAAGATTTTTTAAAAGAGAGAAAAAATATTCAAGACAGAGTCCCATAGGCTCTTCCAACATTTAGAAGTCTGGCAAGAGAGGGGAAAAACCATCAAAAGAGACTAAGAAGGAACAGACAAAAAGAAAACTAAGAAAATCCAGTGTCATGGTAGCCCAGACAAAGTATTTCAACATGGTGGGCAGGTCCAACTGTCAAATCAAAGCAATAGGGAATGACCATGGACTTAGCAAGATAGATGCCATTGGTGAAATGGACAAGAGCCATTTCCATGGTGTAATGAGGGCACACACCTGATTGAAGTGGGCTTGGGAAAGACTAGGAAGAGAAAGATTGGGGATAGCACAGAAAGCCAACCATTTCGAGGGATACTGCCCTGAAGGGGAGCAGAGAAATGGAGCCACAGCTGGAGTGGCCATCAGGTTAAAGGGGGAAGATGTTTAAAGGTAGAAGATACTAGAGCATGTTATATCCTGATGAGAATGATCCAAAGAAAAAGAAGAGATTGAAGCTGCAGGAGAGAAAGGAGAAAATTACAGGAATGAAGTCCCTGAGGCAGATTAGATCCAAAGAACAGGGAAAATAACTGGCCTGATGAAGGAGCAGGGATGCTTCCATTATGTGAAAAAGACAGAGAGGCAGATTATGTGGGAAGAAAGCAGACAGGGTGTGGATTTTATGGCTGGGAAAACAAGCCTTTCTCATCTTGTCACTTCTATTTTCTTAATGAAGTAAAGCCAGGTGGTTGGCGGAGGCTAAAGGGAAGCAGACAGTAAAGATTTGAGGAGAAAGGTGAAAATGTGAAATACTTGTCTCAGCAAGTCGGAGAGTTAATTGGTGAGGGATGTGTAGGAGGGTTTTCAGGAAGTCTTAAATGCCTTTTTGAAATTCATGGTCATTCATTAAAAGCAGACAATTTAAACACATCATGCAACTTCAGGTTTTGCCCAGCAGGTCACTGAGTGTGGATGATGTGGGGTATTTGGTATCTAGGGTGGCTGGTGCCTTCCAGAGGAAACTGAAGCTAAGGGAGATTAATTACCTAACATTGTTCCTTCAGCCTGTATGCATAGGAGTGAGTCAGGATTTGCACTAAGCTTCATCTGTCTCCAACATCCATTCTCCTTCCAAGGAAAAGGTGAAGAAGACAGAGGGTACAAACAACTGAAGGTTCTATTTTCCCCTGGCAGTTTCCAGAGTAGCTCTAAGTATTTTTGCTGAAACTAGACCTGCAAATTACCCATATGCCATTGCAGCCTCCTCCTAGAAGGTCAGTCTTCTAAAATGTTCTCACAGCCTTGAACAATAGTCATTGTACACCTTGGTGATTCAAAGGCAATACATTACATTTTGTTTAGTTTTCTCGGTTTAAAAAACAAGGAAATATTTCCACTATTTTATAAAGTGTTTTACTCAAAATAAGTTATGATATTTTTAAAATTTGTTTCTCAGAGGTGTAAGCTTATGAAGCAGATGACAATAAATTGGCAAAAAAAAGAAAAGAAAAAGGTAAGAGCTGAAATTGAATACCTTATTCTATTCCCTATCCCAGATCATTGGAACACTGGAGTCTCAAGGGGGCCAGGAATGCTGTGCCTAGGAGAGGAGGCAGTGGATGATACAGTGGCCAGAGCTGCTGAGACAATGTAGACCTCAGGATGTCACAGGGATTAACCCTCTGTCTCTTCCATCTTCAGCCCAGTTCTTTCTAGTGCCTTGAATTCCATCTTCAGCAAGTGGGACCTCCCGGTCTTCACTCTGCCCTTCAACATTGCAGTCACCTTGTACCTTGCAGCCACAGGCCACTACAACCTCTTCTTCCCCACAACACTGGTAGAGCCTGTGTCTTCAGTGCCCAATATCACCTGGACAGAGATGGAAATGCCCCTGGTAAGTTACCCAGCGGTGATGAGTTGAGACCCCCATATTCCACTGCAGACCTTCTCGCCAACCAATTTGTGGACTATCCATGCTCTCAACTTCTCTAGAAACATCTATACCAGATGATGGGCCTCAGCAGGGTATCAGAAAGGGTTGCTGCCACATCCATAGATCCTTTCAACAAGTACTTATTGAGCATGTAACATGGCCTGGACACTTTTTCAGATACTGATAATACAAGACAATGACATCCTGCTCTTATGAAGCCTACATTCTATACAGGGAAACAAATAACAGGCAAGTGAACAGATAAGCGTTGACAGTACAGAACTGTGGTGGTTGAGTGAAAGATATTAGATAAAATGTATAGTCAGATAAAGGGGCAAGATACTAAAATAAACATTTAAAATTGGGATTTTAAAGGCATTAGCCTAGAAGACAGAGGGTTAATTTTATATACTCTCTCTTAGTGGTTCTCAGGCGGGGATAATTTTGCCCCTTGGAGACATTAGGCAATGTCTGGAGACATTTTTATTGTCAAGACTAGAGAGGTGCCCAGCACGCTGCTCCCAGGCCACTTCCCTCTTTCTCTTTGAAACAACAGAGAAAGGCCTTCCTTTTCCTTTTTGTTTAATCAGCTTGTTGTTGCTATATAAGAATTATGAGGAGTGTGAAGAAGGCCTGGTGCTTAGTAAATTTCCATGGCACACCTGACTGCCCTTCACACCAGGGTGTCAGCTGCGGCCTGGGAGCAGCGTGCTGGGAGGGAAGGCCGCCCTGGGGCACAGCTCACCAGGCTGAAATATAGATGCCAGCGGAGGAAGCTTCATTCTAAACCCAGGCTCCATTCCAAGGCCACTCATTCCCTCATTCCTCTCATTCTTGACCGCTTGGGCTTAAAATCTGCGTTCCCGGATGGAAAGGTGGACGTGAACTCCCCTCAGCATCCCGCATTCCTCAGATGTTGGCAATCATGGGATATTTATTAAATAGACTTCCAGCCTGTTCCCAACATTTAAGCTGAGTTCCCTGGTCTGGTACAAAGTGTTTTCTGGGTTTCTATAAATAAATATGATTGAGTACCCCTCCCTTGCCATTCCTTTCGCAAGATTATAAACTCTGGTCCAAACAGCATTTGGTTATTAAAAGGCCATTCATTCAGAGACAAGAGTGAGCAAAGCTTAAGAGCCCTATAGGCTCTTCAAATACTACTCCCTGAAGAAATCATATTTATTCCAGAATTAAATCAAATTCTCAAAAAGTACAAAATTTGGTCCAAAGGGAAAAACTAAATTATTCCCAACATCTACAGCAACGTCTACAGTAGATCATCTATAACTAATCTCCCATCGCACACTAGACTCACCTGAGGCCCTGCCATGCCCCATATCAATTAAATCAGAATGTCTAGGGAAGAGCTGGGCATCAGTATTTGTTTAAAGATTCCCAGGGGATTCCACTGTACAGCAAAGTTTGGGAACCACTGACCTAATCAATTCCTATTTGTTAAGCACCTATGGTGTACCTGGGCATAAAGGGCCCTGTCCTCACAGAGGTCATGTGACCTGGCAATGGTGAAAAGAACTACAGAGTCTTAAAGCTGGAAGATCATCTGCCAAGCCAGCCTCTTGTTACAGATGAGGATGTGACATGCTCACAGTCACACAATGAACTGTGCAGAGCCCTGATGGAAGCTGGAGCCCTCTACTCCCAGGCCAGTGCTCTGCCTGCCCTGCCATTCTCCCTCCTTTCTTTTTCTGCCCTCAAAGGACTCCAAAAATATCGACAATTCAGCCTGGCCACAGAAAAGCCATCTGTCAGCACTGCCAAACAAATCCTCCCCAATTCCAGCACCACCAAGTTACTCTCAGGCACAGGGATGTCTGGGCTTCAGACCATTCTCCAGATGTGCCACATACTACCTTTCTACAATGCTATGCGGTCTTCGAGAGCAGGGGGCATGCCTACTGCTCCTTTCCAAAGGCTCACAACCCCCAGGGTAGCAGTGAATGGGCAGGGGCCACCAAAGAGGACGTGTCAGCAGTGGCTTGACAAAGAGACAGCAAGGGTGACAAAGACCTCAGACCTGAGCTAGGGGTCAAGCTCAGAGCCTCTAGCCTGCACTTGACCAACAACAGGCTGGGTGACTTTCAGTCAATCATACATCAAAATGGTCTACTGTATTTTCAATATTCCTAGAATATTTGTATGGATTTCAGAAGGTCTAGAGGAAATCCCCGAGAGCCCTGAAACTCCCAGTGGCATTCTAGGGAGGAGGTGCATTCTGGTCCCCTCAAAGCAGAAGTCGTATGTTCCTCAGAAGCATCCATGCCCAGCCCATGTTGGGGGCCCTGGCTTTGCATGAGGGTTGCTCAGATGCCTGCTGGGTGGTAGACTGAGGAGCTATTTGTTCTAGCTCATGCCTCCCATGTTCTCTCACATGCTGGAGGGTGCAGTCATCCTCCCGTTCCACTCCATTACTCCCCCGAGAAATGGCTCAAATCTGGCCCTGAGTCTGGTTTTTGCATTATTGTCCCATGCTCCAGTGACCTGTATTCTGTTAACTTTGCAGCTGTTACAAGCCATCCCTGTTGGGGTCGGCCAGGTGTATGGCTGTGACAATCCTTGGACAGGCGGCGTGTTCCTGGTGGCTCTGTTCATCTCCTCGCCACTCATCTGCTTGCATGCAGCCATTGGCTCAATCGTGGGGCTGCTGGCAGGTAGGACAGAGCTCCCTCTCTTCAGGTCCTCAGGATAATTCACTCAAGGTCACTTTTCCCCTACATACAGCAAATCTTCCAGACATTCTCTTCCCTGCAGTTTTAAATACTTTCAGGGAGCCAGGCACGGTGGCTTATGCCTGTAATCCCAGCACTTTGGGAGGCCGAGGCACATAGATGACCTGAACTCAGGGTGAAAACCCATCTCTACTAAAGAAAAAAAAGTACAAAAATTAGCTGGGTGTGGTGGTGGGCACCCATAATCCCAGCTACTTGGGGAGCTGAGGCAGGAGAATCGCTTGAACCCAGGAGGCAGAGGTTGCAATGAGCCAAGATCGTACCACTTCACTCCAGCCTGGGAAATAGAGTGAGACTCCATCTTAAAAAAAAAAAAAATACATGTGGAGAGATGCAAGGAGGTAAGAACCAAGTTGGCCTGCAAACTGAGCCCCTGGAGCTGAGGATGCTGGAGGGACACAGGGGTAGGGGCGGGAGCAGTAACCAAGACCAACTGTGATAGAATAAATGGCCCAGCACTCTGAAATTTTTGTTAAGATACAAAGAAAATTGTTCTCAAACATTGGATTGCCACTTAACAAATGTGCTTTAATATTGCTACCTGTGTACCCGTATGTATACACATTCAGATAGGTATTTGCTCTTTCTGACAACAGAGTCAGAGATTGGGGTAGGAGCATTGGGAGACTGTTTTAGACTTCTTCCAATATTTTTCAAAGATTTTTTTGGAAGCAAAACTTTAAAAAGTATTTTTTATTTGGAAATAGTTTTAAACTCATCAAAAAATGGTAAAAATAAAAATATGAGGCATCTGTAAATTCTTTCCCCAGATGCACCCACTGTTCACATCTTACTCCTTCTGCTGTATCATTCCTCTATCTACATATATCCATAAGTGTATAGGGATATTTTTCCAGAGCACTTGAAACAACTTTTTAAAAATATTTGTTTAAATCTTCAAACCTTTTTGGAAACTTTCTTGCTAAGACTGCAGTTGCTGTAGTCAAAGGAGTAAGAAGGGGCCTAGAATCCCACCTCCTTGCCTCTTCTCACCCAGGAGGAAGTAGTCAGACCTCCAAGTGAAGCCTGTGGCTTTGACAACTGGTTTGGAAACCACTGTTCTCTTTTCATTGAAGGTCTCCTAAGACCGGATGCCATTTGTAGAGGCTCTTTTGATGGGCAGGTTTGGAGATGTGGGGTGAACAACAGCATGGAGGCCACTCTGAGACGTGGCACCAGTCCCAGGGTGGTCTTTGTTCTGTGGCCCAGAATCAGACAGAAATACCACACCTTGTCCCATAGCGCTGTCAGTGGCCACACCCTTCGAGACCATCTACACAGGCCTCTGGAGCTACAACTGCGTCCTCTCCTGCATCGCCATCGGAGGCATGTTCTATGCCCTCACCTGGCAGACTCACCTGCTGGCCCTCATCTGTGGTAGGTGTTCAGAAAAGCTGACAACCAGGTTACTCTGGCTATCCCTTCCCCCCTTGTTTATGTGAAACCCATGGGGACCACTAATCAATACTGTTCAGCAGTGACAGAAAGGCCAGTGGCTTGCGTCCTAATGCCAGTGCTGCCCTTAACAGCTGGGGATTTCAGGTCCCTTTTCTGTCAAATGGGATCACAACCACCGAATGGTATTATACTTACACAGTGTTGTAAAGTTTATAAGGAAATCACATATGCATTTCCTTGTGTGCTAATGACAGCATTCCTGCTCTCTGTAACTCTTCATTCAACAACTGTTTATACAACACCATCAAGTGCCAGGACCTAGTCTAGGTATAGAAGATACCATGGTGACTACATCCTCATGAAGCCACAGCCTAGCAGGAGAGAAGTAATTGCACAAATAATTACTAAGGCTGCAGCGTCCACAAAAGTTGTTGGAATGATCCAGTGAGGTGATGTACCAGGAGCACTAAAAATCATAACCACGTTATGGAAGCTCGATTTCCATAAACAGAGAATATGCTGCCAGAAGGGAAATCAGCCATAGTCCTTCTCATACACCTGTATCCCAGCACAATACCCTGTTATATAAATATACAAACTCACTTAATCCCCCCAAGAATACCACCAGGCTATAGCCTGCCTGGCCCATTTTACAGATGAGGAAATGAGGCTCAGAGGGGCTAATTAACTTGCCCTAGAAGATAGTTATTAATGGCAAAAGGGAGATTCAATCCCAGCCCCAGCTTGCCACCAGCTCTCCTCTCCTGGTATTGTTCTCTGGAAGCAGGACAGGACATTAATAAATAAAACTAGAGTCAAGGAAACAGAAGACTAGCATCTGGAACAGCTTCTCTTTTGTTTTTTCCCACTTATGCATGGAGGCTGAGAATGACTTCCATATCCCTTGTATCCCCTTAGCAGCCAACATGAGGCTGGGTATGGAGACAGTGGACCTAGTAAATATTTGTCAAGTTAAAAGTGCCTGTTATTTTGAGGTTCAGACTATAACTGCCTTTGGCCTTCAGAGAAGTGGCAGATTCCAGTGGCTGGAATCATCTGGGAAGCCTACAGGGGGAGGCTAGGGTTTATCTCAACACTTCTAGTAGGATCTGAGTTGACAAAGAGAGAGGGAAGAGGTGTTCTGAACAGAGAAGGAGAAAGAGCAAAGCTGCAGGCAGGAGTTTGTCCAGAGGCACCAGCTACATGGACAAGCTTTCCTGACTGTCCTCGGGACCCAGCTCCCATGGGGGAACCCAGCTGCCTGGCTCCTGGGGACTGGTTCAGGGGTCTAGTAAGGTTCAGCCCTGGTGAGACCTGGTGAACATCAAGCGGCATCACAGCTGCTCACAGTCTTGAATAGGAGGGACCTTGGCAGGAGCTCGTATAGTCTGACCACTCTTCCCCTACAACAGACAATCATCCAGCCTGTACTAGCTCTTCGCTACCATCAGCGTAGACTAGCATATGATGTGTATTGACCCCTGACTCCATGCAAGGCCACTATGGAAGCAGGGAGGGGACAAAAGGAAATATATGTTTTAATCTCTGCCCGAAGAATGAACAGTCTGGTGGTAGACTGGCCTCACCTGTCTACAGAGATAACAAATGCCAGGCAAGCATGCCAGGTGTCAGGGCATGGTGCAGAATCTGAGGCTGCAGGAGAGAGGGTGGGGCTCCTGTTCTTGGTCTGCAATGGCAGTGGCTTAGGGGGAAGGCCCTGGGAAGCTCACTCTGGTGATCCTTGTTCCTCCACAGCCCTGTTCTGTGCATACATGGAAGCAGCCATCTCCAACATCATGTCAGTGGTAAGTGTGGATTCTCCTGAACACTACCCCAAAGTGCTCTTCCCAGAGCTTCTGGACATATGGGGTTGTGGGGTCTGGGAAAGGAACATTGAGCGGGTAATGGTAGCTGGTGCTCACACGACATCTCTGTTAAGGTTTATCTAAGGTTGTCCGGAGGAGGATTGACAATTGCATACATGTACCTCTAGGAGAGGGAGGTGTGTGTGTGTGTTGAAAGATTGCAATGTAACTAGCAGTGGAAAACACGGACGGACAGATGGAGCTGTGTGACTGGACATGGGGGAACATCCTCAGGCCAATTTTCAGCTCCATCATTGAAAGATTCTGATTGTGGCTCAAATTATCTGTTTTGTTTTTGTTTTCTTTGCAAGACAGGGTCTGGCACTGTTGCCTAGGCTGGAATGCAGTAGTGCAATCTTGGCTCACTGCAGCTCCAACCTCCCAGGACTCAAGCCATCCTCCCAGTTCAGCCTCCCAAGTAGCTGGGACTACAGGCATGCACCACCATGCCCAGCTGTCTTTTGTATTTTTTTGTAGAGACGGGGTCTCACTTTGTTGCCAAGGCTGGTCTGGGCTCAAGTGATCCTCCCAACTTAGCCTCCCAAAGTGCTGGGATTACAGGCGTGAGCCACTGCATCCAGCCCCAAATTCTTTGACCAACTACTGTGACATTGCGAATCCAGGAATATCAATGCCTTCACTGGAGGGAGGATCTCCATCCTCAACGCCTGTCACATCCTTCTCTCCCAGAGTCCCCGGCCCAACACAGGAAACTAGGAAACTTCTTCAGTCCCCAATGCTTTTGTTTCCAGGTGGGCGTGCCACCAGGCACCTGGGCCTTCTGCCTTGCCACCATCATCTTCCTGCTCCTGACGACAAACAACCCAGCCATCTTCAGACTCCCACTCAGCAAAGTCACCTACCCCGAGGCCAACCGCATCTACTACCTGACAGTGAAAAGCGGTGAAGAAGAGAAGGCCCCCAGCGGTGAATAGCCATGTTCGGGGAAGAAATGTTCTTTGCCTGACCTGATGTCCTCTCCCTGTGTTCTCCGCTCTGGTTCAATCAGTTGCAGCACTCACCTTCTTTGCCTCTCCTTGCACCTGTGTAGAACCAAGCACACCTGTAACTTTCTTTCCCTGAAGCTGATTTTCATTCTCTGCCAGAATCTCCATAACTATCTATTGTGCGACATTAAGGGATGTTGGTATTACAGTAAAATTTCCGGAGTTAGCAATAAGGTGTGTGACTTAAATGTTGTTGACTTAAAACAAAAACAGTAGTCTTTTGGAAAGGTAATTAACAGGTGATCTTCTTGGCATGTTAAACTAAATAATAGATGCTATAAAATTAAACTTGTTGAGTGGTTCCTAGGCAGACACAGAGTAGGGGGGTAAGTCAGGGGACACAGGCTAGGAAGGGAAGGCTCTCTAGTGGCTGAGCTAGAGACTAATGACCACAAAGAGAGGAATTTCACACTGATGGGATTTTAAAGTCAAAACAGGGATGACTGGGGCAGGGAATTATCTAAATAAGGAGTCTTAACCATTCAGTGGTCTTTGTAAGGGGCAAGGCAATATTCCATAGCAGGGAGGAATTACTAAATTAGAATCCTGTATATGACTTTATTATGGAGGATAAGCATTTCTTAGTTTAGGTCAAACCAGCATCTCTTTAAAATTTAATTTTTTTAATTTTAAGTTCTGGGATACATGTGCAGAACATGCAGGTTTGTTATATAGGTGTATATGTGCCATGGTGGTTTGCTGCACCTATCAACCCGTCATCTAGGGTTTAAGCCCCACATGCATTAGGTAGTTATCCTAGTGCTCTCCCTCCTCTTGCCTCCCATCCCCCAACAGGGCCCAGTGTGTGATGTTCCCCTCCCTGCGTCCACGTGTTCTCACTGTTCAACTCCCACTTATAAGTGAGAACATGTGGTGTTTGATTTTCTGTTCCTGTGTTAGTTTGCTGAGAATGATGGCTTCTAGCTTCATCCATGTCCCTGCAAAGGATATGAACTCATTCTTTTTATGGCTGCATAGTATTCCATGGTGTATATGTGCCACATTTTCTTCATCCAGTCTATCAAGACTTTGCTATTGTATACAGTGCTGTGATAAACATATGTGTGCTTGTGTCTTTACAATAGAATGATTTATAATCCTTTCAGTATATACCTAGTAATGGGATTGCTAGGACAAATCAAACCAGCATCTCTAAGCAGAGATTTCAGTTAAGGAAAGTACCTGAGTTCCATGTGTAAAAAGCTTGGGAAATTTACTTCATTCTTCTATTTGCTTGTGAGCATGGGAGGCTTTATGAAGTGTATGATACTTAAAACAAATAGGTAGCCCTGACTATAGAAAGACAAACAATTACCTATGAATTTCATAATTTTGTTTCTCAACTATAGTCAATAGCTTTCATTTGGTCTTTAAATATATATATATATATATATATACATATACAAAGATATATATAGATCGGGGTCAGCAAACTTTTTCTGTAAAGAGCCAGATAGTAAATATTTTCTGCTGGGAGGCCATATATTCTCTTTGGCAAAGTCTTAACCCTGTCATTATAGCATAAAAGTAGCCATAGACAACGTGTAAATGAATGAGTATGGCTATGTGTCAATAAAACTTTATTAAACAGGCAGTGAGCTAGATTTGGTCCACAAGCTGTATTTTGCAGATCCCTGATAGAGACAGTCTACATACTAATGCTTACAAACTGGTGGGCAGTGCACAGGCCCAAACAGACACCACCAAGTCCCTTGCGACATAGCAAAGGGGTTTTACGTGCTGGTGACGGCATGAAGACCCTCAGGAAATGGAGGATACCCAGAAAAGTGACAGTAGCATGACGAATCAGGAGGACCTGCTCTGGGGCTGCTGGAGAACTAGGATACCCAGTGATGTGCACTAAGGGGTGCAGTTTTAAACCAAGACCTGCCTTCTACATTGTCTGGGAACTATTTCTAAGGTTCACTCTTCTCCAACCTCTCACTCTGTTGTTCTCTCATCTGCCAGAAAGCACACCACTCTTGGACAAAGAAAAACTGATGACCCTTCAGTGCTGGAGTTTTCCAGGCAGGAAGGACAGGGAGGTTCAGAGAATCCCAACGTTTGAAGGGAGTGTGAAGATCAGGTGGTCCCATCCCATGATGCATGAAAACCTCTATAATATTAGGATAAGGGCTTCAGTTCTCTGCCGGGTTTCCAGAACGGATTCAATTACCCAAAATGGAGGCAAGACTCCCAAAGTATTTTAACAACAGATAACCAGAACCAGAGACCCCATTCATTGCCCTAGAAAATCCCCTCCTGTCTTCATTAAGCCCTTTGAGGCTGTCCACCCAAAGCATTGGGTCTGATTGGGAACTGTCTTTTAGCCATGCTTACTGGATCCCCAGGAGAGGAAAACTATTTGGATATAAAAAAATTATTTCAGCTGATTTGGACAAGATTATCGCTTTCTTTTCCCACCAACTCCCCCCATCTCCCCCACCCCTGCCAACTCTTCACCTCATCTCACGAGACTGGAGAGCTCCTGGAGTGATCTTGTCCCACCTTCCCCAGGGCTTCCCCACCTCATCTACCTGCTGAATGGGTAGGTAAAAGATCTCTAAACTTACAGATTCACAGCACCAACATGAGGTTGCATGGGGGCAGGCCATGATGAGAGAAGAAGAAGGGTTTGGGGACCCATATTCTGGCAGTTTTTCTACCATCACCCCAAACTACAAGCAACAGCTCTTGGCTGTACAAATGAGAGTGTCTATGTTGAACATAAATATGCAATCATTAAAGATGTGTCAGTTTGGAAAGAAAGGGACTTTAGAGGAGGCCGTGTCTCAAATTCTTTCCCTATCTCACCCATCTTCCACTTTCCCTCTCCCAGTCTCTGCCCTCCCCAACACTTTCTCCCATCTTTATCTCCTCTCATACAACACTGATGAATTCTATCAGCCATGACAGTCTTGTCCTGCTGCACTTTAAAATGGCAGATCTTAAATCATCTTTCCAGTTTCTTCCATAATTGACATAGTCAAGTTTTCTGCTTCATCTTGAGTCAAGCTTGAGCATTTGCTAAGATATAATCAATTTTCTTTAGCTTTAAATGTTTGTGGCCATAGAGTTACTTATAATGTTCTCATAGAATAATTTCAGTCTCTCCTGTATGCATGGTTTTATCCCCTTCTCATTTCTACTCTTACATAATTTTGTTATCTCTTTTCTTTAATCAGGTTTGCAAGGGGTTCATTAATTTTATTGACTTTTTCAAAGAAGCGATTTTGGATTTATTTGTCCTTTCTACTTGTTTTGGTTTGTTTTCTATTGATTTATTTTTCCTGTTTTCTTAAGGTTTAAATGTTATTTTCTAATGTTTTAAAATTGATGTAGAATTCCTTCATTTTAGGTCTTTCTAACAACAAAGCCATTTACAGCTATTAATTTTCTCCTGAGTACAGCTTTAGCTGGATACTATAGGTTTTAGAATAAAGGAGTCTACATTTATCATTTTTTAAATAGTTTGTAATTTTAATTTTTATTCCTCTTTGGTTGTTTGAGGATTATTTAATAATGGGTTTCTTAATTTCTAGCATTGAGGAATCTTTTGATTTTTTTTAACTTTGTATATCTAGTTTTATTGGATTATGAGCAGAAAACATGGCCTGTAAAAATCTTTATTTTAAAATTGTGTGAATTTTTCTTCATTGTCAAGTACCTGATTGATTTTGGACATATAAAATTAAATTTTACTTTGAAAGAAATACATATTAAATTGATTTGTTAATTGTATTATTCAATTTCTCTATGTTCTTATTTTTTTGTATATGGGGTCTTAATTCTGAAAAGGGTTTGTTAAAAATCAACTATAATTGTACAGTTTCATTAGTTTACCTTTGCATTTCTAAAACATTTACTTCATATAATTAGTTACCACATTGTTTGATGCCTATTAATTTATGACAATCTTTTTCTTCAAAAATTTTGCCTATTATTATAAGTTACCCTCTTTATTCTAGTTAATGCTTTTTTTTTTTTTTTTTTTTTTTTTTTGAGACGGAGTCTCACTCTATCGCCCAGGCTGGAGTGCAGTGGCACCATCTGGGCTCACTGCAAGCTCCGCCTCCCGGGTTCACGCCATTCTCCTGCCTCAGCCTCCAGATTAGCTGGAACTACAGGCACCCGCCACCACGTCCAGCTAATTTTTTGTATTTTTAGTAGAGATGGGGTTTCACCGTGTTAGCCAGGATGGTCTCGATCTCCTGACCTCGTGATTCGCCCACCTCGGCCTCCCAAGGTGCTGGGATTACAGGAATGAGCCACCGCGCCCGGCCTAGTTAATGCTTTTAACCATCACTCCAACTTAACCAGTATTAATGTTGTTGTACCTTCTTTCTTTCTGATATTTTCTTATCCCTTTGTTTTAATCTTTATCATTTCTTTTAATTTTTAACTTTATTACTTTTAACTATATTTTTTAAAAATAACATAGCAATGTTTCATATTTTTACCTAATCTCAGTGTTTCTGTAATTTAATAAGTTAACCTTTTCACATCTTATGTAATAACTAATATACTAGTTTTTTTCTTTCACTTTTTTACTATTCATTTTTCTTTGCTTTTTTGTTTTTTCATTTTTCTCGTTTTACAAGTTTGATCATGATACTCCCTCTTTCTTTCTTCCCTTTGTTAATTTGGAAGGTCCACTGTTGTTTTACATTCTGCTAGCAGTTACTGCTCCTTTCCCAACACTCATAATCAAAAGCATATTTGTCTCTCACGAGGTCAGGAGATAGAGACCATCCTGGCTAACATGGTGAAACCCCATCTCTACTAAAAATACAAACAATTTGCTGGGCATGGTGGCGGGCGCCTGTAGTCCCAGCTACTCGGGAGGCTGAGGCAGGAGAATGGTGTGAACCCAGGAGGTGGAGCTTGCAGTGAGTGAGCCGAGATCGCGCCACTGCACTCCAGCCTATGAGAGCGAGTGAGACTCTGTCTCAAAAACAAAAACAAGGCATATTTGTCTCTTATTATATAAAAACAAGATGAAAAATACTTTTCCCAGACAAGATACCCCATTTCTCCAATGATCTTTCCCTACCCTGAGGAACTAAGGCCTTCGAAATAATTTCACTATTCCCCTCCCCAGCGCCCCAGTACCTAAAATGCTTTTACTTCTCCAGCTATCTCCCACTCCTAAATTGTGCTAAGACCATTTATCATTTTTAATTCTTTCCCCTAGCAATATGCCTCTTCTTTTCACAAGAATTCTTACTGAGCCCCTACATCATACATTCCCAGCCATTCTATCATCCATTTGGAGTTTACCATTTGTATTGAACATGTTACATTTTATTACTCTTTCCTCTGTTCTTCTTCCCCTGTCTTGCTATCTCTGTTCCAATTTATTTATTACTTGTTTACAACTCTTTGTATTTTCTTCAAGTAATATATGAGAGAATATGGTGACATATTCTTTGACCTTTGCATGTCCACAGAGTTTCTTGCCCTGGCAGACGGCGACATTTTGGAGGCGAGGGACTCCTGCCCTGCAGTCTCTCCCCTCAGTGGTCTCTAGATATTGTTCCTTCATTTTCTGGCTTTTGAGTGTTACACATGAGAAATCTGGTGCCAATCTCATTCTTTTTCCTTTGTGAATAACCTGTTCTTTCTTTCTAGATGACAGTTGTCCTTTCTGTCTTCAGAGTTCGGGAATTTTATGAAGCTAAGCCCAGGGGCATGTCTTTTCTCATCAATCCTGCCTCTTAATCTGCAAACTCAAGTCTTTCTCCAGCTTAGCAACTTTTCTTCTAAGATTTGATTATTGGTTTCCCTCCATCTCTTCCTTTTTCTGTTTCTGGAACTCCTATATCCGTGTGATGGGCCTCTTTGATCTCTATTTCGAGTTGCTTATGTTCTTCTTCACAATTTTTATCATTTGTATTTTGGCTCTGCTTTGAGATATTCCTTCCATTTGACCTTCCAGGCCAGTGATTTAGGTCCCAACAATAACCTTTCTTTTCTTCAATTCAATGGATAAGTTGAATTTTTTTAGTTTAAAAATCATGTTTTTAGTTTCAGAAAATCTTTGAGAGCTAAAATAGAAGCTCCATGTGTGTTTGATTTTTTTTTAAATTTTCTATCTCCTCTTGCTCCAGAAATCAGATGCAGCTTCTCACAACTCCTGGCCCCAAGCTTCTGCCCATTCCCCTTAATCCATCACAGATGTGCCCCTGTGTAGCCTGCCCAGGGCCATTTGCCAACTTTCATAAGCTGAGAAACTCTGTCTGCCTCATGGTCTAACCTCATTCACTCATTCATCCAGAAGACATCACATGAGGAACTATTAATGTGTTACTCAGGCCCCAGGATTGACAACAAACCAGGAAAGAATCAGACCAGCTCCTGCCTTCAAGGAATTCATTTTATGGGAATTTACCTGGCCAGGTGAATAGTCTCACCTGAGGTGAAGATGAGGATGTGGACTGCCTGAGCCCACTGAAAGTCACAGCACCACAGGTGTTTTGGGTTTTTTTTGTTTTGTTTTGTTTTGTTTTGTTTTTGAGACGGAATTTTGTTCTTGTTGCCCAGGCTGGAGTGCAATGGCGCGATCTCGGCTCACTGAAACCTCCACCTCCCAGGTTCAAGCGATTCTCCTGCCTCAGCCTCTTGAGTAGCTGGCATTACAGGCACCCACCACCATGCCCAGCTTTTTTTTTATTTTTTAGCAAAGACGGGGTTTCACCATGTTGGCCGGGCTGGTCTTGAGCTCCTGACCTTGTCAGGCTGATCTTCTGTTTAAAAAGTGTTTTAGGCATGATTTTAAGGGTTCCAGGAAGATTTCAGTGCCTTGTCCCCTTGTATCCCCTATCTTTCCATAACCTGCAGCCCAAGCATTCCCAGCCATTCCTTCAACTTAAGGCTTTGAATCTGTTCAACTGTAAACAGTCCTGAGAAGGTACCACAGTAAACATGATCAATCATTTGTATCTTAGGCCAAAGGAGCCATTTCTGAGAACAGTTCTGATGAAAAGAGAAGAAAGAGTACAAAGAAAAATGGGTGGCACATTTCGAGAGGGTCTTTGGCAAAGGAGGGCATGCCAAGATGAGGCCAAGCTGGATGGATGAGGGTCTGGAGCACCATCATCTCACAGGGGATGATGAAGCTGGTTGTGTTTGGCTTGGAGAAGAGATGAAAGAGCTGGAGCCGTGTGTGTCTGCAGTATTAGGTAATGCATGTGGGAGAAGTCAACTTGTTCAGTGTTTCTCCAGAGCACAGAGGGAGTGCACTAGGTACGAGTGATAAGCAAACGGACTTTGAATCAGTGGAGAAGGGCACTTTTTAACAATGGAAGTTGCTTGAGAGATAATGTCCTATAAGGTCCTAAGATTTCTGCCCTGATAGTGCAGGAGCAGGGTGTGGAGGCCGGTTGGAGATGCTTGTTTTGGGTGGGTAACCAGACCAGATTACCACTGCAGCCTCTCTTTCCCAATTCCCAACATTCTGTGATTCTATGGCCCTGAGTTCCCATGGAGGAATAAAGAGGAGTTATCACCGAGGTGGTAAAAAGGTAAGAACATGAAGACCATGTGTACCAAAAATATACCACAAGTGCCTTTGCTACTTTTCTAGAGCTTAACCAGTTAGCCATTTGGCCACTTTACCAAAATGCTCAACATGGTTGCTTACATGGACAAAAGCTGGGGACCAACATTATTCAACTCTCCTTGGCATTGACTTTCTCCTTCCCATCACTCTCCTCTCTGAAGGGACTCTCTTTCTGGTCAACCCTCTAAGATCTGCCTGTCAGGAAACTGTCTTCGCAGCCTGAGTTTGTGGTTATATCAGACCAGTGTGCAAACATCGTGGAACATTTGTTTATGCTTTCCTGTATGAGCCTAAACTTTGTTTTCTTGGGTCATAAAGGTTGTGATGGCCTGAGGACAGCTCTAATCTAAAACCAGGTGGGGGCTGGCAGTTTCAGTATGGGCATGATTTCTACTCAATAAACCATGGTCCCATCTGGTATCTTTAAAGGCATTCACATTTTATGTGAGACTTTTTTTACTTGCCTGGTTTTTCCTGTCTCTAGCCATTCAGAGAAGATGAAAGAATCCACAGGGAGCCCTTCTACCCCAAGTGGAACTAGAAATTCCAAGACCCCAAGAAGGGGGCAAGGGGGAAAATGACAAGTCCTTTTTAACCCTCTGCAAATTGGTAACAAGGACCTCCCAACCCCCTTCTACCGCTGCACAGGCTGCTAGAGCAGAATGAAGCAAAGTAAGCAGCCCTTTGGAGAACTTCCAGCTCCAGCTTGCATTTATTCCACATGGACTTGGGCCCTTTCCCTTGGAGGATCTGACCTCCTCAAGTTTAGCTCCTGGTGGTCAATGCAGGCCTCCTCCCTCTGTAAAGTTGAAAACGTAGAGTTGAAGGAAGCCACGAGCATTGTGAAGAAAACCTTGTTCTGAAGTGAATTTCAATTGAGCCTTCAAATAAACAGTCTGTAGGCACAAATTGATCTCTTGAAGAGCCCTTGGTATCTGAGCTCTAGCCTTTATCTAGCTCTAGTCAAGGGGACAAGATTATACCTTGGCCTTCTGCTTTCCAAGACAGCACTTTATTGCCCCACCCTGAGTCTAGTGTTTGTGACAGATACTCACTACATCTTGAAAAACCACGGTTCCATTTGGCTAATGGAATGTGTATGAACTTCCTGAAAGCCTTCTTAAGCAGTCATTTCCTGTCTTTTCAAATTAATGACATATTGCTCACAGGTGGCTCCCTGTTATGTCTGGAATAGGTGGATGCTTAGGTAGCTGGAGTGAGCGCATCTCAAGAAGTTCAGGAGCCCTTGGGAGAAGCCAGGGCAAGAGAACGAGGGACAGCAGCAAGGACTGAGCCAACAGGCCAGCCAGCAGGGACAAGAAAAACGTGAAGGCTCCGTGTTAACCAGCAGATAGCCATGGGCCCTGAACTAGCAACACAAGGACAGGCCTCCATGCAGGCGACCGACCTCCCCTCCACACCATTCCCCACCACTCCTTGGAATGTGGGGGCCTGCTGGGCTCCTCCCACCCCCTTTGTTTGCTTTCCTTCCTCAGAAGGCCCTCGTGATTAGGACCCCTCTTCAACAGTTCCAAAACACCTGGCACAGTGGGAAGGGGGCCTTTGACGTCAGTGGGGGAGTTTGTCTACTCAGGTGTAGCTAATTTCCTCAGAGTGAGGTTTTGCTTCTGAACCTGGGTAGGCTGCCTCACACCCCACCACTGAGTGTGTGTATGTGAAAGGGGCAGGGCAAAAGCTTGGGGGTTGATGCATGACCCATCATACTCACAAAGCCAAACAAAACATGTTTGGATTGGGCCCCCTCCCCAAACTCCAGGCCCCCAGACCCTATGGCCTCATGGGACTTGCAATGGCCAGCTCCCTAATATATAGATCTCAGAATTCTTCCTGCTGGTGGGGGTTCGTCACACCCTTCTTGCTCTGAGAGGGTCCTGCAGTGAGCCTCCAGGTCTCCAGGACCCCAGTCAGCAGGAATCAGAAGGAAGAAAGGTCTGAAAATTTCCATAGAACTAGAAAGGCAGCATCTAGTATTGGGCTGTGCAGAAATTTCCATTCAGATGCTGATGGCAATAATACTGTTCCCCAGCCTGTGCCCTGCCCCTATGGGGAATTAAGGGAGTTTATTGAGGTGGGAAGGCAAATTGGCCCCCTGAGGGAATAATACTTAAATAATTGCTTTAAAGGCAAATGCTGGAGCGAGAATTCTAATGAGAGGTGCAACTGGGAGGTAACCTGTGGGACAACAGGGAAGCTACCAGACAGTCCCCAGCTCTGCCTCTTTAAAGGAAACCTACCTGATCCAACCAGGTCGGGGGAACCACGGTAGCTGAAGCTAGTCCTCCCCAGGGAGTTTAGGAAATAGTCTTTTGGCAGGAAGGCTAGGGGGGTGTGGGTGAGCTGCAGAAGGGGCATTTGTCTTTCTTCTCCCTGATCCTCCATGGTACCCTTCCTCAACTGGCAGATGTGTGCCAGGCACAGGTTCAGGGAATGCAAGCTAGTGAATTTATAGCAAGTCAGACAGAGGATGAGCTGGAGGGCTCAGGGAGGTGAAGGGGTTGGTGTTTAGGAGAAGTCACAGCACCTGAAGTTGAGGATCAGAGACGCCGCCCAATCAGAAGGAAGCTGCTTCTTTCTAGTCCCGATGATCTAGATTCCTCCTACTGCGTGCAGGAAATCAAAAGGAGCCCAGGTAAGAAGTCCTGGGGGAGAGAGCTGAACCAGGTACACGTCCTAGCCAACAAGACCACTTAATTCTTCAAAGGAAGAGAAGAAAGAAAGGCTAGTCTTGCTCTGTTTCTTCCTTCTGTTGAACTGCATCTGGGGAAGACAGTCCTGGGGTGGGAACCTTACTAAGAATTCCAGAGACAACATAGATTTTGGAAGCTTCAAGCTGGGTAGGCTTTTATAGATGAGGAAACCACGGCTTGTATAGAGACTTGTCCAGGTGGTAAATGAGGCTGGACAAAAGTCCAAGTGTCCTAACTCATAACCCTGAGTACTTCCTGCTCACCTGCTGATGAAACAGGCTCATCCATCAGCCCTCAAATCCCTCACCACCACACACACCCACTGGATGAGCCTTCTCGTTATTTGTCATCCTTTCCATGATTCTATGACCCACAGCTGTGACATCAGTTTGGTTTCCAGGGCAGCACTGTGCTGAGTTGGGCCTCTGGGATGTCACCTCTGGCTAATGAGATAGAGCTGAATACCTTCTGCCCACGATTCATTACCGCGGCTTCCAGGGAAGATGCTTCTGCTCCAGGCTCCTTGGCCTCTCTCCTCAGTTCCTGTACCCCTTCCTCAGAAACACCAATAGAACTGGGTTCTCCAGTGTCCACAAATGTCTTAACATCCCAGCTCCTAACAACCTGTCTCCTCAGGGTCCCCCTTTTACATACTCAGATTACTGTAGACCTAGTCTGTGCAGCCACTGACAGTGGATGTGTCTGGAAGACAAATAGCCATGCCATAAGGAACAACATCCCAGGATATTGAAGTTCTCTGATCAGAGAATGGACAGCCTTGTAAAGTATGTGATATCCTCCAAAACCAGCACCAAATGATATAAGCCTTGGTGGACTTGGTGAGGGAAAGCCATCCTGTGAGGCATGAATGTGCCCAGATGTGATAGGTAGTGCCAGGCCTCTACCTACTATCACCACCCTGGCCTCGTTGGACCCCTTCTCTCAAATGTATACAATGTCCACACCCTTCTGTGTGGCTACATTTACTCTAAAGTGCCTGATTGGTATTGGCTTTCAGGATCATTGTGTTGACAAGGATTCTGAGGCTGTATCTAGACTTACAGGGAAAGAGTGCTGGGATCAATTAGCTACGTCTGCCATAGGTTGCCATAGCTTCTGCATAGCTATGTCTGCCATAGGTAGCGCAGAAGAAGGCATAGAAGAGCATGTGGAGAAAGAGAGTATGAAAGAGAAGCCAGTATACAATTGCTCAGAACTTTCTATGGCCTTTCAGGGGGTATTGCGATTGGGATGACACACAGGTGTTCATTATTTTTTGGTAATTTTTGTAACTCCTTTTGAGATACAAAATAATTCTTCATTTTTTTAATTTAAAAAGTTGCAAATCCATTGATATCATTTGAGAAGGCTCCAACTGTCTGTAAAACACCTACCATTGCAGGAGTAAAGAATCCAAAACCAGGAGGTCAAAAACTTGCTTCCTAACTGATCAGCTGTGTGGCCTCAGGTAAGCCACTTATCTCTGGGCCTCAGTTTCCTTCTGCCAATGCTCAAACTCAAAGGATCACTTGGTTACACGGAATTGCTAATTCCAAATAGTTTCATTAGATTGGAATGTATGTATTGAATACTTTTTATGTGCATTGTAACTAACAAAAGGAAACTCCACTGCGGCCTCAACTTCAAAAGGTGTAGTCTAGAGTACCCTCTGCAAATACAATGGGAATTCAAGGGCTGGAATCATCCATATGGCCAAATAAGCCAAGGATGTCTTCATGGAGGAAGTAGAACACAAACCAGACCTTGAAAGATGGATAGAACTTAGGCAAGAAAAGGGATGGAGGGAGAACAGAGGGCCAGTGATAAGGCCAGAACACCTTGGCAGGGTGTGCGTTGGGAAAGAAAAGGGTGAGGCTTGATGAAGTTGTTGTAAACACATCAGGAAAGCCAGGCAGATGAATTTGAGCACAATATTCTTGGCAATAGGGAGCATGTAGGTTATTGAGTAAGAGAGTGACATAATAACATGGTCTAGCCGCTGAAGCTAAGAATGGATTGAAAGAGGGAAGATCAAAATTAGGAAGACTGATGATACAGACATGCAATTCTGAGGGTGTGGGACAGGGTAGGAACAGTGAGAAGAGAGTGCAAAGTCATTCTGGAGAAAAATCAGTCAGGTGTCCCGCAGTTAGAGATGGGGGGCTCTGACCTTTGTACTCTCTTTAACCTCATTTATGAGGCTTTATCATCAGGTATCATGAGGTTCAATAAGGCATCAACTCATTTATGCTAATTTACATCTTCCCCACGGAATGAGCCAAAGACACCGAAAGAAATGAGATTTAGACTAGTCCTTTGGCCAACAAGTGAGCTGCGTGGGAAGGAGAAGAGAAAGTTTAAAGCATTTGCTATGAGGATGAGTCTCGCTTCTTTCAAGGCAACAGTGACTCATACCCCCACCTTCTTAAAAATAAAAAATTGGCTAGTGGATTAACAAGTTGAGCCTTCCAAGTAATTTTATCTCCAAGTGTTCCCATGGACCTGGTCTTCCTCTTCATTCCATGCATCTCTCATCCACCTCCCAGTCCAGATAGGAAGTCTCAGGAAGACTGGGGTTTTTCTTGAGGAAAGGGAGCCATGGTTTAAAGAGAAATAGATTCGAGAATACCTACCTTAGGCCATTATATTCCAAAGCAGAGTTGAATTGAAAGATTTTGACTAGGCCGGGCACAGTGGCTCACGCCTGTAATCCCAACACTTTGGGAGGCAGAAGCGGGTGGATCACCTGAGGTCAGGAGATTGAGACTATCCTAGCTAACACCGTGAAACCCCATCTCTACTAAAAATACAAAAAAAAAAAAAAAGCTAGGAGTGGTGGCATGCACCTGTAGTCCCAGCTACTCAGGAGGCTGAGACAGGAGAATTGCTTGAACTCTGGAGGCGGAGGTTGCAGTGAGCTGAGATCACACCACTGCACTCCAGTCTGGGTGACAGAGTGAGACTGTGTCAAGGAAAAAAAAAAAGGAAAGAAAAGGAAGGAAGGAAGGAAGGAAAGAAAAAAGAGAGAGAAAGAAAGGAAAGAAAGAAAAGAAAAAAGAAAAGAAAGAAACTGAACTTCCAATGGGGAGTAAGGTTTAGGGAAATAAATCTTAGACTACAAGATAAGAGAGAAGAGACACCTATGTCTTATCTACACTCAGCTCTGCCAATAGCTGTGTGACCTAGGGCAAGACATTCAATTTCTTGTGGCCTCAGTTTCCAAATCTGTAAAATGGGAGAGCCGGACAAGATCATCGCAAAGCCTTTTCCAATTCTAACATCCAATGCCTTAGAGAGTTTAGAGAATGATCTTTGAAAATTTCAACTAAATATAACTTCACAGAAAAAGGTACCATCCCACTTACCACCCACAAGTATCCATATCGCACACACAGAGAATAGCCTGGGAAATTACAAGTCTTAGTGCAAAGCTCAACTTCCATGTGGAGAAACATTGTCCAAACTGTGGCCAAAGCATAGTCAGTCAAAGCATAGAACTGGTTGTAGAAAAAAAAAAGATCAAATTATATGTGATGTGTCACTTCAAAGAAAGTGGTTCTGGTGTTGCAGCAAGGAAATTGCCTTGTGGTGTGTGGGTGTGTCCACAAACAACAGATCAGAGGAGTAAGAGGCCCAGGAAGCTGGGGAGGGATGGCAAATAGGTCTTGATGGTAGCCTCTCATGCTCCTTATGTTGGACATTGCAACTGAAAGATGGACAACATCAATCCGCCCCCAGGAGAGAGTAAATCTTGTTCAAAACCTGAGAAAGGGCCAGGTGTGGTAGCTCACGCCTGTAATCCTAGCACTTTGGGAGGCAGAGTGGGCAGATCACCTGAGGTCAGGAGTTCGAGACCAGCCTAACCAATATGGTGAAAACTTGTCTCTACTAAAAATACAAAAATTAGCCGGGTGTAGTGTCTCACACCTGTAGTCCCAGCTACTCGGGAGGCTGAGACAGGAGAATTGCTTGAACCTGGAAGGCGGAGGTTGCAGTGAGCCGAGATCGTGCCACTGCACTCCAGCCTAGGTGACACAGCGAAACTCCAACTCAAAAAAAAAAAAAAAACCTGAGAAAGATAACTCACAGAAAGTGTAGCGGCATGGACCTGTTTGGGTAAAGGTTGATTTTCAGAAAGAGGGTAGATTATTATTTCCCCTCTGAAAGAAGTCACATATGATTTAGGTTTATTTTGCTCCTCTCAAAGAAATTGTAATAAGTGTTATAACTTTATTTCACCAGTGGGCACTTCTATGAAATCTTTTTTTTTAACCTCTGATATTTGAACAGTTGGCATGAGTTAGAGGCATGAGTACTTCAGGATCACTACTCCCAAGGAAAGTGTTCCTGAACAAATCATCATGGCTCATAACTGTTCTTTCCTTCTCTGAGTCAGTCAGAAGAAAGCACCATTGGCCTCCTGCCTATTAAAACACAGGATGATGGCAATCCTCGACGGCAGGGACCGTGCCCCTGAAATGGTCCTGAAAGGCCCCCAGGGTGAAGCTACATGCACTGGGACACTTAATAAGGCTTGTTAGAGGAGGGGAGAGCAGCAGTTCCTACACCAAGCAGGTATGCCGAGGAGTTACTCAGCTGCTGAGGCTCATCCACAGGTTTTCCAGGACATGCGTGTAACTGCCCAAGAGCCAAGAGAGCCACCCCTGACCTCCAAGCAGCCAGGTGCTGTAGCAGAGTCCCTGGGCCCGGGCCCTCTGGCCATAAACATCATCTGTTTACTGCACCATGCTGTACAAATACTATTTTTAATGTGTGCCATGATATTGGAGGTGGGGGGGTGACAAAAAGTGATTAAGGCAATTATTGAGTGCTTATTGTAAACAAAATTTACTCTTGAGCTATAGAATGCCCAGCCTCACCTCAAAAGAGCTTAGGGTTTCACCACCAGACAGAATGGACTTATGTAATATCTTAGGAACCAAAATAAACCACAGGGAGCCAGCTCTCCATCTTCCATGGCCTATTTTCTTCTCTTTCATTGAGTTCTTCCAGCTACTCTTTCAGAGCTCCTGTGTTTCTTGTTAGTTGACCATAAATGACCATCCTTTATATCACCGTCTATAAACTTCCACTCTTTTATCCAAGTAACACTAGAAATAATCAATCCTTGCCCTGTAATTTCCAAAACCTCACACAATTCAGATATAACTTTTATCAGTCTATGAAGGACTCTCACCTATATTTCAGTGTCTATCAAACATTTAACATTTATACTAAGATACATTATTTTACAAAAACTGTTTGTACCCTGAAATATCTAATGACTTTGTCCATTATACTAGTCAGAAATTAAAATACAGGCTGGATGTGGTGGCTCATGCTTGTAATCCTGGCATTTTGGGAGGCCGAGGCAGGAGGACCACTTGAGCCCAGGAGTTTGAGACCAGCCTGGTCAAGATAATGAGACACTGGCTCTACAAAAAAAAGAAAAAAGAAAAAAAGAAAAGCCATGCATGGTGAGGCATGCTTGTAGTCCCAACAATTCAGAATGCTAAGGCAGAAGGATCACTTGAGTTCAGGAGTTTTAGGCTGCAGTGAGCTATGATTGTACCATTGCACTCCAGCCTGGACAATGAAGCAAGATCGTGTCTCAAAAACATATTAAAATGCATAGGATAATTATCCCTCAGTAATATGTTCAACAAACACTTCTGAGTACCTACAGTATACCACATTCATGATAGTTAGTGGGGAGCCAAGCAAGGTAAAATGGCATAATCCTGGCTGTCAAAGATCTCACCATCCTATAAAGCTGACAGTCAAGAACATATGATTAACTCTTAGCAAGGTAAGAGTCAACGCAGGTAGGTGTAAAATGCCAGGTGTGCCCTAAGGATAAGGAGCTATCTTGCCTGGAGCAGAGGGGCCTAGTTCCATCAGAGGAATGTGTCCTTCCTCAGGAGATACCAAATGTTCACACATTTGAACACTGCAAAGTTATTTTCCAGCGCATTTTGTAAGCATTGTCTCATCTCCATAACAATATGAGAAAGAAATGGCAGGTACCCCTCTGAGATATCTGTCATCATTTACAGTTTGAGTTTGCAAGGTCAACCCTACAGAGTCTGTATATTTCTTTCTGGGAGAATTTCATGCCTGCCATTGAGGAAACTGTCAGTGGGATTATGTGACTTGCAAAACACCATGCAGAAATTAGTGACTTCTGGTTCCCACCAGTGTTACTGTTTTCTTTTCTCCTCACCTCACCAATGGCACACCTCATTTCTAAACATTTGATAGACATGTTCATAATCTTCTTGAAAGTGTCTTTATCCATGATGAAAGTCCTAAGAATTTGTCCCAGAGGCCAGTGGTAAATTGCTTTATCACCTTCACTGTAAGTGTCTGCACAGACTTGAGAAGTTTGCTATTTTATCTCTAATCTTCTTCGTGGCGTCTGTTCCCCTCTTCCATTCTCAACTCTTGGCTGCCACATCGTGAGGAGCTGCTGCCCTCCCTGGGTGGTCTATAGCCCAGCACTCCAGTCTTGGCCACGTGAGAAAGGTACTTTCTGTTTTTGATTTTTGCAGCTGGGCCATCAACTCTAGGAACACATAGCACAGAATCTGGGCTGCTAACTGTGAAGAATTAGGGAGTGGAGCCTGAGCCACTGGCCTTCTGTAGCCATGTCAGCTCTGCCAGGGCAATCACCTACCCACCCATCCAAAGACCTTCCATCAGCAAGCCCAGCACTCTCCACCTGTGTTACTATGGCTGACTCCTCAGTGAACAAATCTGGAGTATCTTAACAACCGGTAACTTTCCAGGTAGACGTTGCCTTGTTTTGTTAAACTGGAGTGCCTCTTTGGATATATGAAGAATAACATTGGTTAGTAAATGGTGTTTGTCATGCCCTCCGATATCCAGGTACAGGCCCTAGACTAAAAGGAGAACTCCTTTCTTGCACCAAACAGGTCTGTGCCTTTCGATATAATGCAGCATCAGGGTGGAAAGAGCAGTGAATTGGGAACTGAGAGACCCAAATGCAATTCCTAGCTTTGCCATGATTAATGAACTGTATGATTTGGGTGAGTTAATTTCTCTGAATGGGGAAGGTGAACTGTGATCTTGAAACTCCCATTCAGTTCTGAGTTTATGATTCTAAGGTCAAACTAGGATTACCAAAGGGATGACTAGGGTAGCAGACACTTGGCATATGAGGAACAAGAAGCAGTGGACTGGCAGAGGTGCCTTCCCAGTCTGGCAGACATGCTCTGGGGAATGGCACTATGGGAGAATGCCCCACTTGGTCAAGTGATGCAATGATACCCCTCATCATCCTGCATGAACCCTGCTTGCACAGGCGTCCCAGGACAAGTTGACACTCCAGGTGTCTCTGAAGTGCAGAGTTGAGGGGCACTTCTCGGTCTCGGGAGTTATAGCTCAACACTGACCCCTGGACAGGATGCTGAAACAGTAGCTGCTTCTCCATCCTGAGCCAGAGGGAAGGGACACGATCAGGTGTGTAAACTTTCAGCATAAAAATATAGACAAGGCTGGGCGCTGTAGCTCACGCCTGTACTCCCAGCACTTTGGGAACCCCAGATGGGTGGATCACGAGGTCAGGAATTCAAGACCAGCCTGGCCAAGATGGTGAAACCCTGTCTCTACCAAAAATACAAAAATTAGCCGGGTGTGATGGTGGGCACCTGTAATCCCAGCTACTCGGGAGGCTGAGGCAGGGAATTGCTTGAATCCGGGAGGTGGAGGTTGCAATGAGCTGAGATTGTGCCACTGCACTCCAGCCTGGGTGACAGAGCAAGACTCCGTCTTAGAAAAAAAAAGTGTAGACAAGACCTGCTTTCCTTAATCATGCATGCCCCACAGACCCTCTTGTTGTTGGCCCTGCTATGTTCTGAGCTTTGCCATAGTTGTTTCTACATAAGCAGTGTGATCTACCCCAGTGCTTTCCAGCTTTCGTATGCACATGAATCAGCTGGAGATCTTGTTAAAAGCCAATTCAAATTCAGTAGTTCTGGGGTAGGGCCTGAGATTCTGAATTCCAAGCAAGCTCCCTGGTCCACAAACCAGACTGAGTAGCAAAAACGCAGAGAAAAGGATTAGGAGCTGAGTCATGTGACTCACCATTTGTAGGATGCTAAAGAAATCACTCTGAGCCTCAATTTTCCACCTTTTAGTGATAATATATAGTGCCCATTCTATTCAAGGCACTACTGAAAAGGCCAAGTGAGTCAACCCAGAAAGTATGCAGATGTAATAGTGTGAATGTTTTCTACTGTTCCAAGCAGCTGCTGGACCATCTAACTCTAGTGTGTACTGGAGCTCCAAGCAGAGCAAGGTAAAACTGCATACCCTCTAGGATCACCAGATTTTCCAATTACGAGACCTGGGTGTGGGTGAGGCGGTAGGGCTAGGAGCATGCACTTTAACAAGACACCAGGATAATTCAATGCTGTCAGTTCTTGATCCACACATTGAGAGACCCTATCCCAAGTGATAAGAGTGCTCTGCTCTCCCGATAGTGTGAAAATTGAACATAATAAGGTACGGCAGAGTGCTTCTTGTAGCTGATTACAGACTCAGGACTCCTAGCTCCCCATAAATTGGTATTGGTCAGGCTTTAATAAGCACAGAATTCACCCAGTGGATCTTGTTAAAATACAGATCCTGATTCCATCAGTCTTGGTTAAGGCCTGAGATTCTGCATTTCTAACTAGCTCCCAGGCAGATGATGCTGATGCTACTGGTCCAGGGACCACAGGGACCACACATTGAGTAGCAAGAGCCGATGTCAGTTCTCAGCCCAAGCTGCATATTGGAGCCATCTTTTAAATACCATGGGCATTCAAAACTTTAATTTTTTTAAACTGGTCTGAGGTGGAGCTCAGGCTTTTTTTTAAAGCACCTGAGTGATTCTAACATGCAGGCAGTTTTGGAACTCCCTGCTACAGATGAAGTCCAAGACGCTGGCTGCCACCTGCTCATGCCAGTGCAAGTTGCAGCTAAATGGGTCTTAGAGTGCTTCCTTGCACACTAAGAAATAAGGCAAACTGCTCATCCATTTCTTGACAGACTATAACTTGGGTTACTGTGGGGAGAGGAAGTAGAAGTTTTAATGGGAGAAATAGAGAAGCTAAGTGTTTTATGCAGAGACTGATGCAATGACTACTCCAGCTTCAGGCTTCACTGCTCTCTCCTTTCCAGCATCTGTGTGATTTTTCCCGGCTCTCTGCTTGGCTCTCTCGGGTGCGGACCAGGTGGGACACTGACCTGTCTTGTTTTGCCCCTGGCTAGGAGGCAGTGGTGAGCATCCACCCACAGCAGGCCCAAAGGTGGAGGAATGCTCGGAGGCTGTGCTCTCCAAGCACAGGAGTGTATTTCACATCGAGTGGTCATCCATTCGGAGGAGCAAAGGTGTGCATGTCCTCCCCCTCACGCTTGGATCCCTGCCTTCCTAGTCTCTAATAAAACAGGGACAATGGCAATACCTACTTCACAGGGTGGTGGGGAGACCCGCTGGAGTCAGACTTGACCTCTCACACCTGACCTCTGACCAAGGCCACAGTTCCCCGGATGTGTCTGGATGCCCCCTGGGTCTCGGAGAGGCTGAAGCTGGGACAGGCAGTGAGATTCTGGGGTCTCAACCTGGCTGCACATTGGAATCACCTGCATCCCATCCCAGTGACTAGTTTAATTCATCTGCAGAGCAGCCTGGGTGGGCATCAGGAGCTTCTAAAGCTCTCCAGGAGATTCTAATTTGCCAGCAAATCAAAAACCACTGGTCTAGGAGGCTAGAGATGAACAGTTCCCATCTATGGCAATGGTGGGGAGGCCAAGGGCACAGGTAGAGACCCATGGTGGGGAAAGTGCTGCCAAAGGCCAGGAAGAGGGTATCCAAGGGCCGCTAAAGCTGAACAAGTGGAGGCCAGAAATTTGGACGTGGAAGCTGAGAACATGTGGCAGCAAACAGGGAGGAGTCTGGGGAGGTTTCCTCAACCAGCTGCAAGGTTGGAGCAGCCTCATGAAGATCCAGGACACAGGGACCATCTAATCCTGCCTCCAATCCCCAGAGAGGGGGCAGCATTGCCCAGAGTCACACAGCTGACTAGGGCCACTGTTGGGAATAAAAGTGACTCCCGAGTTAGTGCAACATCACATGCTCCCCAGAAGATGCCTGAATGACCTTCTTCCTCCAGCTCCCCCAAGTCTCATCATTTCATACCACACGTCAGTTAGCCCAGAGAAATGGACTTGGAGTGAATATGGGAAAATACACGAGGTGGAGAGGGGATTGCCGAGGACATTGCACATCTCAAGGGCCCCTGTAGCTCAGGAGTTTGTCTTTGATAGAGGTTTCCCAGCAGTGTGTGGAAGAGACCATGGTTTGCCTCAAAGGCTTAATAAATTCCTCCTAACATCGTCTCAGGATAGGGGCTGTGGTTGGGGAGAGCATAGTAGAGAGCCCTGCAGCACTGGCAGGCAGAGAGGAGCTTCAGACAGAAGCAGCGGGTCAGTGGGGATATCACACACACAGGCCTCCAGTTTCAAGGGATCCCCTCTGCTTCCTACTCTTCCTTTCAAAGCTTTCAAAATGAATTTGTTTCTCCTGAATGGTGTCACTTCCCAACCACACTGGTATCTGCAGTCCCTGTCCCTTCAGAAATGGGAACACAGTGCCTTCGATGCATCCCTTCTAGTGTTTTGACACCCTGACGACTCATGAGTGCAGAACGGGGAAACAGGCAATTCAGTCTGAAAACACAGGGTAGTCAGAGTCCAGCCTGCTATTCTCACACTTGACCACAGGAGGGAACCAAAGCATCAAGAAGGAAACTTCCAGGGGCCTGAACATCTTTCATGATGCATAAAACCCTACTGAAATTGGTGGTCTCTAAAAGTAAATTACCTGTAATAATAAAAATGTTTAGATCCACATTGCAAGAGTTTTCTAGAATTACAAAGGCTTGCCAAAATCTGCTTCAAGAGATTACATGGATGTCTCTTGTCCTAATCCCACCAGCCATTGCTACTACAATACCTTAAAAAAACAAAAACAAAAACAAACAGAACAGCCTGAGGTCATCCAGGTGAGGAGAGTCATGGCCAAATTCAAACACAGATTATGCATGGCTCATGGCTCAGGCAGCTTAATACTTTATGAACAGGAAGTGAAGGGCTTCAACAACATCCAAGTTTCTTTTTTTTTTTTTTGTTCACCTTCAAGTTCTCCATGCGGAACAGGAGAAAGAACCCTGGATTCAGAGATCAAGCAAAAGTCACTGTCTCTCCAGGCTGCTGTTTCCTCATCTAAAAAAATATCAAGGTTGAGCTAAATGAGGGCTTCTGAATTAAAAGTTAGTGGAATCTCTGAGCTCCCTGAATTCCTTGTAAAATGCCCTGTTTATATGAAGATGTATACTTTTTTCCCCAAAGCGAGGGCCCAGATGGATCCATGACCAGTAAAAGAACAAAAGAGCCTTCGAGCTGCAAGGCCCCATGATTCTGTGCTTCCTCAGTAGGAACAGGAAATACTTCATAATCTTAACACCTCTTGAGCCTTGCAGGACATTAGCTTCTGAGGTGCCAGAGTAGAGGTGTCCTAAACTGATGGTGCTCTTTCCTTCTAACTCCAGTGTTTGGAAAAGGCGAACACCAGGAAAGACAAAACAAAGACCCATTTCCCTATCGATACCGGAAGCCCACAGTCGAGCTGCTTGTGAGTACTGAGTGTCCTGAATCAGGGACAGCGCCCTACAGTCACAGAGCCCACAGCAGATGAGGGAGCTGAGAGCTGTAAACAAGGTTCTCCAATTTAGGCAAACTTTTCTTGCATTCGTATTTTCTGAAATGTAATTACCTGGGACAAAAATGTCTCTTTCACAGTTTACTTTGTAACTTTTCATATTCCTTGTATTTGAATTATTATCAGGCTTCCTTTAAACCCAGTATTCAAGCATTTAGGAAATAAGCTGGTGCCTGTTTTCAAAAACAGAATCTTCACATGTTCAATTTCATACCCTTATGTTTATGAACAGTTATATCTTAAAGACTAGACATGCCAGGGAGAAAGCCATTTCTTCTGGAAAGAGTATTAATGTTAAAAAAAAAAAAAAGACTAAAAATCTGTGGTTAATCTCAGTTCTACTGTTTGACCTTGACCTTTGAAAATGGGAACCTCCACTTGCCAGAGTCCTCCTCCACAGAACGAAAGGAAAGATGTTATCTTACTGTGCCTCGCGGTAGTTAACCTATTAGATGAGGTCATGTGTCAAACAAAAGACAGTCTAATCTACAGAAACAGGGAGGTTAAATAGCAATTTGATGAAATACCAAATGACAATCTTACTTGGTCCCTGAGTGACCACAAACATGAATTCTCAGTGTAAGAACCACCGAATGTGGGAGACTCTTGCCTATCTCTGTCCTGGACAGGATCTGGACACCATGGAGGAGAGCTCTGAGATAAAAGTGGAAACAAACATTTCCAAGACATCCTGGATTCGGAGTTCCATGGCTGCCGGTGGGAAAAGGGTCAGCAAAGCCCTCAGCTACATCACAGGAGAGATGAAGGAGTGTGGAGAGGGACTTAAAGGTAAAATTCTATGAGAACAACACTGACCCTGACCCTAAAAACTCACCTCCACCCATCCCCAGGAAACCCATTGCCATGGGGGTTCCCTATAGACTAGACTTAGACTAGACTGCACTCTGTTACTGTGGTCTTTCCTGGAAGCTGGGAGTTTTGCTGTTAAAACAGACATACAGCCTCTTGAACTATAAATAGCAATACATGTAAGAGTGTGAGCTCATGAGCTCTCATTTCTGAACAGAACACTTCTGCTATCTCAAATATCCCATCTGAATATTGCAGACAGGTGTTTTTCTCATTGGGATTCTAGAGCCAGCATTCTAGAAAAACGCCATCTGGATGGTTCATGGGAGAACTGTGTCTACCATGCCAATAGGTTCTCTTTAGCAATCTTTCCAGAGCTCAGCCCATGGGTTTAATGCCCTCTATGCAGCAAGAACATGTTCTTGAAAATTCATGGTACCACCACAGGGGGCAGAGACAGCTCAGGGTACCTAGTCCCCCCTGCCAGAAAAACAACCTGGAGGTCACATCTGGCTGGCGATGGGTCTCAAGAGTTTTCTTGGCAGTCAGAGGCTCTCTTGGGTTCCTTGTTTACCATCTTTGGTGGCAGGTGACAGCAGGTGGCTGGCTTCCTGCAAACCCACTTCGGATATCCAGATTCCCTCACACCCTCCATCTGCCCACCCAGGGCTGCCCACACTGAGCACTTGCCTACTTCCTGCCCCGGTTCCATTTCAGACAAGTCCCCAGTGTTCCAGTTCTTTGACTGGGTCCTCCGAGGCACATCTCAAGTGATGTTTGTGAACAACCCCCTCAGCGGCATCCTCATCATCCTCGGCCTCTTCATCCAGAACCCCTGGTGGGCGATCTCAGGCTGCCTGGGTACCATCATGTCCACCTTGACAGCCCTCATGCTGAGTCAGGACAAGTAAGTCCCAGAGGCTCAGGGTCCAAGCATGTAGCCAAGAAGTCACTCCCCATGGGGACCATTCTTCCTCTTCCCAGCTCAGAAATCCTCAAAATAAGGACACTGACAACTAAAAATGACTGTTCCCTGGTTATTTTGTCATAGCAACATATTTCTAGAGAAGTATGAAGGATTCATAGGGTTGTCTTCCTTCCCCACTCCCAGAAGGGTGGTCTATTTGAAGGTGTGTGTAGTCAGGCCCCAGGTAAAAAGAATCTGACTCAATAGGAAAATGTAAAGGGCCCTGGGGAAGCCCCTGCTCCACCTGACCCTCCCTCTCCTGCCAGGTCGGCCATCGCGGCAGGACTTCACGGCTACAATGGGGTGCTGGTGGGGCTGCTGATGGCCGTGTTCTCAGACAAAGGTGACTACTACTGGTGGCTGTTGCTACCCGTCATCATCATGTCCATGTCTTGGTAAGTTTGCTTTTGAAGGGTTGTGGGTTCATATCAAAGGCCACCAACCTTTTCATCCCAACCCCATGACCGTCTGTCTAAATGTGATATTAAAGTGGCATGTATTTAGCTTGCACATCAGAAATGTCCACTGGAATAATAACTAAGTTTATACCATGGTAGCCCCAGGCTAGGTCTATACACAGTATCCCATTAGCGACCACCCTTTATTATTCTTTTAAGATCTAAAGGGTTTTTTGGTCTCACCCTGCCAGAGTGCAGAGAAAGAAACTGAGGCCCACATTGGTTAAGAGCTGCACTATAGGGTCCTGTCAGTTTCTGGAAATCTTTTCAACCCTCCCCAACCCCGGCTTTTCTAAATCCTTGGGACCCCTGGGCAGACCAAGACCACCTCCCAGGGTAGGCTGAAGGCCCAGCCATGGGGAAGCCCTCAGTGCCTGCTCTACCCCATGTTGAGAAAACACAGGGCACCCTGGCCACAAAGCCCATGCACACAGCCACTCAAAAAACATTTGTTGAATGAATGTGATTCCCTCCCCTCTGCCTCCCCAACCTGATGCCTGGGGATGGAGCTATAGGATTCCTGAAGGAAGTTCTGAGACTGCCTGCCTTATATCTCTTTCTGAAGTTGAGTCTGGGTGCCCCACCCTGTCACTGTGCAGGGAGGAAGAGGCCCAGGGAAAGACCTGCTCAGGGCCAGTCAGGCTCCAGAGAATACCCAGCAGGCTGTTTTTCTCTAGGAAGGCACAGGGAGCCCCCACTGCAGCACAGTCTGGTGTTATGACCAGGCGGCTTCCTGACCAGCATCTCTCATGCTTCTGCCATCAGCCCCATCCTCTCCAGCGCCCTGGGTACCATCTTCAGCAAGTGGGACCTCCCAGTCTTCACACTGCCCTTCAATATCACTGTGACTTTGTACCTGGCAGCCACGGGCCACTACAACCTTTTCTTCCCCACGACGCTGCTGCAGCCTGCATCCGCCGTGCCCAACATCACCTGGTCAGAGGTCCAAGTGCCCTTGGTACGTATCATGGAAGGAGGAAGGGCAGGTCTGTCCACACTGGATGTTAGTGGCATTTGCATATTTTGCACATCAGAAACATCCACAAGTAATAATTTTTAACAATTACACAGTACCAAGCATTCTACATACATATCTCATGAGCTGCCACCCTTTTCTACTTCTGAGAGCAAAAAGGGCTAGTTTTGGTCTCACCCTATGATAGCACAGAGAAGGAAACTGCGGCCAAGTTAAGAGACCTGCCTTAGGTCTTACAGCCAATTAGGGAGGAGCAAAGTCAAGCCTAGAACTTCAGCCTCCTGACTTCCAGCCTGGGCTCTTTGTGGATGTTTAAAAAGTCTTTTTGAGGCTTACAGCTTGCGTTGTGCATTTTCTTTCATTCAATCACACGGAATCATTCAAGTCGTACACATCATGCTACCATCTATTGGCTTAAGAAGTCATTGTTCCAACCTCCAGAGTTTATTCCCTTCACTCGCCAAAGCTGGGCCTGGTGGCACATGCCTATAGTCCCAGCTACTCAGAAGGCTGAGGTGGGAGGATCGCTTGAGCCGAGGAGTTTGAGGCTGCAGTGCGCTGTGATTGTGTCACTGCCCTCCATGAGACTCTACCTCCGAAACAAAAACAAAAACCCCAAAATCAAATCGTTTTCTTGCTAAATACTGGTGCTTCTCAGTGTAAACTCAGGGCTTTTTCTACTACACCATGCTGTTGGTTTTAAAGCACAGGTGTTCTTTCATTAAGAAACATATAACAGAGCTTTTAAAGTTTTTTTTTAATAAGTATTCTGTATATAATCCTGACCTCTGGAAGTCAGCCAAGGTGATTAATAAGAAGCTGCACTCACAGTATTAAGTCAGCCTAGAGAAATGTGCCTATTAGCCAGCCACCTTATCTAACAAGGCACGTTTTCTCCGAGGCCCTCCTACTTTCCGTTACACGAAACGGCTCCACAGTCTGGCGCTCACTCTGAGACTTCGTTATTGGCAGCTCATCATCTGACCACAAAGTCACTTGGGCTTGTTAAAGGAACTTTCTCTAAAATAATGATGCCTCCTTTCTCTTAGATTTCCACAGTAAGCCACAGCGTGGTGTAGTAGAAAGAGCCCTGAATTTACACTGAGAAGCACCAGTATTTAGCAAGAAAACTATTCGATTTTGGGGTTTCTGTTTTTGTTTCAGAGACAGAGTCTCATTCTGTAACCCCGGCTGGAGTGCAGTGACACAATCACAGCTCACTGCAGCCTCAAACTCCTGGGTTCAAGGGATCCTCCCACCTCAGCCTTCTGAGTAGCTGGGACTACAGGCACGTGCCACCAGGCCCAGCTCATTCTTTATATTTTTTTGTAGAGATCGCTCTTGTCATTGTTGCCCAGGCTGGTCTCAAACCTCTGGCCTCAAGCGATCATGCCACCTCAGCCTCCCAAAGTGCTGGGATTACAGGCGTGGACCATTGCACCTGGCTCAGAACTATTTGTGTTAGTCGGATCCTTGATCATTTTGTGTGTGTGAGGACCTTCTTGGACCAGAAACAAGAAAAGGTGCTGTGCTGGCAGTTCAGCTTCTTAAGCTGCCCGTTCTTAGTCTACCCAATTAATATCTTTTGGAGACAAACTTGCTCTAAGTGGCACGCTATGGGGAAATGATGTTAGAAGATGCAGATTTTAGATATTGCATTCTGTATGTCACAGTTTCAGTTGAGAAGAAATTTTGAAATTTTATAGAAATGGAAAAAAATGAATAATCCTGTACAAACACGAGACCCACCACCACCACCACCACTCCACCAACGTTCCAGGAAAGAAAAATTCAATTTTGTGGCATTATTCTTTAAGAAGTAACTTTCTGGCCAACTGAATGGATTATGACAATCATTCATATGTTTTGTCTTTTTGACCTTTAAAATTAGAGCTTTGAGTTTCTGATAAATAAGTGGTAAATTTCAGAGGGAGTGTCTAAACTTCCCAGCAATGTTGAGTCCCCACGGGTTCCTCTGCTCTTGTGACCACTGAGAGCCCTCTGAAGGGTGCAACTGGCTGAGGACAAAACTGCCCATACTGCTGCTTCTGTATGTGCAACTCTCTCTCGCCTGTCCCCTTTGCCCTGCATGGTGAGGCCAGAGCCCTCATTCTGTTCTCTGCCCTGAGTAACAGGAGACTAAGCCCAAAGCCTAACCCACTCAGCCTGTCTCCTGTACACACTCACTGTGGCGTGAGGGCCCCCGAGCTGCAGGATCTCCCTCCCCGGCCACGCGCAGAGGGAAGAGTTCTCTAGAGAAGAGCGTCCTTGCCTTAATCTATATACACGGACTTGCCCCAGGACACTGCCTCTCCTCAGCTTCCTGCCCATGGGCCTTGGCTAGACCCTCCAAAACACAGTCCCTGTGGCTGGGGAAGCCCGCATTTCCAGAATCCTCTTCCCAAACTCTAGGACCTTTGTGCAGGTGCCCACAAGGCACCAGACTTTTTCAAGTGCTTTTCCATTCACAGACAGGCCCCACCAGCCCCAGAGATAGATGGAGGACGGAATCAAGCAGGGTGCCCTGGGGGTTTATTAATCAAAACAGCAGATGCTGGGCGATACTACCTTCTCCTGGCCGCTCCTGTAGATACTAGTCGAGTTCCTCCTCCAGACCTTACTAACATAATCACACCCCAAACATGTTGTACTTGAAAACACACAGGGCCATTTTTTTGTCTAATATTTCACCTTCTCATCATCTTTTTAGCTTTAAAAAAAAATCATGGCCAGGTGTGGTGGCTCACGCCTGTAATCCCAGCACTCTGGGAGACCAAGGCAGGCGGATCACCTGAGGTCAGGAGTTCAAGACCAGCCTGATCAACATGGAAAAACCTCATCTCTACTAAAAATACAACATTAGCCGGGCATGGCGGCACATGCCTGTAATCCCAGCTACTCGGGAGGCTGAGGCAAGAGAATCTCTTGAACCCGGGAGGCGGAGGTTGCAGTGAGCCAAGATCACGCCATTGCACTCCAGCCTGGGCAACAAGAGCGAAACTCCATCTCAAAAAAAAAAAAATCACAAAGGGTTTTTAAACCCCAACTTTGATCAGACATATATTACTTTTCTAATCAATAGTACCCTACCTTGAAAGGTTTTCAGTTTCTCTTCCCTGAGGGATAAATGCCTCATGCTCATATTTCTAAATAAAGGAAACTCAACATCCTAATCCATCAGTGTTCTAAGAACTCAAGATTAAGATAATAAAGCTTTTGTTCCTGTTAAAGTTAACCTATTTGAATAGAAATAAAAATCCTGGACATCCATTGCAAAATGTTAGTGGGAAGGGTTCGGTGCCAAGTCTCTTGCAGCCAAGGTCAAGTTGTCTCTTTTGCCTCCATAATGAGCATGTAATCCTGTTGTGCCTACAGCTTTTGAGAGCCATCCCTGTTGGAATTGGCCAAGTGTACGGCTGTGATAATCCCTGGACTGGAGGCATCTTCCTCATAGCTCTGTTCATATCCTCACCTCTCATTTGCTTGCATGCAGCAATTGGATCCACCATGGGGATGCTAGCAGGTCTGTGTCCTCATTTCCCTGGGCTGTGAGGGGGTTAGAGCCTGGGGCCAGCTCCAAATAAAATGGTGACTCTCATCTTCAACACTCCACCTGCTGATTCCTGTGAACTTTCCCTCCTTCTGTTGTACCCTGTTTCTCCGTTTTTGATCTAGCCCCTTTATCCTCCCCTGAGCCACAGCTGCCCTCAAGAAAGGCTTTGGTGTTAGTCATTCACACCTTAGTATAAATTTAAAGTTTGGGGGAAGTTTCTTCCAGGTATATTTACATGTTAAGTGATCTGCAATGACAACAAGAAAGATTTGTTCTCCATTAGAGAATTAAGGTATCGATGAAGGAGGAGAGGTTCTCTTTCTTGGCAGGGGAAGGATATTCTCTGGACTGTTTAAATCAGACTTCTGTCCTTACTCAAAGAATCTCTTCAACCCATGCCAGCTTAACTGCTAGTATTCATGGAACTCTATGGCCGTTTGTTTCCTTTAGATGTTTTTTCACAGAATAAAGCCAGAAGTCCTTTTTGTATAACTACCTAAGAAGATAACTGGCTCCGGGCTTTGAGGACTGTGGTAGGTTTCAGGGCCAGCAGATGGGCCCCATAAGACCCTAGACCCAACCCTGATGCCTGCCTTCTGTCACAGCACTCACTATTGCGACGCCCTTTGACTCCATCTACTTCGGCCTGTGTGGCTTCAACAGCACCCTCGCATGCATAGCGATAGGAGGCATGTTCTACGTCATCACCTGGCAGACGCACCTCCTCGCCATCGCCTGCGGTAGGTACTCCCCACAGAGGATTTGTTTCCTTTATAAAAGGCTTTTTACATAAAACTGTTTTTTTATGTTTTTTAATGGTTATTTAGTAATTAATAGATTAAACACTATTTTCACTGAATACTCAACGTTCAGTCACATGAAGACGGTGGTGGAGGTTTGATTGTTGTTCCTGGGCTGTCTCCTGTGATTGCTACTCTCCTGGTGGGGGTTGGAGCAAACTGGCTGAGCAACTCTTATGCAGGTTACTCCTTACATATGGAATTGGGTGATTTACGTCATCTACAGCGATTCACCTTAAGCATTCAAACATTAACCACAGACCCTTCAAATGACTCCTCTTTGTTATATATTTGTTCAGAGTCCCAGGAAATTAGATCGACTGTAACAAGTTGGTAGATTTGTATGTCCTCATCCTTGAACATCCTTTATTTCTTGATGTTATATGACTGGAAACCAAACAAAACTCCTTTTGAGCAGAACATCTAAAACAGAAGTTCTATTTCAATACATCTGTAGACTCTGTGAACATTATCTATATAAACTTATTTTTAAAAATAAATTTATAATAAAAATTTTCCAAATATTCTTGCTAGGGAAGATGTTCTGGATCAGCTATGGCCACATATTTGTTTCCTTAAGATAATTTGTAGATATATTTTCTTTTGCATTTTATGACAATGACTACGAACTCTAAACAAGATACGAAGGGTAAAGCTGCTGTCTTTTTCATTTGCTTTTCTTAAAATTACTTTTTGCTACACCAACCTAAGGCCAGCACACTGTAGTTACTTAAAAAAAAAAAAAAAAAGTAGCTGTCATATTGCCCAAATAAAAGGTAGCCATTCACCTAACACCCACCACAAAGTAGGCACTTTAAATACGTCATCTCTACCTTAACACTAATTCTCAAGGTTGGTATTACTATTCGTATTTTGCAAATGAGGAAAAGTTGTGTCAAAGAGCAAGACTAAGGTAAGACAAGGGAGACACGTGGGATGCAAAATTTAAGGAGGTGCTTACTCTCAGGGCCAAGCAGGTGATGACCCTGACATATCCCCGTGACCCTGAGAGTGAAGGCCACTTGAAATTTTGCACCCCAGGTGCCTCACTCACCTCCCCAAGTCCCAGCCTTGACAAAGAGGTGAAGTGGCTCAACTACGTGTAAAAGACAAGGCTGAGACATGAAGCTAGGTCTTCCTCCGTCCGAACTCATTAAATTCCCCACCCCCTTTCCCAGCATGGCACCTCTCTCTATTCCAGAAGCCTCTGATAAATCAAGGTGCACTCATTGGTTTCAAGGAAACTGAGTCACATCATCTCCCAAAAGTGCCAATGAGCCTGACGACCTCAGGAAACATGAGAATACACTAAAGTGAATTTTAAGCCCCTGTAGGTGGATCCTTGAACTTTTAGACAGACTACACAGTAATAATATCTAACATTTATTGGTTTTCACCAAAATACTTTTCCAAATATTACTCCATTTTATCATTTTTAGAAGCTGAAAACTCCAGCTTTATTTTGTAGCCATGGTGCCTGAGGCTAAGGGAGGTAAAAGGACTTGCCTGTGGGCAGAGGTAGAGTCAACCCTCCTTCTACAAGTTAAAGAAAGACCTGGAAGCATCCAGTGATGTACTTATAGACCAAAAATGGGAAAGCAGTCTATAACACATACAAGTGGAGTTTGGGGGGCATTTTACTGTTGTTGTTGTTGTTTTGAGACAGGGTCTTACTCTGTTGCCCAGGCTGGAGTGCAGTGGCATGATCACGGCTCACTGCAGCCTCAACTTCCCAGGCTCAAGTGATCCTCCCACCTCAGCCTCCTGAGTAGGTGGGGCTGTAGGCATGCACCACCATGCCCAGCTAATTTCTATATATATATATATATATATATATATATATTTTTTTTTTTTTTTTTTTTGTAGAGACAGGGCTGCACTATGTTTCCCAGGCTGGTCCTGGGCTCAAGTGATCTGCCCACTCAGCCTCACAAACAAATGTTTGTACAGGTTCAATGAAAAGAAGAAGTTGAGGCCATCTAGAAAACCTGGAACACGTAGTCAAGCTTACTTGTGTGTAGGGCCCATTGATAGGCAACCAGGAGGCAGTGAGAGCAGAAGGGAATGATAGCTCCTTCGGCAGACAGAACAGCCCCACTGGAATTAAATGTCACTGTGAATATTTTAATTTAAATTAACTTTAACTTCTTAATAGGCCAGCATTTTTACATGACCCGAAACTAGACCTATGCCTAAGTTCCTTCCTTCCATAAAAATGTCCCAATGGCAAAAATTCTAAATGCTCAGAGATCTTTAAAATCAGTCGTCATTTATATTATTAAATTGGTTTGGGCCTCATCCCATTAAAAATTAAAAGTCTGAATGCTAGAAATGAAAAGTCAAGGAGTCCTGAAGTTTTTAAAGATTCAGAGTCAAGACTGTGCCACTCTAGGCTCTCTTAGTGGCCCATGAGCTCCACATAGGATCGGAGCAGGTGGCCCGGTGGGGAGGTGGCTGCGTCCAGACCGTGGAGCTATAAGTTCTGTCCAGAGTCTCAGAGGACAAGGACATCTAGGATACCAGCTGGGAAAGGACATTACAGGATATCCCTGGCTACCAACTCCAAGTTCTACTTATTCACTAAGGGATATTCATGTTTAACAAACAAATCTTAAATGCCCAATTTATGTCAGATGTTACACTGGTGGTTTTCAACCAGGGGTAATTTTCCCCTTCCCCAGGAACATTTGGCAATGTCTGATGACATTTTTGTGCGTCATACCTGAGGCTGGGGGAAGTGCTACTGGCATCTAATGGGTAAAATCCAGAGACGCTGTTAAACACCCTACAATACATAGGACAGCGCCCCCAGAATAAGGAATTGCCCCATCCAAAGTGTCCATGGAGCTGGAGCTGTGAAACCTTGGTACAGGTCATCTCATTTAATATTCCCTCCAGCCCCATAAAGTGTATGGATGATATTAATATCCCCATTTCACAGATGGAGACATGAGGCTAAAGGAAGCTAAATACATTGCTTGAAGTCAGGTCTGCCTGACTGTAAAAGGCTGTGCTCTTTGCAGGACACCACACTGTTTCCTGAAGCCAGTGCTTTTTCTACCAGTAAAAAAATCCAAGCCCAGAACAGTTAGGCCCTTTTCCAACATCATACAGTCAGTGATGGATAAGACAGGCCAGGTGGCCAGGCATCCTGTTGCAAAGGTTCCTTCCACCACTGCCTGCTCGGCACATCACCTGAGACAGACAGTTTTCCCTCCAGCCCAGGCAGGCTGCATGTCTTATTTCGTCTTCTTTCTTCTATCCTTCCTCCTTTCTCCCGACTCTGAAAGCCCTACAGCCACACAGGAGCCCACACGGGGTTTTCGGAGGGTTTTCCTGCTAGTAACAACACCAAATTTGATAAAATAGCAAATATCAGTGGGGGAAGAGGGAGACAGAATGAATCCTTTGGCTCTGGGTCCCAGGGAAGATGGATGGAGTTGGAGTCTTCCATTCTTCACAGACCAAGCCCAGAGTCCCACTCAGGCCATCTGGCTCCCCTCTATTCGGGGGCCTTGGTAGTGCTTGGTTTGCCTCTCTCTTTCCAACCTCAGATCTGAGAGGCTGATTAAGAGCCCACTCCCAGAGCCAGATGGCTGGAGCTCCGCCACTTGTTAGCCATGTAATCCTGGGCAAGTTGCTTGAACTCTCCATGCCTGATACTAACAGTGCCCAACTCCTACAGCTGTTGTCAGGATCAAATTAGATCATTTGTGAAAATGATGAGAATAATGCTGACACATAGGGAATGTCCAGTAAGTGCTGACCTCTATTATCTCTAGTTAAATGATGTATGTTAATTAATGAGGATTCAGCAAACACAAAGGACGGCATGGGCTCCTATTCGCTCTCAGAGAATAAGCTGCCTGGTGTGACCCATGAAACCCATTGACAGCCCCACATTCTACTTCATGTAACTCATTTAACTCATTCTCTTTTGTTTGTTTGTTTGTTGTTTGTTTTTTGAGATGAGGTCTTGCTCTGTCACCCAGGCTAGAGCACAGTAAGTAGCATGATCATAGTTCATTGCAGCCTCAAACTTCTGGGCTCAAGCCATCCTCCTGCCTCAGCCTCCCAAGTAGCTGAGATTACAGGCACATGCCACCACACCCAGCTAATATTTTTGGTTTCTGTAGAGATGGTATCTTGCTTTGTTGCCCAGACTGGTCTCAAACTCCTGGGCTCAAGTGATCCTCCCATCTCAGCCTCCCAAAGTGCTGGGATTACAGACGTGAGCCACCACTCCCGGCCGTGTAACTCATTCTTTAATCTCATCTACTCTTCCACCTTGAATCTCCCCTCCAAAACAAAAGGGGCTTCTCCAACTGAAATATAGGCTGAACAGTCATATTATTTCACCTCTCTGAGCCTCAGTTTTCTCATGTGTGAAATGAAGACGATAATAGTGCTTACACTGTAGGAATGCTGAAAGCTATGGTAGTATTGCTACTAGCTGGGCACACAATAACACACTAATAAAGGTTAGCTCTTGTTAATATAATCCTAAGGACAATTGGGATGCTCTCAGCGAGAAATGAAGGGTTTGGAAGCAAAGGCCAATTACACTAGTACATTTTAATAGCTTCTCCCCTGTTGCCAGCACTGGGCTCATTCCCAGTGGCCAGCCTCGTCATGCCTTCCGCAGAGCCTACACGACAAGGCACTGGGCATGTCTAGTCTTCCTCAAGCTTTCAGAATGCTGCTCTTCCCTAGAAACCCATATTATGTTAATAACTTGTGATGAAATATTCCAGTAGGGAGTTCTGGGATTCACTTGCCTTTGCCGTATAGTAAAATTTTCATTTATGGTTTATGCCGTTAAATGTTCCTTTACTGGAATGCAAGGTGGTGGGACCCAAGAGAACCATAACAGCTCAATTCTGGCCCTTTTTAACAAGTTCATCTGCTGTCTTTGCTGCACCGGCATTTGCATGGAATTTAACAATTTTAAAGCTGCCAAGCAATGGAAACATAACTCAAATTTTTAAAAAATCTTAGAGATAGCATTTGTGGCATAAAATTGATGGGAAGAGAATATGTAGAGCAATCTTGAGGTGCTATTAAATAGTTACTGGTCTATTTCTTTTTTTTTTTTTTTTTTTTCTAGCACTGTTTGCTGCCTACCTGGGTGCTGCCCTGGCTAACATGTTATCTGTGGTGAGTCAACACAGGCTCAGAACGTGCCTACAACATCCTTCCTGGTGTCCTCTTGGCTTCCTCAAACCTGCTGAAAACCTCTCTCCTCTAAGAACTCTTCCCCAGTTCATCTCCCTTATTTCAAGTCACACTACTCACTTCAGCACCTGCTAGGCAGAGGGAGCCAGGCCCCAAAAGTTTACATTTCAACTGTGGGCCAATCCATTCCTATCATCAGTAGGCCAGGAACTCCTTAGAGGAAATTTGAGGAGCATTATCTTGTAAATCAAATTCCTTTCTATCTTCCTCTATAACTATTTTTAAATCTTTATTATTTAATTTGTGTGTGCCTGCCTAGCTAGCTTGTGAGCCAGCATATATCTTTGCCCCACGGCAACTAACTAGCTCCCCTCCATAGAATAAGGGGAGTCAAACCCCAACCAGGCGAGACAGAAGCCAGAGCTGAGGCTTGAAGTCACGGGCCACAGTCTGGGAACCCCTTCCTCATCTGGGCTCCAGTGTAGGGTGATATGTGAGGTCAGGAGGAGCCCATGCTGGCCCCCAACCCCAGTGCAGAGGGCTCAGGGCCCCACTTGCAGCTGGTGCCTCCCCTTGTCAGATAAGGGTAAAAGGGCACACTTTGCATGGACAACCAGAAGTCCAGGTGATCCTGCAGATAAGGAGGGAGTGGGCATGCTAGTAACACCTGCCTAGATCTCTCCCTCACCTTTAGTGAAAATGGGTGGCTTGGACTTAGCATAAGAAGGAATTTTTCTAAGCAGTAGAATTTGCCTTCCCTGATACTATCCCGTCTTCCCCAGTGAACTGAATCTCTTTTCTGGGCCTCATTGTATTTGTGCACACCTCGGCTAAATACTTGATGTCGTACAGTTTTGTGATGAGTCTAGTACTCATTGGTCTTCTTCTACCCTCAGCCAGTCCTCTCCCTTGGAACAGGGACCTCATCATATTATCTTTATCTCCAGTATCTGTTATAGTCTTCAACACATAGTAGGTGCTCAAGCAATACTGGATGAATGAATCCCTAAGATAGTGAGCTTCTATGACAGGGTGTTTTAGAACTGGGGTTGAATAGCGAAGCATCAGAAACTCTGAGGGGGAATAAGTGCATGAAGTATTGGCTCTGAGGCTCCCTTCAGGCTTTATCAGCCTCCAACTATACCCATCCATTCACCCAGTCCTTCATCCACTAAATCCGTGCCATGTGCCTTCCTTGAACAAGTCACTGAAAGAGATGCAAAACAGGAAGCTGCGATTCCTGATCATGGATGTTTACAGTGATGACTGGCCTTTCTCTCTGTTTTCAGAGAAGTTACAGATTAGACTATTCAGTTTAGACATCTTTCAAAACAAAATCAAGTTTACCTAGTTTGCCTACTGTGTTTAAGACATTGTGTTGGCCACTCTCCGGAATATAAAAAAGTACAGGCTATTAACTCACCTTAAAGGAATTTCCCACAATGTCATCGAGGAATAGGAAATAAAAATGTTGAATGACATTTATGGGACCATCCAAGCCCTCCTCAGAAGAGCACATAGGAGCTGTACTCTTTTGTTTTCTAAGTGGCACATGTATATACAACCTCATGTCTTCAACAATGCTGCCATCCGTTTGATGATAATAACCACATATTTAGGATCATTTGTATTGAGTACTTGGTATACACTAGAGGCACCAACTCTCTAAGTAGGCTTTATTATTCCTATTTCACTATTGAGGTCTCAGAAAGATTAAATGGCCATAGCAAGGTGATCAGAACTGAGATTCGGTTCTTGGACTGTGGAAATCCAAACCAACATCCTTTCCAATGTAGGACTCCAAGGGTGCTTCCCAAACACCTTGTGCAGTCTTAGTGGGGCTTTGGAAGACTCGCTGAATGGAACTCATCACTCATGGGTGCCCCTTACAGACCCAGCTCTGGTAGCAGGCTGTCTTTGTTGTTCCCCAAGACCCACCCAACAGTGCCATCTCTGGACACACACATGACTGGCATTGTTACTCCCATGGTAGTATCTGAGGTTTTTACTGCTTATAATAAGATGATGTTTTGGCAAGAGGGGGCATATTTGATGTGCCTCGTAACTGAAGTTGCAGGCTCATTGTTAGCAAACTATCCATTCAAGCTATCTCAAATGAAGAGTGGAGAAGAGTACTAAAAAGCCTTAGAGCATCTCAAGAAATAAAAACAGGTCAACATCAAGAGAAAAAGAGCTGGAGATTGGAGAGCCCTTGAGAAGAAAGGCAGCTGTGCTCTGTCTCCAGCTCCATAGGACAATGATGACACATCTTTGCCTCTCTCCATCTCTCTGCTCACTTTCCCTGTGTCTCTCTGATGGGTTACTTCTACTGCACACATCCCCCAATGGCCACCCATCCGTGGTTTGTTCCCCAGTTTTTTCAGTTCCAGAACCCTGTAGACACAGTCTCTGTGCCTCTTAGTTCAACTTCTCAAGAGAGGGATTCTGTTGGCACAGGGCACTTTCACCTGCCTATAGGAAGCAGTGTTTGAGTTGGGTGCCTATCTCTAGTCCAATCAGCTATGACCAAACAGAAAACATCTTGAGCTACCAAATGGCTGCCAAAGACACTTCTCCAACAGGGGCTGATGGGAGAAGACACAGGATGACCATAGTTCCTAGAGTTAGAAGTCTAACCTGGCCAGAAACATAGCTTCTGACAAAACACAGCCTCTACAAAAGGCATATTACGTTCTGATGACTTCTACGTAAGGGCATATTAGCCCAACTATTAGGGTTCCCAGTGGCTGCATTTTGAAAACTGTGCATTCACCTGTTGCAATGCAGATGAATAGCACTGGCATGATTTTATTTATATTGGTCATCAATGAAGTATCTTTATCAATGCCCTCAAAGCAGTCCCTCATGTCCCCAGGGCTGTAGGTGATTGATAAGGGCTGATTAAAACGCACAAGCACCTGATGTGACCAAGGCTTATCTGTGTTCTTTCTCTCCAGTTTGGATTGCCGCCCTGCACTTGGCCCTTCTGTCTCTCAGCTCTCACCTTCCTGCTCCTGACGACCAATAACCCCGCCATCTACAAGCTCCCGCTCAGCAAAGTCACCTACCCAGAGGCCAACCGCATCTACTACCTGTCCCAGGAGAGAAACAGAAGGGTATCGATCATAACAAAGTATCAGGCCTACGATGTCTCCTAAGTTTCCCTGTCTAAAACACATCAGTGTAAATTCAGGCTTCAGCAGGCAGTCCAGATCCCCAGGATAAGAGACCACTTAGCCTTCCCTTTGGTCTGTTCTGTGACTCTCTCCCCAAACACAAAGAAGCGTGTATGTAGTCACCATTCCAGAACCTCTCTTTTCTAAGATGCACAACACTTATCAAAGATATGTTTAGTTTAGACTTTATACCCTTAGTTTTCCCATAAGAGCTCCCTTTGTGGGGAACTTGCCCTCTACTGCGAAATAAGCCTCATCCTTAAAGAGAAGTCACCGGCCGGGCACGGTGGCTCACGCCTGTAATCCCAGGACTTTGGGAGGCTGAGGCGGGTGGATCACGAGGTCAGGAGATCGAGACCATCCTGGCGAACATGGTGAGACCCCATCTCTACTAAAAATACAAAAAATTAGCCAGGCATGGTGGCGGGCACCTGTAGTCCCAGCTACTTGGGAGGCTGAGGCAGGAGAATGGCGTGAACCCGGGAGGTGGAGCTTGCAGTGAGCCAAGATCACGCCACTGCACTCCAGCCTGGGCAACGGAGTGAGACTCTGTCTCAAAAAAAAAAAAAAAGGGAAGTCACCAAGAAAGGGATAGAGGTCAGTGACATGGTCATCACACAACTCGGTCATTTAATATGGCAAAACACAATACCAAGAACTGTGCATTAGCCCAGAAGGCAAGAGGGTTGGTTCTGCCCCAGCTCTGCTGCTAATGAGCCCCTACCAGGTTGAGCAAGTCTTTCCCCACTCTCCACCTCCATTTCTTAATCAGTTTCATGACAGGGAAGGATTTGAAAGTCCTTTCCACCTCAGAAGTGTTGATTATTCTCTCTCTCCTATAATCTGATGAAATCAGCATGACAACAAGTAATTTAAGTAAAGGACAGAAGGGTTACCCAAGAAGAGGCAGGAAAATGTTAACATTCTATAAAGTTTTATTCTTGAGTCATAGGAAAATGCTCTCCAGACTTGGGGTTAGGAACCTAAATTCACTGAAAATGCCAATGTGCTTTCCTTTACATTACAGAAATATTTCTGGAAGTGTCAGATGAAAACTGATCTTTATCAACACTCAAATCATATTATAAACAAATGTGTTTCCCTTTGTAATATTCATAATCATACTGTCATTCAACTGTTTAAGTTTGCAAGTCGGCATCAGGGTTTTCTTAAAACGGGGCTCACCTAGAGGTTCATACATTGCTCACTTGAGGGGTTTTCCATGGTCAAGCATGTGCCTGAAAAGAGACAAGGATGGGCTCAAAATCATCAGAACAGGGGTTGATTTGCTTATGGAGCAAATTACACAGAAATGACCTTGGACTTGGTTTTCTGTTTGAGTTGAAGCACAGATTGTTAATAACCCATCTCACTATTTAGGGTAGAGTCTTTTAGCTTTGTGCCCCCAAATTACAAATCAAGCCAGTCTTGAGTGGCCAGTAACCCTTGTTCAGTCACTCTGGTTATAGTTTCAAGCTCCTAAGCCACAAACCTTCTTTGTGGAACTCCATGTGGCCTGACCTTCCCACCCCTTCTCCAGAGGGGAATGAACCTCTCATAGCACCATAGTGGTGCCTCCCACCACCCTCCAAGCACACATGCACTCCCAGTTTAGTGTCATGGGGATGAGGACATAAGAGGGAATGTGGGGAAGGAGAGGCGGGGACAGACCCTCTATAACCACAGCTTTAAGAATTACATTTAACCAAATCCATCATTTGGAAAAAGTTAATTTCTATGTTTGCCTTTTCTTGGTCTGCCCCCAAGATTCTGGCCATCTTTTAGCAGCCCAAGAGCACTGGGTGGCATATTTCTCTTCCACATCATATCTAGCCCATATGACTTCTCCAGGAAAATGTAGCACTTAAGGGTGGAAACAAATCCTCCACCTAGAAAAAGCAAACGAGTCACACTCCAGAGGCTACCTCTGAGTTTGCAATCACACCTTGAGGCCAAGAAGGTCTCAGGCTGTATTTTAATGACCGTGGAATTAGTGCTCTCTGAGGATTAAGCATCCAGGAATTTCACCAGAAGGCTGTTTATGCTCACAGCTCACTCAGTTGCCCCAGAACCTCCAAATGATGACATACAACTATTAAAGCACCAGTTTTCATGCATTTTCCACCAAAGTGTTATAATCTGGTTTTATTAAGAGCAGAAAACCCTTGACATGCATGCTGTTCTTGTTATTGACCACGAATAAAACCCTTCAGCTGTTCTAAGTATTTCAATATCCTCACCTATAAAGCAAGTTGAGTTGGCCCATGATACTAAGCAAAGTAGAAATAGATGGGGTAGAAGAATTTGACCTATGAAAACATACAAGGTCTACAGAATACCAAAGTAGCTAGTCTAGTCCAGCACTTCAATTAAGCACCAACAGTGGAGAGCTGCAGCCGGCTCCATCAGTTCCTGAGAGTCCACTGCACAACTGAGAACATTTCTCCCCATGCCATTCAGTGACATCACATTGATAGCTTGAAACCGGCCATGGTGGGAGTATTTACATCACAGACATCAGCAAACTACAAATCTGGGCATGCACACAATACACCAACACATGTTTTACAAGCACACATACAAACAAACAAACAAAAAAAGTATACAGGAATGTGAGAGGGAAAAGGGAGTGAGATATAAAAATAAAAGGACAGGACCGGGCACGGTGACTCACACCTGTAATCCCAGCACTTTAGGAGGCCGAGGTGGGCGAATCACCAGAGGTCAGGAGTTCGAGACCAGCCTGACCAACATAGAGAAACCCCATCTCTAGTAAAAATACAAGATTAGCTGGGCATGGTGGTGCATGCCTGTAATCCCAGCTACTCGGGAGGCTGAGGCAGGAGAATCGCTTGAACTCAGGAGGGAGAGTTGTGGTGAGCCGAGATGGCACCATTGCACTCCAGCCTGGGCAACAAGAGTGAAACTCTGTCTCAAAAAAAAAAATAAATAAAAGGACATACACACCTATATATTCCAGACAGGGGCCTCCCATGGGCCCATGAAGATATGCTGGGCACCAAGGCACATGATTAACTCAATTGTTGGGAAAATTTTTTAAATGGGTGGAGCAGAATGTGTGCTACATATATGTACACAAACATGCACACACACATGCACAGTTGTTTTCGTTTTTTTTTTCCTTCATCAAACTAGCCCATTGATGGCATATAATAGCCCTGAGAAATAGTAACTGAGTAATTGACTGAAACACCCTCCTACCCCTCTGTCTCAATGGAGCTGCTTTTCTATTCTCTCTACAGAATAAGTTCCGTAGAGAGAATAGACTCTGTTGGCTGGAATTTGAAAACTGTTTCACGCACACAACGTCCTTATAACAGCTACACACGCTCTCAACTAGGCCAACTGACTTGCCTCCAGAACTTATTGCCTGTAGCCTCCTTCCAAAACACATGTGTAGGGTTCAGGGAAAGAAATTTTCAGAGTAGTGCACGGCATCTAGCCCTCAGCATTCCATCACTTTATGAGCAATAGCTTCAAGCCTCTTTTGCAAATGGTCTTCTGCAACCATCCTTTCCTTACAGAGCCTTTGTTATTCAGACATTTAAACTATGTAATGGTCTCAGGTGAGGGGCAGGTAGATAGATGGGAGATTGGTAGTTCTCAAACTCAAGCATGTATCAGAATCACCTAGAGACCTTATTTAACGCAGGTTAGTGGGCCCTATTCCAAGACTGTCAATCAGTAGACCTGAGGCAGGGCCTGAGAATTTCCTTTTCTAACAAGTTCCCCACAGATGTTGATGCTGTGGGTATAGGGGTCCCATACTTTGAGACCCGTGAGATAGACTCAGAAATAGGATGCTGCCTCCACTGATTTATTTCCCTTTCATTGTATACTGTAATGCACTGGTTGTGCATCTAAGAATCATCCGCAAGGCTTATTAAAACACAAATCCCTGGGCCTCAACCTCAAAGATTTGGATTCACTAGAGCCGGGTGGAACCAAAAATCTGAGCTTCTAACAAACTCTCAGATGATACAGATGCGGCTGGATCCAGGTCCAGAGATCGTTGCACAGGTTCTTACTCTTGATTAGATCAGGATCCTCTGATTCTGATGCCAGGCCCTACCTCAGGCCAATTAAGCCAGCAATGGGCCTGGGCACAGGTAATTTTTTAAAGCTCCTGGGGTGATTCTAACATGCAGCTGGGGCAGGAAAACAACCGTGCTGCCTATTTCTTGGACCCCAACTGTTTCTAATTTGAGCCACTCTTCAGCACTCCGTTAACCCCCAGTCCCCATCCTCAGTTCCCAGGTGGGTTTGCATAAGGGGTAGTAGACCTGCCAGGAGATGCAGTGAGAAGCACTGGGCGCTGAGGCAGGAGGAGCACAGACAGCACAGAGAATCCTATAAAGTGAAGTTTATCTCTTTCTCACTGTTGTTGGGGGCTCACCCTGCACCACAAAGAAGACTAGATAAAGAAAACCACTAACCAGTAACATCCGGCTCAGTAGGCTGAGCACAAAAGCAAGGTTTTGCTTTGGCCCTAGACCTAGAAGCCTGCTGAGTGAGCGCCTTGGCCCTAGAAAAGAGGAGCAGGGGGTTGTCCAGAGCCCCTCCGACCACGCTGCTCTCAGTCAGGCACCACAGACACAGGCAGAGCTGGCTAGAGGTCAGAGGCATGGCCCCAGTGAGAAGCAGCAGCTGTGCCCTGTGAGCAGGTAGGATGGGGTTAAGGGCTGGCCTGGAATGGGGGCAGAAGGTGGAAGTTGGGAAATGGTGATGACAGCAGTTATTGCAAGGGAGCAAGCCAGTGGGCAGGCAGCAGGCGTAGAAAAGCAGCTCCACTGAGACAGCCATGCAGGGAGCCCTGTGCAGGCAGACAGCTGCGGTCAGGGGTTAAGGAGGTGGAGAAAAGCAGAACATGGAGCCATGTAGAGAGCAGGTGCTGGCGGCCAGCTGGTACTGTAACAGGAAGAGGGAAAAAAAAAATAGCAGTTTTTGCCATGGGGTGAGGCTCCACCCCTCTTTGAACTGTCTGGTGGGGCCAGGGCTGGGGCTGGGACAGGGATGGGGTGGCTTTCACTCCTTTCCCCAGTGCTTGCTTCTTGGTGGGTCAGTCTGGGTCACTAGGGTCCACCTGTCACTTACGGCATGGCCTGAGCAGTAGTTTCAAGGGGTGTCATGGGGCGGGGAGGTGGGCAAGTCGGGCAGCAGAGCATTACAAACCCTGGTGCCCAGGCAACAGCCCAGACTAGCTCTATCAGAATCTTAGGGGCGGCCCAGGCCTGGGTGGTTTCCAAAGCTCCCCAGGGGGCCTCATCAGTAGAAGGTGTGGGGGCTGCTCGGTGCTGTGCTGTGCTGCGCTGTGCAGGGCTGCAGGGAGAAGATTCTCTAGAGAGCTCTCAAGTGGGAGGAGCCCCAGGCAGCATGATTTTGTCAAATGGAGATTGTCTCTGTCCCTGAGGTCAGAGGAGGCCTGTAACCATGCAGTTCTTAACCTCTGGATTTGGACAAATGTAAGCTGTGTTCCTGGCCCCTCTAAAGACCTGTGAATCCTATTCTGCTCATCTGTGTGTAGTTCTTGTTTTTAAGCTTCCAGAGAGACACTGATTCCTAGCTAGTTTCTAACCCTAGCATACAGCAAGATGGAAAGCTCAGGACACAAGATTAAAGTGACAGCCTGGAGGGCAGGACAGGGAGTCTGGGCTGTGGCTGGAGCACCCACCACCATTCCTGGGCCACAAGCCGCCTTCAGGGACTGGCTTCCTGTTCTCCCAGGCCCCGCTGTGGCTCCTTGGCCTTAGCCCCAGCTTCTCAACATGAACAGACTGTGAATTCCTTGTGAACAGGGTTGAGTTTTGTACATTCCCCTAACTGGGGCCTCTCTCCCGCAGTGAATGAGTGAGTAAGTGACAGACACAGTTATACTAAAGTTATAAGTTATGTCCAGCAAAAGAGAGGCATTGCCTTCTCTGTTGTCATCTGTCCTCCCATCAGTGTCTTGCAAGTCTTAATAGCTTTTGAACAAGTGAATCATATTTACATTTTGTACTGGGCCCCATGAATTACGTAGCTGGTCCTGTGCTGAGCTCTTGGTGGCAACTGGAGCTTGCTCTCCCATGGTTGCAGCATCAAAGATCCCCCTGGGCTAGTTCTCTGCTTTCAAACTCCTTCCTCACCCATGACAGCATGAGACAGCAACACAACACCCCAATATACACAGAGCCTCACTTGTGGGGTACTCACTTGACAAGCACCCCAGGGAGCAAAGGAAGTGCAGAGAGAGGTGGCATCTTCTATCCTGAAGACCCAGCACACCCAGGCTCCATGGTGCAGAGACTGGAACAAACCAGGAAGGCAACCCCGCAACCAAAATATTTGTGGATTTTCCAGCTGGAGCAAAGGAAAGACCCAGACAGATCCCTACTCATAATCAGCTCATGAAACGCCCTACTGGAGAAAGACAGAAAGAGTAGCCGGCTTTTTCCCCATCCCTGCATACTCCCCTGGGTGCTCTTTGAATCAATGTTTAGCCGGATTTCACCCAATCACGAGCGTGTGAGTGGGGAGCACCCCCGTGACTTGGCTTCCTGCCCAACACATCACACCGCAACCTGTGAGTAACTCATCTTCCCCAACACATTATAACCTCTGAGGGGCCAGATTATGTATCTTCATGGCCCCCATTCCAGGCCTGGCACATGGTAAATGCTTGATACATATTTACTGATAGATGGACCCCTACTTCAGCATCCCTGTAAGCCTGGAATTAATTCCAGGAGGTGGGTACTAAGCAAGATAATGTTTAACCAAAATGCAGATTCTAGCACCTCCCCTGAACCCTAAGATATTGGGATTCAGTAAGTGATGGGGTATCTGCATTTTTACCTGCATCGCAAATGACTTAAGAAGGCCAATTCTCCTGGCTATCTAAAGAACTGAAGGAGGTGGGAAGACAGAGGGGGCCTCAGCACAGGAATTTGAGTAGAATTCACGTAGAAGCCCAGGACATGATTGCATGAGTGGCCATGGGTCAGTGTGCAGCTTGCAAATCCAGTCATTGTAAGGCCTTATCCTAGAAAGGCCCTGACGGGGACTGGGGTTGGGGGGGTGGGGATTGAGGCAGGTGGCTACCATCTGTCAAGAGCAGCAGCAGACCTGCAGCTGGCTCCATGGCTTCTGTGGCCCATGCCCACCCTCCCTCCTTACCATCACAGCAGTCGCCCAAATGGCTCAGAGAGGAGCTCATGGGAACCACACTTACTGTTGACACTGGGGGAAAAGAATGGAAATATGATTTGGCATAACTTGAGGGACGTATAAATGGTTTGTGCCTTTCACACCCCAAAAACTTCAATTTACCTCCCTCATGAATGTCTTAGTAGCTTCTGCATTCTTTAAGAAAACTCTAGTTTTTACATAAATTTAATATTGACCATATAATTCAACATTCAATTTTATGTTATCTGGTATCACCTGCCACCTGGGTGGAGGGTCTTATTTGCTCAGCAAGGTGGAAAACTCTAAAGTCAAAGACCTCATCTTATAATTACTTGAACACAACATACTTTGGAGACCAAACATATTACTGAGCACAGGATATCCTTGCTACTTGATTCACTTACTATTTGAACTCCTGGTTCTGAGACTGTTATCCGAGGAGAATAAAAGGGTGCTGGATGGGCTTCCATGGAGAGATGGAAACTGTCTGAGTGTTAAGGGCTCAGGCTAGGGAGGAGACAAAACTCTTCTTCTGAAAGTTTCATAGCTTTAGCTCTTATATTTAGGTCTTTGATCCACTTTGAGTTATTTTTTGTATATGGTAGTAGAGTCCCCAATCTTCTGCAAGTGGATATTCAGTTGCCCCAGCACTATTTATTGAAAAGACTATTCTTTTTTGCATATGGGATTGTTTTTCAGAATCCAGAAAACTCTTTAGTTCACATTCCTCTTGCTTTAAGGTAGTATTTCCGTAACTCATCAGTCATGGATCTTAAATACATATCCAAAAGAAAAAATTTTAAATAAGAAAAAGTCATATGATCCAATGAGATCCAGGTACATTAAGCCAAATAAAGTTTAACATCTTTCATTAGCATTGGCTTCTCAAAGAGTTTAATGCCAGTGTGGTTTTAATGAATCACTTATCCTTCTTTTATCAGAGAAGGGTGTGTGTGTGTGTGTGTGTGTGTGTGTGTCCACATATTAACATCTCTAGGAGTACACTTCCAAACACCTCGAGTTTTGGAATCATTCTTTTGCAAGAATAGACTTACTGGCTTGAATGCTATTGGATTGTTTTAATTTCATCTTGGAGAGTTTGGCTAACAGGATGGTTGGGGTGTGTGTGTTTTGTAGACTTGTAGCTTTTATCTTTAACCAGGTCAGAGCAGAAATAACACAATAACCTATGAATTTCTCTGGGGTGTTTTTAGCAACTGAATGTAGAAGCCACAATGTTAGTTTGTTTCTGAACTGTCCATTTTTTTAAACTTAAATATTAAGGAGTGTGTTGTTGCTTTGTTTTGCTTTTTGAAAGTGTGGTCCAAGAACCACCTGAATCAGACTCACTTGGATGTAGTTAAAAAGCGCAGATCCCTAAGGCCCCTTCAGACCTAATAGTCAGAAACACTGGGGCTGGAGCCCAGACTGCACCCCTCCCCCCGCCCCGCCCAGGATCCCTGGTGATTCCTGTGCATATCGAAGTTTGAAAAGCATGCTTTTCCTTGAAATTAAGAGACAGTGAACCCAGTTGTCTGCAAAGAGATAGGGGACAGAAACTGACATGTACCTAGGACGAAGATGGCTCTTTCTGTACCTTTGTACCTTCCCTTCTTCATCTGCACTGCCCACCTTCTATGCCCTTTTGCATGCTCACACATCCTTCTGCATGATCAACGGACTTGGGCACGCTGCACACTCCTTGGCTTATGAAACTTTCACACTGTCAGCAGAGGGCGCCAGAGACCCTCCAAAAGCCACGGAATGCTCCATTTGCTCGTTGCCCTCCTTTTGCATTCCAGGCTTTTGCATTCTATTCTAGGCATCTAGTTTTCCAGGCTTAGGCCTGTCCCCCGCCTCACTGATTCTCAAAGGGACATTGGATCTCAGGAGAGTGCACAGCTTCTAAGAAACGCACTTATTGTGGGGCCTGGAAATTTATTTAATGCCCCTGAGCCCAAATTTCACATCCTAACAAGGAACTAATTTATTAGCCTGTTATTGTAGTTCTTTTAATGGTTAAATAAGGTAACAGGTGAATGTGCCCATGAAGGTCAGCAGCCCAGTGACTGCCAGCACCCTGCCACTGCCACCACTGATGCAAGTGTAAGCATGGACACTGGCAACCCTGCTCCCACCTGCACCCTGCCACAGGTACAAGTGCACACAGGAATGCAGCAGCTCGACTTCTGCTGGTACCCCAACCCCGCCAAGGCATAAGCACCCTGCGGTGCTGCCACAGGTGCCAGAACACGTGAGTGAGCACAGATCCTGCTGCCACCGCCCCAAAGAAGCACTTTGTCTGGCACCACCCATCAGAGGGTTGTGGCTAATGGACCAGGAACACCTTGGACCCTCCGATGCAGCAGGTTCCCAATCTCACGGGGCCAGATAACAAAGCTGGGGTCCTGGTACCAACTCCCCAGACTTAGAGTCCACCAGGAGTACTGAGCTGAGCCGTGGCCCCTAAAAACTTCCAGAAATGAACCCAGTCAACTGAACCTACCTTATACCGCAATGAAACCCCCAAGGGCAGCAAAGAAGAGAAAAGCAAAGAAAAAAACATGCATCGAAAGGACAGCAACTTCAGAGGTTGAGGGAACATCATCCCACACAGATAAGAAGGAATCAGCACAAGAACTCTGGCAACTCAAAATGCCAGAATGTTTTCTTACCTCCAAATGACCACACAAGTTCCCCAGCAATGGTCCCTACCTGGGGCTGAAATGATAGAAAAAGAATTCAGATTACCGATAGGAACAGAGAACATTATCATTGACATCCAGGAGAAAGTTGAAACCCAATCCAAGGAATCTAAGGAATATAATAAAACAATACAGGAGATAACATATGAAATGGCATTTTGAGGAAGAACCAAACTGATCTGATAGACCTGAAAAACTCACTTCAAGAATTTCATAATACAATCATGAATATTAACAGCAGAATCAACCAAGCTGAGGAAAGAATCTGAGAGTTTGAAGCCCAGTTCTACAAAATAGACAAAAATAAAGAAAAAACAATAAAGAAGAATAAACAAAACCTCCGAGAAATATGGGATTATGTAAAGAGACCAAATCTACAACTCCCTGGCATCCCTGAAAGAGAGAAAGAAAGAGAGCACGCACATGAGAGCGAGCAAGCACAGATCACAAGCAACTTGGAAAACATTTAAGGATATCATCCATGAAAATTTCCCCAACCTCACTAGACAGGCCAATGTTCAAATTCAGGAAATGCAGAGAACCCTTGCAAGATACTATACAAGATGACCACCCCCAAGATACATAGTCATCAGATTCTTCAAGGCCAAAATGAAAAACAAAATGTCAAAGGCAGCTAGAAAGAAGGAGCAGGTCACCTACAAACGGAATCCCACTAGGCTAATAGTGGATCTTTCAGCAGAAGCTCTACAAGCCAGAAGCAATTGGGGAGCCTGTATTCAGCATTCTTAAAGAAAATAAATTCCAATCAAGAATTTTACAGGCAGTCTAACTAAACTTCATAAGCAAAGGAAAAATAAGACCCTTTTTAGACAGGCAAATGCTCTTGGAATTCATTACCACCAGACCTGCCTTACAAGAGATCCTTAAGGGAATGCTGAATGTGGAAAGGCCATCACTGGCAACTGCAAAAACACATTTAGGTACTGAGACCATTGACACCATAAAGCAACCACACAATCAAGTCTGCATAATAACCAGCTAACAACAGAATGCCAGGATCAAATCCACACATATAAATATTAATCTTGAATGTAAATAGGCTAAATGCCCCAATTAAAAGGCATAGAGTAGCAAGCTGGATAAAGAAGTAAGACCAAAGTATATGCTGTCTTCAAGAGAACCATCTCACATGCAATGGCATTCATAGGCTCAAAGTAAAGGGATGGAGAAAAATCTACCAAGCAAACAGAAAATAGAAAAAAGCAGAGGTTGCTATTCTAATTTCAGATAAAATAGTCTTAAAACCAAAAATAATTTTAAAAAGACAAAGAACATTACATGATAGTAAAGGGGTTCAATTAACCAAGAAGACCTAACTATCCTAAATAGACATGCCCCCAACACAAGGGCACCTAGATTCATAAAGCAAGTTTTTAGAGACCTATGAAGACATTTAGATAACTGCACAATAATAGTGGGAGACTTCAACATCCCACTGAAAGTGTTAGACATATCATCAAGGCAGAAAACGAACAAAGACATTCAGGACTCAATCTCGACACCTGACCAAATGGGCCTAACAGACATCTACAGAACTCTCCACCCAAAAACAACAGAATATACATTCTTCTCAGCTGCACATGGCGCATATTCTAAAATCAATCACACAACCAACCATGAAACAACCCTCATCAAATTCAAAAAATCCGAAATCATACCAAACACATTATCAGATCACAGAGCAATAAAATAAAAATCAATAGGGGCCAGGTGCAGTAGCTCACACCTGTAATCCCAGCACTTTGGGAGGCTAAAGCAGGTGGATCACCTGAGGTCAGGAGTTCAATACCATCCTGGCCAACATGGTGAAACCCTGTCTCTACTACAAATACAAAAATTAGCTGCATGTGGTGGCACATGCCTGTAGTCCCAGCTACTCAGGAGGCTGAGGCAGAAGAATTACCTGAACCCACGAGGCAGAGATTGCAGTGAGCTGAGATTGCACCACTGCACTCCAGCCTGGGTGACAGAGCAAGACTCTGTCTCAAAAAAAAAAAAACAAAAAAAAAACTACTGACATGAAGAGCCAAGATGGCCGAATAAGAACAACTTCAGTCTACAGCTCCCAGTGTGAGCGACGCAGAAGACGGGTGATTTCTGCATTTCCAACTGAGGTACCAGGTTCATCTCACTGGGGAATGTCGGAAAGTGGATGCAGGACAGTGAGTGCAGTGCACCGAGCATGAGCCGAAGCGGGGCAAGGCATTGCCTCACCTGGGAAGTGCAAGGGGTCAGGGAATTCCCTTTCCTAGTCAAAGAAAGGGGTGACAGACAGAACCTGGAAAATCGGGTCACTCCCACCCTAATACTGTGCTTTTCCAACGGTCTTAGCAAACGGCACACCAGGAGATTATATCCCGTGCATGGCTCCGAGGGTCCTACACCCATGGAGCCTCACTCATTGCTAGCACAGCAGTCTGAGATCAAACTGCAAGGCGGCAACAAGGCTGGGGTAGGGGCGCCCGCCATTGCTGAGGCTTGAGTAGGTAAACAAAGCAGCCGGGAAGCTGGAACTGGGTGGAACCCACTGCAGCTCAAGGAGGCCTGCCTGCCTCTGTAGACTCCACCTCTGGGGGCAGGGCATTGCCAAACAAAAGGCAGCAGAATCCTCTGCAGACTTAAATGTTCCTGTCTAACAGCTTTGAAGAGAGTAGTGGTTCTCCAAGCAAGCAGCTGGAGATCTGAGAATGGACAGACTGCCTCCTCAAGTGGGTCCCTAACCCCCGAGTAGCCTAACTGGGAAGCACCCCCCAGTAGGAGCAGACTGACACTTCACACGGCTGGGTACTCCTCTGAGACAAAACTTCCAGAGGAACGATCAGGCAGCAACATTTGCTGTTCACCAATATCCACTGTTCTGCAGCCTCCACTGCTGATACTCAGGCAAACAGGGTCTGGTGTGGACCTCTAGCAAACTCCAACAGACCTGCAGCTGAGGGTCCTGACTGTTAGAAGGAAAACTAACAAACAGAAAGAACATCCCCAGCAAAACCCCATCTGTATGTCACCATCATCAAAGGCCAAAGGTAGATAAAACCACAAAGATGGGGAAAAAACAGAACAGAAAAACTGGAAACTCTAAAAAGAGTGCCTCTCCTCCTCCAAAGGAATGCAACTCCTCATCAGCAATGGAATAAAGCTGGATGGAGAATGACTTTGACAAGTTGAGAGAAGAAGGCTTCAGACGATCAAACTACTCCAAGCTAAAGGAGGAAGTTCGAACCCATGGCAAAGAAGTTAAAAACCTTGAAAAAAAATTAGACGAATGGATAACTAGAACAACCAATGCAGAGAAGTCCTTAAAGGACCTGATGGAGCTGAAAACCAAGGCATGAGAACTATGTGACGAATGCACAAGCCTCAGTAGCTGATGTGATCAACTGGAAGAAAGGGTATCAGTGATGGAAGATCAAATGAATGAAATGAAGTTAGAAGAGAAGTTTAGAGAAAAAAGAATAAAAAGAAATGAACAAAGCCTCCAAGAAATATGGGACTATGTGAAAAGACCAAATCTACATCTGGTTGGTGTACCTGAAAGTGACGGGGAGAATGGAACAAAGTTGGAAAACACTCTGCAGGATATTATCCAGGAGAACTTCCCCAATCTAGCAAGGCAGCCCAACATTCAAATTCAGGAAATACAGAGAATGCCACAAAGATACTCCTCGAGAAGAGCAATTCCAAGACACATAATTGTCAGATTCACCAAAGTTGAAATGAAGGAAAAAATGTTAAGGGCAGCCAGAGAGAAAGGTCGGGTTACCCACAAAGGGAAGCCCATCAGACTAACAACTGATTTCTCAGCAGAAACTCTACAAGCCAGAAGAGAGTGGGGGCCAATATTCAACATTCTTAAAGAGAAGAATTTTCAACCCAGAATTTCATATCCAGCCAAACTAAGCTTCATAAGTGAAGGAGAAATAAAATACTTTACAGACAAGCAAATGCTGAGAGATTTTGTCACCACCAGGCCTGCTCTAAAAGAGCTCCTGAAGGAAGCACTAAACATGGAAAGGAACAAACAGTACCAGCCACTGCAAAAACATGCGAAATTGTAAAGACCATCGAGGCTAGAAAGAAACTGCATCAACTAACGAGCAAAATAACCAGCTAACATCATAATGACAGTATCGAATTCACACATAACAATATTAACCTTAAATGTAAATGGGCTAAATGCTCCAAATAAAAGACACAGACTGGCAAATTGGATAAAGAGTCAAGACCCATCAGTGTGCTGTATTCAGGAAACCCATCTCACATGAAGAGACACACATAGGCTCAAAATAAAGGGATGGATGAAGATCTACCAAGCAAATGGAAAACAAAAAAAGGCAGGGGTTTCAACCCTAGTCTCTGATAAAACAGACTTTAAATCAACTAAAATCAAAAGAGACAAAGAAGGCCATTACATAATGGTAAAGGGATCAATTCAACAAGAAGAGCTAACTATCCTAAATATATATGCACCCAATACAGGAGCACCCAGATTCATAAAGCAAGTCCTGAGTGACCTACGAAGAGACTTAGACTCCCACACAATAATAATGGGAGACTTTAACATCCCACTGTCAACATTAGATGGATCAATGAGACAGAAAGTTAACAAGGATATCCAGGAATTGAACTCAGCTCTGCACCAAGTGGACCTAATAGACATCTACAGAACTCTCCACCCCAAAACAACAGAATATACATTCTTCTCAGCACCACACCACACCTATTCCAAAATTGACCACATAGTTGGAAGTAAAGCACTCCTCAGCTAATGTAAAAGAACAGAAATTATGACAAACTGTCTCTCAGACCACAGTGCAATCAAACTAGAACTCAGGATTAAGAAACTCACTCAAAACCACTCAACTACATGGAAACCGAACAACCTGCTCCTGAATGACTACTGCATACATAACGAAATGAAGGCAGAAATAAAGATGTTCTTTGAAACCAGCGAGAACAAACACACAACATAACAGAATCTCTGGGACACATTCAAAGCAGTGTGTAGACGGAAATTTATAGCACTAAATGCCCACAAGAGAAAGCAGGAAAGATCTAAAATTGACACCCTAACATCACAATTAAAAGAGCTAGAGAAGCAAGAGCAAACACATTCAAAAGCTAGCAGAAGGCAAGAAATAACTAAGATCAGAGCAGAACTGAAGAAAATAGAGACACAAAAAACGCTTCAAAAAATCAATGAATCCAGGAGCTGGTTTTTTGAAAAGATCAACAAAATTGATAGACCACTGGCAAGACTAATAAAGAAGAAAAGAGAGAAGAATCAAATAGACGCAATAAAAAATGACAAAGGAGATATCACCACCGATCCCACAGAAATACAAACTACCATCAGAGAATACTATAAACACCTCTACGCAAATAAACTAGAAAATCTAGAAGAAATGGATAAATTCCTCGACACATACACCCTCCCAAGACTAAACCAGGAAGAAGTTGAATCTCTGAATAGACCAATAACAGGCTCTGAAATTGAGGCAATAATTAATAGCTTAGCAACCAAAAAAAGTCCAGGACCAGATGGACTCACAGCCGAATTCTACCAGAGGTACAAGGAGGAGGTGGTACCATTCCTTCAGAAACTATTCCAATCAATAGAAAAAGAGGGAATCCTCCCTAACTCACTTTGTGAGGCCAGCATCATCCTGATACCAAAGCCTGGCAGAGACACAACAAAAAAAGAGAATTTTAGACCAATATCCTCGATGAACATCGATGCAAAAATCCTCAAAAAATACTGGCAAACCGAATCCAGCAGCACATCAAAAAGCTTATCCACCATGATCAAGTGGACTTCATCCCCGGGATGCAAGTTTGGTTCAACATACACAAATCAATAAACATAATCCAGCATATAAACAGAACCGACAACAAAAACCATATGATTATCTCAATAGATGCAGAAAAGGCCTTTGACAAAATTCAACAACTCTTCATGCTAAAAACTCTCAATTAAGTATTGATGGGATGTATCTCAAAATAATAAGAGCTATCTATGACAAACCCACAGCCAATATCATACTGAATAGACAAAAACTGGAAGCATTGCCTTTGAAAACTGGCACAAGACAGGCATGCCCTCTCTCACCACTCCTATTCAACATAGTGTTGGAAGTTCTGGCCAGGGCAATCAGGCAGGAGAAGGAAATAAACGCTATTCAATTAGGAAAAGAGAAAGTCAAATTGTCCCTGTTTGCAGATGACATGATTGTATATCTAGAAAACCCCATCATCTCAGCCCAAAATCTCAAGCTGATAGGCAACTTCAGCAAAGTCTCAGGATACAAAATCAATGTGCAAAAATCACAAGCATTCTTATACACCAATAACAGACAAACAGAGAGCAAATCATGAGTGAACTCCCATTCACAATTGCTTCAAAGAGAATAAAACACCTAGGAATGCAACTTACAAGGGATGTGAAGGACCTCTTCAAGGAGAACAGCAAACCACTGCTCAATGAAATCAAAGAGGATAGTAACAAATGGAAGAACATTCCATGCTCATGGATAGGAAGAATCAATATTGTGAAAATGGCCATACTGCCCAAGGTAATTTACAGATTCACTGCCATCCCCGTCGAGCTACCAATGACTTTCTTCACAGAATTGGAAAAACTACCTTAAAGTTAATATGGAACCAACAAAGAGCCCGCATTGCCAAGACAATCTTAAGCCAAAAGAACAAAGCTGGAGGCATCACACTACCTGACTTCAAACTATACTACAAGGCTACAGTAACCAAAACAGCATGGTACTGGTACCAAAACAGAGATATAGACCAATGGAACAGAGCACAGCCCTCAGAAATAATGCCACATATCTACAACCATCTGATCTTTGACAAAACTGACAAAAAAGAAATGGGGAAAGGATTCCCTATTTAATATATGGTGCTGGGAAAACTGGCTAGCCATATGTAGAAAGCTGAAACTGGATCCCTTCCTTACACCTTATACAAAAATTAATTCAAAGTGGATTAAAGACTTACATGTTAGACCTAAAGCCATAAAAACCCTAGAAGAAAACCTAAGCAATACCATTCAGGACATAGGCATGGGCAAGGACTTCCTGTCTAAAACACCAAAAGCAATGGCAACAAAAGCCAAAATTGACAAATGGGATCTAATTAAACTAAAGAACTTCTGCACAGCAAAAGAAACTACCATCAGAGTGAACGGGTAACCTACAGAATGGGAGAAAATGTTTGCAATCTACTCATCTGACAAAAGGCTAATATCCAGAATCTACAATGAACTCCAACACATTTACAAGAAAAAAACAAACAACCCCCTCAAAAAGTGGGCAAAGGATATGAACAGACACTTCTCAAAAGAAGACATTTATGCAGTCAAAAAACACATGAAAAAAATGCTCAACATCATTGTCCATCAGAGAAATGCAAATCAAAACCACAATGAGATACCATCTCACACCAGTTAGAATGGTGATCATTAAAAAGTCAGGTGCTGGAGAGGATGTGGAGAAATAGGAACACTTTTACACTGTTGGTGGGACTGTAAACTAGTTCAACCATTGTGGAAGTCAGTGTGGCAATTCCTCAGGGATCTAGAACTAGAAATACCATTTGACCCAGCCATTCCATTACTGAGTATATACCCAAAGGATTATAAATCATGCTGCTATAAAGACACATGCACACATATGTTTATTGCAGCACTATTCACAATAGCAAAGACTTGGAACCAACCAAATGTCCAACAATGATAGACTGGATTAAGAAAATGTGACACATATACACCACGGAATACTATGCAGCCATAAAACATGATGAGTTCACGTCCTTTGTAGGGACATGGATGAAGCTGGAAACCATCATTCTCAGCAAACTATCGCAAGGACAAAAAAAACCAAACACCACATGTTCTCACTCATAGGTGGGAATTGAACAATGAGAACACATGGACACAGGAAGGGGAACATCATACACTGGGGCCTGTTGTGGGGTGGGGGGAGGGGGGAGGGATAGCATTTGGAGATATACCTAATGTTAAATGACGAGTTACTGGGTGCAGCACACCAACATGACACATGTATACATATGTAACTAACCTGCATGTTGTGCACATGTACCCTAAAACTTAAAGTATAATAAAAAAACTACTAAGAAAATTGCTCAAAACCATACAATTACATGAAAATTAAACAACCTGCTCCTAAATGACTTTGGAGTACACAATGAAATTGAGGCAGAAATCAAGAAATTATTTCAAACTAATGAGAGCAAAGATACAACATACCAGAATTTCTGGGACACACCTAAAACAGTGTTAAGAGGAAATTTTATAGCATTATCTTATGTCAAAAAGTTAGAAAGATCTCAAATTAACAACTTAATTCATATCAAGAAGAACTAGAGAAACAAGAGCAAACCAACCCCAAAGTTACAGAAGACAAGAAATAACTAAAATTAGAGCTGAACTGAAGTAAACTGAGATGTGAAAAACCATACAAAAGGTCAACAAATCCAGGAGTTAGTTATTTGAAAGAATAAATAAGATTAATAGACTGTTAGCTAGATGAATTAAAAAAGAGAAGATCTAAATAAACACAATCAGAAATAACAAAGGGAGATTACCGTCAACCCCACAGAAATGCAAAAATTAAACCCTCCAACACTGCTATGAACATTTCTAGGCACACAACCTACAAAACATGAAACAATGGATAAATCCCTGGAAACATACAATCTCCCAAGATTCAACCAGGAAGAAACTGAATCTCTGAAGAGACCAATAGCAAGTTCCGAAATTGAATCAGTAATAAGAAGCCTGCCAACCAGAAAAAGCCCAGAACCAGATGGATTCACTAGTGAATTCTACCAGATGTATATAAAGAAAGAGGGGGTACCATTCCTACTTAAACTATTCCAACAAATAAGGAGGAGGAACTCCTCCACAACTCATTCAATGAGCCCAGCATTATCCTGATAGCAAAACCTGGCAGAGACACAACAAAAAGAGGAAACTTCAAGCCAATATCTTTGATGAACATAAATGCAAAAATACTCAACACAATACTAGCAAACTGAATCCACTAGCACATCAAAAGGCTAATCCACCATGATCAAGTAGGCTTTATCCCTGAGATGCAAGGTTGGTTCAACATATGCAAATCAATAAATGTGATTCTTCACATAAACAGAACTAAAAACAAAAACCACATGATCATCTCAATAGATGCAGAAGTCTTTCAATAAAATCCATTATATCTTCATGTTTAAACCCCTTGACGAACTAAGCATTAATGAAACATACCTCAAAATAACAAGAGCCATCTATGACAAACCCACAGCCAACATCATACTAAATAAGCAAAAGCTGGAACGATTCCCTTTGAGAAACAGAGCAAAAAAGGGATGCTTCTCACTGCTCCTATTCAATATAGTACTGGAAGTCCTAGCCAGAGCAAATAGGCAAGAAAAAGAAATAAAAGGCATTAATAGAAAAAGAGAAGAATTCAAACTATCTCTGTTTGAAGATGGTATGATTTTATACCTGGAAAACCCCATGGTTGCTGCCCAAAATCTCCTATTTCTGATTTTAAAAACTTCAGCAAAGTTTCAGCATACAAAAAATATGTACAAAAGTAGCATTTCTATACACCAACAATGTCTAAGCTGAGAGTCAAATCAAGAATGCGATCCCATTCACAATAACAACAAAAAGAATAAAATATCCAGGAATACACTTAACAAGGGAGGTGAAAGATCCTACAATGAGAATCACGAAACACTGCTCAAAGAAATCAGAGATGACACAAACAAATGGAAAAACTTTCCATGCTCATGGATAGGAAGAATCAATATTAGAATAACCATACTGCTCAAAGCAATGTATAGACTCAATGCTTGTATTAGTCTATTCTCACATTGCTATAAAGAAATACCTAAGACTGGGTAATTTCTAAAGAAAAATGGGTTTAATTGGCTCACAGTTCTGCAGGCTGTACAGGCAGCATGGCAGCATCAGCTTTTGTGTAGGCCTCAGGGAGATTTTACTCATGGCAGAAGGCAAAGAAGGAGCAGACATCTTACATGGCAGGAGAAGGACCGAGAGAGAGTGAGGAGGTGCCACGCACTTTTAAACAACCAGATCTCATGAGAACTCACTATTGTGATGACAGCTCCAAGGAGGATGGTGTTAAACCATGAGAAACCACCCTCATGATCCAATCACCTTCCACCAGGCCCTACCTCCAACACTGGGGATTACATGTTGAATCATGAGATTTGGACAGGGACTCAGATCCAAATCATATCATTCCATCCCTGGCCCCTCTCAAACCTCATATCCTTCTCACATTGCAAAATCCCATCATGCCTTCCCAACATTCCTGCAAAGTCTTAACTCATTCCAACATTAACTCAAAAGTCCAAAGTCCAAAGTCTCATCTGAGACAAGGCTAGTCCCTTCTGCCTATTAGCCTGTAAAATGAAACACAAATTAGTTATTTCCAAGATACAATGGATATATAGGCATTGGGTAAATACTCTCATTCCAAAAGTGAGAGATCAGCCAAAAGAAAGGGTGAATAGGCCTCCTGCAATTCTAAAACCCAGCAGGGGAGTCATGGGAAGATCCATCCCTGTGGGCTCACAGGGCGGGTTTATCCCTGTGGCTTTGCAGTGTTCAGCCTGCATGGCTGCTCTTAAGGGCTGGTGTTGAGTGTTTGCAGCTTTTCCAGGTACATAGTGCAAGCCTTTGGTGGGTCTACCATTCTGGGGTGTGGAGGATGGTGACCCTTTTCTCACAGCTTGACTAGGCAGTGCCCCAGGGGGTCTATGTTGGGGGGGGTTCCAACCCCACATTTCCATTCCACACTGCCTTAGCAGAGGTTTTCCATGAGGGCTCTTCCTCTGCAGCAGGCTTTTCCATACATCCTATGAAATCTAGGTGGAGGCTCTCAAGCCTTAACTCTTGCTCTCTGTGCACCTGCAGGCTTAACACCACATGGAAGCCACCAAGGCTTCTAGCTTGCACCCTCTGAAGCAGTGGCCCAAGGTGTACCTGGGTCCTTTTTAGCCACAGCTGAAGCTGGAGTAACTGGGATACACGGTCCAGTGTCTCAAGACTGTGCAGGGCTGCAGTGCCCTGGGCCTGGCTCATGAAACCATTCTTTCCTCCTAGGCCTGGCTCATGAAACCATTCTTTCCTCCTAAGCCTCTGGGCCTGTGATGGGAGGGGCTGCTGCAAAGGTCTCTGAAATGCCTGAGGCCTTTTTCCCCATTGTCTCGGCTGTTATGATTTGGCTCCATTTTACTTATGCAAATTTCTGTAGCCTGCTTGAATTCCTCCCCATGAAAATGGGCTTTTCTTTCCTACCACATTGCTAGGCTGCAAATTTTCTGAACTTTTACACTCTGCTTCCCTTTTAAATATAAGTTCCAGTTTCAGGTCGTTTCTTTGCTCACACATTGAGCATAGGTTATTAGAAACAGCCAGGCTACTTCTTGAATGCTTTACTACTTGGAAATGTCTTCCCCCAGATAACCTGAATCATCACTCTCAAGTTCAAAGTTCCATAGATCCCTAGAGAAGGATCACAATACACCCAGGCTCTTTGCTAAAGCACAACAAAAGTGACCTTTACTCCAGTTCCCAATAAGTTCCTCATTTTCATCTGAGACCTCCTCAGCCTGGACTTCATTGTCCATATCACTCTTAGCATTTCAGTCACAACAATTTAACACGTCTCTAGAAAATTTCAAATTTTTCCTCACCTTTCTGTCTTCTTCTGAGCCCTCCACACTCTTCCAACCTCTGCCCATTACCCAGTTCCAAAGTTGTTTCCACATTTTGAGATATCTTTATAGCAATGCCCCAGTCCTTGGTACCAATTTTCTGGATTAGTTTATTTTCACATTGCAATAAAGAAATATCTGAGACTGGTTAATTTATAAGAAAAGAAGTTTAATTGGCTCATGATTCTACAGGCTGTATAGGAAGCATGGTGGCATCTGCTTCTGAGGAGGCCTCAGAGAGCTTTTACTCATGGCAGAAGGCAAAGCAGGAGTAGGTGTTTTACACGGCAGTAGCAGGAGTGAGAGAGAGAGGGGGAGGTGCCACATACTTTTTAACATACTTTTAAACAACCAGATCTCATGAGAAGTCACTATCATGATGACAGCACCAGGAGTGGATGGTGTTAAACCATAAGAAACTGCTCCCATGATGCAATCATCTCCCACTAGGCCCCATCTCCAACATTGGGGATTGCATTTTAACATGTAAAATGTTTGGATGGGGACACAGATCCAAACCATATGAATATTATTCCTATCAAACTACCAATGACATTGTTCATAGAATTAGAAAAAAAACTATTTTAAAATTCACAGGGAACAAAGAAAGAGCCTGAATAGCCAAGACAAGCCTAAGCAAAAAGAACAAAGCTGGAGACATCACATTACCCTACTTCAAATACTCTGGCAAACTAGACTTTGGTTACAAGGCTACAGTAACCAAAACAGCATGGTACTGGTACAAAAACAGACACATAGATTGATGGAACAGAATAGAGAGCCCAGAAATAATGCTTCACACATACACCATCTGGTCTTTGACAAAAGCCAAAAGTCAACAGAAACAAGAAATGGAGAAAGGACTCCCTATTCAATAAATGTACTAGGATAACTAGCTACGTGCAGAAGATTGAAACTTGACCCCTTCCTTTATCATGTACAAAAATCGATTCAAGATGGATTAAAGGCTTAAATGTAAAACCTAAAACTATAAAAACCCTGGAAGATAACCTAGGAAATATCCTTCTGGACATAGGCCCTGGCAAAGATATTATGAAAAAGGTGTCAAAAGCAGTTGCAACAAAAACAAAAATTGACTAGCAGGACCTAATTAAACTAAAGATCTTCTTCACAGCAAAAGAAATTACCGAAATAATAAACAGACAACCTATGGAATGGAAGAAAACATTTGCAAACTATACATCAGACAAAGGTCTAATATCCAGAATACATAAGAAACTTAAACAATTAATAGGCAAAAATCTCCATTAAAAAGTGGGCAAAGGACATGAAGAGACAATTTTCAAAAGACCTACACATGACCAACAAGCCTATGAAAAAATGCTCAACATCACTAATCATTGGAGAAATGCACATCAAAACCACAAGAAAATGCTATCTCCCACCCCACAATAGCTATTATTAAGTCAAAAAATAACAGATGCTGGAAAGGTTGCAGGAAAAAGGGAACACCTATACACTGCCAATGGGAATGTAAATTAGTTCAGCCACTGTGGAAAGCAGCGTGACAATTTCTCAAAAAACTTAAAAAAGGAATTATCACTGGACCCAGAAATTCCACTATTAGATATATACTGAAAGGAATATAAATTATTCTACCATAAAGACACATGCACAGATATGTTCATCACAGTACTATACACAATAGCAAAGACATGGAATCAATCTAAATGCCCATCAATAGTTGACTGGATAAAGATAATGTGATACATATATACAATGGAATACTATGCAGCCATAAAAAGAAATAAGATCATCTCCTTTGCAGCAAGATGTATGAAGCTAGAGGCCATTATCTTTTTTTTTTTTTTTTTGAGATGGAGTTTCGCTCTTGTTGCCCAGGCTGGAGTGCTATGGTGCAATCTCAGCTCACAGCAACCTCCACCTCCCGAGTTCAAGAGATTCTACTGCCTCAGCCTCCTGAGTAGCTGGGATTACAGGCATGCACCACCATGCCTCGCTAATTTTTGTATTTTTAGTAGAGACAGGGTTTCTCCATGTTGGTCAGGCTGGTCTCGAACTCCTGACCTCAGTTGATCCGCTTGCCTCAGCCTCCCAAAGTGCTGGGATTACAGGCGTGAGCCACCACACCCGGCCACTAGAGGCCATTATGTTAAGCAAACTAACACAGGAACAGAAAACCAAATGCTGCATGTTCCCACTTATAATTGGGAGCTAACCATTGAGTACACATAGACATAAAGAAGGGAACAGACAATGGGGTCTTCCTGAAGGTGGAGAGTGGGAAAAGGGAGAAGATCAAAAAACTACCTACCAAGTACTATGCTTATTACCTGGGTGACAAAATAATCTGTACACCAAACCCCTGTGGCACACAATTTACCTATGCAACAAACCTGTACATGTATCCTGAACCTAAAATAAGTTAGAATTTTTTTTTAAATGAGATAACAGAGGTGAAGCTCTTTGATCAGCTCCTGTTACTTTACCATAAGGCAATGATTTGCATTTCTAGAAAACCAGAAACCTTGAATTACAAAAATAATGTTGTAATTTTGTAATTTAAAATAAATTTTAAATTTTATCATTAACAAATTATTAACAAATCTAAGTTCAGTCATGGCTGTCTTTCATCCGTATACTCAGAATCCTTCCATTTCCTCCATAATTTTTGGCCTTAACCTTGTAATTTTGCTGGCAGCACCAATGGTGAGCAGAAGAGCACAGGTTACAAAAGAGAGTCTCCCTCCAACAGATCAGCTCGATTCTCATGCTTTACACTCCACTCACTCAGCTTTCTTTCTCTACATTATGCTCATCAATTTTTAAAAATATGTAGTTAAAATTTTGTTCCCTGGGCAGGCACAGAGGCTCATGCCTGTAATCCCATCACTTTGGGAGTCCGAGGCAGGCGATCACCTGAGGTCAGGAGTTCAAGACCAGCCTGGCCAACAGGGTAAACCCCGTCTCTACTAAAAACGCAAAAAAGCAGGTGGGTGGGGGCCAGGCGTGGTGGCTCATGCCTGTAATCCCAGCACTATGGAAGGCTGAGGTGGGCAGATCACGAGGTCATGAGATCGAGACCATCCTGGCTAACATGGTGAAACCCTGTCTCTACTAAAAATACAAAAAATTAGCTGGGCATGGTAGTGGGTGCCTGTAGTCCCAGCTACTCAGGAGGCTGAGGCAGGAGAATGGTGTGAACCAGGGTGGCGGAGCTTGCAGCAAGCCAAGATTGCGCCACTGCACTCCAGCCTGGGTGACAGAGTGAGACTCTGTCTCAAAAAAAAAAAAATGAGCTGGGTGTGGTGGCGGGTGCCTGTAATCTCAGCTACTCGGGGGGCTGAGGCACAAGAATGGCTTGAACCTGGAAGGAAGGGGTTGCAGTGAGCTGAGATCGCACCACTGTACTCCAGCCTGGGCAAGAGAGTAAGACTCTGTCTCAATAAATAAATAAATAAATAATTTTGTTCCCTAATTAATTGTGCTATAATTAGCACTATGAAAATTTATTCTGTGAAGACAATTATTGTAATAGGTACTCTGGTGGTGATGGTGGAGGTGGAGCTGGTGGTGGAATTGATGGTGATGGTGGAGCTGGTGGTGGCATTGGTGGTGGTGAAGCTGGTGGTGGCATTGGTAGTGGTGGTGGTGGTGGTGGTGGTAGTAGTGGTGGAGGTGATAGATTTTCCTACTTAGCATCCCTCAGAGGTTCTACCTGTCTGAAGGATAAAGCCCAAACTCCTGAGCTTGACAGACAAGGCACTTCATGCCCCAGCTGTTGCTTATCTCTTTAGACTCACTTCTCCCCATATACACACACTCACTCTCACTTACACTTACTCACTAAGCTCTTCCACATTAAATTACTTTCTGAGCCTCACACCCAATGCATCTTAATTTTATTGTCTTTGTTCATGCTATTCTTGTCATCCCTTTCTTCCATTTTCCACCAGAAACACACCTATTCAGTCCTTAATACCCAGTTCAAATGTCACTAGCATCTTTTGTGAGGACTTCTCTGACCTTCAAGGCAAAGTTAAGTTTTCTTCCTCAACACTTTTGTACACTTCATCTCTAATATTTCTGATCTGACTTTTAAGAGGCTGGTGGGGTCTCCCTTCTCACCAGAGGTGGCCTTTTGATTGACCTCTCCACTGGCCCCTCTAGACTGATATGAGAACTCTGGGCTGCTGCCCTCAGGGTAAGCCAGCAGTCACTCCATTACAGGATCACACACAAACTATGAGGTCGAGCATCAGGGCAGGATGTGCTCTGGGCTCAGAAAGCCTATAACAAGTTTTTTGGTTTTTCATATTTTTCATAAAATATAACATCTATCCAGAAAAGTGAGCAAATCATAAATGTACCACTTAATCAATGAATTTCCCATAAATGAACACACCAATGTAACCAGTATGCAGGTCAAGAAACAGAATATTACCAGCATCCAGAAGATTCTCAACAATTGGACATAAAAATGCATTTTAACTATTTAAACTTATTATTAAAAGTTATCAATTTTCAATATGCAAGCAGTTACTAGCTTTTTGAAGACATTTTAGAAGTGACAAAAGCCAAAATGCCACTGAGGAAGTCACTCTAAGGGTCTGGAGACACTGTGTTCCATTCCAAAGAAAAACTCAAGCCCTCAAGTCACCTGGGCCCCACCGTGAGTATACCTGAGCCTTGGAGCTGAGCCAGGTGCAGGAGAGACAGGTACATTATCTAACTGAGTGAAGCTGTTACTGAAACACCAGGGGTTCAGTCTAGATCCTACTGCTCACCCCACAGAAAGCCAATGACTGAGGTGATGTTGCCAAGGAAGAAGGCTTTAATCGGGTGCTGCAGCCAAGGCAATGGGAGCTCCGTCTCAAATCCATCTCCCCCGCTGACTAAAAGTAGGGATTTACATAGCAGAAAAGAAATGTAACAAGGTGTAAGAAAACAGAAACTAGGGAGGGGCAAGGAAGCAACGATGATAAATAAGGGATTTGGCATCTCATTGTCTGGATGCAGCAATTTGTTCCAGAGTTTCAGGTTTTTTATACTTTTTTGAGAGGCCTGAAGGTCATTTCCTTAAAAAGGAACTCAGATAAAACAAATGTAAGTTTCAATGTTTAAGACAAGGGTCCATTTGTATGTTTATCCAAAAAATAAAAATAAAAAAATAACATCTATGTGACAACTGGGTCAGTTTCAAAACAACCAGAGCTCTCTGGAGAACAAGATGACTTCAACTCTGAGGACATTCCAAGCAAGGGAAAAGGGAAGTGAGGTGGAGAACAGCTGTGACTGCTTGCCCGCTAACTCTATACTGGTGTCTCTACTAAGGACTTCACATATACCTTCTCACTGATACCACTGAGATGGCTGTCCCCCTTTTAAAGAAAAGAGAAAGGTAACAGGACTTGTCCCAAATCTACATATTATGATGCTCAGAAGCCCCCAAACCACGATCTCAACCTATTTGGCTCCCAGTGCATCTTCCTAGAAGAAACAGCACAGGCAACGGCCTGGGGTGGGAATAAGGACAATTTGTCCCAGGGCACTTCCCCTGTGAAGGAACTGACACCTTCACGCAACATCCCATTGAGGAGTAATGAGAGTTAAGGATGGAGGTGTGGAGTCATGCCCCATTACAGAGGGAGGGTCCTGAAAACATGTAGAGGAGCTCTGATGGAGGGCATCTCTCATTGGCCCCAACCTGCTACTTCACCCTTCCTGCCCCTCCATGTGTGATGGTTGAGAAGACTGCGCTTGTGTGTGAAATCTTGAGTGTAATTTTTCTTCTGCAGATGTCTTGATGTTTCATGTGGGTGTGTTTGGTAGTCCCTACTGCCCTGGGATTTTCTATGACAGAAAATGTGCTGGCTCTGTTATTGACACATCATCCCGGCCCCCAGGAGTACACAGGGGTTTGGAATGGCACCCTGACCTCCTGGCCTGATGTGCTTGCAGGAAAAGCACAATCCCAGCAGCTCACATGAGGCAGTGGGAAAACAAGCCTGTGTCACTGCTGTGTGTGCACGTGGGTTCCAACACATTCCTCCTTTATCCTGAGAGGTCCTGTATTCCAGGGAAGAGTGCAGAGCAGCATGTTGCTTACCACCCCCTCCACTGACTTTCAGGGCCCTTCTGTGAGGCCAGCTGACCTGCCCAGGGACCTTGCTGCCCTCTGTTGTTGAGAGCTGCAGGGTTAGAGGCACCGCATACCCTGAAGTGTGCAGGAGGCTGAACAGGTGCCAACACTCTACCCCTCACCAGCCCTGGACAGCTCACCTCGCCAACCCTCTGTTTCCTCAGCTTGTAAAAGGAAGATAATGCCACATGAAATGATGAGGAAGCATCTGCCCCAACCCATTAAAACATAAGTCCTAAAGGACAGAAATCACTGCTGGCAGAGCCAAGCGCAGGTACCTACTGGGGGAAGGTGCTGAATAGGACTCTGATGAATGGCTCTGCGTGCTCCTCATCCTCCTGCCTTTAAATGCTAACTGGTTCTAGTTGCTTCTAGCTGGCTCCAACTGCTTCTAGCTGGTGCTAACTGCTCCCTTATGCCCATGCTCTCATTTTCCCTGTCACTTCTGTGCAGACAATCCCCAAATTCGGTGTCTCCAGCCCTGGATTCTTACCCAGTCCGAAATCCCACATCTCCAACTGCATCCTGGCCATGTCCACCTGCCTGCCCAGACATCTCAGACTCTGTCACAGAATGGACTCCTAGTTCCCTTTGCTCCACTTCCTATTTTCATTTTAACATTGTTATTAAAGCATGATAGATTTACATTGAAGTGCGCACATCACAAGTAGACAGCTTGATGAACCTTCATGAATGGACACACCCAGGTAACAAGCACCAGATCAAGCAGCAGATTATCAGCATCCCAGAAGTCCCCCAGGGCCCTCTTCCAGGGATGACCAATGGCCTGACTTCTGTCTGCTTAGCCTGTTTTTGAACTTTGTATAAATGAAATTATACAGTCTGTTCTCTTCCATGTCTGGCTTCTTTTGGTCAACATTGTGAGATTCATTCACACCATTGCATGGAAGTGTAGACCACCCATTCTCTTGCTGTGCAAGTACAGTATTACTTACCCAATATATTGCTGATGGCAATCAGATTGTTTCCCTTTGGGGGCTATGATGAGTCCTGCTATACTGAACTTGATGGTGCATGTCTTTTCTTGTGACTATATGTACACATTTCTTTTGTGTATAGTCCCAAGAAGGAATTGCTGGGCCATGGATTATGCATTTCTGCTCTCAGAGATGCTGCCAGCAGTTTTTTTTTATTTTTTTGTTTTTTTGTTTTTTTTTTTTTAGATGGAGTCTCACTCTGTCACCCAGGCTGCAGTGCAGTGGCGCGATATTGGCTCACTGCAACCTCCACCTCCCTGGTTCAAGTCTCCCAGGTAGCTGGGATTACAGGCGCCCACCGCCATACCCAGCTACTTTTTCTTTTATTTTTAGTAGAGACAGAGTTCTACCACGTTGGCCAGGCTGGTCTGAAACACCTGACCTCAGGTGATCCACCTGCCTCAGCCTCCCAAAGTGCTGGGATTATAGGAGTGAGCTGCTGCACCTAGCCGGTGCCAGCAGTTTCTAAAGTGATCGTATCAATGTACATTTCTACCAGCAGTGTGGGTAAGTTTTGGCAACTCCACTTCCCTGCCAACACTTGATGCCATTTTTGATTCACCCTTCCATGCCTAAGGTATTTCTTTTTTCCTCCAGAATGATCTCATATTTTCAGCCCTTTCCTCTCAGTACTGTCCTGCTTCAGGAGAGCTCACAGTGAGGCTCCCTGGCACTGGCCCTCAGGCCACCCCGTGGACTGCTCCCAGATAAGCTCCCTAAATGCTGCTTTCATCCTCACACTGTTCTGTCCACAGAACTTCAATTACTCCTGATCTCCAATTACTTTAGAGTTATATCTGTTCATCCGGTTTTTGACACTCTGCAAACCTGGTCAATAATCCAGAAGACCTCATCTTTCCTTTGGGCTTCATAATTCCTACATATCATTTTCCAATGTCATAATCTCTCTTCCAGTAAGTCTCCAGCATCAGCTTGTTTGGCAGGAAAACTGTCTTCTTTGTTAGCAGTTCTGTAAGGAACCCTCCCTCCCTACTAGCTGGAGAGGGTAGTGGCAGCAAAGCCTCAGAGAATTTGTTCCAACACCCTTGTTTTCAGAGAAGCCCCAAAGTTGTAAAGAACTTTTTAAAAAAATCCTAATGACTTGGCAGGTTTTCATAACTTTCTTAAAGTGGCAACCACCACTTCTTATTTGTTACTATTCTTTATTTAATACGAAAACAGGCAGAACTTTGGAGCTACAGGCATCAAGCATCTGCTGCATTTAGGGAGGTTTTATTTTTATTTATTTATTTTGAGATGGAGTCTCGCTCTGTCACCCAGGGTGGAGTGCAATGGCACAACCTCGGCTCACTGCAACCTCCGCTTCGAGCAATTCTCCTGCCTCAGCCCCCCAAGTAGCTGGGATTACAGGTGCCCACCACCACGCCTGGCTAATTTTTGTATTTTTAGTAGAGATGGGGTTTTCACCATGTTGGCCAGGCTGGTCTCGAACTCCGGACCTCAAGTGATCCACCCGTCTCGGCCTCCCAAAGTGCTGACATTACAGATGTTAGCCACCGTGCCTGGCCAAAGGAGGTTTTAGACCAGTAGAAAGTGTTTGAAACCTTCCATCATTACAGAGAATCATAGAAATGCATGGAAAATAGAGAGCAGGCAAATGATGCTTATTTCTCCCATGTTAAGAAGAAAAATCAGACTGCTCTGTGTTTAATATTTGCTTACAGTTTATATAGTTATTACTTGAATGTTATATAGTTATTAGAGTGTTATGTAGTTATATATATAACATGTTATATAGTTATATAGACTGTTATTATAGTTATTACTTGAATCCTACTTTATATAGGAAATCCCAATGCATTCTAGTTCATATTGCCCATATTATGGAACGTAGAGCATAATTTTGCTATTTTAAATGGCATAGGATTCATAGTTGCATCTTGTCTTTGATAATGTAGTATTTTTCTTACTTGTACTTTATTTGATGGTGAGTCCTTTGGTAGGGGCAGTAGGGGCTCCATGTCTGGTCATTGTATCATACAACATGAGGAAGGGAATGTCAGAAGATGCTATCAGTTCTGACGCCTTATGCAAACATAAAGAAACAGTGCTTTCCTTGTGGACATAACTGGGGGCTAGATTCACAGGCCATGACCCACAGCACACACCTTCTAGTCTGATCACAGGCTGTTTGCAGCCCCTAAAACAAGCCATGCTTCTCTTGGCTTATCCTTAAGTCTCTCCCCTGAAGGCCACTCTCTCTTTTCCTGCCTTCGCTAAATGCTACTCAAATATTAAGGGCCTTATTAGGCCAACATCTTTAGTAAAGTTCCTTCTGCTTACTCTAGACTCTACTGATATTACCCAAACTCTCTTAATCCTAAATCGTGTCTGCCCACAATGTAGCACTTAATTGCATATCACATAGTATCATTTAAGGGAGACTTAAAATCTGGCAGTTCTTGATTGAACTTGATGGGCATCCCGTCCCTCCCTGGAAGACCACATAATGGGTTCCCTTTTAGCTAATGATATTACAAACCCCTTGTGTGCTAAGGAAGAAGCATTATTTTGCCCCAATGTCACCATTGATCTTATGCAGCCTTGACTTTCACTGATGCTCCCTGTGTCTTATTGCCTCCCCAGGTGCAAGAACTATCTCACACCTCAGTCCTGAGGACTTACCCAGATACTCAGTAGGATGGGAAATTGGGGGTGAAAAATGACAGTTAATTGGAAGGGCATGGCCTGCAGCCTGAGAGAAGTTGCTGAGTTTGGAAAGTAGGAAGGCGGTGAACTGGCCAAGAGATCATGAGTTTACAGCTTGTGACCACGATGTAAAGGAAGGACCGGTCCCATTCCACACCTGATCCTTAGGGGCCTCAGGCCTCTGGGTTTGGCAGCTGGGATTGGTATTGTTCTGTGTCATCCACAATGATCTCTGCCAAAGAGGGCCTGAAGATACAGGCTTCCTTACTGCTTGCCATCTTCAGAATGGCTCGGGTGTTCCCAGAACTGGCCAATCTATGCACCTAGAGCTGAGGCTTGACACTCCCCAGGTTCAGGGCAGTCCTAGAAGCAAGCTAAAGCCTCTCCCCTTGGGGTAGATCTCCAAGGCTGGCATCCTGGGAGCTTGGTGCATAAGGCTGATTCACCTGCCACAGGACCTATGAGCTCTGTGTGTGTCCCCAGTGGCAAGGGCATTGACCCTGGGCTACCTGTCCCAGTCACAATTCTGGACCCCTGCTCTGAGGGCTATATTTAGAGGAATTGTACCCCGACTTCCCTGCCAACCTAGAGACACGCACACCCTATCTCAGGACTTCACAGGAACTCATCCTAGTCTTCAAGTATCAGAGTCGTTCACCCATTTATTCATCCATATACTCAACAAATAACTATTATGAATCTCCATGAGCCAGACACTGAACCTGCGGCTACATCAGTAAACAAGACCATCCCAGACTCTGCCCTCAGGAAGCTAGCCAGTGAGTGGGGAAGCTCTATAAAGCAGACAGTTGCAAGATCCTGTAATTATGGTGAGAGGAAAGAGAAATATTTTGGGAGATGCATGCCAATGACTGTGGCATGAAATTTGACCTTTTCTCCATCAGGCAGTCGTAATGGAAGATGCTTACCCACCCCTGTCCTGGGGTAGGAGGGATAGCAGATGGGATGGCAGTGTCATTTAGAAAATTGCCTTCAAAATGTCTATTTTTATAATGTAGGCTATAGAAAGTACAGTTCCACACAGTGTTTTGTTATTTTGGCCTTTTGGACAAAGAAGTCGTATGTATACTGGTGTGGTATAGGAGAGAATTACTGCAGGGTCCCTGAATTTACAAAGATCAAGGAATTCAAGGTGGAAAAACCAGGGCATGGAACCCACCAAGAAAATGTTTCAAGAAGTCCCCTGAGACCCTGGGGTGGGGATTGCTCCTGCAATGCAGTGGGTGTCAGTCCTGTGAGTGGGCAGGATGCAGAGGCCTCTGGCTAAACCACACAAGGTGCTGCCAGACTCCCTGGGCTGGAGGAAGCCCTGCCCCTGTGCGTGCAAGCACCACCCTCCCGTGACATGTGATGATGTCTCATGGTAACTGATGGCCTCAAGGCACCCACCAAACCTATATGAAGCAACCAGCACCATGCAGAGGGTGGGACCTGATGGAGTGACTTGATGAAGTTTAATGGGAGGACAAGGCTTGGCCTAGAGTGTTGCCTTCCATTGGTGTGGCCCAGCATGCAACGGCACACTCCCTGCTGCCAGCTGGAATGCCACCATGACTCACTTGGGCTCACCATGGCATCTCCAAACAAGACATTGGAATTTGTAAACTGTCCCCACTCCAGGGGCTGAATTCATGCCTTTTCACCTAGTCTCAAGGACAGGGATGCTTTACAGCAGTGCTTTCCAAACAAATCCCCTGGGGACCTACTTAATGCAAATTCTGATTCTGAAGGTCTGGGTGGGACTGAGATGTTTCATTTCTAAACAAGTTCCAGGGGATGTCAATATTGCTGATCTGGGGACCACACTGTGAGTAGCAAGACCTGAAAACATTCACCAAAGTGAGTGAAATTTAACCTTCACTTCTCCTTCACAAGGAAGGATGATCGGCTCCACCATCTGGTGCTCACTCAGCAAGCATTTGTTGAGCCTAGGAACTGAGATAATGGTAACACCATTGGCGGAAATAATGAAGTCAGAGACAGGAACTGTTGTTTTAGGAGAAATAATAATAATTACCTTTGCTTGAATGCCTGTCCTGTTCTATGATCTTGTTTGATCCTTATATTTGGAAGGTAGATATTATTAATCTTCATTAATTTCATAGTGGAATTAGGCTCAAAAAGGTGAAGTGATTTTCCCTGAGGTGCCATTGCTGGCTGGAAATTGAACCTGGTCTATTAAACTCCAAAATCTACCTGATCCCACTGTGAAGCAGTTCCTTGTTCTAGAGAGTGGGGAATTAGCATTAAGTAGATTCAACATAGTGGTTCGCAACCTTGCCTGCATATTAGAATCACCAAGAAAACTTTAAACCCCCCCCACCCCAAACTAATTACAATAGACTCTCTAGGGGAGGGATGCTCTATCCACATTTTTTAAAGCTCTCCAGGTAATTCCAATGTGCAGACAAGCCTGAGAATCACTGAGTTAGCCCAACTCTTCTCCTAAGAAGTGAGCAATTGAGAAGCCAATAAATGAAATGGCAACCTTGTCAGAACTAGTATCTCTCCATTCCTTCTCCAGGACTGTTTCCAATAAACTGGCTAAACATAACATGCTGTAGTGGGATGAAGCAGAATGGGAAAGAAAGTAGGATACAGGAATTTGCCAAGGGAAAATACATAAGGAACTGAGAATCCAAGCCAACACTGGAGGCAACACACATTTAGGAGCTGAGGAGAAGATTCTGAAAGATAGAGAATTTCACCAAACTAAAATCCTTAACATCAAGAACAACATTTCTTCATTTAGGAATCCTCCTGTGTTTGGCATCTCTTACACGGTGGATGAGTGAACAGAGGAAACAAGAAAGGTGGTGTGGCTCTAATGGACAAGAAAGTTCAGAAGCCAAGTTGTGTAGGAAATGGGTGTCACATTGGGATTGAGGAAAGGCATAATAACAGGTGAGATGGCTTTACCCAGTGTGAATCTACTGAAGGAAGGACTATAAAAGTGAATGGCCTCCATGAGGAAGTCATATTGTAAGGTTTTCTGATTAGGATTAGGATGATTTTTAAATAACAGAATGGAATACACCAAGTAGAGAAATAAATGGAACAATCTGCTTGAAGCAAAAAAAAAAAAAAAAAAAAAAAAAAAAAAAAGGCTTGAGGCTACTCTAGGGACCATAATGCCATCTCTTGCCATAATCAAGAGAAAAGGCCAGAGCCCCCCACCATCTCCTCAAAGAGAAATCTTAGATAACAGAACAAAGTTCTGGGTACTCCACCAACCACCTGGGATGCCCCTGGGTAACTTCATCCTTCAAGGCTGTCATGGATGTCAAAATGAATTTCTCCTTATTAAAAATTGAGGATAAAAAGCTATTGAGGACCAACTGTGGTCTTCCCCTATAATCCCAGCATTTTTGGAGGCTGAGGTGAGAGGGTTGCTTGAGGCCAGGAGTTCAAGATCAGCCTGGGCAACCTAGCAAGACCCCTTGGTTACAAAAAATAAAAATAAAGCTATTGAGCAATTGGTTGTGAGACTTACATGGCAGCCAAGTCTCTCGGGGGTTCTGTAGACCCCAGGTTTTACAAAAGTGTGAGTCAGAAGGAGCCAAAATGCTAAGTGATGTTGGGCATTAAAAGTCCACATGGGGATATTGTTTTACTCATCATATCACAAGGTGTGTTTAAGTTTCTGCCTAGGATTTTCCATCTCACTCAACAATGTTTAATTCATTGTCCATGTTGATGTGGGTTTAATTGTGAGATCACAGACACTTGTCTTCAAAGATGACATCTCCTGAACCATGCCTTAGACACTCTTCTGTATGAAGGAAGGACATTTCCTCACCCATCCTCACTCCCCTGGCCCACTTTCAGACCTCCACTGACACTTTGGGACTGGCTGGCCGGCGTGCCAGTGTGTCATGCTGCTGGGGACTGGAAAGCTAAGTGACCTATCCAGGAATAAACTCTTTGACTTCCCTCACATCAGCACATCCTAGCCACCTCAGGCCACAGGACAAAACCAAACATTAGCCCCCAGTTTAAATATATCCCTTGGTCCAGGTGTTGGGAGAAAATAATCAGCAACCTCAGCTGAGTGAGAAAAAGACTGCAGGTAGGGAAAATGGATAAACAATGGGAAACCTGTGTCTCCTTGTGTATGCCCTATTTCTTCCCACATTGCTATTTCTCCAGGACCCACAATTGACACCCCAGTTGGGAGAAGGCTCCACTGGTCCCAAGAAGCTGAATTAAAAGCTGGCTTCTTCCAGTAGCAGAAACAAAGTCAATGCGAACACTTCTCCAACTAAGAGTTACAATAGTGTTGAGAGTCGCCATCTTTTGTTTAAAAGCAGGGGTTTGTGATTAATTAGGAACCCTCCTTTTAGTTCTATCACCATGTATTCATCTGAATCTTGAATGAGAAATGGAAAATTTTGTATTTTTCCAATGCTATACAGAAGGGATAATGGTGCTGTAATGCCTAGCTGATTTTTAAGTACTAATAAGAGATGTAGCATCCAAAATAAATAAATAAAGCCTTCTCTACTGGTTGTTAATCTTGCTTTTGAAGAAAACTTGGACTCGGGTTTATTCTTTAACAACAGGATACCATGTTAGAGGTACAGGGGATTCTCCTCTATGTCTATAGTATCCCTGCAAACTGCATTTCTTAGGCCAATGCTGTTATAGTGAGAGTTGCTAAGGCTGTGATCAGTTAAATCATAATACTCCAGTTTCCCAACTCAAGAAGTTGAGGATGCAGTGTTGTCCAGTTTCATGTCAACTAATGGAACAGGTCATTGAATAGTTTGTCCAGTTTGCCCTTAAGTTCCTTCTGCCTTTGCCCCACAACCCAGCCTCGGTGATACCAAGAGAAAAGAAAGTAGAGGCCAGGGGAATTGGAGGAGGGGTCAGGGTCAAAGGACTTTGAATCACTCTCCAGCTCTTGGCCGTCAATTGGTGTAAGGCAGGAGAATAGTAACAGGGAGGATTCCTAATAACCACAAAGGTCATTAAATCAGGCTGAGCGACAAAACTGTGCAGCTGGCAGATACTCAGTCTCCAGTTGAGACAAATGATGAGGAAGGGGCCTGAGCCAGCTGCCACCTCCCCAGCTCCAGAGAATAGTCGCACTTTAATACACCTGCCCCATCCCAGCCAGGCCCCTGGTGAGTAACTCAGATCCTGATCTATGCATGGGCGGTTTAATGTTACACATAATTTTCACCTCAAGAGTATGTAATTGGGCAGCACCCACACTCAGGAATTCTACAAGACATTCTCATGCTTCTCTGTCCCCTCACCCTCAACAAAGAGCATGGCAAGGACTGCAAGTCTGGAATACAACATTCCTTTGCAGTGTGTTCTGAGCCCACGGATGTTTTGGTTTGGCAAACCTTCAGACAAAAAGACAGCAGATCGATCTGGGTGCCCAGCGAGCCCCATTCACAATGGTGATGCCAGGCCATCCCACCTCCTCTTCCTGGCCCAATTATCAAATCGAACTCAACTTCCTAACCTTGGGGCCAGCATCCCCTTATCTTTTACAGTAAGAGAACAATCCGATGCATGTGGTTTACCCTTAGCAGGGGCCTAGGGAAACGCAGCCATGCCAGTCCCCACCCCTCATTTTTCCAACACTTTACTCTCCTTTTCATCTGAGCCTAAAGAGATTGAGATGATTCTCCTCCTACCTCTTTCCCTATTGTTCCTCACTGGGAAATGATTTTTTCTTTTAATCTTGAAGAAACAAAAGGTGCAAGCCTGGGAGGGAGGATGATGCCCCGAGTGGTGTAGTGGATGGGATTTGGCGCTCTCACCACCATGGCCCGGATTTGATTCCCGGTCAGGGAAGCCTTTCTTCTTGCCAGGCGTGGTGGCTCATGCCTGTACTCCCAGCACTTTGGGAGGCTGAGGCAGATGGATCACTTGAGGTCAGGAGTCTGAGACCAGCCTGGCCAACATAGTGAAACCCTGTCTCTGCTAAAAATACAAAATTAGCTGGGCATGGTGGTGCATGCCTGTAATCTTAGCTACTCAGGAGGCTGAAGCAGGAGAATCGCTTGAACCCAGGAGGTGGAGGTTGCGGTGAGCTGAGATCACACCACTGCACTCCAGCCTGGGCAAAAGAGCAAGACTCTGTCTAAAAAAAGAAAAGAAGAAAGAAGAAAGAGAAAGAAGAAAGAAGAAGAAAGAAGAAAGAAGGAAGAAGGAAGAAGGAAGAAGGAAGAAGGAAGAAGGAAGAAGGAAGAAGGAAGAAGGAAGAAGAAGAAGAAGAAAAAGAAACAAAAGCTGGCTTCTCAGTGTTCAAAAAAAATAAAAATGAAAATTTTTAAAAGCTCAAGGTATTGCTAGACAATATGGCTCCTTGCACAGACACACTAGCACCCCTTTTCTCAAGACATTTTAGTACCATCTTCAAGAACTTTGTTGCAATAAACACATAAATTTCTAGGACATTAATAGTGACCCCCTTAGACGTGGTGCATTTGTGCAGTGCACAACCTGCACACCTTTACGCATTGGCCCATGACACCAGAGACTACATTATGAGCCTTACACTGGTCTGATTTTAATTTAAAAGCTGGAAAGGTGACAGATGGGCATCTGATGAAAGTTGTAGGTAGGGATGGAGATTACATGGACCCTCTGCTTTGTGCAGGAGGAACAACATCTCTGGATGCTCCCAGCTATTGATCCCCATTTACTCCTAAAATGGATGGAATAATTTCAGGACTGAATTTAAGGGGAGCTAAAAACTTAGGGACCTCAGTGCCTCCTTTCATCACCCATCATTGTGTTTCCCCAGCAAGGGCAGGCAGTGGAGGTTTGAGTGAGACTTTTGCACTCTCTGCGCTGCCTTGGTCCTTGGCTTCACTCTAGGGAATGCCTACATCAAAGGGTCCCCTCCAAGTGTCGTTCTGGGAGTTTTGGCTCTCGTCTGGTACCTTTTTATCTGACTGTTTACCAAACCAAAGAACTCAGTAGGCTCAGAACTCACTGCAAAGGAACATTCTGTTCCAGACTTGCAGTCCTTGCCACTCTCTTCGTGGGGGGTGAGGGGACAGAAAAGTATGAGAATGTCTTGTAGAAGTCCTCAGTGTGGGCACTGCCCAATTACATAATCTTCAGGTGCCAATTATTTATAACATTAAACTGCCTATGCGTAGATCAATATCAAGCAGCAATCAAATGAAACAGTGTTATAATTTCTGATTAAAACAACACAAATTTAGAAATACCAACAAATGCAAGGTATTGTAGAAAAAATATGAAAATTGTGTTTTATCCATAGTTGCATTCTCCTTTCTCCATTTTGTCACCTAGTTCTTATGTCCTCTTACGTATATTTGATGAACTGCCTCAAAATCTTTCTGGAAAGAGAGGTCCATTATGAATGGAGAGAGCTATTGGATCCTGACTTCATCATCCGGTACCTTCCGGCCCAGATGGGACTGTGCATCGTAAGATATATTCTAAAAAATAAGACAGTACCAGAACTGTTGCAGAGCTAGGCGGCATGATTTCATGGCCAGTGAGGAATAGAGATGTAAACTGCTTTAAGTGCACAGAAGCCCACTGCGAAATCCAAATAGATTTGGGCAGAGTATGAGGAGGGGGAGGAGAGAGAAAACATTCTAGGGGCAGAAACTCCAAGAAGAAAGTCGAAGAGGAGAGCAGCTTTTTGTATGCTCATTTGTGATTGTTCCAGGCAGAGAGATGGAAGGTGCATTCACTTGGTATGGGAACAGAGAGGGGCACCCAAAGAGGAGATGCAAGGGAAAGACCAAGGAAAGACAATGTTAGGGCATACTCAGCAAATGACTCTCTGGAAATAATAAAGGAGCTACTGTAGAAAGAACAGAGAAAAGTTCATTGTATTGTGCAATTAGGCTGTTAAAAGCACCGAGAACACATGTATGCATGCAATGAGTGCCCAGTTGTCTACAGCAACAGGGTGGCAGCGGACCCTGGCATCTCAGAATCCTGCAGTATGAGAATTTGGCAAGCCCTGCATCAGAAAGCTATCTAGTTCACAGTTCTTGAATGAAGCAAATGGTTTCCTCTGTACTCATAACTGCACCCCTTCTGATGTCAAAGCAGGGAGAAGTTTGTCCCCTTATTCAAGCCAGGAGGAAGGTTCCATTTGGAAACCCCCAAGGTAAACCAGTGCCGATTGAGAGGGGCTGACATCAGAATGGGGGCACCTCTACATGTTCGGCACGGTGCTTTGAAGATGTCATCCCTCATCACAACTTTATAAAGGAAGAAAAGTTACCCCACTTTACACTGAGGAATCTGAGGCTCAGAAACTGTGAGCAACATGCCTAAGGTCATACAGCTTGTCAGAGAAAAGCTAGTATTCAAACTCAGGTTTATCTGACTTGGAAGTCCATGTGCCTTGTGCTGCCTTGTGCATACAATATGGCAAGGCTGTAATTTGTGGCCCCCACTTAAGGTGTGGCTTTACAGGGACCAGGAGAAAGGCCAGGGAGGGAGGATGGGTACAGAAAGAGGTGGTTTTTCCAAGGAGGTCTGAGATTCACTACACACCTTCAGCCCTGACCAGTGCGACTGAGGCAGAAGGCTCCATGGGTGTCATGTGGAGGCAGCTTCAGGATGAGGTCCATAAATATGCATCATGGCCAAGTTGAGTGAAGGAATTAATGAAAAGCAAACATACAGGCAGAAGTTGGAAATATTGGACAGCACTGGAGTGGCTAAAAGTACAAACTTTGAGTCAGACTTTGAGCAAGTTATTTAAACTCTGAGCCTCAGATTGCTCATCTACAAAATGGGGACAATAGTATAATATAGGAATTTTGCAAATGCTCTACCATTTGTGGCAGTTATTATTCTCATTACCATCATTAGCATGATTATTTCTATCAGGGACAGTGGCCCATTTGCATAAGGAAGTCATGGAGACACTAGTATGATTCCTTTCATTCCCAAAGCAGGCCACTTACACTGTCTCCAGAAGATTCATTTTTCTCCTTCAGGGAAACCCGAGGAGCTTATTTTCTCCTTATTTTACCAGGGAAAAAATGTTGGAAGGAGATTTGCCTGAACCTGGAAACTCTTATTATGAACCTAGACGTATACACACCCTACCTCAGCTGCTCGGGAGGCACTTGGAGGAAGGATGTCCCAAGCCGGCAAGAACCCTGTGGTCTGGCGGGTGTCCAGCGGGTGGAGCCAGAGAGCTCCCAGCCATGGGCCACCTGGCTGAAGGCTGATAAGTACTATCTGCACATCCAAGCAGGCAGGAGACCCAGATAAAAGACCTATGACATCTGCATGGCTGGCTGTGGGATTACATATATATATTACATATATATTTTCAAATATATGTATATATGTATATATATTACATATATACACACACATATATTATATATCTACACATATGTAATATATGTATATATGTATATTCATTATATGTATATATATACATATATACATGTATGTATGTAATATAGATGTATATATGTTACATATATACACACATATACATATATACACATATTTTTTTTTAAATTCTGCACACATAAAAGTAGATTTGAGTTAGATTTTTGCCATAACAGAACAAGCCACAAAATTGAAATTTAAAAAGAAGGGGGAAGGAGGAGATATTTTAATTCAGTTTTAGATTTCCCTGCTATAGAATGTTTGCTTCCTGACTTTTAAAGAGGCAGCAGAGTATGTCCAAGAATTCTCACCTGGGAAGACAGACATTGCAGGGAAACACTGATATTTTTGTTTTCTCCTCACTGGGAAAAAGGCAGCTGGCCTTCAGAAAACAACTTGCATTTACCTTATCTTCCCCACCCTCCCAACAGCCCCTCAGGCCCTTGCTGGAGTCTTACATCTGTGTAGAAGTTGTGCCAAGTCTAAGAAAATTTCACCCCAGGAGCAGTCGCTTAGCTTCCGAGTCCACACAGCAGTAACCTGCCCCATGGTTTTTAGTTTGACACTGTGTTGATCCTTTTCAGTTGTAAATCTTTCCAAAAATATGAGTAGGGGCCAGAGGAAACAGGAGAAGAAAAAGATGCATTTTAGTAGGATTATTGCTGGTCAAAGACCTCGGAATGCTGTGGAAACAGTGGCAAAGCAGTTGGTACTGTGTCAAGAACAGAGAGAGAGACATCGGGTACTGAAGCCAGGGGACCAGTTCCTTGGTGTTGCTTTGGCATTGATGCCTGAAGTGGGAGGAGAAAGCCGAGCCCACAAACACACAGAGCAGAGTGGGGCTCTGAGTATATAACTGTTAGGTGCCTCCCTCCAGCACCATCTCCTGAGAAGCACTCTCCCTTGTCGTGGAGGTGGGCAAATCTTTATCAGCCACTGCCTTCTGCTGCCAGGAAGCCAGCTAGAGTGGTGTAAGTACTCATCCTTATTTCTATTCATTTCCAACTATTCATCATTTGGGGCTTGTCTTCACGGTTCTAAGTTTTGCTCTTTTTCTTAATGAAGAAAATGTTTTATATCACCGGAATTGATCAGAAGCAGCAAAATCAGAGCTCTGGTAGACCAGAAAGCAATTTACCAAAGCCACAGGCTTCTTCCTGGAAGCTCAAAGGCATGCCTTTATTCGTGATTTCTGAAGCAAGGTGCGTGCAGCACCTGAGCTGATGTGGAAGAGGGTTTGCAGGGAGGTGTCCACCCAATGTGCTCAATGATTCTGAGTTAATCAACACTATTAGGAGTTTCAGGTTGTGTTCTTGAAATAATAATTCGGGCTGTGTTCTTGAAATAAGTTCGAGGCGAGTGTCTACAAGACTCAAAAGAAAAAAGTGGGCCACTGGGAATGGCCCTTTCCAGTGATGGATTTATGGACTCCTCTGTGTGTGCTGTCATGCTGAAGGGAATGTTCTTGTGCACCCATCGGGAGAACAAGTCAGTCACAACTGAAGCCACGAATTTGGCAGCTTCCTTGCAGCTGCACTCTCTGGAGTCTGGAATCAAGACTTCTGGGAGTAGTGTTTTCCAAGGAGGGAAGTGTTTTAACCAGGACACAGGAATATCTGACAGCATTTTATTTGTTTCCAATTACAGCTTTAAAGAAAACTGGGCATCTCCTGCTACTTAAAATCAAAAACTACCTAAAATAAAGATTATAGTAAGTACCAAATAAGTGTCAATGCTGAAAGTCTCTTTATTATGGTAGAGCATGAGTGTTTAAATGCTTTCTTCTATATCCATATCCAACACTTCATATTATTTTTAAAAGTAATAGCTGAAGCATGGAAAATTGAAGACTTCAGGTCTCTCCAATTGCACAAATTTCTAATACATGCTGGCAATAGAATGTATTTTATTTCGTGTAATAAAATAGAGGATATTAGTTGACCTGAAATCTTGATATTGCCTTGTATTAAAATGCTAAGCACTGCTTCATTTTACTAGTGATCTGGGGTATGAAAAGTGCTTTTTGACTTCTGCTGGAAAGCTCTTCAGGTGCAGCTTCCAGGATATTCTTGGGATGTTAACTTCAGCACACATAAGCCTTGCTGTAGATGTGTCAGCTTTGAGGCACAGGGAGACATTTGTTTGTCAGAGAGTAACTGCTTCTGGCAAGGGCATAGGGTGAAACTGGGGATAGCAGAGCTCTTTCTTTGTGGTTGTTCAACCCCCACCCCAAGATTAGTTCAAAGTGACCGTGAAGATAGTCTGTGCCCACCGCATCGCTAAGTCCTAGCCCTCTCTGAATACTCCAGCACACAGAAACTGCTGCTTCACTTGTTTGTTGACTTGAACCGAACCTTGGGTGGCATTAATGTGCCTGGCCCAAGACTGAAAAATTAAGAACCACCAGAGCTGACCTATTCCATAAGACCCACTCTGCCTGCCACGTACTGAGTGAATCTGGATGGTGCCCACTCTGATCCTTGGTTTTCTCTTCTATAAAATGAAGGCTTGAACTACATGGTCTCTAAAATCCTACCTAGCTCTCAAATTTCTCTTGGTTCCAGGCAAATATTGATGTTGAGCTCAAGGAAGGGGTTCTCCAAGGTGTGTGATTTTGGTGGTAGAGGAAAGGCCGGCGCCAGGCAGGGGCAGAAGGAGACGCTGTCTACACTGAGAAAATGTGATAACCCCTGCTTGTCTCTTTTTTCATTCTTCATTGTTTCTTATTTCTTTGTTTTTAGCTTTATATAACATGAGAGCCCTACCACTGGGTTTCTTAACCATTTGTTCTTTATCAAATAAAAATATTCATAATGCAACATGCAGGCACATCAGTGTGGTACAGAACTAGCCAGCTAGTTTACTATAGGTAAATATACACACATGCGTGCACACACACAATTTTTACCTGAGACATGTCAGAAGTGTTTCCTAAAATTGTGGATTTTTCTGAGTCATTCTGGTAAAGGGTAGGTTTTCAGGTTTTAGGCCAAGCCAGAAGAAGAAAGTAAAAACAGAATAAACAACAGGGGGAGAAAAAGAGAAATACCACACACACAACTGGAACTTCTGGTAAAAGAGTGATATTCTTGGATGCAATGGAAGTTTTAAAAAGGAAAAAGAAAATTTATAAAAAGCTGCCACATTTGTGGAATTCAACTAAAAACTGTTTATTATTAACAAAGTGATGTTCAAAATTTAAGAGTTCTTGGCCTGGCATGATGACTTATGCCTGTAATCCCAGTGTTTTGGGAGGCTAAGGTGGGAGGATCACTTGAGGCCAGGAATTCAAAACCAGCCTGGACAATACAATGAGACTTTGTCTCTAAAAAAAAATAAAATAAATTAAAATAAACACAGCTGGATGTGGTGGCACATGAAAAAAAAATACCATGTAGGAGTCTCTTAAAGGCGGCTTGTGAATGCTTACAAAGCGTGGCTAGTATCTTATTACAGAAAACAGAGCCCACATCATGCATCCTTCTTCTCACATTTCATAAACAAGGCCAAGGGAAACTGCTGTGGGGCAACCTGTTGCTTTGGTGTTGGTCCCCAAGATGCAGCCCTCACAATCTGCCCCCAAACGTGTCAGAACATGAACCCCCTCCTCTCCCTCTGGAAGAGGCAACCTCAGATCCAACAGCAGAGACACGCAGCAGAACAAAATCTGGGCATTGGTCCCTGTGTAGGATGGCTTCCCGTTATTTTTTTTTAAGCAAAGTAAATGAACATCAAATTTCCATAGTCAGCTGCTGTCTTTCTACCCACTGAGAGCTCTTTGGTGAAGGCAAAGTCCTCCTTCTCCATCAGCGGTCTCCCATGTGGGGCCACATCTTCCCTCACCAGGAACCCAGTGGGCGCGCTCCAGCCCCCCTCAGCTTGCCTTTTGCGTGGTCATTAGAGCTAGGGCACACGTCATGCTGATTCACATATTTTTGCCCTTTGTCATGTATTGAGAAAAAGTAAGGATGAATGGACGGTCTTTGATTGGCGGCGCTGGTGACGCCCGTCATGGTCCTGTTTGGAAGGACCCTTTTGGAACTAAAGCTGGTGAAGCAGCGCGCAGAGGCATCGCCCGGCTAAGCTTGGCCCTGGCAGATGGGTCGCAGGAACAGGTATGCTTCCTTCGTGCAGCCTCTGGCTCGGGGAACCTGGGAGCCTGCTCCAAACTCTGGTGTATCTTTTCTGGGCAGAGCCTGGGAAGTGGGGGTCGGCTGTGAGCTAAGCCAAAGGCACAGGGATCTTGGTCCAAAAAGCCCCATGGCGCTCACCTTTGTTTAGAGGCTGGACCATTGAGCTGAGAAGTTTTGACAGCCATGGAAAAGCTGGGGATAAGTCACCTGGGGTTTTACATTTACCCTGTGTCTATTTTATTAGAGTACCTTTTGCTTATTGTCCCTTCTTCTTAGTTGAAATTAATGGCCTGCTTCACTGGGGCTAAGATGTTTGAACATTAGCAGAAGGTCCTGGCTGCATAGTCTTGCCTTGTCTTCCCAGTTAGGATGTAAGGACTCTTAAAGTTCCCTAAGAAATGCAAATATTTTAGCATGGCAAAATTCTAGGCCAACTACAACTGTAAGTTTCGTATTTCTCCTAAGTGGTTCTCATGCCTGACTTCTGGAGCAAGTAGTCAGGTCTCCCAGGGGCTCTAGAAGGGTTCAGCTGTTCAGAATAAATGGTTCCTGGGGACTCTAAAATAGCAGCAACTGTCTGCTCGGGTCATGAGAAGACCCCTCTCTGCAGGACATCCTAGCCCTACAACCCATCCCAATTATGTTGAAATTAGATTCACAAATGGCAATAAGTCTTCTATATGTTGGGCTGTCGATTTGGAGAAAACTAGTTTAATCTTTACTTAACTTTGGGTGGCTCAACAGGAGACTCGGGCCGCTCAGGCTTTCAATCACGTCTGGCCAGTTCTATTATCAGGTTTCGAATCTGTATCTCCAAAATCTCTGAGGTGATGGGATATTTCAAGCCCTCTAAAATAAATAAATACATGCTGGGAATTTTGAGAACATGAATTTGCTTATTCTGAAATGGCCCATGTTTCTGCTTTGGGAGTTGATGGAAAATGCCACTTGAGTGTTTTCATTTGATGCTGCCACCTTAGGGTTTTATAGATTCAGTTCCAGAAACTCAAGGCATTTATCTCTTTGGGCTGCTTGTCCTTGCCTGAGCTGAAGCCTGATGCCTCCCGTAAGTTGGTATGGCTTTGAAAATGGTTCACTACAGCAGAGGCATGGGCTTATCAAGCAATATTTTCATCTATGAAATTTGATGAGGGAGATAATCTGAAAATAAATGACAGCCACCACTTAGATTATGAAATAGAAGTACTTTTTCATAAGTGCTTAATTATTCATACGGTTTTTTATCTTTAACTATGGAGCCAACTCAGCTCCATATGGACTTAATTTTGGTTCCTGACCTCCAAGATTCATTGCAAGACACACAGATGTTGGTATCTAACATTGCTTTACCGAGATAAAATGACCTTGGTCTGGAATGCATTGTATAAAAAGCTGCTTTTTTGTGTAACAATTAATAGTTTGGCATTGTTTAAAAAGCAGAATGGTTAGTTGGGCAGTGAGGTAATACAATTGAAATGTAATTGCTAGCAATAAATCAGTTACCCATATTGATTTCTTTACTGGGATTAATAGAAGCCAAAGCTAGAGTTCAATTTTTTTTAATAGGTATAACTTAGTATCTGTTCATTGCTATTTGTTGGCTATGGTAAATGGAACAATGATGGGGCCAGAAATATCCATGAGGACCATTTGATCACAGCCTGGCAACACAGAGAAGACAGGCTGGTTTCTCTATGTGGGCTTTCAGTGTTTCTTTGGTAGTGTCTTATGTGGCTGTGGCTTCAACATTCCACAATTATGCCTTCCAGGGTCTGATGATTTTGGTGTTTCCCTGCTTCCCAATTGACCTGGCTGTGCTGTTAGCTGTTCTTGCACACTCAAGGTGGTTTTGCCATTGGCTTCCTCCCTCAGCCTGCCTCTGAGATTATGCCACTGCTATTCTTTTTTATCCACCATCAGCACAATGAAATCATCATTTTTGTCTTCAAGGTACCAAATTCTGGTGATATTGGTGCTTTCTTGCAGATACTTATCATGAGAAGTGAATGGTCTCATAGTGAACACAGTCATGGTTACAGTGTTCATACGTTCCAGAGACATGTTTCCTATAATTATGCCCTGCACATTTTTCTATCATATAATCCTTAGATTAAAGCTCTTTGGTTTTCAACAGCTTTGTCCAATTCCATCTTTCCCAGTTTCTCTACCTTGATGAAATATCCTTCTTGCCTGGTTTTACATATTTAAATAACAAATTCCAAAAGTAAAGAGTATCTGAGGCAGTCACATGATATAAGGACAAATTCAAGCCATCTTGGACTTGCAGAGGGTGGGGAGACTGTGTCAACACACACAATTTTAAAAATTTCTTCCCTTTCAATCTTTTAAAAACAAAACTTTTTATAAAATAAAAATGTAATTTAAAAAGGCTACCTGTCTTGGCAAGTAGCTGATCAGCCTGCATTGGTGAGCAGGCCATTCCATAACCTAGTTTCTTGCTCCTTAATTGACAGCATGGAGCTAACGTACTTAATTTCAGCTCTTTCTAAGTGATTTGACTCATTCTGTTAACATTAACTGTTTTTCAGTCTTCTCAACTAGACTGAACTCCTTAAGTGCAAGAAATACATGCTTAGTAAATGTTTGTTGGACCAGACACTGCAACTTATGAAATTAAAGACCAGAACATTCTCATGGTAGCATTAGAGACACTGACGGCAAAGGTACTGTGGGATTTGGGTTTGGCTAATAAGCTCTGTGGTGGTGTTTCAGAAGGAAAATGGTGCTCTCTTAGTTCTATGGAACATAGTGGTCCAGATCTTCTACTGTAACCAGGCCCAAAGCTGGCTAATCTGGAGGGCTCTGCCTTAGGGATACTTATAAGCTCTGTCCTTCCCTCAAGGAGCCAGAGGAAGAGATAGCCATGGAGGACAGCCCCACTATGGTTAGAGTGGACAGCCCCACTATGGTTAGGGGTGAAAACCAGGTTTCGCCATATCAAGGGAGAAGGTGCTTCCCCAAAGCTCTTGGCTATGTCACCGGTGACATGAAAGAACTTGCCAACCAGCTTAAAGGTATTTATCCTTTCATATTTTGGAGAGACAGGAGAAATAGCTTTGGGGGAAATGGTTTCCTAGTACTTCTACTTATACCTTTAGTTATATTCTCCAACTTTTTATAGATCTCTTTGCTCACCATTTTTCTACTTTTTACCTTTTAACCTGCAAACCTCTCCATTTTTTTTTTCTTATGGAGACAGTAGCCAGGGCCCAGCTCATATTAGAAGGCACCTGGCTTCATCCTGTAGTTTCAGTACTTAAAACTTAAATTTATTCCTTTGGCTTCAGAATTTGTACTTATAAGCATGAAAATAAGTGCATTAGATGCTTTCAGGAGCTTAGATTCTAGGAGGGGCAGTGTGGGTTGAGCATACAGTAGATAGAGGCTTTCAGGGATCTGGGTGCCACTAAAGCAACAATGGGTTCAGAGAGAAATATTAAAGAAATATCAAAAATGTTTCACTTTCAGGAGGTTTTGCTGATTTTGCTCAGGGTGGGCCTGTGGTTGAAGAGTATCACTTGGCAGCTTCCTTAGCGCTGCTTTACCTCATCCCTTCCAGACAAACCCGTGGTGCTCCAGTTCATTGACTGGATTCTCCGGGGCATATCCCAAGTGGTGTTTGTCAACAACCCCATCAGTGGAATCCTGATTCTGGTAGGACTTCTTGTTCAGAACCCCTGGTGGGCTCTCACTGGCTGGCTGGGAACAGTGGTCTCCACTCTGATGGCCCTCTTGCTCAGCCAGGACAGGTAGGTGTACCCTTTCAAGCCTTCTCAGCTCCCTTCTAAGACACAGGGGCTGACCAGTTACTGTGGGCAACAGTGATAAAACCACATCCTTCCCAGGATAAACAACATTTAGTCCACAGAACTGTTTATATTTGTTTTTAGTCAGAGGTCAGGGAATCAGTTACAGTCTCTTGCTCTTGATATCTGAATAAGTGGCTGGTCTAAATGATGCCAGATTCTTGTGGCATTACGTGCTAACCAGAACTAAGCTACAAGTAATTCCCTGGAGAGGATCTGAAGGGATCTTCTTTAATGACTGATAAAATTATTTGTCATCAGCATTCTATTTGGGAAAAAGTGCATATGAATTCAGAAAAAGTTTTAGTGGCTTAATAACCCCCGTTATATCTTGTTGCTATGATGAGTTTAGGAAACTCATTCTTCACAGACAGTGCAAAGGTCAGCTCAGCTCCTGGAGAAAAGAATAACCATGAATTCCAATTGAGTGGATTCTGACTTAAGAAGCCTTAGTGAGTCTTCTGATATATTGATTAGATTAAAAATAGCACACACTTTATAAATTGATCTGTCATTGAAGAAGTGATGAGCTGACTCTCACCAGGGCAGTAGATAGCTCCCCACTAGCCAGTTCCTTTAGGGAGGGAACCAGTATTCCAGGTGTCTGAGATCAACGCATAATCCCAATCCCCAGTGTGGTCATTACACAACTAAGCTCTTGTAACACTGGCTGCAAATTGCCTAAAGAGGTCCATGGGGAGAGAGTTAGCAAATGCTCCACTTTTCTATCAATTTCAAGGAGTCTGATTTGCTCCCTGTAGAAGGGGATTTTACAGCTTAGGTTAAACTCTATTCCAATGCATGCCAAGAAAAGGTCTCCTCAGTTTGGGGATGGAGTCTATAATTGTGCCATACTGAATATTCCTTTATGATTTTGCTCTGATGAAACATGATCAACTCATTTTTTGTCAGATATTATTCAGAAGACAAGTCATTTATATGTGTTAGTTTCAAATGTTTTACTTTCCTTGGTCTGAAAAGACCGCATTAAAATGGAAATTCTCTGTTTTAAGTAAATATATGTCTTCCTGTGGCTTTAACTATGGCATTCCACAATTTGTAGATGTTGCCATTAATTTTCCACTGATCAAACTCAAGCATTAACATCTCCAAGTCAGTTGTTGAGAGGACAAGTCTGCATAGCTCTCTACTGTCATGTGCAGTCCCAGTCTCTGAGTTGTACCATTGCAAATTGTATCACCTCCCATTTGCCCTCAAGGATTATTTAAGGGAGACAAAGAACTTTTGAATAGGGAACCCCACATTTAATGTTCATCTGGATTAATGTACGTGACATCATCTTGCCTGTTGCAATGGTACCTCCTGGCCCAGTTAGAAACAAGCCAAGAAGCAGCTGTCACGCTATCCCTTACCAGCCCCTGCAGTGTGGCTCACTGGCTATAGCACCTCCTGCTGGAGCCCAGCATTAGGCCTCACCTACTCACTTCACCATCTTTACTCCCCCATCCCCCTACAGACATCATCCTTGAGTGACAGGCCCTTGGGAAGTGGATCCTGTGCCTTTCACGGCACCAGACGTTGCCAACTCTCAGAGCTGTGGGAGTCCTGGCTTGTCAGGTCAATCAATCTAGGTGCCCATCAATGGTGGATTATATAAAGAATATGTGGTGCATATACAACACGAACTACTACATAGCCATAAAAAGGATTGAAATCATGTCCTTTGCAGCAGCATGGATGTATCTGGAGACCAATATCCTAAGTGAATTAATGTAGTAACAGAAAATCAAATACCACACGTTTTCACTTACAATTAGGAGCTAAACACTGGGTAAACACGGACATGGAAATAGTAGACAACTGGGACTCCAAAAGAGGAGAGGAAGGGAAACAAGTGTTGAAAACCTACCTATCAGGTACTTTGTTCACTATTTGGGTGACGAGTTCAATAGAAGCCCAAACCTCAGTCAGCATCATGCAATACATATCTATGTAACAAACCTGCACATGTACCCCCTCAATCTAAAGAAGGAGAAGAAGACGGGGAAGAAATGAGATTGAATACTAAGGAAAAAGTAACCTCAGAAAGATTTGGGTGCTCAACATGCACATAATTAAATGGGGTACTTCTCCAAGTAAGAGAAAAGCAATTGTTCTTCTTTGCAATAACTTTGAAATGTGTGTTTGGAGACAACAAAATAGCATCAGGACACAAAAATGTATACTAACCTGGAAGATTAATGTTGATAAGATCAAAGACACTATGAAAGTGAATTTACATTTCAGGAATCTTATATCTCTCACCAAGAAATCAAACTTAAGCAACAGTTTCATATGCTAAAAGCGCTATTCAAGTCAGAGGCTCTTGATTTAAAAGAATAACTTTCCAAAGGAAAGGCTAAAAGAAAACAGAGCAGATTGCCTTACTAAACTCCCCTTTCCTCTCAGCCGCTGTAGACCTGTCTTTAGCCGTGACACCTGTAGAGGGAGTCATTCTCTATCAGGGGTCCCCAACCCCTGCACTGGAGACAGGTACCTGTCTGTGGCCTGTTGGGAACTGGGCCGCACAGCAGGAGGTGAGCGGTGGGCGAGTGAGCATTTCCACCTGAGCTCCGCCTCCTGTCAGATCAGCAGCAGCATTAGCTTCTCACAAGAGTGTGAACCCCATTATGAACTGGGCATGCGAGGGATCTAGGTTGCTTGCTCCTTATGAGAATCTAATGCCTGATAATCTGAGGTGGAACAGTTTCATCCCAAAATCATCCCCCATTCCCCATCCATAGAAAATTGTCTTCCATGAAACCTGTCCCTGGGGCCAAAAAGGCTGGGGACCGCTGATCTAAATGCACATTTATATTTTTATCTATGTATATTTCACTTCATGTCTTTATTAGTTTTTGTACGATGCTTACGTAGACTTTGAAATACATTTCCAAATATAATCTCATTTTTTAATATGAATATGATCTGGAAGTTACTAGTGTTATTTATGTGCAAGTGCAACCAAAGCTCACCCAGGAAATGTCCGTGCTATGTCTCTTGCCCCACAGGTCATTAATAGCATCTGGGCTCTATGGCTACAATGCCACCCTGGTGGGAATACTCATGGCTGTCTTTTCGGACAAGGGAGACTATTTCTGGTGGCTGTTACTCCCTGTATGTGCTATGTCCATGACTTGGTAAGTTACAATTGATTTTCAAAATGCCTTTTTGAAAAAAAAACATGGCAGAAGGAGGGAATGGGAGTTGTTATATGGCAGAGTTTCAGTTTTGCAAGATGAAAAATGTCCTCTGAATGTATAGTGGTGATGGTTGTACAACAATGTGATTGTCCTTAATGTCAGTGAGCTGCACACTTAAAAATGGTTAGCCGGGTGCGGTGGTTCTTGTTTGTAGTCCAAACTATTCAGAAGGCTGAGGGGGAAGGATCACTTGAGCCCAGGAGTTAGGGGCTGCAGTGAGCTATGATTGTGTCACTGCACTCCAGTTCCCCGAACCTCCCTGCTTGGGCTAAGTGAGGAGGAGGACGAGGAGGAGAAGGATGGAAAGGATGAGGAGTAGCAGGAGGAGCAGGAGGGCAAGGAGAAGGAGGAAGAGGAGCAGGAGGAGGACAAACAGTTAAAATGGTAAATTTAAAATTGGATTCCAGTAGATTCTGTCTATTGGAAACAGAAACAACCATTTTAAAAGATGTATATTTCCTTACAACCAGTTATTTGGCCTTTTGTCTGATCTGGCTACATATCCACTAATACCTCTCAACCAGAGGTGGCTGCACATTGACACTTCCGTGGGGAAGGGAAACAGTGCTGCAATGAAGATACGAGTGCAGGTGTCTTTTTGGTAGAAACACACTGATGCACGTGGCCCCCACATACACTTGACTCCTCCCTCCCAAGACTCTACTGTCATTGGTCTGCGGTAGCGCCTGGGCTTTGGGAGTTTCTAAAGCTTCCCAGGTGACTCTAAAGTATAGCCAAAGTTGAGACCCACTTCCTCCATCATTGCCTCTCAAACTTGAGCAATATGAGAATCACCTGCAGGGTTTGTTACACCACAGGCATCTGCTCCCCGGCCCCAGGGTTTCTGATGCAGTCTATCTGGGGTGGGGCCCGAGAATTTGCATTTCTAACACATTCCCACATGATGCTGGGAGAACCACTGTGCCTACGTGAATTCCCCCTTACCCACCTGCCCCCCAGGGCTCCCTTAGAAAAAATTTTTTTGCTGAATTCCTTTTTTTTCAAACCCAAATCCTTCAAACTAGTTTTTATGTTGACAATGTCTTAAATCCTTTTTCTGGAAACAAAGATTTCCTTCTTTCTATATTGTAGTTAAATATAAAATACTAATATGCACATAAATAAGCACAGCCTGCTGTGGGCAGTGTCTGCAGAAGGGCTGCCCACCCTTACTGTACCCACAGGTGTGTGGACGAGGACCTACCTGTAGAGCCAAACTCTTCAGGAGGTAATTTGGGACCTGCTCTGAAGAATAGGTTCATGGGAAGGAGGCCTTGCCTGTAATTGCTCACCATGCTCCCTTCCACAATCCAGGAAAATGGGAGTTCTGGTCTTTAAGTGATGGCTCTTTGATTGGGCCAACAAGTGAGAGCCTATGAGGGACCTCGGGACCATGCAGCCCAGCCCCCCAGTTTACGGGCTCGGAGGCTAAGGAGATGCGCCTTGCCTAAGTCATGCAATTTGTCAACAGCTCAAGGACACACACTCTGCCCCACCAACCGTGATATTTTCCTCCAGCTCACACTACCTGCATCCTTGAACGATTGTTTCTCTTTTCCAAAAATAGGTATATTAAAGAAGTAATATCTGCCAAATCAGAATCAGGGTTGCCTCTAGTGGGGAGGGAGGGACATAAGAGCAAGTGGAGGGACAAACGGGACTTTAACTATGTAGACAATATTTTATTTTGTATGTCATAAGTACTTCAAAAGTAGTTTTAAAATCTCAATATATAGCTCACTCTGAGCAACCCCAGAGTAGAATTTTTCAAAAGCCAAATAAGCTGAGAGTTGATTTTTTACTTTATGTAATATTTACTGCCTCCATAATAGGATTTATCCCAAGTTTTCTTTCTGTGGCAAATGTGCCAACACAACACGTAAGGGGCCTGTTGGCAGGTGAAACAAAGCCCCTCCAGAGTATAGCGACTCTGTGTGTCAGCCTGGTTTGTCACATGCACATTCTTCTGCTCTGTTCTTTTTTTAGCCCAATTTTCTCAAGTGCATTGAATTCCATGCTCAGCAAATGGGACCTCCCTGTCTTCACCCTCCCTTTCAACATGGCGTTGTCAATGTACCTTTCAGCCACAGGACATTACAATCCATTCTTTCCAGGCAAACTGGTCATACCTGTAACTACAGCTCCAAATATCTCCTGGTCTGACCTCAGTGCCCTGGAGGTAAGAGACACTGGCTTCTCACATTCCCCCTGGCTCTGCAAGATACGCAATGGCCTCCTGGTCAATTGTCCATGGGTGTCAGAGTCTCCTAGATGCTCAGGACTATGGTGGCCTTCCTGCCTTCATCTTGCCATTTAAAGCATTTGCTCTACTCCAGAGTATTAGGGTCTAAGGGATTTTTTAAAATTACTATTTAGTCAAGCTGATTTTTCTGCCTTTTACCCTAAACATCCACAGTGCTAACCCCAGAGTACAGTTCCACTGGGAGTCACTCTATCGTAAGCTTGGGGGTGGGGGTGATGGGAGCCAGCCCTTAAGGCATGTGGCCTCCAGCCTGGTTTTAAATCTTCCACAGTCTACTCCCTCCAATCAAAAAACTGGATGCTTACTCTTAGAGCTTCTGACAGAACCTCTCTATTCTGCTTTTCCTTATGGCATAGCTCATAGAACATCTACAATAATTTAGGGTTCCCAAGCTTTGGTAGGCATCAGAATCACCTGGGGAGCTTTTAATACCCAAACAGGCTTCATCTCAGACCCTCTAAATCACAATCTCTAAGGGTGGGGCCTGGAACCTGTTTTAACAAACTCCCCAAATTGTGATGCAGGCCAGAGTTTGAGAACCGCTGTATCAAGGGATGAATCCTATGTATCTCTTTAAAGATGGCCATAAAGAGATTCTGTATTTTTTAAAACCTGGTTAACCCAAATCAAATTCCAGCTCTTCCTGTTGGTGTGTAATAAATATGTTTAAGGTTTCTGGATTATCAAGAACAAGAGAACACCTGAAATTAGAAGAAAACCAAAGAAACCTTACCTTTTTAATGTGCTCTCCCACTGTCAGGTTATGAAACGCCCTTTTCTGTCTTCTTTGTTGAGTGATCAAAACACATGAGGAGCTCAAGTCACCTTCTCCTTAGCTTCTTGCCAGAAAATTAAAGGGAGCACCTGGAAATAATTCAGAAGGAAAAAATCAAAGATTCATTAGAACTACCCATGAAAAATAACAGTATAAAATAGCATTAATCGATCTAGAACTGCACTAACACAGGAGCCTCTAGCCCCATGTGGCTATATAAATTTAGATGTAGATTAGTTAAAAATTGAGTTCCTCAACCTCCCTAGCCACATCTCAGGTGCTTGATAGCCACATGTGGCTAGGACCCACTGTATTAGACAGCACAGATACAGACTATTCCATCATCTCGGAAAGTTATCCTGCACAGTGCTGATCTGGGGCAGGGGAAGCCTTGTCCTTCCCACTCTGAATGAACTGCCATCCTCAGCACCAACCCCAACCCTATGGCTACCTGAGAGAGTTCTGCAGTCAAGTCCAAAAACAAACAAACAAACAAAAAAGCGTATGCCAACTTTGCCAAGTTCCCTGTTCTAGAAATAACAAAATGTTTAGACATGAAGACCCAGCATGGGCTGGAAGAATTTAGAGTCCATCTTAGGGTAGAGTCAAACTCACACTATGGTCTGGTGCCCTTAGCCAATGTTAGACTCAGCCTAATATAAGAGGGGAGAAGACACTTCCCCTTGTGCCAAAGCTGGGGCTCCCTCTGGCAGAGTCACTGCCTCCAGAAGGTCTTTGGTACATACACGACCTAGCAATGGTGGAGAGGGCAAGATGGGAGCTGAAGAAAACATCTTTCAGTAAATGGCCTTGCTCAAAAGGGACATGCCATGGCTAATTATGCCTATCCTAGCCCTACCAGAAGTTCAGCTGTAAAGAATGATCACTTGTTAGGTTCAGTTCAACCTTGTTCACTCCTGAGAACTGCAATTCTGTGAACAGAATAACTAAATTCAGGCCTCAGCCAGAAAGTAGAATTGTGACATTTCCATGTATTTTTGTGTTTTGAGAGCTGCTTGACAGTTGTTCATAACTAGAATAAGCTAAAAATATCTTTGTTTAAATGAATACATGTTCCACTTAACGATAGAAAAGTAAATTCACAAACTTGCTAAAAATTACTTCTAAATTGTGGACAAGATAACCTGGCTTTGGGTCTCTGGCTTTAGTGTAAGCATCCAAATTGCATGGTGATAATAATCTCTATTGAACATAGGGATGCACAGATAGATTAAATCACCCTCAACACTGATGGACATTTGAAAGCAAAAGAAGTGTCAGCTGTGGTCCTTGCCATCCCCAGTGGGAGGCAAGGCAGATCCTCATAGCCAGGAGCAGTGAGTGGCACCAAGCTGGGAGCTTAACAGTGACCAAGGCCAAGTGTCAGTGCAAGCAGGAGAGCACAGGGGGAGCTTTGAGAAGGCGTGTGTGGCAAGCACCAGGGAAGGGCTGGTGTATCTCTGGGGATAAAGCTGAAGAATGACTGGGATTTTTCTGTAATCAAAGAGAGAGAATTTTAAATGGTATTAACACTGTTCTTGAAAGAAGTAAGGTATGTCCAATCTAAAATTACATTGTAGGAGTTTGTGGGTGTCCTGTGGGTTTCTGTTCAGTTGTTTTGGTAGCCTCATTTTTCTTAAATTTCTTTTGCAGTTGTTGAAATCTATACCAGTGGGAGTTGGTCAGATCTATGGCTGTGATAATCCATGGACAGGGGGCATTTTCCTGGGAGCCATCCTACTCTCCTCCCCACTCATGTGCCTGCATGCTGCCATAGGATCATTGCTGGGCATAGCAGCGGGTGAGCACAAGAGCCCTTACCAAATATTGAGCACCTCCTCCATCCCATGCATTGCCTCAGGCATCTTCTGTGCTCCAGATCTTTCTTGAGATCTTGGCTTCCTAGGGACCAATGGGAGTTCCCGGGATGCTTCCTGCTAACTTTCAATCCCACCCTCAGTTTCCTTCCAGAACATCCAGCCTTTAGTCCTGAGTTCTGACCCCGCCTGTCTTAACAGGACTCAGTCTTTCAGCCCCATTTGAGGACATCTACTTTGGACTCTGGGGTTTCAACAGCTCTCTGGCCTGCATTGCAATGGGAGGGATGTTCATGGCGCTCACCTGGCAAACCCACCTCCTGGCTCTTGGCTGTGGTGAGTCTCCCACGCCCCTGGGGGAGGGCTGCTCATGACTACAGGATCTCAATCAAGGATAAGCAGTAAAAACAGACTGCATGAAAAATCAGGGCCAGGGTTCTGGCTTGAGCCCACTTGCTGTCTAAGTGTGTGAACAGGACAAGTGACGTCCCCTCTCTGAGAGCATTAAAATCACCTCTGCCTACCTCTGTGATGATTGTGAAGGCAGGAGCCTATTGAGTCATATTAATATCCTAAAATATGGATGTTTGGGAGGATAGAAAAAGAAAAATCCCAGTTATTCTTCAGCTTTATCCCCAGAGATACACCAGCCCTTCCCTGGTGCATGCCACACATGCCTTCTCAAAGCTCCCCCTGTGCTCACGGGCTCTCCAGCTTGCACTGACACTTGGCCTTGGCCACCGATAAGCTCCTAGAATGGTGGCACTCACTGCTCCTGGCTGTGAGGATCTGCCATGCCTCCCACTGGGGATGGCAGGGACCTCAGCTGACACTCCTTTTGCTTTCAACTGACTTGTCTTGCGTTCTTCAAACTAGTTGTTTGACCCAACAAACTAAACGGAAATAACTCCAGCTAAATACAGAGCAAGGTCCCCTGGTAAATCAGGGTTGATTACATTTACCCCTTTGAGTGAGCATCACAGTAACCCAGCCATTCTAAAACTTCAGAATGCATCAGAATCACCTGAAAGACTTGTTAAAACACAAATCGCTGGGCCCCCTCCTCAGTCTGATTCAGCGTCAGAGATAAGGGGAAGAATATTTTTTTTTTTTTTCTAAAAAACAGTCTCATTCTGAGCCAAGATCGCGCCACTGCACTTCAGCCTGGGCAACAGAGCAAGACTTCATCTTAAAAAAAAAAAAAGAGAAAAGAAAAAAAAAGAAAAAGGGTCTCATTCTGTTGCCCAGGCTGGAGTGCGGTGGTGTGAACACAGCTCACTGCAGCCTTAACCTCCTGGGCTCAAGCGATCCTGCAGCCTCAGCCTCCCAAGTAAAGTAGCTAGGACCACAGGCGTGCCACCATGCCTGGTTAATTTTTTATTTTTTATAGAGATGGGGTTTCCCTATGTTACCCAGGCTGATCTTGAATTCCAGGGTTCAAGCAATCCTTCCGCCTCCACCTCCCAAAGTGCTGGGATTACAGGCATAAGCCACCACGCCGGCAGAATTTCCACTTCTAACAAGTTCTCAGGAGGTGCTGATGCTGTTGCTCTCAGGATCACATTTCAAGAACTGCTGTATTAATCCTTTCTGACTCCCAGTGTTCTAGCCAGACTCAGCCTGTCAGAGCGAGAAGGCATCCTGAGACCTCTACTCCATCCTTCTTACTTTACTGTTGGGGTCCTGAGGCCAGAGAGGCTAAGGGATGTGCCGCAGGGAATCTGGACAGCGATGGGTAAATCCACCCCCGGAACCCACACTTACCATCCACCTCCAGAGTTATCCCACCGCACTCCTCTGCTTCCCTTTTATAGCATTCAGGCCCTCACGGCAACCTCTTAGGTGAAAACAGACTGCATGTGATTTGGATCTGAAAAGCTAATAGATCCCAGGTGGATTTTGAGTGGAGGCTCATTCACCCATAGCCTCTGGCATGCCTACTTCAATCAAAGTATAAGCATTTAAGATAATGTTCTAGAGTGGAGAGAATGAGATTTGCTTGGGAACAAAAAGGAGGGATAGTGTAATGTGGACAAATTATGTCTAATCTAGTGGAAATATATGTCTAGAATCAGTTTATCACCAGATTAATCAAGCCAAGGTATCTAAACAGTTATGAAAACAGTGGGCCATGTATCAGGCGGGTTTAGAATAGATTTCTGCACTGGCAGAAAATGGGATGGTACCAACGGTTTCTAAAGACCCATTCCATTTTGATTCGATGCTATAGCAAGGGTAACATAACTCAGGTTGCTGTGATGTAGCCATGTAGATGTCATTTTGTCAAATTCTTTACTATTACTTAGCTATTTCACCTAGCTGTTCTGTTGAAATGTTGAACTCCTTCTCCATATTCGTTCACAAGGATAAAGGAGAGGGTTAGACAGGTGCTGTAGCCACCTGAGTTCAGCTGGGTTGGAATGTTTATCCTACAACCTTTCAGCTTTATTCTGAGATTAGTTAGGGGTTTCCACCTGAGTTCAGCTGGGTTAGAATGTTTATCCTACAACCTTTCAGCTTTATTCTGAGATTGGTTAGGGGTTTCAAACCTTTATTTGGGATGCATACCTTTATTTTTCTGGAGGAAGCAGCCACAAATATGTATTAAACACACATGATACAAAAGACAGTACCAGGAAGAGCAAGGGGTTTAGAAGCTTTAGGTCCCATGCAGTTCCTGCACAGAGTGTTACAACAGAGGGCAGAAGCCAGGCAAGGGAGGGAGCTCAAGAGGACCATGCAATCTTTGTGGGAGAAGAAGAAGTCCATAGTACAGGATTCTCCAGGGGGCCATTTCCACTCAGAATTATCACAAAGTACCTCCTGGAGAAGGGGGCTTTTCCATAAATGCTAGAAAATAAGAGGAGGAATTCTGTTTGGTGGAAAGCGTGGTGCAGGCCAGCATGGGGACAGCCTGAGCATGTCCTTCAAGATCAAGGAGAAGGCATTTTGAGCACAGGAGATGGCGACGAGGTTTTTGTTTTTCTGGGTTTTTTGTTGTTTTTTGGTTTTTTTTTTTTTTGACAGAGTCTTGCTCTGTTGCCAGGCTGGAATGCAGTGGCACAGTGGCATGATCTTGGCTCACTGCAACCTCCAACTCCCTGGTTCAAGCGGTTCTCCTGCCTCAGCCTCCCAAGTAGCTGGGCTTACAGGCACGCACCATCACGCCTAGCTAATTTTTGTATTTTTAGTAGAGACGGGGTTTCACCATGTTGGCCAGGATGGTCTCAATCTTCTGACCTCATGATCTCTCCACCCCGGCCTCCCAAAGTGCTGGGATTACAAGTATGAGCCACCGCACCTGGCGGGTGCTGAGTTTTTTGTTTTATGTTGTTGTTGTTGTTTGAGATGGACTCTTGCTCTGTAGCTCAGGCTGGCATGCAGTGGCACGATCTCAGCTCACTGCAACCTCTGCCTCCCGGGTCCCGGTTCAAGCAATTCTTCTGCCTCAGCCTCCCGAGTAGCTGGGATTACAGGCATGCACCACCATGCCCAGCTAATTTTTTTTTGTATTTTTAGTAGAGATGGGGTTTCACCATGTTGGCCAGGCTGGTCTTGAACTCCTGACCTCGTGATCCACCTGCCTTGGCCTCCCAAAGTGCTGGGATTACAGGCGTGAGCCACAGTGCCCAGCTAGTGATGAGGTTTTGACAGACCATGGAGAAGAATGAAGTCGAAGCTCTTGACATGTTGTTTCCCCAAAGTGGGAATCTTTGATATTTTCTCAATTATAGAAGCAGCACAGATTTATTGTATAAAACAAAACAAAAATGTAATCTGTATAGAAATGTATGAAACAGAAAGTGGAAATACTCCATCTTACTCCCTAGAGAGGGCTTTTTTGCCCCCTTCTTATAAGGATCCTTGTGATTACATTGGGTCCATTCAATAGTCTAGGAAATTCTCTCCATCTCAAGGTCTTTAACTTAATCACAGCTGCTCCTAATTCCCTTTTGCCATGTGAGGTCACATATTCTCAAGTTCTGAGGTTTAAGATGTGGACGTCTTTGGAGACCATTATTCTTCCTACCACACTCACCTTCCTTTGGATAGATTTTTTTTTTTAAACTGGTGTAGCATAATGGTTGAGGCAGTCAACTGAGCTAAAGAGCTCAGACTCTGGTGCCAGACAGCCTGGATTCAATTCCAGCAGGTCTGCTACTTACTAGCGTATTTGCTTATGAATGTAAGCAAATTACTTAACCTTTCTATGCCTCAGTTTCCCCATCTTAGAAAATGGAAGTTGCCATATTTAATTCATACAATTGTTCTGATGATTAAGTTAGTTAATGCATGTCTGAAACTCATAGAACAAATAGTGTCTAGCACTCGGTAAGCACTATTTAAAAGTCTGGAAAAACAGTTTTTCTGGTGGATTTGCATAACTTATTAAGAATCAAGCTTGTTTATTTTCTCCTCTCAATTGCTTAAGTTTATCAACACCTGTATCTTCTCCCCAAATATGACTGTTACCCGAGACTGCCTTTACTTCCTCTGAGAAGGCCCATCCCTGACGACTACTAAAACCATTGATACTGTATAGAATTTTTATTTTGGATTTGTCGTAAGTATAAGTTTTTGTTTTTGGTACTTGCTTATTTAGGCAACTGTAAACTTTATTAACTTGCTTATTCACTCTGACTTCGTTCATATTAACCTTCTGTACTTTTTTTTTTTTTTTTTGAGACAGAGTCTCACTCTGTTCCCCAGGCTGGAGTGCAGTGGCACAATCTCAGCTCACTGCAGCCTCCACCTCCTGGGTTCAAGCAATTCCTATGCCTCAGACTCCCAAGTAGCTGGGATTACAGACATGCACCACCATGCCCAGCTAATTTTTTGTACTTTTTGTAGAGACAGGGTTTTGCCATGTTGGCCAGGCTGGTCTCAAACTCCTGACCTCAAGTGATCCACCTGCCTCTGCCTCCCAAAGTGCTAGGATTACTGGTGGATTACTTTTTCAAAGAGGGTTTGCAAAGAGAGTTTTGTTTTCTTCAAAGAGGTTTTGCAAAGAGACCTTGTATGCTGGAGAATATCTTCATTTTACCTTCATTTAAATTTTAGTTTAGCTAGCTACCAAACTCAAGATTTAACATTTTTTCTCAATATTTTGAAAGTTGTCCTCAAAGACTACTCCATTGTCTTCTTATACCCAAAATTGCTATTAAGATGTCTGAAAAGAAACTAATTCTTGTTAAAATTGATTTTATTTTTCTCTCTGGACTCTCTGAATTTTCTCTTTGCATATGAGATATATATATGGTTTTATTTCACTATTATCTGTCTAGATGTAACTTTTTTTTCTATGCTAGTAGGTACTCAAGTCCTCTCAACATGAGCCTTCATATCTTCCTTTAATTCTGGAACCATCATCAGTTTTTACTTTGTCAAATCTTTTCAATTTTTCCCCTCTCCTTCTGTGATTTCTAGTATTTGAGTACAATACTTTATGCTAAGTTTTTCATAACTCTTGACTTTTTCTTAATATTTTCCATCTATCTTTTCCTGAGGCCCTTCAGTTCAGCTGATTGGCCCGATCATTCTTTGGCTCTGTCCATTGCGCTGATCACATCATCTGTTGAGTTCTCCATTTCTGGTTCATTAATTAAATTTTACTGGCTGGGTACAGTGACTCACACCTGTAAACCCAGCACTTTGGGAGGCCAAGGCGGGTGGATCACAAGGTGAAGAGATTGAGACCATCCTGGCTAACACGGTGAAACCCCATCTCTACTAAAAATACAAAAATTAGCTGGGCGTGGTAGCACGTGCCTGTAGTCCCAGCTACCCAGGAGGCTGAGGCAGGAGAACCACTTGAACTCAGAAGGCAGAGCTGCAGTGAGCTGAGATCATGCCACTGCACTCCAGCCTGGGTGACAGAGTGAGACTCTGTCTCAAAGAAAAAATTATCGACTGTAGGTTGTTCAGTTTTTTGTCCTTCTTTTATGGTATTTGCTCTCCTGAGATGTCCCCTTTCCTTGTCCTGGGAGCTCATGTTTCCCTCGGGGTATCAGCTCTGGGCAGAGATGGAAGCCCAGGTTGGAGCTGCATTTTTCCTGGTGCATCTAAGGAAAAAGGGGTCCCCTGCCGCAGGGTGTAGAACCTCCATTGCTCAAGGCCGTGGAGATGGTGACTGTCTAGACATTTTATATGATAAGTGCCCTTTTGCTGGGAGAAGTTCAGATTGCTTCTAGTTTGAAATCATTACAAAGAGTCCTGAAATGAATATTTTTGGTACAAATGTCCTTGTGTACTTTGTACAAGCATTTCTGTAAGAAAGAAGATTCACCTTCTTTTCAAGAAGCTAAATTGATGGGTTAAAGGGAATGCCAATTTTGATTTCAGTGGATGCCAACTTCATCTCCAAAAGAGCCATGCCAGTTTCCACTGCTGCCAGCAGTGTGTGAGTGCCCACTGGGCCCCCACAGGGTACAATCAGACTTTTAAATCTCTGTGCATGGATTTTTGAGACAGATCTCCAGCCCCCCTTGGAAAGCGAATCTCACATGTAAAATGCCACAGCAAATTTCAGCTTGTCCACATCACCCTGATACTGCCAAACAAAAGACCAACCCTTTCAGCCAAGGTAAATAAGTGACAGACATTTATTACAGAGCTGTTTTTTAATCAGTCCCCAGTGGCTTTATCAGGAAACTCTGACAGAACCTGGCACTGCTGTCTTTCTGGCCTCTAAGCCAGAGCAACTGCATGGCCAGAGAACAGCTCAATGTTGTTGTTTTACCAGTGGAGAGTGTAAACACATTGTGTATCTCTTCCCAATGGTTGGGTTATCACAGTGGGACTCACCTGTGGCAGTCCATTGGAAGGGACACTATCCAGGAAGAGCTGAAATCCAGTTTCCCCTTCAGTACTCAAGGGCCTTTTCTTCCCTCAGCTACCAAGAATGCTGTCAGGGTCATTGCCTACAAACTGATGATGCTGTGCAGAATTGCCCCTCTACTGTAAGGCTTTCCCGGTCCTACTTGGCGAGTCTTAATTGACATACCTACCATTAAATAATCTATCACTCGTACTACGGAGAGAAAAGCAACTTTGAATTGGAGATCACTTCACAGCAACATAACAGTATGAGACGTAAACGTGCCAAAAGTGAGCCTTAGAAGTGTAATGGATATTTTAAAAAGAGAGAAAGCAACAAGGCCTCATGTGCTCAGCGGTGGTGTTGTGGTAGAGGGGGCACTCAAGAGATCAGGGACAGAGGGCCCCAGTGCTTGGCAGAGGGCCAATGAATAGTTGTTAAATTAATTGATTAAATTTCAACAATGAATGAAATTGGTGTAACCAAGGAGAGAAACCCTTCTAAGCCAAGCCATGAGCACCCTTCTGCTCAGAGCAGTAGCTCAGTCCCATGGTGAAAGAGATGCATTTACAGCTGTGTTTATGGAAATACAAGCTCTCATTCGAGATTCTTCACCTCCCAGTAAGGCAGATCTTCAAGGTGCCTTTTTACAGATGATGAAACTAGATTCCAAGACAGTGATTTGTTATACAACAAATAAAATGGCAGAGCTGGGATTTGAAACCAGTACTGTTTCCAAAGAACAGCCTTTCCCACTAGTGTGAGACAATTCATACATGGAAGAATTTGATATACTATTGAATAAGAAACACCAGGATAAAAAGACAAAATATTGGCAAAAGGACAGAAGTCTATGGTAAAGTAAATGAGGATCACAGAGCCTCTCCCACCATGTCTGCCACATCCCCACACACCAAGATAGCTGATGTACCAGACATGAAGACGAGATGGTGAGTGTGTCTCACGGTGAGCCCCGGTGGCCCAAGTGGCTGTGTGGCCATTATATGAAGGTCATTCTTCAGGCTGTCCCCATGAAACCTGAGGGCTTCCCTGAGCCTCTGTGAGCCTTCTCTTCAACCAAAACTGAGGAATAGATAATTAGCTGGTTGAGATCTTTGCTTTTGTTGTTTTACATTGAAAGTCACCCATATACTCGAATTACTGATTCTACAATTTTTTGGCCACTCAAAGCAAATAAAAACATAAGACGTTGGCTGGGCGCGGTGGCTCATGCCTGTAATCCCAGCACTTTGGGAGGCCGAGACGGGCAGATGACAAGGTCAGGAGATTGAGACCATCCTGGTTAACATGGTGAAACCCCGTCTCTACTAACAATACAAAAAAAAAAATTAGCTGGGCGTAGTGGTGGGCACCTGTAGTCCCAGCTACTCGGGAGGCTGAGGCAGGAGAATGGCGTGAACCCAGGAGGCGGAGCTTGCAGTGAGCAGAGATCACGCCAGTGCCCTCCAGCCTGGGCGACTGAGTGAGACTCCATCTCCAAAAAAAATAAAAAATAAAAAAAAAGACGTTTATTCATTGATTTTAATGGTATTGGAGAAGATGTTATCAAGGGGAGGAATCTCAAGTTTGTGTTCAGTTCCTGCTGTTCTCTGAGTTCTTTCCTTCTTATTTTGTAAACATGGTTTTGTTTTGGTTTTTAGTACACAGGCTGCCAAAGCAAGCACTATGATTTTTTGTAGCTGTGAATTCAATTCATTAATATGAGAATCCTAGATGCTATCTCAAGAAACATTCATAGGTTTCATTTTAATTCAGCTATGCTTGGATAAAACATCAGAGAAATTTATTTGTCATGGAAGGCCTTTCCCTTAAGTATTAGCAATAACAATAAAATAGTAACCATAAAAAAACTACCTTTATTGAGCACTTACTGTGTGCTAAACACATGCATTATTTCCTTTCATCCTCACACCAACACCATGAAAAAGATATTCCTCTTACTTCCATTGTACAGGTGAGGAAATGGAGGCTTAAAACAGAGCCCATGGAGCTCCTAAGTGATGGAGCCAGGATTTGAACCCAGGACTGCTGACTTTAGGCTCATGCTTGTAATCAGGGCACTGTGCATTCCAGGTGATTTATATTGGAAGGCAGCCTTTCCTGTGATTAAAAGTGCATCCACGAAGCATTGTTCTTTCCCTCCTTTTTTTTTCTGTAGCCCTGTTCACGGCCTATCTTGGAGTCGGCATGGCAAACTTTATGGCTGAGGTGAGTTTGCTTTAGTCTCACTTTTCATTAGCGTAATTGACCAGCTTACAACTATATGGGAAATGCTCCTGAAGTCCACTGGGCTGGCATCCAGTGGCAGGATCCATGACCATGAGAAGCACTGCTCTCCCTTCTCCTGGAGCTCCCTGGCCTTTCTTTCAGCATCACAGCAAACTTTAGTCCAAACCACAATCACCCAGTTGTTACAAATATCAGATTGCTTGGTTTAAAAAAAAATGAAACGTAGGTTGTATAACATATTATCAAGTTCAGAGTCTAACTCTAAGTGATAAGAAGTAGACTTTAGGATATCTTTTACTTAAACAGAAAGCCAGATATTCCATTGCAGGTGATGCAGGGCCGGTTTCTGATAGCTTAGTCCATGTTGATGTGGTCATGGCTGCTAAGGAGTCAAGGCAGTATCTAGCCCTTTTGGCAGCAGCATGGAGATTTTATCTGGGAGGGTCCTTAAGGAGACACAGTGTCTTTCTGGTGGAAAGTCAAAGTCCCATTACACACATGCATGATGGAGAGTACATCAGAGCACATGGGGCCCTTCACATGTCAACAAAGAAGGTTCACAGGCATCAGTCCCTGGACCCAAATGGGCAAGCTGCACACCAGAGCCAGCTAGGAAGACGGAAAAATATGGAGCCTTAGGCCCTGTCCTTTGGTATTTCTGATAGAGTAGGTCTTGTATGATGCTTGGACATCTGTGTTTTTTTTAACTCCCCCAGATGATTCTGATGTGCAGTCAGATTAGGGTACCCCTACACTCCATCACACCCCAGGGAGGTCCATGCATCGGGTCAGAGCTAACCAATGGTGTATGCTCAGAATTGTGTGAGTTTCCATGAGCAGCACAAAGAGGACCTACCCTCAAGGAACTTAGAGTCTATTTGGGAGACAGAATGGAAAGAAACAAAGCAAGTCAAGTCTAAGATCTAGACCAGGCAGAAGTCAAGGTCAGAGAGGTCACTGTGGGCTGGACTAATCAGAGAAGGCCTTGTGGACATGAAGACTGGTCAGGGGCCATTTGCAGTTTGCAAGTGTCATCTCTGTCGAATGTTCTCTTGGCACATCTGGTGCAGGAAGTCTGAATATATGAGAGGGAGAGAAAGACATACAAGATAGAGACATAAGTGGCTGCCCTAAAGAATGGATGTCAACATTCCAACAACTCAATGCCCTGAGACTGTAAACTGAGTCTCCACGAGCATGCACAGAATCCAGAGCAATGCCCCCAGTGGTTCATCCCCCTGGACTGAATGCAAGTAGAGGGGGATGCTTTGTGTAGCTCAGCTGTCAGATGGGATCTGAAAGGAGCGTGTGGCTTTCTCTTCTTCCCCAGGTTGGATTGCCAGCTTGTACCTGGCCCTTCTGTTTGGCCACGCTATTGTTCCTCATCATGACCACAAAAAATTCCAACATCTACAAGATGCCCCTCAGTAAAGTTACTTATCCTGAAGAAAACCGCATCTTCTACCTGCAAGCCAAGAAAAGAATGGTGGAAAGCCCTTTGTGAGAACAAGCCCCATTTGCAGCCATGGTCACGAGTCATTTCTGCCTGACTGCTCCAGCTAACTTCCAGGGTCTCAGCAAACTGCTGTTTTTCACGAGTATCAACTTTCATACTGACGCGTCTGTAATCTGTTCTTATGCTCATTTTGTATTTTCCTTTCAACTCCAGGAATATCCTTGAGCATATGAGAGTCACATCCAGGTGATGTGCTCTGGTATGGAATTTGAAACCCCAATGGGGCCTTGGCACTAAGACTGGAATGTATATAAAGTCAAAGTGCTCCAACAGAAGGAGGAAGTGAAAACAAACTATTAGTATTTATTGATATTCTTGGTGTTTATCTGGCTCGATGATGTTAACAGTATTAAAAATTAAACCCCATAAACCAACTAAGCCTTATGGAATTCACAGTCACAAAATCGAAGTTAATCCAGAATTCTGTGATAAGCAGCTTGGCTTTTTTAAAATCAATGCAAGTTACACATTATAGCCGGAATCTATATCACAGAGGTACAAGCTGACAGCAGAGCTCAGTCCCCACTTCCTGCAAACAATGGCCTGCACCCTATCCCTTGTGTGTGTGACATTCTCTCATGGGACAATGTTGGGGTTTTTCAGACTGACAGGACTGCAAGAGGGAGAAAGGAATTTTGTCAATCAAAATTATTCTGTATTGCAACTTTTCTCAGAGATTGCAAAGGATTTTTTAGGTAGAGATTATTTTTCCTTATGAAAAATGATCTGTTTTAAATGAGATAAAATAGGAGAAGTTCCTGGCTTAACCTGTTCTTACATATTAAAGAAAAGTTACATACTGTATTTATGAAATACTCAGCTTAGGTATTTTTACTTTAACCCCTAAATTGATTTTGTAAATGCCACAAATGCATAGAATTGTTACCAACCTCCAAAGGGCTCTTTAAAATCATATTTTTTATTCATTTGAGGATGTCTTATAAAGACTGAAGGCAAAAGTCAGATTGCTTACGGGTGTATTTTTATAAGTTGTTGAATTTCTTAATTTAAAAAAGCTCATTATTTTTTGAACACTCACAATATTCTCTCTCAGAAATCAATGGCATTTGAACCACCAAAAGAAATAAAGGGCTGAGTGTGGTGGCTCACGCCTGTAATCCCAGCATTTTGAGGAGCCCAGGCGGGCAGATTGCTTGAACCCAGGAGTTCAAGACCAGCCTGGGCAGCATGGTGAAACCCTGTATCTACAAAAAATACAAAAATTAGCCAGGCATGATGGTGGGTGCCTGTAGTTCCAGCTACTTGGGAGGCTGAGGTGGGAAAATGACTTGAGCCCAGGAGGAGGAGGCTGCAGTGAGCTAAGATTGCACCACTGCACTCCAACCTGGGCGACAAGAGTGAAACCGTGTCTCTCAAAAAAAAAAACAAAAAAAAACAAAAACAAAACAAAACAAAACAGGTAAGGATTCCCCTGTTTTCCTCTCTTTAATTTTAAAGTTATCAGTTCCGTAAAGTCTCTGTAACCAAACATACTGAAGACAGCAACAGAAGTCACGTTCAGAGACTGGCTCACACCTGTAATCCCAGCACTTTGGGAGATGGAGGTAAAGGATCTCTTGAGCCCAGGAGTTCAAGACCAGCTTGGGCAACATAGCAAGACTCTATCTCTTAAAAAATAAAAATAGTAACATTAGCCAGGTGTGGCAGCACACATCTGCAGCAGCTACTCAGGAGGCTGAGGTGGAAAGATCGCTTGTGCACAGAAGTTCGAGGATGCAGTGAGCTATGATCATGTCACTGCACTCTAGCCTGTGTGACCGAGCAAGACCCTATCTCAAAAAAAATAATAATAATTAATTAATTAATATAAAAAGGAAGTCATGTTCATTTACCTTCCACTTCAGTGTGTATCGTGTAGTATTTTGGAGGTTGGAAAGTGAAACGTCAGAATCCTGAAGATTTTTTCCACTTCTAGTTTGCAGTGCTCAGTGCACAATATACATTTTGCTGAATGAATAAACAGAAATAGGGAAGTAAACCTACAAATATTTTAGGGAGAAGCTCACTTCTTCCTTCTCTCAGGAAACCAAGCAAGCAAACATATCATTCCAATTTTAAAACCCAGTGACCAAAGCCTTTGAAACGATGAATTTGCAACTGTCATAGGTTTATGGATACTGCTGTGGAGAAGCTCAATTTTCAGTGTTTGAACTGAACCCTTTCTTGTTAGGGAACGTGTGAAAGAAGAATTGTGGGGAAAAAAAGCAAGCATAACCAAAGATCATCAGCAGTGAAGAATCTAGGCTGTGGCTGAGAGAACCAGAGGCCTCTAAAATGGACCCGAGTCGATCTTCAGAACGGGGATCTACCGTGCAGGAGCTTCTTGTGCTCACACAAATCTGTAAATGGGAACATTGTACATTGTCGAATTTAAATGATATTAATTTTCTCAAGCTATTTTTGTTACTATTTTCCTAAAATTGAATATTTGCAGGGAGCACTTATACTTTTTCCTAATGTCTGTATAACAAATTTCTATGCAAGTACATGAATAAATTATGCTCACAGCTCAGTTTTGTATAATGTGCCATTTATAGCCATCATGTATATGAACAATCACAGGCATAAGTAGGTATTGCTTATGTTGCATGTGCTAGGATCCTTATTCCTGTCTTACACTTGGTAATAGCACCAGATGTATAGTTGAGTAAACCCTTTTCAATTTCAGATTGGCAGGTCCATCCCCTTGGGTATCCTCTCAACTATCCATTGTTCTTTCAACTCCTGGATGAGAATGAATAACTGAGGACAGTTGTTCAGGACATGCTCCTAACACTTTGAGATCAATATCCCGAGAGCCACTTCTATGCATTCCCAGACAGGCCCTGGGCACCACCATCAGGGCTGACCCTGGGCCACAGCATGCCTCAGGGGTCAGCTCTCTAGGACAAGCCACTTGTCAGAATGTTATCCCCTGAGGCTGAAGCCACAGCCATGCTTGTCTCTTCCACAGAAGCACTTCTCTTCCACACCCCTTCACCACAGTTGGCAGATTTGAAAGAAAATATGGTAAGATGAGAAATTTACTTCAACAAGTTTGAATGATAAGTTTCAAAGCAGCCCTAAAAGGAAACTAAAGAAGCCATAGTGGGGTCTCCCTATTGAAGTGCCCTCTGTCATAACAAAACTTCTCCTACCTATGGTTTCAAGGTAAATTCAAATAAATTCTCCAGAGGGATCTGGGCATTCTATGTCTTCTTTTATCTGGGGGGAGAAACGACAGGTTGTGAGGCTCTTATGCTAAGGACACTCTATACCTTTAGGAGCTAAAGGGGCCAACTTGCCTGTTACCCATGATACATGATTAGCATGGAATATGTCAAGATCAAAGCTAAGTTTTACAAGAAAGCAGGAATTTCTAAGGAGGCGTCTTATTAACAATTTTGCAAGAATATTTTTGTGGTTAGTAAACATAAGATAAGATTTCATGCACAGGACTGTTTTCAACCTTTCTCCTTATGTAACTAGTTCCTTCCAAAAGGCTTCACTCTTTAGTTTCATCTTCTTCTTTAATCTGCATTGACAACTCCCAGACCATTAGGAGGGCTTATAGCTTCAAGGCTGTAGAGTGCCACTGGCTAAAGCAATCAGCAATGCAGATCCTGAAGGAATTTAAGGCTTAATAGATAAATACAGTAAATAATAGACTTTTAAAGAATGAAATATAAGTATAGCTGCTTTCACAGCTCTTAATTAAACTATAAAGTAGATGCAGTGAATCAGATCAGACATGAGCAAAGTCACCTAAAAGAGAAAATTGCTCCCAGGACTGACCTAACCTTATTTAATATTAACCTGGTAGGTGTGAACATATCTAAAGCAAGCTTAGGTCCACCTGATGGGGTAGCAAGTCAACCACTGAGGCTCAGGAGGAGGAAAACCTAGGAAGGGGGTCTTCAGTATTGGAACTTGGGGTGGGACAGGTGTCAAGGGTGAGCTCTGTGGCGGAAATGGCACTGGGGAATTATGGTTTAGTAAACTGAACTATATAGACCAAGCAACTAATGCTCCTTGTCCAATCCTGTACTCACAAGCTATTTGGCTTCCTATGTAGGCTTGTCTTACAGGGTAAAAACACATGTGTCCACACTGAGGAAGGGAGGTTTAGGCAGAGATCTAAGGAATAGGCAGGAGGTGGAGGAAGGTGGAGTGTGGAGGGAACAGTACCCTTGGCAAAGGGAAACTTGTGGATAAAGGCCTTGAAACAAGGAGATTGGTGCTTTCAAGGAGTGAGAAGATTGCTGTGGCTGGATTATGGTGAATGAAAGGGCGCTGGAGTGAATTCAGCAAGCCAACTGGGAGGCCATTGCAGTAGTGCAGGAGAGAAGTGATGGTGGCTTGGACTTCAGTGGTGATGGAGAGACGTTCATGGATATGAGAGACAGGAGGCAGAATCACCAGAACTCTGTGATGAGTTGATTTGCAGGGTGAGGGAGGGGGAGGTGTCAAGGATGGCTTCCTGATTTGTAGCTTGGGCTACAAGATGAATGGTGGTGCCACACCATCGATGGAGCACTGAAGGATCACTTCTCCTCTCATGCTGTACACTCTTCCTCACCAATCCCATCCTTCTCATGCTTCAATCCAGAGCTTATCTTCAACTCCCTACAGGGACTGTTCCAAAAGCACTTCCTCAAACTCAACATATCCAGGACAAAACTCATCTTCTTCAACTATTCTTCTCTCCCTCCCATGTTGACTCATGGAGAAAGGTAGCACCTTCCACCCGAATGGGAAAGCCAGAAACAGGATGCCATCCTTGACCTCATTCTCTCACCTCCAGGAAATAGTTAGCCAAGGGCTAAGGGTTCCACCTCCTTGATAGCCCCCATTCATTCATTTATTGAATGACTGTTTACTACATAACAGGAACTGTGACTACAATAGTGAACCAGATGGCCATAGTCTCTTCCCTCACAAAAACTTTATGAGGTGAACTGACAAGTAAAGGAGTAATATAATATAGTGCAGTGATGATAATGAGTAAGAGACAACCAGTTAACAAGTTTGAGGGAAGAGTATGCCAGTGACCTCTTTCTTCTAAAAAACGAAGACAGTAATATATCATTAAGTACCAGGCATCCATAACAGTTAGGATGCCTTTGCCTGCAAGTAACAAAATACCTGACAGAAAGTGGTCAAAACAACAGGAATTTCATTCCTAAAAGTAGGAAGTTCCAGATTTTGTGCTCAATGATGTCACCAAGGGGTGCAATTTCTTTCCATCTTCCTCATCATTCTCAGCATCCTCAGAAGGCTCCACTTTCAACCTAGAGCTTGTAGCCTCATAGTTACAACATGGCTGCCCTGGTTACAAACATCACAACCACATCAAGAAGAAGGGGGGCAAATAGAGTTGCAAGAGGGCCATTCTCTCATGTTTCTCTTCTTTATCAGGGAGGGAAGTCTTTCTTAGAAGCTCCTCTAAAATAATTTCACTTGTGTCTTTTTGGCAGAACTGGGTTGTATGGCCATTCATGGCTGCCTAAAAAATCTGAGAAAGTAGGCATCTGGTATGTAGCTTCTCTTGTAACAGGTGAACTCTGCCATATTGGAGCAAAAGCAAGAGGAATGGCAATTGGACAGGCAGCCAACATGGCTGCTACAGTGGTATATAGTACCACCATATAGCATGTAGTTCCTATGTGCCCACACAAGAGAGAGACAAGTGATAGGTTAGACTGTCTATTGTGGGATTCACAAAGGGGTTTGGAAAAGAAATCTAGACCAAGACCTTTTACACAAGAGATTCTTTGTGGAATACTTGCTGGAATATTCCCAGAGTATTTTGGGATACCCCAGACTCATACAAGGTTGTATAACCTCTAACTAACAAGATTCTAAGCAAAAGATGAGACGTGATCATGCTCAGGTAACGAAAACTTAGGGTCAATTCATGTTCTAATTAGTTCTCTTGATCTAACAGTTACGGCTTATAAATCATTCCATGTCGGAAGCCCCACCGGAAATAGTTGAGGTTCAATTCAGTTACAGCTCAATGAAGTCTGAAAACAAGTGTCCAACATTTTCTGGTTCATGGTTTAAAATAGGTTTCAAATAAACAATGAGGAAGCCAGTTTCCTGTTTGGGTTGGGTCCATTGGATCCTAGCCCATCAAAGCTTTGAATTATATTACAATGACAGGCAAGGACTAGAGGGGGAAGAACTGAAACACAGAGGAAAGTTGGCACAGTGCCAGGAAACCTGGCTAAAATTAAGTCCCTCAGTCCAAAGAAAACAATGGCAGCTAGGACATGAGTCAATGGTCCAAGTGCAAGTGCATTTGGGGGCAACAAGAGCACACACAAGCAGGCCATGGAACTGGCCAACCCAACAAGAAGGTCTTTCCACATTCTGAGACCCCCCCTAATGCTGGCCTCTCAATGAGAGGGTAGATCTGTACTATTGAATACAGTAGCCACTATCCATGGTGCAGCACTTGCAGTGCAGCTGGTCCAAATTGAGATGTGTTCTACATGTAAACTGCACACTGGGTTCCCAACACTTATAACAAAAAAGGAAAAAATATCTCAATAATTGTCTATATTAAATTTTGAAATGACAATAAAATATATTGTTAAAATTAATTTCACCTTTTTAAATACATTTTTAAGATGGCCACTTTTGAAAATCCAAAATTATACAAATAACTTGCATTTGTGGCTCACATTGTATCCCTATTCAACAGCACTGGGCTAGACAGTTCCCCAGCCCAGGGTTCTTAGTGGTTTACAAAGTCTCCATAGCAACTTAGATGGCACTGAGCTGTTGGAACTCAAACTTCTGGAGAATTCATTCATTCCTCCCTCAGAAATAATGCATGGAAAAGAAGCCTTTCTTCTGTCACGTTGTGGAGACAGAGCTTACTGATTCTGGGGTCTCTATATCAAATTCATCAGTTCAAAGATTCCTAATGTCAATTTAAGGTAAAACTGTGTACTTTTCCAGGAGGGCTAAATGCTGTGCACCCTGAGGATGTCATTTCTTAAAATAATCATAACATGGCTACAGAGTGAGGAGACTGGTTTTCCTGCATGTGATATTAAGTTATTCCAAAGGCAGTACCTAAAGAACAGCCTCAGAAACACTTGGCCCTCAGACAGCACTACTGGGACAAACAGGCTGCCTCTCCACGTGTCCATGTGCAGGATAACTCTAACCTGAATGTACAAGTGCTCATCAGTCATAAGCTATGAAAAAAGTGAAGTACCTGGACATAAGGCAATAGGGAATAGTGGGGACTGTAGCCAATTGAAGATTGCATGCTCTCGCCTAAAAGCATTCGCATTCAGTTTTTTTAACACTATGCTAACCAAACAAAGCACATTTGGGAGATGGATTTCTTTCATGGGCTCCTTTTTGCAAGTTCTATTTCCAGGCAGCTGTTATGAATGTGCTACAATGCTTCACAACCAGGGGCATTTATCAGAATTATGCCTAAGGGCCTTTGAAAAACTTCAGTTATTCCCATCTCTTCTCAGACCTCCTGAATCTGAATTTCTAAAGTTTCGGGGGACCTGCCCCGAAAATCACGTAGGTTCTTTTCTATTTTCCTAAGTGTCAGCTGGCTTGAGAAATAAAGGGACAGAGTACAAAAGAGAGAAATTTTAATTTCTGGGCATCCGGGGGAGACATCACACGTTGGTAGGATCCATGATGCCCCACAAGCCACAAAACCAAGCAAGTTTTTATTAGGGATTTTCAAAAGGGGAGGGAGCGTGCGAATAGGTGTGGGTGACAGACATCAAGTACCTAACAGGGTAATAGAATATCACAAGGCAAGTGGAGGCAGGGCGAGATCAAAGGACCACAGGACCGAGGTGAAATTAAAATTGCTAATGAAGCTTCGGGCACCATTGTCATTGATAACATCTTATCAGGAGACAGCGTTTTGAGATCAACTGGTCTGACCAAAATTTATTAGGCAGGAATTTCGTCTTCCTAATAAGCCTGGGAGCACTATGGGAGACTGGAGTCTATCTCACCTCTGCAATCTCGACCATAAGAGACAGGTACGCCCCAGGAGGGCCAGTTCAGAGACCTACCCCTAGGTGCGCATTCTCTTTCTCAGGGACGTTCCATGCTGAGAAAAAGAATTCAGCGATATTTCTCCCCTTTGCTTTTGAAAGAAGAGAAATATGGCTCTGTTCTGCCTGGCTCACTGGCAGTCAGAGTTTAAGTTTATCTCTCATATTCCCTGAACAATTGCTGTTATCCTGTTCTTTTTTCAAGGTGCCCACATTTCATATTGCTCAAACACACATGCTGTACAATTTGTGCAGTTAATGCAATTATTGCAGGGTCCTGAGGCAACATACATCCTCCTCAGCTGATAGGATTAAGAGATTAAAGTAAAGACAGGCATAGGAAATCACAAGGGTATTGATTGGGGAAGTGATAAATGTCCATGAAATCTTTACAATTTATGTTTAGAGATTGCAGTAAAGACAGGCATAAGAAATTATAAAAGTATTAATTTGGGGAACTAATAAATGTCCATAAAATCTTCACAATCCACGTTCTTCCATCATGGCTTCAGCTGGTCCCTCTGTTTGGGGTCTCTGACTTCCCACAACACTACAGGTACTACAGATGATTCGAAAAGTGAAAGGAAAATAAATCTCGAGACCCCAAAATCATTAAGCCAAAGGGAAAAGTTAAGCTGGGAACTGGGTCACGCAAAACTGCCTCCCCTTTGGTTCCTAAATTGGATGGCTACAAGATGAAAAGCTACACACTGCCCTCATATTTGCCCACAGGGAAATCCCTAGTGAACTCCAAGATCTTTAAAGTGTTTCTGTTAAAATTCACCATGGTGCCCAGGCACAGTGGCTCACGCCTGTAATCCCAGGACTTCGGGAGGCCAAGGTGGGCGGATCATGAGGTCAGGAGATTGAGACCATCCTGGCTAACACGGCGAAACCCCTTCTCTACTAAAACTACAAAAAATTAGCCGGGTGTGGTGGCAGGTGCCTGTAGTCCCAGCTACTCGGGAGGCTGAGACAGGAGAATCACTTGAACCTGGGAGGGGGAGGTTGCAGTGAGCCAAGATCGCACCACTGCACTCCAGCCTGGGCGACAGAGCGAGACTCCGTCTCAAAAGAAGAGAAAAAAATTAACTATGGCAATGTAAATGATAACTTATCTTTACAGGTGCAATCACCCCTCTTCCCACCTGATACAAATGCATATCTGATTATTCCCACCCACCCCCCTCCCCACCCCATTTGTCTGTTAATCTTATGTAAAAGTGCAGATTCCTTGCATTTCCCCTGTCGCATTTGGCCATGTTACATAAAAATGCAGATTCACTGAGCTAGACAAAGACATGAATATTTTCTCCCTACCCATCTCTTGCATGAAAATTGTGTACTTCTCAATATCCTGCCCTTTCCTCTTTAAATTTGGAGCCCTCAAAATCATCTTCAGAGAAAAGCATAGACCTGTCGCCCAGATGTGCATCCTTAACTTTGGCAAATAAACCTCCTAAAATGATTGAGACTTGTCTCATCATTTTTCTCGATTGACATAATGGGCCCTCCTACATAAAAGCCACTGCACATTCAGAAACTTCAGAGTCCCTTGGAGGCTGGAGTAAATGAGGATGGCTTCCTGGAGGAGGTGTGAAGGTGTGACTCTGGCCTCATTCTGACACATTCCCTCCCTGGCTCACCTAGACTTGGCTTTAGGAGCTCATCTGGGCTCCCCCGGGACCCCCAACCACGCCCTTTCCAGAACCACTTCTAGAGACCAAGGAAATGATGCTCTTACCAAGGGGCCATGTTGTGGTGGGGCCTAAGATTCATAGTTCAGGCAGTGTATACAGAAGGTGGCCAGAGCAGAAGGGAGTGGCCATGGTACAGAATCTATTTTCTTTAAATGCTCAAAGCTTACATATGTCAAGTCAGCCTATAATAGCCATCTCTTCCCATTTTGATCCCACCCCACCTTGACACAGCCAAGGCAATGCCATGGCATTTCTCTTAATCACCCTCATGGTCTGCTGTGTGCTTACTCCTTTTCAACTGTAAGGATGACCTAGAAATATATAACCATATTTTATATAAATACAGAACTGCCTAAAGAAGCAGCTAATATTGTGATTCCCCTGGCCCTGCCCCCACCACTTCCTGCCTCCAACTCCCCACCCACCATGTGAGGAAAGCTTATGCTTCTCTTCCTTTCTCCTGGGGACCTCCTTTCACTGCCACACCAGTCCCACTTGTCCCACCTCTGCCCTACACATTCCTCATGGACAGCGCCCATCACCTGCAGCTCTGCCCCTCACTGCCAATCACGGGGCCCTGCAAGCTCCAAGCCACACGGCCAATGGTAGCCTAAGGACCCCCTTCCTCCACACCTCGAATTGACCACCACTGTCTGCTCATCCTAGGAACCTCCAAATTCAGGCCCTTTCAACCCTCAGGACTCCAGATTATTCTTCCCTATACCCACATCTAGGACTGACCCACTGCTGATTCACACCAGTGCAGACATTCAAATTATTAAAATATTCAGTTCTTTTGCACACTTTGTGGTAAGTAGCCACTGCCCTGAGCCCTGTCACTTGAGTCTCTCTATGACCTTCAGGAATTTCTCCACAATCCAGCAACTAAAGGGTTAACACAAAGCACAGCTGTGAGTTCCAGCAATCGTTCTGATTGGTCAGTCCCCTTGCCTTACCAGGTGATTAAGGTTTTAAATTTCACTGTGGCACCACACGGCAGATAAATTTTGTATGCCTAATGCTGGTTGTAATTTAATGCAAATAATCATTTCTTTTGAGGCTGCAAGATGGGGTCTAAGGACTCTGGACTCAGCGTGAGGTGCATGAGGGCATGCAAACACCTGGCATCAGGATCATGCAGTCACACCCACATCAAGCCAACATCTGCATAATGCAACTGAGAAGCAGCAAAGCTGGTCCCCTAAGATGCCTTCACCAGCAGCCCACAACGGAGCCCAACATTTCTCCACTCATTCCCTGAATTTTCAGTGAGAGAAGCAACACAATAAGATCTCAGATAGCAACATCCTAATTGAATTAGTTTTACCTGGTCTCTTCCCAGTTTCTTCCTGCCTAATAGCAAGAGAAAGTCCTGGCCAGTGCAGTGGCTCACGCCTGTAATCCCAGCACTTGAGTGCTGGGATGGATCACTTGAGGTCAGGAGTTTGAGACCAGCCTGGCCAACATGGCAAAACCCCGTCTCTACTAAAAATACATAATTAGCCAGGCATGGTGGTGGGCACCTGTAATCCCAGCTACTCAGGAGGCTCAGGCAGGACAATTGCTTGAACCTGGGAGGCAGAGGCTGCAGTGAGCCAAGATCACACCCCTGCACTTTAGCCTGGGTTAGAGAGAGAGACTCCGTCTCAAAAAAATAAATAAATAAAATAAAATAAAAAAATAGAGAAAGTCCTATAGGAAAAAGACTCTAGAAAGATTAGTTTTCATGGGAAATCCAAGGAAGGTGGCCATCCAGAACTAGGAGAGTATCATGCAAGGGAAAGGAATGAGGCATAAGAGGGGTGTACAAGAGGAAACCCAGGACAATGCGTCATTTAAAGTCGTGTTCCCCTGAACATATTGCAGTGAAGAGACAAGCCAGTCAGCAAGGATTTGACTCATTAGTCAAATGAGGTGTGAGCCTAGGCTAAGAAGCAGCTTCCCTCCTCCATGCCATTTACGTGGTTACTTCCTCTTCTTGTAATCTTCAAATGCCAGCTTGCCTGCTCTAATGGCCATTTGTTGTTTTTGTCTTCCCCGCATGCTTCCCACCTTCTTCTAGTAACAGCGCCTCCCCTTCCTTAAGGGATCTGCTCCTTCCCCATCCATGGGGGTCCTCTGAGGCTGCTGGCCTCAATACCATAATCTCAAACACAGTGGAGTCAGTGACTCAGCTGTAATCACTCATAGTATCTCAATCCCCTGGCCATGGGGATTGGTCCAAGGGACAGCCACCTAACCCAAACTGAGGCAATAAGATTCTTCCCTGCAGGAATTTGAAATCTAAGTACACAGACATCCAGGATGAAGGGAAATCGAGGCTGGGTCTGACAATAGTGCTCTAAGAGAAAGGCCATGAGACACCCAGAGCCATCCTGGTTTCTTTCCCTCCCAAGCCCAGGTTACTATTACCTTGATGTAATAACAACATTAACTATCCCCCAGCCCCATATCTTTCCAATAAACTCAATTGGTACTTAAGTTAGAATCTGTTTGTGTCATTTCAAACACAACCAAAATTGATACAGAATATTACAAGTGACATCTCTAGAAGATGGAATAGGCAGAGTCAAGAAGGGGCGGGGATCTGACAGTTCTTGCTACATGGTTAAATGATTAGCTGATACATATTGTGACGCAAACCATATGTACCCATGGCTAAAGCATTAGAAAAGGCTTGGTAGGAAAATGTCAGGATATTAGAGAGCTCTGACTTATCATTTTAGCTTAGACTAAAGCAGGATGCATGGACACGTTGGGGTTACCTCTTTCTGCCTTTAGCTAATGCTCCAAGAACCCGGGGGATGAACGATTGAGCTTCCTGCCTGTGCAGGTTATTAAGTTATTGTCTCCCAGTTCTAAGCCCACCCTTCTACACTTTGATCTGTGATGGCAGGGCTAAGACTCTGCAACCCACTGTTTTCTTTCTTTTTTTTTTTTTTGAGATGGAGTCTCGCTCTGTTGCCCAGGCTGGAATGCAGTGGTGCAATCTCGGCTCACTGTAACCTCCGCCTCCCAGGCTCAAGTGATTCTCCTGCCTCAACCTCTTGAGTAGCTGGGATGATTACAGGCACGCACCACTATGCCCGGCTACTTTTTCATATTTTTAGTAGAGACAGGGTTTCACCTTGTTGGCCAGGCTGGTCTCAAACTCCTGACCTCAGGTGATCCACCAGCCTCGGCCTCCCAAAGTGCTGGGATTACAGGCATGAACCACCAGGCCTGGCTTTTTTTTTTTTTTTTTTTTTTAAAGACAGAGTCTCACTCTGTCGCCAAGGCCGGAATGCATGGATGCAATCTCGGCTCACTGTAGCCTCCGCCTCCCCGGTTCAAGTGATTCTCCTGCCTCAGCCTCCCTAGTAGCTGGGATTACAGGTGTCCACCACATTTTTGTATTTTTAGTAGATACGGGTTTTCACCATGTTGGCCAGGCTGGTCTTGAACTCCTGACCTCAGGTCATCTGCCTGCTTCGGCCTCCCAAAGTGCTGAGATTACAGGCATGAGCCACCATGCCCAGCCCAACCCACAGTTTTCCTTTGCCTGTTGGATTCTGCCAATAGGATGAAATACAGGGAGAATGGAGGGAAGAGGGATTTGCCCCTTTCAGCAGTAGTTTCCAGCTCCTTGTCACTTTGCCATAACCTGACCCATCAGGCCCCCTTAAAGGGTGCACCGCTGAGTCATTCATTCCTTCCTCAGTGAGTTCTGTCCCTGACCCTAATTAAAATTAATGTCCTGACTAGGAAATGACTACCTGGGAGGATTAAAAGAAATGGGGAAGTCTGATCCCAAACACCTTCTATTATTAATGTTTTCTTTGCCAAAAAAAAAAAAAAATGCTAGCAATTCCTGGCCACAATTAAGTGTCACTCACTTGGGAACAGCCTGGGGACAGAGGCCATACCGACCTTATACCTATGCAAGAAGGGCTCTATAATGACCCCTCAATGCTTTAAAATGTCCCAAACTGACCTCCTTCTAGCCGTTCCTCTGCCCCTTCCCTATGGACAAGAAGCACATGGGCCCAAGAGGATATGTCCACCTGGAGCCTGGGACTCTCTTCTGGACCATGCTCCAAGAGCCTAGGACAACAGAATGCCCTCCCCAAATGGCCTAGAGCTTGCTTTCCGGGCCCATGAGGCCCCCTTCCCTGAGTTCTCCTTCTAAAAGGGGATTGGGTTTCCAGGTTACACACCCCTTAGCCTGAGGTGCTACTAAGAGATGCTGATGGAGGCCGGGGGTGAACGGAGCTTGGACGTGCCCACTGAGTTGTCCATATGCTTGCATGGGGCCCCACTAAGCAGAACAGAGTCCAGTGGAAAGAGAAGATGGGGTGGGCAAGGGACTTCTTTCTGTGTTCTTGCCCCAGCCTCACAAAGAGGCTCAGAGAGGGCCTCACAGGAAGTGAGTAAGTTCCAGGCCCTGGATCTAAAGCAAAGGCCAACAAGGTCATTAAGCCGAGATCTAAGGAAATGAGCTAAGAGACAGAACTGCAAGGCTGGGCACAGATTCAACCAATGAAATGAGTGAGAGTTTTATGAGGCTGTATTGCCAGAGAAACCTTAAGCTGAACATATAGGCGCTTATGATTGTAAACCCCAAGCACCAGAACCCATGCCAGAAGGGAGCGGGCCTCAAGGCAGGGCCACCCCAGCAGCAAAATCTTCCCAGGTGCTCCTCAGGAGTGTCCAAGGTGAGCCCTGGATGGGAGACCCCAGCAACAGGGAAGCCATACTCGCTGACCACAGACTCACCTACAATCAGGCCGTGAGTCAAGAAACATGTCTGCCTGCTTACTCACTATTCCTGACAAACAGGACATGCTGTACTCTGTGCCAGGGGCTGTCACCTCCTGTTCCCTTTCCCCTTGTTAAAAATGGAAGTTTTTATTATCTTGCTTCTCCCCCATCATGGTTTCTATATTGGGTGCACTGGGGTGACATGCTTATCTCTTTGCCAGATCCAATGGAGGGGAGAAGAGGTATCAGTAGCCATGGTTGTCTCCCGGGGGAAGGAGGTATGAACAATGCGGAGCTATTTTAAGCAGAGATATCTTTGAGATCGTGCATGTGTGAAGAAGGTTGCGTGTGAGTTAGGCAGCAAACTAGTGTTCCCTGTGCCCATCTCCCACCCCTGGCCCTTCTAGTCTCAGGCCTTGAACCCTTAACTGCAGAGGAAGGGCATGAGCCAGGCTGGAACAATCACTGCACTTTACCTCAACCACAGTGACTGACTCAGGGTGGTCTTATCACAGCAGCTGCCAATCTCAGTGCTTCTGGGTGGAGCTGGTGGCAACGAATGCCTTTCTGTTTTTTGTTTGTTTGTTTGTTTGTTTGTTTTGAGATGGAGTCTTACTCACTCTGTCACCCAGACTGGAGTGCAGTGGGGTGATCTCAGCTCACTGCAACCTCCGCCTCCCAGGTTCAAGCAATTCCCTTGCCTCAGCTTCCGGAGTAGCTGGGATTACAGGTGTGAGCCACCACACCCGCCTAATTTTTGTATTTTCAGTAGAGATGGGGTTTCACCATATTGGCCAGGCTGGTCTCAAACTCCTGACCTCGGGTGACCTGCCCACCTCACGCCTTTCCTTCTTGACCCAGCTGTCGCCATGTGAGTCCAAGGCTGTGTCAGAGGCCGTGTTCCCCACTATGTGGAGAAAGGCCAGGTGGGGTAGGAGAGAATTAGACAATGGGTTAAGTGAGGTAGGGAGAGAGAGAGTGTGTGTGTTCTAGAAGCCTCAATTCTCTCGTTCTAGTCCCAGAGGTCACCAGAGTTTCCTGCAAATCTGCTTTAGGTTCTATGAGCTTCCTTACCTTTTCTACTTAAGCTAGTATAGAAAGTATAACTGACGCTTTCAACTAAGAGTCTCAACTAATTAACCAATCCTTAACATTTGAGTTAAACTTTCTTAAACCCATGGTTCTTTACAATACTTTCTCATTCTGTTTATATATCCTCCCAACAGAATGAGAGAGAGAGAGAGAGAGTGTGTGTGTGTGTGTGTGTGTGTGTGTGTGTGTGTGTGTGTGGTTTAAAACAATAGAAATTTATTCTCTCACAGTTCTGGAGGCCAGAAATCCAAAACTAAGATATTGCCAGAGTTGTGTTTTTCCCTGAGAAAGAAGATTCCATGCCTGTCAACTGGCTCCTGGTGGTAGTCAGCAATCCTTGATGTTCTCTGGCATGTCTTGGCTTGTAGTGGCATCACTCCAACCTTTGTCTATATCTTCAGATGGTTTTCTTCTCTTTGTGTGTCTGTGGCTCTGTGGCTCCATGTTTTCCTCCCTTTTCCCTTACAAAGATGCCAGTCATTGGATTTAGGGCCCACCCTAATCCAATGTTACCTCATCTTAACTAGCCACATCTGCAAAGGCTCTGTTTCCAAATAAAGTCACATTCTGAGGTTCTGGATAGACGTTAGCCTTAGGGGGCACACTATTCAACCTATTACACATACATAATATGTCCTACCATTGCCCACTTGAGAGGGCTTGGTTGTTTTACATGCCAAAAGCAGTGAGCATACCTACCACTAAGAGCGTGGCTTCTAAATGCCATTCTTAAAACCTGCACATTCTCCACATGAATCCCAGAACTTAAAGTAACAACAACAACAAAAAAGAACCAAATAGTGATCGAAGAATGATTGGGGAAAACTGAAAAAGACACAGAAGTCAGTTTGAAAGAACTTCCACTGGCTAAATTTGGGACAGTTTGAGCATGAAAATAAATAATACCAGTAATATGTCCTCTCAAATAATATAGAAAACCATGAATCAATACTTATATACCTAAATACATACATACAAACAAACATACATACATGTGCTAATTGAAAATAGAGATATTTGTCATTCCTTTTTCAGCAAATATAATTTCATCCTATGGATATATATGGTAGTTCATTTAAGTGTTCTATTACTGATTCAAGTTAATTCCAACGCTTTACTATTTTAATAGTAATGCAATCCATTTTTTATTTTATAATATTTTAGACTCAGGGGGTACATGTGCATGTTTGTTACATGAGTATATTTTGTATTTGTGGGGATTGGGCTTCTACTGTACCCTTTACCCAAATAGTGAACATTGTACTCAATGGGTAATTTTTCAACCCACGCCCTCCTCCCAACCTCCCCCCTTCAGGAGTCCCCACTGTCTATTATTTCTATCTTTGTGTTCATGTTTACCCATTGTTTATCTCCCACTTATGAGTGAAAACACGTGGTATTTGATTTCCTGAGTTAGTTCACTAAGGATACTGGCCTCCAATTCCATCCATATTGCTGCAAAGGACATGATTTCATTTGTTATGGCTGCCGAATAAATTCTATTGAGCTTTATTTTGTATTTCAAAACACAGACAATTTAATCAATTAGAATTAAGTATGACTGCAACTAGCATAGACTCAAAGTAATAGTGGGTAATTTCTTTCTCCTATTTGGAAAATCTGGAGGCAGGCTGTCTGTGGCTGGTGCCCCACCAAGTAGTTGAGGACCCAGGCTTTTTCCCTCTTTCCCAAGAGGACCTCCCAGTCTAAGATGGTTCTGGATCAGTGGCTCTTCATCAGGGATAATTTTCCCCCTAAAGTAAAGTTGACAATGTCTGGAGACATTTTTATTGTCATAATGGGGACGAGGTGCAACGGCATCAAAAAAGTAGAGGCCAGGGGTGCTGCTAAATGTCCTACAACCCATGGCAACAAGGAATTATCTAAGCCCAAAATGGGAACAGTGTGGAGGTTGAGAAATCCAGTTCTCACTCCATCTATCACACCTGTGCTCCAAGAAGCAGGTCAGCATACAGAAGAAAGGGGCAAAAGGCATATGCCAGCTGACTTAAGAAAAGTTTCTAGAAGCTGCCACACAATTCCACTTATATTCCATTCACCAAAACTTAATCACATGGCCACACATAATTGGAAAATATAGTCCTTATTCTCAGCAGCAATGTGCTTAGTTAGAAATTGAGGACCAAACTGTCAGTCTTTGACACAGTAATTATACTGGACATGACTTTTCAAATTAAATTTACCTTCCTCCCCTTGCCACCTTTCCCATGACTGACCCCCAGCAAAAAAAATCATTCCCCTCCCTGCCAAGAAGTGGTTGCTTTTCTCCACCGCTGCTTTGAGAGTTATTGCCTCAGGGAGAAAGAATGTCATCTTGAACCATTACCTCAAAACTAGTTGAGATTCTTTCTTGCTTCATTGACTTCACTTGAAAAATATTTATTGAGAGCTTTAAAGTGCCATGCACAGTGTCGAAGGCAGCTTGGCACCTCCCACAGAGCCAGCTCAGATGCAGGCATGGAACCAAGCAGACCACTTGGACATCATGGCCAAGGCAAACCTAGAGATATCTGTGATGAGATGTCTCTGTTTTCCCCTAGGGAAAGAGAGGTCTTGCGGGAACACACCTGTGGAAGAAAGAACAGTGCAGTCAGCAATCCCTGAGGCCAATTCTGAACCCACTACCAGTTCATGTGACCCCGAGCAAGCCATATCCTACTGCACCTCTATTTTCTCCTTTGCAAGTCTAAGGCTGGGATCCAGAGGTTTCCCAGGCCAGCACTGAGCTACCTACATGAATCAACTTGGAAGTGTGCTTAAAATGCAGATTCCTGGGCCCACCCCAAATTCTGATTAAGAAACGCTATGGTGGGGCCTGATAATTTATGAGTTTTTTCTTAAGTGCATATGTTCTCATGCCCAACAGCTGTGAAAATTACTAGACTAGTAGAAATCCTTCTTAGCTCTAACAGTCCAACATCTTGGAAATTAGAAACAAATCCACATTCATGTAGCATGAGAAAGTACCTGTAACATTTCAGGAGACACTACACACTCAGCTGTAAAATGAGAGCTTGCAAAGTCATAGAAAATAAGAAGGCATCATTTCTACCAAAAGCATTACTAATCAACTGCTTCAAGACTGGGAAGTCATTTTCTATTACTGGCATAGAAGAGGAATAACAACATTATAAAAGGTACTTTAAAAAAAGATGGATTTTCTGAGCTCTGAGACTACACTGAAGGAAAATAAGCCATAATTCTATGTCACTATGAACCCATAATTTTTGCCAGAAAGAGAATAAAAGGAGTCAGGTCTTCCCTACACCTACTTGCTAGAATAATCAGGCATAGGGATTAGCTAAAGGATGCAGAGAAGCCCTCTCTACATCTTCCCCCAGCACCAAGAAAGCTATGCCAGCTCTTGGGCCCAACACAGCTTTGTTCATTAAAGAATCATGCCAACAAAGGTTTGGAAGCAGTGCACCTAATGATCTGAGTGATATTCAAATTTAAATTGACATAGAATGAAGAGAAAATAAAAGCCTTGTACAGGTCTCTGCATCTTGAGGTCCTACATTTGCATATCTCACTACCATCAAAATAATCAAAGTACAATGAGCTCTCGAATGAGACCTAGAACAGACCTGGAACATACAGATTATCAAAGGCTTATCCAAGAAGACATCTGCAAAACTGAATTCTGAAGGCTTAATACGTGTTAGTCACAAAAGTGTTGGAGAAATTGGAGGATACTGGCCAGGTGAACTAACACACACCAAGATCTGGAAGAAAAGCATCAAATGAAGTATACAAACTACAGGTAGTTCATTCATTTGAAACCTATCCCAGAGTGGTGAATGGTGAGGCTGGAAAAGTAAGCAAGGCGAGAGCATGAGTGGCCTTCATTGCACACAAGTACAGGAATGTGGGCTTTGTCCTGAAGGCAATAGAGAGGCACTGGAAGGTTCAAGGCTGGGGAGCAACTCTAGCTGCATGTAGAGAATGGGCTGTAGCAGAGCAGTATTCCAACTAGGGAGACTAGTAAGAAAGTTAGTGCAACACTCCAGGTAGGAAACGATGAAAGTCTGACACAAGAGAATGGTAGTGGGATGGATAAAAGGAAAATTCCCTAAAGCACTTTGAGTTGTAGAAATAAGACTTAGTAATTGATTTCACTTGAAGAATAAGACAAAGGGGATAGTCAGCAATGACTACTTTGGGCACCTGAGGTGGTGACAGTCAGCGAAAAGTCAAACACAGAAAGGAAGCAAGTTGCAAAGGTTGGGGCAGAAGAATCCAAGTAAAGGCTCCCAGGAGGCAGTTGACCATAATGGCCTGAGACTTAAGACAGTGATTTAGGCAGCAGATGATAAATCAAACCACAAGCCAATAAAATGACCCCAGGAAAGAATTAAGAGTGAGAAGAAGATGAACATAAAACCCCAGGGAAAAAAATCAGCCTTTAAGCTGCAACAGAAGAAAATGGGCATAAGAAAAGCTAAGAGTCACCAGAGAGGCAGAAGGAAAACTATGAGAGTGGGTACTACAAAATTCAAAGGAAGAAAAGATTTTAGGAAAGGAGTGTTAATCATGGCCACTGTTTCCAAAAGGTTGTCCATGAGATTCCACAATGAAGAGGTCCCTGATGACCTTGGGAGGCACAGCTTGGAGTGGTGGGCGCAAAGCCAGAGAGCCTTAGATTTAAGAGAGAATGGGAGGTGGGAGGTAGGAAGTGAGGACAATGAGTTGGAAAACCTTGGTGAAGCTAATCTGTAAAGAATTTAAAAGAGGGAGGCAACCAGTGCTGGATGGGAGATGGGAAGGTGATTCTTTTAAAGATGGGAGACACTTGGGACAATTTAAAGGACTGAAATTTACTGAGTATTCATATGTGACCTCATTTGAACCTCCTAATATTCATGAGGAAGTTTTCCCATTCTACAGATGTGGAAACTGGAACTAAGGCTAAATGACTCAGAAACATAGGGGAAATTGATGGTGGGCTTTGGAAGAAGAGATACAGCCATTACTTCCTTGCCTGAATTCCCACTGCCACTTCATCATGCTGGAGGCACAAGGCAGGGAGGCATGGAGAGAAAGACGGAAAAGAGGACTGGAAAGGAAGACTCACAGTGCTAAGTCCCCATTAGGTGCAGGAACTATTAGAAACTTACTTATTACTGCATTAGCCTGTTCTCACACTGCTATTAAAGACATACCCAAGACTGAATAATTTATAAGGGAAAGAGGTTTAACGGACTCACAGTTACATGTGGCTGGGGAGGCCTCACAATCATGGTGGAAGGTGAAAGGCATGTTTTGTTTTGTTTTTGTTTGTTTTTTGAGATGGAGTTTCACTCTTGTTGCCCAGGCTGGAGTGCAATGGCGTGATCTCACCTCACTGCAACCTCCGCCTCCCCGGTTCAAGCGATTCTCCTGCCTCAGCCTCCTGAGTAGCTGGGATTACAGGTGCCCACCACCACGCCCAGCTAATTTTTGTATTTTTAGTAGAGACAGGGTTTCACCATGTTGGCCAGGCTGGTCTCGAACTCCTGACCTCAGTTGATCCATCCACCTTGGCCTCCCAAAGTGCTGGGATTACAGGTGTGAGCCACTGCACCCAGCCTGAAAGGCATGTCTTACATAGAACGAGGCAAGAGAGAATGAGAGCAAAGTGAAAGAGGAAACCCCTTATCAAACCATCAGACCTCGTGAGACTTATTCATTACCTCAAGAACAGTATGGGGGAACTGCCCCCCACGATTCAATTATCTCCCTCCTGGTCCCTCCCACAGCATGTGGGAATTATGAGAGCTACAATTCAAGATGAGATTTGGGTGGGGACACAGCCAAACCATAAAAATCACCTTTAATCAAATCCCACTAACCCCTCAAGGAAGACACTATTATAAAGTTTGGCTTACAGTGAGTAAGAGCTCTGAGGTTGAGAAAGGTTACACCTTCACCAGGTCATGCCGCCAGTAAGTGACTGCATCTGATGTCAACTTGGATCTGCAGAAATTAAGGTGTCCTCTCACCGCTTCTAGCGAGCCCTTCATTTCAGAGTCTCAGGCACTCTCCTCCAGCAACTCCACTAGTCTCCACATCACCCCTACCCCCACCCCCACAGTAGACTATTTATGAACACTGCTTTCATTCCAGTCTGTGCTCACCCAAACCCTACATGGCCTCATGTCTCACACCGGGGTCAGCCCCACAGTGGCATGAGACCACGTGCCTGGAGGAACGGAAGCTGAAGAATACTTCACTGGGTCCTTCCCTTTTACTCAACGGTAAGTAATTTAAAAGATTATTTTTATATGAAAAATAAATCTGAAGACATTGCTGAGCCAAACACAAAAATTACATGAATTTCTGAGATGAAATATGAGACTTCCATGAGATGTCCTGCTTGTGGTGCAGCTTTGGACTCCAGCAAGTTCCTGTTTAGAATATTTCAATGGAAATTCATGAAAAACAACTTAAAACAGGATAAAGGGCTTATGGTGGAATTTCAGACCTTCCAGTCCATCCCACTTGCTTTCCAGGCTTAACTAACCCCACTTCCCCACAAGAACCTTACTCGATACTCCTACTACATCCCTTCAGCTTTCCCCTTTATCTCTGCTTCCCCTGCAGCCTGGAATGCCCTTCTTCTACTCACTCATCTGAAACCTGTTCACCTTCCATAAAGTCCTGTAGGATCACAGTCATCTCCCTTCCACTAATCTCCCATGTTAAGCCAGCACTTGTCACTGCTATCGTGCATTGTTATATTATCCATCTGTGCTGTAGGGCTTGTCTCTCTAAGCTGCTTAATAATAGGGATCGTGTCTGCTATATCCTTGTGCTTCCACACATAAACAAGATAGCTTTCCCAGAGAAACAAAAACAGCAGCAGCACCAACTTATATTTCATAGGTACTCATATATATGATCTCATTGGAACTTCATAATAATACCACAAGGAAGTTTCCCTACAAAACTGACACTTAGAGAAGCTAAGTGACTCTTGCAAGGCCATACAGGTTGGAAGAGACTGCTACATTCTGACAGCAGAGCCTGTGCCATACTAAGTAGGTGCTCAAAGAATGTTTATTAGTTGACTTTTTCCACTTCTTCCTCTTAAATGGTAGCAGAGTACCATTAAGTGATCTTCATAGACTCCATAGAGAATAGCAGAATCATCTAGCAGAGCCCCCCTGCTCATTTCTGACCCACAAAATCACTAGACATAATACAATGGGCTTATTGATTTAGGTCATTGCGTTTCTGATTAGTTTTTCAAGTGGCAAGAGAAATCTGAAAAACCCTCATGAGTTCTGAAGCAAATTTCTCATAGTTGGCATTTAACACAATTTTTGTATTATCACTGAGCACACATTAGGCAAAGTCTGTCCTAGTGCATTCTCAGTTCATTGTTGATGCCCTTTCCCAACAATCCAGTTCTCTCCAAGGTCCTCTGAAGATCCCCTCTCAGATCTTCTTCCCTCAAGATGCCCTAAACCTTAGAATCCTTCTGGTCTTATGCCTCTCTTCCTTCTTTCTTCTTTTTTCTTTCTTCTCCTCCTTCTCCTTCTTTCTTTTCCCTTCTTCTTCCTTCTTCTTCTTCTTTCTTCTTCTTCCCTCCCCCTCCCCCTCCATCTCCCCCTCCTTCCCTCTCCTTCTCCTTCTCCTTCTTTCTTTTTACCCAGGCTGCAGTGCAATGCCATGATCTCAGCTCACTGCAACCTCCACCTCCTGGGTTCAAGCAGTCCTCCCATCTCACCTCCTGAGTAGCTGGGATTACAGGTGTGTGCCACCACACCAGGTTAATTTTTGTATTTTTAGTAGAGACAGGGTTTTGTCATGTTTGCCAGGTTGGCCTTCTTCCTTCTTTACCCTTCTATTATCCTTCCCCTCCTCCCATTAAAGTGGTTCATTTTAAAGGAATAATTTTTTTTAATAGAGTCTCGCTCTGTTACCCAGACTAGAGTGCAGTGGCTTGATCTCAGCTCACTGCAACCTCCACCTCCTGGGTTCAATTAATTCTCCTGCCTCAGCCTCCTGAGTAGCTGAGATTACAGGCATGTGCCACTAAGCCCTGCTAATTTTTTTGTATTTTTAGTAGAGACGGGGTTTCACCAAGTTGGCCAGGCTGGTCTCGAACTCCTGACCTGAAATGATTCACCTGCCTCAGCCTCCCAAAGTGCTGGGATTGCAGGTGTGAGCCACCATGCCCCACCTTAAAAGAAGAATTTAGTAGCCCTGAAGAATCTCCAAGGTGAAGACTAGAAGAGAGAAATCAATGCAGCATTTGTGTAGAGACCTAGGAGGAGAGGGCCTGAACACCAAGCAGTCTCCCTACTGTTTCTTCTCCATCTTCTATTCATAGCCTTCTACACAAACCAGAAAAAGATCATCAATTTTACACCAGATGTGAGAAGATGCCCACTCCCACTGCCTCCCCCAGTAGTAAGTCCTCATTAAAACTTGCTACCCTCTGAATCTAAAATGATTTAATGCTTCCTTTCCTTTGAAGTGATGATATTACAGATTTTATTATCTTTTCAAGGAGAAAAGGTCTGTTAGAATAAATAAAGCCTTAGTATATGAAGTAATGTTCAGAGTGTCTTATCAACTTCAGTCTTCCCCTGGGAATCCTCTCTCTTCCCCTCTGCTCACCACATCCTGTCCTTCTCTTCCAGCCCTGCTCTGATTATTAACTAAGAACCCATAGAAACTAAGGTTTCCTTTAGCTCTCCCTAAATGGGGTTTGAATAACCCACTAACCATGTTTAAACAGGTCTTCTTAATCATAAACATCACCCTAGAAGACAAACATCACTCTTCTATTATGTGGCTGCCCATAAAACCCAGACAGCTTCCTGTTTCTCTGTTTGGACCTCATGTGCCTGCCAAAGGTATGTGCCATTTCCCAGTGGCTTTGAGGGAGGCATAAAAGCCAGAGCCCACAGGATTGTGTTACTCAGTCTTTGTCTTAGGTCTCAGGTGGGGCCAGATAGGGAGGGGAGTGTCACATCTTGTTGCATTACTAAGGCTGATGGTCACCCAAAACACAAAGATAGGACTGTATCTCTTGGAGATGAAGGTTCACATGTCAACATACACCTCCCACCTATGTCAGTCTGCCCATCCCCAACCTTGGTCATGTCATTCCTCACCTCACTTCCCTCCTACTCCACTTCCAATGTGGAAAGGACCCCTCTTCTCCTGTCCACCCAATTAATAGCTACCTAGCCCACCAAAGTACACTTCAAGCCCCACCTCCTTTCTGAAGCCTCCACTGCCCACTCAGGTGACTTTCTTCTACCATTCACAGATGGTAACATGTGTGTATCATTCCTACCTAAAATGCTGGAGAATGGTGTGTTAACTCTTCCTGTGGTATTTGTTTTCCCCACATTATATTTAAGTTCCTGGAGTGCAGAAAGTGTGTGCTGCCCATGTTTGAATGCCCCACATGCCTAATGAAGGACAATGTAGATGGAAGACCCATGAGCAATATACTGAATCAATTAAAGAGACAGGGCATGACATTGTTCAGGCAGCTGTTAATAATAATAATAAAATTAGTTGCTATTATTAAGCCTGTCTTAAACTGCAGAGAACAAGACAGACACAGGGGATGACCTACAAGCTTCAAGACTCAGAGAATTCAACAACCTTAAGAAATACCTCCTGGGCAGAATGCTGTGTTTGGAAGGTTGGAAGACTCTGAGCTTGAGAACCCTGAAGAAGGCGGAACTGTTGGGTTGCCGGCAGCCGGGAAGGGTTTGCCTGACACTCTTGGCTGGGCGGGAAGAAATGGGGGGAAGGAGAAGGGCGGCGCACTGGGCTGCTGGAAGCTGGGTTCCTTCCGAAGGGACGTTACGCTACCGTCCGTAATATCACCCCAAGCCCTAGCATTCTCAGGAAAGTCGCTTATGAAGCTATGACTCAAGTGCCGCAGTGCTTGGGCCCACGCTTCGCAGCGTGAAATCAGCGGCGGGGCGCGGCGGCACGAGGAAGCTGTGCAAAGCCGAAGGGGCAGCCTCGGACCAGGAACCTTACCCGTCTGGCGGGTCTTATGGCCGAGTCACCGTGGCGGCGCGGCAGCTCGGGCCCGGTTCTCCCGGGCGGGCCGGGGTGGTCACCTCTGCAAAGCAGGGTTTCTGGGCCGTGATCGAGTCTTGCTCACGGGCATGTCGGGAAACGCCTGCTGCGCTCCCTACCTGAAAATCCACTCTTGAAAATGCACTCCCTTAGGTTAAAACGCTGCCTTTCCTAAGGACCTTCTTTAAAAGTAAATCCTAACATAAGTTGGTGCAACCAATTTCCTTCCCTTACAGACGCTAAAAGCAGAGCACTGAAGGGGTGGGATTCTTGAAGGGGAGGGAGGGAGGTAAGGCTACTGATGATCCTGGAAGGGACAGCTCCACTGTGAAGGGTTTAGGGGAAGGCGGATATCAGCTCTGGTTGCTCGGTTAGTTTGCCCTATTTGAGCTGACGACTTTCGTTAATGAATTTCACCTCTAGTGCTCAGTGGTTTATCTGAAAGAAAAGGCTGGACTAGAGAAGTGGTTCTCAAATTGGTCCCCAGACCAGCAACATCAGCATCACCTGGGACCTCGTTAGAAATGAAAACTATAGGCCAGTCCTAGATCTACTGAATGAGAAACTCAGCGGAGAGCCCAGGAATGTCTTTCAACAGCCCTCCAAGTGTTTCTGATTCATGCTGTCATTTGGTGACAAACTGGACTAAATGATCTGGCAAGTCCCTTGCACAGAAGAGAGCTGATACTTTTTAATGTGGTTCATGAGGCCATACAAGGCCCTCACTGATGTGGTCCTCATGTAACTGTCCAGTCTCTTAAGGCAACAGTCTTTCTCATCTACATAAAACTGATAAAACTTTCTCTAAAGAGATTTCCTCTTTGAAACCCAGGCTTACATATGCTGCTCTTCCTGACATAGCCTTTTTCTTCCATTACTATCTCCTATTTGTCCTGTAAGACTTGTTTTGTGATTATCTCTTCCAGGAAGGCCACCTCACACCTCCCAAGGTCAGGTGTCTCCCTTCTGTGTTGTTGTAGCACCTTGTAAATGTTATATCCATTTACCACCTTTATCAGGTCACCCACCAGACTGAGCTAGGTGTGAGCAGAAACTTGTACTTCTGCACGTTCAGTGTCTGACACAATGTTAGCCACTACAGTAATCATCAATGCATGAGTGAATGAATGGATGAATTGAATCCTTTTGTCAACTGAGGGCTCAGATAGTGGCTTTCTGGTTCTTTTTGATCTCTAATCATTGATAATTTAAAGCTCTTCGTGTTACCCCAATGATTTGATCAATGCTTATTACTGTTAGTAATTTTTTTTTTTTTTGAGACGGAGTTTCACTCTTGTCACCCAGGCCGGATCTCGGCTCAATGCAACCTCCACCTCCCAGGTTCAAGTGATTCTCCTGCCTCAGCCTCCCGAGTAGCTGGGATTACAGGCACCCACCACCATCCTCAGCTAAATTTTTATATTTTTAGTAGAGATGGGGTTTCACCATGTTGGCCAGGCTGGTCTCGAACTCCTGACCTCAGGTGATCCACCCAGCTCAACCTCCCAAAGTGCTGGGATTAGCCACCACACCCAGCAGCTGTTAGTAATTCTTTATAGTACATTACATAATACAAATTATTTCATATCCATTAGCCCATTTCAACTTCTCATCAACCTTAAGAATTAGAGTAGGTATTGTTTTAATCATTTTAACAGCTGTAAAACAACTCACAGATATCAAATGGCTTTCCATGGTTACCTATTTCTGTAAAAATTATTTACACTGAGTACAAATAAAACACAAAGTGTCTCCTTGGCAAGGCATAGTGATAGACACATAGGAGTTAAAAACTTATTAAAGACATGATCCTTATCCTCAAGGAATCTCTATTTTAGGAAAAATAAAACATATTCTCCAAATAGCCACAACGTAATAAGTGTATAATAAATCCAATCTTAAGTGAGTCATTCCATTAAGGATTTAGGAGTTTGGTGGACAGAGGAACTGTGGGTGGCAGAGTAGTTAGGGGAAACATGATTGGGGCAGAGGCAGAAATTTCATGATGACTGGACAGAAAAGGATGTGAACAGATATGAGAAGAAAGCCTCCCAGGAGCAGAGAATAGACTAATAAATGAACAGAGACTGGAACAATCAACATTGTCTGGGGCAGTGAATATATCTAATAGCTGTAGCAAATAGCAGAGATGCTATGAAGGGGAGCTGTGAAAGTCAAAGATAGAACTGGTGGTGGCACTACATATGCCACTGAAAGTGGGCTTGATGGGAGGATTTTTCACACTTTTATTAGGCTATTAGTGGCCACTCTTGAAATTACAACATATATCGTTGATTTATTAAACATTAATGTTAACTCTTAATTTTCTGTCCTCCCAGACAATGCAAGGACCTTAGAACACTTTAACTCTATTACCTCCCTCCTGACTTGCTATCGTTATCATGGATCTTGAGTATGTATTTTAAACCCCACTAGTCATTATTATTTTCATTTTGCATAGTCAGTATTCATTTATATTTACCTGTGTTGTTTCCATTTTCATTCCTCTTCAATTTTTCCTTCATCTCCAAGCTTTCATCTGGGATCTTCTCTTTACCCAAAGAATATCTGTCAGAATTTCCTTTAGTGCAGGTCTCTTGGTGGCAGCTTCTTTCAGTTTTTATTTCACTGACTTTATTTTACCATCATTACTGAAGAATATTTTTACTAGGTGTAGAATTCTAGATTGGCCAAATTGAAAATATCATTCTACTATTTTCTTATTTCTGTTATCATTTTTGAGAAGTCTGCTGTCATTCTTTTCGTTCTTGGAGATGAGGGTCTCACAGTGTTGCCCAGGTTGGAGTGCCATGGCTAGTCACAGGTGCAATCATAGCTCACTGCAGCCTCGAACTCCTGGCCTCAAGCAATCCTCCCACCCGCCTCAGCCTCTTGAGTAGCTTGGACTACAGGCAGGCACCACTGCACCTGGTTTACCACCATTCTAATTGTTGCTTCTGTCTATTGTCACTTGTCTGCTTTTAAAATTTTTCTCTTTGATTTTGGTCTTCTGAAATTGGACTATGATATGTCTAGGTATGAGTACATTTTATTTATGCTGCTTGAGATTCATAGGATTTTTATCTGTTTGGGGGAATTCTCAACCATTATCTTTTCAAATGCTCGCTCTCTTCTCTCCATTGGGGATCCCATTTGAATAGGTACACATTTAGTATACATGCTGATCAAACTGCATATGTCTCTGACTCTTCTGAATTTTCATGCTTTTTCCTGAGTTAAGTCTGGATAGTTGCTTTTGACCTTTCTCCTAGTTCTTTCATTAACTGTATTTATTTGCTGCTAAATACATCATTGAGATCTTGATTTTGGTTATTATATTTTTAATTAGAGTGTTTCTAGAGGTTCTCTATCAAATGTGGACAATTACTTTTTATAACTTCCAATTTCCAATCCTTGCCAACAAATTTCAAGTTTGGCCTTTACTTTCTTTTTTTGTTTTTGTTTTTGTTTTTGAGACGGAGTCTCGCTCTGTTGCCCAGGCTAGAGTGCAATGGCACAATCTCTCCTCACCGCAGGCTTCACCTCCCGAGTTCAAGCGATTCCATTCCCCTGCCTCAGCTTCCTGAGTAACTGGGATTACAGGTGCCTGCCACCACACTTGGCTAATTTTTGTATTTTTACAAAATTACCATACAGACCAGGTTGGTCTCAAACTCCTGACCTCAGGTGATCTGCCCACCTCGGCCTCCCAAAGTGCTGGGATTACAGGCATGAGCCACCACACCCGGCCAGGTCTTTGTTTTCTTGAGTATATTATAATGTTGCTTTAGAGTGCCTGGTAATCCCACTGTCAAGAATGACCATGAATATCTGTTACTTCTTGTTTGTGCTGTTCTTTGAATGTTGTCTTCATTCCTCATTTGCTTGGTTATTTATTACTGTGTGTTGAACATTACGTTTGAAAAAGTATCTGTAGAAATAATGTGAGACTTAGGATGATATCTTCTTCTGGATATGATTTTCAGTTTCTATGCCAGGCATCTAGAGACACTAGTAATCCAACAAAGATTGCTTCAATTCAAAGTCAAAGCTTCAAATTTTTTGAGCCACCCAGATGACTAAGGCTAGAATCCATGTGAAGTTTAATTCCAGCTTAGTCTGACAGTGCAGCCCTTCGGGGACCCAACTCTGAGTGCCAAGTAGTTTACCAGGGTCTCCATCATGGAAAAGAAAGGAAGCAGTAGATTCGAACTTATGGGCACCTAGCCACCCACAGTTTTCAAAAACGTGGCTCATCTCTCTGTCTTCTCTTTAGATGAGCCAGTGCCCCCTGGGCAAAAGTAGCCCTAAATGCCAAGCTTGCCCCTCTAGAGCCTCATTGTCTCCTAGATCTTGGCTTGCTTCCTCACTATCTTATTAGCTTTTGATATTTTAGGGAAAATTTTTTAAATGTTTTCTCCGAATTTGTTAGTTGTTTTCAGAGGGAAGGTTGGCCCATATTAGCTAGTCTGCCTCTATTAGAAGCAGAAGTCTGATATGGACTTTGGATAGAAATGAGGATCAGAATTTTTTAAGAATAGAGGGACATGGCCAGGCACGGTGGCTCATGCCTGTAATCCCAACACTTTGGGAGGCCGAGGCGGGTGGATCACGAGGTCAGGAGATTGAGACCATCCTTGCTAACATGGTGAAACCCGTCTCTACTAAAAATACAAAAAATAAAATAAAAAATTTAGTCGGGCATGGTGGCAGGCATCTGTAGTCCCAGCTACTCGGGAGGCTGAGGCAGGAGAATGGCGTGAACCCGGGAGGGGGAGCTTGCAGTGAGCCGAGATCATGCCACTGCACTCCAGCCTGGGTGACAGAGTGAGACTGTCTCAAAAAAAAAAAAAAAAAAAAAAAAAAAAAAGAGGGACATAAGCAGATAAATGAATCAGAAAGTAGTGTGTATGAGGGGGCTGTTGCAGGGGTCAGTAAAGAGATAAGAATGGAAGATGATTCTTTTTATTGGTTCCCTTGCTTCAGCCAGCATAAAGGATCAAAGAATTTACTGGGCTAATGCTCAGATTGGTACTTCTAATCCCAGTTAAACCCATGGGATTTCAAAAACAGGCAGTATTGTTTAACTTACTTAGTTGTTTCCTTGTTGGAGAGCCTTTGATTCCAACTGCAAACTCTGCCAAGAGAAAAGAGAAACCTAAACCACAGATGGATTAATCCCTACTCTAGGAGCACTGAACCATTGTCCCTGCTCTCAGAGAACCGCCTGGAGCAATGCCGGGGCAGTGGGTGAGTTCAGAGGATCGAGGCTGCACTGCTGAGACAGAAACACCAGTCAAGGTGCAGTGCCCTATGCTGTGGTCCTCTGGCTGCCCACCTTTCAGGGCTATAGGTGCTGGAGCTTTTGAATAGGGATGACGGCAGACCCTGCTGCTTGGGCAGCATAGCACCCATCCTCTACCTTCTTTCCCTTTACTTATTTCCATTAGAGAGGCTGCAGTAGCTAAATATTCACTCTCCCAATATACCTATATCATAGAGTGGTCACGTGATACAGTTCTGGCCAAGGAGATGTAATCAAAAGTTTGGTAGGAGAGTTCTGGGAAAGCTTCAGCTTTGCTAATAAGAGACAGATGGGGTGGGCACTGATCTTGGTATTGATCCTAGACTTGAATGCAGATGTGTCATATAGAGTTGAAGCAGCCTTTTCATGACCATGAGGAGACATGCATGAAGGAAAGGCCCAGAAAATCTCCAAGGCACCAGCCCTAACATTGCTTTTCTCTTATGTGAGAAAAAGAAACCACTCTTGTTTCAAGCTACTGTGGGTAGGCTTTCTATAATTTGCAAACAAAAACACTCCTAATTAATGCAGGGAGATTCCTAATGCCAGGACCCAGCATCTGATCTAAATCATCTTTGGCTGTAGGATTAAAAACATGATCAAACAGCAAATATTGACCAAACTTCTTGTGAAGCCAGCACTGAGCTAGGTGGCACTATGGAAATCACCAAGGTAGCAGGCACTGAAGGCATTCACAGCCTAATTAAGAGAAAGAATTTAATACAAATGAAATCTCATGATCATGATCAAATGTTAGAAAAGCCTTTAAGATGATCTAGTGGTTTTGGACATGTGTCAGCCATGATACCATCCCAACACCATACAGAGACTCAATGTGTAAAACATAAAATCTGCTTCATTTTAAGAAACCTGTGCAATTGGCCCCTCCATATCTTTGATGATTTGTGGCTGAAAATTTCTGAGTAGCACTGCAATTGATTTGACAGCTGAGAAAACTGGGGTCTCCATGGCAGAATGGAAGCAACTTATTCTAGGAGATATAACAGGTTTGCCATGGTGCCTGAATGAAATCTACATCTCCAGGACCATTTTCAAGGCTGTTTCCTTCCAAACAGTGACCAAAAGAAGGGAGTGAATTATTACACAGTAAATTGGAAAGCAGCAGCAATAATTGGTACAGGAGACCAAAGAAAGGAGAAATTAGCATGACCAGAATTAACCAAAGCAAGCTTCATGGAAGAGGTGGGACTTGAATGAGGACATGAAAGTTGAATAAATTCAAAATGGGTCAGTGGTTCCATTGGCCCCCAGGAGACATTTGCAATGTCTAGAAGCATTTTTGGATGTCACAACCTGGGATGGGGGGTAGCATTTAGTGGACAGAAGCCAATGATGCTGCTTAAAGTCCTACAATGTGCAGAAAGTTCCCCACAACAAAGCATTATCCAGCCCAAAATGTCCCAATAGTGCCCAAGTTGAGAAACCCTGGAATACATGGAGAGAAGGCCAGGCAAAGGGAATGGTGTGAACAAATGCAGAGGTATACATGAGCAATGAGTTCCTTGAGAACAGAGACTGTGTCTATCTTATTCTGTGTATACCAACACACATCAGTGGCTGCCTGATGGGTAGTTATTTGCTGGATGAATGAATAAACACTGTTCATCTTTGAATTCTACCCTAGCACTTTGGCAGCAAAGAACTTTGCTCAGAATAAGAAAAGCAGTCAGCCTCATCAATACTTCTTTTCCTGATTTCCCCTGCCTCACCTGTTCCTCATCCCAAGTTAAGAAAGGAAGGGAGTACCTCTTATTCATCCTTCTAAACTCATTTACATTCTTACACCCAGGCTTCTCTCAGTACTCACCAAACTCCTTTGCTACCTGGGTCTCAGAAACAAGAGAAGGTACCAGCCCTCCCACTCACTGAGCAGACAGATGACCGGTGCCAGGGTACTGTGTGTCCATTTGTACTCATAACAGCTCTAGCGGACTCCCAGCCTCATAGCCCAACCTCCCATTTACACACTTGTAAATGGAGGAGGGGAGGGAGAGTGGGGTTTCTGGTCCTCCTGGTGCCAGTATGTTTCCAAGATGAAACTTAAGGCCCCAGAGAGTCCCACCCTCTTCTGGAGGGCTCTTTCAGGTAAATAATAGGTGCTCTGTGGGCTCAGATCCACTGTGGATTTTTAATGCATATCCTGGTAGGAGATGGTTCCTTGAAATCCAATTGCTTCCAAGACCTTAATACCATCCATTTTATTGTGTACAAAGAATGCTCAGGACAGCAAATGTGAACATGGGCAAGCCCATACCTCAAGGCATCTGGCTCAGTAAACAGCGTGTTCAGGAAACAGCAAAGGATTAAACAACCGTCAGGGCATCCATAGCCAGGACTCTTTGTCTGTGGTCTGCTGTACTCCGATTCCTTATGATCCCCACTCCTACTCCTCACTCAGTCCTGTTCCTTTACCTCTTATCCAAACACTTCCATAAGATTTCCTATCAGTCACTGACCCCTCAGTCTAGTATAGCTCCAAGGAACTAGATTCTCCTATCTCTGGTTCTAGAGAAAAAGTTTATCATTCCTAAAATGAGTTTTAGGCTCTGAGGCACAGGAGAGGGTGAGACTTTGTATAGTGCTTATGACAGTGCTTACTTGAGGGAATTCTTCCCTGGATTCCTGAGATTCCTGAGTATTACTGCCTTCTTCACGGAAGCCCAACCCTGATTCTTTCAGATGGACTTATCCCTATTCCTCACATCCAAGCAGTATCAGATCCGAGAGGCTAAATAACTTGTTCTGGGCCAGGGAACTAAGTGCCCAAAACAGTAGTTCAATCCAGACCTGCTCCACCCCAGAGACGGAGACTGTAATACTCCTAAACTAGAGGAATGGGAAGTAGCACCAAAGGGCACAAAAATGTGCACGTGTATGAAAATCTATTAACCTGAAGAGGCTGTTATTTCAGTGAGGGTATGAGTAAAAACGGAAATGCACTCATGCTAGAAATGCACACACAAACACATCCACAGCCAGATCAAAAGCATGGGATTCCTCCCTTAATAGACCTCCTAAAATACATTTAGATGCATCAAGCTGGCAGATGGAGATGGGAAAGGGGCCTCCCCAAGAAGTCAAGTTCTGCTAAAGCTGCAGTGCCTAATAAGGTATTTTCTTGCCTCTCTGATCATTTAAGTTAGAAAAGGGAGGCAATAACAAGAGGAAGTTGTATGGTTTCTCAGTGTTTATATCTGAGTGAAAAGAAAGAACCAACCAGAGTCATGAAAGTGACATCCTTGGGAGGCAGTGATTTCTCCCCTGCTGTTGAAAGTGGATTTTATTTATTTATTTATTTTTGAGATGGAGTCCCACTCTGTCACCCAGGCTGGAGTACAGTGGCGCGATCTCGGCTCATTGCAACCTCCACCTCCTGGTTTCAAGCAATTCTCTTGCCTCAGCCTCCCAAGTAGCTGGGATTACAGGCATATGCCACCACACCGGGCTAATTTCTGTATTTTTAGTAGAGACTGGGTTTTACCATGTTGGCCAGGCTGGTCTCGAACTCCTGACCTCAAGTGAGTCAGCCTCCCAAAGTGCTAGGATTACAGGCATGAGCCACTATGTGCAGCCAGAAGTGGATTTTAAAATACCATAGACCAGATATGTATAGAAAAAAAGAGAAAACTACATATAAAAATATTAACAACATTTTCCTTTGAGTGCAGAGATTACATTATTTTACATTTCTTTTTCTCTTTTGGTCATTTATTTTTTCTCTTGGTCTTTTTTTGGTCTTTTTTTCTCTTTTGGTCATTTATTTTTATCTTTATTTAGAGACAAAGTCTGGCTCTGTCACCACACTAGAGTGCAGTGACATGATCATAGCTCACTGCAGCCTCAAATTCCTGGGCTCAAGCAATCCTCCTGCCTTGGCCTCCCAAGTAGCTAGGACTACAAGTATGCACTGCCAGGACCAGCCATCTTTTGGTCATTTCTGGATTTTCATGGGTTTTTTTTTAATACTAAACAGAGATTGCTTTTATGATTACACATATAGGTATGTTTCAAAATTAATAATACATGAACAAATCCACAAAATAGAAGGAAGAGCTTGGAAAGTTTAGATAGAAATTCTAAGAATAATGTAGACATATCCAAAGTCCAGAGTAAACAGGATTTATGAAAACTGCTAAAGACCCCAGAGAGGCCAGTCAAGTTATGCTCAGACAGAGCAGAAAATCAAGGAAGGGGAAGGCCCATGGCCCAAAAAGAAGGCTCCAATGTTGAGGATTGACAAAGAGAAAGCAAAACTCAGCAACATCTCTCTCTGAACACCTTGTCTCCACCACAGGAAACTGTCCTCAAGTTGGAAAGGGCCCAATAGACACCACCATGAATTCCAGCCTAATATGGTATTTTAATGAAGACTCTTGGATGCAAGTGACATAAACCCAACTCCTATCAGCTGACAGTGAGGAGGGAGGGGGTTTGGAAAGAAGGGCAATTGGTGTTACTTTCTGAATCAGAAGAACTGCAGGATGTGGGCTCCTGGCCAGAAAGAGCCTTGGCGAGTCTCAGCACAGTCAGGAGGCTGCCTGTCTCTCTCCATCTTCCTCTGTCACTATTGCACTGTTTTGTCTTCTCCCTCCCATTTGCTTTCTCTCAATCTTTCTCATCTCTGCTTGTCTCCCTAGGCTTCTATCTTCAGGGCAGGAAGATGACCACCCGCAGCCCAGCAAACCCAGGAGGGAGAGAATTTCTCTCTCCCAGGGTCTCTAGAAGAATCCCAGGAAAGGGGTCTGACCATACTTCAGTTTCCACAGTTAGAACCAATCACTATTGCCCAGAATTTGGGTTCCACAATTAGCCAGGCCCAAGTCATGCACGCCTCCCTTTGGCCATGTACTGGGACTAATATCCATACTCAGGAGAAAGAACCAGAGAGCCCCTAGGTACTCTCAGTTTGTCTCCAGGCTCAAATATTTTGTACCCTATCATTTTAAAATAAATATCTTAAGTATCATCAGATTTATCAACAGTAATACTTGGTAAATTATGGAAAATAGGACATATTTGAAAAGGAAACATACATTTCTTTAAAGGGGACAAGCCATGTTTTGAAAGACACTCTAAAAGATCCCTAACATAGGCCTGAGTCCCCTGACGCTTCCACGCAAATCTTTTTTCCTTCTCAATGGAAGCAAATTTGGATTAATGGTAGTCACTGTTTATTGTACTTAAATAAGGTACACCAAGGCCTTTGTACACCTTCCATGGAATTGGTTGCTTATGTGCCCCAGGAACAGTTAGTAGAGGGGCAGTGCTGGCCTTAAGTAAGGCCCTGGACAAGCCTCTACTGGCTTTCCTACCATGGAGTGAGCTCCTTTGGTATCTGAGAACATTCTACTGGCTGGCAACCCTCACGGAAGGGCAGAAGCCAGGACAGCAATATTTGGCATTATAACGAAAGGGGGGTTGGTTCTGGGCATATGAGCTTTTGTACCAGTTGTAGCTCTTGTCAATAATAAAAATCAACTCTGGCTAACTTAGGCAGAAAAAGAACACATTGGTAGATCAGCCAGGTGTGTTGGCTCATGCCTGTAATCCCATCACTTTGCAAGGCTGAGGCAGGCGAATAACTTGAGGCCAGGAGTTCAAGACCAGCCTGGCCAACATGGTGAAACCCCGTCTGTACTAAAATACAAAAATTAGCCAGGCATGGTGGCAGGTGCCTTGTAATCCCAGCTACTCGGGAGGCTGAGGCAGGAGAATCGCTTGAACCCAGGAGGCAGAGGTCGCAGTGAGGTAATATCATGCCATTGCACTCCAGCCTGGGCGACAGAGTGAGACCTTCCTCAAAAAAAAAAAAAAAAAAGAACATATTAATAGATCATAGAAATGACTGGAATGCTGGGGAGCTAGGCTTGGAAGGCAAACCAGGGAGGCTGGGCAGGAAGTCATACAACCGGTACAGCCACAAGGGGCAGCCTAGTTGGGAGGGCACTGCAGGCACTGCCGGTTCCACTGGACTGTCGCTGCCACCGTCTCTGGACTCTTGTCTCTACCTTTACTTATCAGTAACCTATAACTTGTCCCTGCAAATTGCATTGTTCCTTCCAGGCTCAGAGTCCAGGTGGGATCCTCCAACAACCCAGACATAGTCATGAACCCACCCTAAGCTGCCAAAGGCAGAGAGAGAAGCTGGCCCTTTGCAGATGCCATATTGGGAAGGAAACGCCTCCCACTAAGTCGCACAAACTGGGGAATTCTCCCAAATAGAGATGTGACTAAAAGGCAGCTAAAAACAGAACAAAATACCACAGGCTAACTGTGTCTTCAAAATCTGCAGGGCGAGATTGCTTCAGCAGAGCTCCTAAGGGCAGAGCTGAGTTTGGGGGGTAGGAGATTTCAATTTAGATGAAGAAAATCTCCCTCAGGCTGAGAACTGCCTGGAGGTAGTTCCTGAAGGGCAGCCCATCCACACCCCAACTTATTGACACAGTTCAGAACAGAACTTCTTGCACTCAGCAAGGCCTTCAAACCCCATGTCTTCTTGCATCCGCTTGTTAGAGCATAAGCTTCCCTGAGAGGACCAATGTTTATTTATCTTTGTGTCTCATAGTGTCTAGCAGAGGATGCTGCACTGACAGAAACTGAACAAATTTGGCCACATAAACATAAGCAGCCATTATGCTACATGATGGCAGGTCAGATTTTCCAATCATGTAGCTGACAAGATGCTCAGCAAAAGACCTCCAACACAGCACAACTAAAAATGGTGGATTTTTAAAAGATGCTTATGAGCCAGTGGGAAAGAAAGAGAATTCCACAGAGGCTAGAAAGATTTAAAAAATGCAAATCCGCCGGGCGCGGTGGCTCACGCCCGTAATCCCAGCATTTTGGGAGGCCGAGGCGGGCAGATCACGAGGTCAGGAGATAGAGACCATCCTGGCTAATATGGTGAAACGTCGTCTCTACTAAAAATACAAAAAAATTAGCTGGGCGTCGGGGCGGGTGCCTGTAGTCCCAGCTACTCAGGAGGCTGAGGCAGGAGAATAGAGTGAACCCGGGAGGCGGAACTTGCAGTCAGCCGAGATCATGCCACTGCACTCCAGCCTGGGTAACTGAGCAAGACTCCGTCTCAAAAAAAAAAAAAAAAAAATGCAAATACAGGCCGGGCGCGGTGTCTTACACCTGTAATCCCAGCACTTTGGGAGGCCAAGGCGGGCGGATCACGAGGTCAGGAGATCGAGACCATCCTGGCTAACACGGTGAAATCCCGTCTCTACTAAAAATACAAAAAATTAGCCGGGCGTGGTGGCAGGTGCCTGTGGTCACAGCTACTCGGGAGGCTGAGGCAGGAGAATGGCGTGAACCCAGGAGGCAGAGCTTGCAGTCAGCCGAGATCGTGCCACTGCACTCCAGCCTGGGCGACAGAGCAAGACTCTGTCTCAAAAAAAAAAAAAAAAAAAAAAAAAAAAAAAAAATGCAAATCCAGTAGGTTAAGAACACACTAGAAGTCAAGAGCATGACACACACCTGTAGTCCCAGATACTGAAGAGGCTAAGGTGGGAGGATGGCTTGAGCTCAGGCGATAGAAGCTGGAGTGAATTATGATCACACCTGTGAATAGCTACCACACGCCAGCCTGGGTACAAACATAGACTTGCAAGACATGGCCTGTATGAGAAGAAAAAGACCACACGAAAGCAGCGAAAGAAGCACAAGAACGGAACGAAGAAAGCCAGGGACACTGCAAAGCCCAATATTGGTGCTGGCGAAAAGCCATAGGAGTAAAGATGCTACAGTGACATCATCTGCAGACATCGTGTGGATTTTTCATGAGCAGATTAATAAACTAAAAGCTCTCATGTGAAAAATAAAAAAATTAAAAATTTTAAAGCAGTAATTCAATTCAGCAGAAAGAGAATAAGCTAATATATGGTGGTGGTACTGCTGCTGCTGCAACTATCTGGAAGAAAATTAAATGAACACATATGTCTTATACTATATATTTTTAACCCCACTTGAATTAAAAGGTTGACTATTAAAAGTAAATATGGTAGAGGCTGGCTAGCTCCTGACAAATCCTTTTCCTCTTTCTGAGCACTGAGAAAGACAGTTTCCAGCCTCTCTTCCAGTTTGGTTGAGACCGTGGGGCTGGGTTCCATGCAATGGAATACAGGAGGAAGTAACAGAGAACACAAAAAATCCCTTGAGTAGGTGTCCTCTCTCTTGCTCCGTCTTCCTCTTCTGAAGTGACTGTGGGAGTCACATGTTGAAGATCCATCACAAATGGAAGGGATCTGAGTCCCCACCTCATTGCTCGGGATTGACTGTCCCACACATGGTAAGACTGATTGAAAACTAAGCCTCTCTTGTGCTGGCTACTGAGGCTTTGGAGTTGCTTGTTACCTTAAGTAGTACTCATTCCTGTATTACAGAAATGCAATAAAGATCTCACAAAGAGAATCTAGTAGACAATACGTTATTGGCTGAGTGTTTGTGTACCACCTCCAAATTCATATGTTAAAGCACCAACCCCAAGTGTAATGGCAGCAGGAGATGGGGCCTTTGAGAGGTGATTAGGGTCATACGAGGCCATGAGGGTGAGGCCTTCATGATTAGATTAATGTCTTTATAAGAAGAGGAAGAGATACCAGAGCATTCATGAGCTCTCTCACTCCCTCACTCACTTTCTCCCTCTTTCTCTCACTCTTCCTTTGTCTCCGCTATGTGAGGACACAGCAAGAAGGTGGCCATCTGCAAACCAAGAAGAGAGCCCTCACCAGAAACTGAAATTGCCAGCACCTTGATCTTGGACATCCCAGCCTCCAGAAGAGTGAGAAATAAATTTCTGATATTTAATCCACCCAGTCTGTAGTGTTTTGTAATGACAAACCAAGCAGACTAAGACATGATGTATATGAAATAGCAGAGAAGGTCTTCATAACTAAGACTGAGAACTAGAAGCTATTTTTTAAAAAAAAAAAAAGATGGGCATATTTTGACCGTTAAAAATTACAAGGAAAACAAGAAAATTTTGTACAGTAAAAGATTCCATAAACAAACTATAGTTGTCCCTTAGTCTACGCAGGGGATTGGTTTCAGGACCCCCTCTTATACCAAAAGTCAGTCCTGCAGAACTGGCATATATGAAAAGTTGGCCCTTTGTATATGGAATTTTTGCATTCCATAAGTACTGTATTTTCAATCCACTTTTGGTTGAAAAAAATCTACATATAAGTGGAGCCATGCAGTTAAAACCCATATTATTCAAGGGTCAACTTTACAGTAATGCAGTTGCCCAAAGGAAAATATTTATAATACAGATGATATAAAGTTAGTTCTTAAAACATGCAAACAGCTCTTACAAGTGTGACAAGAAAAAGACAATCATCACAAAGAAAAGTGGACAAATCAAATTATTTAAAAACCCACAGAGGAGCAAACCCAAAAAGCCAGCATAAATGCTCAAATTCACTCACAGACATGGAAATAAATGTTACATAGTTACAAAACATCACCGTATGCCCTTCTGATGAGAAAAGAAAATTAAAACTTAAAACTCCTATTGCCGGTGTGGATGCAGAGAAATATGTGGTATTTTCCTCTATTATAGTGGAAATGTGACATACTAGAATCATTTTAGATAGCCAACTGGGGCTTTCACTAAAATTAAAACTGTATGGCCAGGAGTGGTGGCTTACACCTGTAATCCCAGCACTTAGGGAGGCCGAGGTGGGTGGGTCACCTGAGGTCAAGAGTTTGAGACCAGCCTGGCCAACATGGTGAAACCCCATCTCTACTAAGAATACAAAAATTAGCAGGGCATGGCGGCAAGCACCTGTAATCCCAGCTACTTCAGAGGGTGAGGCAGGAGAATTGCTTAAACTCTGGAGGCAGAGGTTGCAGTGAGCCAAGATTGCGCCACTGCACTCTAGCTTGGGTGACAGAGCAAGACTCCATCTCAAACAAACAAACAAACAAAACAAAACAAAACAAAACAAAAACTGTATGCCCTTTGGCCTAACAATTCCACTTCTGGGAATCCATCTTGGACACGGGGCGGGGAACATCACACACCAGGGCTTGTGGGGGGTGGAGGGTGGGGGACTGGGGGAGGGATAGCATTAGGAGAAATACCTAATGCAAATGATAAGTTGACGGGTGCAGCAAACCAACATGGCACATGTATACCTATGTAACAAACCTGCAAGTTGTGCACATGTACCCTAGAAGTTAAAGTATAATAAAAATTTTTTTAAAAAAAAGAAATTATGGTTTAGGAGTCATGACGATGGAGGCTGCAAGATTCTGACCCTCCCTAAACTGCTCCCAAGATCAGTGCCTGACATATCTTGCAGACACTGCACTTGATGGATCAGCTGGCACCACCTGGATCGATAAACTGGTTCATCTTATCTTGTGGCCCCCACCCAGGAACTGACTCAGTACAAGACGACACCTTCATCTTCCCATGATTTCATCTCCAACCCAACCAGTCAGCACTCTCAACTCACAGGACTTCCTCCACCCACCAAATTATCCTTAAAAACTCTGATTTCCAAATGTTTGGGGAGACTGATTTGAATAATAATAAAACTCCAATCTCCTCCACAGCCCGCTTTCTGTGTGAATTACTCTTTCTCTATTGCAATTCCCCTGTCTTGATAAGTCAGCTCTGTCTAGGCAGCAGGCAAGACACAGACCAGCTGTTACAGGAGGAAGGGAACCACTGGGCGGTTACAAGAGGAAGGGAAAAAAGGAGGAATAAAGAGCAAATCAAAAAACAATAAAGGGGAGGAAATTGCACACAGATGAGTATATATACAATCATATTTTTGCAGCTATTAAATTTATGTTTGCGGGAGGTTAGATATCCAAGGATATTAAGTTGAAAATGTCTTGTTTTTCAGAGCAGTAGAGTAGCTGCACTATCTCAATTCAGGGAAACCCAGTCCTGAGGACCCTGCAGCCTAGACCAGGTCATTGGGACAGAAATTTTGGAAAGTTTTGGAAAGTCTCTGCCTACATCAGAAGCATAACAAGACCTGTCCTTGCAGCGGCACAGCCTTGAGCAGCCACCTGTTGGCCTCCATCTCTGTAGCAGGTGACCCAAATGTTAGGGCCAAAACCACAACAGAAACCAAAATCCAGAAAACCTCAGCAGGTCCCGCTTCCCCTGACTTGCAGATGACTCTCAAACTCTTGGAAATTCAACCCTCAGCATTCAGCCACAAGTCCTTGCCTCTCTTCTTTCAAAGCCCTGTAATGTGTGGCAAGAGGTCAGGTCTTAGGAGGCTGCCAACATCTCTGACTGTCACCACCTGTGTGCCCTTGGGCAAATTCCTATCTCTGAGGCTTTGCTTCTTCATCTATACAACTAGAATGGGGAATGTTGCAATCTATCAGGGTTGCATTACTCATGCAAAGATTACTCATGTAAAACACTCAGAAAGAAGTTGAAATTTACTACAGATTTGTTGATTCTCTTATGATTGTTAATCGTGTCATTGTTTTGGGGACAGGCTCAGGAGACTGGGCCTGATGGGAGGTCAGGGAGATGTGTGACTTTCCTTGTGATCACAGCAACAGAAGGGTTTTTCCAGCTTGCAAATGACCTCTCAAAATAACCTGAATTTCCACCCAGGGCTGGTGGGAATGTAAGCTGATACAAACTTCGGGGAAATAATGAGGTGGAAGATAGTAACTGGCTTAAGAACGTAAAGGGCAGAGGAGTGGAGGTTGAGACTTAGCGTCCTAGGATTAAGAGAAACCTGTCCTGGTCATCCCACTCCTGAAAGTCTGTCCTAAAGGACTTGTACACCAAAATGGTCATTTCAGATTTACTTATAGTAACTTAAAAGTAAGGTAGAGTTGGAAACAACTCAAATATGCAAAAAGTAAGCAAATTTGTTAAGCAAAATAAGCATATACTTTTGGCAGGTTGTCATGTAGCCATTGAAAATGATGGTTACAGAGTTTTTGTTTTTGTTTTTAATAATTATTATACTTTAAGTTTTAGGGTACCTTGCAGTTTTGTTACATATGTATACATGTGCCATGTTGGTGTGCTGCACCCATTAACTCATCATTTAGCATTAGGTATCTCTCCTAATGCTAACCCTCCTCCCTCCCCCCACCCCACAACAGTCCCCAGAGTGTGATGTTCCCCTTCCTGTGTCCATGTGTTCTCATTGTTCAATTCCCACCTATGAGTGAGAACATGTGGTGTTTGGTTTTTTGTTCTTGCGATAGTTTGCTGAGAAATGATGGTTTCCACCTTCATCCATGTCCCTACAAAGGACATGAATTCATCATTTTTTATGGCTGCATAGCATTCCATGGTGTATATGTGCCACATTTTCTTAATCCAGTCTATCATTGTTGGACATTTGGGTTGGCTCCAAGTATTTGCTATTGTGAATAGTGCTGCAATAAACATACATGTGCATGTGTCTTTATAGCAGCATGATTTATAATCCTTTGGGTATATACCCAGTAATAGGATGGCTGGGTCATATGGAATTTCTAGTTCTAGATCCCTGAGGAATCGCCACACTGACTTCCACAATGGTTGAACTAGTTTACAGTCCCACCAACAGTGTAAAAGTGTTCCTATTTCTCCACATCTTCTTCAGCACCTGTTGTTTCCTGACTTTTTAATGATCGCCATTCTAACTGGTGTGAGATGGTATCTCATTGTGGTTTTGATTTGCATTTCTTTGATGGCCAGTCATGATGAGCATTTTTTCATGCAGTTTTTGGCTGCATAAATGTCTTCTTTTGAGAAGTGTCTGTTCATATCCTGAAAAAGTTCAACCCCACTTTTTGATGGGGTTGTTTGTTTTTTTCTTGTAAATTTGTTTGAGTTCATTGTAGATTCTGTATATTAGCCCTTTGTCAGATGAGTAGATTGCAAACATTTTCTCCCATTCTGTGGGTTGCCTGTTCACTCTGATGGTAGTTTCTTTTGCTGTGCAGAAGCTCTTTAGTTGAATTAGATCCCACTTGTCAATTTTGGCTTTTGTTGCCATTGCTTTTGGTGTTTTAGGCATGAAGTCCTTGCCCATGCCTGTGTCCTGAATGGTATTGCCTAGGTTTTCTTCTAGGGTTTTTATGGTTTTAGGTCTAATGTTTACATCTTTAATCCATCTTTAATTAATTTTTGTATAAGGTGTAAGGAAGGGATCCAGTTTCAGCTTTCTACATATGGCTAGCCAGTTTTCCCATCACCATTTATTAAATAGGGAATCCTTTCCCCATTGCTTGTTTTTGTCAGGTTTGTCAAAGATCAGATAGTTGTAGATATGCGGCATTATTTCTCAGGGCTCTGTTCTGTTCCATTGGCCTATATCTCTGTTTTGGTACCAGTACCATGCTGTTTTGGTTACTGTAGCCTTGTAGTATAGTTTGAAGTCAGGTAGCATGATGCCTCCAGCTTTGTTCTTTTGGCTTAGGATTGACTTGGCAATCTGGGCTCTTTTTTGTTTCCATAGGAACTTTAAAGTAGTTTTTTCCAATTCTGTGAAGAAAGTCATTGGCAGCTTGATGGGGATGGCATTGAATCTGTAAATTACCTTGGGCAGTGTGACCATTTTCACGATATTGATTCTTCCTACCCATGAGCATGGAATGTTCTTCCATTTGTTTGTATCCTCTTTTATTTCACTGAGCAGTGGTTTGTAGTTCTCCTTAAAGAGGTCCTTCACTTCCCTTTTAAGTTGGATTCCTAGGTATTTTATTCTCTTTGAAGCAATTGTGAATGGGAGTTCACTCATGATTTGGCTTTCTGTTTGTCTGTTATTGGTGTATAAGAATGCTTGTGATTTTTGTACATTGATTTTGTATCCTGAGACTTTGCTGAAGTTGCGTATCAGCTTAAGGAGATCTTGGGCTGAGATGATGGGGTTTTCTAGATATACAATCATGTCATCTGCAAACAGGAACAATTTGACTTCCTCTTTTCCTAATTGAATACCTTTTATTTCCTTCTCCTGCCTGATTGCCCTGGCCAGAACTTCCAACACTATGTTGAATAGGAGTGGTGAGAGAGGGCATCCCTGTCTTGTGCCAGTTTTCAAAGGGAATGCTTCCAGTTTTTGTCCATTCAGTATGATATTGGCTGTGGGTTTGTCATAGATAGCTCTTATTTTGAGATACATCCCATCAATACCCAATTTATTGAGAGATTTTAGCATGAAGCGTTGTTGAATTTTGTCAAAGGCCTTTTCTGCATCTATTGAGATAATCATGTGGTTTTTGTCTTTGGTTCTGTTTATATGCTGGATTATGTTTATTGATTTGCGTATGCTGAACCAGCCTTGCATCCCAGGGATGAAGTCCACTTGATCATGGTGGATAAGCTTTTTGATGAGCTGCTGGATTCGGTTTGCCAGTATTTTATTGAGGATTTTTGCATCAATGTTCATCGGGGTTATGGGTCTAAAATTCTCTTTTTTTGTTGTGTCTCTGCCAGGCTTTGGTATCAGGATGATGCTGGCCTCATAAAATGAGTTAGGGAGGATTCCCTCTTTTTCTATTGATTGGAATAGTTTCAGAAGGAATGGTACCAGCTCCTCCTTGTGCCTCTGGTAGAATTCGGCTGTGAATTCATCTGGTCTTGGACTTTTTTTGGTTGGTAAGCTATTAATTATTGCCTCAATTTCAGAGCCTGTTATTGGTCTATTCAGAGATTCAACTTCTTCCTGGTTTAGTCTTCGGAGGGAGTATGTGTCGAGGAATTTATCCATTTCTTCTAGATTTTCTAGTTTATTTGCGTAGAGGTGTTTATAGTATTCTCTGATGGTAGTTTGTATTTCTGTGGGATTGGTGGTGATATCCCCTTCGTCATTGTTTATTGCGTCTATTTGATTCTTCTCTCTTTTCTTCTTTATTAGTCTTGCTAGTGGTCTATCAATTTTGTTGATCTTTTCAAAAAACCAGCTCCTGGATTCACTGATTTTTTGAAGGGTTTTTTGTGTCTCTATTTTCTTCAGTTCTGCTCTGATCTTAGTTATTTCTTGCCTTCTGCTAGCTTTTGAATGTGTTTGCTCTTGCTTCTCTAGTTCTTTTAATTGTGATGTTAGGGTGTCAGTTTTAGATCTTTCCTGCTTTCTCTTGTGGGCATTTACTGCTGTAAATTTCCGTCTACACACTGCTTTGAATGTGTCCCAGAGATTCTGGTATGTTGTGTCTTTGTTCTCGTTGGTTTCAAAGAACATCTTTATTTCTGCCTTCATTTCGTTATGTACCCAGTAGTCATTCAGGAGCAGGTTGTTCAGTTTCCATGTAGTTGAGTGGTTTTGAGTGAGTTTCTTAATCCCAAGTTCTAGTTTGATTGCACTGTGGTCTGAGAGACAGTTTGTTATAATTTCTGTTCTTTTACATTAGCTGAGGAGTGCTTTACTTCCAACTATGTGGTCAATTTTGGAATAGGTGTGGTGTGGTGCTGAAAAGAATGTATATTCTGTTGATTTGGGGTGGAGAGTTCTGTAGATGTCTATTAGGTCCACTTGGTGCAGATCTGAGTTCAATTCCTGGATATCCTTGTTAACTTTCTGTCTCATTGATCCATCTAATGTTGACAGTGGGATGTTAAAGTCTCCCATTATTATTGTGTGGGAGTCTAAGTCTCTTTGTAGGTCACTCAGGACCTGCTTTATGAATCTGGGTGCTCCTGTATTGGGTGCATATATATTTAGGATAGTTAGCTCTTCTTGTTGAATTGATCCCTTTACCATTATGTAATGGCCTTCTTTGTCTCTTTTGATCTTAGTTGATTTAAAGTCTGTTTTTTCAGAGACTAGGGTTGCAACACCTGCCTTTTTTTGTTTTCCACTTGCTTGGTAGATCTTCCTTCATCCCTTTATTTTGAGCCTATGTGCGTCTCTTCATGTGAGATGGGTTTCCTGAATACAGCACACTGATGGGTCTTGACTCTTTATCCAATTTGCCAGTCTGTGTCTTTTATTTGGAGCATTTAGCCCATTTACATTTAAGGTTAATATTGTTATGTGTGAATTCGATCCTGTCATTATGATGTTAGCTGGTTATTTTGCTCGTTAGTTGATGCAGTTTCTTCCTAGGCTTGACGGCCTTTACAATTTGGCATGTTTTTGCAGTGGCTGGTACTGGTTGTTCCTTTCCATGTTTAGTGCTTCCTTCAGTAGCTCTTTTAGGACAGGCCTGGTGGTGACAAAATCTCTCAGCATTTGCTTGTCTGTAAAGTATTTTATTTCTCCTTCACTTATGAAGCTTAGTTTGGCTGGATATGAAATTCTGGGTTGAAAATTCTTTTCTTTAAGAATGTTGAATATTGGCCCCCACTCTCTTCTGGCTTGTAGAGTTTCTGCCGAGAGATCAGCTGTTAGTCTGATGGGCTTCCCTTTGTGGGTAACCTGACCTTTCTCTCTGGCTGCCCTTAACATTTTTTCCTTCATTTCAACTTTGGTGAATCTGACAATTATGTGTCTTGCAATTGCTCTTCTCGAGGAGTATTTTTGTGGCATTCTCTGTATTTCCTGCATTTGAATGTTGGCCTGCCTTGCTAGATTGGGGAAGTTCTCCTGGATAATATCCTGCAGAGTGTTTTCCAATTTGGTTCCATTCTCCCCGTCACTTTCAGGTACACCAATCAGACGTAGATTTGGTCTTTTCACATAGTCCCATATTTCTTGGAAGCTTTGTTCATTACTTTTTATTCTTTTTTCTCTAAACTTCTCTTCTCACTTCATTTCATTCATTTCGTCTTCCATCACTGGTACCCTTTCTTCCAGTTGATCACATCGGCTACTGAGGCTTGTGCATTCGTCACGTAGTTCTCGTGCCTTGGTTTTCAGCTCCATTTGGTCCTTTAAGGACTTCTCTGCATTGGTTATTCTAGTTAGCCATTTGTCTAATTTTTTTTCAAGCGTTTTAACTTCTTTGCCATTGGTTCGAACTTCCTCCTTTAGCTCAGAGCAGTTTGATCTTCTGAAGCCTTCTCTCAACTCGTCAAAGTCATTCTCCATCCAGCTTTGTTCCGTTGCTGGTGAGGAGCTGCGTTCCTTTGGAGGAGGAGAGGCACTCTGATTTTTAGTTTCTGGTTTTTCTGCTCTGTTTTTTTCCCATCTTTGTGGTTTTATCTACCTTTGGTCTTTGATGATGGTGACGTACAGATGGGTTTTTGGTGTGGATGTCCTTTCTGTTTGTTAATTTTCCTTCTAACAGTCAGGACCCTCAGCTGCAGGTCTGTTGGAGTTTGCTGGACGTCCACTCCAGACCCTGTTTGCCTGGGTATCAGCAGCGGTGGCTGCAGAACAGCGGATATTGGAGAACCGCAAATGCTGCTGCCTGATCCTTCCTCTGGAAGTTTTGTCTCAGAGGTGCACCCGGTCATGTGAAGTGTCAGTCCGCCCCTACTGGGGGGTGCCTCCCAGTTAGGCTACTCAGGGGTCAGGGACCCACTTGAGGAGGCAGTCTGCCTGTTCTCAGATCTCAAGCTGCGTGCTGGGAGAACGACCACTCTCTTCAAAGCTGTCAGACAGGGACATTTAAGTCTGCAGAGGTTACTGCTGCCTTTTGTTTGTCTGTGCCCTGCCCCCAGAGGTGGAGCCTGCAGAGTCAGGCAGGCCTCCTTGAGCTGTGTTGGGCTCCACCCAGTTTGAGTTTCCCGGCCGCTTTGTTCACCTACTCAAGCCTCAGCAATGGTGGGTGACCCTCAGCCAGGCTCACTGCCACCTTGCAGTTTGATCTCAGACTGCTGTGCTAGCAATGAGCGAGGCTCCGTGGGCATAGGACCCTCCAAGCCATGTGCGGGATATCATCTCCTGGTGTGCCATTTGTTAAGCCCATTGGAAAAGCGCAGTATTAGGGTGGGAGTGACCCGATTTTCCAGGTGCCATCTGTCACCCCTTTCTTTGACTAGGAAAGGGAATTCCCTGACCCCTTGTGCTTCCCAGGTGAGGTGATGCCTCGCCCTGCTTCGGCTCATGCATGGTGTGTTGCACCCACTGTCCACCCACTGTCCAGCACTCCCCAGTGAGATGAACCCGGTACCTCAGTTGGAAATGCAGAAATCACCCGTCTTCTGCATCGCTTACACTGGGAGCTGTAGACTGGAGCTGCTGCTATTCGGCCATCTTGGCTCCACCTCCACAGAGTTTTAATGTCATGGGAAAATTCTATTGACATGGAGTTAAGTTTTTAAAGCAGTATAAATAGGATAGCTGAACGTGTGGTGCATACCTGTAATCTCAGCTACTCAGGAGCCTGAGGCAGGAGGACCCTGGAGTTCAAGACCAGCCTTGGCAACACAGTAAGACCCTCTCTCACAAAAATAAAAAAAAATAGTATACACTATTTTATCTCAGGTATAAAAGAAAAAAAATAGATGAAAAATACAGTGGGTAGTAACTTCATAGACAGTTTTCATCAACCTCTTTATCATTTTCTCAGATTTCTACAATGGGCATGCAGCACCATGATGGCTGGGGAGGAAAAAACTAAAAATCAAAAAGTCAAAAATTAAAACAAAAGCTGGTTTTATTGATCGATAACTGCACATTTTTGGTTGGAGGTGCCAGCTCTTGACAAATTTGCAGCCCTCTCACTCTCGATATTGGAGCTTCTTCCTCCTGTGCTGTCTTCTCTGCCTGGGGAAATTTGTGTCCCTCAGCTAGGCCACCCAGGGGAATCACATGATGATCCTGAACATTCCATCCCATCAGGCTGTGCACAGGACTGGCTGCATCTGAGATCAAACGATGTTCAAAGAAAGTTCAGACTCCAGCACTCCAGTTAGGGCAAGCCTCTTAGAAGGTGAGCATCTTGATACCTGTTTGGAAGGAGGGAACACTGGTTGCAGGAAATTCAGGTGAGCACTTTTGAAAGAGGTGGTGTATAGACTCCAAAGCATCTTCCTCCTACTTTCTTAAATTTTTTTGTTTTGTGTGGTTGGGTTTTTGTGTTTTGAATGGGGGGTTGTTTTTCGGTTTTTTTGAGATGGAGTCTCGCTTTGTCACCCAGGCTGGAGTGCAGTGGTACGATCTCAGCTCACTGCAACCTCTGCCTCCTGGGTTCAAGCAGTTCTCCTGCCTTAGCCTCCCAAGTAGCTGGGATTACAGGTGCGTGCTACCACACCTGGCTAATTTTTGTATTTTTAGTAGAGACAAGGTTTCACTACATTGGCCAGGCTGTTCTTGAACTCCTGACCTCAAGTGATCTGCCCACTTCAGCCTCCCAAAGTGCTAGGATTACAGGTGTGAGCCACCACATCTGGCCCTGTGTGTTTGTTTTTTGAGACAGGGTCTCACTATGTTGTCCAGGCTGGTCTCGAACTCCTGAGCTCAAGCAATCCTCCTCCCTTGGCCTTCCCAGTAATTGGCTTTTAAACATTTGATGGAGGGTGCTGGTGAGCAAAACTTGACAGTTATGAAACAGGAAACCAGCAGGAAAAGGACCTGCCCAAACTTGGAGGAGAAGGTAGTGCCAGGGAAGAAGGGATGGCACTGAGCTTAGTCTGCAACCCAGAATTTGTGACAATTGCACAACACACCCTCTTGTCATTCCTGTCAGTTTTATTCATTCCCCTCCCTCCCTTCCATTCCTTTCCCAGTCTTTAATCCCCCTGTTCCTTCCCTTCTCCTACTCCCTTAATCACTTACAGTCCCACTCCCAGGAGGAAGGGGTACAGGAAACTGCATTTCTCCTCCTGAAGGTCACTGTGTGCAGCTGAAGCCACTTAGTCCACAGGAAGGAAGGCCAGCTGGTAGGAGTTCAGATGGCAGTTACAGCCACCAGGGGACAGCTTTGGCATCCACCCCCTTCAGGGCTCTCCTGAGAGGGAGGAGCAGTGCCCACCCTAGGGAGGGCTGAGCTTTATCACACTCTCTGAGGGCTCTCTGGGTCCTGCCTCATCAGCTCTGATGGTGGAAGGGTTGACAGGGGGCAGCAAGGATGGTTTTGTCCTGTGGCACCTCACCCTGCAGTGTCCGCTCCCTCCTACCCCCAGCCCTTCCTGCCTTGCCTCCTGTTCCCTGTGATCCTCCCTCGGTGGAGTGCTGATGTGATGGAGTGGCCCTTCCTTGGAGACTCCCCACAACAATCCAAGTCCCCAACACTCTCCAGTCAGGGAAGACTGAAGCTACAACAAGTACTGGCACTGATCTTTATGACTCTGGTTCAGGCTAGGCATGGTGGCTCACGTCTGTAATCCTAGCACTTTGGGAGGCCGAGGCAGGTGGATCATTTGAGGTCAGGAGTTCAAGACCAGCCTGGCCAACATGGCAAAACCCCATCTCTAATAAAATACAAAAATTAGCCGGGCATGATGGCATGCACCTGTTGTCCCAGCTATTCAGGTGGCTGAGGCAGGAGATTCTCCTGAACCTGGGAGGTAGAGATTGCAGTGAGCTGAGACCACACCACTGCACTCCAGCCTGGGCGACAGAGCAAGACTCCATTTCAAAAACAAAAAACAAAAAAAAAAGTCTCTGGTCCTTTCCAGCTACATCCAAACATCCAACCCCACCCCAGTGCCCAGAGAAGGGAGGAGGTGGGGACTAAGCCCAGCAGGGCCCACTTGTGCCAATACCTTTCCCCACACTGTCCTACTGCCTCTCCTCACCTTCTGCCCCACCCTCACTCTGCATGACTGAATGACTTAATTCAAATTGCATTTATTTGCTCATTTCTAATCACATCCTAGGATCTCATGCTCTCTTGATGGTAAATAAAAGTGAACAGAAAATGTCTTCTAATGACCTGGTAAATCAAGTTTATACCTTTCCCAAATCAGGGTCAATTTGCTCTAAATCTAGTCAAGTCAGAACCCAGCATTAGTAGGTGGCCTGACCACATGGCCCCTTCCCCCAGTCTCTTAAGGCATAGTGAGTCACTCACAGAGGCCAGCTTAGCCCTTCATGAGTCAGTATCTCCTGTTTATGTACAGAGTCATTACTTTCTCTATAGGAAAAAAAGGAGGTGGTGGTGGAGGTGCTTGTCTATAGATGGACTGGGCATTGTAATTTGAAAAGCATTGAGAAAAGTCCCTATCTCCAAAGACATTATCGGCCTTACATAATATCTGAAAACCTATCATTTGAGACATTTCTCAGAGCAATGATCCTTTATAAAATATGGGATGAGGCCAGAAGAGCCATTTTACTATGTGACAGTCAGTACAACTCAGTGGCTAGCAATCAGGATCTGGATCGAGTTCCACTTCTGGTATGGCTGAGTAAACGCTTACTGTACTGAGCTTCCTGCCAATAACAACTATAAACTCAGGGGTTGGGAGAGGACAAAATCTATCTGAAGGCCCTGGAGAGTATACAACAGCAAGCAGGCTCCAGGGGGAAGTTAACACTTGGAAGAAAGGGTTAGTAGGAGGTTATTCTCCTGTTTTTACCACTTTTGGCCTGATGGTCAGCTGCAGTCACTGTCCTGAGGGGCAGCTAAAACTGAGAAGAAACTCACCATCTTTCTGGCCTGAAGAACTGGCAGACAGAGTTTGAGGGCAACCCCAGCTGCTAGAAAGTGAGGGAGAATCCTCGAAGGGAGAGAGCCAGAGAAAGAAAATCCCAAATTCCATGTATAAAGTCTGCCCCAATTTTTGCCTGACCCCCAAACACCCATGTACAGCAGAGATTGTAAGCACCCTATCTAAGGGTGAAAGAACAAAAAACAGATATGAGGGGCCACTCAGAAAAAAACAGAATTTGCAGTTTGAACCATAACAAGTTAATTTCTTATTAAAATGAAAAATTCAAAACTCTTTGAAAGAATACAACTGAATCCAGTCTCCACAATATGACATTCACAACATCCAGAGTACAATCCAAAATTTCTTGACATATTGAGAGACAGGAAAATGTGATGTATTCTCAAGAGTAAATATAATAGGCAAAAGTCAAGCTCAAGATGACACAGATATTGAAATTAATAGAAATTTATTTTAAAATGGCAATTCTTACTATACTAAATGACATAAGGAAAAATGTGCTTATAATGATTAAAACATAGTTAGTATCATCACCTAAATAGAGACGCCTAAAATTATAATCAAATGGAAATTCTATAACTAAAAAATACAGTATCTAATTTTAAAAAATTAACTGGATGGGGCTTAACATAATTTTTTAAAACAGATGAAAGAGTAGGTGAATCTAAAGAGAGATCAACAGAAAATATCCAATCTGAAAGACAGAGATAAAAATGATAGTACCTAAAGGGTGGTATTGAAAGGTCTAATATACCTACAATTGAACTCCTAGAAGAACAGAGGAAATGGGGTGGAAAAAAATTATTTGAATAAATAATGGCCAAAAAGTCCCCAAATTTGGCAAAAGACATAAATTTACAAATCTAAGAAGCTCAGCAAATCCCAATCAAGTTAAATAAAAGAAAAACATGCCTGGGCACATTAGAGTCAAATGAATGGTAAAGTGTCAAAAGCATGCAGAGAAAAACAGCACATTACACAGAGGAGAATAATGAGTCAAATGACTGTTGATTTCTTATATCAGAAACAATGGAGGCCAACACAGTGAACCAACATTCTCAAAGCACTAAAAGCAATATCTATCAAATATGAAGCAGAATAAAGACTTTCCAAATAAAAGAAAACTAAGAGAATTTATCACTAGCAGACCTTTATTATAAGAAATGCTAAAGAAAGTTCTTTATCTGAAGATAAATGATATCAAATGAAAATATGGATCTTTAGACATGAAGAACATCAAAACTAGCAAATAGAAAAAACTGCTTTTCCAGCCTAATTCCTTTCCAATATATATCACTATTCAAGGCAAAAATTATGACCTTGCATTGTAGGATGCATAATGTATATAAATGTCATATGGTAATCATAACACAAAGGAAATGCTGGGGGCAGGTATAAGAGGACCTATACGATTGCAAGGTTTGCATATTTTTTGCAAAGTGGGACAATGTAAACTCAAATCAGATTATAAAAAGTTAAGAATGTATATCGTGATTCTTAGAGCGGACATCGGGTAAAAAATACAATAATATATAGAAAAAACATTAATATGTAAATTAAACTGGAATTCTAAAACATGTCCAAATAATAATTTCTAAAAGGCACTAAATGCAATATGGTACCCTAGATTGGCTCCTGAAACAGGAAAAAAGGGTTATTTGTGAAGAAACAAAGAAATCTGAATAAAGTCTGGCACTTAATTAATAGTAGTGTACCAATGTTAGTTTCTTAGTTGTGATGAATGTACCGTGATAATGTAAGATGTTAACTTCAGCAGAAACTGGGTGAGAGGTATACAGGAACTCTCTGTACTATTTTTGCAACTTTTATGTAAATCTAAAATTTAAACTAAATAAAGAGCTTCTGTAAAAAAAAAAAAAAAAAAGACAAGAAAGAAGTAACAGAAGAACAAAAATCAGAGGGGCAAAAAAGAAAACAAATAAAATGGTGTATCAAAATATAATCAGAATAATATTAAATGTTAATAGGCAAAAATTTCCAATTAGCTAAAAAAAAAGAAATAGCAGAGCTTGTTGTAATGACTTAAAAACAAAAGTAAGATTTAAAGATATGCTGTGAATGGGACCCACTTTGAATATAATTATACAGATAGAGTGAAAGTAAATAGATGCAAAAGTATATGCAATGCCATGCCAGAAAAAGCCAGATCATTCAAGACAGAAGTATTGCCAAAGATTAGGAGGGATATTTCACAATGATTAAAATGTCATTGGGAAAACATAACAGTCTTGTATGTGCATGTGCCTAACAACAGCACTTTAAAATATATAAAACAAAAATTGATAGAGCTAAAGGAAGAAATAGACAATTCTACAACCATAGATTTTTGTAGAGTTTTGAAGATTTTAGCATCCTTCTCTCAGCATTTGATAGAAAAATTAAGATAAAAATTCAGGAAACATAGATGATCTGAATAATGCTACCAACTACCTTTTTTATTTATAAAATGGAAATAAACTCACTGTTTGAAATTGGTATAAAGATTAAACAAGCAAATAGTTTAGCCCAGTCTGGGCACACTGTAAATCCACTATACTTACTGGTTATTATTAGCGACTTATCTGGGAGGGGAAAATTTATCAGCTCAATAGTATCCCATTGCCAGGGATTAATTTGCCAAATTAGCTAGTTTGGGGGTAGTGAAAAGCAGATACTTCAAGAGCTGAATATAAAGGAAAACTATTTTTACCATAAATTAATATATTCAGATAACAGAAAAATGAAAACAGTGTAAAAGAATATAAAGATAAGGGGATCATGGTGGGCGGGAGGCAGGAGTAGATTGCAGTTCTGACTCAGACGGACAGAGCAGCATGTGGAGGCTTGCATCATGAATTTTTGCTCCAGAATGACTGCAGGAATAAACCAGGAAACCTCACAGGACCCACAGACCCTCTGAAGGAAGCAGATTGCCTGGGAGACACAACAAATACTGTGAGTGCCCAAACTGTACAAGTGGGAAAGGGACATTGTCTGCCCCTGAACACACCTCCCCACCCCCACACCCCAACTGGGGAAACTGAAGGTCTAGAATACAGGAGAAGACTAATACAGGAGAAGACTCTGACCTTACCTGAAGCCGAGTCAATTTAGAGAGCCTAGCAAAATACAGGGGCAGAGGAAGCAATGAGGAAAGACCTGTGAGCTCACTGGGTCCCCTAGCAAACCATTTCTGCCTGGCCTCACGGGATCCTTCAGAAGGGCAGCCAGAGGCACTGGGAAAAGGCCACAGAGAGAAGGACATCTTCAGCTGAACTTTGAAACAATTTGAACTGGTGGAGAACTCTCCTGGTCAGAACTCAGGGGAGGGCATGAATCTGGTGTGCAGACTCCACAGGCAGGGGAAGAAGGAAAGACATACTTGCTACTGCAGCTGGGAGGCGGGTATCGTGGGGCAAGTTCTCAGCCCTGCTCGCCCATTGCCTAGAAACAGACTCAGTGCTATTGGCAGGCGGGGGGCAGGGGGCACAGTGAAAGTGAGACCAGTCCTTCGGATTATGTGGGAGCTGGGTGAGACCTGTAACTGCTGGCTTTCCTGCACTGCTCTGACAACCTGCATGACACAGTAAAGACATCTATAATCCTTGTAGGAACATAACTCCATTGACCTGGGAGCCTCATCCCCATCCCCCACAGCAGATGCAGCAAGACCTGCCCAAGGAGAGTCTGTGCTTAGACATGCCTAGCCCTGCCCCCACACAATGGTCCTTCCCTACCCACCCTGGTAATTGAAGACAAAGGGCATATACTCTTGGGAGTTCTAGGGCCCTACCCACCACCTATTCTTCCCCATACTACTGCAGCTGATGCTCTCTGGAAAGCGCCACCTCCTGGCAGGAGGCCAACCAGCACAAAAATACTACATTAAACCACCAAAGCTAAGAACCCTCACAGAGTCCATTTCACCTCCCTGCCACCTCCACTAGAACAGGTGCTGGTATCCACAGCTGAGAGACCCACAGACGGTTCACATCACAGGACTCTGTGCAGAAAACTCCCAATACCAGCCCAGAGCCTGGTAGACTTACCGGGTGGCAAGGTCCTAAAGAGAGAAAACAATCACTACAGCTCGGCTCTCAGGAAGCCACATCCATAGGAAAAGGGAGAGAATTCTACATCAAGGGAACACCCTGTGGGACAAAAAAAAATCTGAACAACAGACTTCAGCCGTAGACCTTCCCTCTGACAGAACCTACCCAAATGAGAAGGAACCAGAAAACCAACTCTGGTAATATGGCAAAACAAGGTTAATACCTCCAAAAAAATCACACTAGCTCACCAGCAATGGATTCAAACCAAGAGATCCCTGATTTACCTGAAAAAGAATTCAGGAGGTTAGTTATTAAGCTAATTAAGGAGGCACTAGAGAAAGGCAAAGCCCAACGTAAGGAAATCAAAAAAATGATACAAGAAGTGAAGGGAGAAATAGTCAATGAAATAGATAACATAAATAAAAAACAATAGAAACTTCAGGAAACAATGGACACACTTATAGAAATGCAAAATGCTCTGGAAAGTCTCAGCAATAGAATCGAACAAGTAGAAGAAAGAAATTCAGAGCTTGAAGACAAGGTCTTCAAATTAACCCAATCTAACAAAGACAAAGAAAAAAGATAAGAAAATATGAACAAAGCCTCCAAGCAGTCTGGGATTATATTAAATGACCAAACCTAGAATAATCAGTGTTCCTGAGGAAGAACAGACATTTGAAAGTTTGGAAAACCTATTTGGGGGAATAATCAAGGAAAACTTCCCCAGACTTGCTAGAGATCTAGACATCCAAATAAAAGAAACACAAAAAACACCTGGGAAATTCATCACAAAAAGATCATACCTATGCACGTTGTCAACAGGTTATCTAAAGTTAAGACAAAGGAAAGAATCTTAAGAGCTGTGAGATAAAGGCACTAGGTAACCTATAAAGGAAAACCTATCAGATTAACAGCAGATTTCTCAGCGGAAATCTTATACGCTAGAAGGGATTGGGGGCCTATCTTCAGCCTCCTCAAACAAAACAATTATCAACCAACAATTTTGTATCCAGTGAAACCAAGCTTCATATACAAAGAAAAGATAGTCTTTTTCAAACAAATACTGAGAGAATTTGCCATTACCAAGCCACCACTACAAGAACTGCTAAAAGAAGTTCTAAACCTTGAAACAAATCTTGGAAACACATCAAAACATATTTTGATATTTAAAGCATAAATATCACAGGACCTATAAAACAAAAATATAATTAAAAAAATAAAAACAAAAAAACAAGGTATACAGGCAACAAATAGCTGATGAATGGAATGCTACCTGATATGTCAATACTAACATTGAGTGTAAATGGCCTAAATGTTCCACTTAAAAGACACAGAATTGCAGAGTAGATAAGAATTCACCAACCACTATCTGCTGCCTTCAGGAGGCTCACCTAACACATAAGGACTCACATAAACTTAAGGTAAAGGGGTGGAAAAAGACATTTCATGCAAATTGACACCAAAAGTGAGCAGGAGTAGCTATTCAAACAAACTTTAAAGTGACAGCAGTTTAAAAAGACAGAAGGACATTATTTAATGATAAAACGCCTCGTCCAACAGGAAAATATCACAATCCTAAAAATACATATGCATCTAACACTGGAGCTCCCAAATTTATAAAACAATTACTAGACCTAAAAAGTGAGATAGACAGCAACACAATAATAGTGGGGGACTTCAATACTACACTGACAGGATTAGAGAGGTCATCAAGGCAGAAAGTCAACAAAAAAAAATTGAATTAAACTATACCCTAGAACAAATGGAATTAACAGATATATACAGAACATTCCATCTAACAACTGCAGACTATACATTCTATTCAACAGCACATGGAAATTTCTCCAAGATAGACCATATGATAGGCCACAGAATGAGCCTCAATAAAGTTAAGAAAATGGAAATTATATCAAGCATTCTCTAAGACCACAGTGGAATAAAACTGGAAATCAACTCCAAAAGGAACCTTCAAAACCATGCAAATACATGGAAATTAAATAACCTGTTCCTGAATGATCATTGGGTCAGAAATGAAATCAAGATGAAAATTAAAAAGTTCTTCAAACTAAATGACAATAGTGACACAACCTATCAAAACCTCTGCAATACAGCAAAGGTGGTGCTAAGAGGAAAGTTCATAGCCCTAAATGCCTATATCAAAAAGTCTGAAAGAGCACAAACAGATAATCTAAGTTCACACCTCGAGGAACTAGAGAAACAAGAACAAACCAAACCCAAACCCAACAGAAGAAAGGAAATAACCAAGATTAGAGCAGAACCAAATGAAATTGAAACAAAAAAATACATAAGATAAATGAAACAAAAGCCTGGTTCTTTAAAAAGATAAATAAAATTAATAGACTATTAGCAAAGTTAACCAAGAAAAGGAGAAAATCCAAATAAGCTCAATAAGAAATGAAATGGGAGATATTATAACTGAAACCACAGAAATACAAAAGATCATTCAAGGATACTATGAACATCTTTATGTGCATAAACTAGAAAACCTAGAAGAGATGGATAAATTCTTAGAAAGGTACAACTCTCCTAGCTTAAATCAGGAAGAATTAAACACCCTGCACAGACCAATATCAAGCAGTGAGATTGAGATGGTAATTTAAAAATTACCAACAAAAAAAGGCCAGGACCAGACGGATTCACAGCAGAATTCTACCAGACATTCAAAAAAGAATTGGTACCAATCCTATTGACACTATTCTACAAGATGGAGAAAGAAGGAACCCTTCCTAAGTCATTCTATGAAGCTAGCATCATCCTAATACCACAACCAGGAAAGGACAAAAACAAAAAAGAAAACTACAGACCAATATCCCCAACGAACATGGATGCTAAAATCTTTAACAAAATACTAGCTAACCAAAGCCAACAACATATCAAAAAGATAATCCGGCCGGGCTCAGTAGCTCATGCTTGTAATCCCAGCACTTTGGGAGACCCAGGTGGGTGGATCACCCAAGGCTAGCCTGGCAAACATGGCAAAACCCCGTCTCTACTAAAAATACAAAAACTAGCCAGTCATTGTGTGGCGCATGCCTGTAATCCCAGCTACTCGGGAAGCTGAGACAGGAGAATCACTTGAACCTGGGAGGCGGAGGTTGCAGTGTGCCGAAATAGTGCAACTGCACCCCAGCCTAGGTGACAGAGTGGGACTCTGTCTAACAACAACAACAAAAAAGATAATACTCGATGATCCATGATCGAGTGGATTTCATAGCAGGGATGTAGGGATGGTTTAACATATGCAAGTCAATAAATGTGATACAACACATAAACAGAATTAAAAACAAAAATCACATGATCATCTCAATAGAGGCAGAAAAAGCATTTGACAAAATCCAGCATCCCTTTATAATTAAAACTCTCAGCAATATTGGCATACAAGAGACATACCTCAATGTAATAAAGGCCATCTATGACAAGCCCATAGCCAATATAATACTGAATGGGGAAAAGTTGAAAGCATTCCCTCTGAGAACTGGAACAAGATAAGGATGCCCACTCTCACCACTCCTCTTCAACATATTACTGGAAGTCCTAGCTAGAGCAGTCAGACAAGAGAAAGAAATAAAGGGCATCCAAATCAGTAAGGAGGAAGTCAAACTGTCACTTTGCTGATGATATGATTGTTTACCTAGAAAACCCTAACAATTCCTCTAGAAAGCTCCTAGAACTGATAAAAGAATTCAGCAGTTTCGAATTCTACCAGAGGTACAAGGAGGAGGTGGTACCATTTCTTCTGAAACTATTCCAATCAATAGAAAAAGAGGGAATCCTCCCTAACTCATTTTATGAGGCCAGCATCATCCTGATACCAAAGCCTGACAGAGATACAAAAAAAAAAAGAGAATTTTAGACCAATATCCCTGATGAACATTGATGCAAAAATCCTCAATAAAATACTGGCAAACCGAATCCAGCAGCACATCAAAAAGCTTATCCACCATGATCAAGTGGACTTCATCCCTGAGATGCAAGGCTGGTTCAGCATATGCAAATCAATAAACGTAATCCAGCATATAAACAGAACCAAAGACAAAAACCACATGACTATCTCAATAGATGCAGAAAAGGCCTTTGACAAAATTCAACAACCTTCATGTTAAAAACTCTCAATAAATTGGGTATTGATGTGATGTATCTCAAAATAATAAGAGCTATTTATGACAAACCCACAGCCAATATCATACTGAGTGGGCAAAAACTGGAAGCATTCCCTTTGAAAACTGGCACAAGACAGGGATGCCCTCTCTCACCACTCCTATTCAACATAGTGTTGGAAGTTCTGGCCAGGGCAATTAGGCAGGAGAAAGAAATAAAGGGTATTCAATTAGGAAAAGAGGAAGTCAAATTGTTCCTGTTTGCAGATGACGTGATTGTATATCTAGAAAACCCCAGTCTCTCAGCCCAAAATCTCCTTAAGCTGATAAGCAACTTCAGCAAAGTCTCAGGATACAAAATCGATCTGCAAAAATCACAAGCATTCTTATACACCAATAACAGACAAACAGAGAGCAAAATCATGAGTGAACTCCCATTCGCCATTGCTTCACAGAGAATAAAATACCTAGGAATCCAACTTACAAGGGATATGAAGGACCTCTTCAAGGAGAACTACAAACCACTGCTCAACAAAACAAAAGAGGACACAAACAAATGGAAGAACATTCCATGCTCATGGATAGGAAGAATCAATATCGTGAAAATGGCCACACTGTCCAAGGTAATTTACAGATTCAATGCCATCCCCATCAAGCTGCCAATGACTTTCTTCACAGAATTGGAAAAAACTACTTTAAAGTTCTTATGGAAACAAAAAAAGGGCCCTCATTGCCAAGTCAATCCTAAGCCAAAAGAACAAAGCTGGAGGCATCACGCTACCTGACTTCAAACTATACTACAATGCTACAGTAAGCAAAACAGCATGATACTGGTACCAAAACAGAGATATAGGCCAATGGAACAGAACAGAGCCCTCAGAAATAATGCCGCATATCTACAACTATCTGATCTTTGACAAACCTGACAAAAACAAGCAATGGGGAAAGGATTCCCTATTTAATAAATGGTGATGGGAAAACTGGCTAGCCATATGTAGAAAGCTGAAACTGGATCCCTTCCTTACACCTTATGCAAAAATTAATTCAAGATGGATTAAAGACGTAAAAGTTAGACCTAAAACCATAAAAACCCTAGAAGAAAACCTAGGCAATACCATTCAGGACATAGGCATGGGCAAGGACTTCAGGTCTAAAACACCAAAAGCAATGGCAACAAAAGCCAAAATTGACAAGTGGGATCTAATTAAACTAAAGAGCTTCTGCACAGCAAAAGAAACTACCATCAGAGTGAACAGGCAACCTACAAAATGGGAGAAAATGTTTGCAATCTACTCATCTGACAAAGGGCTAATATACAGAATCTACAATGAACTCGAACAAATTTACAAGAAAAAAACAACCCCATCAAAAAGTGGGCAAAGGATATGAACAGACACTTCTCAAAAGAAGACATTTATGCAGCCTAAAGACACATGAAAAAATGCTCATCATGACTGACCATCAAAGAAATGCAAATCAAAACCACAATGAGATACCATCTCACACCAGTTAGAATGGCGATCATTAAAAAGTCAGGAAACAACAGGTGCTGGAGAGGATGTGGAGAAATAGGAAGACTTTTACACTGTTGGTAGGACTGTAAACTAGTTCAACCATTGTGGAAGTCAGTGTGGCGATTTCTCAAGGATTTGACCCAGCTATCCCATTACTGGGTATATACCCAAAGGATTATAAATCATGCTGCTATAAAGACACATGCTCATGTATGTTTATTGCAGCACTATTCACAATAGCAAAGACTTGGAACCAACCCAAATGTCCAACAATGATAGACTGGATTAAGAAAATGTGGCACATATACACCATGGAATACTATGCAGCCATAAAAAGGATGAGTTCAGGTCCTTTGTAGGGACGTGGATGAAGGTGGAAACCATCATTCTCAGCAAACTCTCGCAAGGACAAAAAACCAAACACTGCATGTTCTCACTTATAGGTGGGAATTGAACAATGAGAACACCTGGACACAGGAAGGGGAACATCACACACTGGGGCCTGTCATGGGGTGGGTGGAGGGGGAGGGATAGCATTAGGAGATATACCTAATGTAAATGACGAGTTAATGGGTGCAGCACACCAACATGGTGCATGTATACATATGTAACAAACCTGCACGTTGTGCTGATGTACCCTAGAACTTAAAGTATAATAATTTAAAAATTTTTTAAAAATAAAATTATCCAATAAAATTTAAAAATTTGAAAAAAAATCATCAATATATGTTAAAACTAGGGAGTAAAAATTTGAAATGGGAGAGGTTATCTACATAGTCTCTGAGTATCTCCCCACAGATTACTTAATAACTGTAAAGGGAGAAATTATAATTATATACCAAAGGAACCTGGAAGACATCACCTTAACCAAATAATCAAAATCAACATCACCAATAACAAGCCAGACAGATACCATGTGTTTCCTGATGCGAGGCACTGAAAAGGACACACAACATCACTTTTATGGTATTCCAGAGGGGACAGGTAACAACACTAATCATGAGGAAAGACGAGACAAACCCAGTTGAAGGGCATTCTGCAAGACAACTAGCTTTTACTCTTCCAAAATGTTAATTCACGAGAGATAAAGGCTCGAGAGATGTTCTAGATTAAAGAAGACTAAAGAGACTACATAACAAAATGCAACATGGGATCAGTTTGATCCTGAATTGGATCTTGAGATAAGAAGTAAAAATTCCTCTAAAGAACACCATGGGACAGTTGGCAGATTTTGTATATGGAATGCAAATTATGTAATAATGCATACATGTTAAATTCTGTAAATTTGATAACTATACAGTTATTACCTAAGAGAAAGTTAGACCCTGAAATATTTAGGGATAAAGAGAAAAGTGCATGATATCTGTGACTCATCAAAGAATCATAAAGTGTTAGAGGTTGAAGGGTCCCTAGAGAGTCAGTAGGCCATACCCTACTTTCTTGAAATGATGTGACCAAAATCCTGAGAAATTGAATTATCTGCCTAAGACCACACATCCAGCCAGGAGTTGAGCCCAAGACTCTCTGGCCAGATGTTTACAGTGAGTGCATGATATTGGTTGTTCTTGTTCATCATGGGTCAATGCTCAAATACATTGTTATCCATTAACTACAAGCCAATATACACCCCCACAGCTTTGACCCAGCTTCTGCTAATGCAAAGGTCCCTGACTTCTGGTGGGCTTACATCAGAGGACAATGACCCTGGGAACTGATTTATTTTCACCCTTCTCAGTGCTGACCATGGCTTCAGAGGTGAGTGCTCTCAGGAGAGCCCTCTGCTGTGTGCTGTAGTGGAAAGGGCTGGAGCTTATAGTTGGGTAGACCTGCTAGATGAGATCTGTTACTAGCTGTGTGACTTCAGGCACAGCTACCATTTATTTTATCTGACACTCAGTTTTCTCATCAGTAAAAATGGAGACAACATGCATATTTATGGGACTAAATGAGATCATGTATGTGATATATGCCCACCCAACAGTAAGTCTTAGTAATTGGTCATTGTTTTCTTCTTTCTTTTGGTCCAAAAGTATTTATGACTATGAATGGAGCTGGGTGGAGGGCTTGGAGAACTCACTACAAGTTATTTAAATTTTTTCTCATTAGAAGAATATTACCAAAGTGATATGCACCTTATAGAAAAATAAAAAGACAAAAATATTTGGAAAAAAAGAATTCAGCAGTTTCCAGATACAAAATTAATGTACACAAATTAGTAGCTCTTCTATACATCAACAGCAACCAAGCAGAGAATCAAATCAAGAACTCAACCCTTTCACAATAGTTGCAAAAAATAAAATAAAATACTTACGAATCTACCTAACCAAGGAGGTGAAAGACCTCTACAAGGAAAACTACAAAACATTGCTGAAAGAAACCATAGATGACACAAACAAATGGAAACACATCCCATGCTCATGCATGGATACAATCAATATTGTGAAAATGACCATACTGCCAAAAGCAATCTACAAATTCAACACAATTCACAATGATACTACCATCATTCTTCACAGAATTAGAAAAAGCAATTCTGAAATTCATATAGAACCAAAAAAGAGCCCGCATAGCCAAAGCAAGACTAAGCAAAAAGAACAAATCTAGAAGCATCACATTACCTGATTTCAAACTATACTATAAGGCCATAGTCACAAAAACAGCATAGTGCTAGCACAGAAATAGGCACATAGACTAATGGAACAGAATAGACAACCCAGAAATAAAGCCAAATACTTACAGCCACCTGATCCCCGACAAAGCAAACAAAAACATAAAGTGGAGAAAGCACACCCTTTTCAACAAATGGTGCTGGGATAACTGGCTAGCCATGTGCAGGAGAATGAAACTGGATCCTCATCTCTCACCTTACACAAAAATCAACTCAAGATGGATTAAGGACTTAAACCTAAGACTTGAAACTATACAAATTCTAGAAGATACCATTGGAAAAACTCATCCAGACATTGGCTTAGGCAAGAATTTCATGACCAAGAACCCAAAAGTAAATGCAATAAAAAGATAAATAGCTTGGACTTAATTAAACTAAAGAGCTTCAGCAAAAGGTATTGTCAGCAGAGTAAACAGTCAACCCACAGAGTGAGAGAAAATCTTCACAATCTATACATCTGACAAAGGACTAATATCCTGAATCTACAATAAACTCAAACAAATCAGCAAGAAAAAAACAAACAATCCCATCAAAAAGTGGGCTAGGGACATAAATAGACAATTCTCAAAAGAAGATATACAAATGGCCAAAAAACATGAAAAAATGCTCAACATCACTAATGATCAGGGAAATGCAAATCAAAACCATAATGCGATACCACCTTACTCCTGCAGGAATGGCCATAATAAAAAAATAGTAGATGTTAGCGTGGATGCGGCAAAGAGGGAACACTTCCACACTGCAGGTGGGAATGTAAGTACAGCCACTATGGAAAACAGTGTGGTGATTCCTTAAAGAACTAAAAGTAGAACAACCATTTGAGCTAGCAATCCCACTACTGGGTGTCTACTCAGAGGAAAAGAAGTCATTATACAAAAAAGATACTTGCACACGCATGTTTATAGCAGCACAATTCTTAATTACAAAAACGTGGAACCAATCCAAATGCCCATCAATCAATGAGTGGATAAAGAAACTGTGGTATATATATGGTGGAATACTACTCAGCCATAAAAAAGGAATGAATTAATGGCATTCACAGCAACTTGGATGAGACTGGAGACTATTATTCTAAGTGAAGTAACTCGGGAATGGAAAACCAAACATCTTATGTTCTCACTCATAAGTGGGAGCTAAGCTAAGAGGATGCAAAGGCTTAATAACTACACAGTGAATTTTGGAGACTCAGGGGGAATGCGTGGGAAGTGGGTGAGGGATAAAAGGCTACAAATAGGATGCATTGTATACTTCTCAGGTGATGGGTGCACCAAAATCTCACAAATCACCACTAAAGAACCTACTCATGTAACCAAACACCACCTGTTCCCCAATAACCTATGGGAATAAAAAATTGTTTTAAAAAAATGAAAGAATATAAAAATAAAAATGTCTCTCTTTCCTTTTTTAGAAAAATTTCAAAAAAGTTTCTTTCCTTTCTTTTCTCTACCACCACTTCTACTTCTATCTTAGTTATTTACTGCTAATTACAAGGACACCAAAACTTAATGGCTTAAATCAACAAACATTTATTTTATAATTCTGTGAGTGAGGAATTCATGAGCAACTTAGCTGAGTGGCTGGGCCCAGGGTCTCTCATGAGGTTGCAGCTAAGATGTCAGCATCTTCAGGGCTGCAATCATCTGAAGGCATGACTGAAGCTGGAGGATCTGCTTCCAAGTTGTTTTATTCATCTGACTATTGGCAGGTGGTCTCAGGCCCTCACTGCTATTGGTGAGAAGGCTCAGTTCTTTAGCACATGGGCCTCTCCACAGTGCTGCTTGAGAGTCCTCATGACATGTCAGCTGGCTTCCTCCAGAGTAACAAAAGAGAGAGCAACAAGGAAGCCACATTGACGTTTATGATATATTTCAGAAGTTACACACTGTCGTTTCTGCCATATTCTATTCATTAGAGGTGAGTCAATAAGGCCAGTCCACAGGAGAATAAAGTTCCATCTTTTGAAGGTAAGAAGGAAGGAGTATACTTGTGTACAAAAACTTAAACTATCACACCTCCCCAGAGACAATAACCTTTCATTGTTTCTTCTGAGTCTTTCTAGAAAGTATGTATGCATACACAAGCTTATAGCCCCTTTTTCTTTTAACATAAGTAAAATCACACTATATAGCCTATTCTATACCTTATTTTTTCCATTCAATATTATCTTGAGAATCTTCCTAAATCAGCACATACATATATGTTCTAATCTTTTTAATAGATTCAAATTATCTAACTATATGGGTATTTAAATACTTGACCAGTCCCTGCTAATGATAATACATGTTGTTTACAGTTGTCTATTATAGCAAAACAATACTGTAAGGAAGATTTCATTTATTTTTTTGTTTTCCTTTATTTTGGAAGATTTTAATATGCATATCTTTGCCAACTTCTGTGAGAACATCTAGAGAATCAAGTCCTTGGAGTAGAATTGCTGGATAAGGGGATACACACATTTGCAACCTTGATTGATTATGCCTAATTGTTTCTAAAGAGATGACTGGTTGATACATTCACCTGTATTGCTAAGAGTCCCTTTCCCTACTCTTGTCAGGTTTTCATCTATCTTTAAAATGTTTGCCAGTCTGATAGGTGAAACAGGTATTTCATCATCCATTGAATTTGCAATTCTTTAGTTACCATTAAGTACATTTATCAGCCATTTTTATTACTTTTCTGTGAACTATCCTGTATTGTGTGAGTGTGTAAAACAAAAGAAACTAGTCCTTATCTACCATACATGCTGCAAATGTTTTCCCCCACTTCGTCATTTGCCTTTTGACTTTAATTGGGGTTTTTTTGCATAACTTTTTTTTTTTTTTTTTTTTTTTTTTTGCGATGGAGTCTTGCTCTGTCACTCAGGCTGGAGTGCAGTGGCATGATCTCGGCTCTCTGCAACCTCTGCCTCCTGGGTTCAAGCGATTCTTGTGCCTCCCCCTCCCGAATAATTTGGGTTACAGGCACCCTGCAGCACACCCAGCTAATTTTCATATTTTTAGTAGGGACGGGGTTTCACCATGTTGGCCAGGCTGGTTTTGAAATGCTGACCACAAATGATCCACCCGCCTTGGCCTCCCAAAGTGTTGAGATTACAGGCGTGAGCCACCGTGCCTGGCCTAAACTTTTAAATAGTCAAGTTTTAAAGCAAAAATTTTAAGAGGTCAAATTTATCAAAACCTTATGGTTTCTGGGATTTTTTTCCCCAAACTTAGAAATATCTCCATTTCATGACTCATTTAAATATCACCCATGTTTTCTTCTTGCATGTTTATGGTTTCGATTTTTACCTTTAATTAATTGCTCATCTGGAATATGGATTAAGAATTGAGAAGAACATGTAGCTTTGTTTTTATTCAAATAGTTTTCCCAGTACCAATTATTAAATAATCCACTTCTTTCCAATAATTTGAAATATCTTATGCTATGTTTCCCTCTGCTTGGCAGGCTATTTATAAACTCTCTGTTTCATTGATCTGAAGCGTCCCTTTAAGGGAAATTGTTGAAGTACTGAGAGGAGGAAAAAAGTTCAGCAGCTGAGAAGTTCAAGGCCAGCAAGGAAACACAGCTGGGGAGTGAGAAGGAGTTGGGGTGAGGATTTAGGGAGCACTGGGAATGCAGAAAATATATAGATATCTGAATTATATAATTGTATTTTAAAAAGCAATTGTGTTGCTTCTCAAAACAACTAAACCAACAATGAAGACTTGCCCAGGTCCTCAGAGGATGCACATTAATTAATAGAAGATAGGTGTGTTAATTAGTTCACCAAATGTTTCTAAAATGCTTGAATCAGCCTCTCATAGGTATGTACTTTCCACTACTATCTTCTGTCTAACTCTTGAACTCACGTTGTTTTTTCTGAAATATGTTGTTTTCAGGATGAATCTGAATTGATGTGTATTCCATACAGGTGGGATCCAAAATAAAAAGATCATGCTGCATTTTCCTGATGATTAGTTGAAGACACTGCGAGCCAGGCACTAGGCATCACCCCTTTTTATATCACCTCATCTTTCTTGTAGCAATACCATAAGGAGGCCATCATCATCCTCATTTTGCACAGGAAATAAAATATGTATTTGCCCAAAGTCATCCTGTTGTTAGTGAGAAAGCTGGGACCCAGTTCCACCCCTGTCTGGTGCAGAAACTGTGCTCTTGCTAGGACACAATATGGCCTTTCCCATGTGATGGATAGGGTAGAGGAAAAAAATGGCATGGGAAGCTGAAAATAACCGGGTTTTCCAGAGAAGAGAAGGCATGGAGAAGAATGACTATCTCCATCCAGAATGAGCAAGAGGGCATGGCCTCATGGACTCTGATAGAGAATGACTTAGAAAACCCCAAGCATTCTGTCCTTCTTCCCAACCTAAGTGTGATATAAGCTGGTGTTACACTGACCTCACTCAAGTTCCCCATGTCATGTATTAGGAAATGTTCTGCTCTCTGGCAGCCTCTAGGCAGAAACCTGATTTGACCTCCCCGGCTTCCTAACCACCCAAGCCTTGTAGCTGGCCCTGGTTCTGGGGCCCACTGAATTGGATCATCACCTTACCTGGCTGGGGGCAGGCATGGAGTTGGCAGGTGCTGAGGAATGAGAAATTCAGTTCAGCCTGGATCCCTGCACCCTCCCACTGGAGATTCCCGCAGGCTTCTTCTGCCATTGCTCCTTGCTGCTACACGACCACCTGCTGCTGCTGAGATTGACACCCCTGTTCCACGGACCTGGGCCAGCTGGGGGTTCATCTTCATCAAATCAAACCTGCTTACAAGTGGCAGGTGGCTGAGAGAGGCCCTTAAGCTCCCCAGAAACAATCCTGGTTTCGTGTTCCAACCCTTCCTTACCTTTTCCCCAACACTCACACAAGATTGTCGCATACCCTTGTGCAGGTTATATACCACATGATCTCATGGGGAATATAAATCACAGTGGCTTCTGATTCACATATTCTTACCTGTTTGAGAATTTGTTTGGGAAAGACTCATTACCAAGTCCCTAAACAGTAGTCCTCTGGGACAACGTACATGAGGTATATGAGAGTCAAGAAAAGAACCAATGAAAACCAGGGATCATCTGATAAAGTTCAGAGACTGCTTCCACAGTATTTCACTGTATACATTTGTCAAGTGCAGATAAATAATTTCTACTCTGTTCACTTCCCAGAAATATTATAAGGATAGGATAGACTCATGGATGTGAAAATACATTGCAAAGTAAAAAGCATCAAGGAATGAGAGCGGTTTTCTTGTTGATGACTATCAGCTAAGCCGTATCTATGGAGAATGGACTTTATGTTCTCTGAGAACCTGTAAACATGTGTTTCCTGTGCTCTCTGAAGCACTGTGAGAAATCCATGCATGCACTATAAAGCAGCAATGTGGGGCAGTGCCAAGGATATCTAAAACAAACTAAATTTATCTTACTTATGCAAAGTTGCTATATGTGGAATTATTTTAAAATCAGTAAGATTAGGAATCAAATTAATGAATGAATATATACTAATTTATCACAAGGTGCCTAAGACAAAAAAGAGAAGGCATTTTATATGAGAATATCTAACCTAAATATAAAACCCGAAGCTATAAAACACTAGAAGAAAACATAGGGGAAACACTTCAAGACATACACCTGGGGAAAGATTTAATGAGTAAGACCTCAAAAACACAGGCAACAAAAGCAAAAATAAGCAAGAGAAATTATATCAAGCTAAAAACCTTCTGCATAGCAACGGAAGTAATCAGCAGAATGAAAGGACAACCTACAGAATGGGAGTAAATATTTGCAAACTATTCATCCTCTGCAAGGGGTTAATATACAAAATATATAAGGAACTCAAGCATCTCAACAGCAACAAAACAAACAATGCAATTAACAATGGGCAAATGATCTGAACAGATATTTCTCAAAGGAAGACATACAAATGGCCAACAGGTATATGAACAAATGCTTGACGTCACTAATCATGAGGGAAATGCAAATCAAAACCACAATGAGATATCACCTCACCCTTGTTAGAATAGCTATTACCAAAGGGACAAAAAAGTTACATATAGTGAAGCCACTATAGAGAACAATATGGAGGTTCCTCAAAAACTACAAATAGAACTACTATATGATTCAGCAATCCCAGTAGGGGGCATTTATCCAAAGAAAAGAAACTCAGTATATGAAAAAGACATCTTCATTCCCATGTTTCTGGCAGCACTATTCACAGACCCAAGATATAGAATCAACCTGGGTGTCCACCATCAGATGAAAGGAGAAAGAATATGTGGTATACACAATGGAATATTATTCAGCCATAAAAAAGAATGAAATCCTGTCATTCATGGCAACATAGATAGACCTGGAGGACATTAAGTGAAATAAGTCAGAAACAAAAAGTTAAATACTGCATATTCTCACTCGTATGCAGAAGATTAAAAAAAGTTGATCTCATAGAAGTAAAAAGTAGAACAGAGGATACCAGAGTTTGGGAAGGGTAGGGAAAGGAGAGGATAGGGAGAGATTTGTTAAAAGATACAAAATTACAACTAGATAGAAGGAATAAATTCTAGTGTTCTATAGCACTGTAGGATGACCATAGTTAACAAAACTATGATTATATAGTTTCAAATAGCTAGAAGAAGTATATTGAATGTTCCCAAAACAAAGAAATTATAAATGTTTAAGATGATGGATATGCTAATAGCCTTGATGTGGTCACTAGACATTGCATATATCAAAAAATCACTATGTACCCCATAAATATGAACAAATATGTGTTGATTAAAATGTTTTTAATCAAAAACAATTAAAAATTGAAGATTTTTTAAAGAATATCTATTAAATATATCTCTCCTTGAAGAACTTATAATCCAATCAGAGAAAACAGGTTAGCCCAAGAAACAACTGGAAAATAAATCAAGACAGAATATAATCAGGCTGCAAGTGGGGTATACTTTCACTGATGCATTCATGCCTTCCAGGACTATTTATTAGGTACCCTGTATGGTTTGGCCCTGTGCTTGGTGAGGGAGATGTAAAGTCACAGCCACATCCCCAAGTTCCCTAAAGTCTAGAGGAAAGATAGACAAAAATATCAAAGATCCTAGGTCAAGGGATATACCTAGGGGTAGAGGTTTCACAGAGAACTGTGGAAAAACACACAGGTAGGCAGCCAAATGAGACTGGGCTGCCAAGGAAGACTTCCTAGGAGAAATGACCATGGGAATGAGTTTTGAACAACAAGCTAGGAGTTACTGAGATTCAATGGGGTGGGAGTGGTGGTACTCCAGGCAGAAGGAACAGTATGGAAGGTGGATGGGAGTTGCTTTAACAACAAATTTAGGAATTTGAGCTTGATCCTGAGGTTTTAAGGAACCTCTGGAGACACCTGAGATGAGGGTGAGGGGTGCATGATCATATTTTCACTTTAGAAGGTTCACTCTGACAGCCACAGTGTGGAGGTAGTATTGGAAGATCTAAGAGGCAACTTGAGCTTTCCTAGAAGAATTGAGACCCCTTGTCCCTAAATTACTTCTCTCACCAGTTCAATGACACTTGGCATTCCATCGGTAAAGCTGTATTTCCTTAACCCTAATATGCAACTGTGAACCCTTGACCACTGCATCACCGTGGAAGAATGGAGTCATACTCCCGGCAACCCTCGGCCATTTACACTGAGTGTTAGCGAGTTTCAAGTATCTTCCTGAGGATATTATTTTATTTCGTTCTTTTATTATTTTTTTATTCATCTAATTGATTTATCTAATTGCTAGTCTGCACAAAGTCCTGTGATACAGACCAGAAACACGGTTCTCTCCTCCATAATTATAGCCCAGGAAAAGGAGGGTAGGAAGGAAAGGCGATGGAACAGACCAGCAAACAAACGATGACAACACAGCACAGCGCGTGCGAGGAAGGAGGTCTGCACACAAGGAGCAAATGCCCCTGCGTTCTTTCAAATACCTCTCCAGCACCTATGGGATGCCAAGTGGCGCTCTAGGTGGTAAGAATCACATGGCAACTAGTGCTGAGCACCTGAACCTTATGTCTGGGGGAGGAGAGGAACAATAAACAAGAAAACAAATAAGTACATAATGTAATTGCAGGCAGAGATGATACTGAGGACTGAGGGTTAAAAACGAGCTGACCTAGAGGATGAAAAGGGGTTGGGAAGATCACAGGTGCAAAGATGGCTTAGGAACTGTGGTTGGGTGGGGGCAGGTGAAGGAGGGGAGGCACAGACAGTAGACCAGCCTCTGGGCTGGGTCCTGAACCTGAAGGGCTTCCTGTGTCGATCTCCAGTTGGAACTTTTTTATTTTTTTTTGAGACGGAGTTTCGCTCTGTCACCCAGGCTGGAGGGCAGTGGCACAATCTTGGCTCACTGCAAGTTCCGCCTCCTGGCTTCACACCATTCTCCTGCCTCAGCCTCCCGAGTAGCTGGGACTACAGGTGCCCACCACCACACCCAGCTAATATTTTGTATTTTTAGTAGAGACGGGGTTTCACCGTGTTAGCCAAGATGGTCTCGATCTCCTGACCTCATGATCTGCCCGCCTCGGCCTCCCAACATGCTGGGATTACAGGCGTGACAGTTGGAACTTTAAGAAGAGAACAATGAAATGTCATGAAAGGTTTTAAGCAGGGAAGAGAAATTATCAATTTCATTGTTTTCAAAAGTCACTGTGCTTGCAGAGAGTGACCAAGAAGTTGAAGGAGTCCCATGAGAAGGGATACAGCCTGAGCCAAGGCAGGGACGGCCAAAGGAAGGAGGAGGAACAGAACACGGGACTGGCTGTGTGTGGTGAAGAGGAGGTGGTGTCAAGGGGGACTTGCGCATTTCTAGCTCAGCTTTCCTAGAAGGATAATGCTGCCATCCACCGAATCACAGAACCTAGAAGCTGGGGGACAAGAGGAGGCAGAGAGAGTATGGTAAAAGGCTCTGTGGGCCTGTTGAGGTGGAGAAGTCTGCAAGCAGCTGAAGAAACGGGTCTGGCTCTGGGGACTCGCAGCTGAGTTGGAGATGCGGGTTCGAGAGACTAGGAAGACCCCCAAGTGCCAAGGGAAGGGGGCAGAAGGACAGGGAGGTTGCTAGCAGCGGGTGTCAGGTCACTGTCTAAGGGAGAAACTGCTCCACAGTTGGGTCAACCGCTCAAAGAGCAAACATCTGTGTATCTGCGCTCTGCATTCTTGACCAGGCCCAGAGACCCAGCCTAAGCTTTGAGAAGGGAGATAGGAAAGGAGGGAGGGAGGGAGGGAGGGAGGGAGGGAAGGAAGGGAGGGAGGGAGCGAGGAAGAGAGGGAGGGAGGGAGGAAGAGAGGGATAGAGGGAGGAAGAGAGGGATAGAGGGAGGGAGAGAGGGAGGGAGGGACAAGGAAAGGAAAAAAGGGAGAGGAGAAGGGAGGATGGGATGGAAGAAGGGAGGGAGAAAGGGAGGAAGAGAGGAAGGAAGGAAAGGAAGGTGGGAGAGGAAGGAAGGAAGAGAGGGAGGGAGGGAGGGAGGGAGGGAGGAAGGAAGGGTGAGCCACATATAAACAGCATATAAACAACACTTTTCTGTGAGGGGATGGCAGCCACAGGAAATGGCCCTGTTTCTTTCCCATCCTCTTTCCTGTTTCCTGTCCTGGAAAATCATCCCAGTGGTTCCCCTCTTGGTTTTCCACATGACTAAACTCCACGAGGCTTGAATGATCAGACCTCAGGCTGCCAGGCTGCCTGTCCCCAGTTCCTCTGGCTTCCGCAGAGCCCACAGGGACCTGCAGATCTGGGCGCCCTGGCCACCGCCTCCCGCCTTCCTTCCCCTACCACGCCTGGGAGGGCCCTCACTGGGGAGGTGGCCGAGAGTGGGTCTGGCCTGGGGTGTTCAGATACTCACAGCATGGAAAAGTCCATCCGGCTGCTGGCCTGCTTGGCATGTGTCCTCCCAACAGGTGAGTGTCTGCTACTCTCTCTGGCCCATGCTCGGGACAGAATAGATGCTGACAGCATCTTAGGTACAGTCTCCCCCGGAAGGCAGGAAGCGGGTGTGCAGAGCCTCCAGGCCTGTGGAGGAGGAAGAGCTGCGTTTGGGGCCTGTGGTGCCAGAAGCCAGTTCAAATCAGTGCTGTGTCTTGGATTTCAGGTGACTTGAGACAGGCACTCCATGTCTCTGGCTTCAGGGTGGCTGCCTATATAAAGGCTACTTGCCCCACCCATTGTTGCGAGGATCCAGAGGACAATAGGCCAGGTACAGAGAGGACATCACAGGCTCTGAACAAGCTTCATGTGCTGCTGTCACCCAAGTGCCGTGTGTTTTGATGGGCACGGCCTGAGGAAGAAGGTGGGGAGAGCATGGGCGTTTGGGGACAGTGTTGATGCATGGGAGGGGGTGATTTCATGTGGGGGATATAGTGAGGGATAGATGCCCTCCCAGCAGGAATCCCAGTGGGTGAGTGGGAACACTGTGGCAGGTTTAAGCAACAATGTCATCAGTCACTTAGCTCGGTGACTTGGTATCCTGGGAACAGTGTTTCAAAAGGCACAGGGACCATCTGCATCAGAATACCTGGGGTTAGGAGAGGGCATTTGCTAAAATGCAGGTTCTTTGGCTCCACCCCAGACCTGCAGAATCAGAGTATCGGGCAGCAAGGCCTAGGAATCTGCATTTTCACCACCTTCTTGGGTGATTCTGACAGTCGATGCATTTGAGGGCACCTGGGATTAATGGCAAAGGCAATCCTCAGAGCACCTCTCTCCAGATCCCAGTCCTTCCCCCATCCCCATCCGAGGACTCAGCATCCGTGCCACTGTATGCTCAGCCATCACAGGCCACACACTGACATCATGGTGTCCTGAGCTGTTAGTCAACATTCCCTGTAAGGGGTCCTGGCTCCATAACTGGATGATAAATTCCCACACCTTAGACCCCTTTGCCCTCTCCTCCGGCGTTGTACTCAGCTCGGGGCTGGTTTGGGCAGTAACAGCAAACCTCTGCACAGCTCTCACCACGTGCTGGGCACTTTAGTAACTCACATAAGCCTCAAAACCCTATGAGAAAGGAACTCTGTTTGTTTGTTTGTTTCTCTTTGGAGACAGAGTCTCACTCTGTCACCCAGGCTGGAGTGCAGTGGCGCCATCTCAGCTCACTGCAAACTCTGCCTCCCAAGTTCAAGTGATTCTTGTGCCTCAGCCTCCCAAGTAGCTGGGATTACAAGTGTGTGCCACCACGCCCAGCTAATTTTTTAAATTTTTAGTAGAGACAGAATTTTGCCACGTTGTCCAGCCTGGTCTCGAACTCCTGACCTCAAGTGATCAGCCCACCTTGGCCTCCCAAAGTGCTGAGATTACAGGTGTGAGCCACCACACCCGGCAGAGAAAGGAACTCTTCCCTATGAAACATTCTCTTTTCACAGATGAAGAACATGGGGCCCAGAGGGGCTCAACAAGTGGCAGGGGTGGAGCTGGGATTTGAACCCAGGTGTGTGGGGCTTTTGGCTGGGCCCCCCACTACCCCACCCCACACAGCCATGGAGCCTTGGTAGGCACTGACAGGGAAGGAGCTATCTTTTCCCAAGTTGACCTAACTTAGCCATCTTTCTGGGATGATTTAGGGTTGGGCCCCACTGAGACAGTGGCCAGACCCAAGTGGTCAATGGGAGAGGGGTTGAGGGTGTGGATGTTGGCAGCAGGGCAGGTCTGAAGCCCACCTCTGCTGTTTGCTGTTTACTGGCTGCATGGCCTTGGGCAGGCTGTCTACCTTTCTTGAGTCCCTGTAAACTGGGGTCCCTGCCACCTTGAAGAGGTGCTGGGGAGATTCATTAGACACTACATCAAAGGCCCCCAGCACAGCTCCTGGCCCTCAGTGGCCGCACAATAAATAATGGCCATGAAACCTTGCCAAAGTCACCCCGTTTCAAGAGAGCCGAGGCTTTGGGGATTTTAGGTTTAGGGTGATTCCTTTTTTTCCTCTCCTGTTACGGGTCAGCTGCTATGAATCAGCAAGAGACAAAGGATTTAGAGGAAGCATGGGCTGTGGAGTCACATGTTCAAAAACAAACGCCAAACCACACACCTGCTCTGTTGAGATTACTTAGTGCAGCCAAGCCACTCGCGTGAGCCGACTCAGCTGCAGAAAGTCGTTTTCTTTACAAACAGCAGCTGCTTCACAGTTAGAACCAGGGTGGTCCAGGCCCCCACTTCCTGACGCTCTTCTGGCTGCTCTTCTTCTGGGAGCCTCTCCTCATGGCTCAGCCAGAAGACATCCAGGCCACGGCCTGGGCAGGAGGCCCGAGGAGCAGGCTCTGCTCCACCACTGTGTGTGCACCAGAGGCTGTGTGAGCAGACGCCTGTGCCAATGCAGGCCTGCCAGTCGTGGTCCCTTCCCTGGCCCAGAACAGCCCCTTGGTGAGAGAAAAGTGGGAAGCATTTGTCCCAGAAAGGCCCCTTCTACTCTCCATGTCCTCCCCTTCATGCAGGAGACCCCCATACTCAACACCCAGTGCCCAGCAGCCCCTAATCTCCCAAGGGCTCCCCACGTAGCCTCCCTGGTCCTCCTCCATCTCCCCCCATATCTGCTTAGGAAGCTAGAGATGCCAGGGAATGTGGGGCAGGGGGAAGAACACTGGTCTGGGAGCTCCAACCACCCGAGTGACCTTGGACAAGCCCTCAGGTGGTCCTCAAGCCTGTGATAGGCAGATATCACAACCACAACCACTGTCATCTTCAGAACCCCTTGTGCCAGGCCTGTGAGAAACAGTTCATTTACTCTTCAGCACAGCCTTGCAAGTGAGGCTCCTGGCCTCTGCAATGGGGATTTGGTGACTGCCGGGGCATCCAGCCTAAATGGGAACCAGAGGCTTCTGAGTGTGCATCCACCTCTCCCGCACCCTCCTGCAGTGGGCAGGGAGTCTGGGCAAAGCCTGGTGTGGAGAGCTATTTACTTCGCTAGTTCTGAACTGCCGCAGAAAAACAAACCCAAATGGCAAGACAAATAGCAGCGGTCACCCAAAGATGCAGGGGTGCTTATTTGGGACACAGGCAAAGGTCAGGACCAGAGGACATGGGCTGGTGTCACAGCCCAGGAGGAAATGGGAGGGTTTAATGAGCCGGGGCGCTTCTCTCCCAGTGGCTGTTGTGAGCAGTTTGCTTGAACTGAGGAAGTCCTATCTGGGGTGGGAAGGGGAGGAGTGAAGGGAGCAGGGACCACTATGGAGGCTGGGCAGGGGGTGGGGGCACCAGCAGAGAGAGGCTACATCGGGACTCTGAAGAGCAGCACCCTGGGGTGGGCACAGGCCCCACAGCAGGGTCAGCCTGTGGCCCTGCCTCTCCATCAGCTCAGGTAAGCAGGGCCACACCCACGCCACAGTCAGCCTGCGGCAGAGGCATGGGTTAAAGGGGAAGCCAGATAACCCTGAAGCAGATAGAGACCAGCTGGCCTTTCACTCACTACTCACACCTCACCCCTTCCCGGGAACCTTCAGGGTCTGGTTTGTGCTGACAGTTGGAATTTCTGCTTCCTCTCCCTCCTCTGCTCTCTGATCTCCACCCCATTCTTGCCCTTTCTCTGCTGATAACCTATCTTGACAACTTGCAAGCCCAGAGAAAGATTTGCAGGGAGCAAACCAAGAGGCAGGAGGGGAAGGGCTGAGCTGCAATGAGCCTCAGCTCCACCCACATACCTACAGGTGAGGTCGACAGCCAATGGGAGTGTCTCTCCTTGCCCTCAAAATGCCCTCTCCTGGCCCTCCAGGTGTCACAATGCCGGAAGTGCCACCCCCGGAGCCACACTCCTGGAGCACCCTGTTAGCATGCCCAGGTGCCCTCAAGGAGGGTAGCCCCTCCCAGATTGTTGGGCTCCTCATACTGGCCACTCGTCAGCTGGTAATGTCAGCCATGTGGTGGTGGCAGGGGCACAAAAGATGCCTGAGGGACTCCAGCTCTGAGGGCCACAATGCTGTCCCTCCTGGAGGCGTGGTCTTCCTATGGTGACTGCCCACCTGGTTCCATCCTTCCCTTACCCCCTCAAAATCCGTGTCACATAAAGCCCACCGCAGCAGACCTAATTCTTGTTAAAGTGCCATTCTGTAAGGGCACCCCCTCTGGCCATTATTCCACCATGACTACCACGGGACTCACTTTCCTGTCTGTGACACCCTGGAGAGGGTCTTTAATTCCAGGCATTAGTAAAACATCCACAGAGAGCAAGTGACCCGTGCTCCGCCATGAAACCGACAAGCAGCTCAGCTTTCTCTCTAGTTAACAGAAGCGTGACTACGCCCACAGAAGATCTACACAGAGGTTCCCGTGCAAATTCCTGCTTTGCTTTTTTCCTTACCAAGGAACTGGTGATCTTTGGTCAGCTGTGGCAAAACCAAGGTTTCTGTTTCTGACCCTATCCAATTGCAGCTTCTGCTGGTGTAGGCTCCCCAGCTCTGTTTCTGTCTCCCTGGAGCTCTCTGCCTACCCTGGCAACACAGGTGTGGGGCTTTGGGAGAGTAGGTTCGGCATCAGTCAACTACTCCCTAGTGGGATCATGATTACAATGATGTGAGAGCTAATGCCCGATGCTGCAGCCCCAATCCTTCCTCCTTTAGACTGGTCACTGCAAGGAGGCATGAAGGGAGCTATGGGGGGAATTTCGCTATGAAAGACCATCAAGGCATGGATGCTACTTTCAAGTCAGTTTTCTGAATACCTAAAAGTCCTTTGATTTATTTTAGCTAGATATTTTTCTTTCTTTCTTTCTTTCTTTCTTTTTTTTTTTTTTTTTTTTTAAGACGGAGTCTCGCTCTGTCCCCCAGGCTGGAGTGCAGTGGCACCATCTCAGCTCACTGCAACCTCCGCCTCCCAGGTTCAAGCGAGTCTCCTGCCTCAGCCTTTCAAGTAGCTGGAACTACAGGCACCCACTGCCATGCCAGGCTAATTTTTTTTTTTTTTTTTTTTTTTTTTTGCATTTTTAGTAGAGACAGGGTTTCACCATATTGGCCAGGCTGGTCTTGAATTCCTGACCTTGTGATCTGCCTGCCTCAGCCTCCCAAAATGCTGGGATTACAGGCGTGAGCCACCGCGCTTGGCCAGCTAGACATTTTTCTAAAATGCTTTATGTGCTTTCTTGTCATTTTTATCCAAGTATCATTTTCAGACATAGATTTTTAGAATTTAATGTCACCTTAGTAAACATCTAGAGTTATCAACTCATGGATGAGACTACTGATGCCAGAGAGCTATGGCAACTTGCCTAATGTCCCAAAGTCAGCATCAGAGCTAGGGCTGGAGCCCCAGACAGACCCCTGACACCCACTCTGAGGGGCATGCCACCAAAGCAGAATGCCTCTTGCGGCAGTGAACCCCTCCATGGTGCCTCGGGCCATCTCTCTGTGCACCTGCTACACTCGCCTGCTGCAGTGTTGTGATGGCTCAAAGCCTTCTGGGTTCACTCCTTCTCCAAATAGTCTCTTTGACACTGTACATTTATCATTTCTGCCTAAGCTGTCTTTCCACTATTTTTTACTAAAGTTTTCCTCCCTCATTGAATGTCACCTCTCATTTCTTGCTGCTTTCCAAGAGTCTACAAACAGAAACCACATGCTAGCTTTTCAATTTTCATGTCCCTGGGCTGGGAAACTAACCAAATAAGTGTGTTAGAATTGTGCATAAATTAAAAAACAAATAGTGGCTGAGCAATGGCCAGACTGTCAACCTAACGAGGAGGCTATTAACTGGCACTGCAACTGTATCCCCAGCACCCAGCAGAGTCTCTAGCACATGGTAAACTCTCAATAAATACCTATTGAGTGAATACATGAATGAATAAATGAAGAAATTCCAGGTGAGTTAAGGACAAGGACTGGGCAATTATACTTCAGCTGGTCCAACATGCTAAATTGAGCTGCAAATGGTGTAGTGTCCAGGTACCAACATCTTTTTTTTTTTTTTTTTTTGGCAGAGTTTCACTCTTGTTGCCCAGGCTGGAGTACAGTGGGGCAATCTCGGCTCACTGCAGCCTCCGCCTCCTGGGTTCAAGCGGTTCTCCTGCCTCAGCCTCCTGAGTGGTTGGGATTATAGACGTGCACCACCGCACCCAGCTAATTTTTGTGTGTTTAGTAGAGGCGGGGATTGACCACCAGGCTGGTCTTGAATTCCTGACCTCAGGTGATCCACCTGCCTCGGCCTCCCAAAGTGCTGGGATTACAGGTGTGAGCCGCCACGCCCGGCCCAACATCTTAACCCCCTGTGGCATCGCCCAGAGCACTTTCCCACCACCCTCTGTTCACACTCCCTGTGCAGGACTAGTGAGGGAAGGGAACTAACACATATGGAGCATTTGCTGCGTGTGAGGCACTGTGTTCAGTGCTCTACATACGTGGTTTCATTCAATCCTCAATCCTGTGTGGAAGGTACTATGTTCGCCATTTTGCAGCAGAGGACCCTGAGACCCGGGATATTATATAACTTGCCCAAAGATCACCCGGTAAGTGAAGGAGCCTAGGACGTGCCAGGCACAGATTGGGTGCTTGATAAAAGTCTGATGAAGAATGGCCAGAGGTGGAATTGCCACCTAGGTCCGGCTGTGCCAAAGCTAGCATGCTTCCCGCCATACCCTATGGCCCACCATTGAGGGAGGGTATTTTGGACAACAGGAAGAATGTGGGTCTCCTGATGACCCCTGAAGGTTGACAGAGATAAAGCAGAGAAATTAGAGACCCTACAGTAAGGGGCCATGATTCCAGTTCAGGAATCCTCCCTCCCCTGTCTTAGCAGACAGGCATAAGCTGCCAGAGGGAATTGTAAATGTCACAGGATGCTGGGGAGCTTGTATTCTAGCCAAAGCAAGCGCATTTTTTTCCCTGGGCAAATCCTGCTGAGTCCTTCCCACCCTCACCCTGAGTCCTCTGGGCAGCCTTATCCAAAGGTCTCTTTGTAAGCGGGAGTCCAAGTGCCCGCTTCTTTGAATCCCATTCAGCAGGTAAACAGGAAGCACAAATCTCTTCCTAATGGCAGCCAAGATCGTAACCCTTGGTGAAAGAGCCTCTGTGTTCCCATTCTGCTCCTAGAGCAAAGCCCACCCAGGGAGGGAGGGGCCCAGACCTGCCATTTGCAGCACACTTCAGGACATTTTCAAAATTGGCTCTTGTCCTTGGGCACTGGAGCATACAGGTAAAGGTAAAAATCCTTTGAACAAAGGAGGCAAAACTACCCAGGGTTAAGCCTTGGCTCTGTGACTTCACCAAGTTGCTGTGGTTCTGCAAACCCCAGTTTCCCCTTCTCTAAGAGGGAGCTAATGATAGCACCTGATGGGGTTGTTGTGCATTTTACTTTTATTTATTTTATTATTATTATTATTTGAGGCAGAGTCTCACTCTGTTGCCCAGGCTGGAGTACAGTGGTGCAGTCTCAGCTCACTGCAACCTCTGCCACCTGGGCTCAAGCAATCTCATGCTTCAGCCTCCTGCATAGGGATTACAGGTGACCATCAGCATGCCTCACTTATTTTTGTATTTTTAGTAGAGACGGGGTTTTACCATGTTAGCCAGGCTGGTCTGGAACTCCTGACCTCAACTGATCTGCCCACCTTGGCCTCCCAAAGTGCTGGAATTACAGGCAGGAGCCACCATGCCCGGCCTCTTGTGCATTTTAAATGAGATGAGGATATCATTGAGAATTATATCCTGACGTACAGATTTAATGCAAACCAAGCAAATTCTCAAAAAGAGTTTACTGCTGTCATTATTGTTGCTGTTGCTGTTAGTTCATAAACTAAAATTTCTATAAAAGGGCAAAGACCAAGATATAGATACATAGGACCGAATATGAGGGAAAAGGTGGGGAACCATCCAGATTCATTAGAGTGCTGTAGTAATGAAGCACATGACATGCTGTATTGATACAGAGGTGAACAAATTAACCAAGATAAGTAAAGGAAATATGGAAAAAACCCCATGAATCCATGGAAACATGACACATGACAGAGTATTGTTTTTAATGAGATGAGGACTCCGCAGAGCACTGTGTGCTCTGGCCTCATTACGCCTTCATGCCTGACAACCTCTATGCTGATTGATGTCCATGCCTTGTGGCTTTGCTCTGCTGTTCCCTTTGCCTAGAATGCTACCTCAAGGCTTCGTGCAGTCCCCTCCCTTTCTCAAGGCTCTGCTGAAGTGACATCGCCTCTTTCAAGGGTTCTCCAATCCCTGCCTGCCTAATACACCCCTGCTCTAACCACCCCTACCCTCTCCTGTCAGCCTGGACACCCACCCTTCTGTCCTCACATAGCAAATCAATCCAATGTCAGTGACTGAGAGGCAGGTACCATGCTGGGCAACAGCAACACAAATAGAACCAGATAGATGTGGTCCCTGCCCTGCCAGATCTTCTGAGTGTCTGGACAAGACACACAGTTCAAAGGCAATGCTCATACTGAGGAAGTACCTATGCCAGCTCTGAGGCACAGGGGAGGGAGGCCAGCCCTAGGCTTGGGGCTCAGGGAAGCCCCCTGCTGTAGGAAAGACTCAGTGGAACCCTGAGGATGAAGAGGAGGAGCTGGTGAGTGACATGGCCAGAAGCCATATTCAGACAGAAGGGATATGGTTCATGCCCATCTTTACGGCATCTGGCAGACTGTAGTGTAATTCTGTGCCTACAAATCTGTCTCCTTTTCTAAGCTGCAAGCCCCAGCAGGCTGATAAGATATCCTGTCCACCTTTGTCACCACAGCTCGTACCCCAGTGCCTGGCATAAAGTGGGGAAGTGTCCAATACATGTTTGCTGAATTGATGAATGCACGAGAGCAAATAATATGTGGGGAATCTGTGCCTGGCTCTGTGATGCCTGCAAGAGGCAAGAGGTCAGAGGAGGCTGAGGTCACAGAAAGTGAGAAATAGCAGGGAAACTAAGGCTGGGGCTCAACCTCAAGATTGGAGAGATGCCTTCTGCAGCTAGAAGTACTGACTGAACCAGCCAATCCTTCAGACAGGGTTTCTCAAATTTGGAGCAAGGTTCTTTGATGATTAACTGAACAAACAAGCTCTTTCTAGAGATAAAATGTTAGGTCCTCCACTCGGGTTCAAAAATGTAATTACATTTGTCCAGAAAAAAAAAAGGAGATTAGGCTTAAAAGCAGGTTGTATGAAAAAAAAGAACTTGTAGTTTTGAGGCAGGAAAATAGTACAGGGAAGTGAAGGGGCAGGTGAACACAAAGCAAGAGAAGAAGCAGAAGTTGAGCAGCCAAAACAAAAGGGAGATAAGCAAGTAAGAGACCCCATGGCCGGCAAGATCCAGACCAGATCAGTAAAGGTAAGCTTCTCAGAGATGGGCATGTGCATTAGAGAGAAAAAGTATACTTAAAATGACCCTGTATGGTAATTAGCTATTTAAGGTTCATGCACATGGACTGCATCTCATGCATGTACTTAAAATTATGGGATGGAGGCAACGCACAAGCACACAAGGGCCAAAGTAGCTAAGCAGTCTATCAATCAAAAGGCAGATGCTGGCTAGAGATTAGGCAGCTCAGGAAGAGAAGAGAAAAAATAAAATAAAAGGCCATGAAACGTAACAAACTGGTGCTGATCTCATTTCGTAGAGGTCAGTCACTCTCCCACTCCAAGGGTGTGATACTGTACTTCATACACTCTTGATGCTTTGCTTTGCTATTTCTGTCACGTCCAATTGTTTGTGGCACCAAGAACCTGGAACTGAACCATCCAGTAACACTTTTACTTGACGGCAAGCTGGGCATGATCACAGTGGGACTTTTTCCAGGCACAGCTCCCACAGCCCAGGGCAGCACGGTGGGACTCACGGCACTGCAGGTGCAGCACACCTAGAGCACACACCTGGAGCCCCCAGGCTCAGGACACTACAGTGAAGGAAGAGGACAGTGAGGATGAGGAAGGCCAGGAAAGGGACTGGGATTTTTCCACCAGAAAAGAGAAGGCTCAATGGGTCCAGGATAGTCATGAGAAGACCCTGCACGGGGCCATCATGGGAAAGCGATGGGCACACACCAGAGAACAATGGCGGTCCTGTGGGCGGCCGGAGATTTTGGTTCTGTGCAGAAGGAACGTCCCGACCTGTGATTATTCATAGATGGATGGTCCCCATGGAGGATGGTCTGCCAGCGATGGGTTAGGGCTGAGAAGACTCCTGCCCAAGGAGCAAATTGGGCTAAATTACCTCAAAAAGCAAAGAGCACTGGGCTTGGGGTCAGAAAAGTCATATTTCTCCCATCTTCAACCTGTGTGACTCTGAGCCTTCATTTTCTCACCTTTAATAATATCTGCCCTGCCTGTCTCCACTGGGTGCTTTGAGGGTCACATGACATGGTATCTATGAAAGCACTGTGTAAACTGCAAAGCCCTTTGGAACTACAAGAGCTGCCGTATTATTTCCTCTAAAGATCCTTTTGTGAACTGCACCCCGGGGCACCGGCTGGGCAGGCTTAGAAGCCTGCCCTCTCCTTGGGAGGCACCACCCCTGGCCTTATCCTCTGAGGCGCGCTCCCCTCTCCCACAAAGCAGCACACATAGGCAACCACACACACCCTGCAGTTCACCAGCCCTCTGTGAGCTGGAGGCAGAGCTCTGCTTCCAGACCCTGGCTCAACCACACATCCATGGTTCACAAGGTGGGGAATGGGGAAACTGTCCAGAGGTGCTTGCACAGAGCAAGGAGGCAGTGAAACAGCCCACTTCTCTGGTCTCTCAGCTCCCTCCCTGCCCGGGCACTAGGGAAGCCAGTCAGGGCACAGTCCACTTGGGTATACCTGAATTCTAGAGGAATCTCATGCACCAACTCAACGCATTAGCTTCCAAACACACTGCCCCCTCGCAGGGGCTGTTTCCTCTCTGTAAGTGGAAGTGCTGGTGTCCTCGGAGAAGCCCCAAAGTTCCCAGCCTCTAGTGCACTAGAATGCAGGCTGTAGAGTGAGGCGATCCTGAACGCTGGCTTGGCCTCATGCTGGCAGTGTGACTTCAGTTACTCAACTTCTCTGAGCCTCAGTTTATTCACGTGTAACCCGGGGATAACTGTGTTTATCTGTAGGCTCATTTGTGAGAACTAAAATAGATACTACGGAGAACTTGCTCAACACAGAGGTGCACGGTAAGTGCTTTTATTATTATCACCATCTCGGGGATCTTGGGAGTCTGTTTTAACCACGAGATCCTAGGGTTTTTCCACAGGGCAGGTTTTGATGGGGAAAAACTAAGGGTAAGAATATGGGGTCAAGGGGCCTGCAGGTGAATTAGGAAACGAAGAGGTGAATAGTCCCAGGGAAGAGCCGCGGGAACCCAGGCACCTCCCAAGTCGAGGGAGTGCAGGCCCTGGGGGTGCAGGCACCAGGAATTGCCCCTCAAGTCACAAGGTGGGGTTCCGGCTCCCCTGGAAGTGGGGGACGATCCCTGAGTCCTGGGGTTTCCAGGCTAGGGGTTGGGGGAGCGTTTCCTGGGTCGTGGGGTTTCCAGGCCCCGGGTGCGGGCGCCTCGACCCCAGGGCCCCGAGCCTGACGCAGCCCGCCCCGCCCTCAGGCTCGCCAGCGCAGCGCTGGTCCATGCAGGTGCCAGCCGAGGTGAGCGCGGCGGCAGGCGACGCGGCAGTGCTGCCCTGCACCTTCACGCACCCGCACCGCCACTACGACGGGCCGCTGACGGCCATCTGGCGCGCGGGCGAGCCCTATGCGGGCCCGCAGGTGTTCCGCTGCGCTGCGGCGCGGGGCAGCGAGCTCTGCCAGACGGCGCTGAGCCTGCACGGCCGCTTCCGGCTGCTGGGCAACCCGCGCCGCAACGACCTCTCGCTGCGCGTCGAGCGCCTCGCCCTGGCTGACGACCGCCGCTACTTCTGCCGCGTCGAGTTCGCCGGCGACGTCCATGACCGCTACGAGAGCCGCCACGGCGTCCGGCTGCACGTGACCGGTGAGGCGGCGCGGGAGCGGGTCCCCGGCCTCCCTTCCCGCCCTCCCGCCTGCCCCGCCTGCCCCGCCCCAAGGGCTACGTGGGCGCCAGGCGCTGTGCTGAGCCAGGAAGGGCAACGAGACCCAGCCCTCTCCTCTACCCCAGGGATCTCACACCTGGGGGTAGTTTAGGACCACCTGGGAGCTTGACACAAATGCAGAATCCAGGTGCCAGGAAGGGCTGAGGTGGGCCCGGGAATAGGCATTGCCGTGACTCTCGTAGAGTGACTGTCCCCAGTGGCTCTCAGACGAAGAGGCGAGAAAGACAAGTGAATGGCAATCCTAAATATGCCAAGAGGTGCAATGTGGTGTGTGCTACCAGCCCGGAAAGACACTCGCAGCCCCTCTACCCAGGGGTGCACAGACAGCCCACCAAGTAGTGCCTAGCACTTTACCAGACCCTGATATACAAAGATGCCTGAACCAGGGTCCCGTCCCTAGAGCAGTGGCTCTCCACTCTAGCCCCCACCCTGCTCTGCGACAATAATGGCCACTTAGCATTTGCTAGGGAGCCAGGACCTAGTCCAAGCACCCACAAGCATGAATTTGCCAAATCGTTTCAGCAACCTCTTAAGGCAACTGCTATCACGATCCTCACTTTACACATGGAGAAGCAGACGCAGAGATGATAGAATCTTTCGCCCAAGGCCACATCTGTATTGGGACGGGGGCAGACTGGCACCCAAGTGCCCATTCCTCCCTTCTGACCAGCCCCCACCCCTCCGGCTCTGGCGTCCAAAGGGCTAAGGGGAGGAGTGCCCTTGCCTTTGCCCGCCGCTCGCCCACTGCAACCCGCTTTCTCACCCTACCCCTACCCCGCCTTGATCGCGGCTGGTGACAGTCACCCGCCTTCTCCCCTGCAGCCGCGCCGCGGATCGTCAACATCTCGGTGCTGCCCAGTGCGGCTCACGCCTTCCGCGCGCTCTGCACTGCCGAAGGGGAGCCGCCGCCCGCCCTCGCCTGGTCCGGCCCGGCCCTGGGCAACAGCTTGGCCGCCGTGCGGAGCCCGGGTGAGGGTCACGGCCACCTAGTGACCGCCGAACTGCCCGCACTGACCCATGACGGCCGCTACACGTGTACGGCCGCCAACAGCCTGGGCCGCTCCGAGGCCAGCGTCTACCTGTTCCGCTTCCATGGCGCCAGCGGGGCCTCGACGGTCGCCCTCCTGCTCGGCGCTCTCGGCCTCAAGGCGCTGCTGCTGCTCGGGGTCCTGGCCGCCCGCGCCGCCCGCCGCCGCCCAGGTGGGTGCGCCCCAGACACGGGTTGCCGCGAGGGGCCGGGCCGGCGCTCTCTGCTCTTAGATAAGACCACCTGGCTGACCCCCTGGCACTGCCAGAATGTCGGTTTTTTTGCCCTATGCATCGTGGCGCTTTCCTCTCTTTGCATGAAGCCCAGCAGGTGTAACCAGCACGAAAAAATCCCATTTTGCAATAAGGAAGCTGAGGCTCAGAGAGGTTAAGTAACCTGCCTTTTGATAGCAGCACAGAGATATACAGACCCAGACCCGGTTAACTCTAGAGCCGCCCCTTTGCTACCACCCGGTAAACGATTCCTCTGGAGGGGCTCTGACTACGGACCTTCCTAAATAGCACCGTTCCTGAGGACCTACTATGTGCTGTGTGGGTGCTAGGAATACACTGATGAATATGGCATGGTCCCCTGCCCTGCAGTGCGTGCTGAGCGGTAGACAGATCATTGCAATGTGCTATGACAAGGGCTCTCCTCAACCCTACCTCTGCAGAAGCCAGAGGAAGGTATGCCTCCCTCTGGTGGGGCGTCTGGAGAAGGCTTCACACAAGCCGTGCTGGGAGAGCTAAATAAAAATATGTAAGTAGGCATGAGCTAGGAAAACAAGGAGAAACGCTCTTCCTAGCAGAGATCATGGTGGATTGACTAACAGGGTGTCCTGAGATTGCCACTACTGCTGTCTCTGATCTGGATCAGAAATCTGCCCTGTGCCCCAGAGAGGGAGGGAGCTTCTTGGAGCCCCTCAGAACCCCCAGGTCCATAACACTAGGCTCACACTCTAGTGAGGAGATCAGACTTTGTCACAGTGGCCCTGGCTGCTGCTGTGGCCACAATGGCTTTCTTGCCCGTTTCTTGGAACTCATCAAGTGTTTTGTGCTCAGGGTGCTCAGAAGAACGGACTTTTTACTGGATTGCTCCTCAGTCCACCCCTCTCCTCACTAACTCCCCAGCAGGGTTCCATGGCACAGCTTCACACCCTGCTAGTCTGCTGTTTGCTTCAAAAACAGTGGTTTCCTCGAGACCCCTTCCACATGGCATGGGTGGGGGTGGGCGCACAGGCTGCAGACTGCGGTGGAGATTCATGCCTGCTCTCTTGCTGTCCCTCCCACAGAGCATCTGGACACCCCGGACACCCCACCACGGTAAGTGAGCTCCCCACCTCCACCCTACCCTACCCCACCCACCTAGTCCTCATCACCCAGGGGGTCCAGGCAGGAGAAGGAATAAATGGCAAAGGGCTGGGGCTGGGGTCCTACTTTGACCAGGGGCTGGGCCTTCCTTGCAGCCCACCAAGGCACCCCTCTTGCAGCCTGACAAGGTCTTCCCTGGACAGTCCAAGCCTCGCTGACCTGCTCCTCCCCCACAACTCCAGGCTGTGTTTCTTCCTGTAGTTTCCCCTCCACATTCTTGAACAGGCAGATTCATACAAAAACCACATTGGGGACACTCATCCCCGTTCCCCCCTGGCACTCTGCTGAAGGCTTTGCAAACAAAATCTCTAGAGGTTCTGAGAGCCTAGGTGAGGGGCCCAGGGACCCCTAGGAAATCACTGACTCCTGGGTCATACTCTCCTCTTCTGCGGCATCCACCCATGTGAAGGCTGGTGTTGAAGGAGAAAGAACTCAATTCATAGACCCTGTACAGGCTGGGCCTGATCCTGGCAGAGGGTAGGAGTGGGAGGAGGAGCCTAGGCACTCCCATAACTCCACCCACCTGTGCCCTGAAGGCTGGAGGTGCCACACTGCTGGTGGCCCCACTCGTCAGCTGCCTGCCGATCTCTCCACAGTCCCACAACCTGTCCTGTGTCCCTGTTTGCTGATTTACTGTCGCACCAACGCCCCTGAATCTGAAAGCCGACCATTGTTCAGTCATTTAACAAATACTTATTGAGTACCTACTGCGTACCAGGCACTGGTACTAAAGACACAGCAAGATCCCTGACCTCACAGAACTCATATCCTATTGTGGAGAATTTTAATAAATATGGAAACACGCCACCTGACATCGTAAAGTAAGAGCTGTGAAGGAAATGGACACGTGATGCAGCAGATTCCCTGGGGAGGGGGCCCGCTGCTGGGCTGAGGCTGCTTTAGATCAAGTTCTCTTGGAGGACATCACATTGAGGGGACCTGAGGATGGAGGCTGGGGCCTGGGCAGGTACGAGCGGTGGAGTTCCAGAGAGCAAGCCCCACTAGAGTGTGGACGTAAGACAGGGACAGTAGGGGCAGCCCGGGAGAGGAAAAGGCAAGTAGAAAGACTCAGGTGAGGCCCAGAAAGGAGGCAGGCGTTTCTGGAGGGTGGACGGGAGGAAGGCAGGAAAGGCGTGGGGGTTATTGTGGGTGCAATGGGAAGTCACTGAATGGTTTTAAGTAGACGCGTGGCTCCATCAGAACAAGTTGGCCCAGGAGACTTGGGTGCAGGCCGTTGGCAAGGCAGAGGCTGGCTTGGCTGTTTGGACGAAGGTGCAGGGGTGGTGGTGGGGAGGTGGGTAGACGGAGGCAGGGCTTGCCCAAGAGCCCAGTGGGCAGCACACAGTGTGGGAGGGAGCCAGGCTGCCGGGGTTGGGAGCCTGAGTCCTGGGTCCCACTTCTTGAGATAAAGACAAGAGGAGAAGAGAGTGGGGCGGGTGTGAGGGTCATGTGTAGCACAGTGGACATTGAGATTTGAGATTCCCACTGAGATGTTCTAGGGGAAGTCAGGAAAGCAGTTGGGGACCAGGAGGCCAGGCCGGAGATTCCGATTTGTAGGTCAGGGACATGGAGCCAGTCTTGAGGCCTCAGACAGAGATAGTGACTCTATGGTCTGGGCTGCCCTGGCCTTTGGGGGCCCCTCCCTATTCCTGACTCTGCCCAGCCTCCGATGCCATTCATCTCTGAGCCCTGCCAGTTCCAGCTGCACTGCTCCCTAGAATGTCTCCTCTTCTTGGCCCACTGCTGGCATATAGTTTGGGCAGTTGGGGACCTCCCACCTGTCTTGGGTGGTCATTCAACTTTCTCCTGTCCACAGGTCCCAGGCCCAGGAGTCCAATTATGAAAATTTGAGCCAGATGAACCCCCGGAGCCCACCAGCCACCATGTGCTCACCGTGAGGAGTCCCTCAGCCACCAACATCCATTTCAGCACTGTAAAGAATAAAGGCCAGTGCGAGGCTTGGCTGGTACAGCCAGTCCTGGTTCTCGGGCACCTTGGCAGCCCCCAGATGGGTGACTCCTCCCCCGCTCGAGGTCAAGACCCTGCTCAAGGAGGCTCATCTGGCCTCCTATGTGGACAACCATTTCGGAGCTCCCTGATATTTTTGCCAGCATTTCGTAAATGTGCATACGTCTCTGTGTGTGTGTGTGTGTGTGTGTGTGTGTGTGTGTGTGTGTGTGTGTGTGTGTGTGAGAGAGAGAGAGAGAGAGAGAGAGTACATGCATTAGCTTGAGCGTGAAACTTCCAGAAATGTTCCCTTGCCCTTTCTTACCTAGAACACCTGCTATAGTAAAGCTGATAGGAAACTGTTTACAGGGACTGGAGGCCCAGTCTTGTCCTCCTCTGTCACCGACTTGCTGTGTGGACCTGGGACACTCTCTTCACTTCTCTGGGTCTCAATTCATTTACTGTTGAACACGGACAATCATATTCTTCCCTCCTGGCTGGGAGGACTACAAAGATGTGAGGAAATAATAGATATGAAGGGGCTTTGGAAAGTACAAAGCCATCTTCTTGTGAGGGGCATGACAGGACCCTCTTTGCAGAGTGACATTTGGACGTGCAGTCAGTTCTCGGAGAAGTGTGGCCCCTGCAGCAGTGTCATGGAGAACACAGAGTTCCAGAGAGCAAGCCTGGGGCAGGGGCTGTGCAAATCTGTGGTCAGAGGAACATCAAATCCTGGAAACTTGGTGGCAGGGAGAGGCCTGGGGCCTTTACCCCATGCCCCCTGGGATCTCCACTGTGACTGTCCCACACCCTCTGCCCAACTCTTGCCCCATCAGCTGCCCTGCATTGCCTTGAGCTGGGACCCTTAGGAAATGGAAACCAGGCTCCCCTCTCTCAAGGTATCTGGGAACCACTGTCTCAGGAGCTGAAGCCGGGAGACCTGAGGGGAGGTCTGGCCAGAGAGTCCCTGTGTGTAAAGCAGCTACAGCTCTGACCTCTCTGACCTGCAACCTCTCAGGGTGTGCAAAGTCCAAATGCACTGGCAACTTCACCCCCCTTTGCCCTAACGCGGGCAGGCTGACTTGGAGGGGTGCTTCCCTATTTACACCTCAGGGTGAATTTGTTGATCACCTTAGCTCCTGTGGTCCTTGAGGCTTAGGGAGAGGAGGGAGGCATGCCTGGGTCCCAGGTGAGCTGGCAAGAGGAAAGGGCCACAGTCTAGGGGAATAATGAGGCCATGAACAAGACATCTCACCCCAGTTACAATGGCTTTTATCCAAAAGACAGGCAATGACAAATGCTGATGAGAAAGTGGAGAAAGAGGAATCCCCATACACTATTGGTGGGAATGTAAATTAGTATAGCCACTATGGAGAACAGTACAGAGTTTCCTCAAAAAACTAAAAATAGGCCAGGCATGGTGGCTCATGCCTGTAATCCCAGCACTCTGGGAGGCCGAGGCAGGCGGATCACTTGAGGTCAGGAGTTCGAGACCAGCCTAGCCAACATGGTAAAACTCTGTCTCTACTAAAAATACAAAAACTAGCTGGGCGTGCTGGCACGTGCCTATAGTCCCAGCAACTTGGGAGGCTGAGGCAGAAGTATTGCTTGAACCAGGAGGTGGAGGTTGCAGTGGGCTGAGATCACCCCACTGTCCTCCAGCCTGGGCAACAGAGAGACTGTCTCCAAAGAAAAAAAAAGAAATAGAACTACCATATGATCCAGTAATCCCACTGCTGGGTATCTGTCAGCAAGGAAATCAGTATATTGAAAAGATACCAGTACTCCCATGTTTACTGCAGCACTATTTGCAATAGCCAAGTATGGAATCAGCCCAAGTGTCCATCCACGAATGAATGAAGAAAATGAACACACAATGAAATATTCAGCCATAAAAAAAAAAAATGAAATCCTGTCGCTTGCAACAACATGGATGGAACTGGCAGCCATTATGTTAAGGGAAATAAGTCAAGCACAGAAAGATAAATATCGCATGTTCGCACTCACATGTGGAAGCTAAAAAAAGTTGAAATTGAACTCATGGAGTAATAGAATAATGGTTACCAGGGGCTGGGAAGGATAGCAGGGAGCAGGCGATAACGTGGGGATACTTACTGAGAACAAAATACAGTTAGAACGAATAAGATCTAATATTTGCTAGCACAAGAGGGCGACTATAGTTAACAACTTATTGTATATTTTAAAATAACTAAGGTGGAATTGGAATGTTCTTAACGGTAAGTACTTGAGGTGATGGATACGCCAATCCCTGATTTGATCACTGCACATTGTATGCCTGAATCAAAACATCACATGTACCCTATAAATATATAAATACATATACCCATACTAATTAAAAATGTTTTTTAAAAAAGAGGCAGTGATGCTTTTTCCAGGGAGACGGTCTGAAGGTCAAGGGATCTTCACAAGATCTTCACAAGTTATTATGCAGGCCAGTGGGTTGCAAAGCTCCACTCCTCACCAGAGCCTTCACCAGGGCAAGAGGTGGCTCCTAATTAACCTTGGGATTCATCCAGGAGCCTGTCTGAGCTGTTAAGAGGTCACAGGAGCAGGCTTGTGTACCTCCTTGTATGGGGATGCTTTGGGGCACCTCTATGGAAAGTCCTGCATGACCAGGGAAGAAGTTAAGGACACAGGAGTGGTGTGTATTGGAACATCTGCCTGGTCTTTGAGGCCAGTTTCACAGCCAAGAAAAATTGCAATAGGAATTATTTCTTAAGTATCTGCTTTGTGCTCTATCACCTCAATATCATTACCACATTTGAGATCATTAACATGAATGCAGTATCATTTTACAGTCCGTATTCAGATTTCCACGACTGTCTTCAAAATGTCCTTTTGAAGTTTGTTGTTTCTAAGCAGGAAGCAGTTGACTCCAGGTGATTCTTAAGCTAACGGTTGAGACTGCAGCTCTGGGTGCACCTGGCATTGGCATGATGGTGCAGATGTGTAACGGTGCCAGGTAATCAGCTGGTGCTAGCTGATACATACCCTTCTGCGGTACTTGCATTTTGAAGAGGGCTTCTTGGGACCGGAAGAAGCGCCATTCCTCAGAGAGAGATGCCTCTGTTGGCATGGTTTCAGATGCAGTGAGAGGCTGTGGGAAGCATGTTGAGGAGGGTCAGCCAGCTGGCACCCCCTTTAACAACGGCACACAGTGCACAGGCAGCCCCCAGCTTGGCCTCCTGATAAAGCCGCTGCTCTCAGGGTCAGAGGGGAGGGTGGTGAGGGGACAGCACTCGGCCCTCCCCAGACCCTCTGGGCTGCTCTTGGAGCCTGGCACTGTCCCTGTAAGAGGTCTGGGTGGAGCAGAGCTGCCTGTCTTCCCCCACCCGCCCTCTCAGAGTACTCAGGCTCTGTCACTGGCAACAAAGACCAGAGACACGAGTGGCAGGCTGAGTCAGCATGGTGTCCTGCGGCACGGAGTCAAGGAGAGAAATGACCCAGAAGACTCGGTGTTTTCAAGATTGGACTTCCTGTTGTAGTGCAGGGCACAGCGTTCCATGAACATGCTGTTCCCAGGGGCTTCCGACAGGCAGGCTGCGGCCTGCAGGCTTTGCTCTGTGGTCAATGCCCACCAGACTTTGAAGACAGCAGTGAGAGGAAGTGGCCGGCAACTACCTGGGTGATCTCCTGGGTCCACCAGGAGCCCAACACACTTTCCCTGCTGCCAACTGAAATTTAAAACTAGATGTAGCTACGTGAGAAGAAACCGCCCAGGGGATAATCTATGGTGAAAGTAGGCCCTGCCTTGAGATGGAAATGAGTTGGCTGGAGACACCATGGGCTGAGTTTTCACTTGTACCTCACTGGTCAGACAGGACAAGAGAGCCAGGGTCAGGGTGGGTGCTTGGTCCCCCACCAGTCACAGAAGCCTCAGGCTGGAAGGCTCCTTAGACAAGAGTCAAGCGTCCGGGTTTTGTCCCGGCTCCAGTGCTGGCCACTAAAGTCCAGTCCCACCCCCTCTTCAATAACAGCCCCTCATGTTTCTGGGCCCCCTGTGATCCTCAAAGCCCTGTAAGATCCCAGTGGGGGTCAGGGGCGGTGGCTCATACCTGTATCACTTTGGGAGGCCGAGGTGGGCGGATCACCTGAAGTCAGGAGTTCAAGACCAGCCTGGCCAACAAGGCGAAACCCCGCCTCTACTAGAAATACAAAAACTAACCAGGCATGGTGGCAGGTGCCTGTAATCCCAGCTACTCGGGAGGCTGAGGCACAAAAATTGCTTGAACCCAGGAGGTGAAGGTTGCAGCAGGCCGAGATCGCGCCACTGCACTCCAGCCTAGGCAACAAGAGCAAAACTCCCTCTCAAAAAAAAAAAAAAAAAAAAAAAAAGATCTCGGGGGTTCTAAGAGCCCAGCAGGTAAGACTGGAATTATACTCATTTTAAAATGAGGAAAAGCCCCCAGGGAGGAAAGAGATCTTGTTACCAGAAAGGGGTCCCGATCCAGACACTAAGACAGGGTTCTTGGACCTCGAGCAAGAAAGAATTCAGGGTGAGTCCACAGTGCAAAGCAAAATCAAGTTTAAGAAAGTAAAAGAGTAAGAAAATGGCTACTCCATAGGCAGAGCAGCCCCGAGGGCTGCTGGTTGCCCTTTTTTTTGGTTATTTCTTGATTATATGCTAAACAAGGGGTGGCAAAGAAAGACCAAGAGGGAAAAGGGCTGTCTTCAGAAGAGAAGCATTTTCGGAGAAAGATCGTTTCTTTCAGAGGGTCCCCACAAAGATGCCCACTGGTCTGGAGACAGCTAACTTGGCTGCTGCACTAGAAGGAAGTGAGACAACCTGCCTCTAGGCCACCTTCCAACCCTTCAATCTTGTGGTTCCATCTGGTTTAAAAAGCTGCCAAGCTTAGACAAGGGTGAGGGAGACATACCCCACTCCCAGAAAGGCCTGTCCCTAAGGAATCCCAAATTGGTTTAATTCTCAAATGGAATGTGCAGACCCTTCTCCACACCTTGGCCCATTCAAAGTGCATCTTACAAATGTGAGTGAAAAATAACACTAAAGAGAACTCCCTGGGCATCCCATCACTGAAGGTGGATTTCCCCAGCAGACCATGACCAAGCTGGGGTTACACTGCCAGAAGCACCCCCACTCCCATCTCATTTGTGCAATTTTTATGGCCCTGCTCTTACCAAGCTCAAGGCCACATCACAGACCCTCCTGACCTCTCTGAGATCAGCAGGTGGCCTCCTGTCCCTGCCAATTCTGAAATTCTCAAGTTAAAACTTCTCTTTGAAATTAGAGGCCTCACCCATCGTGGTGAAAGGTCACAAAATAACTATTCTATCCATTACGAAGTTTCTCATAGAAAATTTTTCTTATTGTGGTTTAATGTATGAAAAGACTGTCAACCAACTTGCAGGAAACAATGAGACAGGCCTGCCATGTGTAAATTAAATTCGAATCTAGTTTATTTGCAGAATTTTACTTAACCAGTTGTCATTTCTTCCTGTTTCTCACCATTATATAAAAACTTACCCTTTGTACAAGTATGAAAAATGTGGAACAATGAATAAGTAGTGAATATTGCACATTTAATGTCCAAAATAAAGTTGTGGTTTTTAAAGGTCACACTAGATATGTGGGAAGAAAACAAGTTGAACACACTTAAGAAGTACGTGTCTCCACATAAGTGATTTTAAACTATTGAAAGAAAAATAAATTCTATCAGTGCTCAATGAGAGACAGTACATCTGTACATTAAAAAATAAAAGTTATAATCAACAACATTCCTTCGCAATTTCATTATCCCAAAAGAGGATCAGTAGTATAATTATTTTTTTTTCAAGTTATTTTCATCAGGAATCAGGAACCTACCAGAGTGAAGGAAACCTCAAATACAGCTACTCCTGGACACTGATGCCCGAGGCATGCTGTGGAAACCGGACCAAAATGAAGTCTGCGTTAGTAAGTCTAGAACTTTACCCAGCACAACCCAGACACAAATGGAAGATGGTAGAAGGGGATACTTTCTTTTAGTCAACACACTTATTTCCCAACATTATATTCTCCATTTTGCTTAATAAGACAAAGTTAACTGATCACAAAAATGATCAGCTACTATCTCAAAATGAGCAGTACAGTTGGCCCAAAATGAAGAGCGGGCAGTAGTAGAGGATTGAGGGCAAAGTGCCTTGTTGTTAGGCCTGTCATGAAGATGTGGGGTGAGATCTGTCTTGGGCGACAACTGATATTAAGCTGAGGTCTGCAGTCTCAACTTGCCACTAGCTTAATGTGCCTCCCATGGGGCACAGCTACTGAAAGCTGATGCTGCCCAAGCATTTAGGGAGATAATTATGCCACTTGGACCACACTGGTGCGACTCTAACCCCAGGGCTAGGGCCAGAGTGAGGTAAAGGAGGCACCACGGGTGTAAACCCAAGGAAGCACCAACTTAAATGTATGCCCCAGGTGCCTCATTTGTCTCACCCTAGCCCTGGCCCTGCTAATCCGGGGCACACCCCTTTTAGGATAACACGGACTAATTTGGACACTTTCCCCAAACTGCAGCCCAGTTAGACATGATGGTGGAAAAGGTCTAACTAAAGACATTGCAGGGGAGATGGGCGCGGTGGCTCACGCCTGTAATCCCAGCACTCTGGGAGGCCGGGGCGGGCGGACCACAAGGTCAGGAGTTTGAAACCAGCTTGTCTCAACGGCTGGGTGAAACCCTGTCTCTACTAAAAAATACAAAAATTAGCCGGGCGTGGTGGCATGCACCTGTAGTCCTGGCTACTTGGGAGGCTGAGGCAGAATAGCTTGAACCCAGGAGGTGGAGGTTGCAGTGAGCCGAGACCATGCCATTGCACTCCAGCCTGGGTAACAGATGAGACTCGTCTCAAAAAAAAAAAAGACATTGGGGGATTTAGCTTGGATTTAGCCTAAGAGGTGAGGGGTGGGGTGGAAGTGGTGTTAGACACGTGATGAAAACTGAAACTATCTAAAGGTCTGCCTCAAGGAGGGGCAAGAAAACAGCCCCAGCCTGAACTGCTCTGGACAGAACCACGACCAATAGGCAATTAGAAACATCTTGGTTCAATAGAAAGCAGAACTACAGAGCCTGCGGATGGCAGCCTAGGCCTGCCCATCACAGGTTGGACCACCAGGCACTGGACAGGGGCGGAGGAGAGGCAGGAGGATCCCTGCAGAGTGAGAGGGGCACTAGATGAACGTGAATGACCCTTCTGACTTTAAAAGTCTACGATTCCAGGACATTTGCTTCCTGCTCCAGAAGAAAGAATTTCAGGAATAAAAACTCAGTGAAAAAGCATATATCACCTTCATTTGAAAGGAACGAGGACATGAACACTCTTGGCTTATATGACATGTACACACTGATTTTGATGATGAATTGAGAGGAACCAGGAGGCTGTCACTTGGTTGAAAGGAAGTTAGGCTGGTCTATGGATTTTCATTTTCTGGACTAGGCTTTCCCCAACCTCAAAGAAGTGAGAGACGCAGGCACACAACCCCAGTGGGGCAGAGGCATGCGATGTCTGAGCCAACAAAGGATGGTGAGACTAAGAAATGAGTCACGCCTTGGAGCTGAGGTCCTGAGTGTGCAGGAAGGAGCTTTGGAAACATGTACAGGTGGGTCCTGAATCCACTGCTACTGTCATGCTATGTAGACAGTTGTGTAGACACATCTGGCAGGACCTCCCTCCCTCTATGTCTGGTGTGTTCCAGCATTCTGCCCTTCACTTGTTCTATTAATAGGCAGTGGGACAACATGATTCTGGGATGCAGCCTGCCTCTGCAACCCACCTGTGCACTGCAGCATGGGGAGTGATAGGGAGAGAGATGTTTTTCATGGCAACCAGAATCCTGCCTCCTCCTGCTCCCAGGAAGCTGTTAGACATCTTTATTTGGTCCCGATGCCACTGTTGGCCACCCTGTGGTGAAGTCTGGAGCCTGCAGCCATTCGCCCTCCACGCTGCTCAGTCCACAGGGCCTTGGTCTTGCTTGATTCCAGTCTTGATGTGCGGCACCCATCACTGATTCTGAAACCACAGCCCCGTGCTCTCTGGAGGCCAACAATTTTTTCAAGCCAAGGCTCATTACCCCTGCAAGCCAACAGGCGGGCTGGTCTCTCTGCCGCCCTTCTTTCCCAGGAGGCTACAGCAGCATGGCCATGTCTGAACTAGCTCAGTGTCTTTATAGCATGTTCCTAGCCCAGAGTTTCCCATAGAAACCTAGGAGTTGAGTCAACCTTCCAAGGTTAAGCAAGAAAGAGTTAAAGAGGAAGCGCTTTCACTGACCATCTCTGATTATTAATGAAGTTCAATGTCAAATAAATTAAAAGACATCAGGCATAAAAACCTACAGCAACTTTAACAGCTGAAACACTTTACAAGATAGTGTGATATCCCTATAATTTGGTTTTTAAACAGTTACAACCAAAGATAAATGATTTTATTTTTTATAATTTTTACATACCAAAAAACATTATACAGATTAATCATAATTTTCTTTAAAATGTGCATACTGTCACTCAAAAATTTCACATCCTAGGATATCAGTAATTATATCCTCCTCAAAGAAAACACAAAATATTTCCAAACAAAAATCGCTGTTGCCAGATCGGACTATTAAATTGTCCACAGCTTCTCAATTTTTCTTATACAGAGAACAAGATGATTAATTTTGAAAACAGAGAGAAGCAAAAATAAGAAAAGCTGAGACAGATCCCTCTGAGATGGACATTTTGTGGCCTGTAAAACTCAAGAGACTAAACAGGGATGTTCTTTATCAGAGCTGCAAAGCGTGTCTTTAAGGCAGAATCGTTCTGTCCAAGTAAAAAAATTCAAAGTAAAGAAAAGCTCCTACCAACTTCCCAATTTTGGGGGAAGCATTCCAAAAGGACATTTGAGAGATTAGCACTCTGTTAACTATATTCCTATACCCCTATAAACATTCTTGGTGGCTGTTTAGACATTTTTAGGTAAATATTCTCAGGCTACAAACTACCCATGCACAAAGACATATTAAGCCAGCTATGCAGGCAAAATCCATCTAGAGCTGATAGAATGAGGAACGTGGGAACAGAAGTCAAACTGCTCATTCCCAGGAGAAATAACATGAGCAAGAAGATGGCCACAGAACAAGGCAAAGTTACACACAGGCTTTGGTAATGAATGAACTGTCAACAACAGAAGGCACGTGGCTATGGAAAAAAAGCCAAATTTCAGTAGATCTCCTGACCTGACCCAGTTTCCACAGACAAGTGTTTCAGCAGGACCATTGGCTTCATCTGAGTTTGAAGTTAAAAAACAAGCAGGGAACAGAGAATCAGGTCTTCAGTCTCCCTCAGTCTCTGTCTCCTGACACTGAGCCTTTCAGATATCGAACATGGTGTCTATCAAAGGGTGCAAACTTAGGTGTCGACAGGGGCAAGTGATGTGAATGAGGCTAGGGTCAGGGCCCGAGGGAATGCACAGACTCTCCCGACTAGAGAGAGGCAGCCCTGTCTGCACTCCTCACCAAGTGGACCAAACAAAACATCTGTGCAAAACATGCTCCTCCCAGACTGCCAGCTTGCCATCCTGATTCAGACAGGCAGCTTCTCCATGAGGATACACGGCTGGATGGAAATGGACTTGTCATCATCTCTACTGCCCACTATAATCACGATCAAGTGGTCGTATTTTACACATGACCCACTTTAACTAACTCGGCATTTTTATCTCCCTTCTGAGAAAAACAATACTTTAAAACTATTGTATTTGTCCACATTTGAGAAATGCAGAAATTTTTCAAAATTGACTTTTTTACTTTGGAGGAACACAAGTGGGGTTTAAAAGTAAGGGTACTGCATGACTTCCGAGGTTGTCAGATCTGGAACATTTACATAAAACAGAGACAGAAGTGGAAACATACAAAGAACACCATATGGAGGTCTTGTGAGATGACTGGGACATTCGGCAACTGTGAGTGGCTCTGTACCCAAGTGGAACTTAGTAAGTTTCTCTTGTGGATAAATATAAAAACTTAAAGAGTCCCCAGAAGGTCTTAAGAGCTAAGAAAACACACACACACACACACACATCCCAAAATTATCTAATATCTAATGCCTCCCAACTTGCATCTCAGTCAACTACACATTGGCCAAACTGAGCTCTACAGTGAAATTGAGCAGTTACTTGTGCAACAGCAAAGTTAAATGTAAACATAAACAGCAATGGGTTTTTCAAGAGCCTCAGTGTTAACTATCGTATGTGGTCCAAATAATGCACTTCTGGATACAGACAGTTAACGAGAAGAGCCAAGAAGCTTTTCCCATCTTGAAGGCAATGGCCAGGATGCCTTATAAATTGGGTGGCTTGCAATATTTGATCCTGGTATTCAACATACTGCTTACTTGATGCCATGGATTCAAGAGCATTCAGAGCCTAAAAGACACGGAAGATGAGAGGGTTAACTCCATAGAGGCACATAATGTGACTGCCAGAGGTACAGCACGCCCATTATTACTGTGTACTTCAACTGTGAGCCTTGTGGGAAGGAGGCCTACAGAACTGAGGCCAGGAGTCCGGAAGGCAGGCATTGATTAACTTAACCACAACCAGAAGGAGGCCAGCAGCCCAAGCCTCTGTGGCCTTTGCAGCATCCCACACCCAGCCTTCCCTGTTTCTGTTCTGTGCCATTTCCCAACCTTGCCTTACCAAGAGCCACTGCTGTGGCAGGCTGCTCTTGTTGCTGGGTGCCTCACCTGCCACACCGATTTCTAAAGCCTGCCTTGTCCTTGTTCTCCCCAGTCCCACCTGTGGGGTCCTCCCCAACAGATTGTCCACTCCTTCCGTTCTAGGGCGCAACCGGAAATCCCAGGCACCAGCCTCATCTTGCTAAGGTGAAATCTGTTCAATCTGCTGTTGGGTATGTTCCTAGGTTATGAGATAATGTTATATGAAACTGTCTAACGGAAAGGAATTCTAGAGGAACCAGTTGCTAAGTGCTGCCAAGAGTAAGTGAGAAGGTTGTTAAATCAGCCAACAAGCATGAAGTACATAGGTTCCTCCCGAATCCATCTGACAAATGACACAAAATCATGGCAGAAACTGTTTCCATGCCTCTCTTCAGAGGAAGGCAAGAAAAGCATTCTTTGACTCCAGAATTTTGATTATTCCTTTCTTCATAGTAGGAGAAGAGAAGGGGAAGAGACTGTATATGGAGAAAACAAAAAATCAACAATGGCTCTTGATTTTTGGGGTGAGGAGTTTTGTTTTCCAACTTAACAAGCTCATCCACCCCAGGATTCTGACGGTGTTCCCCTCCTCACTGGGGCACATCCCCCACCATGGAGTGCCCCACTCCCTCCTTGTCCCTTTTACAGAAACCACTGCACTAGAAAATATGTATTAAAAGATGGAATGTGCTTGATTCAAAAACCATAAGAGAGGGGATTTTTTTGAGGATGATAAATAAACCAGAATTTTAGAAATTAACTACCAGGAGGGCTGTAGATGGAAGTCTTTGGGCTGAAAATAAACTGAAGGTATCTGGGTACCAAATTAAGAGCTATGTAAACAGAGTTCAATTTAAGAATAGGAATCAACTGGGACAGACATTCCCATGAACCACAGTGTCCCTCTGTCTCTCTCCCTCTCCTTTCCTTCTTTAAATTTAGTCCCCCAAATAGTCTACTTTGACAGTTTACCTAACGATAATCATTTTCTAAAAAGACAACTTTCTTCAAATCTGAAAATCCTGATGACAAGTATGTATGGGACATACAGGGAGTCATCA